>NC_138979.1:50621393-52014864 GCF_964341445.2 Mesoplodon mirus | reverse complement strand
TCTTTTGATGAGCTGATGTTTTTAATTTAGATAGAGTCCAATTTATCTTTCTTCTTCTTCCTTTGTGGTTAGTGTTCTCTATGATCTCTCAGTGAAATCTTTACCTAGCCCCAAGGTCGTGATGATATTCTCTTATGTTTACTTCTAGAAGTTTTATAGTTTTAACTCTATGTTTAGATTTATGGTCCATTGTCAATTAATCTTTGTGTATGGTGTGAGGTAGGAATTGAGGCTCTTTTTTTTCCAATGAATATGCAATGGTTCTAGCATCCCTTTTGAAAATACTTTCTTTCCTCATTGAATTGCTTTGGTCCCTTGTCAAAATTTATTTGACTACATAAGTGTGGGTTTGTTTCTACCCTCTATATCCTAGTTCATTAATCTATCTGCTTAACCATTTGTCAATACCCTATTCTCTTGATTAGCATGTCATCTTGGCTCCAGTTATTCAATTTTTAACTAAGCAGTTAGTTCAGTTGACTCACCATAATTATAGAGACATTTGCCATTGTTTTATTCTTTCATTTATTTGTTTTTTTGTTTATTTAATACATATTTATGTATTGCCAGCCTTGTAACAGACACTGTGGTTGGTAATGGAAAACAGCAATAAATTAAGTAAATGTAATTCCTGTCTTAAGGAACTACCATAATGAGGGAGACACTTAAAAAAACAAATGATTATTATACAATGTACTAAAAGTAATCAGTCAAAAAATATTTATTGAGCACATACATATTGAGCTTGGCAGTGCGGGTTACTGAGCTCATGTCAAATTTCAGCTTTGCAAATGCAAGTGTGAGCTGCTCTTCCTAACCTCATGTCACCCACATATTATCTTTTCCAAGCTACACATTCATTGCTAATTAGTTGGATCCTTCTCTTTTGAACATTTTCCTACCACAATAGTATGAATAGTAATACCTTATATTTGCACAGTGCTTTTAACTTTTCAAAGTGGTTTTACATCCATTATCTTGTTTTTCTCTTTACATTTCTCCTGTAATTTAGGAAGAGCAAATAATGTTATTTTTATTTGACAGAGCCAAGTAGATCACAGAAGTGTTAAGTGATTTGCTCACCATCACACAGCTAGGTTTACAAACCTTCCCCTTTCCACCCCCTCAACTCCTTTTCTGCTTCTTTTCCCATTACTCTCTCTTTTCAACATCTTATCAGTACATGCTGTACTGGGAAGGCTTCCAGTTTCAGGTACCACTCCTGGGCTCCAAGTTAAGCTGCCACAATGGTTCCTTATGTTGAAAGACTACAATAGATTGTCAGTGTTATCTTCAAGTGCTGACAGAGATTTATGAATGGGGATGGAGAAAAGAATCATGATCATTTTCACTATTACAATTGCCTGCAGAAGATTCATAAAATTTCTGACACATTCTTCATCCTTTTTTCCAGGCATCAGCTGTCAAGGGAAGGTCACCCCTTCCCACCCAGCTTTGGAATGAAGTGATAAATGTGTCAGAAAGCTCATGCCAGGTGCAATCTTCTGCCTTGTAAACAGTTTTCATTGATAATACGTCAAAGTTTGCTTTCTTTTCTTAAGCCTTCATAAAGGTGCTTGAAAAACAGCACTGTCACTGATAAGTGTCTCCCTTATTGTGGGACTTTTATGGATATGGGCTTGTTTAAAAAAATTCAGTTGTATAAGTAGCTGGATATCTTGAGTCTTGTTTGATAATACGTTGACCAGAGTGTCAGGGCAATTGGTTTTACATGAGGAAATCTACACCAGAGTTCTGAATTTTCATGAGCTCATTCCCTTCTTCCATCCACTCTCCTTTCCACCTCCAATAGCTTACAAACAAACAAACAAACAAACAAAAAACCTTATCAAGCCTCTAAAGACATGGAAATGTTAAATGCATATTTTTTTAAAAAGGATTTTTAGGTCAGTTTATTTTTTTTCATTGTTAATGCAGAAAAGGGCCCCATTTTGCATCCCCGTTGGCAATGTAGACAGAGTGAGGAGTGTATAATTGGGATCACGGCAAGAAGTATGCTAGGGACTGAGAAAGTTTTGCAAAATTAAACTATCAAGAGGATGTGAGGGAAAAAAGGAAGAATATTTCTTTGGGCAGAATACGGGATACAGTACATGCCCATTTTTCGACAGAAGATGAAAGGGATGCATTATCCTACCGAATCAGAAAACAAAAAATGCTGGCAAAAACAGAACATGAAATGATCAGTTTAGCTCTAGGTGGTATTATTATTATTATTATTATTATTATTATTAAATCATATATTATCCAACCAAGCTTCAGGGTAGGAGGGTAAAGTCAAAGTTGGATCGGAATTTTGGACCAAGAGTACGTCTACAGCACTCTCACACTCTCAATTTCTTAGTCACCCAAACTCATTATCTTGGGCTCCATTGACGGATAAGTCAAGAGAAGCAGAGGTTTACCTAAGGTTACACAGCTGGAGACTGTCCAAGCAAGAAACTAAGTCTTTTTGAGTAATTCCTCCTTTGCCCGATTCTTATCCAGTCTGTTACAGAGCCCTGATAGTTTTTCTGCTTCTCTGCTTTCATTTCATCCCTGCTGCCTCCATGCTTACCAAGTCTCTCAGCACTTTACCTCTAAGGTTCTTCATTCTGACCTCCTCCTGTCTTACACGTACTGAACTCTGACCTTCAGAAACATGGCTCTCACCATGTTACAGCCAGGCATGCCTGTTTTCCCTGGGCTGCCTTTTTCTCAATGCCAATCAAAATCCCTATAACCCATGTCCTTCTGTATTCATTTCCTAGGACTACCGTAACAAGTGACCACAAACTGGGTGGTTTGAGACAACAGAAATGTATTGTCTCACACAGTTCTGGAGGTTAGAAGTCCAAAATCAAGGTGTCGGTGGGGCCACACTCCCCCTGAATCTTTCCTTGACTCTTCTTTTTAGGGCTTTGCCAGCAATCTTTGCCATTCCTTGGCTTGCAGCTGCGTAATTCCAATTTCTGCCTTTGTTGTCCCATGGCGCTCTCCCTGTGTGTCTCTGTCTTTACCTGGCCATCTTCTTATAAGGAGATGTTGAAGTCAGGTTGAACTAGGGCCCACCCTTCTCCAGTAGGACCTCATCTTAACTAATTACATCTGTGATGGCTCTGTTTCCAAATAAGGTTAATGACCTTATTTCCAAATAAGGTCATATTCTTAGGTATCAGAAGTTAGACCTTCAATGTATCTTTTTTTTTTTTTTTTTGGTGTGTGTGTTTGGGGGGGAACTTTTCAACCTGTAACATCTTCTTAAAGGGGCCACATCCAACCTACCTAGTTTTAAATCCCAAGCCTCCCAGCATGTAACTTCAGTCTGGTTCCACGTGTGCAATACAGACAGGTCAAGTGAGAGCACCACTGTGAAGGAAAAAAGGCTGAGTCCTGGGGAGAGTGTCTACTTGAGAGGGAAGTTTATTCAAGGCCTCCTAAAGCATAACAGCTGGAAGGTATTGTGGTCAAGGGGAGCATAAAGTTGCTGGAGAGGACTACATACTCTTTTGTTTTGTTTTGTTTTTTGTTTTGCGGTATGCGCGTCTCTCACTGTTGTGGCCTCTCCTGTTGCGGAGCACAGGCTCCGGACGCGCAGGCCCAGCGGCCATGGCTCACGGATCCAGCCGCTCCGCAGCATGTGGGATCTTTCCGGACCGGGGCACGAACCCGTGTCCCCTGCATCGGCAGGTGGAGTCTCAACCACTGCGCCACCAGGGAAGCCCACTCTTCCTTGTGTAAGACTCACCATATTCATTCCCACTTCCCGAGCTTGACTTATTCTGTTTCTTTCCACCCCCAGATAACATCCATTCTGCTTAGCCTTCAAAATCCTATCCATTCCAGAAAATCATGTGCACAATACACATTTTCTTGGAAGCTTCTGGACAACAATCCAATCTTTATTCTTTTAATTCTCCAGCCCTCATGGGACCTGCAGCTTGCATAGCTCAACTTTGCACTTAGCTATGTACTGCCCATTACTGTTTGCACCAGGTCTGACCATTCATTCTCTGTCCCCCAGAGGGCTAAGGTCTGGGATGAACACTTGGAAAGCTGGGACTCTTTGGGTTAGATAAAGCTTAGGCACCATCTATTTCCTGATTTCTTAAACTATGCTGAGAGGTGCCATGCAGATGAGTGTGGTGAGAGAGGATGTCAGTGGAAGAGCTTCTAAGCCAGCTACCCCTGTTCAATTAGTCATCCTACTTTGATCTATTTTTTTTTTGGAAGAGCTATGTAAGACATTATTTGGATTTGAAAGAGTTCTCCAGCTAAAGAAAAGTTTGAAAACACAAATTTAATTTAGTTTCCTCAGTTTACAGGCAGTTTACAGTTTAAACTGAGATGCGGACAGACTGAATGTCTCCTCCACCATGACACAGCTAGTCTGAGAACTAAACACCTTCCTTCTACTAGGAGTATACCTACTTCATCTGGTATAATTCTCTTAACAAACTTGGGGAACAGGTGTTATTATTATTTCTCTTTCAAAATGAACAAAATTTAATACAAAATAAAATTCACATGATTTGCTTGAGCTGTGCCAGTTAGCAGGAGTGGAGTTATATCCTAAAGCGCCTGTTCATTCCACTGGACCACACTATCTCAGAAGAATCAGGAACTCTTGGAGGTAAACCATGAAGATCATTTAGTTGAACCAATTTTATGATGTTTATGGCAGACCTCTAATCATAAACTCATTAAAGGCTGGTTACCACCATGATGTGTGACACATTAGGGATTCAGTGAAAATTGATTTAAATTATTGTGTCATTTGGTCATATTTTATATATGAAGTTTATATATTCAACTTTGTAATAAAAGTAGTATTCTGTTTCTCTATATCCTTAGTAAACCTGAGATAGAATAGGTTCTTATTTAATGCATAGTCCTGCTGAAATTGTGCCATAATGAGGTATTTAATCTATTGGTGTCTTCTTTTTCTCATGTATTGTACTAAAAAACTTTAGTTTTCATTCATATTCCCTCTTCTTTGTGCCTCATGATTTCCAAACATAGCTGGCTTCTTCTAAAAGCACCACCATAAGTGCTCTTGGGAAAGTGTTTCGGTTCTTCTGTGGAAGCCCCTTTATAATCCAGAGAAGCTAAATTAGGCCACAATAACCTAAGGGTCTGCAATGGTCCTGTTTTTTCTGACCTCAGGCAATAGACCTTCTCTGGTAACAAATAGGGATACCTAATCTCTCTTTCCCCCTGAACAGCATGATCCTGAACCCAGATGCTATAGGAAGGTGGTATATAAGAAAGCTGAGGAAAGGATCTTTTAAGTTTCAAGTGGTTATTAAATATTTTACTTTTGCAAGCCTTTAAATTGCCACAGGTGCTGGCTGGTGTCTCTTTGTGTTACTTATGGGTGATATAAAACTGTCTGGCCAATGAAAATTTAAAGGGATGCTTTTACTCTTGTCTGCCCTAGGTGATATTTCTTCTCAGCTCAGTAAGCATACAAGAATTTTTGAATTCTGATGCTGTGCTATGTGCTACAGTGTTTGAATATAGGGAGAGGTAGACATTTGTCTCCAAAGTTAGTATCCATTTAGAAAAAGGGAAAGGCTAGCATGAACCACGTGGTGTTGGATTGGAATTAGAGGTATCAGTACGAACTCATGGTTTTGTAATATACATACAAAATGATAGACAAAAAATAACTATAGGCATGTGTGCACATGGGTTAATAAACATATATGTATTTCCTATCTCTGTCCAGGGAGAGGGCCTAGAGGAAATGGCACTCTAGCAGCCATGATCACACCTAGTACCCAGATTTTGGTTTCTAAATACCATTCTCCAATAAAAGGAACCTACCATTCTCCAATAAAAGGAACCTGGACTTCTTGGAGAAGTGGTTGTTCCAGGGCTGGGGCAGGGAAAACACAAGATGAGCCTGGAGTATCTGTGGTGCCACAAAGTAAGAAGGATGAGGGCATGCTGAAAAGGCAGGAAGCTCTCAATGGCCAAAGCCAGCACAATTTGAACAGCAAAAAATAATGACAGTATTGGATTAGAGCCCATAAAATAAAGCAAATATTCATGAGTCTATGTTAATATAAATTAAAAAATTGAATAAGTAAATACATGGGGAAGAAGGGACATTTTTTCCTTATAGAAGAAGTCCAATTCATCATTGTAAAAAGAATGTGCCAAATACGAAATCAACATTAGAACACCATAGTAATAATTGTTTTAGGCAAGATCCACCAATGGATGCTAGAATTAGTGAGAAGAAATAGGATATTTGCATAGTCTAAAAGTATCTCTCCCAAGATTCTTATTCATTACAAAGGGAAAAATAGTAACTTTACAGTGGTGATATCTGCAAGCAGCATTTTTACTAAGTGACTAAGGTCAGCTTTGACATCATGTATCCCCTGGTACGATGCAGTGTGATGTACTTGCCAAGACAGCAAGACTTGACATATCTTGCCAAAATGTCTGACCTCAGTCTAATCATGAGAGCTCATCAGACAAACCCAGACTGCAGGACAGTCTACAGACTAACTGACAAGGACTCTTTAAAAGCATCAAGGTCATGAATGACAAGGAAAGTTTGAGGAACTGTCACAAGATTGAGGGAGGCTACGGAGGCATAACAACTAAATGCAACATGGGGTCCTGGGTTGGATTCTGAAACAGAAATAGTCTGTTAGAGGAAATACTGGTGAAATCCACACAAAGTCTGGAGTTAGTTAAAATTACTGTGGCAGTATTAATATCCTAGTTTCAGTCATTGTACAGTAGTTATTTAAGATGTTAACATTATGAAACTGGGTGAAGTGTATATAAGAGCTACCTGTACTATTCTTGCAACTGTTCTGAAAATATATAATTATTTCAAAATAAAAAATGTAAATGGTAAGTAAGCATCCAGCTAGGACATTTTCTTTCACAGTGAAATTTGATTAATTGCAATTCAACTAACTGGAACCTTAAAGTATGGAAATTTTTCTTCTCTTTATCTTCTGTAATTATCAAAAAACCCAGCAAATAGGCTGTTACCTAGGATTTATTCAGAAATTTCAAGGGAAAGCCTGGAGTTAGTGTAGCTCCAGTATAGTCTATAGTCCTGGATTCTGGGGTGAGCCCCACCTCACCTCCCTGTCTAGCCTCTTCCTCTCTAGGCTGCCTACTCTCCAGTTTCTAAGCCAGTTTCTGAACCCATCAGGCACTTCCACATCTGCACTTTATCCATGCTCTTTCCTCAACCAGGAACTGCTTTTTCCCTTCATCTAAGCACTGGCTTTGGGATCAACCAGAGCTTGGTTCGATTTATGGCTAGTCCTGTCAAAAATTTGTTATACAAGTCTAAGTGAGTTACTTAACTTTCTGAACCTTGGTTTCCTCATCAGTAAAACACAAGCACTAATCCTTGTCCTACATGGATTTTAAGGTGTTGAGCTCAGTGGCTGATCCCCAGACACTCCGTAAAGGGTAGCCCTGCAGTTGGTATTAATGGTGCAAGGTTCATCTATGCCATCTTTCCTGCGAAGTCCTTAATTGATTAATTTATTTGTGTATCCATTAAACAAAGGTCTACTGCGATCTACCCCATGCCAGGCACTGTGCTAGGCCTTAGAGAGACAGCAGTCAGCAGTGCAGACGGGCCCAGCTTACAAAGGCTAATGCAGGAGGCATGTATCAGACAAGACCTTCCAAGTGAGAACAGTGCTGGGAGAGGGGAAATGTTGGTTTCTGCAACCTGCTCTAATCTCATTGATAAGAATCAGTTACTCTTTCGTCTGCTTTCAGACAGCAAGGACAGATTCTTGATATTCACCGATTTCTTCTGGTTAAGCAGGAGCAAGGGACGGTAAAATTAAAATAGATTATTTACGACTATTTAAGAAACATAGACTTCTCCAGAAAAACTTCATTTCAATAGCAAGTGCTGCTCTCATTCATCATGTCCTAATTATCTAGAAATTAACTTTAATTCCTTATCAGTACTACTCACTTCATCTATGCATTCAACTGAAATCTCTGAGGGCCCTAACTTGGGCTGGATACTTTGTTGGACTTCAGCTTCAATGAGCTCCCTGTCCAATGGTTGACGTCAAGGTACATAAATATTATAATACAGTGTGATGAGCTAAAACCCAAAGGCGGGAGCATTAAATGGTGCCTCGGGGGAGAAGTCAGAGAAAGCCTAACCAAGGAGGTGATATTCATCTGGGTCTAAAGGAAAGCAAGACTACTTTCTGTGAAAAGGACCAGGATGTCCTTTATCCTTCTGCAAAATGGTAGAGAATGTACCGCAGACTAAAAAAAATTCATTAAATAGTCAGTAATGTGTTCCCAGACCAATAACTTGTCGTTTTACTTCAGTCCCACTGGATTTTGTGGGCTAGGAGGCAAGGACCAGCTAGGGCTCTGAGATAGACCACACTGGATGTTGTTTGCACACTGTCCTGAGTGCCAAATGTAGGCTAGGCCTCAGTATGTATGTTCATCAAGTTTGTAGTCGTTCTGGGTGATTCTATTCTTTCTTCAAGTGTTAAGTTTCTTTTGATTAATATCTGCATATGAGTCACTCCCCAAGCTGTATCTGTTCATACTCGTCATATCTCTTTCAGTCATTTCCAAACACCTCCCTGCCTTCTCTGCTGTGGGTGTTTTTGCAGAGAACATGTCCTGCCCAGAAGCCTCAGACTCCCGTGTGTGCCACCAAATATATCAGCAGTCTATTCAGAATGAGCTTAGAAATTCCTGCCTGGAGGGCACCATCTAACCCCCAGGGATGGTTGCCAGAGGTTCCATAAACTTGGTTTCTTGGAAGAGTCAGGCAGTGGGATGTGCCAGAAAGGGGTCATATATGCTGCACCTGGAATCTTCTTCAGAGTCTACTTTTTATTTTTACAGTATACAGTGGGGATGCTACAGCTGGGGCTGTAGAAAGAGCTTTAACCTTGGAGTCAGGTGATTTGGATTAAACTCCAGTTCTATCTCTTGTGAGCCACTGTGAGTAAGCGTTAACCTCTCTAAATTTCAATATCCTTTTCTGTTAAATGGGCAGAATTAAAATTGATCATGCCCATCTTCTTGTGAAAGTCTGATGAGATAATGAACATGAAAGCTCTGTAAACTGCAAAGCACTGTAGAAATTTGAGCAAGGTATTAATTTCAATGATAACCCTAAATAATTCTGAATATAATGGAATGATTCTTTGTTGACACTTTCAGATTTAAAAATTAATCACTGCCATTTTTCTAGACAGCTTATTATGATTATCATACATTATTGGACGAAAGAAATTATCATTTATCTGAGCTTTTCTAGATATATAAATTTTTACTCTGTATGGTTAGTTTGTCATATACTTCAAAACCCCACCAAATTGCAAAATGTTAACAAGAGATGATGCATTTATATCCCTCCTGCCTT
Organism: Mesoplodon mirus; assembly: GCF_964341445.2. Classification (NCBI taxonomy): domain Eukaryota; kingdom Metazoa; phylum Chordata; class Mammalia; order Artiodactyla; family Ziphiidae; genus Mesoplodon; species Mesoplodon mirus. The sequence goes on along the minus strand of NC_138979.1, from coordinate 52,005,461 downwards.
TGAAGTTAGAGGAAGAAAAATACTGAGAAGGCATATCCTGTGTTAAGAGCTCAGGCTGGGGGGCCAGGCACATGAAGTTTGGATCCTGGCTCATCTGGGTCACAGCTGTTTGACCTGGGCTTCAGCTCCTCATGGGAATAATGACACCTCCTTCATAGGTTACAATGGATATTAAATAAAATAATGCATGTGGAAAATTCTTGGTAAACTGTTCAATGCCTCAGATAAATTATAGTTACCATCATTAGGTGAGAGATCTTGTATTCTTTTTTAGATTGACACGAATCAATCATATCTCTGGGCGGTGATGTGTGTCTGACAGTGCTCCATATCGTAACACATTAGAACATAATGGAAAAGACCATGAATTACAGTCGCACTTCTTGAGTTCAACTCCTCTTACTCGCTCAGTGACCTAGGGCAAGTTATTTAACCTCTCTGTGCCACGGTTTCTCATTTCTAAAATGGAAATGACAACTCCCTCAGCTTCACAGGGGTGTTATGAAGAGAAAATGAGTAAGTTAATGAATGAAGACTTGGTGTCAAAGGTTAATTCTTTTTATTACTACATATTTTGTGTGCCCTGTATTTCAAAAGAGCCCCTTTTTTGGTGATGAGAGTGAAGACATGCCAAAGGAAACACTTAAATACTGTTAGTGGACAGCAGCCCCCTGCCTCAGAAGCTGTTTTCCTTTGGCGGGTTTATTTATGCTGGTTTTCCATTTGGGAGGACTTGCTTTTCCCCGTCTCTCCACCTGCGTCATAACTGCCTGCAACCTCCAAAGGCAAGATTGGCTTTTTCTTGGAACCCTGCTGTCGTAGGGCACATCCTAAACTAGAAAGGCTTGTTTGTAGTTTGCTCATCATATTTTAGACGCCGCTGTTTGCACGATGGGACGCTGGTCCGGGAGTTGCCAGCTTCTGGCCCCAGCTCTGTCACCAACTCACTGTGGCCATGAGCAAGTCTTTCCAGCTCCCTAGCTCCCAGGGTCCTCCTGTGTGACTAAAGTAGACACTCTCTGTTTAAAGAAATGTTCCAATTACCAAAATACTTCCTTTCTGCATTCTTTATGTTTAAAATGTTATTTTTATTTCTAAAACAAAACAAGATGGTGGGCGTAGTTGATAGGTTATTTAGGGATTGTTTGTTTTGATGCCCATTTTGAGGCAGAATTCAAGGTGGCAATTCTCTCTTGCTATACATTTGTGCTTCTTAAACCCCAGTCTGAAAGCCACTGCACCAGGTAAGAGGCTGGCATGGGTCCCTCGGGGTGACTGATAACTGAGCCCCACCTCCCCAAGCCCACTGGAAGGAAGGACATTTGGGGCTCCACCTTGCTGTTATTCATTAGGAAAGTCTAGATTCCTGAGTGCGTTGCAGAATTATTATTTCCTGGGAACAAAGGGAACAAATACAAAATGTTTAATGAACAGTTATGAGAATAGATTGTTGCTTTCCATTTTCCTTTCTCTTTCCTCCTGGCACCATATCCTTTATCACCTCCTACTGCAGAGATCTGTCTGCCCTTTCTCCCCTCTAACTGGAAGCACTTCCTTTGGGGCAGGGGTTATATCTTACTCCTCTCTATGTTCCTAGTGACTAGTACCTGACTCTGCACATTATAAACACTTAATAAACTTAGCTGAATGAATGAATGATGGATGGATGATCACTAAGATCCTTCCACCTTGCACACTCTAATTCCTATACCAAAATATTGACTAATTTACTTTTTCCATTACATCTGGCATGGTCTCTGGTCTTTGGGGACAGCATTAAAGTATAATTTATTAAATATTGATGCATGTCCTTTCTCTTTCTCTTTATTCCTTCCTTCAGTCTGTAACAGACACTGGGTAGGTACGACTGAACAAGAAAGACAGTCCTTGCCTTCAAAGACCTTACAGTCTAGTTAAGGAGACAGATATTAAACAGATAATCACAAAACAGAAAATTGATTACAACTGTGGATGGTAGGAAAGCAGAGTGCATGAGGTGGAGGGAAAATGCAAGCTTCCTAAGGTGGAAAACTCTGAAAGTCCAACTGGGATCTTTCTGTCGTCATTCCAAGGGTTAAAGTAAGCTATGTCATAGACTAGTCAAGTGCTTCTCCTGAGACCCTCCCTACTTAAATTCATTTCTGCCAATCATAATGTCCTACTTGTGCGAGCTTGCTCGGGTATTACCTCTGTCTCAGTAACGTAATCTTCTACCCTCCCCTCCCCGTGCTGCCATCTTATTTTTATCCTCATAGATCACACTTCCCTCTCTATCTGACTCAACATCATATTAACTCCTCACTGGCCACCTCCCTCATTTCTCTTTTTCTGTTTTTTAGTGTTGATATTTTCTGCTTGTGTCACTGGCCTTTCCACCACTGGCCCCGTTAGCTAATGGGAGGCAACAGATTTTAGAGAAAGAGCCTGAGCTTTGAAGACATTCAGACTTGAATTTAAAGTCTAGCTTCACTAATTAACAGTTATGTGACCTCGAGTAAGTGTCAATAATTCCAAATGCCCAGAGAGGTCAAATAAAATGAGGAAACTGAGTTTCAGAAAAATGTCTCATACTGTTTTCATTCAATCTTGATTGGCTATGTGCCTTTTTTAATAATAGCACTTAGGATGTATTAAGTGCTTTTATAAATGCCTTGCACGTATTCACTCATAAATTCCTCACAGTTTTTCTAAGAGATGAAATAATAATCCTTATTCTCATCTCTATTCCTACTTTATATAAGAGAACGCAGACACACAGGAAGTTGTGGTATGTGCCCAAGGTTGCAATAGCTCATGAGAGTCAGAAGCCTCATTTAAACAAGGGCATTTCACTCCACACCATGCACTCTGGGCCTCCCTGTTCCCAATTATACTTCACTTTCTTACCTATAGAATGAGACTAATAATATACATTTCATTTTCATGAGAATTAAATAAGATAATGTATAGAAAATCCCTGATGCTCTCCTGCCATTTAGTAGATGGTAAACAAATGTCGGTTCTAACTCTCTCCTTCATTAAAAAAGAATACAGTCTGTGATTTTACATTTGTCTTCATTTTGTCATGATATACCCACTGTGTTCTACCTATTCTTCATTCCACATAGATATAAAAAATGTGTCATGCTTTTTCCTTTTATGAATATTCTTTCTTCTCTGTTCACTCATCATGAAGTCTCCTAGCTGCCATCCCATAGCCTTTATTTAACAAAAAATGATTTGCCTCAGTGTAAACATGTATGTAGTTCAAAAAGGCAAATGGTACTAAAAGATTTAGCCTGAAAATATCAGTACCCTGCCTACCCTGCCCCGCATTCAAGTGCTGCTCCTAAGAGGCAACTACTTTCAACTCTCTTAGTCTTTTTCCTAGAGTTTGCTTTTATATTTTTAAATAGTATGTATATGCTCTATATCTTGATTTTTTAATTTTATTGAAGAGTAACATTTTTATTGACATCTTATGTAAGATGAGGGTTTAACAACTACCACCACCACTCCCAGTCACAAACACAACTGTCCCACACATCCTTGTATTTTAATTACACCACAGTTTTGAAAAACGTAATGTCCAATCTCTATATCATTATGAACACTGAGTTAAACATATGTATATAGATAGATAGATAGATAATGTGTATATGTCTAGCTTATACATCATGTATATATACATATATAATGTGTGTATATAGGTGTGTGTATGTGTATATGGATATCTCTCATAGCTTAACCAAGTAGTATTCTATGATTACATTTAGTTTCTCAATCACCTTTTTGTTTTCCCTGGAGTTAATAACTGCCTTTAGCTCTCTGTGTCTCATCACTAAATCATCTGACATGAGGGAGAGACCAAACTTTTAACAGAAGGAGCATCTACTCTACCTAACCCCTGGCTTCCAGTCCGGCACCTCACCGTTCCCTCTCTGTGCCTCCTGTTCCCAGGTTTGGAGCTTCTCTGGCCCAGTGTATTCACAGAAAAGACCTCTGGTTACTTTTGGGGTGGAAAAGCAATAGAGATTTGTCTGCACGAGTTCAGAGAGGGGTGAGGGATCCTTTAAATTAATGGTTCTCAACTGGCAGGAAAGTTTGCACCTGAAGGGATACTTCGCAATGTCTGGAGACTTTTTTGGTTGTCACAACTGGAGAAGGGGGTGCTTCTGGCATCTAGTGAGTGGAGGCCAAGGATGCTGCTACACGTCCTATGATGGACGACAGCCCCCAAACAAAGAATTCTCTTCCTCCAAATGTCAGTAGAGCCAAGGTTGAGAAACTCTGCTTTCGACAGGATTTCCAACAGTCATCTTGTTTGAAGCCCCTCTGCTGTCTCCAGAGGAACTTGCCATCTCTAATTCCTGAGCTTTTCAAAGACCCTAAAGAATGAACCAACTGGCTTTTCACTCGTACCTCCCTGTGCAGACACTTATGTTCCAATGATCCTTCATCTACAAGTTTTCCACCTTCCAAAATACTCTTTAGCATTTCTGGTCCTCTCTTGTCTCCCATCCCATTTTCCTTGTCCTCATAGGCGCAAACCTGTTTTATTCCTTACCTGTCTTTTCAGTTGAGTTTTGAGAGAGAGCTGAAATAAATGTGTGTGTTCAATCTGTCATGTTTAACTGGAAGTTTACAGCTTTCCTAAAACTTTTAAAGAACTATTTTCCCACTTTCTTTTTACAGTCCTATGTCATGAGCTACAGGTTGTTCCTACGTTTTTTATATTGGGTTGACCAAAAAGTTCATTCGGGTTTTTCTACATCTTATGGAAAAACCCGAACGAACTTTTTGGCCCACCCAATACAAAGATTCTGGGAGTGAATTGTCATGTAAGGAGGATGGACAAGGGGTATTTTGTCCTCTGTAAATGTGTTTGCGTTATCAATAAAAACAGAAGTCAGAGGGCATGAAACATGAGAAAGCTTAGGCTCAAGTGGTGTAAGGGCTCTGGGTGATCACCTAGACCAGTGTTTTCTACCTTCAATCATATCACTTGACCATTCCAGCCATATCCATTTACCTCTTGTACAAATAATAGTACTCAATAGTCATACTTTTTTTTTTTTTTTTTTTTTTTTTTGCGGTATGCGGGCCTCTCACTGTTGTGGCCTCTCCCGTTGCGGAGCACAGGCTCCGGATGCGCAGGCCCAGCGGCCATGGCCCACGGGCCCAGCCGCTCCGCGGCATATGGGATCCTCCCAGACCGGGGCACGAACCCGTATCCCCTGCATCGGCAGGCGGACTCTCAACCACTGCGCCACCAGGGAGGCCCAATAGTCATACTTTTATTTTTTTTTTTTTTTTTCTTTTTGCTGTATGCGGGCCTCTCACTGTTGTGGCCTCTCCCGTTGCGGAGCACAGGCTCCGGACGCGCAGGCCCAGCGGCCATGGCTCACGGGCCCAGCCGCTCCGCGGCATATGGGATCCTCCCAGACCAGGGCACGAACCCGTATCCCCTGCATCGGCAGGCGGACTCTCAACCACTGCGCCACCAGGGAGGCCCCCAATAGTCATACTTTTAAAACTTAAAATTCAACTTATTTTCAAAGAGAACGTTGTAGTACTGCTATCAGTGGAATAGCAGGATCACTTGCCATAATTAGAAGGTGACCTTAAAATCAAATACCATTGGTGGGAGTGGTGGTGGTGGAGACAGTATTTCAATTCTAGCCAGATACTGCTGCCTGCCAAAGGCTCCGAGCCTGAGGCCCACTCTTTTTACAAGGAAAGTCAGTGAGGGATTAGAGGGGTGTTAAAGACATACCAGCACCAAACTGAGGCTTTCTCCATGATGATACAATGTGAGAAAAGACTGAATGAAAGTTGGAAAGGGAATTAATGTTTTTGCTCTGTGGTTCAACGTGATCATATGTTCCCAAATCCCAGATCAGCAGCGTTAGGCCTCTGCTCCATTGGGTAGCTCTAGCCTAGTCCAAACCTGCTCTTTATTCTTCAGATGATGAGTTGAAGGATGAGGGGGAAATACCCTTCACAGCATCCCCAGCTGGGTAACAGCAGTGTGGGTGGCAAGTTCCTGGTCTCCAGGCCCTAGTCTAGTCTGTGCTTTCTCTCCTGTACACATCCAGCGTCCCACCAAAGTACAAGCGCTAATAAGGAAGTGTTGAAAGAACTGAGTAACAAAATGCAAAGTCAGAAACAGTGAGACCTGTTTCTCTTCCCCCTTTTCCTGTCAAACACGCAGTAATACATAAGGATTGTTAAATTTACATGCACGTGTCATGGAAGCCTGCTGGGTTCCCTCTTCCTTTGGACCATTTTTCGGTTAAGGATTGTTTTCCTTTTGAAAATATGTTTTAGCTACTTTTTCACAACATTATCCACACTCTACAGAAAGGAACCTTATTAAAAGTTAAAAAGGAGCACAGAAAATAGCACTTACGTTGGAGCCAAACAAAAGAATGCATAAGGTGGAAAAGCTGAGAATCGTGCCTTTATTAATTGACAGTATTACAGGTTCCATTTTCATTTACATTTTTAACCCGACAGATTTAGAAATAAATATTGAACAGTCATGATCCTGAAAATATAAATCATATTTTGACTTGGAGTTTCAAGAAAAATAAAGAGAGGAAAGCTCATATCAGGCTAATTAATTCAATTCACCATATCTACAATAGAGATTCTCACAAAGAAACAAAACCAAGGAAACAATGTAATTCCCCCAAATTCCTAGGCTCTTTTATTTCTCCAGTCTTTATTTCTAGATGCATTTCAAAGGCAACTTTCACTTCTACAGTTAGGCTAATTTTTGCTAATCAGGATGCCCTGAAATATGGGTTGCTGGGGAGTCTAACAATTATTGAACACCTTTTTGTGTAATGCAAGTGGGTATTTTTTTAATGAGGTGGAATTCATCCAAAAATGTTATTCCCTACGTATTTTAAACATCTCTTGTTTTATTTGTTAGTCACATCAACCATAATAGATAAAGTGTTGGCATGTTAGTCATGATACATATGCCTCCCCGGGTCCTTTTTCATCTTAACACATGGAGCCCTCCCTAGCCAGGAAAGCAGAGCTGTGCTTCTCTTTGCACAGAAGTGGCCCCTTACTGAGGAAGGGGGTCATTTGACCTGAGACAGGCCTCTCAGTCAGTGGTCACCACCAGTGACCTGTTGTGAAGGGCTTTATCCAACTGGGCTGAAAATAATGAGCTAATTCAACCAGACTATCTCCTTCCTCAAATTGACATTCATAATACAGAGCTACAACAGACACACAGAGATGGAAATGCTTTGCAAGAGAAGTCATTTGGGCCATTAGAGAGGAGTGGAGAGATCCATGGGCCTGATTCTGATCAGGTTTCTACTTCCAGGCTAATCTGCTTATATTTTTGTAATCACTCCCCTTTCAGGGTAGTCCAAGGAAATTCTGTTTCCCCACTGACAGAAGTAGGTATTAGCAGGCCCTTTTTTTTTTTTTTTTGGCGGTATGCGGGCCTCTCACTGCTGTGGCCTCTCCCGCCGTGGAGCACAGGCTCCGGACGCGCAGGCCCAGTGACCACAGCCCACGGTCCCAGCCGCTCCGCGGCATGTGGGATCCTCCCGGACCGGGGCACGAACCCGTGTCCCTTGCATCGCCAGGCGGACTCTCAACCACTGCGCCACCAGGGAAGCCCAGCAGGCCCATTTTATAGGTGAGGACACTGAGGCTATGATGTAGGCTATAAAAATCACTCATATAATTCAAATTCAGGCCTGCCTTTGTCCCAACCCAGTGCTCTATTCACCGTGTCATGCTGCTTCCCCAGATTCATCAACTGAGACCCTTTATCCCAAGATCACACAAGTCTAGAAACATTCACAAGAAGGGAGAAGAGACCTCAGTCAGTCCTATCTTCAAAATGCATCCTCATCCTTTTCTCTCTCCCTCTCTCTCTCTTTTTTTCTCTAACTCCCTCAGTTCTGACTTGGCCCCCTTATCTTGCACTTGAAACAGGTGCACTTGAACCTAACTAGACTTTTATTTCCAACTTCTGTCCTCAGCCAAGCCCTCTCCACACATCAGCCAGAGTGATTTTCTCAAAACATCAGTTGATGTTCAGCTGATGCTCTAAGCCCCTCACCCACCCCTCTTCATAAATCCCATCAGGCTTAGAAAGCATAGAATGAAGCACACTTTTCCAAGTGTTGAGAACAGGAAGGGGAGAGATATATCCATAGCAGAGATTTTGATAGATTTATGGAGGACTCTAAGGGGGATGGAGTCGTGTTAACTGATAAACCAGGGAGAAGGGAGACCCAAGTCAGAAAGGCTGCAGGAAGGTGGAGGCTCTTCTTTGTGCAGAGCCCCAGAGCAGCTCTGGGACAGGAGGCAGCAGACAGAATTCCTACTGAGGACAGAGGCCTAGAGGGGAAGCAGGTCCTAACAAGTCTGTGTTGAGTGCTCTCTTGGGTCTGATGCTCAACATGTTTCTTCATTTGTAAATATGGTAGGATGACCAAGGACCAGCAGACAGCTGAGGCAATCCAATAGCAAGAAGGTGGACATCCACAACCAACCACCCAGGAGGTACAGAGAGAATTCAGGAAGAGAAACAAGCTTTTAATGAATTCTTATTAGTATCCTCAGAGAGACTTAAGAATGTATTTTCCCTGTAAAGCACAAAACAGGCCATTATGGAAAGAAGCAGTCAAAGAACAAGAAAGAATTCATGGAAGGAAAAGATATATATTTGCTTGCCAACAAATTCATTTAAAGAGCTACTAGAAAACATGGAGGAGTTTTTCTAAACATGGAGCAAAAAATACAAATACAGAAAAAGAGGAGGTGAAAAAATATGAGACACAGAAAATCAATCAAGAAGGACCAACATCCATCAAAAGAAAGAATGTTTAGAATGCCCAAAGACAAAGCAGAAATAAAGAAAATATAATCTTGGAAATAAAAATAATATTAAAATTAAAAACTCAATAGATGAGGTAAACTTTAGATTGGACACAGTTTAAGGAAAAACTAATGAGAGAGAAAAATGAAAAGTACTAAGCAGATGAAAAAGATGTTCAGCTTCACTAGTTATCAGGGATTTGCAAATTGAAACAGTGGATTCTATTTCACATCTCTTTGGTTGGCAAAATTTTTGAAAAGTCTTAAAATGCTAAGTGTGGATAAAGATGTGAATAGAAATGGGAAATCTCATATACTGCTGAAGAGTACAAATTGGCACCACCCCATAATTAAATATTTAGCAAGATGTAGTAAAGACGAATATGCATATACCCAACAAACTAGCAATTTCACTACTTAGCATCCTAGAGGGAATTTCACACATGTGCACAAGGAGATATTTATAAGAAGGCCTATTGCAGCATTGTTTGTGATAACAAAAAATTGAAAACAACTTTAATACACATCAACATAAGTGATAAATTTAGATATAGCCATACTGTTAATACTTTAAAATACCTAAAAAAGAATGAATTATAATTATCCATGTATCAACATAAATAAATTTCAAAAACTCTGTTGAAATATGCAATATATAAATTTGGAAAAAATGTGCAAACCAGTTCTATATATTGTTTAAGACATGTGTGTATGTGTAGTAAAACTATAAAATTATGAAAGGGAATAAAAAACACCAAATTCACAATGGCAGTAAACTCTGGGGAGGAAGGAAGGAGAATAGTGTTAGAGAATGTTACCCAGGAAACTTCAGTATCTATAGTTTAAAAAGATATTGTGGGAAATTTCAAACATACACAGAAGTAGAGAAAATAGTAAAACGTACCCCCATGTACCTAACAGCCAGCTTCAATAATTATCAAATAATTATCAAACACTTTGCAAATCTTATTTCATCCATTTTCCCTTCACACATATCCACTTATTTTTCTGAAATTTGTAAAGAAAATATCAGACATCATGCTTTTTTTACCCATAAATATTTTAGTAAGCACTTGTAGCAAATGAGAACATTTAAAAAACATAATTACTATACTATTCTCGTATTTATCAAAATTATCAATAACTTCTATAGTAAGATGAATAATGGTCCCCCTAAAGATACCCATTGCTTAATCCCTGGAATATGTGAATATGTTACTTTACATGGTGAAAGGGACTTTGCAGGTGTGTGAAGTTAAGCCTCTAGCAATGGGGAGAGTATCCTCAGTTATCCAGGTTAGTTCAGTGTAGTCATAAGGGCAATTATAAGAGGGAGGCAGAAGTGTCAGAGTAGGTGATATGAGGAGGGAAGCAGAATGAGCTTTGAAGATTCTACACTCCTGACTGTGACGGTGGAGGAAGGGGATGTGAGCCAAGTTATGCAGGTGGCCTCTTGAAGCTGGAAAAACCAAGGAAACAGATTCTTTCCTAGAGCCTCCAAAAGGGATGCAGACCTACCGAACCCATGATTTTAGCCCAGTGAAAGCCATTTCAGACTTCTAACTTCCAGAGATTTAAGGTAATAAATTTGTATTATTTTCAGCCACTAAGTTTGTGATAATTTACTGCAGCAGAAAGAGGAAACTAATGCAATTCCTTAATGTCATCTAGTGGACAGTCAATAGTTAAATTTTCCCATTGTCTCAGAAGTATCTCATTACAGTATTTGTGCTGGTACATCAATAGAAGAACTAATTTAGGGGACTTCCCTGGTGGCGCAGTGGTTAAGAATCCGCCTGCCAATGCAGGGGACACGAGTTCGAGCCCTGGTCCAGGAAGATCCCACACGCTGCAGAGCACCTGGGCCCTTGAGCCACAATTACTGAGCCTGTGCTCTAGAGCCCATGAGCCACAACTACTGAGCCCACGTGCCTAGAGCCTGTGCTCCGCAACAAGAAAAGCCACCAGATTGAGAAGCCCACACACCGCAGTGAAGAGTGGTCCCTGCTCTCCGCAACTAGAGAAAGCCCACATGCAGTAGCGAAGACCCAATGCAGCCAAATATAAATAAATAAAATAAATACATTTAAAAAAATAGAAGAACTAATTTAGGAATCAGAGGCCGGCCAGGATTTGTTATCATGTGACTTTGGGCAATTCATTTGCCCTTAGTGTTGTTTCTGGTTTGTTTTTTAATGTGTGTAATGGAAAGTTTTTAATCAGCATCCCTATCACAGGGAATAAATTACCAAATGTAAACATACTTTAAAAAGTTTAAAATGCTGTGTACTATCAGGTGATTGGCTCATAATCCCAATTAGCCAAATAATGTTTATTGAGCAACTATTATGTGTGGGACTCTTCCAAGCAGAGGCAGGACACCAGTATGAAAAAAACCTGATTCCTGACCACAGGAGGTTTACCGTCTGGTTGTGAAAAGCATCCTAATGTCAGTGGAGGCCGTATGAAATAGTGGGCACCCCAAGACCTGAAAGTCAAACAGACCTATGTCCAAACCCAGTCCTATTCCCAGCTTGGCCACATACTCTTGGAAAAGTTGCTTAAGCTCTGAGGGCTCTTGTGTCCTTCAGAGAGTTGATAGGGTGATTCAAGTGCTCCAGGTGAGCTGGTTTCCCTTCCAGGTGTTTTAGCAGCAAGATTAGCATTACTCAGCGTAGATTCATGACTCAGCAGGATGAAACTATCTAAAGGATGTCCAAGCCTGAGGTGTTGGCAGCTCAGAGAAGGTGAGACCATTGTCAGGTGGAAGCCCAGAAAATCAATGGCTTAAAGAAGATTGTAGGATTTGACCCAAGCCTTGCCAGGTGTGGATCATGTGGACAGGGAGAAAGTGGGGAGGAAGCCATTCCAGGCGGGAGAGGACAGGGATGAGGAGGCAAGCTCACATCAGGAGTCAGACAGCAAGGAGATGGGGTGAGTGGCAGAGGAGATTTACAAAGGGCAATAGCAGAAGAAAAGATGGGGATGGAAGCTCACAGCCGGATTACAGGAAGTGCTTTATCAACTCATCCTTCATTTACCAAGTAAGTCATAGCATCTACAGCATGCCAGTCATTATGAACCCTTCCCTTTCCCACTGCTACTGCTTCTTCAAAGAACCTTGAACCCTGCTTTGTCTTGCCTTTTGGAATTCTATAGCTTTAAAAATAAATAAACATAGTACAAGCAAAATTCATAAATCCCAGACAATGGCATCGTGACAGAGAGCAGAGCACATTGAGGCCACTGCCAGAAGCCAATTCCTGCTCTGAACCTTCCATTAATCCCCACAGTTTCCATTTAATTTGGAGGCCTGTACAGAATGTCCCACACAGAATTGCTTGCTGTCTTATTCACCTTCATCTCTGAGCTCCTGGTTGACCCTTACATCAGCATATATTACCCAGCCCCATACCCTTCATGGCTTTTTATTTGAGGGGAGTGACTCCGAGTGAAGCCATTCCTGGGTCATGGGCCCAAAAGAAGCTGGGTGAGCAGACATAGGGAAGGGGAGTTGTTTCAGTGTCAAGTGCTTGTTTCCGTCCTCCTTTCTGGCTGTAGGTTAGGAGGCTGGAAGGAAACAGTGCTGTTGGTTAAGGTTGAGAATAGCAAACAGAAACCCCCTGTGTATTTAAGACAGAAAGGCATTTAATATAGGAGAAGGACTTATCAGATCATGGGGAGGGCTGGAGAGTGAGCTCTAGGCTGACCATGCTCCCGAATGGCTCCCAGAGCACTGCAGAACTGACTCACCAAGGGAGCCACCTTCTGTGCCCCAATCAGGAGGCTGTCCCTGGAGCTGAGGACACTCCAGGGTAACCAAGATTCTGAGATAGAAAGTCACTGCTGCAAACACCATCCAATTCTATAACTGACTCCCAACTCCACCCCTCACCAGTTTGTATGCTGGGCAACATACGTAATTCTGTGAGCCTCCATTTCCTCTTCTGGGAGATGGATGTAAAAATCCAACCCAGATGGTGATGGTAAATAGGAAACGGGATAGGGTAGCGGAGGAATCTACCCCCACTGGTCTGAACTCAATGAATTTCCATCCCCTCCTCTTCCTTCTATGACTGCTGAATGCCTCAGAGAAAAAACACGTCCAATGGGAGTGAAATTTTAAGTTTCTGGCTACTGACTGAGGGAGGAGCATCTGGGACAATATCAAAGAGCAAGTGAGAGAAGTTTTAACGCTGTGTTAGAAGTCCACAAGAAAGTCGTCAATGTATTCAATTTAGTTTAAAAACAAAGCTTTAATTTGCATACGTTGTGGAGGTAAAATCGCCAGGTGGACAATGGCCTTTTCCACTGTCCAGGAGAGAAGGATGGCTTTATATGGACACTGCTTTATCATTCTATGCCCCTTATCAGCTCCATCCCTTTTCTCAGCTGTAGAGAAGAGCTTCTCCAATGGAGCCCCAAGGAGCCAGCCCTGGGGCTGTGGTTGCCAGCGGTGTCCACATCTCTATTACGATGTCTGCCTGCTCGTTTCTTGCTAAAATGAGTCACAGCCCCATCATAATCTTCATGAGTATCTCTTCAAACACAGTCTCCTCACTCCTGCTGATGATCAATCTCTTAAATTCTCTTAACATTTCCTGGGAACTTACACAAGGCCAAACACTGGGCTGCCTCTGGAGGAAATGAACTAGGATCACTGTCACACTAGAGAGGGTGTCAGGCATGTTAACAAAAACTATAATTCAGTGTAATGAGTGTATAAAGAGGATCAAGGTTGGGGGTGGTGTAGAGGAGAAGAGCCCTGACTCTGCCAGGGGAAGTTGGCAGCGCTTTCCAGAAGGGCCTTACTTTCGTCACTCTCTCAGCAGCATCCCACAGTCCACCACTGCATCCTCCCTGGACCCTCCCCGCTTGGTTTAGGGGGACATTGCTTCCCCCTTGCTTACTCCTCCTTCCTCATCAGTCTCCTTTGCCATCTCTTCCTCTTCAAATGCAGCTCTAAATGTTGAGCCTACCCAGGGCTTCTACTGAATCCAATTTCTTCTTTCCCTAAAGTTTGTCACCATGTGATTGAATTCATTCCCATGGGTTTAAATGCCCACTTTTTGCTAATACACCCAACACCTCTTTTCTGAACTCATACATCCAACTGGCCACTTAGCATCTCCCCTTGAAGATCTCAAGAACATCTGGAAATTATGTCCAAAACAAAACTCTTGATCCCATGTCCCCGACCCAGGTTCCTCCATCTCGGTAGTAGTACAGTCATCCACCCTGCCCTTTGTCCTCCTAAATACCACCTTTCATTCCTCCCATATCCAACCCATTACCTTGCTGGTGTTCAAACTCCAAGCTTTAGCTCTAATCTCTAAGTTCAGGCCGTTGTTTCCGGCCTTGACTACTGTTAGCCTGCCTCCGCTTCCGTCCCTTCCAATTCAGTTGCACAGAGCAATAAACATGATCTGCTAATAATGAGAACTACAGCACATCAATCATCTGCTTAAACCTTCTAATGGCTTCGCATTGCATTTAGGGTAAAATCCCAATTCCTTCCCTTCCATGTAAGGCCATGGTCCGGCCCATATCTACATCCCTAGACTCATCTCCTGCCATGAAACTAGATGTGTCAGAGAAGTTGCTTCAAACCCAGCTCCAGGAACACAGCAGTGCTGACAGGACCAGTGAGCCAAAAGAGGCTTGAGGTCAGGATGAGGGGTGGGGACATGGCTACCTGAGCAATCTCAGGTTCCTGACCCCCGGTAGTGGTACCATCAGCACACCCACATCAGACAGACTCAGTGGACCCCAGAGCAGTATCCCCAGCGACCAAGCAGGCTATGTGTGCTTTCATGGGAGGCCAGGGAAGACCCAGAGGACAGGCACACTGCCTCCTGTGCCCTGGTACCATGGAAGGAGGAGATGGGGGAGTCTGCTTGAAAGTTGAGAAAAGTACAGATAGGAAGTTTAACTTTGAATTGATTGAACATTTATCAAAAGAGAGACTATTTTAAGTCATAGTCACTTAAGTGGAAATGCTTCTTTTCTTTTTTCTTTTTAACTCCATCACTTGGAATGGGGCTCCAGAACAAGGTGAAGACAATTACAGTAAGTTTTAAAAGTTCTTTATTTTGAACACATCTTATTTGTGACCCATTACAGATATAAATATAACTATAGATGTGGACATAAATTGGAAATAAGTTAACCTAAATGTTACTAATAGTCATTCCTGGGATGCGAGAGCAAATATTTTAACTTTTTAATATTTTTCTCCTTTCCAATTTTTCTGCAATGAGCATATGTGACTCAGAATCAGAATAGCACAGTTAACATTTTTTTGAGAGTTCAAGCATCTCTTCATCTGTGAAGACATTCCTGATTCCTAAGACAACACCTAAGAGCTCCTTCCCTGTCCTCCAGTAATTATCTGGCTTCCTCACCAGGTTGTGAGCTCTTCAGAACAGGGGCAGTGTCTCTTCATCTATATATTCTCAGTGCCAGCCCAAGACACACCGCCATTGGACACTGAATAAACATTTCTTAAATAAAAGATTAAGAATCCACCATGAGAGAGTCTTCCTTTTGGCTTTAGACATTGCATTTTGAGGATACTTTTGTTCAATTGCTAATTTCTAATAGGATAATAAACCCTTTGTCAGCAATTAACATTCAATACAGATTAACCGAACAGGGCTTAGAAAAGCAAGGCAGCAGACCATAAATTGGACTTGTCAAGGAAGAAGCTGAGGGACTTCCCTGGTGGCGCAGTGGTTAAGAATCCGCCTGCCAGTGCAGGGGACACGGGTTCAAGCCCTGGTCTGGGAAGATCCCACATGCTGCAGAGCAATTAAGCCCGTGCACCACAACTACTGAGCCCGCGTGTCACAACTGCTGAAGCCCACGCACCTAGAGCCGGTGCTCCACAACAAGGGAAGCCATGGCAATGAGAAGCCTGCGCACCGCAATGAAGAGTAGCCCCGACTCGCCGCAACTAGAAAAAGCCCGCACGCAGCAACGAAGACCCAACGCAGGCCAAAATAAATAAAGAAAAGGAGGAAGCTGAGACAGGGTCAGGGGCCAGTACAGCCCGTGAAATGCTGTAACGTGGAGGGAGGCAGGACCAGGGCTGGCGACGTGAGTGAGGCACTGACCTTGGGCTCAAAAAACTAAGTGATCAAGATAAATCGTATTTCAGTGCAATATTTTTAAAATCAAAATTTATGCACAAAAAAATCCACAATAAGCAAAAACCAAAATTGTTCAATAAAAATAGGCTCAGTATCACTAATTTTCCTCTTTGCTTCAGGCTACAATGTGGTCAGTACAATGCTGCTGCCACTGATCTTGTCTTGACTTAAAAGTTTGGTATTTTTTTTACATTAAGTTTAATTTTTTTAATAATACATGGAAATATTTATCTTGATGATGGAGTTTCTGCCATCACCTTAAATTTTGCCCCAGGGTGCGTGCCTCCCCTCCTCCTAGTCCCAACCCTGGGTGATTGCCCGCCATGCGGGTTGGGGAGGTGGGGGGGTATGTGAAGTCCACACTCTGGGGCAGGAGAAGGGATCTCCCTGGCCTAACACCAAGTATCTTAGTCTATTGGAGCTGCCATAACAAAATACCACAGACTGGGGGGCTTAAACAACAGAAATTTATTTCTTGCAATTCTTGAGTCTGAGATCCAGGTACCAGCATGGTCAAGTTCTTGGTGAGGGCCCTCTTCCTGGCTTGCAGACAGCCACTTTCTCCCTGTGTCCCTTATGGTGTAGACAGAGGGAGAAAGCACTCTGGTGTATCTTCTTATTAAGATACTAATCCCATCGGGGGGGTGCTACCCTCATGACCTCACCTAACCCTAATTATGTTCCAAAGGCCCCATCTCCAAATACCATCCCATTAAGGGCTAGGACTTCAACATATGAATTTTGGAGGAGCATAATCAGTCTGTAACACCAAGGGTGAGTGTTGCTTTTGACAACAGTGCCCAAAACAACAGCAGGGATATTAATAATATTAATAATGTCTTAGAGCATGTCCCAGTTTCACTTCCGTTGTCTCATCTAACCATCATGGAAAGTCTGTGAGGAAGGATGAGCAGGCATGGTTAGCCTATTTACAGAATGAGGGGACTTGATGAAGGCAAGTGGTACATGACTAGCAGGGTGTTGTTTGAACTCAGGGCTCCTTGTTCCAAAGCGATGTTCTTTCCACCACTACAGCGCTCTCTCTCCCTCTCCCTTGACCGGTGAAGGACATTTACTTATCAGGTACTTTAACCTCTGTTATCTCCTTTATGATTCTAACCACTCTGTGAAGTAGGCAGGACAGGGATTCTAATCACTATTTTACAGTTGAGGACACTGAGTCCATAAAAACATTGTGTTGGCTCAAACCATAGAACACCTAAGTGGGAGAGTCAGGTTTCAACCCAGGTTTTGTGAGCACACCTCCTCCCTAGCAGAGACACCCAGGTCCCCACCCCAGTCCATTGTGAGGGGTGAGGGGGTCCTGCCTGCTTGCTGGACCTGGGCTGCTGTGATGACAGGAGACCTTGCAAACCTGCTAAGTGAGAGGGTGTCTTCCTGCCAAGGCACCATGGGGCAGCATTTGGCTTCTTGGCATGATGGAATATGCTGGCATGCTGGCAAGCTGTTCACATCCAGCTTCAGCCTTTCCTGGAGGCCCTCTTATGTTCACAGTCCTCCTGTGGATGATGTTCCCAGGCTCACAATATGCAGATGGTCCTCAGGACAAGCTGTGGGGAGCCAGGCTCAGGTCCCTCATTTCACCTGCACAGATCAATTGGTAGCATGAGGGGCTTTCAGAGTCTCCCATATTACCATGTTTTCCTCAAAACAGGAGATGTGCCCAGAGTCCCTCCAGGAACTGTAAAAATGCTAGCATGTGGTAAATGGACCACACATCTTGAAATTCAAGTATGGCGACAGGAGCAAAATACTGGGGAGAGAAAGTTGATCCCAGCCAAAGACATGTAATCAAAGAGGAGCCGAATGAAATCCCTTGAGGAAGAATTCAAGGGGTGTCTTATACAGAACTCAGCCCTTTGAAACCCAGGGAATCAGTCACTAAAGGCTTTCATCTGCTTAGTGGAGTAATGATCAGTCTTTAGAAAGAAGGATGTCAGGTAAATGCGTTTGTGGCTCAGAGTAAAGAATTAATGCACACCCAAAGTTCCAATGGCCACAATATTAACTATAATATGAATGACTGAGAACAGCAATATCAGAGGCTGGCAATGTGTTGGAAGCTGCCAATGGGACGAGCACCCAAGGAAAGTTTTATCTTCCTTAGAAAGCATCTATCATGTGAGAGTCTAGAGCAGACCACATCAAATATGAAAACACCAGTTATTTGCCTCTTCCTCTTCTCCTTTTCATTCCTTCTCTTCCTCTTCTCTTTCCTTCTCCTTTACACAGATGTCCTTTACACCTCCTGACACAGATGTTTTCCGTCTGTGTCATATTCTTTCTCCTTTTTCCTCTTACTTCCTCCTTCTCTTCCTTTGTCTCTCTCTTCCCTCCTCTTTCTAGCTTTCTCTCTCACCATTTATTCCTTTTTCCACTTCTCCTTTCTCCACCCTTTCCAGCTAGATTTTTTGCTCCTAAGTTCCTTTGGCTATGTGATCTGGGGCCACCTGGAAACTGAGAAGTCCCCCTGGAAATGAAAAGATTATACAAGAGGCTTGTTGGCACAGGAAAGGAGAGCATGTGTATTGCTTGTAAGTTTTCCAAACTGGAATGTTATACAGCCCTTAAAAAGGATGGCCCTGAAAACTATGAAATGGGTTGAAAACAGCTTATCTGCTACATTGAAATGAAAAATTCAGGGTGCAAAATTGTATGTGCAGCATGATTACAATTGTGTTTAAAATCCAGCCTAAATCTATGCACAAGGAAAGGCTGGAAGGAAATACACCAAAAGGTTGACAGCCATCTTTTTCAAGTAGGGAGACTTTAGGTGATTGTTCTCCATTTTTTACTCCTTTCCAAGTTTTATTTAGTAAGCACACATTGCCTTTATAGTGACAAAACAAGCAGTAGGATGGTCTTGCCAGGAACTTGCTATCAGGGCACTACCACTTTGCAGCTTGAGGTCACACCTTGTAATGGGCAGGGCTTGGTGCCAGCTGAGTGAGAAACAGCTACTTATGAAATTTCATACCAATCCCCACACAATGCATGGTTATGGAACCCTACTTGCTTTTCAACTTCGAGACAGGAAATTCATTTTTACTGAGTCCCCCAATGAGGGAGCAGCATTATATTGGAAGCTTCACATACCTTATCATTGCAGCCCTAAGAGAGAGGGGCTATTATCATCCCCCTTCTACAGAGGCAGAAACTGAGACTTGGTAAATGATTCATTCACCATCACACAGAAACTCAGTCATAAAATAAACTTTAACTCAGTTTGGTCTGAATTCTCCATTACCCCAAGTGGTCTCCAAGGAGTTCAAGCTTCTGAAAGAACCAAAGGTAGGGAAAAGCTCCTCAGGATAGTGAAAAATTATAGAAACCAGACAAGTTTGGGTTGGGAAAGGAACTAGCTTATTGTACGGAGGTAAATTCCCTGAGTATTGCATGATATTTGTTATCACTACTGGCTTCTGAGAATGTCTTTTCCCTTGACATCTTAGTTGTTTCTATATGGAAGCAAACTGTTAACTAGGGACCCTAAGAGTTCCACATTCAGTGCACATTACCATGCATTGCAAAAAGTAGATTTTTAAAATAATTTTTTGGTCTACATCATTAATAATTTTTACTTACTACTAAGACAACTTTATAGTATATCATGAGGAAAATAAAGATATAATATGACCATTCAATCACATTAACTGTTCACATTTTTCATTGGTGTCTATAACTTTTATACCGGTGTGTATGTGTTTATACAGTTGCAATCATACTTTTACACAATTTTTGTCTCAGTTTTGTCCCTAACATTTGATATATGCTTTTCCATTTCCTATACTTTGTTATTATAATTTTCAGTATGTACCTAGTGTTCCTGAAATGAACATGCCACAGTTATCTTAATTCCCTATCATTGGGCATTTTGTTGTTTTAATCATTACAAATAATGCTGTTATAAATATGTTTTATATATCACTTTATTTTTCATGTGAATTATTACCTTAGGACAAATTCCCAAGACTTAGATTACTGGTACAAAATATGTAAAAATAGTAATGATTCTAAATATGTGCTGCTGAATTATAATCCAAAAAGGATAGACCAATATATAGTACCCAAATCTTAGTAAGTACTTAA
Source organism: Mesoplodon mirus (assembly GCF_964341445.2). Classification (NCBI taxonomy): domain Eukaryota; kingdom Metazoa; phylum Chordata; class Mammalia; order Artiodactyla; family Ziphiidae; genus Mesoplodon; species Mesoplodon mirus. Next base: position 51,985,362 of record NC_138979.1, on the reverse strand, counting down.
TAAATGTTTAATGAATACATGAATAAATGTCATCAGCAACATATGTAAATCTTCTTTTGAATATATAAACTGTTTAAGCGAAAGAGACATGTCTTTAATTTATTAAATGCGTGTATTCTAGTCACATTGGTTGAAACCAGAACTTCTGAGAACCAAATGTTCTTTTCTCATTTATTTTAGTTGTTCTAACCAAAGATTTCCAATAAGGGAAGGTTCTTCAGGAGACTGATTTGGAGACTTTTGCTAGGGAAAGGGTGGAAATGGGCCCCTTCACTGTGACCACTGGGAGCCTGGGTCTGGGTTGGAAGCTCTTGGAATTCCAGGCTCCCTCAACCCTCCAAGTTTTCCCATGTCCGCATTGGCTTCCCAGGTCTGTGTGTATTTCCCCCATCCCTCAGGATCTCTTGAGTTTAAAGCTCCAGTGTTGCCATTTCTCCTCTCCTGATTCCAGACTTGAGCAGAGTCTTAGACAGTAGATCCACCACAAACAACCCAAATGAAGACACTGGAAATGAAGAAATGCACCAACTAGAACTCAGAATGTAAGCCTCAAAACCAATGTGTAAATTTGAGGGAAGTAAGAGGGAATCTTTCAAGAAAATACTCATTATACTCCCCAGAGGACTAGAAAGCCAACAAGAACACAGAGAAGACACCAGTAATGGTAGAATCGCCCTAAAGGCAGCAGAATCATCAGATACTAGCTCATTTGACAGATAATAGGAAAAGTAATAACTACAAATGGGAGCTTGCAGGAACAGCAAAAGATAGCACTAAACTTGTAAATATGATAACAGAACCAAAGGTATCCATGGACACCTTTTCATCAGGGTAAAGACTTAGCTATAGAAGCCTATGCATATCCAACCCAAATCCCACAATATGTACAAATATTTGATATAATGCAAGAGAACAAGAGACCTGGGCAAAAGAATGTGGGGTTACAGCCAATGGACAAAAGAAAACCAGGCCCAACAGGGCCAGTGGTGAAGAATGTAAAACAGGAGGGTGGGGGTCAGTTCAAGCAAAATGAATGGTATTTATGTGAAGAGTGTGTTTCTCAACAGCTGTCCTTAAAGATAAACCATCAGAAGGTGACTGGTCAGAATTGAAACTGAAGGACAAAGACAGGCTCTCCTAAGTGATCATATGCAAAAAATAAGAATTATGTCACACTTCACCCATCCACATTTGGCCCAGAGCAAAGGTCCTTGGAGGGACATCCACCCAGAGCTAAGAGAAATAAAGCTAGTACACATACAGCTTCTTGCCAAGATTATTGTTCTCCTTGTAAGCACAAAGAGAATGTTCCAAGACCCACCCACAGGATGTGAAATGATTTGTCAACAAAGCTCCACAGATACAACGATCACTTTAGGAAGTAATGTAGATTTAAAGCTCAGCAGAGTATAACATTTTTTTTCTTAAAGATATTTCCTAGTAATTAATATTCATTTTACCAAACTTTGCTGTCTCATGTGTGATGTTCTCTAGCCTAAGTGCTTCTTGCGTTTGCTGCTCTGGTTAATACACAATGAAGTGTTGTCCCTTCTTTTTCAACAGGTCTTGTGAGGTCAAAGCTTTGAACTTCATAAGATGAATTTATCTAAAATGATGCATTCTTGCGACCGTAGGAACAGTACTTAACACACTGCTCTGCGAATTTTGCGTGTTTTATAAGTGTTGGTAATGATAAAAGGGCCTGTGTCAAAACCAGGGAAAAATGTTTTCAAAGGGGTTGTATCATCATGCTCACTGAACTTGGATTTTTTTTTTTTTTTTTTTTTTTTGCGGTATGTGGGCCTCTCACTGTTGTGGCCTCTCCCGTTGCGGAGCACAGGCTCCGGACGCGCAGGCTCAGTGGCCATGGCTCACAGGCCCAGCTGCTCCGTGGCATGTGGGATCTTCCCCGACCGGGGCACAAGCCTGTGTCCCCTGCATCGGCAGGCAGACTCTCAACCACTGCGCCACCAGGGAAGCCCTGAACTTGGATTTTTTTAAATTAATATTTACTTTTATCAAAGTAATACATGCACGTAGTTTAAAAGTCAAATAATTCTAAAAGCCTTATAGCAATGTCTAAGTAATTCCTTGCCCCACCACACTTTTTCCAATGTCCCTCTGGAAATAGGCAAAATAGGCAACTATTCTGGTTTCTGGGGTTTTTCTTCTGACATTTAAGCATACACATTTCTAAATAATATACATATATTGCTCTCTTTGGATTAATGAATTTTAAGTATTTTTTTCTGTCTTTCTATTATGATAGATGAGGATTTAGCTCCTTCTTTTCTGCTTCTCCTTCCCCATTATATTTGGATAAATCAATATTCACTTATTTCTTGTGCACATGTTTCTAGCTTTGTATTGTAGAGTACTACTCGATATTTGCTTTCTTCTTTGTCCTTTGTCTTTTCTGAAGTGGATTGACGTGTGTGTGTGCGTGTGATTGTGTGCATTTTCAGGTTACTAGTCGTCTTTGTATATGTTGCTAATTTCCCCCACATTTTCCCAAAGCTTTTCAGTACAATTTTCTACACAGTCAGCCACATCGAGAAATGTAAAATTTTCACTTTTTTCTTGAGTATATCCATCTGGAATACCTTTATCCTCCTCCTGTCTCAGCCGAGTGCTGTCCAGACCAGTGGAACAGTGTGCCATGCTAGAAATTTCCTTTGGTTTTTCTCCTGAGTTGGATTTCCTGCCTTCGAATTTTTCATGATGCTTTAGAAATCTAAAGTTATTCTGATTCTTCTTTTTATGTACCTGTTCATTCTCATCGTCAGCTTGTAGGAACTTTTCTTTGAGCCAAACACCCTTAAATGTCACAAAAGTGTCCATTGATGAGAGCCCAGTTCCTCCCACAGTACCCTCAAGGAACCCTTTTAATCTGGAGATTCATGTCCTTCAATTATAAGAAATATTCTTGAATCATATTATTGATTGTTTCCCTTCCTACATTTATTCTGTTCTCTCTAGAACGACTGTTTTTTGAATGTTGAAACAAGTTAGTTGATTCTTTAACTTTTAAAAATCTTTTCAAAAATATTTTCATTGAGACTTTTTCATTTCTGCTATCATGTATTTGTTTTCCATAAGTGTGTGTTGTGTGTGTGTGTGGGTGTGGGTGTTTGTTCTAACTGTTCCTTTTACACAGCATTCTGTTCTAGTTTTGTGGGTGTACTATCTTCTCTTATTTCTGAGGATAATGATGATTGATGATATATTTGTTGTTCTATTCTCCTTGTATAACCTGCCACCTCTGATTTGCATTGTTCTGTTTGTTTTGGCCTCTATCTTCTGTGTTAGAGGCTGTCCTCACATGTTAGGCAATTCTTATTTTTTCATGATGATAGGAAATAAGGTAGTTGATTAAATTTGAGACCTGCAGTAGTATTTTGTGGGCGAGTTCTTTAGGGGAACCTCTCATGTGATTATTTTTATGTCTCTTCCCTTGGTCTTGTCACATACTCCAGGGAGTACTGTTCCAGCACCCTGCTGGGAGGGCAAAATGAGCATTCTAAGCTGAACCACAGAAGAGGGTTGGAAGTTCTCAGCATTGGGTATGTGATTAACCACTCAGGGCCGTCCACTACGCTTGTCTACTCCATGTCCAAAGAGCTTTTTAAAAGTCTTCTCCAGAGAGTAAAGCTCCAAACTTTTCATGAAATGGGAAACAGATAGTTACCCAGGAATGAGGATTAGGGAAGGGAATCTCCTTCAAAAAAAGTGCCTTTGACAATCATTTGATTTGATCTTTCCACCTCTTCTCTCCTAGTTCCAGAACTTCTGGAGCTGACAGTTCCCAAGCCTTTTAAAGATTCTACAGTACAACTTTGGTTGGTTGTCAGATTTCCTCACTTCATCTTACAGTTTTATCACAGCTCCTAGGTGCATTATCACTCATCTGCCTGCTTTTCCACCTTCAAACATTTGAATTGTTGTTGCCTCTCCTATTTTCCCTTCCTCTTAGGTTTATATCTTTTAAACCAACTATTTGCCTTGTTTTAGTGTATTTTAGGAGTGAGCTGTATTACCATAGGTGTTCAGGTATTGCTGTTTTTGATTTGAGCCATATAAAGCTGCCATTTTTTATGGGTTAAAAAATGGTTTGAAACTAGCAATTTCATATGATTCAACCCTATGTATGCCTCTTTTTCCACATCACTTTAAAGTTCTCTTTTCATAGGATAGGAGAAATTGTGGTATATATGTTCTTTTTTTTTTTAAGTTTGATAACTTTTTAATTTTTTTTGGCCATGCCTCAAGGCTTGTGGGATCTTAGTTCCCCGACCAGGGATCAAACCCATGCCCCAGCAGTGAAAGTGCCGAGTCCTAACCACTGGACCACCAGGGAATTCCCAAGGTTGGTAACATTTTTTAATATATATATATATACAGCAGGTTCTTATTAGTCATCCATTTTATACACATCACTGTATACATGTCAATCCCAATCTCCCAATTCATCACACCACCACCACCACCCCCTGCTGCTTTCCCCCTTGGTGTCCATATGTTTGTTCTCTACATCTTTGTCTCAATGTCTGCCCTGCAAACTGGCTCATCTGTACCATTTTTCTAGGTTCCACATATATGCATTAATATATGATATTTGTTTTTCTCTTTCTGACTACTTCACTCTGTGTGACAGTCTCTAGATTCATCCACGTCTCTACAAATGGCCCATTCTCGTTCCTTTTTATGGCTGAGTAATATTCCATTGTATGTATGTACCACATCTTCCTCATCCATTTGTCTGTTGATAGGCATTTAGGTTGCTGCCATGGCCTGGCTATTGTAAATAGTGCTGCAGTGAACATTGGGGTGCATGTGTCTTTTGGAATTATGGTTTTCTCGTATATGTGTTCTTAAGTTGTGCTTCACATGAAAGCATGAGATCACACTGTAAAATCAACCTGAGTATTTTTGACTGCATGATACCTGCCCACATATTTACTCCCCGCATTAATTGCTCCTTTTCCCAGCAAAAGGATTTCTGTGTACCTTGCCAGGGTAAATACACCAAGCTTTGGTGTATTGAAATGAGTAATGGTGTTGACATTAAAGGCGCAATTCTTACCTTCAGTATTTACTCTCTGTATAATATTAGGGATTCCCTGATCCTCCGTGTTTGCCATAATAAATTCTTCTGTCTTTGGTGTTAGACAGCTCTGGTTTTACAAATATATTAGCTGAGTGACCTTGGAGAGTCTTCCTTTCTAAATCGGAGTGATAGCATGATGGGAGGACTAGATGTGACCATGAAAGTAAAGGTCTTAGCATTCATATCTGGCATGCAATAAAGGTCTCAATGTTAATATTATCATTATCAATTGTTAACAGTATTAACAACAATAATACATACATAACAGGTATTAAGTTATAAGGATTGGATACATGTTCATTTCCTCTCTCACCATCACTGCTCTATAGATGTGAGTCAGATAAGACAACATATGGAAAATTTCTATGTAAATCCTATCTATAGTTTGCCATGTATTTCAGACCACTGATTAATATTTTTCTTTGGATTGGTTAACCCAAAGGAAGCTGCAGAATGTTTAAGGTAACTGCTTACTGCACCTGCCAATCAGACAGATGTACTTTCTGCTGCTTTTGTGCCTTTCTGAAGTAGTTCCCCAAGCCACTGGGATCCAGACCAGCAGAAGTGACAAGTTAGGTGCAAACCAATCTCTTCTAGACCAAAATGTATTTTATTTTTCAAAACTGAAATTGGTGTCAAAGAATAATCCTTTCCCCTAAAGCTTTTAAGAAATGTAATAATTAAGGGAAGAATAAATGTTAGGCTTTCTTTTCCAAATGTGGTCTTCCCTGCATATTTTTCAGATGTCAGTAGATGAGACTAACCAAAGCATTGTTGGTCAATGTGGCTCTTAGTTACACTACTGTGAAATCTACTGTGATCTTGTAAAACTTTGTGAGATGTAAGCATATGGAGAACCTGTAGATGGATCAAAGGATGGAAAAAATTTCCCAGGCTATCTTCCCATTGGTTTGAGACTATTTCTATGAGAAAATCTACAACAAGAGTATAAGTCTTTTGTCAAATGGATAAAGTAGAGTCCAATAGGAAAAAGTCTTTAAAAGAGCTGTATTGTGATGTATTATTGCTAGTAACTTGTTAGGAAGAAATGTCTTATAGGTTAAGAGAATTATTCAAACCATCCAATAGTCTAGTTTTTAGAATTACAGAACACCACGGTTATAGAACAATCAAAGTGGAGGAGCAAACTAACAGTTATTGAACACTACTTCTCCTTCTTAGCTCCCTGGGGAAGGAAAAGTGGGGATTATTATCTATTAAATGAATGAGTAAACAGAGGCTCAGGGAGATTAAGTAATCTACTCAAGAACTCCCAGCATTTTATGTCGAAGTGGAACTGGAACCCAGGACTGTCCAGTTCTAAAGTGTTAGCTTTATATTCTCTAACCTGACATATGAGATAACTAAGACTTAAAAAGGGGAAGTGATGCACTTGAGGTTTTTCTGCTAGTTAGTAGTTAAATCAGAACCAGAACTTCGGTTTCTCGACTCTTAGTTCAGTTCACCATCCTCTACTTTATATTGTCTTTTTCACAAGTCACGCTGTAGACTGTCATTGTATAGATAATTTTGCCAAGTTCATAAGTGAGAATGGATTTGTCCTGGTCTCAGGTTCTAACACAAGGTTAGTAGAGAGAATGGAGATGAGTCCTGCCCTGGGAAGAGTTCTTAGATAGCCAGGAGCTTAGTCAGCAGAGATTCTTTGTTGTTTCTTGGCTTGGTCAGATAGTGGTTGTTGAGATTCATCATTTTGTTACTTCTCAGATGTCTTTGAAGTAACTGAGAACTAGCAAGGCCCCCTTTCCAACTGTGATATTGAGACATAATCATGAGAACCTACAATGTTTGCTTGACTTTGCGGAGAGAAAGCTCATTTGTCTAAAGGAATAATCCCTTTGAACATGATGATTCAGGCCATCATTCTCTAAGTCCACTCTAGTTGTTACACATTCCACAGGCTTGGCCATGGCAGAAGGACTTTAAATGAAACCTCTGAAAATGTTTTAAAGGGACATCTTGATAGCTAGCTGCTGTACTTAATGCTAGGGTGTTGGAAATTTTTCTTTTAAGTAGTGGGATGTTTTTCATACAGTGAAAGAATTGCCTTACTAATGAGCTCCATGTTAAAACATACTGAATACCAACTCTATTGTGTATGTATAAATGACAAGAAAAATTATCATCAGGAAAGTTATTATTAACTTTCTAGAATATTCTAAGGGCAAAGAATGAATTACAGAAAATATTCAATAGATCCATGGAGATTGCTAGCAAATAGGAAGAACATGCAATGAAATTAAGCCTGTTTTAATTTTCATTTCAATTTTAACCTTATTTACTGAATTGTTAAAGTGTCCAATATAACATATGTGTTTGTACGTATAATCAGTGTAAAAATTAACTGGAATGCAGGTAGTTTGGTGAATTCTGATCTCATGGTGGAAAGATTTCAGCTTTGAAACCAGAAAGACATAGGTTGAAATTCATGATTTGCCACTTAATGGTTGTGTTATCCTTAGTGACTAGATGTAAGCATTTTGAGCTGTCTATGGAATCAGGGTAATAATGCCTACCCATGATTAAGCATCTAAGAGCCTGGAGCTCTTAGAAGAGTACCTAACACATTGTACAGATTGTGTTATTGCCTCCAATTCGTCACCCTTTCCTGAATTCACATTGCTTGCTATGTATCTTTACAATGCTCTCCTGCTGTGAGCAGGGCATACTCGCTTGCCTCTTGTCTTGGGTGTGGTCCTGTGATATGCTCTGGCCAATAAAATGAGGCAGACTGTGACATATACCAGTTCCCAGCTGGGGCCTTAGAGGCCTTGTGTCTTTCTGCTTTGCTCTTGCTCCTCTTCCATCACTGTGAGAGCATGCTGGACTAATCTGCTAGCTTTAGGAGGAGGATAAGAGACATATGGAGTGGAATTGCCCTAACTAAGCTGCCCAAGCCTAGAGCAGAAGCCCCACCACTCCCCTGCCACAGCCAACCCTTATATACATTGAGTAAGTCCAAGCAGGATGAACAGAGCCACTTAGCTAAGCCCAGCCTACATTAGCCAACCCTCAGAAGCATTAGCTATAGTGATAAATGTTGTACATTTATAAAATCAATTGTTTTAAACCACTGAGTATTGAGGTGGTTTGTTACACAGCAGTTGCTAATTGATATACTCCTAATAGGTACCTAATAAGATCTTTTTCTTTTCTTTTTTTTATAAATTTATTTATTTATTTGTTTGTTTTTCTCTGTGTTGGGTCTTCGTTGCTGTGTGCAGGCTTTCTCTAGTTGCAGCGAGCAGGGGCTACTCTTCGTTGCGCTGCACAGGCTTCTCATTGCAGTGGCTTCTCTCGTTGCGGAGCATGGGCTCTAGGCGCACGGGCTTCAGTAGTTGCAGCACGTGGGCTCAGTGTGGCACGCGGGCCCTAGAGTGTGCGGGCTTCCGTAGTTGTGGCATGTGGGCTCAGTAGCTGTGGCTCACGGGCTCTAGAGCACAGGCTCAGTAGTTGTGGCACACGGGCTTAGTTGCTCCACAGCATGTGGGATCTTCCTGGATCAGGGATCGAACCCATATCTCCTGCATTGGCAGGCGGATTCTTAACCACTGGACCACCAGGGAAGTCCAAGATCTTTTTCTAATGAAATCCAGAGTTTAAAAACCACAACACATGAATCTCTCAATGACATACCTGCTTGTACCAATTTGGCCCCCTTAACAAACTCTGTACATGCATAACTGAGGCTACAGACACCCTACAGATTCCTTCCAGAAGCTCAAAGGTTGTCTCCAGTGTCCTCCTTCTCTGTCAAGGTATCCTCAGATTCCATTACTTAGTGCCTGGATTCTTTCTCTTGGCCCAGCTATGCTGACTTTCATCTTGGTCCTTTTAACAGCTTGAGTTTTTATTTTGATTGAGGCTGGATGCTCTCACATAATATTTAGCTTTATGCCAGCAGCTCAGAGGGCTTGTCCCACCACATCCCCATGCTCAGCCCAAGCTCTGAGACATGATTTCTGACTTTCCTTTTGTGTAGGAAGAAAAACTGAGCAAGAATTACCCAGGATGTTAATGGCTTAAGTAGCACTCTGATTGTAACTTTTGTTGCAATCACTTGGCTAAACAATTCTTATTGTAGCATGAGGGCAAAACAAGGAATTTTACAGAGTCCTGTCAAAATCCTCCTCTCAGACAAGTGAGAACCCGGGACACTGGAATCCCAGAAGCCCATACTGGGCAGAGGGTAAAATGAGACCAATCTTCAAGTTTATAGAGAATAGAAATAAAGAAGGTCCAAGAGACAACAGCGATGAACAAAACTCAAATCAAAGACAACTAGGGCTTCCCTGGTGGCGCAGTGGTTGAGAGTCTGCCTGCCGATGCAGGGGACACGGGTTCGTGCCCCGGTCTGGGAAGATCCCACATGCCATGGAGTGGCTGGGCCTGTGAGCCATGGCCGCTGAGCCTGTGCGTCCAGAGCCTGTGCTCTGCAACGGGAGAGGCCACAACAGTGAGAGGCCCACATACCACAAAAAACAAAAACAAAAACAAAACAAAACAAAACAACAACAACAAAAAAAGACAACTAGACAGTTCAACCAAAATATCAATACAAAGGACTTAGGCCAAGAGGCATAATCCAGGAGTGAGGCGATAGCTAGGAATCCCAGTCCATGTTAGAGTGAGAAGATTTCCACTAGAGAAGGAAATGGGTCCTGGAGAAGATCCCTAAACTATGTGGAGCTCCTGAGAACTCAGCTATGGCCAGGGAAAAAACTCCCCATGTCACATGACAATTCCAACTGTACCTTCAGTGAACTATACATCAACTAATCATTACTGTCAGAAGACTTCTAATGGTTCTTGGGCTTTGTATATAATACACATTCAAAATATACATTCACATTTTAACATTCAAAAAGTGAATCTCACCCAACCACGTTTCTCCCAGTTACTCCCAATCATTCCACAGGAGAAGAGAGGAACGGAACAGCTGCCCTTACTCACCATACCCTGGGAACAGCTCAGCTTTCTCAGTTCCCAAGGATTCCATGGGTACAGGGAGGTGTCATTGACAGTGGAGAGAACTGCTGTCTATATATGAAGAAAATTGTTCATATCTGCCCACGGGCCATATGTAGTCATAGAATTTTAACACAGAAGTGTGTGTGGGGGCTTCCCTTGTGGCGCAGTGGTTGAGAAGTCCACCTGCCGGTGCAGGGGACACGGGTTCGTGCCCCGGTCCAGGAAGATCCCACATGCCGCGGAGCAGCTAGGCCCATGAGCCATGGCTGCTGAGCCTGCGTGTCTGGAGCCTGTGCTCCACAACGGGAGAGGCCACAACAGTGAGAGGCCCGCGTACCGCAAAAAAAAAAAAGTGTGTGTGGTGGGGGAGAGAGAAAACTAGATGACCAACAAGGGATCATTCTTCCAATAGGTTGAATTAGTAGAGATCTAGGCATGGATGTATTTCAAATGTCTAGTAAATCCTGTAGCCTTCAAAAATACCTTACATCTCTGTCTGACATTGTATCATTAGAGATTCATTTACTGGGTTAAAAGAATACCTTAAATATTTCTCCAGGAGTACTCTATTATAATAAAGTGGTCCTTGGGAGAGATGAGAATCCACTAGTCATCTAAACTTTAGTGGCAATTAGCTTAATAGAATGAGGTTGGGATAGGCAGGCAGACCTGGTAGAATTTCATGGTGGGTATCATAAGACCCTAAGCACCTGGCTGTGAAAATGATGGCAGGGTAGGGACCAGGAGACAAAGAGAGGAGTAGACAAAGTGAGAGAACTGAGAAAATTTTCACATACTCAATAATTAGAATGTTGGAAACAAGCAGGAGAAAGGACAAGCCAGGGTTCTAATGCTAACATCTTTCTCAGTGGACCATCTGGGGGGCCAACTAAAATAATGTACATAAAGCATCTAGCCCAATGCTTGACACACACACGGCACCCAATAAATGACAACTATTGTTAATTTTATTATAAATAAGTTTTATTTCCCTAAGGAGATGCCAGTGTTCTGAAACAAGTGGCCAGAGACCAGTCTTTGAGGCTCAGATCTGGAATCTCTAAACCTCATTCAAGCCCGCTTTTAAATCCTTATTCTACGCAGTTTTCCTGCTACCAAGCCTGCTGCCCATCTCCCATTTAAGCCCTTTCTCTCTCCTTCCATTTGGATATACCACCTGATTCTCTGGTCCTTCTTTGTCACCTGTTTTCCTTTCATTTCCTTTGTTCAGTGTTTACACAGACCTAACACCCTTCCTAGAATGAACCACCCTTCAGCCTCTCCTCCTATATATGGTTACCCTTATGCAGACCTTTCTAGTCTGTCCTGGATTCACAGGAACAACCTTAATGGAAAGAAACTTGCACTTTTAGAAAAACTGAATGTCAGACCTCGTGCTGCCCTTGGTGGTTGTGTGACCATGAGAAGCTCACTTATCATCTCTGAGCCCCAATTTTCTCATCTATAAACCTGAGATAACATTTTCTACCCTGTCTGTTCATTCAGCATTTAATTCATATTTATTGAACAGTGATCCAGGTAATAAGTATCCTATAGTGAGTGGAAAATAGAAATGATCCTTCTCTCCACAGAGCTTATAGTCCAGGGTGGGAGAAAGCAACTCAGCCATTACTAAATAATGTAAATAAATATAAGATAATAAATATGATTTAAAATAAAGTCAACTGTGGCAGGTGCTGTGAAGAAGGGGAGTTGAGCATATATTAATAATAGAAGGATTTTACAGAGCAGTGGAATCAGGGAAGATTGAGTTGCCCTGAGGAAGTAAAGCTGGAACTAGGGTTTGAAGAACTGATATGAGTGAACGGGACAAGAATAAGTAGGAGAAAAACATTCTGGGCAAATAGAACAGCATTTTCAAAGGTCCTATAATTACATGGGATATTGACAAGACTTGTTGTTGACTTGTATAAAAAGGTGGAGAAGGTGAAATTTTGAGAATGCTCTTCCTTTCTAGTGGGTGAATGGCAGTTCCAAGCACTGTATGGCTGTCAAAAACTGAGAAAGGTTGGGACTTCCCTGGTGGTCCAGGGGTTAAGACTCCATGCTCCCAGTGCAGGGGGCCCGGATTCAATCCCTGGTCAGGGAACTAGATCCCGCATGCTGCAACTAAAGGAGCCGGCGCAGCCAAATGAAAACAAACAAACAAACAGACAGACAAAAAACTAAGAAGGGCCTAAGATTTTACCCTACTTAGAAGCTAACAAGTTAGTCTCTTACAGTTTTATGGATGCTGGCAGAAGACATGAGACTCCTGGGCTAGAGACAAAGGACTTTCTTACTCATGTCATAGCCAAGTGTGGGTTTAATGTTTACATCAGTTTCACTTGCCCCAAATCCCACGGGGGTGCCTGAAGTGGCCCAGGTGGATGCTGTGCACACAGTGGGTTCTCACAACTGGGGACCTCCAAGCTTAGGTAGTACAAGTCCTTTATAATGAGCGCACACAAACCTGCCATTTGCCCTGGAAGGAGACATAATCTGTATTTTATTGGACAGCAAGCAAATCTGCTCTTTGTTCCAGAGGTTGTCACTCCCTTTAGAAACATCCTTAATAAGACAGTCCACAGAAAGGCCATGAGTGCCTCTGCTCTCAAGATGTGCAGAAACATAAGAGTCCTAGAGGGAATTGACATCCTATGGTACTAAACCCTGGAGAAGAATCATCAGATTTTATGGCTACCGTGGAGATTGAGGATCAAACATAACAATGTATGCTATATTGACTCCAAAACTACAAAAAATTAAGAATTAACCATGCCACCATCTTTTCTTAGTCAAGTCACACTTTGTGTGTGCTTTGCTTGAAGCTTTGCAATCAATAAGAAGGAAAAGAAAACAGGAAGGGAAGTGACATTTGGTAGTAAGAGATTTTGGGGATATTTCTCACATGCCAGGTTGAATGCTAAGGTAGAGTTTCTTATTTTGCTCTCATAAACACATTATAAAATTAATTTTATCCTCATTCTATGTACATGTAAGGAAATTGAGCTTCAGAGAGGTTAAAAATCTTCCTCAGGGCCCCTCTGTATGTCAGCGGTGAAGCAGCCATTCAATGCCAGGTCTCTGACCACTAAACCCATGTTCTTGACCACTGTTTTACATTATGTACCATTTTGCTGCATTTAATCTTCACACAAACTCTATCCTCAACTTTCACAAAAGAAAACTGACACTTAGAGAAGTTGAGTAACTAGCTTGGTTTTACATTCTGTGATATGTAGAGCTCTGAAAGAGCACCTTTCTTAAGTCCCACTGATTAAAGTGACAGTAAGCAAAGAGGAGGGGTCATGGCAGTGGCTATCTGGCCTTGGTCAGTAGGGGTAGAATTATAATAGTCATATGTGAGTCTATGAGAAATGATGCCTTTTCTCAGATCCCTTGAAAAATGGGCAAACAAGCCTTATTTGAAAATCTGTTATAAAAAAAAAAAAGCTCTGTGAACACAGCAAATGTTATGAATATGACACTAGCTAAATAAATTATGGAATATCCATGCTCTGAGATACGATGTTAGCCATTAAAAAATAAAGTAGATATATATGTACTGACATAAAAATAACTCCAAGATATATTAGTATGTGGAAAAAAAGAGCAAGTAACAAAACAATATTTACACTATTTTCTACATTTCTGTAAGGAACAAAACCACAAATATACATGTGACTATAGGTAGATGAATAAGGAGAGGATCAGAAGCACTAGTTAACACACGTGGGAATATGTGTATGGGGGAGGGAAGGCCAGTGAGGAGGTGTGGCCCCCAGGGGGATCTTTACATTTCATTTTATATATTTCTGTACTGTTTGAATCTTTTACAATGAGATTGCTTTTCTATATCACTTTGGTAATAAAATATAAAGACAAAAAGAAAAATAACTTCACCACCGCCTTATATTTGTCACGTCCGAGTGTGTTACACGTGCACAGTTTGCGCCACAGGACACATTTCCGTGTATTACCGCATAGCATGTAAACCCAGGGCTTGAATTTTGCATGTGCCCAAGTACCTTTTAACATTGCCTATGGAAGGATTGTCATGTAAAATATGTTTTGTACTGTTTTTGAAACATATTTAATCTTTTCTCCATTAATCTGCTTTCCCTAAACCTTCCCCTAATTCTTCTCAAGGATTTCCCACCTGCTGTGCAGGATATACAACAGAGTGACTCTAATCATGTTTGGAATTATTTTTATCAATTTAATCCATATTTGGCAGTTATTTCCATTCCCAAGTCTTAGACATTTTAGGAAGTATGCTGATCAACTTCTCAGTGTTACATGACATTGGCAACAGATAAGATAATAAATGGATAATTATCTTCTGAAAAATAATGTTAGCTCTTCACATAGGCTAAGCTTAGCTGAGCTCTCTCTATTGAATATGTTTTAGGCCTTCCAGTTGTGAAAGTTCTCTACAGCCGAGAATAATACTCTTTGACCAGGTTCTATACAGGCTGCATTTGTTTTGAAGTCCTTTTTATGCAGGCTTACGGGTTTGTTGTTTTTTTGCTAGCTTATGGGCTACCTTTTGATGCGGGATCCAGTTTGAGACTTTAAGTAGAGAGGGAAGGTCAAGTGGCTCATCATTTGAAATTCTGCTTCCTTAGATCTGGCCAGGACTCCCTTTTGTCCTTGAAGGAACTGGGGGGTCAGTTTCTCCCAGCGTTTTGACCCCCTTGGCTGCAGATGTTGGGTGTGCTGCCTCACTTTGCCCCTCAGTGTCTCTTCATTTACACAAGATACAGCCTTTGGGAGCATGCGGGAAAAGCAATGAGGCTGCCGTCAGAGAGCACAGCCACTGGGCACTGGGTGGACCCAGGGCTGCCAGGAGACAAGGCAGACATCATGGAGTGTATTGTTTGACTTTGTTGTTTGTTTATTATTCTTTTGTCATGAGAAGGAACCATGAAATGACACCTGGTAGTTCTGATAGAAGCTCTGTGTTTTGAGCCATAAGGTTTATGTCCAGTTTGACATGCTGTGTGATTTGGACTCTATCTTCATGGTCCCTGTGCACTGTGAATTCCAACCTTTGCAAACTGGAAATTATATCCACTAGCCTTGTTCTAATGCTGTCATAAAACACTAAAAATCCTTTACATCAGTGAAACCTTACCAGAATGAAGTATTTAGTTTCTTTTTAAACCCAAAGCTTTACGGGTCCAACACTGGCTCTGTGTGTTACCAGCTGTGTGTCTTTGGACAAGTAATTTAATCTCCCGAAGCCTTGATTTCTTCATGGCTATAAAACAAACTTCCTTCATGAAATTTTTGTGAGAATTAAATGGGATAAAAGTAACAACCCCGAATCTACCTCACCTCTGGACTTCTCGTTGTGCAAAATAATTAATGTCTTTATTGTTTAAAACACGTTATCTGGGGATTCTTCTACTTGGAAACAAGAGCATCCTGACCAATGGGTCACATATGATTTTGCTGCTTCCAGCCCCTAGGGTTATGCTTAAACAACTATAGCCTTGCCCCTCAGGACTCACCCCAGGAAATGGCCATCCTGGGGGTCATTTTCCCTCTTCCCCTGGCTTCTGACAATAAACATGTGGTAGCATCTGGAACTAATACTTTGGTTCCTGAATTCTTGCCCTATATGCTATTTAATTGCTTCAAAGAGACAAACCCTTGGCTCTTTTCTCTCAGCTGTTCTACTTGGAGTCTGAATCCTGTGGCTGAGTGCCTACCCTATGTTTGTTTCATATCTGCCATTTGGCCTCAAATTTCTGTCCCATGGTTTCCTCCACAGCCACTGCTGTGACTTTCCTGGTGAGGATCCCCTGCCAGCCATACTTTATTTCTCTGCCAACAGCACTAAGCCTCATGTTCCAAGCTTCCCAATTTCTCCATAGTTCTTGTACATGAGGAAGACACTGCTAGGGAAAAATTAAATGATATTTCCTTTCCACTTTCTTTTTCCTGTATTCTTTTTTCCCACTTATATAATAATGCAATAATGTCAATATATATGAAATACTAAGACCTCAGTTTTCTCAGAATCTAATCTGTTTTGTTGAACTTCTTCAAAGCTCCCCATTCTTTCCTCATCAATACCAAATTCAGCTGGATGTTGTGTGAAATAGTCTGTGTGACCCTGAGTGCATGCTCTGAATTGCTGTAATTGCTTAGAGTAGGACTGAGTTTCTTGATTATTGAATAGATGAATAGATTTTTCTTGCCTAATATAACTACTAGCCCCATGTGATTTTAAAATTTAAATTCAGTATAATTAAATAAAATTAAAAATTCAGTTTTTAATCACACTAACCACTTTTTAAGTGCTCAGTGGCCACCAGTAGCTAGTGGCTACCATATTGGACAGTACAGATTATAGAACATTTCCATCATCACAGAGAGTTCTATTATACAATACTGTTCTGGATCATGAAGTGTCAAATTTTAAAAAACTGAGTGTTAATTTTCCAATTATGGAAGGGATATGAGCTTAAATATGGTGATAACTTGTTGACCTTCAGGGTCACACCTCTGCTCCACAGACTAACTGTGTGACCTTCAGCAAATTACTTCCTTGAACTTTAGTTATTGCAGATCTACAAAATGGTGGTGAAATGTATTGCCCACTTCCCTGAGCTGTTGTATATGAAAGTGCTTTGTAATTAAAAAATTCATATTGAACTTTGGGGGGATTACAGGGGCTGGGGGTACTTAGTAGAAGTGATCACCATGTCTTTTGCCAGCTCTTAAAAAGGGGGGACAATTTTGGGGCTGATCTTCACAAAGGTGAGGGTAGAAATGTAGTATTGGACACAGCTCCACTAGAGACTGGGATCCATCACATGCTGTTTTTGACAGATGCATCATATCATCAACCTTTCCTCTCAACCCAGCTGCACCCAGGAACACACACTGCTTACTTGACCATGTTTGACAACATTTCATCCAGGGCCACAGCCTTAAGGGACAATTCTTACCCACACTCTTACCAATGAGGATATGAGTAGTGCAAAGGGGTCCCTCGTTTCATTTGGTGGCTGTCATTGACCTTTCAAGACCAAATGCAAAGAGTCCATTCTGCTTTTTGATTCAGGTACAGAGAACCACCACTCACCCTGGGATAATGCCCTGGTATAGTATCACTGAGCTGACTCTTAAATAATCTCATCACAGACTACCTGTATGCCATTTGTAAAGTCTCACAATTTATGCCATTTTCCCATGGTGGAGGACATTAGAAACTCAGCCCCATTTCATTATCCATTTGAATAACTTTTTTAATTTCGAGCTTGCTGCCTAACCATGGGGGCTGAATTATGACTAGATTCCCACTCTCACTCTTTCTCTCTCTCCTGCCTAGTGGGAGCACTAAATAGATAAATAAAAATCACTGCAGAATAATTGTAGGTGCTGTGGGCTAGAAGCCAAACTGGGCTGATCTGCAGCCTCTGAGCCTTGTCTGTCTTGGTCTTTTCTTTTTTTTCTTTGGCCCATCATTATAGGGAATTCAATTATAATCTTTCTCCGTAAGCACAGTGGAAGTTTGCATACACCAGCCCTGAGGCATTATTCATCATAATGCATTTTGAGAGTGAAAGAAAAAGAGGAAGATATCTCTGGTTTCCCCTAAAGCTGTATTTTTCATTTAGAGACTTGGTCAAATTTTAGCATTTTTAACCCTCCCCTAAGTCCCTTTCTCAAACAAGCTATTTTCAGAGTGTCCTCACAAAAGTGCTAGAGGATGGCTCGAGTACGAAGGCAAGGCTTGTTGGCATTTGCTGGGGAGGGTCCCTCACAAAACGCCAAGCAAACAGAAAGAAATTTAAGCCTGGGAATTTGTCCCTTTCCTTGTAGGATTTTGGGACTGGGGGAAATCTTAGGGAAAGTTTCCACTGAAGGAGAGACAACCAGATCTGTAGGAATCTGCTTTCTCTGGTACTACACCCTGTCCTAGTAATGACAGCTACCACTGAATGCTTCCTACGGGCCTGGCACTATTCTGAGTGCTGAAAAGGTATTAACCCATTTAAAATTCATAGAACTCCTTTGAGGAAGATAGTATAATTATTCTCAT
Organism: Mesoplodon mirus; assembly: GCF_964341445.2. Classification (NCBI taxonomy): domain Eukaryota; kingdom Metazoa; phylum Chordata; class Mammalia; order Artiodactyla; family Ziphiidae; genus Mesoplodon; species Mesoplodon mirus. The sequence goes on along the minus strand of NC_138979.1, from coordinate 51,967,204 downwards.
TTTGCAGAGGCAAACCTAGAGAGTCTTTTTTTTTTTTTTTAACTTAGTTCAGTTCACAGAACTAGTAAGTGGAAAAGTTGGGATTCAAAATCTAGATAGTCAGATCCTCTTCCATTATCCTTTATATATACACAAATAGTTTATATCAAAATAAGGAAGAAATACTCAAAATTACTATGGTTCTCATGTCCACATCTTGTCAGGTAGTTGTAGATGTTATTTGTAACTATTTTTTCCTACTACTCATTCTATATTGTATTCAACAAGCATGTTGGTTGGTTGTGGTTCCTTTCCTGGTGGAGTGACCCAAACCTTTGTTCCTGAAGGGTCTTGACCATAAGCAGTCCTGCATATATTGAGTTGTTGTAGTTTTTTAATTTAGTTTAATCATAGGTCAGGGGAGTATTAAGGGGCTCCAGGGAATTTCTTGCATTCCAGACATATTCCTCCTTTACTTCATGGTGTAGTAGCAAACCACTTTCCCCCTGTAGTCAGGCTCACTCACCCCAGTCAGTAGAATAGCTCCTTTTTTTTTTTTTTTTTTTTTTTTTTTTGCGGTATGGGCCTCTCACTGTTGTGGCCTCTCCCGTCACGGAGCACAGGCTCTGGACGCGCAGGCTCAGTGGCCATGGCCCATGGGCCCAGCTGCTCCGCGGCATGTGGGATCTTCCCAGACCGGGGCACGAACTCATGTCCCCTGCATCGGCAGGCAGACTCTCAACCACTGTGCCACCAGGGAAGCCCCGCTCCTTTTTTTTGCCTGTTGATTCTCTGGTTTGAGGATCCCAAAATGACCAGGTGGCAGTTTCAGCTTCCACTTTCAGAGAACCATTGCTCTGTCCCGCGGTGGAAGCGTTCCTCCTTCGGAAAGTATGTGCTGTACCAGATCCCTCACTTGTGGGGACAAGATGCAAAACTGTTTCTAGCAGATGACTAGTGAAAGATCACAGTCCCATGAGTCCTGTCTATGGGAGAAGTACCACCACATACTGGTTGCTGATTTAGAGCACGTATTGCCTCCTGTGGAACATCATCCCAGCCCTGCAAGGTTTTGCTACCCAGTTGTCACTGTATCTGAGTTTTCAAAGCCATTCCACTATTCTGTCAGGCCAGCCACTTTAGGAGGGAGTGGGGGACATGGTAAGACCATGAGCATGGGCCCATTCCTATATTTTGTTTACTGTAGAATGAGTTCCTTGATCAAAAGATAGGCTGTGTAGGGCTTCCCTGGTGGCGCAGTGGTTGGGAGTCCGCCTGCTGATGCAGGGGACACAGGTTCGTGCCCCGGTCCAGGAAGATCCCACATGCCGTGGAGCAGCTGGGCCCGTGAGCCATGGCCACTGAGCCTGCGCATCCGGAGCCTGTGCTCCACAACGGGAGAGGTCACAACAGTGAGAGGCCCGCGTACCGCAAAAAAAAAAAAAAAAAAAAAGATAGGCTGTGTAGAATATTATGATGGTGAAGAAGGCATCCACAAGTCAATGGATGGTGGCTTTGGTAGAAATGTTGCAGGTAGGGAAGGAAAATCTATATTCAGAGTAAGTGTCTATTCCAGTGAGAATAGAGCTCTGTTCCTTCCATGGTGGAAGTGTTCTAATATAGACAACCAGATAGCTGAATGATACCCCTGGGGAAAGGTGCTATACCAAGGGCTCAGCAGGCTGTTGACAGATTGGGCACTCTGTAAGGGCAGAAGCCAGATTGGACTTCATAATTGGAACTCTATGTTACTGAGCCCTTGCATAACCCCCGCCATGTCACCAGAACTACTTTGTTTGTGAGCCCACTGGGCAAGGATAGAGGTGGCTGAGGAAGGAATCTCACTGATGTTCACAGGACAGGTTAGCTGATCTACCTGATTAAGTTTATGATAATCCACAGTTATTCTTCAAGATGTATGTGTCTTCTGCATTGTTGAGTGGGGAGGTGGTAGGAATCACCATCCCTACATCCTTCAAGTCCTTGATGGTGTCACTAATGTCCATAATCCTTCCAGAAATGTGGGATTGGTTTTGGCTTACTATTTTGGTAGATAGGGTCAGTTTCAGTGCATTCCACTTGGCCGTTATTACCATAGTAGCTCTCATTCATTGGATAAAGGAGTCAATATAGAGATTCTCCCAGTTTGTAGTACTTCTATTCCAATTATGCATTCTAGGCCTAGTTTAATGACTGCAGTTTTCACTGTTATTAATGGCCTTTATAAGAACAACCACCACAGTTCTCTTTAAGGAGGCTGGAGCCCCCCTTGCAAATTTATTGTTCACAACCTTGGTAAAAAGAATGTGTTTATAACTCCTTAGGGGACATGATGAGGAAGTGAATGAGCAGGTCTTACCTGATAAACCCACTCTAGCACTCCAGTCTCTCTAAGACTTTAGATAACTTTACAACAGGGCTTCCCTGGTGGCACAGTGGTTGAGAGTCTGCCTGCCGATGCAGGGGACACGGGTTCGTGCCCCGGTCTGGGAAGATTCCACATGCCGTGGAGCAGCTAGGCCTGTGAGCCATGGCCGCTGGGCCTGTGCATCCAGAGCCTGTGCTCCACAACGGGAGAGGCCACAGCAGTGAGAGGCCTGCATACGACAAAAAAAAAAAACTTTACAACATACTAAGGAAGTTCTGGCTTCAAAGATATTCTTTAGACCTCTAAATGAATGTTCATAGTATGTCTATTCATAGTAGACCAAAACTGGTAACAACATGAATTTTCATCAACAGATGAATAAACAAATTGTGTTATATTCATACAATGAAATATAGAATGAGCTACTGATACATGCAATAATATAGATAAATCTCAAAAACATTATACTGAGTGTTAAAAGGCAAACACAAAAGAGAAAATATTAGATGATTCCCTGTTTGTATGAAATTTAGAATAGGCAAAACTAATATATTAGTGTTTGCCTAAATCAAAGGAGATTGGGGATTGGCTAATAACGAGTACAAGAGAACTTTGGGAGTGATGAAAAGGGCCTGTATCATGAATGAAATGATGCTTTTTTCATCTGTACACTTAAAATGGGTACATTCATTTTTTTCTAATAAATTTATTTATTTATTTATTTATTTTTGGCTGTGTTGGGTCTTCCTTGCTGCAGGTGGACTTTCCTCTAGTTGTGGCAAGCGGGGGCTACTCTTCGTTGCGGTGCGCGGGCCTCTCATTGCGGTGGCCTCTCTTGTGGAGCACAGGCTCTAGGCACGCGGGCTTCAGTAGTTGCGGCACGTGGGCTCAGTAGTTGTGGCTCGTGGGCCCTAGAGCGCAGGCTCAGTAGTTGTGGCACATGGTCTTAGCTGCTCCGTGGCATGTGGGATCTTCCCGGACCAGAGCTCAAACCCGTGACCTCTGCGTTGGCAGGTGGATTCTTAACCACTGCGCCACCAGGCAAGCCCAGGTATATTCATTTTTTAACAACTTTATTGGATTCAAAATGCCATATCATTCTCCCTTCATAAATTTACAGTTTGATGATTTTTTTTTTTTTTTTTGCGGTACACGGGCCTCTCACTGTCGTGGCCTCCCTCTCCCATTGCGGAGCACAGGCTCCAGACGCGCAGGCTTAGCAGCCATGGCCCACGGGCCCAGCTGCTCCGCGGCATGTGGGATCCTCCCGGACCGGGGCACGAACCCACGTCCCCTGCATCGTCAGGCAGACTCTCAACCACTGCGCCACCAGGGAAGCCCAGTTTGATGATTTTTAGTGAATTAAACAACTGAGCAACCGTCACCCTAAAAGTTTCTCTCCTTCCCATATGTAGTTCACCCCCACTTATTCCCAGCCCTAAAGAATCACTGATCATGTTTTTATCTCTACAGTTTTGCTTTTTCTTGAAATTTCATGTAAATAAAATCATGAAACACATAGTCTTTTGTATCTGACTTCTTTCATTCAGAAGAATGTTTTTGAAGTTCATCCGTGTTGTTGCACATATCAGTAGTACCTAACTTTTTATTGCTGAATAGTATTCTATTATATGAACAAACCACATTTTGTTTATCTCTTCATTTAATGGTTGATTTTTTTCGATTGTTACCAGGTTTTGGCTATTACAGATAAGCTGCTATTAGCATTTATGTATAAGTCTCTGTGTGGGCATATGCTTTCATTTCTTGTAGGTAGGTAGAAGTGAAATTGGTGAGTCCTATAATAAGTGTACATTGAACTTTTTGAGAAATTGCTGCTTAAAAACTTTTTAAGAGACTTATAAAGAACATGCTTTTAAAGAAGCATCATGGTATAATGGAAAGAATATTGGCATTAGAAGCCAACAGATCTGAACTGACTTCCCATCCCTGCTGTTTAGCAGCTGAATGACCCTGGATAAGTCATTTTAATCCCTCTGTTTCCTCATCTGCAAATGAGTGTAAATAATTCTATATTTTATCAGTGTTGCAAGAAATACTTTAGATAATGTTTATAAAGTACCTAAGTACAAAGATAAGGAACTCATTAAAGGGTAACTAAGAAATGAACCTATTTACAAAACAGAAATAGAGTCACAGATGTAGAAAACAAACTTACGGTTCTCAAGGGGGTAAGGGGGTGGGGAGGGATATATTGCGAGGTTGGAATGGACATATACACACTACTGTATATAAAATAGATAACTAATAAGAACCTACTATATAGCACAGGGAACTTTGCTCAATACTCTGTAATGACCTATATGAGAAAAGAATCTAAAAAAGAGTGGATATATGTATATGTATAACTGATGCACTTTGCTGTACAGCAGAAACTAACACGACATTGTAAATTAACTGTACTTCAGTAAAAGCTAATTTTAAAAGAAGTTAAGTAAGGATAATCATAATAGTAGTAGTAGTAGTAATAGTTAATGCCTCAAGTACTTTGTGGTTTGGGGAATAGAGCTCACGCAAGCAAATAGTCCACTCATCATCCCCAAACTCACAGCCAGATCAAACAACAGGTGTTCGTTATTTAAAGTGTTTGCTGGTATTTGTTTTCATCCTTCCTTCTTTTCCTGAGCTTCACTTGGCATGTGGGTCAGTGAACTTCTCCAAATGCAGGCCACTAGATAAAGTTGTTGACAGGAGAGAAACCAGAAGGCAAGAGAGAACAAACCAGAAAAACAACAGTAGTCTTACAACTGTGCCTAATAAAGCCTTCCTGAGTGGCTCAGGATCTCAGAGCCTATCACACAGGAGAAATCGGAATGAAAGAAGCATGTCTCCTTACTTAACCCATTCAGTGTAACAGTTTGTCTCTGTACCTGATGTGGCCAAGGAATAGGTTGTTAAGGGCTCAAGCCACCTGAGAAGGACTACGAGTATTCTCTAGCTTTAAGAAATACACCATCTAGTTAAGAAAAGAGCCTGACACTCAGGAAGGAGTCAGCCGTCTGTCTACACAAGACCGTGCATAGTCAGTTGCTCAGTGATGTGGTCCAGATTCACTGACTGTGGGAGTCTGGAGGGGAAAGATTTGTCTGTATATGGGGGAAATTTTGTTGAACAATGTAGGCTTGAAGTGGACACCAAATATTTCCTTTTTTAAGACGGATAACTTTAATAAGGCCTCAGAGAAAGAGGAAATATAGGAATAGCAGACAGATATTTGGAGGGTAAAAGGGTAGAAATGGATGTACTATGAAATGAGCACTCAATTCCTCGGAACGTGACACTTTAAGACATGGACTGATACCAATGTGGCCATTAAAACAAAGCTAATGTTCAGTTTAATGTTCACAAATCAAATAATGATGGCTTTTACACTCAATGATTTTGAGGTTAGCTATCCAGGAAATAGTCACCTTGCAAGAGAGAAGGTAGCAAAAGATCCTACAGTTATGTAGGATTTACTGCATACTGTACAGTGTGTACATCATCCTGATTGGTAAGTACAGTGTGTCCTGTGGGAACCTTGAAAAACATAGAAACATACACATACACAGACATAACAAGGAAACTGATTTGGCCATAATCACACCATCCAGAGATTCTGCTTGTTAGAATGTTATCTTTATCTTTTCAAAAAGGTTTACATGTGTGGTTGGAACGATGGTAGTGATGTCACATATGCAGTCTTACACTGCACATTAAAACTCATTCATCCTCCCCTCAGATGAAGACCAGGTCAATTCAGACAATGAGAAGTCCTCCAGTCACCTTTGGTCACACAGCAGTGGAGTTCAGTAATTAATGTCCAGCCCAGAGTAACAAGATAAACTTCCATCTTTACTTAACGGCAAAGTCCCCACCCCCACCTATCCCACCCTCCAGTTTGCCTCGTGTAGGTCCACTGCCTGCTGTGGGAAAGGGGGGCTTCTTTCTTCTTTCCTCACCCAGTGCTTCTACTTCTTCTGGGACTTGCCCACCTGGTTTCTGATTCTATGGCGCTGGAGTGTGAGAAGGGAGAAGAGAAAAGGACACAGGAGAATCCGTACTTGACTGATGCTCAGTACTATCCGGTCTTGGCAAGTATTTAGGCTCCTTCTTTCTCTCACAGAGCATTTCTGTGGGTTTTTTGGAGATCCCCTCCCCAACCCTATTGTTGGGAATTTCTCACTTATAATTCCCTGAATACTAGTGGATGCTTTCTCCTGGCTGATCTTTTAAAATGCCTTGCTGAGCCTTTAAGATCTAGCAGTATATCTCCAGTTTGCTTTGCTGAGGTTCCTGTGTCGCTCCAGGTGGCCCCTCTTGGACAGGATCTCAGGCAACTTCTCACCAACTCTCTCTGGCACGTGGCCCTCAAATCTGGCCCACAAGAAACAAACCTTCTACCCATGACAGGAGTGAAATCACTTCCCAAACTGCAGCCCCTAGTCTACCTCTGCCAGCTACTGACTCCAGCTTCTCTCTCTCCAAACTTTTCAGGCATGAGTGACACACTCCAGAGTTCTCCAAGTTGTCTCACTGAAATCTCTTCCCTGGGCTTTAAAAGGAGGAGAGAGAGATGAGCCTCACAAAACACCAATAACTCTCTTCCTCTCTAAATAACTCCTCTTTGCACCTGTAACTTCAGATTCTGTTTACACGCTTGAGGTGGATGAGAGGTTGAGTAGCAAGACTGTTTTGTGAACACCTTGGGAGATCCTCCATGGCTCTCTCACATCTGTTGTCTTAGGGTCACAGCTTAAACTGAGACTAACCTAGTTTTATATGTGTATGTATAAGTGGATATATATAAACAACTTTTGGCTCCTATAAGGCATGGGATTTGGCTGTGGCTGAGATGAGATAGTCGTTCACCCACCATTTCCTCTTCTTCCTAGATATACAGCTATACAATATCTCCCTCTCCCCTTGCACTTATGTATTCTCATGGGAGTGTGACTCAGTTCTAGCCAAAACAATATGAGTGAGTATGACACGTGCCTCTTCCAGGCCAGGCCTGTAAAAACATCCCATACACGAACCCTCTAGATTTTTCCTTTTCCACTGCTTTGTGCAGTAGAATGCAACTGTCTTGGAAGCCACATGTTAAAAATGGTGGCACCACAAGTGGAAAAGCTTGGGTCCTAAATTTTTACAGGGAAAAAGGCCTCCCACCAATAAGGAACACATACTTATGTTAGACTTTACGAGAATGAGAAAGAATTGCTATTGTAAAAAGCCACTGAGTTTTGCTGTTGCAACTGTGGGCATTGCCCTAACTAATATACCTTTTTTATGTTAGGGTATTGGATGTTTCTTCCTGATTTGCAAGATCCTTATATTTATTATTAAATATGTATTATTCACTTTTCTCATAAATTTTGCACACACACAGAAAAATCCCAGCTTGCTCTTTGCATTTAAAATTGTCTTCATGTTGAGTGCCTGAAAAAATTAAGTTTTATACAGTGGGATCTGGCAATCAGTATTTTATGATTTGAGTCTTTTGCTATTATGTTTAGAAAGGTATTCTTGAATGTTGGTAATTATAAATTCAATTGCCAACCTCTCCACTGATATGCTGGTTTTCCCGGCAAGTCTTAATTCCTGGTTTGGAGGCTCCTCATCTAAGCTACACTAAGATTTTGAAATGGTCACTTGAAACTCACTTTGAAATTCTGAGTGAAAGGTTCTCAGCTAAAGAGGGAAACAATATGTGCAGCTGGGCCTGGTGAATAAGATTAATCTTAGACCATTAAAGAAAAAAGTCTTATCAGAATTTACATAAGTAAAGTTCAACTTTAGAGTATCACTACTTTGTATCTTCATTCCCATTTCCTGCCAGACACTCAGCACTCCCAAGATAATTCCTGGATGGGTAGGAATCTTCAAGAACTCTCTCTTTATTCCTGGCCTTTGAGCCATGATTCACGAACCCAAGTTTCATGATGCCACCCTCCACCTTCTCTTGACCTCTATCCTATTTATTTAGATAACTGCAATGTAAAACAGAATCTGAATTAACATGAGTCCTCACATCTGCATTACTTATTCTACAACCAAAGTGGCAAAGAATGGCAGAATTTGTGCAACTCTGGGGAGGAGACCCCTAAAATCATGCTACCTCGGGCACTCCCACTTCATTTGTGGGTAGGGGTGACCCTGAGTCAGACAGTGATTAATGTAATTATTCAGCATCTGATTTGATTACTTACCAAAAAACCCCCAGTGTTTTCAATGATCTGATTTCCAGTATTGGCATTCTCAGGATTTCAGTGAAATACAAGATGTTATTTAGGGAAAAGTTACATGTCAAAAGCATTTGCCTTCCTAGTACTTAACATAGTATCTGACATATAAGAGCCACTCAACACACATGTTTTGAATGATTGAAAACCTTTGCCATCCTTGGACACAGAGAGTGGCTTGGAGGTGTCATGTACAAGCATACCTGAGAAAGAAGAGTAACTGGAGGAAAAAATCATGAGAATTGAGGAGAATGAAAGCTTAGGACATCAAAACAACAACAAGAGGAATGGCAAGACTAGAGCCAGGGATATGATCAGGTTGCTATAGGTGCTGGGAGACAAGGGCTGTCCAAGAAAATTGCACCAGCTTGAAGAACTACCATTTGTGAGAAACCGAGAAGGAGTTCCAAGGGAGAGAGAATCTAGGAGAGACAAATATGACAGAGAGCCACTCCCAAAGCCTCATGGGGGAGAAACAGAAAGATCGGTGCCTGCTCTGGTGATATATGAGTTCAGTCACTCCCCAATGAAGGACTCCCCCTCACACAAAGCAGGACTCTCCGTCACTTTGTGCACCCTTAAATCATCATGCGGGAAGACATTGCTTTCTTTTTATTCAGCCCCTTACTGAAACACTATCCTGAGGACTTCCAGAGCTGGGGCAGGAAGAGGAAGAATCTGAAATACTGGAAGGGGACTCCAGATTTGGGGAAAGTTGACACCATCCCCCCACAAAGTGAAAAACATGACCAGAACACCCGACATAAGAACTGCACCCCTGAACGGGCTAAGATCTACCCTGACACTGTTTCATCTGAAAAAGCAAACCATTTGTATGTATCTAAATGTGTGGCAAGGGACTTCCCTGGTGGTGCAGTGGTTAAGAATCCACCTGCCAATGCAGGGGACACGGGTTCGAGCCCTGGTCCGGGAAGATCCCACATGCCGCGGAGCAACTAAGCCCGTGCGCCACAACTGCTGAGCCTGTGCTCTAGAGCCCGCTAGCCACAACTACTGAGCCCATGCGCCAGGAGCCCGTGCTCCGAAACAAAGAGAAGCCACCGCAATGAGAAGCCCGCGGGTCACAACAAAGACCCAACACAGCCAAAAATAAGTATAAATAAATAAATAAATAAATGTGTGGCAAATATGCTTAGCATTTAGCAAGTCCTCTCCTATTATTTATCATTATCATCTCATGATTTATTAAGTCAGAATAGCATCTCAGATTCCTTTAGCAGTGAACAGGAGTGGAAGGATAAGAGGTCTAGGGAAGCTTAACTCCAATAAGGAGCTAAAAGATTAGATGGTTAAGGTCTAGAACAGTGGTTCTCAAAGTATGGTCAGCTGGACCAGAAGCATCAGCACAACCTGCGAACTTGTTAGAAATGCAAATTCTAACTTTTGGATTTTTTCCTTAGAATAATTTCTCAGAAGAACAGTTATGGTACCAAAATATATAAACACCCTTAAGGCATGTTATATGTATTTCTAAATTGCTTTCTAGAAGGATTATATCAATTTGCATTTCTATCAGCAATTAATAAGCATTCTAGTTTGACCACACATTTACCAGAATAGAGTTTCATTATTTTGGTTAGTTTGGGGGCAAATATTATAGGACAATTACGGTACAACTAGAGGGGTGATTTAATTCTCATTCTTTTATCTCTTCCTTCCTTGTACTTGAAAGTAGAACATGAGTTGACATTGCCCATTCCCATCATTAAACTAGAACCAGAAACTTGAATTTTCTTATGACCTTATTTGCTCAGGAGTCTGAATAAGGCAAGTCTGATTTGAATCACATCTAAGAGTTTAGTTAATTTGGTTCTCAAAAGAATTCTTAATAATAACACCACTTAACAAGGTGCTATCAAGGTATGATCCTTGAAGTGTTAAATTGAAGTTTCAATATGAAAAGAAGGAAAAAATAAGAAAAGATAGAGTAAGCCACATTCAGTCTTTATAATTCCTCATATTTATATTACACCTTTTAACTAAGCACTTTGACATCAATTATTTCATTTGTGCCAACACTGTTATTCTAAGTCTTAAGAAGCTAAATAAAACAAAGCTTTCAGAGGTTAAGTGACTTGCCTAAGGTTACAGAGCTGCTTATAGCAGAGATTGACCAAAACCCTAGAATTGCTATTCATTCATCCAACTATCCATCCATTCATTGATTAAGTGAATAAATATATATTGAACATGCTGTATTTCAGTGCTAAGTCCTGAGACTAGAGCACTGAACAAAAAATAGAAGTGGTCCTTGCCCACATAAAGCTTGTTGTTAGACAATAGGAAACAGACAGGGAAGCACTCAATTACATAATACATAATCAACTACATAAATTAAATTGTGGTACATGTTATAGAGGAAGGAACCATGGAGAGAATAATAGAGAGCTATTTTATTTAGATAGAATGGTCAGAGAAAGCTCCTCTAAAGAAGTGATATATAAGCAAAGATCTAAAGGATAACAAGGCTTCAGGCCAGAGGATGTTGTGTTTGTATGTGGGGGCGGTAAAAGGTGCATTCCAGATAGATCCTGATGTCCAAATACCTGACATGGAAAAGCTTTGGAGAAGTTTCAGGAATAGAAAAACCCCAGTGCAGCTGGTGCAATCTACAATCTCTTGCCGCAAACTGCAGAGCCCACGTGCCCTGGAGCCTGCACACCACAACTAGAGAAGAGAAAACCCGCACGCCACAACTAGAGAGAAGCCCGCACACCGCAGTGAAAGATCCCACATGCCTCAACGAAGATCCTGCCTGCAGCAACTAAGACCTGATGCAGCTAAAAAAGATAAATAAATCTTTTTAGAAAATTAAATAAATAAAAGGGACCATTGAGTGCCCAGCACAATAAATGGGAAAAGACCTACAACATGGAACTTTCCATTATGAAATTTAGAACCAGAGGTAGAAGACCCAGAGATAGACAAGAAGAAAATAACCACATACAAAGTAAAAGGAACCAGAATACCACTGGACTTTTCAACAGCAACACTGAAAATTAGAAGAAAATGAAGCATTGCTTCAAAATTCTGATCGGTCATGATTTTTAACATAGAATTATATTCCTAGCTAAATTTTTAACCAAAAGGATGAAAATACAATATGTATATTTTCATAATTGCAGGAATTAAAGTGAATGTACTCTTTCTTAGAAAGCTATTGAAGAATGTCCTTCAGCAAAATCAGGTTGTAAACCAAGAAAGAGAAAGTGATGCAGGAAAGATTTTACTTAACACAGAAAAGTGATGAAGGGGAGTCATGAGATGTCAGCTGTGCAGGAAAACAAGGATTGACTGAAGCAGGAGGGCAGAAGGCTATGGAAGTAAAGACTCCAGAGAAAGAAATGGAACTCTTAGATTATCTGGTGTGTTTGCTTTGTGGAGAAGATTATAAAAAGCCAAATAATACTGTTAGGAGTCCACTAATTTCGTGCATATGCGTCTTTGATAAAAATGAAAACCAGTTAAAAAAAAGAAAAAGAAAACATAAGCCACTGGATGAGTTTGCTAAGGGAAAGAGAAAAGCAGCTAAGATGGAGTCCTGAGAACATTCTGGCTCAGAGGTCAGATAAAGGGAAGAGTGGGTGTCATGGGAATCAGAAGGGAGAGTGTAAAGAAAGGGTGGATGACTGCTGAGACACGGAACAAGCTGAGAATTGAAAGCTGTCCTTTTGATTTAGCATCCTGGAGGTCTTCAGAAACTTTGGCATGCACATTTCCCGGGGAAATCATTGGCAAGCTGGAAGGGGGCAAAAGCCAGAATGAAGTGGGATAAGTTAGTGTGAAGCCAACGTATAGACAACTCTATTTGTCTTAGTTTGTGAACTCAAGAAATAGTGGTATATGGAAAGAGATGTGGGGTCAGCAGAGACTTTTTGTTTTGTTTTCAATAGATACAGGAGATTAAATAGAGCATGTTTGTTTATTGGTGGGCCTGACCCAGTAAGAGAGAGAGGGACTGAAAATGTAGAAAGAGAGAACAACCAAAGTAGGACAGTGTTTGAGGGGATGAGAGCCAGGGTACACATAGAAAGGATTGGACTTTGATAGGCTGAAGGGCACTTTTTCCATTTTAACCAGAGCAAAGAAGGGGAAAATGGGCCCCAGTGAAGATTGCAGGTTTGGTGGAGTAAGATGATTTTTCAGTTTTATCCATGAAATGAGAAGTCATCATCTGAGAGTAGAGGAAGGAATATCGGAGGTTTCAGGGGAGAAAAAGAAGTTAAAAGTCATCTTCTCAGGGAATAGGGAAGTAAGTCAACAAGAGAAAAATACAAGACTTGCTGGGCAGTTTTGAGTGCCCATTTGAAGCTGGAGCTCGCGAATTTAAAGTGATCATATAGCTCATTGCATTTTTCTATTCACATTCAGGTACAAGTTCAGAGAAGGAGAAGGTGGAGTTTACCCAGTGCTACTGTCTTGTCTGACGAATAAGATGGAGGGAGTGAAGAGCAGAGGTTTTTTTCAAGGAAAGGTAATGTAATAGTGAGGGAATGCTAGAATCTAGACTGATGGCCAGAGGGAATGGGCTAAAGAAAAAATGGGGGGGATCAGTAGGCAGGATAGCTTTTTGCCCCTGGGGGCTTTGCAGTCTCGAGGGAAAGTAGGCATCTGAATATCATGACACAATGTAATCATTTTTGCTGGGATGGTCATTGGAAGAATAGGGTTGCATGCTTGTCGAGAGAACCTGTGGGGTTTTCCTTCAGGCTGGTGTCCATGGCAGAGCTAAAAGTGCCAACTTCTGAGTTCCTGCCATCCTTCTTCAGAGTCCCGAGGGAAAGAATTTATTTAAATAAGGGTTGACCTAAAGTTGATTCCCAGGTCTCTTCTAGCAAGAATACCCTATGTACTGTAGAAGCCAAGGCCTAGGCTATCAGAAAACTGGTGTTTTAAATCCTGGGGCTGCTACTTAATGGGCTGTAAGGCTTCAGGGAAGCACATAATCTGCCTGACCTTGAGAAATATCCCTGGTTTTTAACGTGTTTCTTAGAGATCTGATTTTGCATGAGCAGAATGTATGTGTCCCGCCACAGAAAAGAGAACATCATGCATCATCTTACACATAAGTGATAGGGTTTTATTATGTCAAATGAGGAGTGTCCAACTGGCCTTGCTGAATACTTATCGTGAAGAGGAAGAGCTATGGATCAATTACTCTGAAATCAGTTACTTTGGTTGATATTTCCAGGAATAACTGCGTGGTAAATACTAATCCCATAAAATGTGGCCATTTAGTTACTTTTTCCCTGTTCGTCTAACTAGCATGCTTCCTCCAGCTTCAGGGGTTTTGCACCCAGGATGCTCTTCCCCAGATCCACCCACATTTAGAGCTTCACATTCTGCAGGCTTCATTTGAACACCACCTCCTTGGAAACACCCTCCCTGACCACCTTCTTGCGTACCGTCTCAAACCCAGTACCCTTATTCTCATAGACACAGTCTGTTAGTTTTCTCCTAGCACTTAGCTATCAACTTTTATAATTATGTATTTATTTGTGTCATTTATCATCATATCCCCTATCTAGTGCCCAACAGATGGAAGACATTAAATTTATATTGAAAGGTTGAAAAACTGGAGAATATCAATATCTTGGGTATGATGACTTTTTGTGTGATTAAGTGGTTATGTGATTGTGGGGTTTCCCACGCTGGTTTTCCACCTCTATTTGGGCAGTGATCCTGTGTTGGTTTTTTCTTAATTAAAAAAAAAAATTTATACAGTTTTAAAGGTTACTTTCCATTTATAGTTATTACAAAATATTGGCTTTATTCCTCATGTTGTAGAATAATACACCCTTGAGCCTATCTGACACCCAATAGTTTATACCTCCTCCTCCCCCACACCTATGTCACCCCTCCCCACCACTGGTACCCAGTAGTTTGTTCTCTATATCTGTGAGTCTGCTTCTTTTTTGTTATATTCACTGGGTTGTTGTATTTTTTAGATTCCACATATAAATGATGTCATACTGTGTTTTTCTTTCTCTGATCTATTTCACTTAGCATTATGCCCTCCAAGTCCATCCATGTTGCTGCAAATGGCAGAATTGCTTTTTTTTTATAGCTAGGTAGTATTCTATTGTGTATATACAACTTAGGTTGTTTCCACATCTTGGCAGGTGTAAATAATGCTGCTATGAGTGATCCTGAATTTTGTTCCCAAGAGTATGCCTAGTACGTGACAGGTGCCCCTGAAAATGCATTGGCTAAGTAAAAAAACCGAGGGATGAATGAATGGATGGATAGACAAATATGTTTCACAAATAATTTTTCTAGAAGAAATAACATTGCCCAAATATAAGTATTCTACAGATGTTTTATTGAGATTTTCTTTTAGCCGAGTGAAGATCAGTTCCAGTGGCCTCAAAGTTTTTCATGCTAACTATTTCATCCTTGTTATGTGAAGTATTACTTAAGACCACAGTCATTCAACTATGTGGATTCAGAAGAGCACTTTTGGAGAAGAATCCTGTTCCTGCTCAGAATTTTCCCTGAAATTTACTCACCTCAGAGCAGGGTTGAGATGGCTTTTGTTCAGGTTGTTCTTGTTAAGCAGCTGTGCCCGGTTTTCAGTTAACTCATTTGGGTCTCCACTCAACCAAAGCCCCCTGCTGTTTGAATAATCTCTGACTCAGTGCTACTTAGCATCTTCCAAGCTGAGCTTAGGAAAATGGCACTGAGGGATGACAACAGAGAGAAAGGTTCCTTGAAGGATGTGTCCCTTTCTCCAAGTTGTCCAGATGTAGTTCTGAATTACACCAGAGCAGCCAAAAGCTAGGTACTAGACCATATCCCATTTGTCCCAGAAGGACTACATTTCTGAATTATGCTTGGTTTTGATACATTAGCCTCCACTGGGGATCACTGTAAACATAACCCCATGAAAGCCATCCTAGGGTCTATTGTGAGTAACTGTTGAGAAAGTCGTTCACTGCGGCACACCATATTCCCTGTAGGAAGGGCCACAATAGATATCCTCACATGATCTGGGTGTGAAGAAAGGTTTGCTTTCTTTGAGAACTGTTTAGTTTTTTTAAATTACATAATCACTGTGAATTGTTCAATGATCAGATTCCCCTTTTTCTTGTTGGCTTCTGGAAAGTTGAGAACCAAGAATGGCTCACCCCTAGCAGGCATGCGTTCCTCATGTGCTCCTTGAACGCCTCACCCCTGGCTCTACTTTGTTTGCACCCAGATTTTTCTCCTCGCCCCCACATTTAAACTTGTGCTGTCTTGTCCTGTGTTAGATATTCTCGGACAGTGCTTCAGATTACTTTATGGATGAAAGTAGAACACGAATAACTGAAAGTTCATAATAATCTCTGTCTTGCTGAATTACTGTAAGAACTACCCGTAAAACACATGCGCACTTTAAAATATCAAAGGTATTCAAGTACTGATTCTGCTGCAGCTACGACTATTGCTGGTGCTGGTGCTGTTATTGCTGTCTACACTCTATGGTCTCACCTGAAATTTCCTTACCTTACTAATCAAGCACTGCCTGTAGCTTTAAGGAGACCCTGGTTAGATTATTGCGTTAGTTTCCACCCTCCTTTCTCCCACACAGTTACCCTAATGGCACCTACTGGATAACAGCTGGAGAGTATTAGGGATGTCAGTCTGGTTTTAATTTCATTAAGAACTCCTTGAGACTGCTTCACAGTGGCCGCTAACCACTTCGTGAGAGAAGGGAAGGTACTGAGCTTTGAAAAGAGGGCCTGTTCAGGATCCTGTGAATCATTTGGAAGCATTGATCGTCACCTAGGACTCTGCCACCCAGAGTGCGCTCAGCAAGCCAGCGGCATTAGCCCCACCTGGGCACTTGTCCGGCAGGCGTCTTCCAGACCTACTGAATCCATGTCTGCAATTTAACAAGAACCCCAGGTGGCTTGTATGCACTTTAATGTTTGAGAAGCACTGAACTAGGACGAACTGTGAGGACAGCACTCCGGGCACCCTGCATTAGCTGATGGAGAAGTGCCATGCCGCCAGCCCACTTGGCAGAATTTCGATGGGATTATGGGAAGCATGTGCATGCTGTGATCTGATGGGTGGTTCAGATCCTAGGTCTACCACTGGTGTGCTGTGCGACCTCAGACAATTGGCTTCACCTTTCAGAACTCATTTCTTCATCTGTTATATAGAAATAGTCACACACATGCCCCTTGGAAGGTTACTATGAGGATGGAATGAAATTGTGTATGTTAGGATGACCCACAAAGGCATTTAAAAGTATGACAGTTGCTAAACAATGCCTTATGACGACTGGCTGCAGTCTTTGCCTAAAGGACACTGGGTGTTGTGGGATGTCTCTAGACCACAGGACCTAGAAGGTGGCTATCTATGGACCAGTGCCAGAGTCACTGCAGGCACTGTCTCTGAGGGTATAGGGCTCTCCAGACTGTGGGTATCTGCCCTTGGGGCTTCTCTCCAAGCAAAGCTTAGCCAGGACCTTCTTGCTTGATTCTACCCTAAGGGGAAACCAACTGGGAAGGAGTAGTCCACCCTAAAGAATAGGAATTATTCGTCCCGTTTGATAGGCGAAGAAAGGGGAATTGATTGACTCACAGCTGACATTCACGGACTTGGTGTTTGGACACAGCTTTTTCAACCCTGTGCTCTTTCTATCTACATGATGATGATTGTGGATACATTGATCCCACCGTTATAATTGGGATTTAATTAATACCAGTCAAATAGTACCAATCCTAAGGTAAGGTGCCCTCCTCTTTAATGCACACCCAGGATACCCAGTCCACTCACCAAAATAAAGACTGTCTTGTTTAAACACTTTTGTAAATACAAATGGTGTCTCCTTAATTATAACTCCCTACTATCCCACTGGCCTTGGGGCTCTAAATCGATTTTATGGTTCTGCTCATTGCAATGAAGATTCATCTCACATTGAATGGTCCTTTTCCTTAAGGACAGTGACCAGTGGCTTCCTGGCATCCACTCTACATGATTAACTTGGTAATATGTCACCTGCATCTTCCTGGGCTAAAAAGCACCAACATTTCACATCAGGACCTTGATTTACTAACCGTCTGCTCAGAAGTCTGTCACCAGTGGGGATGATTTCTTACTCCCTCCAGACTGCACAACTTTGCCAAGGTTCTGGTGAGTCAAGGCCTGACCTTGAAGGCAAAAGGCACACTGTACCTCCCTCTTTAATTGGTTTAATTGTCTGCCTGTAAAGGTAGGCAGCAAGCTTTTCTGGTTTTTCTTGCAAATTTCCTACATGGTGGAGATGTGACTTCAAGACAACCTTGTATGGGTATCTCTGAGGAATTTCTTCTTCATCGAGACTTTATTGTTAGGATCTTTGATACAGCAGTCTTTTAGTTGGAGGGAACAGATTCGCTTGGTGCCTCTGGGAGGGAAAAAGAAGAGATGAAATGAAAAGATACATATGTATGCTCACCCAGAAAAAGTTGAAGAAGTGGGTAGTAGCAAAGTCACAGACTGGGCTTTCTTTGGGGAACAGCTCTTCCTATCTGTCAACTACACTTTCACGAGGACTCCTGCTCTGCTTTTATTTCTGCTGTGTTTAGTTGTGACTTCCTCATAACTTCATCCCACGTCCTACATCGTGGCTGACAGGTCCTCTACTCCATGGATATTCTTTTACACTCAGGTCTTACTAACTGGCAACAACCTCTCAGTCTCCACATGGCAAAATTCCTTAAAGAGAAATCAGATTGGTCCAGTTTGTTTTCACTGGTCAGGCATTGATTGCTTTCTAGTTGAGTGTCTACCCTGGTCCAATCTGATCATAGCTCCCTCATCTCCCTCTTTCAGTAGTGACCGTGAGTGGGGTAGGTCCTCTGGGAGCCATCATGGGCAGGACATGAACTTGTTAGTCCAGGCACATCCTTGTCATTCCAGTTCTCTGATCCTTGGTTTAGTCAGGGCAGAACAAGTGTGCACAAAGTTACGTCAGCTACAAGTAGCGCCTGTTAAACTCCCCCATCCCCAGTGACCTCAGGAGCACCCAAACACAGCAAGAAGGGTGAGTGGGAGAACAGACAGCAAACACCCCGTAAGGAAGGATATTTCCCTGGCCAAATCCCTGGGGCACTCCAGGCCCCTCTGTTTAGACCCTCCAGGTCTTGTGTCTTGCTGACTTCCTGCCTCTAGTTAATCCTAACCTGTGACTCCATAGACCCAGCCCTGAAATCTTAGTTCCCAGGTTCTGACCTGTGATTCCTGATCTCTGATGCTTGTCCGCTTATCTAACTTGTTTTCTTTTTCATATCCTCATTTTGAAAATCCAGCTTGAGGATAATAATATACTATAGTGTCTGCCTCAGTTATGGGCATCTAGCACAAGGATAGTTAGTGGAATGACACCCATAAAATAAATTGATTCTTTCCTCTAGAAATAATGTGATTGGGCCATTCACTTCATAGAATATCAAGTAGCTGTCAACACTGAGAAAAAGCATATATGAAGAAAGATTCTAAAATAGAATGTTAAAAAGAATGTGGAACTGTTCTTACACTATGAATATTCTTGTATAAAATATGAGATACAGGGATTAAGAGAGACGGAAAATTTTGAAAGAGAAAAACTAGGGGTGTTCACTTTGCACTTTTTCTGAAAATTCTTCAGAGTTTGGGTTGCTATACTGCTTTTACATGTTGTTTAGAAGGGAGGTGGGGGTGGGATGAGAATGGTGTGAAACTACAGAACAAGTGATCAGAGGGAGAAGGCAGTTCTTTCTAATTAGCTGCCACAGTTGGACGTGCGAAGCCAGCCTGCTGCTCCCTCGCACTCCCTTGAAAACAGCAGAAATGTTTCAAGGTGCTTTGCCAAAAGTGATCAGTAAACTTTCTTTCAAGTCTGCTTGGTCAAAGTAATGATTAAACGGTGGAGGATGCTGACCAGAAGTATGGAGGTAGAGTGGGGTCCTAATGGAGTGAAGGGAATAGAGTCTGGGGATCAGATTGAAAGAACAGAAGCATTCTGGGCAGGAAGCACCAACAGCATGAAGCAGAATGGCCTTCCAGGGTGATGTGTTTGGAGGTAACTGAGACTCCCAGAGAAGATCAGGTCTTGGTTGGTCTTCGGGAGTGCAAGGGACCCACGTCCCAAAGGCCTGTATGTTAACCAAGATTCCAAGGCCCAGGTGACTAAGTGATAGGGGGCACTCAGGATGCGGAGGTCAGCCCTCTGGAGCTAATATTGTCCAGCTACCAGAGTTATGAAAGCAGAATCTCCCAGCCATGTGCAGCACCAGGGATGGTCGCCCCAGGCCTCATTACATCAGCCTCCCTGCACTTCAGCTTTCCAGCAGGGCACCATGGCCTTGCGTGATCTGGCTGCCCTGCTCTGAGCAGCAGTTAACACAGGGAGAATGTGTTTGTTTGTGTGCTGCATACTAAACTGGTCTCTATCGTGTATAAGTGACGTTGGACTTCCCAAATAAGCTGCTCTTC
This sequence comes from Mesoplodon mirus, assembly GCF_964341445.2. NCBI lineage: Eukaryota > Metazoa > Chordata > Mammalia > Artiodactyla > Ziphiidae > Mesoplodon > Mesoplodon mirus. The sequence goes on along the minus strand of NC_138979.1, from coordinate 51,947,146 downwards.
TATTGATGACTGTCATGTATCTGAATCCCAAGGAGCATGTCTGTATCACCATGGACTTCAGGTAGAAGATTCTGGGCCTTGACTGTAACCCCTTTGCAGCTTGACAGGAGATAGACAGTGGCTCTCTGGATGAGGATCTTAGTGAATCTGAGTTCTATTACCCCGTAGATGCCAAAGAAGCAAGGATGAAAAGTAAGCTGATAGGGTAGCCAGAATGTTGAACTAAGAGTCCAGGAACTGTATTCTCTCAGCAGCTCTGCAACTTACATGTTGTGTACCTCTGGCAAATCATTCAGCCTTTCAGGATCTGAGTTCCTCTTCTATCCTATAGGGATAGAACTATTTCAGATTTGTTTTAAGTTATGTTAATTATTACTGGATTCAGTCCTATTCCTTTAAACCTGTCAACCCAAGGTTTCCTACCCAGAACCCAATAATAATGAATCCCTGAGAGTTTCTTATATGAATTACAGCCCATATCCTGAACTGTTTCATCCTGTACAGCCCTGCTTCCTAGCTGCTCACACCTCAGGTCTTCTCGGCTTCTGCATCTCATTTCTCATCAATGTTGAGATGAGCCTCTTGGGGAAGAAGCCTCTGATTCCAGTCTGCCCCTTCTCCACACACTCTCCTCTTGGACTTGGCATTCTTTGAGACCCTCCCCATGACAGCCTGACTCACTGGACCCTCCCTGGCACCATTTTCACTGCATTTCACCCTGGATCCAACAGTGAAAACTACATAATCATTATTTAGTGCTCTGTGATTTTTTTGAGAGTCCTGCCCTTAATCAGAAAGCATGTTGATATAAGACAGGAACTGGGCCTTGCTTCTTCCTCTTTTGCTGTTTAAGAAATATTCTATTTAATATTTCACATAATTGTCCTGACTTGGGGACTGACTATATTTTTAAAACAAAAAATCCTGAACGAACCTGAAAACACGCTGTTGTAAAGTTCATTACATATAAAGTAAGCCCTAAGAGACATGAAAATGTATCCCATAAACAAAAGAAGAATTTTAGGGACAGCTCGTTTGGAAAATGCTGTACCATGCATAAAAGCATATTAACGGCTCTGAGAAATACTGTATTAAAGAAACCTATTTAAATTTGCCTAATCCAGTATTTGCCACATTAATCTGACCAAGAATCCTTTGTTCATGAACATCTATTCGTATATATCACAGGATAGGAGCTACGCAGGACATTTAGGGAAACGCCCATTTAGAAAATTGAGACAACTTTAATGTTCCCTATCTATCTATTTATCTGTCTGTCTATTTATCTATCTATCTATTGCTATCTTTCTCTTTTCTCCTATCATCATGATGGTTGTTATCATTTAATAAACCTCCAGTTGTCTGAAGGTTATAATATTAGTGATCAGAAAAAAGGCTGATGCAGTGCTACACAAATACTGTGTTATACATTGAGAATGGCTTGTGATGATACATTGAATGTGTCACTTAGAAATAACTTAATAGTTACTTGCAGGCATCAAGTCCTAGATATGTGAAGTGTATTAGACACTCTGGGGAAATAGTCAAAGAAAAAAAAAGCGAAGACTTTAAGAGGCTTATAATCAAGTTGGAAGAAATAACTATCATGTTACATACAAAATAATTTGAAAATAACCCTGAAGAAACCTATTACTGCCCGAAAAATAGTAAAATAAAGTCTATAGAGCTATCTAAGAAAATAATGGTCAGAGGAAAATGGAATTGATATCAGAAGTAACTGGAATTGGATAATCAGAGAGCAGTAGAATTCTGGAAGCTGGAAAACATTTGGGCAAGGCATAAAGAACTTAGCAGACCTGGGAAAACTAATTCTAAACTCGCAGAGGAAATTGGCAAGAGTCCATTTTATTTCACAGAATCTGCAAAAGACTCAGGAGTTGATCCAATCAGTTACCTCAGGAGGCGCAGAGTTGGGGTACGGGTTGGGTATATGGAGAGATTAAAATTAAGGATGCTGGGTTGGAAGTCTAGGGGGCATTTAGATCTCCAGATCCCCTTCACTTCTCCTAACAGCCCAGCAAATGCCCTTCCTTTACCCCCAATAAAAGACTAAAAAGGATAAAACAGAGTCTCTGGTTTGGGGGAAGTCGGAACAGTTGAGGATGGGAGTACTGGAGCGAAATTGCAGCAATTAGAAAAACATAGACATATTAAATGGCAAGAGTGCCAGTTCCCCCACCCCTGCCCCAGTCTTTTTTTTTTTTTTACATCTTTATTGGCATATAATTGCTTTACAATGTTGTGTTAGTTTCTGCTGTACAACAAAGTGAATCAGCTATATGTATACATATATCCCCATATCCCCTCCCTCTTGAGCCTCCCTCCCACCCTCCCTATGCCACCTCTCTAGGTTGTCACAAAGCACCGAGCTGATCTCCCTGTGCTATGCAGCAGCTTCCCACTAGCTATCTGTTTTACATTTGGTAGTGTATATATGTCAATGCTACTCTCTCACTTCGTCCCAGCCTCCCCTTCCCACCCTGTGTCCTCAAGTCTGTTCTCTACGTCTGCATCTTTATTCCTGCCCTGCCACTGGGTTCATCAGTACCATTTTTCTAGATTCCATATATATGCGTTAGTGTACGGTATTTGTTTTTCTCTTTCTGACTGACTTCACTCTCCATGACAGACTCTAGGTCCATCCACCTCACTACCAATAACTCAATTTCATTCTTTTTTATGGCTGAGTAATATTCCATTGTATATATTGCCACATCTTTTTTATCCTTTCATCTGTCGATGGACACTTAGGTTGTTTGCATGTCCTGGCTATTGTAAATAGAGCTGCAATGAACATTGTGGTACATGAACTCTTTTTGAATTATGGTTTTCTCAGGGTATATGCCCAGTAGTGGGATTGCTGCCACAGTCTTTTGGCAAAATAATGGCAGGGAAGCCAGGCAGGTATGATCCAGACAGACCTCAGAAAGGGTCAGTTCTTGGGAATCTGAACTGCCTAAGAAGGAACATTGAAACAAAAAAGCACGGTGAAACAAAGGTGTAAGACATCTAGGGAAAGCCTCTAAAGTGGAAATTGAAGACCAGAATAAACAGAAATAAGCAACTTGAAGGAAACAGAGATGAAATGGAAGAAACTTGTAAAATATTATCATCAGTGTCCTAAGAGATAGATTAGAAGATACTTCAACCATGAAATAAGAACAGTGACCCAGGACTTCCCTGGTGGCACAGTGGTTAAGAATCCGCCTGCCAATGCAGGGGACACAGGTTTGATCCCTGGTCAGGGAGCTAGGATCCCACATGCCACGGAGCAACTAAGCCCGTGCGCCACAGCTACTGAGCCTGCACTCTAGAGCCTGCGAGTCACAACTACTGAGCCTGTGTGCTGCAACGATGGAAGCCCACACACCTAGAACTCGTGCTCCATAACAAGAGAAGCCACCACAATGGGAAGCCCTGCACCACAACAAAGAGTAACCCCCGCTCGCTGCGACTAGAGAAAGCCTGCGGGCAGTGATGAAGACCCAAAGCAGCCAAAAATAAATAAATTAATTTAAAAAAAAGAACAGTGTACTATAAAAAGAATCATTCAAAGAATAACCATCACCACCAGCTCTTGGAAATTAAAATTAATTAGAAGAAACAGAACAATTGATAGGAGTTTTCAAAGATTAGTGAAGGAAAATTCCTCAAAAGTTAGGAAAAAACAAAGAGGAGAGAAAAAGTAAGAAAATTAGACAACCAGTTCAAGAAGTCCAACATCTAAAAGTTCTAGAAAAGAAGAACAGTAAAAACACTTGGAAAGAAACAATCAATAGAATACAAGAAAATTTCCCAGAGATAAAGAACCCAAGTTTCCCATTCAAGAAAGCTAAGTGCCCATAAAAGTAGATAGCAATAGACCCATACAAAGAAAATCATTCTGAAATTCTAGAATACTCAGCTTGAAGAGAAAAACATATAAAGTTCTAGGAGGAAGAAAACAGGTCACATAGGAACAGCTATGAGGAATCAGAACGACTTAAGAGTTCTCAGAATTAACATTGGAAAGTGTTAGGCAATTGAGCAATACCTTCTTTCGAAATTCTAAAGGACTATTGTTTCCAATCTAGAATTCCATAATAAGCCAAATTATCATTCAAGGAAGAGTATAATAGACATTTTCAGTGATGCAACATATCAAAATATTTACTCACTCCAAGACAATAGAAAACATGGGATACAAGAAACAGTAGATCCACCAAGAGGGAAGAATCCACAAGTGAAGGAAGATCCATGGATGACAATGGTCCACTCGGTGTAGAGAGCAGTCAGTCTACTTTGGAGCAGGTCAGAAGTCTCCCATAGGGACTTATTCAGAAGATAAAGCTGATAGAATACTGCATCTGAATGTCCTGAAAAGAGATTTAGACAATTGGTGAGCAGCTTAGTTTGGGATTTGAATTAGTGCTAAAACATAGAAGCTAAGCAAAGAAACAAGTAAAAATATCATTATTTAAGCAAAACCAAGAAGATGCGGGAAAGGAAAAGCTGTCTCAGTTTTGAATAGCACTTACATAGTCTTTATAACACTAATGTAGTCATATTTAACCAAAATTACCATATGACTCCATTAATAGGTGGAGAGATGGGAAGAGTACATTGTGTGTAGGAGCAGAGGAAGGAAAGAAAGATAAATTCTCATCCCTTATAGTGAGAAATAAATACTTCCTACTAAAACTGAAAAATCATGAGGTAGCAATGCAAGCATATTTTCCAGAAATCTTGAGGTAAATGTCAAAATGATCAGCTAAAAGTTTTTGCCCCTGGGGAGAGAAAAATGGTAGGTGTAGGGAAAGGTGCTGGGGGGAGGGAAGCTTCTTTTTTTTGGTAGCAAACCTTAGAGAAACCATTTTACTCTTTAAAGTGTGTGCATTTATAACAAACTATAAGAAAAAAAATGAGGGAAGGCTTTACAACTCATTTTATAAGGTTATAATAGCCTTGATATATATGAAAATGAATTTATAGACCAATCTGTTACAAGCATAGATACAGAAATCTCATATAAAATATTAACACATATAATTTAGCAGCATTTAAAAAATAATATGCTAAATCCAAATATATTTAATCCCAGAAATCAAAGAGCAAAAAAGCATTTAAAAATTGATCAATATAACACACTGAGTTAACAAATGAAAGGGGAAAACATGAGACCATTTAAATAGATTTAGGAAAATCATTTGATAAAATGTAATCTTTATTCAGGAAATAGACTCTCAGCAAACTAAATTGTAGAGACAATTTCTTTCATATGATAATAGGTATCTAAAATCTACATCATACATTATATTTAATGAAAACTTTAGAAGCAGTTCCATTAAATTGAGAAACATAAAAAGAATACTCACTATCACCACTTCTAAGATTCTAGCCATTGCTTTAAGAAAAGAAAAAAAAAGTCATAAGTATTAGAAAAGAGAAATATCTTTATTTATAGTGATTTTTTTATAAGAAGTCCACCAAAATTTACCAAAAACTTCCATAATTAATAAGAAATAAGAAAACTCAGCATGATATCTGGATATCATTTTACTATTCAAAAGTCAATATTTTTAGGGGCTTCCCTGGTGGCGCAGTGGTTGAGAGTCCGCCTGCTGATGCAGGGGACACAGGTTCGTGCCCCGGTCTGGGAAGATCCCACATGCCGCGGAGTGGCTGGGCCCGTGAGCCATGGCTGCTGAGCCTGCGCATCCGGAGCCTGTGCTCCACAACGGGAGAGGTCACAACAGTGAGAGGCCTGCGTACCGCAAAAAAAAAAAAAAAAGTCAATATTTTTATATATACCAAAAATAAACTCTCAAAATGAACTGGAAATAAAATTTTCATTCATAATAGCAACAAATCTCTGAGATAATTAGTATGAAATCAACAAATATGTGTATTATAGCTCTGGAGAAAATTTCAAAGCTTTATTGAATCACATAAAAGATCTTCTGATGTAATAGAAATTGTATCATGTCCATCAACTGGGAAACTCAATATCACATATATGTCAGCCCTTATCCAATTTAATCTATAAATACAAAGAATGTCAGTTAAAATCCCAAGGAAGTTTTTAGAACTTGGCAAGTTGATCCTTAAGTTCATGAGGAAAAGAAAAATGTATAAAGTAGCCAATACAATTTTGGAAAAAAGAACAAGATTGGGGTTGGTGGTGGTGCCTGCCCTATCAGATACCAAGATGCCTTATAACACTATACTAAATAAGATAGTACATTATAGACATAAAGACAGAAAAATAGACCAATAAAGCAAATAGAGACAAAGCTATCAGAAGTGAAAACTGATATATAACAGAGATGGCATTGCAAATCAGGGGACAGAAATGGACTGTTAAAACAATAAGCAGGAATTCCCTGGTGGTCCAGTGGTTAGGACTCCAAGATTTCACTGCCAAGGGCCCAGGTTCAATCCCTGGTTGGGGAACTAAGGTCACACAGCTGTGAGGCACGGCCAAAAAAAAAAAAAAAAAAGAAGAAGAAGAAAAAAGAAAAAAAAAGGAAAAAAAAACCTAATAGGATGTGGGGACAATAGGCTATCTATATGGAAAAAGATAAAATTGGAAATTTGGAACCCTATCTTATACCATACACATAGGTGGATTAAAGAATTGTGTGGAAAATTTTCATAAAGTATTCTTTATGAAAATGTAGAAGAACATATTATGACAGGGTAAGGAAGGAGTGTATAAGCAAGACACAAAATGTGATTATATAAAAATTTTAAAATTCTGTTCAACAATAGACACAGAAAAATGAAGAAAACAAAGCCCAGGTTGGGGGAAAGTATTTGCAATGCACATAACTTACAAAGGATTGATATCCAAAACCAATAAAGAACTCTGGAAATAAAAAGACAAGCAAACCGATGGGGAAAAGGGCAAAAAACAAATAACAGTCCAGAAAAGAGGCACCTCAAATGAAAAATAAGCAAATGTAACAACACTTATCCCTACTAACAATCCGAGGAAATGCAAAACAAGACAATCAGAGGCCAGTTCATACCAACCAGATTGGCAAACATTAAAAAGCCTGACGACATTAAATGTTAGCAAAATGTGGGGAAATGGAGGCTCTCAAGAACTGCTGGTAATAATGCAAATCAATACTGCCTCTTTAGTGGGTGATTTGAAAATATCTAGAAAAGTTGAAAATGTGTGTGCCTTACATATATTCCAGCTTTTCCACTTTTACTATGTACCCTAGAGAAATGTATACCAAGAGCCATGTATACAAAGAGCCATGCAGAAAAATGTACATCCTAGCATGGTTTGTAATAGCCAAAAACTGAGATATGATCTAAGCTAACAATGGCTGTTACCCTTTGGATAGAAACTAACGCCATGACGTATCTTATGTGGCTGCATTAAATATCTCCAATATAAGCAGCTCAGGAGTTAAACATTCAGCCATTTCAGGCCCAATGTCATGTGAGCTACACACACTCTAAAAACAAAACCTTTCTATTCCATGTTGCAGCTTGGTGCCTGTTATCAAAGGGACAAAGCCATCTCATCATTTAAAACAGAGCTCAGACACCTCAGTTGTGACAGGTTCAAAGCTCAGTTTTGCCAATTTAAGAGAATACAAATGTTATCTTTTTGGATATGAACAAAGACTGACAACTATGTTGATCAAATATTTATTTGCCAATTGTAAAAATGTCTTTTAATTTTGTGCGTTTGCTCTTAGTGAGAGCCACAGGTTCTACAAGTGTAAATGTGGATGGAATGGATCGATATAAGCTGATTCCCTGATGATCAGTGGGCTCCTCTGAACAGTCCCCGGTGACACATTCTCCTTTGAACACTTAGTACTTTTGGCAAGAGGCACCACTTGGACCAGGCAGCTGTGCTTTCCAGAGCTCTGAACATCTGTCCAAATTGTGGCACAAAACCTGCCTGTCCCAAATTGACCTCATTACTCATTTATAAACATCCAAATAGATGATAGGGGAAAATCATCCTTGTGCTGCACGAGGGATCGCTCATTATACTCCCCATCAGCTCCGCTGCTGGGTTGCATTGCTGGGGAGACCTGGAGAGCTTTTCAAAGGGCTTAACAAACACCACATTACCACTTTGGATGCAGTATGGACATAACAAGCCTGGAAGAAAAGAATAGCCTTTGTCCCACCTATTCAGAGATGATTCATATATGTAATATGAACACATCGTCCAGAGCACTTGTTCTTTGATGCTTGTTTCCTGTTTCCTCTTTTAATGAGCAGCCCAGGTTTCCCTGTGTGCTGTGGGCTTTGTGAGCCCCTAAATGGTTTCTAGGGAGCTGCCAGTAGCATTAGCTGGTTTGGTAAAGCATTTGGACTCTTGCCCAGTTTCCACTTCACCTTCAGATGAGGAGGAACCCAGTTGAAAGCCCTGATCAGACTCTGTGCTTCCTGTAGTTTTTCTAAAAGCCCAAGGGCAGCCTGAGAAGGATGAAATGTTTCTGTTCAATTTTCAGATCAAATCCAAGTAACAGGAAATTAGTAATGCCGTTAAGCATGAGCTCCTTTTTTGTACAAAGGGTGCTTTATTTTAGAATTAATTTTTATTCCCTTTCAGATGAAGTCAATAGATCTGTTAACAAGTATTAAGCATCTATAGATTACCTAGCACAGGCCATTTACAATAAGCGGTCAAGGGTATGGACAGCCTACATTTGAACCCTGCCTCTCTTATTTCCTAGCTGTGTGGTCTTGGGCAATTTACTGAATTTCTCTAAGCCTCAGTTTCCTCATCTGTAAAATGAAAATAATCCTAGTAGCTGCCTTACAGGGTCGTTGTGGGGATTAAATGAGTTAACACATGCAAAGAGCTGGGAACAGTGTCAAGCGCATGGCAAATATTCAATAAATGTTGGCTACTGTGAAAACCTAGTGCTGTGCTATACATTTGGAGCTAAAAGAAATTATACAGCACTGCTGCTTCCCTCAAAGGTATTTAATTGAAAGAGACAAGTACTACCCATAAGAGATAATTAGTGCACAAAACATTTTGTTTGTCAGCAGCATAGGCTGAGGTAAACGCCTAAGCAGAGAGATGCGGGCTGTTAGGAAAGAGGATTGCATCTGCTCTGCTGTTTCCACCATGTGGTGTTTAAAGAGTTAACAGAGCGATGAGATCTGAGAGCAATGAGAACATAAAGCAAGACTCACAGAGGAGACAGAACTTGACCTGGGCCTTGAACTTTCAGCAAAATGCACACAGGTAAAAGAGGGGTCTGATATGGGAACATATGTATATGTAGAGCTGATTCACTTTGTTATAAAGCAGAAACTAACACACCATTGTAAAGCAATTATACTCCAATAAAGAGGTTAAAAAAAAAAAAGAGGGGTCTGACGAGGCCATTTTAGAAGGAAGAACTACGTGAGAGAAGAAACAGATGGAGTAAATCTGGCATGTGAGATGATGAGGCAACCTTAAAAATGGGATTTGGGCACCTGTCACTCTTTGCAGCACCAGTTCTGAACTGTGCACCTGCAATGACTTTCTTCATTGCTTTTCCAACCAAATACTCCTGTTTCTTTCCATGCTATCTCTTCCCCACTTTATCTTCTTTCCTTTACCCAACAGACCAGATGCTTCTAACTCATGATTACAATTGAAATCTTCCCCTAGCTGAACAGCCTCTGGACATTCTTGTAAAAATCTCTCCCACCTCAACATGGTCCCTGGTATCCATTCCCCAGGATGGTGCTCTTGTCAGAGTTGAACATACAGGAAAAAGACACATTAGTCATTGATATTCATTGTCAACTGCTTCATGAAGACACTTTTTTTTTTACTTTTATTTTTTAATAAATTTATTTTATTTATTTTTGGCTGTGTTGGGTCTTCGTTGCTGCACGCGGGCTTTCTCTAGTTGCGGCGAGCAGGGGCTACTCTTCGTTGCAGTGCATGGGCTTCTCATTGCGGTGGCTTCTCTTGTTGCAGAGCACGGGCTGTAGGCACGCAGGCTTCATTAGTTGTGGTTTGCAGGCTCTAGAGCACAGGCTCAGTAGTTGTGGCGCAGCGTGTGGGATCTTCCCTGACCAGGGATCAAACCCGTGTTCCTCACATCACTTTGTAGTGATTTCCAGTAGAATTGCAATCTTGAGCCCTGTCACCCTCGCCAATAGTAAGGCCTCCAAGCAACAGGGACATTGGACCTGGTCTCCAGCTGAGCAAGGTGGACTATATTCCAAGGACTTGCTCATCCCGTAGCCTGTTCCTTCCAGGTTAGTCTGTAGCTTCCAAGCTCCAGGGTTGTGCTTTATAGGAAGAGTTGATGGGGAGAGGGGAAACTTTCTCAATGGGGAGATTTCCCATCTGAAGCCTAGGCTCTTCTTAACCCTTGACAAAGGAATCTTTTAAACAGTGCTCCTTTCTGCACTGAATTGTCAATATCTGGCCAGAGGCCTTGGAATCAGAACAGAATAATTCTGCACAAATGTATGGCAATAACTTGCTCACTCCTTGGGAATCTGGTGGCCTATGATGTACTGGTAACTGGCCCAGAGAAGAAACACAGTCAAGGCAGCGATAAAAGGAAAGGGACTTTCACCTTTCTATGTTATAAGCCAAACAATTTTATAGATAAGATGAAGCAAACCACAAACATGGCGTTAAGGCAAATATGCAGGTCAAGTGACCAGACTTTACACGTAATTCTGAACTGGTCCAGAGACCTCAGAAGTACTAGGTGGAGTCTCCTCTAGTTCACAGACCTTTTGTCAGTATCTTACTACCTGCAGGGACTTGTGCAGTGCCTGGTGCATTTGAGTATTTGGTAAGTTACCAAAGCTCGTGCATTAATGGCTTCAGAGCATCTGAGCAGAATCAATCAGAAGAGTGAGAGACTGGGGAATGAAGTGGGTTAATGGGGTTATGATTATGTTCGTTTAGTTCATAGGGACATGCGCATTTGTGATTTAACAGGTCAGTTTCATCCTTGCAGGAGAAACTCAGTGGTCCATGATGTGGGGAATTTTCATTTTACTCTGGCCCTGGTTTGAATTGCACGTGCTGATGGGTTAACGTGTGTGATCCCATCAAATGGCTCCTGAGTGAGCCTAGCAGAGTGCTGGAATCTACGTTTGACACAGATATTTGTTCTCTACTCATATCTATGTATATGTTTATGGGAAAAATTGTGTGGGCAAGTTGAAAGTTTAAAGTTCCTGAGGGTGTCCTATGATTAAAGTCTTGTCATACTAGAAAAGGAAGGAGGCATCAGATCTAATAAAAGGTCCGATTAGAACTAAAGGACAAAATTTCCTTCCTTTCAACACTAGAACAAGTTTCTTTCCAGAGCAGCTTAATGATTTCAAGGGGATCCTGGATAGGCAGTTTTTCAAGGATTTTGTGGTCAGGGGAGCCCATGACATCTGTCTTCATACCTCCAGTACTCAGCTCAGTGGCTGGCACATGAAAGGTCTGAGTGAAATCATAAAATATTAGAGATATTAATGCTCTAATCCAATCACACCACTAACTCAAGAGGAAAACAAACACCAGAAAGGCTAACTGACACCCTCAATATCTCACACTATGCCAGTACTAGATAGAGCCCAGGTCTTTAAATGCCATTTTAGTGCTATTCCTGATAGAGAAACACTTCACATTTATATTCATAAAAATACTCTTGAGGGTTAGATAGGCTCACATATTAAGTGGTTTCTCAAGCTATTTCTAGAACTTCTTGAAAGAAAGGGTTGTTTCAGGACATGGTGAATTGGAACTTTTCCGTTCACCCTTAGCTTCACCATTTTACCACCTTCTCCTCCACAGCAGAGACTGACACGAAAGGACATGAAAAAGGCACACAGTAGATTCACTGCTTCCAAAGGGCTTAAAACCCCCTTTGAAAGAACTGGGACTTTAAGGACTCACTTGGGGGAGGAGGCTCACTTCCCAGTTCACCCTCATGATTGACAAAGACGCATGGAGGAGTTTCAACCATGTATTCAGCAAGCATGGATAGCATCATTTATGTTCCAAGCACTGGGCACTGTGGATGGTGCTGGGAGGATGTAAAGAGAAAAGTGATGCTGATGCTGATTAGTTCAGGGGAGAGAGAAGACAACTGCTTTCGTACACAGGACATGCACTGAGGGCCAGACAAAGTGTGGGGGAAGCTCCAAAGAGGGAAAGACCCCATCTCCTGGGAGGCAGTCAGAAAAGTCTTCTTGGTCTCTGAAGGATGTGTAAGATTTGCAGATGTGGTTTAAAGACCATTCCAGGCACAGGGGAAGGAGTGGGCTAAGGCATAGGGGCTGGAAATCTCTGATGTGTGTGTGAAATACTAAATCATTCTGTCAGAAATGTAAGATTTATGAAGGCAAAACAGGCAAGCAGAGGTCAGTGTTTGGTGCTAAATTATTGGGACTTTGATATAAAGAGCTTAGAGCATTTAGGGAGTCACTAGTGATTGCTAAGTAGAGCAAAGCAATGACTGAGCAGTAGTATCCCAGTGTTTCGCTGGCAGTACTGCAAAAATTCGGGTAGTGGACACTGTCGATGTTCTGTCAAGTGCCTGGGTACCTTAAAAGCCTTTTGCTATTTCTCTGTGCCCCCCTTCCCAGCTTCTATATGCTTCACTTCTAACAGCTCACACCTGAGAGTTTATTCAGAGGCCCGTCTTTGGGCTACAGGAGGAACTTTGACAAAAAGAGCAGAGTGCTGAAAGTGCTGGTGAATTGACATCCCTTGGGGCAGCCCTTAGCCAATGATTGACAGTGTAGAGATATGAAAGCCCATCTCCCTTTCCTCCACTTGGCACAAACTGAGGTGCAATGTACACTCCAGAGTTCCCTGCGGGATCAGGCGAAGGCTGGACTGTGTGTGAAAGCTCATCTTTGCTTAGATTCTTCCCCTCCCTGTCTTGCTTCCTGTACTTCCTTAGCAGTTTCTCCAAGAAGCACTTCTTGATAAATTACTTGTTTATGAATCCTCATCTCATCTCAGGGTCTGCTTCTAACAGACAGACAGGTTGGAATAGGAGGAGTGGTAAGGTCAGGCCAGTTAGGAAGCTCCTGCGAAACTCTAGGTGAGAGATTGTAGAGACCTGTGCTAGGACAATGGCCATGTGATAAAGGTCAGGAAGGCAGAGGAGAAATATTCCAGAAACAAATAGACAAGTCCCTTAGATACATAGGGGAGGTAGGGGGAAGTAGAAGTCAAATAAGAGCCTATAATTTCAATCCTACGTAACAGGATTCTGTTAAAAGAGCAGGAGATACCTATAAGGAAGAGCATATTTGGGAGAGGAGACTGGTTTAGTTTGGAGAGGTGCCCTCGCAGTACTAGGAGAAGAATTCTGTAAGAATGCTGAACAGCTGACAGAAGGGGTCAGGGATGGAGATCCCATTTGGGCCTTCATCAGCACTGAGCTAGTCACTGAAGCCATGAACTAGGAGAAACTTCTGGAGAGAGTCTGGGCTTTGTGTCCATCTATGGAAGTCCCCAAAGAGGAAAACATGGCAAAGCTCTTAGCCTTTGGGAAACCAAGTGCAACCCCAGCAGTGGGCATGACAAGGTCTGGGATGGATCTGAGCTGACTTCTGTACCAATGTCTGTTGACAAAAACACTCAGTGAGAACTCTGCCTAGCAAGTGACCTCCACTCCTGCAGCCCCTTCTCTCAGAAATGTGTCTGGGAAGCATTCGGGGGCCTGATGCACACTGGAAAATAAGCCATGACAGTCCCGAGGATGTTGATCAAAAGGCAACATTGTAAAGAGTTCATTGGGGAATTGTTCATGAATCTGTTATTTTATTCTAAAGATCTTATCACAGGATATCAAGGCTGGAAGAGATCTGAGAGGTCATTTAGTTCATTTGACAGATGAAGAAACTGGCAGAAAACAGTTGCATGGTCAGGCTGGATCGTGACCAGAGAGCTCATGCCTCCTAAGGCCAGTGCTGGGCTCTTTCCTCACCCCACTCGTGTGTTCTCCATCCCTGTCCTGTCCTGCCATTCACATCCTGGTCAGGGGTGGGAGGCTCTCTGCGTGGAGTCATGTTTCAAATGAAATGATTTTATAGCAACTGGAGCATCTTAGTCTGTCATAGGACAATTGTTAAGGATTTACTACGAGGAAGGATGTGAAAATGCAGAAGAATTCTATTCAAATGTAACAATAACGCCGAATGTCTCTACTTTCTGGCTCTGTTCCTATGCGATGATTATAGATGTCAATTAGGATCATGAAATTAAGTGAAGCCACTAGGCCTCTGCAGGACTAAACACTCTTTTATCCTTTTCATTTACACTGGACTCCAAGCAACCAAATGAATATCATTTGTATCTGTTGAAGGGAAATCATGTTTAAACCAAAGCTCCTAGTTAATTAAGTCAAGTGGATGTCTCTGCCATGAAATAATCAAGCACAAACATGTACTGATCAGCAAACATGGGCCACGCATTGTACGAGGTTCTGGAGTTAGAGAAGTACCATCCATGCCCTCAGGAGGTCACAAGCTAGCAGAGGCAAAAACTTGTAAAGAAACGATCAAAATACAGTGAAATAAGTGCATTGACGGAGTATTGTCCAAGGACAGTAATGGAAAAATACGAGTTCAGACTCTCACTAGGGAAGGACTTGATTTATGGAAAAGTTGGTGTTTTCCATAGAGCTTAGATGAGTTGGAGGTGAGCCAGGTAGGAAAAGCAGGAGATAAAGGACATCGAGTCAGGAAAGTCAACAACAATAGCAAAGACAAGGAGGTAGGGAGTGCTTTGCTGTTTTCAAGAGTTATATGGGATTTAAGTATCAGGCACCTATTTGAATGGAAGGCTGGGTGGATGTCAATGTGTGGCAGCAATGGAGGGCAAGGTTGGAATGAGGAAAGGGCCAAATGATTGAGGGCGTTATAGGCCATAATGCTTTGCTGGCTGTATACAGTCCAGGCCAGTGGTTCTCCAGGTGTGGTATCTCCAGGTGTGGCATCCAGCAGCATCACTATTACCTGGGAAATTGGTAGAAATGCAAATCGTCAGGCCCCAGCCCAGCCCTACTGAATCAGGAATTCAGGGGGTAGGACCCAGGAGTCTGTGTTTTAACAAGAGCTTCAGGTGATTCTGATGGATGCCAAAGTTAGAGAACCACTACTCTAGGCACTGGGGAGAAAGAAAAAGGTGAAAGATGATTTTATGAAGACAAAGAACCACATTCATTTATTGGGGCTAAAAGGGAGAAAGAAAACACTGACTTTTCTCTACAAAAATGCTAGCTCAATCCTCCAGCAGTGCTCAGCTAGAGCCTTCTGGGGTCCTGCCTGGGTCTTTTCAATCGAGTCCTGTCTCATCAGGTAAGTAATCTTGTAGAAACAGCACCTTATTACCCTCCATCAAATGAGCAGTGAGGAAGTACTTTTCATTTGAGTTAGATGACTGAAAAGATTTGTCTGGGGCAATCACAGTAGATGGCAGTGATTTAAGCTAAGTTCAGTTCTGGGAGACAGCTGAGCTATGGGACAACTGGTGTAAAGTTTAGGCTGAGGTGTCAGCAGGCATGTTGAACAGTGCACTCACACCCGAAATAGCAGGAATTCAGTGCATTCCCTGATCCTCTTTCAACCAATTTCTATATTGAAAAAAATGGAAGTTTGCACCTGGCCCCTCATCTGAGGGTGAAGTCAGATAACCTATGACTCGGTTGACTGAAAAAGCAAACAGTCACCCGCCACTATCACCCTCCCCCCAAGACACTAATGAAAGAAAATGGAAAAATCACTAGAGAAGCCAAATGATTCATAAAAATCAATTGAAGCAGCATGAGATAAACAGAAAGCTTAAATTTTAAAAAATGCAGTTAAGGCCATCAGACAATTCCAAATGAAAATAAATATCTTTAAACAAGACTCTGTGTAACCTTGGGTAATTGCATTGGGCAGGATTTGACCACAAAATTCATGGTTAAAATCCAGAGGGATCTCCTTGGCCAGGGACACATTATAACGACCCAAAAGAGGTAAAAGGAGCAATTTGAGCATCAGCACACTGGACAAAGGCTTGGGGAGGATGGACCAACAGGCATGGAAGCTGGGTTGGTGTACATGTTGGAAGTTTCCCCTTTTACCATGACACACACTGCCCACAGCTCCCTACCCCGACAGCTGGAGCTGGTGTAGAAGCTGGCAGAGCACATAGTCAATAGGCAATTACAGTAATCGACTCTTGGAGGAAGTGACACAAGTGTAAATAGCATACTCCCAGTTGGTCTGTGATTAACATGACAACTTGTACGTGATTCCCTCCATGGAAGCAAGGACAGCCTAGTCACTTGGAGTAAAAATGGATAAAAGAGTGTCCTCTGCTATCCATCATGCCCAAACTCTCAGTTAGTATCAGCTGAAGAGGAAATCTAGGATGGAAGGAATAACTGCATATACCTTGAAATGAAAAAAGCATGTGTTGGGGCTTCCCTGGTGGCACAGTGGTTGAGAGTCCGCCTGCCAATGCAGGGGACACTGGTTCATGCCCCGGTCCGGGAAGATCACACATGCCGCGGAGCGGCTAGGCCCGTGAGCCATGGCCTTTGAGCCTGTGCGTCCGAAGCCTGTGCTCCGCAACGGGAGAGGCCACAACAGTGAGAGGCCCACATACCGCAAAAAAAAAAAAAAAAAAAAAAGCATGTGTTGGAAGTACCAAATATTTGCAAAAGACCACACATATACATTAATGCACTCAATCCTTTATGAAGCAGTTGTTAGCATGGGCCCTATTTTATCCCTTTTTGACAAGGACACAGGCTCAGAGTGGTAAAACAGCCTTTTCAAACAAACTGGGTAGCAGACGTCAGATTTGAGCTCACGAGTTTTCTGAACTTAGATCCTAAGCTCCTCCAGCCACAAGAAGAATAAGATAATTAACTGGGGCTGCAGGGGAGGCAAAGTGATGCATGTGTGTACAATCAAAAGAGATTAATGAAAAGCTTATTAGATCCAACCTTAGGCATTAATCATGGCCTCAAAACTCAACACCACCTCAGTCTCTATGGCTGTCACTCCTTTGGGTACTCAAGAGTGTGGAGACTCTCCAGACCTTGGCTGTTAAAGGACCCACAGAGGGAAAAAAGACTTCTACCTGCACCTTGGGATTCAAGAGATAGTAGCAGCAAACTAAGAGAGGTGAAGATTTTAAATGTGGTTTGGAAAATGAGGCTTGGTAGAACAAGTTAGAAGGAGAGCCATGTATGACAACAATGATGGGAGAGAGTCATACCTCCCCAATGGGGTGGAGATTGGGAATTCCCAGGGTCTTGTTGTCAGTGAAGCTAATTTTAAGTTACAGAGGAAAATGGAGGTGATAATTATGGCCCTTGGAGGATAAGATCAAGTGTATTGGAACCAAGGCTTCGTGTCAGAAATAGGGGAGAAGATGGAAAAGCAAGCTATTCTAAGGGGAGAAAATGTCTTGGCCGACAGGAAATCTCATGTTCCTGGTAGAGGCTGAAGCTCTAGAGAAAGGAGCCAGGCATCATCCTGGCTAAGGGGTAAGAAGCCCAGGGTGGGCCACATCTCTGCGGGTGAGGAAGTGTGGGGAGGCCTCGGGCCGTGGGTTCAGCCTGCCTGGGGACCAATGATACCCCATAATGCCTCTCTGTTTGCATTGACTCTCAGAGCTCCAGCTGACACGTAACTGGTGTCCTCAAAGAGGGTGAGGACCACTCCTCACCTGTGAGCTCTCAGACCCAGGAGAATTAAGCTCTCAGAAGCAAGTGCTTTCAGAGCAAGTGCTTTCTCCCCTTAGGAGAAGGGGAGGGAGGCTGTGCCTGAGTCTGAGGAGGCCTCAGTACCGTCTGTTTATTTTTCCTCTTCCATAAACCATGGCTCCCTTGAGAGAACAGTCATATAGTAGCTTGTAGGGACAGGGAAGACATTCTCTTTGTTGGGAGACAGCCAGTGAACGAGAGGTGGGAGAGGGGGAGATGCTCTAATAAGCTGCTTGTGATGGGGGCCAAGAGGACAAAAGCAAGCTCAAGTGACAAAAGATGGCCAGGACCTGCCTTCAGGAAGGAGTGTGCTCCGAACTGGAAGCCCTTGGTTTACAAATGCCATGAGGAGTTTGGGCATCCGCGTGGGAGGGGAAAGGCTAGGAGAGAGTTAAATTGGCCTGACTCCTCCCCCTTGCGAGAAGTTAAAGTTGGGAACAATTGAGAGAAGGCATCCAGTGACACTTGGGAGCTCCATGATTCCTGGGTCAGGGAAAAAATGACGTGGCCAAGAGGCCAAAGGGGTGTTGGGAGAACAGCAGTGTCCAAAGAGGGAGTTCAAGGTGTGGGTTCAGGGTGTGATGTAACTTCCTTTTCTGTGTCCTCTACAATATCTGTCAGACTCTAGATGCTTATTGTTGCTTTTCCATGAATGAGTTATTATTGGGGGTCAAGGTTGTCTAGGAAATGAGCTGAGTTCCGCCCTTTGCAGGGATCCAGGAGCCAATGATTAGGGTAGCAGCCCTCTGGGTTCTACATGGACCATCTCATTTAACATTCTCAGCAACTTGGTGGAATAGATATTATTACCACCGTGTGAGAGTGAGGAAGCTGAACCTCCAGGAGGTCTGGAAGTTTGCCCAAGATGTTGAGGCAAAGTTGCACACAGATCTTGGTGATGGTAAAGCTCCCTTGCTTCGCTTCCGTATGAATTGTTCTCAAATGTGGTCCCCTGCGCTAGCAGCATCGGCCTTACCCTGGAACTCGTTAGAAATGCAAACCCACAGGCCCCCCTCCAGACCTACTGAACCAGACGCTCTGGGGGTGGGGCCCAGCATCTGTGCTTTACTAGGCCTTCCAGAGGATTCTGATGCTCGCTCAAGGTTGAGGACCATTTATCTGTACTCTAGTGCCTCTCAGAGAGCCCATTCAGCACTTCAGGTCTGATGGGTCTGTGACTCACTGCCGGGGATGTGACATGCCCCTTGACAACTCCAGGTGCCTGAGTGAGCAAAACCTGCAGGGACACAAAATTCAGTCCCTCGGCTGTAAAATGAGATCAACTCCCAATCTCAGAGGGACTGATGGGATCCCACGGGTGGTAATTGTGTGCAGACGTAATTATAGTTTGAAAGTCAAACCGACAATGTTAGAAAGACCCTTAATCAGCTTGCTCCAACATCACCCTGCCTCCAGGCCACCTCAGTAGTATCTGTCTTTGGGCAGGACTGTCCACTTTTTGTTTTGCCATGTCTATAGACTGGGAAAATAGGGGCAGTGGGTCTTTCAGATTTTTATATATAATATATACGTATGGCTCTGGGCTGAGCCATAGAGAAGCAGAAAGTGTGGTGGAATGGGAGTAGCTCCTGGCTTTTGAGCTCTGAATTCACGTTTTAACTTCGCAGACAGTTCTCTCTGTGATCTGGGGCAACTCACATAACCTCTTTGTAAAGCAAGGATTATAATAACATCTACTTCTCATAGTTTGTCACAAGAATGCGAGACCCTGCATGAGGCAGTGTTTTGTAAAATGCAACATTTTATGTTGTTGTCATTGTTTAGAGAGTTAGAGTGTCATCCACTCTCCTACCCCAACCTTCAGTCTTCACAGGTAGGTGCCTCATTCCTTCAAATTTCCCCTCTCTCTGGAGTCAGTGATTGATAACGGGTGTTCATCTGGTAAGTGAATCCTGGTATTCTCTGATCCCTACTGGATAGCACAATGCCCCATGTAGAACATGCCAGGGAGTTCTGGACAGGCCAGAGGTGGAGGGATGTTTCAGTCCTGGGAGCCTTTTAACCACTTTTCCTGCAGAGGAGACCCATGGCTTTTAGGTCAGACAGGGGCACTTGGAAATCATGGAATCCATTCTTACCATCACCCATCCCCTTTATTTATAGATGAAGAAACAGAGCCCAGAAAGGGGAGTGGCCTGCCCAAATAGCCTGTTTCTTTCTTTCATTCATTCATTCATTCATTCATTCATTTATATTTTGGCTGTGCCGGGTCTTAGTTGCAGCACACAGGGTCTTTTAGTTATGGCATACGGACTTAGTTGCGGCATGCGTGTGGGATCTAGTTCCCCAACCAGGGATCAAACCCCGGCCCCCTGCATTGGGAGCGTGGAGTCTTACCCACTGGACCACTAGGGAAGTCCCAGCCTGTTTCTTTATAGCCTCCATTCTGAGAGGATGTTCCCCTGGAAGGCGAGAGCACCTGTCCTGGGCAGTGACATGGGGCTAAACCCTCCACCCAGGTGCCAACACAGGCCATTTCTCTGGTGCATTTGTACGTGACAAAGACCTACTCCTGGCCAGAGCTTTTTCTAGTTATAGTATGTAACCAAAGTGCCTGCTAGATTGCAAGTCAACGTGGGAGCTGGGAAAAGAAAAGAAATTTTTGAACGCAGTGCAGTTAGAATGGTACTTATAATCTGTGAAAGATAGCATGGTGATAGAAAGCATGCTAGCCTTGGGAAAATAAAGACAGTGTCAGTTTACATATTCTTCATCATCATCATTATCGCATTGATATTTATTGGGTTCTTACCTAGTGTCAGGTATGATGCCAAGTTCTTTGTATGGGTTATCTCATTTCATCCTTCAGTGGGTCCAGTGGATTAGGTATGAGTATCATCTCCATTTTGAAGATGAGAACACTGAAGCTTAGTTAGGTAGGAGATGCTTAGGTAAGTGATTTGCCTGAGGTCAGTTGAGCTCGCTATTAACCAGTCAGAACCAGAGTTTGAAATCATGCTGCTATCCTTTCTGAAAGGGCCACAGCTTACAAACTGGTGACTTGAGCCAGATTAGTTCACCTCTCTGAAGTCATCTAAAAACATTCCAACGATAGTAATCCAGCCGCTGTCACAGGGTTGTTGTGAGGATCAAGAATAAAAATCACTTTGTTAACTTACCACACACAAAACTAATTACTATTATTGCTAGCTTACTTACAAAAAGAATAAAGGACACATTTATTGTAGGGTAATTAAAATGGGAGTAAAGAAACAAGAGTAGTACCAGAAGGCCTAGGGTAAAGTGAGTTACTGCAACTGAGACATGAGCAAAATAGCTTGGAGCTTCCCAAAAATCAAGGCAAAAAAGGGAAGCAGTACCTTTCATAGTGCTCACTAGCTTATCAAAGAAGGAATGCCATACTGTCAGGGAAGACCAACCTCTTGCACTACATTCTAAGGATAATTTATCCCCTTATTATTCTATAAAGGATATTAAACAACACAGTAGAGGCTGCTTGTGGTGATGACTTTACAAAAATTTCAGGAAAGTTTTTTTGTGTGACCTTACTTATATAAACCAAGGGCTTAATTGTCATTCTAGAAAGGTGTTCCAGTAAGTTAAAATGATACAGCCAATGCATGTGTAGTTTTCTGCTACTTCATAGAGAAATAGAATCTATCGGAAGAAGAGTTTATAATTTGATCTCAGTAACCTTAGAAGGATTTTCAGTATAGAGCCTTTTCCTTTGAGGACATGGGTCCAAGATTTCTCTAAAACTATTCCATCTTCTGCCTCCTGATATACAAATAGAGGACTTCTCCAAGACGATTTTTCTTAGCCTTCTTTAAGAGAGGTGTATATGGCAGGGAACTATATTCAATATCCTGTGATAAACCATAATGGAAAAGAATATGAAAAAGAATAAATGTGTATAACTGAGTCACTTTGCTCTACAGAAGAAATTAACACAACATTGTAACTCAACTATACTTCAATAAAATGTATAAAAAAGAAAGAGAGAGGTGCATATGGGACCACATGCCGAGGAGAGAGGTCCATCCAGTGAAGGCAGCCCAAACAGCCGCAGAGGGAAGTGAGATCAGTGAGGCAGATGAGACCAGGAGGAGGCAGGTGGCTCCCCTGGGCACCCAAGAAGCTGCCAGGTGGAGGAAGGCATAGGCTTGGTTTCCATAGCTGCAAAGACCAGGGTAAAATGAACAAGTGGAAACTCCCCAGAGATCCATTGATTCTATCACAGCCTCAGGTAGCAGTTATTGTGCCTTAGATGCAACTCTTGGGTGACTTTCCTTCTGAGAAGTTAACTTGTATTCAGATTTTCATGGCTATGACATCTCTGGGGGATTGGATGGGAAAAAGGAAGCTAACTTGGAGGAAATAGAAGCATTTTCCTCCCTTTCTTCGTCTACTGTGAGCTTTTGGAAAGCAGCGTAGCACGGTGTTGAAGGCGTGGGTTCTGCCACTAAATTCCCAGGGTTCAAATCCAGCTGCTGCTGTTTACTGAGAACAATAGTAATACTTGGGGTTGAACTGTTTGTTCAGCTCCCACCTCAGATCCATTTCTATCCTTCTCTGCTGTACTCGGTACCCAAGAGGCTGAAGTTTATGGACTCTAGCACCCAGCTCAGGGCCCTCTGAATTCCACTGGAGTTCAGCCAACAGAACGTGAGAAGAGAAGGGTCAGGATATTTATTAACTTTCAATACCTTCACTCTGCCCACACTCAGTGAGATCCTAATTGGGGCAGTGGATGCAGTCCTCGACAGCCACAGCTCCTGTGGGGCGGCCACAGCTTTCACCCCTAGATTCTAAATACACTGCTACCCTCCTTGACCTCTCCCACTGTTGTGATGAGCAGTCATGATTCTCATTGTCTGTAGTCTGTGGGTTCTATGCCATTCTTAGATGATTCCCTTAATCCAGATGACACATCCACAAGAATAAATAGCTCCTTTACTTAACTCTCTTCACTTACACCCTTTGTTTCAGGCGATCTGTTTTCTAGCAGGGACGCTGATTGATACAAGGTTGTAGGGAAGTTAATGTGCTTAGTGCCTGACACATAGTAAGTGCTCAATACATGTTGGCAGTTATTATGAGCAGTAGCAGCCCAGGCTCTCCTTAGCCCCAAGGGAAATACAGAAGTTTTTTTCTTATCTCTACTGTCAGAGCCATCCCAGAACAAGAAGTTCTGCCTGGTAAACCATTGGGTTCAATGATGGGAGCAGATTAGCTGAAAAACTAAGAGAGGGAGTTTATCCTGAAGGGAGAAAAAGGATAGCTTAGGGTTGGAAACCTCCTCAGACATGAGCCCTGACAGCAAGTGCTGGGGCCAGAGGATGAGGACAAGGCTGCTGGGAGGGAACCCCTAGGAACAGTGACTGGCTAAGAGGAGCCATCCGAGACCCAGGCAGACAAGGGCTCTCCAGGCAGCTGCCCTTGTATTTTGGGATGGGAGTCTCCCATCATTGGTTCAATGACAGTGTGAATCCTCCCTACCACACCTTAGGTCACATGTAGGGAGACCCTTAATGGGAGAGAGATGAGCTCCAGTATCTGTGATTTGGAAACAGGCTTGGTGCGAGCTGGGGACCCAGGGGAGAGGATACTCCTGTCACTTGTGGAAGAACTTCTAACTGTTGGAGTTGACCCAAGAGAAACTTTGCATTGGTGGAGATGGTTCCCCACCACTAGAAGGCCCACTAAGTCAGAGAAAGGTTGTGTCAGTCGGAGTCCTGGGAGGAAGCAGATGACACAGTCAAAGTGGGTAATCAGTGCAGAGTTGAACACAGAGGCTATTTACAAGGTGTGGGCAGGCAGTAGCAGCAGCCAGCTCAGAGGGGCCCATGACAGCCCATGGTGCGTGCTCCTTCCCAGCTCTGCCTGCCTTGAGCAACTTTGTGTTGGTAGTTTGACATCTGCCATGATGGAGCATTTACATCAAACACCACAAATCAGGCTTTGGGGTTTTGTTTTTTGTTTTTCATTTTTGTTTTTGGAGAGCTGGTTTAGCAGTACATCACCATAAGAAGCATCCCAGGGCTATTAAGAGCTAGAAAGTGTTACCACTTCTAGGCTTGAAAGAACTAGGGGAGGTAGCAAATACCAGAACCTCCAGGCAGAGAGCTGTGAAGGCAAGACCTCTGGACAGAATCTGAGGTCTTTGATAGAGAGACAGACATAACCCATGGCTACCCCCAAGGGAAGGAGCCAGGGAAATATTTACCAAACTAGGCTCTCCTACTGCACGGCTCCCATTGGCCAAACACAATGAGAACCAGAAGGATAGGAAGCCAGTGGCTTGAATTCATACAGGCCAGTCTCCTGGGTCTGGACGGTGAGCACTGCAGAACAGATCTGGAGCAAAAATAGCAATCATGCAACCCCCTGGTAGAGGAAATTCAAGCACTGTGATGAGAGTGGAGATAGGGGCTGGACCTCGGAATTTTGAGCCTCTTGCAACCCAAGAGCCTGTGATAAAAAGAAAGGTTTCCCAAGGTCCAAGGGTTCAGGCAGGTGTTGAGATGTTTGAGGTGAAGGGCAGGGTGCCATGGAAGGCAAAGAAGGAACTCCAACTGCGTAGAAACCAACTTGCCTGCCTCAGTCTGCTCCAGCGCAGCATAACAGCATCCACGACGGAATTTGACTAAGGACCCCCCACTTCCGGAAACACGGCCCTTGAGTCCTTGGAATTCATAATGAATCCTTTTTCTTTGGCTTCTGTTATTTAGCACATTTCAGACTAGAAGAGAAACATAAACATTTTCATGCCACATCTAATACAATTATAAGGTCATTACACATTCTGTAGTGCAAAACAGCTGTTTCAAAGATTCTTATTAGAATTTAACAGAGTTTTATTTGTTTGGGGCAAAAAAAGCAATCTTTTAAATTATGATTTAATGAGACTGTTAAATGTTCATCACCAAGTGGTTACTTACTAAAGCTGCATGGAGCTTGGCTATTTGAGTTCAGAAGAGTTTAACTGAACTTTTCTCCCCACTCCAGCCCTACACACACACACACACACACACACACACACACACACACACACACACACACACACACACACACACACACACACACACACACACACACACACACACACACACACACACTCTCTCTCTCTCTCTCTCTCTCTCTCTCTCTCTCTCTCTCTCTCTCTCTCTCTCTCTTTTTTTTGTGGTACGCGGGCCTCTCACTGTTGTGGCCTCTCCCGTCGAGGAGCACAGGCTCCGGACGCGCAGGCTCAGCAGCCATGGCTCACGGGCCCAGCCGCTCCGTGGCATGTGGGATCTTCCCAGACCTGGGCACGAACCCGTGTCCCCTGCATCGGCAGGCGGACCCCCAACCACTGCGCCACCAGGGAAGCCCTGACCCATTGTTTTAAGGACAAACTTTATAAAGCTAAATAGATCTAAACTCCAAATTTCTGGGGCTGAGTGGCTTTTAAGTCAAATTCATGAGTCTTTGTAAAAATACCTTGGCTTCTAAAAATTATCTTCCCAGCACCTTTAAAGAGGGATGTGTTTAAATTGCAATTCACCAAATGATAAAATGTCTGTTACCAGCCCTAATATTTGGGGTTCTATATATACAGGTTCTTGTGGGTTTTAGAGCATTTCTCACTAGATAGAGAAACTTGACATACAACCCTCTTTTCTGGGGTGAGTGTTGGGGGTAGAGGGAGAGGAAGGATTTTGCCAGATGACCTACCAGTGATCTAATACAGATGTGTCATTTTGTCAGTCTGCAATACTGTGGCAGTTAATCCACCAGCATTTATAATAATTGCTGTATCCTGCAGAAGCTGTACTGTGATACAGTGTATCCCTGGAATTCATAAGTAGGTTGTTTAAATGCAAAATAATTATTAAGCACTCATTCTTGGAATTCATCCTGAGATAAGTAGCCCTTAAGAAAATGTCTAATACAAAATGACATTTGGGTTTTAGAATATATAACCTTTTGTATTAATGGTATCCCAAGGTGTTTTACATAGTAATTGGATGGTAGTGTGGTAAGTATTTCACTAAATGAAATGACTCTTGGGACTGAAGTAGAGGTTTAGCTATTCTTGGATTTCAAGTTGGATTTCATTGACTACGGGGAGGTGAGGGGGAATGCCAGGCTGTTTTAACAGTAGCCCAAGGCCTTCTTGAAACTTCACTAAAAATATCAGGAAGCAGAAGGTGTCTCAGAGGTAAAGAGACCAAACACCTCTACGATAGATGAGGGACCTGGGTACAAAGGTGAGTTAGTGGCCCACACAGGGCTGGAAACCAGGTCTAACTGAGAGGACCTGAGGCATAATATTCCTTCAGGGTTCACATTTCTCTCTGTCTACTAGGTCCTAGCTAGGTAACTCAAAGCAAGTGAGCAAGTTCCTTAATATTGGTGGGACTCCATTTTGTCATCCACAAAATTAAAATAAGTTAATCTGCCAGAGTCAGGGGAGAAATAAAAATTATATATATACAAACTACTTATACACACACACACACACACACACACACACACACACACACACAAAGTCAGTTCTGAACATTTTAGGTACTGATTTGCCTCACTTTTTATATTAATGCTGTTATGTTTTACAATTACAACTTATAATTAGGCAAATATGACTCATCCGACTTTCCACGTCCAAGTCTCAGCACTCCACCCGCACATCGAAAAACAAACCAAAACGCAGTTAGATGCTGACTGGATGCTAAATAGAAAGTTTGTAATTTATTGTCTCATCGAAGATTACATTGTGCAAGTGAATTGATCTCGTGTCAGTCATGGACGTCTTGAGACTAGATGTACGTCAAACTTGGAGAAGATGAATATCGATGCTAACTTGATATGTTTGGTGGGGGAATGTCTTAAATTGCAATGGGTGGGTGTTAAAAAGTACAACCACACAACAACAGGCTGAGAGAGAGATTGCCGGACATATTTGAACAGATAATACTCTGAATTTTTTGTACATTAGAATATATATTTATATACATAAATATCCTTATAGATTGACCACTGCCACCCAATTTAGATTTATGGAAGTACATATTGAACCCTTAAAAAAAGTTAAGAATAATTACTAATTTACCGAAGGGGTCACAACCAACGGGTTCTTTGAAATGCCTCATCTCCCTAGTGTGAGTAAAGTATGATTTGACTTGTTTTAAAATCAATTTACAAGTAAAATTTTCAGGAACACATCTGCTAGGTAAAGCAAGTTCTGCCAGTATCCTGCAATGAAAGTGACAGTGATATGTTCAGTTTTTGTAATGGATAAAATTATGTGAGCAGAGAACATAATTATATATTTTAGAAAGCTCCTAGAAATACTTATAAACCTGGATTTTAAAAATCACATTTTAGATTTCTAAATCAGTATATGAAACTGTTCAGCATGTACCTCTTTCTTTGGATTGGCCACCTTTGAGACACCGGTGGGTCATCCTGCAAATACTATGGAAAACCTACTAACAACCACACTCTGGAAGCTGTTAGAAAAGCCACAAAGCCTTTGCACGCTGGTGACCTAATTTAATCCCTGGGCAGCTCTGTGGACTGGAATATCATTATTCCCATTCTACTGACAAGGAAATTAAGGCCCAGAAAAGGAAAGCCATGGATCCAAGCTCACGAGGCTGGAATTCTGGGCTGGCTTCCTGCCTATTTCTTAAAGCACACCACTGCCCCTTCTCCCACTGTCCTGGTTCAGAGCAGCACCATCTCTCACCCCAAGTAGCACAGCACCTCTTCTTCCAGTCTCTGCCTCCAGCTTTGTTCCAGTTCATACATCACAATTCTGACCTTTCCACTCTCTACCCCAAACCCTAAGTGGCTTCTTATTACCCACAGATAAAGTCCAAACTCTGTAACATGAATTCCAGACTCCCCACCATCTGTTCCCCATATATGTCTCTACCCTTATTTTCACTCCTCCCTGCTTTGCATGTTTCATTCCCAGCCACGCAGTCTGACTGTAGGTCTCTGCAAACACTACATATGTCACCTTACTGCTTGCTTCTGTGTCTGTTCTCCCAGAAATGCCTTCCTCTCCTCTTCGTCTGGCTCACTCCTGCTTTGCCTGGGTATCGCCTCCAAGGACCCTTCTCTGCCCTCCCCCCATCTCCCTCAGTGGGCTTTGCTGAGCCTCCCCAGGGCTTTCATAATCCTCTGTTATGGCCCTTGATGCATTATTCCATGGGTATGTAATTGACTAGATGTGTCCCTCGACATCAGAGACTCTGGGATCATCTTTTTTCCCCAGAGCCTCACTCAGGGCCTGGTCCACATTAGGTGCTCAGTAAATATTTGTTGGATGGATAAGTGCATGCATTAATGAGTAATGAAACATAGGCCAGGGCTCTTAAATGTAAGTGCAGTGTAAGTCTAGCTCTCTTTTCAATATGCCAAAGCTCTGAGTAACAAAAGACAGCGAGCACTACCACCCACACCCCCGCCTCATGCTTAAGAAACTCACAGACCCAACAGGCATGGGACATTCAGACCCAGAACTAGAGAGAAATGGCAGCAAGGGGTGCTGCATCAGGGGCTCATGGATTCCTTGTAGCATCATATGCTCGGGGAGCTCTAGGGAAGAACCCTTCCTTGCCGCTTCCTAGCTTCTGGTGGTTCTCAGCAGTCCCTGGGGTTTCCTGGTTCGTGGCTGTGTCACTCCAATCTCTGCTTCCATTATCACATGGTCTTCCATCTGCAAAGACCATCTATCTAAATAAGGTCACATAATATTTCACATTCTGAGGTTCCAGTGGATATGAATTTTTCAAAGACATCATTCAACCCATAGAAGAGGTGTCTCTCAGTTCTTTCTATAGATGGTTCCATTTACAAAGTGGTTACCAAGACCCTTCTTTATCCCCCACCCAAGCCCCGGTTGGAATGTCTGCAGAACTTAGCTGGACTGGATGCCTTTCCCTTGAACCCCCAGTATCCCATAACTGGGATCCCAATAACCCATACCAGACTTTCTTTTTTTTTTTAATTAATTTATTTATTGGCTGCATTGGGTCTTAGTTGCGGCACAAGGGATCATCGTTGAGGCATGCAGGATCCTTCGCTGCAGCGTGCGGGCTCCTCATTGCGTCACACGGGCCTCTCTCCAGTTGTGGCGTGCGA
Organism: Mesoplodon mirus; assembly: GCF_964341445.2. Taxonomy (NCBI): domain Eukaryota; kingdom Metazoa; phylum Chordata; class Mammalia; order Artiodactyla; family Ziphiidae; genus Mesoplodon; species Mesoplodon mirus. The sequence goes on along the minus strand of NC_138979.1, from coordinate 51,918,302 downwards.
GTTTTCTCTTCTCTAGTTGTGGCGTGCGGCCTCCAGGGCACATGGGCTCTGTAGCTGTGGTGTGCGGGTTCCAGAGCATGTGGGCTCTGTAGTTTGCGGCACGCAGGCTCTCTAGTTGAGGCGCGCGAGCTCAGCAGTTGCGGCATGCAGGCCCAGCTGCCCCGCGGCATGTGGGATCCCAGCTCCCCGACCAGGAATAGAACCCATGTCCAATGGGAAGGCGGATTCTTTACCACTGGCCCACCAGGGAAGTCCCTACCAGACTTTCTTGATATCAGCCCCTCTTTTTTCTGGACTCCAGCCATCTTCCTATCCCTTCCTTCTGTTTGGATGATACTCTGAACTACAGTGGCCTCACTCAGGACTTTTGTCTCATGGTACTTTGCATCCTCCTCCCGTTCCCCTCACAGACTGGCCCCCATATTCAGAGCAACCACAGACGTATCTCCACAGATGTGCTCCCAAGCCCTGCCCTGGCTCCCCACCCTGACACTTGACCTTGCCTAGGCTGCAGCTCTGATGGATTCCAGTCCTGGCATTCTCCAGGCTGGCTTACCTCACCTCTCACAAAGCCCTGATTCTAACCAAGAAATATATTTTCCCTGAAGTAATTTTTCCCTTCCTGAAATCCCCTATGACTGTTGCAGATCTCATTTATAAACTGAAATAGTCCAGATAACAAGTTCCAAATGTACTAACACTTTAGCATCATAACCTGTTAGAAGGGAAAAGATTCTTGGTCGTCTTCCTCTTTAAAGATGTTTTCTGTTGGGCTTCCCTGGTGGTGCAGCGGTTGAGAGTCTGCCTGCCGATGCAGGGGATGCGGGTTCGTGCCCCGGTCCGGGAAGATCCCACATGCCGCGGAGCGGCTGGGCCCATGGGCTGTGGCCACTGAGCCTGCGTGTCCGGAGCCTGTGCTCCGCAATGGGAGAGGCCACAACAGTGAGAGGCCCGCGTACCACAAAAAAAAAAAAGATGTTTTCTGTTGGTCAATCTGCATGCTTCCCTCTAGGGCCCCTCTTTAAAATACTTATAGAGGCGAAGGCAGAGGATTCAGCTATATTTGTCCAATCGTTGCTGGCGTTATACAGGGGACAGATGTGGATTTCATCTTTCATTAGCACAGTACCTATAGTCTTTTAAAAACGGACCTGCTTATGAATGTGAGGTATGAAATACATCTGAATGTACTCTTCACCTAAAAAAAACAAAAAAAACCCCAGCAAGTTTCACACCAGAAACTTCTTCCTGTATCAGGCAATGGGGTGAGATGAGGTTCTGACAAAAATGGTAGGTATTACATAACACTCCCGTCTTCTTACAGATGCATGCGCAGCTTTAAAATAGAAACGGGAAAGTGGTGCATTGTCTGCAGAAGCAAACTATTTGAGGGAGGTTAGCAACATTCCCATTGCCCACAATATGAAAGTAACAAATAAGAAGGGGATGAGAAAGATCCCTATTGGGCATCTCGGAGTGATATCAGAGAAAGGATGCTGGTTAGACATCATTTAGGAGAGTTTCAGTGGTCAAAGGAAGAGTTTCCATCACCTTGAGGGGTCAGCTGTCCTTGAGTCAGGAGAATCTGTCCCTGTGTCCAGAAGCCACTTTGTAAATTGTACCGTCTATAGAAAGGATGTACAGGGTGGAATAGTGTCTCCTAAAAATTCATGTCCACCTGGAACCTCAGAATGTGATCTTATTTGGAAACAGGGTCTTTGCAGATGTAATTAGTTAAGATGAGGTCATACTGGATTGGAGTAGGTCCTAAATCCAATCAGTGGCTGGTGTCCTTATAAGAAGAAGGCCATGTGAAGACACACAGGGAAGACCAGGAGATGACAGAGATTGGAGTGATGCAGCTACAAACTAAGGAACTCCAAGGATTGCTGGGAGCCACCAGAAACTAGGAAGCAGCAAGTAAGAATTCTCCTGTTTTAAACCATCAATTTGTGACAATTTGTTACTGCAGCCCTGGGAAACTAATCTACCACCCAACCCATTTTCACAGCTAGGTAAGAATAAGCTCTCTTGCTACGGTCCCCCACGAAGATGCTGCCCCAAGTCACACAAGTGCCCTCTCTGTTCACCTATCTGCCTTGCTCATTCCCACCCCTAGGCTCCGGTTCATACTCTGGCATTGCCCTGTCTCCTTACCCACCAAGTCTAGTTCTTTCAAGACCTCACTCAAGGCCTCAGCCCTCATCAGGCTCAAACTAACTATTTTAGGGTGTCCTTCTGCTTCTCTGTTAATTGTTTAGACCAATGATCTGGGCCCACTGATGTCAATTTTGACCCCTCTCCAAATTCCAACTTCCTGCCATTCCTCCAGACACCCCCTGCTCCCCCAGCCTTGGGAAGGCTCTGCACTCACAAGAGACACTCACTGAATTTGTACTGAATTTGTGTCACATGTCTAGTGGGTCAACGGCCCAACAGAAAATTTTATAGCATTTCATATAGCCCTCTGGGGCTTGCTGAAGTGCTGGAATGCAGATCCAAACATGCTGTACACCTAAAGTGGGTTTAGAAGGTGGTTTGGCATTGTGGGAAAGAGACGTCACCTGGGAGACCCAAGGTGGAGATCCAAAGCCTTTGCTACTTATTAAGTATTGTAAACAAATTAGAGGTGCCAGAAGGCAAATGACTTCCTCCCCCATTGGCACTTCTTAATTTGGGGCCCATCTTTGAGCTTATGTCCCCTGTTAGACTGTTGGTTCCATCCAAGTGTGCTGTCTTTGTGGGCAAGGAGAGGGTTAGGTGCGCTGCTGAGGCTCAAATTTGGGAATTTTCAGTGGGAACATAGCAGAGGGGAACACACCACTGGGCATGGAACCCATGAAGCTAATCAGGAGAGATGTTCTCTGCCTGCCATGGGGTGCCCTGTCCCTTGCGTCTCAGATCCAGTTCCTCACGGGCCCTGCTGTAGCCTAGAGTCAGACCCTGCTCCCCACCATCAGCTGCTGCTGCCAAGAGAGAGGAAAGGGTGGGCAGGAAGTCAGCAGCCTGCCTGCTCCCTCTAAGCAGCCTGTCATGCCCCTGGGCTCCTGCTCAGGGCACCCACCACTCCCAGGGGTGGCACACCCTTAGCATTAGTCCCAACTTTCATTAGAGAACTCCACAAAAGAGTCTTCCATCTAAATCCTGCTGCTTCCTTAGAGATATTTCTCATTGTTTCTTCTAGGCTGTTGTTAGTTTCCAGTGTTGCTGCGATTTTTTGGGGGGGAGTGGGGATGGTTTTCTTTCATTTCTAGGGCTTTAAAGCAGGAAGGGAAGGCCATTGTGTGTGCTCAATCTACCACGTGATCAGGAAGCCCCAGGCAAATTATTTAACTTCTCTAAGCTTTATTTTAATCTATAAAATTAGAAAAATGACAGTAGCTATCTCATAAATACGGATTCAATGAGATAATGCACGAAAATGCATAGTACAATGTCCACACACAGAAGTGGCATAGATATTACAAATGCATAACCTTTGATGAATCACCTGACTTTTCTGAGCCTCAGGTTCCTTGTCTGTAAAATGGGGTCATAATAATGACTTTGTATCTGACACCAGTCAATGTTGTGGTCTTCCTACTTTTCTCCTGAAAAACCTGCACTCCAGCCACAGGGACCCATTTGATGTTCCTCACACAGTTCATTGTTTCCGGCTACTAAATTATCCTTTTTGCCTCTGATATTCACACTGTGCCTGTACTTTCCTGCCTAGGGGAACACTACTCCTTGCCAAGGTTACTCAAATCTCACGTTCTCTGGTAAACCTTCTCCTTTCTTCAGTCATTTATCAAGAATTAGTCACTGAGCGTCACACGAGGCTAGGAGCTGAGAATTCAGCAGTATACAAGAGTATACAAGACCCTAGCTCTCAGAGATATATTTTTTAAAATAGGCTTTATTTTTCAGAGTGGTTTTAGGTTTACAGCAAAATTGAGAGGAAGGTACAGAGATTTCCCATATACCCCCTGCCCCTACACATACGTAGCCTCTTCCATTTTCAATATCCCCCACCAGAGCAGTACGTTTGTTACAACTGATGCACCTGTATTAACACCTCATTATCACCCAAAGTCCACAGTTTACATTAGGGTTCACTCTTGGTGTTGTACATTCTATAGGTTTTGACAAATGTATAATGACATGTATCTATTTTGGCATCATACAGGGTAATTTCACTGCCCTAAAAATCCTCTGTGGTCCACCTATTCATCCCTTCTTCCCACTAACCCTTGGCCACCACGGATCTTTTTTTTTTTTTTTTTCAGTATGCAGGCCTCTCACTGTTGTGGCCTCTCCCGTTGCGGAGCACAGGCTCCAGATGCGCAGGCTCAGCAGCCATGGCTCACGGGCCTAGCCGCTCCGTGGCATGTGGGATCTTCCCAGACCGGGGCACGAACCCGTGTTCCCTGCATCGGCAGGCGGACTCTCAACCACTGCGCCAACAGGGAAGCCCCACCACAGATCTTTTTAACATCTCCATAGTTTTGCCTTTTCCAGAGTGTCTTTTGGCTGAAATCATGCAGTATGTAGCCTTTTCAGATAGGCTTCTTTCACTTAGTAATATGCATTTAAGTTTCTTCCATGTCTTTTTGTTACTTGATAGCTCATTTCTTTTTACCTTGGAATAATATTCCATTGTCTATATATACCACAGTTTGTTTATCCATTCACCAGCTGAAGGACATCTTGGTTGCTTCCAGGTTTTGATGATTATGAATAAAGCTGCTATAAACATCCATCTGTGTGCAGGTTTTTGTGTGGACATAAGTTTTCAACTCCTTTGGGTAAATACCAAAGACCACAATTGCTAGAATGTATGGTAAGAGTATTTTGGTTTTGTAAAAAATGGCCAAACTGTCCTCCAAAGTGGCTGTACCATTCTGCATGGTATACCATCAGTGAATGAGAGTTCCTGTTGCTCCATATCCTTGTCAGCATTTGGTGTTGTCAGTGCCCTGGATTTTGGCCATTCTAATAGGCAGGTAGTGGTATTTTGTTACTGTTTTAATTGGCATTTCTCTAATGATGTATCATCTTTTCACGGCAGCTAATATTTTAAGGCTGGCAATTCAGTCTCTTCTCTACAGAGCACAGAGTTCTCCAGAAGCTCCATGTATCCCTTTATCAGTGTTTTCTCCTGCAGGCTGGCAGACTTTGGAGCAGGCCTGTCAACTTTCATTTTCTTATTCCACAGAGCACTTGGCACAGGGTAGGTGCTCAATAATTGTATGTAAGGTGCCTGCATGTTGAATGATTGGTTGAAAATTTGATCAGCCTGCTGGTTTAGAGGATTCATGGCAATGGGCAAGAGTAAAAAGATGTGCAGCAGCATTTGTGAAATAATAAGCAACAGGCATGTATGCCAGTGTCTGGAGCAAGTGCTGCTCTCAAAAACTGTGAGTTGACTTTTGGCCAGAGCCCTCTTGGAAGTTTCCTTATTCTGCAAGTGCTGCTCTTTTCCTTTGCTTGACAGGGGAATGTACTGAGCACTCCCAGATGGGCCTTTCCCCAAACAGGACCCACTGGGGCCCAAATGAATCAAGTTGAAGGAGGGTGAGCAGAGTCAGCAGCGAGAGAAAGTCTTAGCTGCAAGTTCAAACCTCATCTGAAAACAGGCACAATGGAAGACAGGCAGTTTTCCTCAGATCATTGTACAAGGAAAAGGGATATTTCCTTCCTTTTCTGGTGAATACCTTCTCACTATATGACTAAATAATACTCTTGTGATTGATTCCATCTCCCACCTGAGATGAGATCCCAGGAGAATTCTGGCAAAATCCTGGAACCCAGTGTTGCAAGACCCAGTTCCAGCCCTACCACCACTCTAGACAACGCAGATGACCTCGGACTCCTGACCTCTCTGTGCCTCAGTTTCCAGATCAAATAAAATAGACATGGTGAAAACTTCACCATGGGTGTGTGGTCATGAAGAAGTATGGCAGTTAACTTGAAATGCTTTGAAAAACTGTAAAGCACTCTACAAAAGCAAAGAATTAATATTTCCCTCTTAGAAGCAAGTTCTTAAAGTGACCCCTTGCCTACTCGGCATCCTTTTCCCTTCTCTGTCTCTGCTACAGGAAGCAGCACCTGAAAAACAGGGAGAAAAGAGCAGAGAATGCAGACTTGAGGGAACCGATGACCTCTACAAAAGGAAAGGAGCAGAGAAGCTAGAAAATGAAGGAACCAGTAGTTCAGCACAAGGACACCGAGGAATACCTGACCTTGTTACAATGTTTTGCCTCATTCAAAGCACATTCCCCACACTGTTTTTTTTCTCACAAGAGCTGGTTGAGTCTATCTAGGTCAGATAGATATTCTGTTCCATTTGAGTGACAAACTGAGGCCTAAAGAGGATAAGTGACTTGTGTGAAGTTCATGGAAGTTCAGAGTGGAGCAGGAACTACAAGAAAAATCTCCTAACTCCCAGCCTGGAGCTTTTTCCAATACAGCCCACCATGCTGCAGTATTAGGCAAGACAGAGTGCGCCTTGGTCCTACGGTCCCTGAACCGAGAAGGATCCTGGGAGACAGTCTTAGCTTCTGGAATCTTAATAAACCACCTTGAGATCGTGATGAAACTCTGTAAAACCCAGCTTCCAGGAAAATGCATGCACCTCCCTCCAATTTTAACATACAAGTTCAAGGGCTTCCTTGAAGCCAATTTACAGATCTGGAGTTGAGTCCCTCTTCTAGGGTGTACTTAGAGACATGTTCTAAGCGAAGAGGTGAAACATTACTGACTGCTTAGGGGATAACTGACAGGTAAGGGAGTCATTTTGTTTTTTTCTACTTATAATACCTCAACTAACATATACATTTCAAAAAGGAACTGATTTTGAAAACAGGAAAGTAAAAAATAGACTTTGATCCAAGCAGCCTGTCCCAAGAACTGCCAAAACGTGAGTTACACATCCAATTTTTAAAAGACTTCAAAGTAGACCCAAAAGGTTATTAATTTTAGAAATTGCCACTGTTATTATGATTATTGCTTTTTGAAATTATGACCTTTTCTGCAACTTTAGTTACTCTTTCTCTCTTAAACCTAAAATTTTAGCTAAGTAATGCTAGATAGGGAAGTTAAATGTAAAATACTGAATTTTCAAAACACTTTGCTCAAGAAGGCATCAGCTAGTGGTTTAAAAGGTCAACAGCTACTAATAAGAATAGTTGTCTCCTGCTTGTAAATTGAAATCATGACAAGTTTAGAATGAATTTTGGTTGTGGTTTTTTTTCCTACAACCCAGTGTAAATTCTCATAGCCATTCCTTTAAGCCTTGAGTCCAGATATTTCTATACCATTTTTTATGTACAATCTAAATGTAAATTTATTTAAAAAAAAAAAGCACTGAGGAAACTCTTGATTCAGTGGTGTCTGAGCTTCATAATCCAAGATGTGTTTGGCTCATTTAACATGAGATCTGTTTCCTGAGTAGAAATTCTTTTAAACCTGGGTATTTAAAAAATCTTGCCCAAAGTTAGGTCATCCACTTTCATGGCTAATGTGAAGCCCCTCCAGACTCTTTCCTGGGTTTCAGTCCTTTACCTGAAAACTGGAGGTGTCCCTGGAATCCTTCACTTAAAATATCTGAAGCTGGCATCTCTTTTCCCCTTGAAACTTATTCCTCAACTTCCAATTCCTACTGAAGTCACCATATTTGCCCAGGTATGCAGGTGATAGCCCCTAAGATACCTTGGATGCTCCCATTCCTGAACCCCACCCATCCCTGTTCATTCCAGCCAGTTGCCAGGTCCTAAGTTGTCCATCTTCACAGCATCTCTCAACTGCCCATCACCTTCGTTCTCACAGGTGCTCTCTAAGCTGCTACCTGGACTGATGTTACTGATTTTCCCACATCTAATATCGATGTGCTCTTTCTTTTTTTTTTTTTTTTTTTTTTTGCTGTACGCGGGCCTCTCACTGCTGTGGCCTCTCCCGTTGCGGAGCACAGGCTCCGGACACACAGGCTCCGCGGCCATGGCTCGCGGGCCCAGCCGCTCCACGGCATGTGGGATCTTCCGGGATCGGGGCACGAACCCGTGTCCCCTGCATCGGCAGGCGGACTCTCAACCACTGCGCCAACAGGGAAGCCCGATGTGCTCTTTCTTGATGCTATATTTTTGAACAAAGCCCAAAACTAAACAAACAAACAAAACAGCTCTAATCAAGTCATTCCTGTGCTCAAAACCTTCAAAAGCATTCTAAGATATATCCAAATTATTAAGCATGGCATTCAAAGCTCTCCAGGGCCTGGTTCCCACCTATATTTCTAGGCTTTTCTTCCTTCTCCCAGTTACACACTCTAGACTCCAGTCATATTTCCCTGTTTTCTACTCCCAAGCTTCTTTCTGCTCCACTCTTTACTCCATTAGAGGAAGAGTGTGGGAGCTTCACTGCTTAGTTTTTCAAGTTCAGCCCATTACAAGCTGTTACCCTGGGCAAGGCACACAACCTCCCTCTGCGTCTTGTTTGTAACAGGGGGATAATAACACAGATGCTATGAGGATGACTTGATTTAAGTATGTAAATCCCTTAGCAGAGTGCCCCCCACACAGGAAGATAGAAATAATTATCAACTACTGTTATAATTCCCCCCCAATTTATTTTTATCCCAATTCCTGTCATTTTTCAATACCAAACACACGTCATGAATCTCTTGAAGTCTTCTCTCATCCTCAAAGGATAATCTTTCTCCTGTGAACTGTCCCACACCATTTTCTAACTCACATTTATTTGTATCCACACATTATCTCTGCCACCAAATTGTAAATTCCTTTTAGAAGCAGGATTTATTCATTCAGTTAATAGCACTTGAGGGCCTGCTATGTGCTGGGCTCTATGTTAAGCACAAGATCAATATCTCATTCCTCTTTCTGTGTTTGCCAGCATCTAGCTCTGTAAGACATAGCTGGCACTTAATAACTATTTCTGTCATAAATGGATGATTATGCCCATTCAATTAATGATTTGGTAAGAACATAAATGATCTCTTTTCCCCCAAATTGTGAGAGTGTGTAAGCCCCAATACAGTGAAATTAGTAACCTATTTTAAGACAAAACTTTAAAATCCTGTAATCTTAAGAGATGCTACGGGGCTTCCCTGGTGGCGCAGTGGTTGAGAGTCTGCCTCCTAATGCAGGGGACGTGGGTTCGAGCCCTGGTCTGGGAGGATCCCACATGCCGCGGAGCGGCTGGACCCGTGAGCCACAACTACTGAGCCTGTGCATCTGGAGCCTGTGCTCCGCAACGGGAGAGGCCACGACACTGAGAGGCCTGCACACTGCGATGAAGAGTGGACCCCACTCGCCACAACTAGAGAAAGCCCTCGCACAGAAACGAAGACCCAACACAGCCAAAGATAATAAATAAAATGTGACACCTTTAAAAAAAAAAAAAAAAAAAAAAAAAAAAAAAAAAAGAGATGCTACCTTTTTTAATATTTTAAAAATTAATCATTTTATTTAACAAAATTCCTAGTTTTTTTAGAACTTAAAAACATGCACAGGTTTATGGAATATTACTCAGCAATAAAAAGGAATGAACTAGGGCTTCCCTGGTGGCGCAGTGGTTGAGAGTCCACCTGCCGATGCAGGGGACACAGGTTCGTGCCTCGGTCTGGGAAGATCCTACATGCCACGGAGGGGCTGGGCCCGTCCGTGAGCCATGGCCGCTGAGCCTGAGCGTCTGGAGCCTGTGCTCCGCAAAGGGAGAGGCCACAACAGTGAGAGGCCCGCATACCGCAAAAAAAAAAAAAAAAGGAATGAACTAATAATACATGCAACAAGTTGGATGGATCTTGAGGGCGTTATGCTAAGTGAAAAAGCCAAATCTCAAAAGGTAACATGCTATATGATTCCAGTTATATAACATTCTCAAAAATGATGAAATTATTATTTTCTTAAAGATTTAATATTTGTATAGATTATACTTCCTTTAAAGTTATTTTAAAATATTGGCTATATTCCCGGTGCCGTACAATGTATCCTTGTAGCTTATTTATTTTATACATAGAAGTTTGTATCTCTTAATCCTCTACCCCATCTTGCCCCTCCCCCTTTCCCTCTTCCCATTGGTAACAACTAGTTTGTTCTCTATATCTGTGAGTTGTTTCTTTTTGTTATATTCATTTATTTGTTTTATTTTTTAGATTCCATATATGTGATAGCATACAGTATTTGTCTTTCTCTGACTTATTTCACTAAGCGTAATACCCTCTAGATCCATCTATGTTGTTGCAAATGGCAGAATTTCATTCTTTTTTATGGCCTATATTCCATTGTGTGTCAATTACAAGAAAAGATCTGTAAAAAATACAAACACATGGAGGCTAAACTATACACTACTTAATAACGAAGTGATCACTGAAGAAATCAAAGAGGAAATTAAAAAATACCTAGAAACAAATGACAATGGAGACACGACGACCCAAAACCTATGGGATGCAGCAAAAGCAGTTCTAAGAGGGAAGTTTATATCAATACAATCCCACCTTAAGAAACAGGAAACATCTCGAATAAACAACCTAACCTTGCACCTAAAGCAATTAGAGAAAGAAGAACAAAAACATCCCAAAGTTAGCAGAAGGAAAGAAATCATAAAAATCAGATCAGAAATAAATGAAAAAGAAATGAAGGAAACGATAGCAAAGATCAATAAAACTAAAAGCTGGTTCTTTGAGAAGATAAACAAAATTGATAAACCATTAGCCAGACTCATCAAGAAAAAAAGGGAGAAGACTCAAATCAATAGAATTAGAAATGAAAAAGGAGAAGTAACAACTGACACTACAGAAATACAAAAGATCATGAGAGATTACTATAAGCAACTCTATGCCAATAAAATGGACAACCTGGAAGAAATGGACAAATTCTTAGAAATGCACAACCTGCCAAGACTGACTCAGGAAGAAATAGAAAATATGAACAGACCAATCACAAGCACTGAAATTGAAACTGTGATAAAAAATCTTCCAACAAACAAAAGCCCAGGACCAGATGGCTTCACAGGCGAATTCTATCAAGCATTTAGAGAAGAGCTAACACCTATCCTTCTGAAACTCTTCCAAAATATAGCAGAGGGAGGAACACTCCCAAACTCATTCTACGAGGCCACCATCACCTTGATACCAAAACCAGACAAGGATGTCACAAAGAAAGAAAACTACAGGCCAATATCACTGATGAACATAGATGCAAAAATCCTCAACAAAATACTAGCAAACAGAATCCAACAGCACATTAAAAGGATCATACACCATGATCAAGTGGGGTTTATTCCAGGAATGCAAGGATTCTTCAATATACGCAAATCAATCAACGTGATACACCATATTAACAAATTGAAGGAGAAAAACCATATGATCATCTCAATAGATGCAGAGAAAGCTTTCGACAAAATTCAACACCCATTTATGATAAAAACCCTGCAGAAAGTAGGCATAGAGGGAACTTTCCTCAACATAATAAAGGCCATATATGACAAACCCACAGCCAGCATCGTCCTCAATGGTGAAAAACTGAAACCACTTCCACTAAGATCAGGAACTAGACAAGGTTGCCCACTTTCACCACTCTTATTCAACCTAGTTTTGGAAGTTTTAGCCACAGCAATCAGAGAAGAAAAGGAAATAAAAGGAATCCAAATTGGAAAAGAAGAAGTAAAGCTGTCACTGTTTGCAGATGACATGATACTATACATAGAGAATCCTAAAGATGCTACCAGAAAACTACTAGAGCTAATCAATGAATTTGGTAAAGTTGCAGGATACAAAATTAATGCACAGAAATCTCTGGCATTCCTATATACTGATGATGAAAAATCTGAAAGTGAAATCAAGGAAACACTCCCATTTACCATTGCAACAAAAAGAATAAAATATCTAGGAATAAACCTACCTAAGGAGACAAAAGACCTGTATGCAGAAAATTATAAGACACTGATGAAAGAAATTACAGATGATACAAATAGATGGAGAGATGTACCATGTTCTTGGATTGGAAGAATCAACATTGTGAAAATGACTCTACTACCCAAAGCAATCTACAGATTCAATGCAATCCCTATCAAACTACCCCTGGCATTTTTCACAGAACTAGAGCAAAAAATTTCGCAATTTGTATGGAAACACAAAAGACCCCGAATAGCCAAAGCAATCTTGAGAACGAAAAATGGAGCTGGAGGAATCAGGCTCCCTGACTTCAGACTATACTACAAAGCTACAGTAATCAAGACAGTTTGGTACTGGCACAAAAACAGAAAGATAGATCAATGGAACAGGATAGAAAGCCCAGAGATAAACCCACGGACATATGGTCACCTTATCTTTGATAAAGGAGGCAGGAATGTACAGTGGAGAAAGGACAGTCTCTTCAATAAGTGGTGCTGGGAAAACTGGATAGGGACATGTAAAAGTATGAGATTAGATCACTCCCTAACACCATACACAAAAATAAGCTCAAAATGGATTAAAGACCTAAATGTAAGGCCAGACACTATCAAACTCTTAGAGGAAAACATAGGCAGAACACTCTATGACATAAATCACAGCAAGATCCTTTTTGACCCACCTCCTAGAGAAATGGAAATAAAGACAAAAATAAACACATGGGACCTAATGAAACTTAAAAGCTTTTGCACAGCAAAGGAAACCATAAACAAGACCAAAAGACAACCCTCAGAATGGGAGAAAATATTTGCAAATGAAGCAACTGACAAAGGATTAATCTCCAAAATTTATAAGCAGCTCATGCAGCTCAATAACAAAAAAACAAACAACCCAATCCAAAAATGGGCAGAAGACCTAAATAGACATTTCTCCACAGAAGATATACAGACTGCCAACAAACACATGAAAGGATGCTCAACATCTTTACTCATTAGAGAAATGCAAATCAAAACTACAATGAGATATCATCTCACACCAGTCAGAATGGCCATCATCAAAAAATCTAGAAACAATAAATGCTGGAGAGGGTGTGGAAAAAAGGGAACACTCTTGCACTGTTGGTGGGAATGTGAATTGGTACAGCCGCTATGGAGAACGGTATGGAGGTTCCTTAAAAAACTACAAATAGAACTACCATATGACCCAGCAATCCCACTACTGGGCATATACCCTGAGAAAACCATAATTCAAAAAGAGACATGTACCAAAATGTTCATAGCAGCCCTATTTACAATAGCCCGGAGATGGAAACAACCTAAGTGTCCATCATCGGATGAATGGATAAAGAAGATGTGGCACATATATACAATGGAATATTACTCAGCCATAAAAAGAAATGAAATTGAGCTATTTGTAATGAGGTGGATCGACCTAGAGTCTGTCATACAGAGTGAAGTAAGTCAGAAAGAGAAAGACAAATACTGTATGCTAACACATATATATGGAATTTAAGAAAAAAAAAATGTCATGAAGAACATAGGGGTAAGACAGGAATAAAGACACAGACCTACTAGAGAATGGACTTGAGGATATGGGGAGGGGGAAGGGTAAGCTGTGACAAAGTGAAAGAGCGGCATGGACATATATACACTACCAAACGTGAGGTAGATATCTAGTGGGAAGCAGCCGCATAGCACAGGGAGATCAGCTCGGTACTTTGTGACCGCCTGGAGGGGTGGGATAGGGAGGGTGGGAGGGAGACGCAAAAGGGAGGGGATATGGAAACATATGTATATGTATAACTGAAAAAAAAAAAATTAAAAAAAAAAAAACAGATGCTCAGAAAAAAAAAAAAAAAAAGAAGTTTGTATCTCTTAATCCTCTACCCCATCTTGCCCCTCCCCCTTTCCCTCTTCCCATTGGTAACAACTAGTTTGTTCTCTATATCTGTGAGTTGTTTCTTTTTGTTATATTCATTTATTTGTTTTATTTTTTAGATTCCATATATGTGATAGCATACAGTATTTGTCTTTCTCTGACTTATTTCACTAAGCGTAATACCCTCTAGATCCATCTATGTTGTTGCAAATGGCAGAATTTCATTCTTTTTTATGGCCTATATTCCATTGTGTGTATATATTTACACACACATATACACAACATCTTCTTTATCCATTCATCTATTGATGGACACTTAGGTTGCTTCCATATCTTGACTATTGTGAATAATGCTGCTGTGAACATTGGGGTGCATGTATCTTTTCAAATTATTGTTTTCATTTTCTTTGGATACATACCCAGGAGTGGAATTGCTGGATTATATGGTAGCTCTATTTTTAGTTTTTTGAGGAGCCTCCATACTGTTTTCCATAGTGGCTGCACTGATTTTACATTCCCACCAACAGTGTACAAGGGTTCCCTTTTCTCCACATCCTTGCCAACATTTGTTACTTGTAGACTTTTTGACATTAGCCATTCTGACAGGTGTGAGGTGCTGTCTCATTGTGGTTTTGATTTGCATTTCTCTGATGATTAGTAATGTTGAGCGTCTTTTCATGTGCCTGTTGGCCATTTGTATATCTTCTTTGGAAAAATGCCAAAATATTGAGATGGAGAACATATTAGTGATTGTCAGGGGTTGAAATGGTGGGGGAAAGGGAGTGGGTGTGACTTGAGAAGGTAGCACAAGGGAGATATTTGTGGTGATGCTCTGTATCTTGATTGGGGTGATGAGTACAAGAATCTACACATGTGATAAAATGACAGACCTATACACACACATTGCAGCAATATCAATTTCCTGGTTTCAGTATTGTGCTCTAGTTACATAAAGTGTGACCATTGGGGGAAACTGGGTGATGGGTACACTGTACCTCTCTATACAGTCTTTGCAACTTGCTGTGAATCTGTAATTATTTCAAACTTGAAAGTTAAAAAACTGTCCAGGTTTAAATAAGGAAGTTGTCTGGGCTCTTCTGAGAAATTAAAAGGAATCACCAAGTTTGCTAGGGACCCGTGGGGCTGGGACCTCATTGGAAGTGTAAGCAACTTCATGGGAGACTCTCCTGTTGGTCCTGATGTCACTGCTCATCAGAGTTACTCTTGTCATCATGATACTCCTCTTTATACCTGTCACTCTTTTGGTGCACATCTGCCTGCTGTATGCATTCTTTTGATCCCTTCACTTTCAACCTTCGTTATGTTTTAGGTATGTTTCTCATAAAGAGCATTTTTATTTGTTCTCAATGCAGTTTGAGACTCTGTGCATGTGAAGATGTGTTTCATTCATCTGCATAATGTATCAGCATTTAAGTGGAGAAACAGAACAAGTAGGAGATGTATATTAGGAAATTTATTGCAAGGAATGAGGTCAAACAATTATTGGGGCTGGTTTGGCAAGTCTGAAATTGTAGAGCAGGCTGTCAGAAAGGGCAGGTTGGAACTTTCAGGCGTGGACTGAAGCTGCTATCCACAGACTGAATTTCCTCTTCTTCAGGGAAGCCTTAGCTCTGCTTTTAAGACGTTTCAGCTGATTAAATCAGACCCTCACAGATTGTCTAGGATAATCTCCTTTACTTAAAGTCAGCTGATTATGGACTTCAGTCACATCTACAAAGTACCTTCACAGCATCCTCTAGATTAGTGTTTGAGTAACTGGGGACCGTAGCCTAGTCCAGTTGATAAATAAAATACACCCTCATAAATAGTATATTGTTATCATTAACATATTTGGATTAATTCCTACTGTCTTATCTGGATTTTCTCTTTTACTAGGTTTTTTAGTTGTTGCTGCTGTTTCTCCTCTCCCTCCTCCCCCTCCTTTCTTAATTCCCTGCCTTTTGTTGAACTGTGAGTTTCTCAATTACCTTTTAGCTATTTTCTAGTTTACAAGTTATAATTTTTATTCTTTATGTGATTGCCTTTAAATTTTTTAAGATCCATATCTGACTGTGTTTTTCTAACCAAGTCTAAAAGTAATCATCTTTATTCACCCAAACAACAATGAGGAAAATAGAGTACTCTAATTATTTCTGAACTACTCTGCACTTAAGAAGATAATTCATGTTTTATAAGGCCTTATTTTTATGATCATATTGTTATCTTTTTCGCTGCCCAGTGTCATTTTTATTTATGAACATGCTTACTAATATTTTTCTCATCATCACCACTTAGGTTCTATTTCTCCCTTCTAGATTCTATTTCCCTCATCAGAAAGTTATTTCAATAAGTGATAAGCTCTTTGTATTTCTTAAAATATCTTTATTTCATCCTCATTCTTGAGTGATAACTTAGTTAAGTGTAAGATTCTGAATTGGCTGTTATATTTTTCCCTTGATACTTTGAAGGCATTATTCTTTTTTCTTCCAGATTACCTTCTGACTGAGGAGAAGTCCAACGTCAATTTGATTGTTTTTCCTCATAGATTTCCTGTCTTATCTCTTCTGGTGGTTTTTAAATTGTTTTCTTTATATTTGATGTACCACAGTTTCTCTGTCTGTCTGTGTGTCTCTCTTTCTCTCTGTTTCTCCTGCACCCCACCTCAGTGTTCTTCCCTTTGGGAGTTTGTGTGTGACTTTTCAATCTGAAAACTCATGTCTTACTGCAAAATTCACCAATATATTTGCATGTTGGTGCATCCTTTCCTTCTTCTCCCTTTCTGGGGCTCTTTTAGACACATAGTGGAGTTTCTTATTCTATTCTTCATCTCTTTCATTACCTCTTTCTTTTATTATTATTATTTTACTGTTTATTTATTTGGTTGCGCCAGGTCTTAATTGCAGCAGGCGGGCTCCTTAGTTGCGGCTTGCAGCCTCCTTGGTTGTGGCATGTGAACTCCTAGCTGCAGCATGCATGCAGAATCTAGTTCCCCGGTCAGGGATTGAACCTGGGCCCCCTGCATTGGGAGCACGGAGTCTTAACCACTGTGCCGCCAGGGAAGTCCCTCTCATTGCCTCTTTCTTATCATACATCTTTGAAGTCTCTAAGTTGGAGTCTTAAATTCATCTTCCAATTTATTAATTTTTGCTTTGGTCTACTTTGACATGTTCTGTTGAATTTTACAACTATGACAGCAATATTTCATTTCTAGAATATATGCTTATTTTCAAGTCTGCTTACTCTGTTTTCGTAATAAATTCTAACATGATGAGTTCACTTGACTGATTTATCTCTTTGATCATTCTTTTATTTTTTTTAAAAAAATTTATATATATCTCTTTATTGGAGTATAATTGCTTTACAATGCTGTGTTAGTTTCTGCTGTATAACAAAGTGAATCAACTATATGTATACATATATCCCCATATCCCCTCCCTCTTGAGCCTCCCTCCCACCCTCCCTATCCCACCTCTCTAGGTCATCACAAAGCATCGAGCTGATCTCCCTGTGATCATTTTTTAACATAATTATTTTGAAGTCCTTTGGAAACTGCTCTATTTTCTTTAGTATCTCAACTGAAAATTCTCTCATTTATTGTGTCTGTTGTGTCTCTCTTATGAGAGTGGGTTTCCTGATGTGCTTCATATTTTTTACTGTTAGATTCTTCTCAACAGTTGTCTTCCACAGTAGTTTCTCAGTAGTGCCCTAGATTGTGGAGGTGATCTCATCCAACAGTTAAGTATTTGCTTCTAACAGTGCCCTCCAGATTTATCAAGTATGGAACACTTAAAAATTATTTTATAATAAAATATTTCAGGCATACAAAAACGTATAAAGAATAGTATAATGTGTACCTGTATAACCTTTTTCAGCTAAAGAAATAAAATATTACAAATACTTTTGAGGCCTCCATATATCACCTTTCAATTGCAATTTCTTCCCCTCCTACCTCCAGAGATAAACACTATGCTGAATTTGGTGGGTTTTGGTCCCTTACACATCCATATATTCCTCCAAATATGTATGATTGCTTTATATATTTTTTAACTTTATAAAATGGTATCACACAGTAACATTTTGCTTTCATTTTCAATTAAAATTTTTATTTCGTCATTTTAATAATACATAAATCTCTAGTTTATTTAGTTACAGTTCTATATTATATTCCATGGCATGGATGTACTATAATTTAATTATTCATTCTACTGTTTATACATATTTAGCTTTTTCCTAAATTTTGCAGTTACCAAAAATGCTGCTGTCAACTTTCCTGTACATGCCAACTTGTACACACATGCAAGAATTTTTCCAGAGAAAATCCCTAGGAAAATAATTGTTGGATAATAGGGAATCTGTATTGTCCACTTAATAGATTTTGTCCAACTGCTCCCCAAAGCTACACATAATTTACCCTTCCACCACTTACAAATATCATTTCATCTGGCTCTTCATCTTCACCGATTCCTAGAATTATCAGCCTGTTAATTTTTCCCACTCTTGTGAGTTTAAAATCATACCCCTTTCTGATTTTCACTTGTGTTTTGTATCTCTAGCCCCCAGTAAGAGGAGACTTTTACACTTGTCATTTGCCATTTGAGTTTCTCCCTTATTTCAGTTCTTTCAAATTCTTTTTCTTCTTGATTTTGGGATGCTTTAGAATTAGCAGGATGCAAATTCCCAGTGGTAATCACTGAAAATATCTCCTCCCAGTCTCACTTATCTTTCACTTTTTTAATGGTGACTTTTGGTTTATAGAAGTTTTCATCTTAATATAGTCAAAGCTCTCAATCTATCAGTTTAACATTTGTGCTTATTTGCCTGGTTAAAAAATCTTTCCACACTTTGAGTCATAAAAATATTTTCCTACTTTTTGTTTAATTTTAAAGTTTTGCTATCTAAATTTAGCATTTAAACCCACCTGGAATTTATTTCAAGTATGGTGTAAGATAAGATTTGCTTTTATTTTTTATATGAGTAATTAATTGTGCCAGTAACTTTGATTAAATTTTCTTTTTTCTAACCACTCTACAGTTCTACCACTATCATAGATCAACTTTGCATTCATGTACAGCTCGGCTTCTTGCCTTTTATTTTCTTCCATTGATTTATCTGTCTTCTCTGTGCCAATTTCACACCATTTTATTATTAGAGCTTTATAAAAACATTTGATATTTGATAGAGTAAGCTCCGTTTAACCTTCTTCTTCAAAGTTGCCTTAGCTATTTGTGGCACATTGCTTTTCCAAATAAATTCTAGGGCCAGCTTACCAAATTCTGTCAAAGAACTGTCCATTTTTATTGGAATCACATTGAAATATTAGTGTAAATTGTGCATTTTATACTAATCCTACTATTTAATTCTGTACATTAGTGTAAATTATGATATTGAGTCTTATAAATTCTTGATACTCAAGTGTGGTTTGTAGACCAGCAGCATGGGTATCACCTAGGAACTTGTTAGAAATGCAGAATCTCAAGTTTTGTTTTACTGACCTATCTTAAAATTCATTAATCCTTTCTTCTACTATTTCTTATCCACTACTAAACCAATCTATTAAATTCTTTTTATTAGTTATTATCCTTTTATGTCTAAACTTTTGGTTTAATTCCTTTTTTACAGATTCTGCAATGCATTCTCTAATGAAATGCTCTATTTTTCCCTCGATTTTCTTGATCATACAATCATACTGTGATCACTTGCGGGACTATTTCTCTTGTTATATTTTTAACTTTGTCTTTGGTCATTTGATCCCCTTTCTAGCTTTCTGTGGTAATTTCCATTGAATGCTGGACATTGTGTATAACAGTAAAAAATGTAAAGGCTCTGGATAATGTTATCTTTGTATAGAGGATTTAATTTTTTTCTGGCAGGTGCACAGAGTACAGGCAGATTACTTTGATGAGTTGAGACTGGGCTTCAGGCTTTGCTGGAGACAAGGGACTCTATTTTCAATTTGCTGTTGCTCCTAGGGCCCAGCTGTCAGTCCTAGAGCATACCCTTCAGGTGTCTCAACGGAAAGCCGGGCGTGTTGACCAGGGCCTCTCCACTTCTGTAGGTCCCAGCTCCAACCTCTTTCTCTCCAACCAAAGCCTCTACTCAAGCTCTTCAGCCTCACAGAAGCTGCTTTCCGCTTGGATTCTTGGCACCTTGCCCAGTGCACATGCAGCTTAGGAGTTGAAAAACAGCTCTAAAGAAAAGTACCTGTAGAATTTTTAAGCTGACTTCTTTGCAATTCCCACTTCTTTGATTGAGATCTGGACTTCTCAAGTCCTGGCCACCTGGGTCATCCAAACTCTGCAGCTCAGTGAGACCATCACAAACCTCAAGCTGCTTCTTTCTACTTCTTTTCCTTGTTCCACAAATCAGCAAATCCCCTTAGGGGAACAAATACAGGCTAATGTGATGTTGCCCTCAGTGGGCTTATCTTCTCTTTAAGACCTTGAACTCTCACATCTTATCTACCTTGGTTGATCTCTGATAACTTCAAACAGTTCTTCTTACACTGGGTAAAACAGTTTTTACCCAGTATAATTATTCTTGAATAGTTATTGTTGGTAGTAGGGTTAGTGCTATACAATTTTTCCATCATAGACAAAAATAGAAGTCACTTTTTTTTCCATGAAAAGAGTATATTCTTTTATTGTTTTTGTTCATACATGTTGTTTCAACTTTCAATAGTAAAATTCAATAAGTTTGACTCCTTAATCATAAAAACTTGCTTTACACATTATTTACATGTTGCCAAAGTCTGCATACAACCATACAAAACATCACAAGGATTTGACTATATGCATGGTACCATCACAAAAAATAGTCACTTTATACATAATTTCATTTCAATCTATTTTCTAATTTTTTGAGTAAGTGGTTTTCAGTTGGTTTTCAATTCTTTTCCTGACTCATTGGTTTTCAATTCTTTTTCTTTTTTTCTAATAGGAGAATGTGAGGTGTGATGTTCTTGTATATATACCATTGTAACTATACCCCACAAGTTTGTATATATCCATTAGTATTTGGTTCTAAATATTTTTAATTGTCTACTCTGATTTATTCCTTGACCTGTGAGTTACCTAGAAGTGGAGTTTTAATTTCCCAAATATTTGGGATTGTTTAGTTTTCTTTTTCTTACTGATTTCTAAGTTATTTGCACTTTGTTCAGAATTGTGATCTGTATGATATCATTTCTTTGGTATTTATTGCTTTGTGGCCTTGCTTTGTGAGACATGATTCTTGGTCAGTTTTCACAGAAAATCTACAAATGTTTGAAAAGAATGTGTATTCTCAAAAATTGTTGGGTATAAGGTTCTATTTCTACCCATTCTGTCGAGCATGATGATTGTGTAGTTCAAATATTCTATATTCTTACTAATTTCTAGAGTTGTCATTATTATAGTGAGTTATGTATTAAAACTTCCTACTGAGATTGTGGATAATTCTATTTTTCCATGTAATTATGTCAATTTTTGCTTCTCTGTATTTTTGATATTCCAAGTTAGAATTGTTATAGCTTTCTGGTGAATTACATTTTTATCATTATGTAGACAATGCCTTCATCTCTAATAGTGCTTTTGGTCTGAAAATCTCTTCTATTTTTATAAAGCTATCTAGCTTTTATTTGGATAGTATTTTCAATAGATAGATAGATAATGTATTTGTGTTTATATTTATTTATTCTTTTATTTTCAAACTTTTGGTTCAGATATAAGTACTCAATTCTTATTTTTTAAACTAACCTGCAATATGTTTAACCACTGAGTTTAGATCATTTATAGTTATAACTCATACATTTGGATATATTTATACTGTATTATTATATGTGTCTTTTTAAATTTTCCTATCTTTTTGTCTTTTCCCTGATTTTTCTTTTTTAATTGGTCGGGGTTTTGGAGGGGATTTTTCTCCCCCATTTTTCACCTCTGCTGGTTGGGAAATTATATGTTCTTTATTCTTCTACTGATTCCCTTAAAATTTTAGCAATGTAACATTTTCAGTATGGTTTCTGGGAAGAGACATCCACAAACAACTTTAAGTCTAAGCCCCTGTGCTTCCCAGGTAATAGGAATTTGGCCCACATGAACATAAGGCACATAGCACCTAGCATGGGATTCCAGTTTCTTTCTTAGGCAAATGTTTTACCGTTCACAGCCCAGGATGAGTTGTGTGCCACCGGCTACTTCTTGGGCTACAGATCTGAGTTGTTCAGCACAGTAGCCAGTTGTCCAGTACTAGCTGCCTATGGTCCAGACTCCTTCCTAGTCAGGCCTTCCCTGCCCTGTGGTATCTAGCAGTTCCTGGCAGCCCCGTGGCCTCCCTATTGTCAACTTCTTGTTGCTTTTGTTTTGGGTGTCCTCCTCATTTTTGGTATCTTGATATTTTCATGTCTTGCTTTCATACTTAGTTACATTTCTAAGTTTTTTCAAATTCTATCCATAATTTCTCATGTTTGGAGAGAGAGAGTGGCATCCACAGTTAGCTTAAAACACCCATCTAAATTCACTCTATAAAGCCAGAAAACTTGCAAAATTTAGAAAATTATCTCTTCTAGTTTGGAAGATCCTTACATCTAAATCCCCTCACCATTAAAGAGTGCTTCTACTACAGTATAAGGGATTGGTAGTATAACATATCAAAATATTCAGTTAGTAGGTAGACAGAGGACTTCATTCTGTGTCAGGAAATTCATGTCATTTCTGGTTCCATCGTTAACTTTGTGACTGAGTAAGTTACTGAGTCTCTGAGATAAACTTTTTTTTTTTTTTTTTTTTTTTTTTTTTGCGGTACGCAGGCCTTTCACTGTTGAGGCCTCTCCCGTTGCGGAGCACAGGCTCTGGATGCGCAGGTTCAGCAGCCATGTCTCATGGGCCCAGCTGCTCCGCGGCATGTGGGATCTTCCCGGACCGGGGCACGAACCTGTGTCCCCTGCATCGGCAGGCGGACTCTCAACCACTGTGCCACCAGGGAAGCCCTGAGATAAACTTTTGCACTTATATAATGCGGCTAGTGATGCTTCCACCTACCTCCTATTTCAAAGAATCCCCTTGAATATTAAATGGAAGATTAAAAGATTAAATTATGTAAGTGAAAGTTCTTAAATTTTTAGAAGTATCTATCAACAGGTAATTACTACTATTATTGTCATTATCAATGGCTAGTTATATACCATAGAGGAGAAGAGTTGAAACTCCTGGAGGATAATAAGTACATTTCAACTAACCTACAGCATCAAGCATAATGCCCTGAACAGAACAGATGCTTAGAAATTATGGATGGGGGACTTCCCTGGTGGTGCAGTGGTTAAGAATCTGCCTGTCAATGCAGGCGACATAGGTCCAAGCCCCGGGCCGGGAAGATCCCACATGCCGCAGAGCAGCTAAGCCCGTGCGCCCAACTACTGAGCCTGCGCTCTAGAGCCCATGCTCCGCAACAAGAGAAGCCACCGCAATGAGAAGCCTGCGCACCGCAACAAGGAGTAGACCTTGCTCACCGCAACTAGAGAAAGCCCGCGCGCAGCAACAAAGACCCAAAGCAGCCAAAAATAAATAAAATTAAATCTTAAAAAAAAAAATTATGGATGGATCAATGTACAGCAAAGAATCCATAGCAAAACTTATAGACTAGTTTTTTTTATTTGTGTTTGAAAGTTAATACATTCAAGGTATTAGGTCGGGAAATATTTTCAGGGTATTGCGCTCTAGAGTAAAATACAAGCAAATCCAAACATGCTTTCAGTTATTGGTACACATGTAAGCTTTTAATAATGGGTAAAAAAAATCTTTCTCAGAATGATTGTCCTTGATAGCTGAAGTGTAGTAAGGCTTTAAAAAATACATTAACTAATTGCTTGTTTTCTCTGATGTTTGCTATTAATGGTTTTTAATTGTAACATATGAATTTTAATTCATTTGTCCTCAGAAACCAGAAAAAAGTGAAAGTAAACATGGTGACTGCTGCCAACCCCAGGGGTTAGTGAGGTACACTTCACCTTTCCCCTATTTGGATGATATAAGTTGAATTCTCTGCATGAGACCTTCAGACAGGTTCTTTACGATAGAAACCCAAAGCGAGAAAGTTGATTGCAGTAGCTACCCTGGGCAGAGTCTTTCTGAAAGAGCTATTGCCCAGCATTGTTAAAAATGTACTTGTGGAATCTCAGTGTGGTTTTTGGTCCCAGAGGGATATTGTAAGCACAAGCTTTGCCAGCAGGACAAGGGGGCAATCTTAAGATCTCTCCTTTATATTTATAGATCTGACCAAAATGTGGGAAACCATCAGGGAAGCTGAGACTCTAGCCATAATTAGTCTGTGTTCACCAGTGCCCGTAAGTTACTTCTTGATGGGAATGTCAGAATCCTCATTACCTGGGGAATGAAGGGGGGTTATCACCTCCTACCTTAAATCCACTTGTTTAGGCTCCACGCTGGTGAACCCAACCAATGCTCTTTTCAATCCAGCAAGCTTTCCCTTCTTCTAGTCATCCTCTGCCTTGGTATTAAAACACCATTAATTTCATACCAATCTCCTACTCAGGGGTAAGCAATGCCTCCCCATTGGTTACTCTCTAAACTCATTCTGCATTCAGAGCCATCCACTATGTTTTCTGGCTTGGTTCTGATTCTGGTTCCTCTCTCCTGCATTTACTGCCACTGCAGGCCCTTGCTCTAACGACCCACTCTATGTCGGGCTACTATGTGTTCTATTCATTCCCTCTCATGTTCCTGGAGCTCCTCTAGCAAAAGTTCTCAGCTTTTGAAGGGCTTCACTTGGAACAGTGTGGGATGAAGGACATCCTTTAGCCTTGCAGGTGAGCCAAACCAATCTAGTAGCATCACCTGCACGGGGGGTCTTGCTGTCAGCTGTCCCTCACGTTCTGCCTTCTGCATCTCTTTCAAAACTAATCCAAATCCCACCTTTCTCAGCCATCTCAATGCATTCTCTTTTTCCTCTCAGTGATTTTAAATCTTAGAGATACAAGATAAAACAGATAAAAAATAAAAACTTCCATGTTGGGAATCAGTGTTTCCCAAACCTGAAAAATATATCAGCCCTTCCAGTGGGGGAAAAAAGTCTCTCATATCCTTACTGTTAACTTAAATTAGTTTTATGATGATATGTAAAATATACAACCATAAAATGAGGTACAAATCCTTTATAATTTTATATAAAAAGTTATAAATTAAGTAAAACAAAACTTCACAACCAAAAACAAGTTCACAGCATGTCACAGACAGTGTTCTTTTGCTGAATTAATTATGACAGAGGATGTCATTTTGCTGAAACGAAACCAGCAATAAAGATGTGGTTCTGAGTGCCACAGTGCAAGTTCTTCTGGGTTCAATCAATAATCTGCCACTTCTTAGCTGTGTCACCTTGGGCAGATAACTTCTCTGAGCCTCAGTGTCCTCATGTGTAAAATGGGTCAGTGGCTGTATCATACAGTTATTATGAGATCAAATACGTCTGGAAAGTATTTAACCATAGGACGTTTGTGAAATTTTCTGCATAGTGTCTGACACATCATAGGTGTTCAGAAGTTGGTAACCACTGTTCTCATTTTATAATTTTAAAATACTGAGTCTTAGTCAATTAAGTAACTGTCCTTAGGTAATGGAAGATTCTTGAGGTTAAAATGCTCTGGTAAGAGTCTGCAGTACAGAGAAGAAACATTACAAATTTAGGCTTTCTTATGGTCATAGATTGACTCCATTCGGACAGTAATCCAAACACCACAGAGCATAATGTTAGCGTTACAGGAATATTTCATTTCATTAATTTATTTATTTATTCCCAGCCTTGTTCCCAAAAGCATTTGAGGCAGCTTGCATATGTGTAATGCAAAAACATGATAAAATAAACTGAAGAGGAAATCAAAATAAAGAGAAAATAGAAACTCTAGTAAGAAAGTCAAGGTTAACATCAGTTAGGCATACTCTACATTTCAATAAAGTCACTAAAGGTAATGCAAAAATTTCCAACTTTTCAAGGAACTGAGACATAAGGGATTTTCCTCCTATGAGTCATCAAATAGGAATACCGTTTGAAGGAGTGACCTTGATTTCAACAATGTTGTTGCTTAAACCCAATTGTGAGTTTTATGCAAATGATAACTGCCTTGTTCCCCAATGCAAGTGAGTAGCATAATGTCAAAGATATAGTCAGTAAGAGCCTACTTTTACAGTAGGGAGGCCCAGCCTGGTCTGCTGATGTGGAGGGACTGCCACCCTTCATGAGACCTCCAGGGACAGTATTTCTTTCAACTGGGCTTTTGGTAAATACTGAATAACATATTTTTTGGTTGATAAAGATAATAAAAGCATCTGCATCTTGAGTGACTCCTATGGTCAAATCATCAAATGCTTTGTATTATCTCTGATACACTGAGGACTACCATTTATTTGATGCTTTCTATGTGGCAGGTATAGAACCTATAAATAATGACTATAAATAGTTACTTCATTTCATCCTATAACTATCCTGTGAGGAAACCAAGGTTCAAAGAGGTTATTTAACATGTCCAGGGTTGTAGAGCTAATAAGTAACAAAGCTAGGATTCCAACCCAGGCTCCTCTGACCACAAAACCATCTCATGGCTACAGATAATCAGCTCTTCTCAGAACTGCAGGGGGAAGACAGAAGGGCAGGACCAGGCAGTTCAGTCTTGCTTTTGTATGTATGTCTGGTGGTTTTTATTATAGTAATTACAAACATTTATTGAGCCTATTATACACCAGACACTGTGCTGAGCACTTTAATATCAATATGTCATTATAATTTAGTATTACCCTGTAAGCTAGGTCCTGATATTATTATCCCTATTTTATAGGTGAAGAAATTGTGGATTAGAAAGATTATGTAACTTACTCAGAGTCTTAGAGGTAATGGTGCCAGAATTTAAACCCCAGTCTAACTGTTTGTGGAGCTGGTCTTACTATGTTGCATTACTGCTAGGAAGCGTACAGAGGGCAGAGGAAAGGTATTATCATTATAGATCTTCATATCTCCTGAGTCATATGGCTGTGCAGCTGTGGGTACTCAGAAACTATTCATTGAACTGCCGGGAACATTATCAATCGTGGGTTGCATGTTGATGGCTATCTACTAAGGATCCGTATAGAAGGAGGTAAAAGGCTATGTATGCAATGATGGCAGATGACAGATGATGGATGGATGGATGGATAGAAAGATAGATTGATAGATGATTGATAGATATATAGATATAGGTAGATGGTAGATATAGAGAGATAGTGATAGAGATAGATAGATAGGTAACAGATAGATAGGTAGATAGATAGAGGTAGACGGTAGATATAGATAATGAGAGAGAGAGATTGATAGATAGATTTTCCAGTACATCTTGACTCAAATACCCTCTCCTCAGGTGTGTCATCTTCAAAACAGTTGACCATCATAATCATTGGTCAGTTTGCCAAAATAGCACACTCTTGTGGTAAGGCTACATGATACAGGTTTTATGTCAGCAATTTTGAATAGGGAACTTGTTCTTTTCCTGGCACAATCCAGGTTTTCATATTTTTAAACAATGAAGTCATATGGTGAAACATTACATTTGGTGCTCATTTTATCAGGAAATTAGTCCCAATTCTCCACTTCTCTTAGTAAGTATAGCCTGGCCAAGTTGTCCTCAAACATCCTCTCCCACACCTGAATGCCAGCCAAGCTCCAGGGCAGAAGGTAACAGATTTCCAGAATGAAACCTTTCAGCACCGGCAGCCAATCACGTGGGAGTGAAGGAGGCTCTCTCCTACAACTGAAACCACAAGGGAGTTAGAACAGGAGGCAAGATAATTACCTACCTGGACAAAAGCCAGGGGAGCAGCCCGGCCTCTTGTGAAAATGCCATGGGAAATGTAATGACCACATGTGGTAAGGAGGACCTCGCTCTCCTACCTGATCTGATAAGCAAGGTCAAGGCAGGACACTGATCCCAGGGACAGAAGGGACTGGTATTTATTATTTATCCAGCACTAGGCAGCAGGCAGGTTCTGCACGATGCAGGGATTGGTCTCAGCACCTATTTTAGGGCTTAAACTTTTTCTCTGGGGACCTAAATTTCTTGAGTTTAGTGTGCCCCATTTCCTTAAGCTGACCCCTGATGTCCAGGGGTCTCTAGTGACCTGCATGGGAGTGGGGGCAAGGCTTCACAGATATTGGAAGTTCACCCTGTCTCCTCACTTATGAATTCACCTATAGGCTTCTCTTCCTCTGTCCTCTCCATCTCCCTGTTGCTCATCCATCAGGAATTAGCTTAAACGTCTCTTCTCTGGTCCCCCAAGAGTGGATAGGGGACTCCCTTGGGGGACGCATAGTGCCTTGTAACATCTTCTGCCACGGCGTGCACCTCACTGAACTGTGAACTCCTGTTTCTCTCACTAGACTGTTAAGTTTCTTGCCGTCAGGGACTGTTCAGTATTTTATTCATAGATGGTAACCCAGTACCATCTGTTCTTGTGTAACACGTGGTCCCTGTGATGCAAATGACCTCATACACAAGTTGCAAAGAGGGATATGGTGTCTGCGTAATGTGGAAGTCTCATTGGTTTGTAGGCAATTCGTTCTAATACTTTACTCTTGTTCCATCAAACAGCAGCCAATGCAAACTAACATACTGACTCTAGCAAGCCACGAAAGGACACGGTCCTGAACCCAAAGCCCATTCACCTCAGTGTGTACAATCCCCATTTGTCCCCTCAGAGATGCTGTAGGTTTCCTGCCTGGATCCTTCCAGCCTACCTGCTTCTACCAGGGTCACTTGCAGATTTCAGGACCTGTCAGTCACTTTCTGGCTCTCCCTCACTGAGGGTATTCTCTGCCCTCCGGGAGGGAACGCTTGGCTTGTGTATAAGGCAAGAACTGCCAAGGAATTAGTGCCCCAGGAGTGACCTGCAACCTGCCAGGGTCCCACTTGGGGTTGAGTCCCAGTTACCTGCAGTGATAGCTCCTCATTAATGGCACTTAATAAAGGGAAGAGATTTTCCTCCCTTCCCTGTTTCACTGCTCTACTCTCTCATTGTGCTTCCTGAGGTCACCTCCCAGTAAACTCCCTGCACCAAAATCCTGATCTCGAGGTCCATTTGGGGGAAAGCTACACTAACCCACCTCGCTCTTCCTCTTGACTGCATCTTCATGTGGTACCGCGAGCGCCTGTAGCAGGGTCCTCCATAGCCTTGCCCTTGGCCCTGGCCCTGCCTCCGTAACTCAGCAGCTTCCAGCTCCCTTACACCTCACACCCACTTCTACCAAGTAACATCACCTTTTGAAAACTACTTGTTTAATAAATATTTACTCTAGTTTTTGCCTTTTAGAAATTTAACATGTCTTTTTTAACGATGCTATATCTTCTTAGAACACCTATTTGTTGTTACTTGTGTTAATTAATGCTCTGGTTCCAAAATTGCCTAGGTTTTGAGTGGTCTATTCTAACCTTATTTTACCTCCAAGTCCTGCTGTTTTTTTTTTTTTTTTACAGAATATGAGGTTTTTTAGGAATATGTATATTGTGTTACAGCATAGCCACCCCTGTTTAGCAAGGTGCCTGGCATTCATAAGTTGATCAAAAAATGTTCGGTGAATAAATAAATAGATGAATGGCTGCATGAGTGTTCTAGTTGTCCCACCTAACTTTGGAGAAGCTGCAATTTTCCATGTGACAGAACCTTCCATTTAAAACTAAGACACCAATTCATATGTCCATCAGAATTTTCAGCAATGTTTTCATTACAATGATTACCTATCTTATTGGATTTCATTATGTATCATTAAGGTATGGGAAGAAATTTTTTTAATGCTTAAAGAAGGAGAATATTCTAATGAAAAGGCCCTCTCAGAATTTGAATGTGTATAATTCATTATGTCTAGCTACATATTTATTTCTACAGAAGCACCATGACCTGTAAATTGGATGGCAGCTATTTTGCTGTCTGCATGTAGGTTGTTTTTATTCCTGCTATTTCTAAGTTTTAAAAACACTTTTCACTGACAACGTGCTATTATAAAGACTACAGTCAATTTATACAATTTAAATAAATATATTTCAGCCAACAAGATTAAAATGATCCACTTAACTCCACAGAACAGTCAATTAATCAGCATGTATGGAATTGATTAAACATATTTTACTTGGAAGGGACTATGCTATGAATAATGGGAAGATACACAAAAGTCTAAAATGATCATAATTTAGGTTTTTCATGGTTGGACTTCAAATATCCTGCCCTCTTTTGCCCAGGAGTACATGAGCCCCATTTTGGGGTTTGAATTAGGTGGTACCCATAATAATCAATATCCTCCATCTTCAAGGGGCTTTTACTTACATGGGAAGATAGACAAGCGTGGGAAGGAAAATAAATTCAGACAACAGTGCAAGTAGCACAGATCTATTTCCTCCAAAAATATGTTCCCCATGTGTCCTAAGGGTTCTTTGGGAGGTGGGCGAGGAGCTGAGTGTGGAGGGTCTCGGACATCTCAGAACTCCACTTCTTTTTTCAAATTGGGCTCATGCATAATGTTTATTATATTTTTAAAAAGATTCCACTGCTGGGGGAAATATTGAGATTCACAGGCAGAATCAATAAGAACAAAGAACTGGGAGGAAGGGATGGAGCTGGGGGTTCCTGCGAGCTCTGGTTGTGTAGGAAAGCCTTTTGAGGGAGAACAAGGAGAAAGGGTCTTAGGTGGGCCTTGAAGAAGGGGTGAAATTTAAGATAAATGAAAAGAAGGGAAAATGTTAGGTCAGTAATGAGGCCCATCAATATATATACACACAAGGATATATAATTGCAACGAACAACTTAATGCTGCCCTCTCCCAAAATACCAAACCAAAACAAACAAAAAAACCTGCCACCTGAAATATCTAGATATCCAAGGCTAAGTGTGCTTAACCTGAATTTTCCATGTTTCCAAAAATTAAAAAAAAATTCACTTTGCTTAAAATCACCACTTAGCTGAAGGCAGTGGGCATAAAGCATACGTTTTGGCGGGGGGGGGGGGTGGTCAGATGTTCCTGGGATAGAATTCTGCCTTGAAACTTACAAGCACTCAACCTCTTAAGATATTAGTTTCCTCATTTGTAAAATGTCGAAATACCACCTAACGGGTGGTGTAATTATACACTCTACAGAGGGTGTAACACACTGCACACTACATACTAACTTTTCATGTACTTTTTGAACATGAATGAAAATAATTTAGTATGTTGTAACTAAGTTTTATGTCTATAAATTTTTCATTATTCATTACCTGCTAAATAAGAGTAATATGGACCCTCATGCTTCCTATATTTGAGAGGGGAAAAAATATCTCTGCAAAAAAATAAAGTGCAAGATAGCATTAAGACTGTGTGTAGCAGAGGATCAAACAAATGACTGATGTTCCACGCAGAGACCACCACACTATTTTGGGTGTCTGTGCATTTGCACATGCCATTTCTTTAATGTACTCCCTACCCTTTCCCACCTAGACCAGAGCTTCTCAGATGTTAATGCGTTACCAGAAATCTAGTTAAAATGTAGATTCTGATTTCCTAGGTCTGGGGCAGTGCCTGGGATTCTGCATTTCCAACAGTTCCCAGGTAATGCCATGTTGCTGGTCTACAGACCACACTTTGAGTAACTAGGACCTAAGACTAATATTCAGTCTTCAAAACCCTGCCCTTGGGTAAGACATCCCTTGAGGAAGCTTTTCTACCTTGACATTGTCTCAGTCATGGTGAAATGCTAAGCAATTAAAGCTTCAAGACAAGTCCTGTACCACTAGGATTGCCAGCTAAAATCCAAGGTTCTCAGTTAAATTTGAATTTCAGATAAATAATCCCCCAAATTTAGTATATTGCATGGGACATACTTATGCTAGAAAAGTATTTGTTGTTTATCTGAAATTCAAATATACCTTGGTGTTCTTTATTTTTATTTGCTAAATCTAGCGACCCCATCTACTTCCTACTGCTGCCACCTACTTCCAGCGCCTGCAATCACGTTGCTGCTCCACAAAGTCTTAAACAGACATCCCAGAGCAGGCACAGTCTTTTGTCCACGCCAACATGGCAACTTGGGGGCACTTCTGATTTTTCACTTAGTGCACAAGATGAGCTCATTGTTCACTGGGCATCTGTCTTCCTGTGAGCTCCTTGAGAGTAAGGACAGCATCTTCAGCTGTGTCTCCCCAGTTCCTAGCAGAGTGAAAGATGCCCAATAACTACTTTCCAAATTGAAGTGAGCTGAATGAACTCAGCTTCCGACTCAGCTGCTTTGGCTGATGGCAGAAAATGGCCTTGGGCAGAGGTTGGAGGACCCTGAAGCTTTGGGATCAGAGGCAGGGCTGGGGTCTAAGAGAAACACAATAATTCTCCTTTCAGCAAGTATCTTTTTCTAAAATATATATGTCTTGGGGATTCCCTAGTGGCACAGTGGTTACGAATCAGCCTGCCAATGCAGGGGACACAGGTTTGAGCCCTGGTCCGGGAAGATCCCACATACTGCAGAGCAACTAAGCCCGTGAGCCACAACTACTGAGCCTGTGCTCTAGAGCCCATGAGCCATAACTACTGAGCCCATGTGCCACAACTACTGAAGCCTGCACGCCTAGAACCTGTGCTCTACAACAAGAGAAGCCACCGCAATGAGAAGCCCACACACCGCAAAGAAGAGTAGCCCTCGCTCGCCGCACCTAGAGAAAGCCTGTGTGCAGCAAAGAAGGCCTAACACAGCCCAAAATAAATAAAATAAATAATTAAATTTAAAAAAATATATAGATATATGTCTTGATTAATCCAATCAAGGATTATCTGTCGACATATTAGAACCAAACTCTCTTAATTCCAACTAGACTAGGTATACGATCTACCACGCCCAGAATAAATTGTCCCCACCTCTCCACTCAACATGTCTTCTAAGGGCCCCTCTGCTCATCATCTCTACCTCCCTCTCTGCTTGCCTGTGGACTAAAATCACATTCACTTTGGTCGATATTATGTGACCCTTACTTTTTGCCCCTTTAGTGATTGGCAGTGGAGATTGTCTGAATCTTATAGAATCAAACCAAATTTAAGGATATGGGGACTTGAAATACCTTAAGGATTTTGGATTAAGTGGCTTTTACCAATCCCATTCCACCTGCACGTTTGAAAGCTAAATATTAAAAACCCTTGAGTGTGTCCTGAGAGACATAACCATTTCCAGTCTGTGATGTCAGCGTTCAGCAGCTGTGTGTCATAGATCTGATCGCAACTCTGAAGACCCTGTCCTCATGAGAGTTTCTGGTACCTAAGTACCAAGATCTGGACAGCTTGTATGTTCAAGCAGGGGAATAAAGGAGGAGCCCCTGCTTATCGCTAGAACTGTCTCCATCTTTCAGCCAAATGGAGCAATGACAAGGTGTTGCCACATGACAACTCTGATATTCACAGAGGCTGACATAGGGCCTGTTGCCTCCAAAACCACACGAAGTCATGGAAGACCCATCGCAAGAAGCAATTTCAATTCATTATTCAACATTTACTCAAGCTTAGGTTCATTTGGTATATGTAATCACTAGCAAGCCACGTTTCTTTTATGAAAACCGAGAATCCAAACACAGAGTAATTACTCTGCAGAAGAAAAAACCACCGTCGGTCAAATAGTGCCACTCTAAATATTGACACTGTATACTTTCTGCTCTGGGTTAACCATGTGGATCCCACTGGCCTCCCTCTGTCATGCTGTCTCTGCATACAGAGAAGGAAGGTATTAGATATAGGAAAATGATAGGGGGAGGGTTGAAAGTCTGAGCAGCAGCCCAGGAGGCAGGAATGAAATGGTCAGTGTGGTAAGAGGGAAAAAGGAAGAACTGTAGATCACATTTACAAGTTACAATGGCCATCACCACCATAGTACCCTGTGGTTATCAACCCCCATGCTAAGTGCTTTATACATGTTAGCTTATTTGGTACTCACAAAAAAGTCTTCTGGGAAGTTGTGTAATACCCATTTTACCCCATCATCCCTGAGGTCTACCCAAACAGACCATGGACACCTACTGTGGATAGAGCAGAGGTCTTTTGATTCCAGGAAATCAACTTTCAACATCCCCTTGCTTGGATACCTCTATCATCCCACCTCCCAAAGTGAATCTCTGTTAACATTTGCTTTGTGTTTTTTCCCCCTCATAACAATTTACATTGAGCATCTTTTTTTTTTTATTAGTTTCTGCTTTATAACAAAGTGAATCAGTCATACATATACATCTGTTCCCACATCCCTTCCCTCATGCATCTCCCTCCCTCCCACCCTCCCCATCCCACCCCTCCAGGTGGTCACAAAGCACCGAGCTGATCTCCCTGTGCTCTGCGGCTGCTTCCCACTATCTATCTACCTTACGTTTGGTAGTGTATATATGTCCATGCCTCTCTTTCGCTTTGTCACAGCTTACCCTTCCCCCTCCCCATATCCTCAAGTCCATTCTCAAGTAGGTCTGTGTCTTTATTCCCGTTTTACCCCTAGGTTCTTCATGACTTTTTTTTTAAAATTCCGTATATATGTGTTAGCATACGGTATTTGTCTTTCTCTTTCTGACTTACTTCACTCTGTATGACAGACTCTAGGTCTATCCACCTCATTACAAATCGCTCAGTTTCGTTTCTTTTTGTGGCTGAGTAATATTCCATTGTATATATGTGAGCATCTTTTCATGTCAAGAATGTTTCTGTTAGAACTCTAGACCTCCGGCTGAGCTCAGGGTGGAAGTACAGGATGCCTTGTCCCCAAGGCAGGAGTGCCTTTCAGATTGTAGAGAGGCAATCACTTTGGGTGAAAACAGTCACAGGTCTTCAAAACCAATCAGTTCTGCTTTTTTTGTTTTGAGAGGTCAGACCCCAAGTGGACATCACAGTGGGAAGAGAATCCCAACACATTTATTATTCCAAGGAAAAACTTAGCAATCACATGATTCAGTCTCCTTATTATTCCAGTGAAGAAACAGGCTCAGAGATGTGAAAAGCATGCCCAAGCCCACATAACCAGTTAACCTTCAACCTTATCTGTGCCTGTGCTCCACCAGTCTGCTACCTGGCTTCTGTCATGAAGCCAGTGCTAACTAGAGTGCCAAGCTAATCTGAGTCTCAAAACTACCCTGAGCAAGAACCTAAAACTATGAATACTCAGCACTCTCTTTCATACAGATGTGAAAATCCACCCAGCAAACTTACAGCTCGAGTACTGTTTTCTCATTACTGAACAGAGGCTCCCTTTCTCCCCTCAATACCAGGTTTCCAGGATATCAGCAACAATGCTTCTCCAGTCGAGAAAGATGTAGACGCCCCCATTTCCAGGTATGTGGGGCTGTTGAAATGTGTGGCATTGATAAGTGAAATGTCTTCCTAGTGTTTTCTTCCAGTAGTGGAAATGCTTACATAGAAGCCATGCATGGTTATTATCTAATTAAGAAGATAAGGATAATGAAATCAAATTTAAGGACATCTAAAATCTCATCACCCAGAGATAAGTACTGTCAATATTTTATCTATCTTCCTAGGTATTTTTTTATGGATGTATGTGTGTATATGTGTTTCTCTGTATTTAAATATATTTCTCTTACAAAAAGAAGATGGTATTATACTTACTGCTTAATCATTTTTCAATTAACAATAATAGCAAATTTCTCCTCATGTCAATAAATACATTTCTTAACCTGTTTTGATAGATGGAGAGCATTTTATTGTTATGTATTCATTTAGCAAATATTTATTGAGCGCCTACTTTGCCCCACATACTGTGCTTGGTACCAAGGATACAGAGTTGAATAAGACAGTCAGCATCCCAGCCTTCATGGAGTTGCATCACTACACAATATACCCAGTTTGCTTCCCAGCACCAGTTGCGGTTCTGAAGTTTGAACTTCTAGGCCTGTGTAGCTGGGGCAATAGTTGGCACTCAGTATGTTGAGATAACATCCTGTGGACACAGTTACCAAAGGCCAGGAGGTCTTTAGAATTGGTTTCCAGAGAAATGACTTTCTCACATCTCTCTTCTTCTCACCTTCTGACCCTGTTTTTACTATAGGGTCTGATACATATCTAGTACCCAATAAATTCTTGTAGAACGTAGTGAACGCAAGTTACTGTTATGTGATATATGAATGTGCTCTCTGCTTTTAAAATGTGCATTTTAAAATAATTTACTCCCCCGCAATGTAATGTTAGCAAGCAAAGAACACTGCACAGAAGTTACCTTGCTGTTCTTTTTTTAAATATAAATTTATTAATTTTATTTATTTATTTTTGTCTGTGTTGCATCTTCATTGCTGCACACAGGCTTTCTCTAGTTGCGGTGAGCAGGGGCCACCTTTTGTTGCAGTGCACGTGCTTCTCATTGTGGTGGCTTCTCTTGTTGTAGAGCACAGGCTCTAGGTGCATGGGCTTCAGTAGTTGTGGCACGTGGGCTCAGTAGTTGTGGCTTGTGGGCTCGGTAGTTGTGGCTCGTGGGCTCAGTTGGTCTGCGGCATGTGGGATCTTCCCAGACCAGGGATCAAACCCGTGTCCCCTGCATTGGCAGGTGGATTCTTAACCACAGCGCCATCAGGGAAGTCCCACCTTGCTGTTCTTTATACTATATACTAGTATTTAATACTGTACTGTATTAGTAGTCTATTCTACCCTACACTATGCTATGCTATAATTAGTACCATATGAATAGCTTGTCACATAATTGCTATACTTTTGTCCTAGCAATGAGTCCACAAAAAAACAAAAATGCTTTTTCATTCACTACCCTAGGTGAGAAGGATAGCATTAGCCCCTTTTAAATGTGGGAAAGTGAAACCCAGAAGCATTAGGTAACCCACTGAATATCCTAAACTAGTAGCTGTTGGAGCCTGAGCCAGAATACAAGCTATTGCTTTGCTTGTTAGTTTAGCTACAGAGCATCAGTAACAAAGCAAGTAAGTTCAAGTAAAAGCAAAGCAAACATGCTAAAGTGGAGGAATGGATAACAGAGTCAAGATGGCAGTGTGGGAAGACACCACGTTAGTGTCTCCCCACAATTAGGGTGCCTGCTGGCCTCTGTTGGGGACCCTGACACCCAAGGAGACAGGAGGAACCCCCAAGTGAACCAGTAGGACGTTGGGGTACTGAGGGGGGAGGAGAAGTGGAGGTCAGACAGGATCAGCGCTCCTGACGCCGGGGAGATCAGGAGAGGCAGGCGGGAGGGGCCCTCTGGACCAGAGGAGCAGGAGAGGAGTGGAAGGCGTTTGCCTCACCCACTCGAGCCCAGGAAGCCTGCTGGACTCCCAGGTGAGGTCCCCTGCCCTCTGAGACCAGGGGTAGGGAGCTGTTCAGTTGAGCCTAAGCCCCACCCCCCACAGCCCCCAGGGCCTTTTCCAGTCCTGTAGGTCCTAAGCATAGGCCCCACCCACCATCCAAACCTCGCCCTTGCTTAGGCCCTGCCCTCCACAGCCAAGGCCTTTTCCCCTTTTTTCTTTTTTTTTTTTCTTCTTTTTTTTCTTTTCCCTCCTCCTCTTTTTTACTATTGTGGTGCTGTTGTACCTTCCAGTTGTTGATTCATCTATATTTTTATTTTTATATTCTTTCTAACATATCTGTTAGTTTCCTGGTCTAATTTTATTTTTTACTTTGTTATTGTTCTCTCTCTCTCTCTCTCTTGTTTTTTTTTTTTTTGCCACCCCACGTGGCTTGTGGGACCTTGGTTCACAAGCCGGGGTCGAGCCAAAGTTCCTGCGGTGAGAGCTCAGAGTCCGAGCCACCGGACTAACAGAGAACCTCAGACCACAGGGAATATTCATTGGGGTGAGGTCTCATGGAGGTCCTCATCTCAGCACCAATACCCAGCTCTACACAACAGCCTACAAACTCCACTGTTGGAAGCCTCAGGCCAAACAACCAGTAAGACAGGAACACAATCCCACTCTTAAAAAAAAAAAGAGATGGTAAAAAAATATGTCACAGATGAAGAAGCAAGGTAAAAACGTACAAGACCAAATAAATGAGGAGGAAAGAGATAATCTACCTGAAAAAGAATTCATGGTAATGATAGTAAAGATGATCCAGAATCTCAGAAATAGAATGGAGGCATGTATTGAGAAAATACAAGAAATGTTTAATAAAGATCTAAAAGAACTGAAGAACAAACAAACAGGAACAACACAATAACTGAAATGAAAAATACACTAGAAGGAATCAATAGCAGAATAACGAAGGCAGAAGAACCAGTAAGTGAGCTGGAAGACAAAATGGTGGATATACCTGATGAGGAGCAGAATAAAGAAAAAAGAATGAAAAGAATTGAAGACAATCTCAGAGACCTCTGGAACAACACTAAATGCACCAACATTCTAATTATAGGGGTCCCAGAAGAAGAAGAGAAAAAGAAAGGGTCTGAGAAAATATTTGAAGAGATTATAGTTGAAAACTTCCCTACATGGGAAAGGAAATAGTCACCCAAGTCCAGGAAGCACAGAAAGTTCCATACAGGATAAACCCTAGGAAAAACACACCAAGACACACACTAATCAAACTAACAAAAATTAAATTCTAAGAAAAAATATTAAAAGCAGCAAGGGAAAAACAAAAAATAACATACAAAGAATCCCCATAAGGTTATCAGCTGATTTTTCAGCAGAAACTCTGCAGGCCAGAAGGAAGTGGCAGGATATACTTAAAGTGATGAAACGAAAAACCTACAACCAAGATTACCCAGCAAGCATCTCATTCAGATTTGATGGAGAAATCAAAAGCTTTTCAGACAAATAAAAGCTAAGAGAATTCAGCACCACAAAACCAGCTTTACAACAAATGCTAAAGAAATCTCTCTAGGTGGGAAACACAAGAGAAGAAAAAGACCCACAAAAACAAACCCAAAACAATTAAGAAAATGGTAATAGGAACACATATTGATAATAACCTTGAATGTAAATGGATTAAATGCCTTGACCAAAAGACACAGACTGGCTGAATGGATACAAAAACAAGACCCATATATATGCTGTCTACAAGGGACCCACGTCAGACCTAGGGACACATACAGACTGAAAGTGAGGGGATGGAAAAAGATATTCCGTGCAAATGGAAATCAAAAGAAAGCTGGAGTAGCGATACTCATATCAGATAAAACAGACTTTAAAATAACGACTGTTACAAGAGATAAAGGGGGACACTACATAATGATCAAAGGATCAATCCAAGAAGAAGATATAACAATTGTAAATGTTTATGCACCCAACATAGGAGCACCTTAATACATAAGGCAAATGCTAACAACCATGAAAGGAGAAATTGACAGCAACACAATAATAGGAGGGGACGTTAAACTTACAGTTTAACCCCACTTACACCAATGGACTTTAACACTTAACACTTTAACCCCACTTACACCAATGGACAGATCATCCAAACAGAAAATAAATAAGGAAACAGAAGCTTTAAATGACACAATAGACTAGATAGATTTAATTGATATTTATAGAACATTCTACCCAAAAGTGGCAGAATACACTTTCTTCTCAAGTGCACATGGAACATTCTCCAGGATAGATCACATCTTGGGTCACAAATCAAACCTTGGAAAATTTAAGAAAATTGAAATAGTATCAAGCATCTTTTCTGACCACAACACTGAGATTGGAAATCAATCACAGGAAAAAAACTGTAAAAAACACAAATACATGGAGGCTAAACAGTACGCTACTAAATAACCAAGAGATCACTGAAGAAATCAAAGGAGAAATTAAAAAATACATAAAAACAAATGACAATGAAAACATGATGACCCAAAACCTATGGGATGCAGCAAAAGCAGTTCTAAGAGGGAAGTTTATAGCAATTCAATCTCACCTCAAGAAACAAGAAAAAACCTCAAATAAACAATCTAAATACACTTAAAACAACTAGAGAAAGAAGAACAAAGAAAACCCAAAGTCAGCAGAAGGAAAGAAATAATATAGATCAGAGCAGAAATAAATGAAATAAAAATGAAGTAAACAATAGCAAAGATCAATAAAACTAAAGCTGGTTCTTTGAGATGATAAACAACATTGATAAACCCTTAGCCAGACTCATCAAGCAAAAAGGGAGAGGACGCAAATCAATAAAATTAGAAATGAAAGAGGAGAAATCACAACTGACCTCGAAGAAATACAAAGGATTCTAAGAGACAACTACAAACAACTATATGCCAATAAAATAAACAACCACGAAGAAATGGACAAACTCTTGGAAAGGTACAATTCTCCAAGACTGAACCAGGAAGAATTAGAAAATATAAACAGACTTATCACAAGTAATGAAATTGAAACCATAATTAAAAATCTTCCAACAAACAAAAGTCCAGGACCAGATGGCTTCACAGGCAAATTCTATCAAACACTGAGAGAAGACCTAACACTGATCCTTCTCAAACTCCTCCAAAAAATCGCAGAGGGAGAAACCCTCCAAAATTCATTCTACGAAGCCATCATCACCCTGATACCAAAACCAGAAAAAGATATCATAAAAAAAGAAAATTATAGAACAATATCACTGATGAACATAGATGCAAATATCCTGAACAAAATACTAGCAAACAGAATCCAACAGCGCATTAAAAGGATAATAGGGCTTCCCTGGTGGCGCAGTGGTTGAGAGTCCGCCTGCCTTTGCAGGGGACACAGGTTTGTGTCCCGGTCCAGGAAGATCCCACATGCCGCGGAGCGGCTGGGCCCGTGAGCCATGGCCACTGAGCCTGCACGTCTGGAGCCTGTGCTCCACAACTGGAGAGGCCACAACAGTGAGAGGCCCGTGTACCGCAAAAAAAAAAAAAAAATTAAATAAAGGATCATACACCATAATCAAGTGGAATTTATCCCAGGGATGCAAGGATTCTTCAATATACACAAATCAATCAATGTGATACACCACATTAACAAATTAAGGAACAAAAACTGTATGATCATCTCAATAGATGCAGAAAAAGCTTTTGACAAAATTCAACACTATTTATGATAAAAACTCTCCAGAAAATGGGCATAGAGGTAACCTACCTTAACATACTAAAGGCCATATATGACAAACCCACAGCAAGCATCATACTCAATGGTGAAAAACTGAAAGCATTTCCACTAAGATCAGGAACAAGACAAGGATGTCCACTTTGACCACTCTTATTCAACATAGTTTTGTAAGTCTTAGCCACAGCAATCAGAGAAGAAAAAGAAATAAAAGGAATACAAATTGGAAAAGAAGAAGTAAAACTGTCACTGTTTGCAGATGACATGATACTATACATAGAAAATCCTAAAGATGCCACCAGAAAACTACTAGAACTAATCAATGAATTTGGTAAGGTTGCAGGATACAAAATGAATGCACAGAAATCTCTGACATTCCTATACAACAACGAAAAATCAGAAAGAGAAATTAAGGAAGCACTCCTATTTACCATTGAAACAAAAAGAATAAAATATGTAGAAATAAAACCTGCCTAAGTAGATGAAAGACTTGTACTCAGAAAACTTTAAAGCACTGCTGAAAGAAATCAAAGATGACATAAACAGATGGAGAAATATACCATGTTCTTGGATTGGAAGAATCAATATTGTGAAAATGACTATACGACCCAAAGCAATCTACAGATTCATTGCAATCCCTATCAAACAACCAATGGCATTCTTCACAGAATTAGAACAAAAAATTTTACAGGGGCTTCCCTGGTGGCACAGTGGTTGAGAGTCTGCCTGCCAATGCAGGGGACATGGGTTCGTGCCCCGGTCCGGGAAGGTCCCACATGCCGCAGAGTGGCTGGGCCTGTGAGCCATGGCTGCTGAGCCTGCGCGTCCAGAGCCTGTGCTCTGCAGTGGGAGAGACCACAGCAGTGAGAGGCCCACATACCGCAAAAAAAATTAAAAAATAAAAAATTTTACAATTCATATGGAAACACAAAAGACCCCAAAGAGCCAAAGCAATCTTGAGAAATAAAAATGGAGCTGGAGGAATCAGGCTCCCTGACTTCAAACTATACTACAAAGCTACAGTAATGAAGACAGTATGGTACTAGCACAAAAGCAGAAATATAGATCAATGGTACAGGATAGAAAGCCCAGAGATAAACCCACGCACATATGGTCGACTAATTTACAACAAAGGAGGCAAGAACATGCAATGGAGAAAAGATAACCACTTCAGTAAGTGGTGCTGGGAAAACTATAGCTACATGTTAAAAGAATGAAATTAGAACATTACCTAACACCATACACAAAAATAAACTCCAAATGGATTAAAGACCTAAATGTAAGACCAGACACTATAGAAGTCTTAGAGGAAAACATAGGGAAAACACTCTTTGACATAAACCACAGCAAGATCATTTTTGATCCACCTCCTAGAGTAACAGAAATAAAAACAAAAGTAAACAAATGGGACTTAATTAAACTTAAAAGCTTTTGCACAGCAAAGGAAACCATAAACAAGACAAAAAGACAACCCTCAGAATGGTAGAAAATATTGGCAAATGAAACAACAGACAAAGGATTAATCTCCAAAATATACAAACAGCTTATGGAGCTCAATATCAGAAAAACAAACAATCCAACTAAAAAATGGTCGGGAGACCTAAACAGACATTTCACCAAGGAAGACATACAGATGGCCAAGAGGCACATGAAAAGATGCACAACATCACTAATTATTAGAGAAATGCAAATCAACAGTACAATGAGGTATCCCCTCACGTTGGTCAGAATGGCCATTATCAAAAATCTAGAAACAGTAAATGCTGGGAAGGGTGTGGTGAAAAGGGAACCCTCCTGCACTGTTGGTGGGAATGTAAATTGATACAACCACTATGGAAAACAGTATGGATGTTCCTTAAAAAACTAAAAATAGAATGCCATATGACCCAGCAGTCCCACTACTTGGCATATACCCTGAGAAAACCATAACTCAAAAAGAGTTATATACCACAATGTTCATTGCAACACTATTTACAATAGCCAGGACATGGAAGCAACCTAAGTGTCCATTGACAGATGAATGGATAGAGAAGATGTGGCACATATATACAATGGAATATTACTCAACCATAAAAGAAACGAAATTGACTTATTTGTAGTGAGGTGGATGGACCTAGAGTCTGTCATACAGAGTAAAGTAAGTCAGAAAGAGAAAAACAAATTCTGTATGCTAATGCATATACATGGAAT
The DNA here is from genome assembly GCF_964341445.2 of Mesoplodon mirus. Taxonomy (NCBI): domain Eukaryota; kingdom Metazoa; phylum Chordata; class Mammalia; order Artiodactyla; family Ziphiidae; genus Mesoplodon; species Mesoplodon mirus. The sequence goes on along the minus strand of NC_138979.1, from coordinate 51,875,366 downwards.
CTAAAAAAAAAAAAAAATGGTACTGATGAACCTAGTGGCAGGGCAGGAATAAAGCTGTAGACATAGAGAATGGACTTGAGGACACGGGGTGGGAGGGGGTAGCTGGGGCTAAGTGAGAGTAGCATTGACATATATACACTACCGAGTGTAAAATAGTTAGCTAGTGGAAAGCAGCAGTGTAGCACAGGGAGATCAGCTCGGTGCTTTGTGATGACCTAGAGAGGTGAGATAGGGAGGATGGGAGGGAGGCTCAAGAGGGAGGAGTTATGGGGACATATGTATGCATATGGCTGATTCACTTTGTTGTACAACAGAAACTTACACAGTATTGTGAAGCAATTATACGCCAATATAGATTATTAAAAATAAATAAATAAAGTGGAGGAATGGGTGACAGCAGGACCTCCTCAGTCTATGGTGCAGCAGAAAGAGTAAGAGTTTTAGAATCACAGGGAAGTGTGTTCAGATCCCAGCTCCACCAGTTACCAGCTCTGATACCATAACGAATTTCTCAATTTCTGGGACTCAGTTTTGTCATCTTTAAGTAGGAACTTGTAGAGGTATGATGAGGATTAAAGATAATGTATACAGAAGTGTCTTACATGGGCACATCATATTGAGCACATCATAATGCTCGATATGAAGATGCTATTGTTGAGAGCATCATCATATTATTACTATTGCTATTATTACTATTATTATTAACTTCTGTGAGAGGGAGGATATTCCCTCCTCCAATCCTTTATTAGAATATTCAGAAGCTGAAGAAGTTTGGAACTGCTCATCTGCCATGGGGCTCTGTTTACATCTTGAATTACTCAAATGAAATGTAAAAACAGCTTCACTGCATCGTAAAGTGCTCATTACTTTAATTCAAACAGCACAGAGTTCCCCTCAAAATAAATGACTCTGTCCATCTGTTTATTTCCCTATGCTAAACTGGTTTCCTGCTTTTCTTGGGCTGGTGAGAAACACTTCAAAGACAGCTGATGTAAACTAAGTAGGGAAGTCTCCAGCCCACATCACTGGGCCCTGGAGGGACTCAGACAGCCTGGGTGGAAAGGCAGTAGTACAATATCCAGCCTGTGTATGTTATGATGTCTACAGTCCATAGGCATTGTCACTCAGAGGTCCACTTTAGGGAAGGATTTTGGGGATGCCACTTCTGCCATTTTTAAAATTAATTTATTTTTTATTACTATTTTTGGCTGTGTTGGGTCTTCGTTTCTGTGTGAGGGCTTTCTCTAGTTGCGGCGAGCGGGGGCCACTCTTCATCGTGGTGCGCGGGCCTCTCACTGTCCCGGCCTCTCTTGTTGTGGAGCACAAGCTCCAGACGTGCAGGCTCAATAGTTGTGGCTCACGGGCCTAGTTGCTCCGCGGCATGTGGGATCTTCCCAGACCAGGGCTCGAACCCGTGTCCCCTGCATTGGCAGGCAGATTCTCAACCACTGCGCCACCAGGGAAGCCCCACTTTTGCCATTTTTGACATCAATTTCATTTTGTATGATCAAATATAATTTTATCTTTGTAGTCCTTTATTTATTTTTTTTTTTTTTGCAGTACGCGGGCCTCTCACTGTTGTGGCCTCTCCCGTTGCGGAGCACAGGCTCCGGACGCACAGGCTTAGCGGCCATGGCTCACGGGCCCAGCCGTTCCGCAGCATATGGGATCCTCCCAGACCGGGGCACGAACCCGTATCCCCTGCATCGGCAGGCGGACTCTCAACCACTGCGCCACCAGGGAGGCCCTAGTCCTTTAGATCATGACTATCATAGGACACAATTTCAATCAAAATCTTGATGATAACACATAATTAAATGATTTTGTGTAAAGGCCAGAAAAATAAATTGTATGAAATTGATACCTAATTTATTAAATGTGTTTGTCAGTATCTTATTACTCTTCTAAGCCTTTTTTTTTTTTTTTTTTTTTTTTTTTTTGCTGTACGCGGGCCTCTCACTGTTGTGGCCTCTCCCGTTGCGGAGCACAGGCTCCGGACGCACAGACTCAGCGGCCATGGCTCACGGGCCCAGCCGCTCCGCGGCATATGGGATCCTCCCAGACCGGGGCACGAACCCGTATCCCCTGCATCGGCAGGCGGACTCTCAACCACTGCGCCACCAGGGAGGCCCTCTTCTAAGCCTTGAAAACTCATCAAAAGATCCCTCAGGCATATGCAATCATTAAACTAAGTTATCTTCAATAATTTTCTTATTTTTAGTCATACAAAAACCATAAATTTTCACATATTTTTAAGTTCCATCATTATTTGTCAAAACATAATTGATTAAACTGTCTGTTAAACATTTGATGCCTTTAAGTATTTAGACTTGTTATATGTGGGCCTCCATTTGTATTCTTGCTGTAGGCATAGCAAATGTTAGGGACAGGCCTATTCCTGGAGCATGGTGACCACAGTGATTATATGAATCGACATGTCTGATGGTGTCAGTGTTGGATTGACCAGGAAGACTAAGAGACTTTGACAGAGTTATGATCTGCCAAAAATCTTCTTTTATGATTTTTACATAGAAGTGACCCTTCTAATCTTTTTTAAAAATTGAAGTATATATATATAAAAAAATTGAAGTATAGTTGATTAACAATATTCTATTAGTTTCAGGTGTACAACATAGTGATTCAAAATATTTATAGTTTATACTCCATGTAAAGTTATTATAGAATATTGGCTATATACCCTGTGCTGTATAATATATCCTTGTAGCTTATTTATTTATACATAGTAATTTGTACCTCTTAATCCCCTCCCCCTTCCCTCTCCCCATTGGTAACCACTAGCTTGTTCTCTATTTGTGTGAGTCTGTTTCTGTTTTGTTATATTCAGTAGTTTGTCTTATTTTTTAGATTCCACATGTAAGTGATACATACAATATTTGTCTTTCTCTGTCTGACTTATTTCACTAAGCATTATGCCCTCCAGGTCCAGCCATGTTGTTGTAAATGGCAGAATTTTATTCTTTTTAATGAATGAGTAGTATTCCGTTGTATATGTACACCACATCTTCTTTATCCATTCACCTGTTGATGGACACATAGGTTGCTTCCATATATTGGCTATCGTAAATTATGCTGCTATAAACCTTGGGGTGCATGTATCTTTTTGAATTAGTGTTTTCATTTTCTTTGGATACATACCCAGGAGTGGAGTTTCTGGATCATGTGGTAGTTCTATTTTTTGTTTTTTGAGGAACCTCCATACTGTTGTTCACAGTGAGTGCACCAATTTACATTCCCACCAACAGTGTACAAGGGTTTCCTTTTCTCCACATCCTCACCAACATTTGTTATTTGTGGTCTTTTTGATGATAGCCATTCTGGCAGGTGTGAGGTAATATCTCACTTGGTTTTGACTTGCTTTGCTCTCATGATTAGCAGTGTTGAGCATCTTTTCATGTGCCTGTTAGCCATCTGTATGTCTTCTTTGGGAAAATGTCTCTTCAGGTCTTGTGCCCATTTTTAAATCAGGCTGTTGGTTTTTGTAATATTGAGTTGTATGAGCTGTTTATATATTTTGTGGTCATATCATTTGCAAATATTTTCTCCCATTCAGTAGGTTGTCTTTTCACTTTGCTGATGGTTTCCTTTGCTGTGCAAAAGTTTTTAAGTTTAATTCAAACAATAGAATTTAAATTTAATAAAATCATGGAAAAGATCAATGAAACTAAGAGCCAGTTCTTTGAAAAGATAATCAAAATTGATAAAACTTTAGCCAGACTTATCAAAAAAAGAGAGAGAGAGCCCAAATCAATAAAATCAGAAATGAAAAAGAAGTTATAATTGACACCACAGAAATACAAAGAATCATAAATTACTATAAGCCACTATATACCAATAAAATGGACAACCTAGAAGAAATGACCAAATTCCTAGGAATGTATGATCTCACAAGACTGAATGAGGAAGAAATAAAAAATGTGAACAGACCAGTTACCAGTAACGAAATTGAATCAGCAATGGAAAAAAAAATTCCAACAAACAAAAATCCAGGACCAGATGGTTTCACAGGTAAATTCTACCAAATATGTAGAGAGAGTTAATACCTATTGTCTCAAGCTATTCCAAATAATTGCAGAGGAAGGAATGCTTCCAAACTCATTCTATGAGACCAGCAACACCATGATACCAAAACCAGACAAAGATATCACACAAAAAAGAAAATTACTGGCAAATATCACTGATGAACATAGATGCAAAAATCCTCAAAAAAGTATTAGCAAATCAAATCCAGCAATACATTAGAAGGATTTTACACCATGATCAAATGGGGTTTATCCCAGGGATGCAAGGATGGTTCAATATCAGCAAATCAATCAGTGTGATGTACCACATTAACAAATTGAAGAATAAAAATCATATGATTATCTCAGTAGATGCAGAAAAAGCTTTTGACAAAATTCCATCTCTTTATGATAGAAAACTCTGGGCATAGAGGGAACATACTTCAATACAATAAAGGTCATACATGATAAGCCCAGAGCTAACATCATACTCAACAGAGAAAAGCTTAAAGCATTTCCTTTATTATCAGGAACAAGGCAACGATGCCCACTCTCAGCACTTTTATTCAACATAGTGTTTTAATTCCTAGCCACAGCAATCACACAAGAAAAAGAAATAAAGGGAATCCAAATTGGAAAGGAAGAAGTGAAGCTGTCACTGTTTGCAGATGACATGACACTATACATAGAAATCCTAAAGATGCCACCAAAAAACTACTAGAGCTCATCAATTAATTCAGTAAGGGTGTTGGCTGCAAAATTAATATACAGAAATCTGTTGCATTTCTATACACTAACAATGAACTATCAGAAACAGAAACTAAGTAAATAATCCTGTTTCCAATTACATCACAAAGAATAAAATACCTAGGAGTAAATCTAGGGAGGTAAAAAACCTCTATTCAGAATACTATGACTCTGATGAACAAAACGGAAGATGACACAAACAGATGGAAAGATATACTGTGTTCATGGATTGGAAGAATAAATATTGTTAAAAAAGACCATACTACACAAGACAATCTACATATTCAGTGCAATCCCTATCAAAATACCAATGGCATTTTTCACAGAACTAAAACAAATAATTTTTAAATTTCTGTAGAAATACAAAAGACCCTCAATAGCAACAACAATCTTGAGAAAGAAGAACAGAGCTAGAGGTATCATGCTGACTTCAGACTATTCTACAAAACTACCATAGTCAAAACAGTATGGTACTGGCAAAAAAACAAAACAAAACAAAACAAAAACAGACACCTAGATCAATGGAACAGAATGGAGAGCCCAGAAATAAGCCCACACACTTAAGGTCAATTAATCTATGACAAAGAAGGCAAAAACATACAATGAGGAAAGACAGCCCCTTCAGTAAGTGGTGCTGGACAGCTACACATAAAAGAATGAAATTAGAACATTTTCTCACATCATATACAAAAGTAAACTTAAAATGGATTAAAGACATAAATGTAAGACTAGAAACCATGAAACTCCTAGAAGAAAACTTAGGCAGGACACTCTGTGACTCGCAGCAATATTTTTTTGGATCTGTCACCAAATGCAAAGGAAGCAAAAGCATAATAAATGACCCTTCTATTCTTGATTATAAATCTCAATCAAATGTGCAGGGTTCTCAGACGGCTAAATTGTTAAGCACTACAAAGCTCCTTTTGATTTTCAGGCAACCTTAAATTCAGTGTCATCCTGGATAATTCCTAAAGAGTTAATAGCATGCAGATTTTCCTGTTTAAATTAGGAAAAGAATTACCTAAAATCCTACCATTTCCACAAATCACTTGTTTTTATTTTTCTATATGCCACCTTAGTCCATATCATTTGCATTACTAAAAAGAGTAGTATAATTTCTGACCTATTTAGAATTTCATATCCTATTTTTTTCTGCTTAACATTGTAGTAGAAGTATTTTTTCTATGTTGTTACAGAATCATCCCAAATAACTACAGAAATTTTTATCAGTTTGGTACACTGTATTTTATGTAATCATTTTCCTATTGTAGGTTTTAGTTGTTTCCAATTCTTTCCTATTAATAAATGTTGCAATATATTATTCTCTCTTTCTCTGACTGGTCTTATTTGTGGGATTTCTTAGCAGAACTAGTAGTAATGATAGTAGTAGAAGAAGAAGCATTCTAAAATCCATTATGGAGAGCCCTCGGGAAAATTATGTTTCAGAATTCAGAATCATTCAGATTTTAGAAAGGTCATATGGTGACCTATATATATATCATATAAAACTCCCAGTAGTGTCTGAAAGCAACACCCCATAATCAATCCCATTGATATTTCAATAGTGAAATGTATGAGTATTCACTCTATATAGTAGAAATAAAGACTATAAATAGCCTCTCATCAGTTTAGCTCAAGGTTTTTTTTAATCAAATGAGTTGAGATCAGGTCAGTTATTGCTGCCAGATGAGTTAGAAACCTTTTCAGAGATGTTTGGAATTGAAAATAAGAGATTGGAGGATCATATAAACTGTAATTAACACTAGATAGCATGAATTTGGAATTTATTATTAAGGCCAAGTACTATATGAAGCTCTTTTAAGCAGCATAGATTTGGATTTTTACTTTATATGAAAATTTGAAAACCTTTTTCTTTAATAAGCAAGAAAAGTCTATTCATATTTATTTACATTAATGTAATCTTTGGTCTCAGTGCTTTCATATCACCTTATGTTTAATTATTGGATGTATTATGTTGTATTTACTAAGAGTCTTTCTCTGTTTGAGGTACCTCTTTGCTTTTTCAAAACATTTATTGTAGTATTTAAGTAGGTCTATATTTTTATTTTAACGGCTACATTCATATGAATACTTTTTATACTATTCTTAATTCCCTCTTTAATTACTTAACCTCTTCCTCAATTATAATAGTATTAGTTAACTCTCATCTATTACCTATATAAGTCGATGACCTTACTTTAAGTTCACTCTTTTTTTTCCCTTCTCTCACTTTTTAGTTTAATTCTTTCTATTCTATTAGAACCTCTGGTGATATTATTCTTTTTTAAAATTAATTTTTATTAGAGTATAGTTGCTTTACAATGTTGTGTTAGTTTCTACTGTACAGCAAAATGAATCAGCTATACATATATACCTATATCCCCTGTTTTTTGGATTTCCTTTCTATTTAGGTCACCACAGTGCTTTAAGTCGAGTTCCCTGTGCTATACAGTATGTTCTCATTAGTTATCTATTTTATAAATAGTATCAATAGTGTATATGTGTCAATCCCAATCTCCCAATTCCTCCCACCCCCCACTTCCCCCTTGTTATCCATACATTTGTTCTCTACGTCTGTGTCTCTATTTCTGCTTTGCTTTCCACATATATGCATTAATATATGGTATTTGTTTTTCTCTTTCTGGCTTACTTCACTCTGTATGACACTCTCTAGGTCCATTGATAACATATTATTCTTCAACCCACAATGCCACTCTCATTCTAGTCTTAGATCTTTAGCTAAATATATGAAATATTCATCATCAGTCCTTCTGCAAAGTTTTGTCCTTTATCCTTTGGTTGAATGATATGCATCCTCTAAAGTAGAGACTGGTAAACATTTTCTGTAAATTAGGGACAGAGAGTAAATAGTATTTTAGGCTTTGCGAGCTATATGGTCTTGATCATAACTACTCAACTCTGCCATTGTATCACAAAAGCAGCCATACACAATATGTAGACAAATGGGTGTGGCTGTCCCCCAATAAAACTTTATTTAAAAAACTTTTTTGACCTGTGAGCTATAGCTTTTACCCCTACTCTAAATCCACAGGAATGGAATGTATGTCCAGTATTCTCTGAGTTCTAGCACATTCAAAACTGTTTTCATGTGGCCTTGATAGTTGAAGGAGAGTATAGCTGGATATAATAGCCTCGGTTTGCACTTTCTTCCTTAAGCTTACTGAAAATGCTGGTCCTCTGTTGCCTTGTCTTGTAGGTAGTTTTGTGAAATATGATGCCATTCTGATCCTCTTGCCTTTGTATTCGATTTTATCTTTTTACCTGGAGGTCTTAAAGAGTTTTCTTTTTCTTTAAAGTCTAATCGTTTTACCAGGATAGTTTTTAGATATCTAAATCATTCTCCACAGTACCCAGTGAGCCCTGATTCAGGTCTTCTTTTATTTATGAAGTGCTTTTTTTTTAGATTTTAGTATTAAATATTACACCTGATTTATTGTTTCAGGTTTCTTCTTCAGACCACAATTATATTTATGCTCAATCTCCTTTGCCTGACTTCCATTTCAACCACTTCCTCTCTAAACTGTTTTACTGTTTTCTTAATCTTGCTTTCATTCTCTTGGTTATTTACCTGTTTACCTTACTGCTCTTTATTAAGTTTTAATTTCTGATATAATTTTGTCTTTTTCATCTATTTTGTTCCTGAGTTCCATCAGATCATGTTTAATTCTTCTTTTTTCTGTCCATTTGGGTTCTTAGTTTTATATTTCTGATTCAAGTTGCCCCCCCACACCCCAGTCTGGATTGAGGATATTTAATTCCATTTAGAATGCTGTGTTAAAGTTTTCTTCAGATTTATGGTTCACTGGGGTGGGGGGATTTTTCAGCAGCAGAAGAGTTTTATTCACATCATTTGACTTTTTTCAGTCACTTTGTGTAGATATGGTATGCTTTTTTATTAGTCCTGTCCCTTGCATGGATATATTTCCTAGTTAGAGAGCAGCTTTCTCTGTCAGCTCTGTCTTCTTTGGGGAAGGTTCTTTCAATGATGATTTTGTTGGTGGGCAGAGGAGGGGAAAGAATTTCACATTTAGTTTCCCTTCATTTCTTAAGAATCCTTAATTTTTCTCTTATTTCCTTCTTTTTCATCACTGTGTCATTACCTTGGGATACCACCTTCTCTATATTTATCTGCTTCTCCTCCAGAAGCACCATTTCTTCAAAGCTGACACTTCTAGTTCTGTACACTCTTAAGCCCCTTCCCCATAGCCTGGGCTTTGAATGACCAAGCCCTTATTTGTGTTCATATTTCATCATTTACTGTTATACTTTCTGTTTTTCCAGGTGATTTTGTCAGAGCTTCCTCTAAGTTGTCCACTCTCCTCTGCTTTTTTTTTATCAGAGTCTTTTAAGCTTCTCCTCACCCACTCTTTGCATCTGCAGTCTTGCAGCAGTGGATGGACAGCAAGAGCCCTGTTGGAATTTGTTTTCCTACTCACAGTTAAGTTGAAGGCGGTAGAGTTTTCTTTCTCCTAGCAATGCAGAAAGTGTGTGTTTTTGAGTAGTTTCATTTGTTCTCTTTGTTGATTTTATGTTTTGGGGGGAAGGAGGGAAAAAAGATTTATAATCAGGTGTTTACCATTGTTCTGCAAACCTGGAAGTCCCACCTGTTCATTATGACACTTTTGAAAGTATATCTTTTTATTTTTTATGGATCCAACAGGGAAGCCTCATATGCTTTTTAAAGATACAATTCCACATCTCCTAGGTTCATAGTTATATCATGGAGACTGTCTTAAATATTCATTCCCAAGGATAGGAAACACCTACTAGTCAACCCTGTTTTCCTTTACACAAAAGTTCCTGGCATGATTGAACATAAATTATTTCATAATGTAATGAGGTATTATACAACAGAGTTATTGTTTGCTTTCGTTATTCAGTTATAATTCATTATTATGTCTAATTTACTAGCCTTATAAGGACTTGTCAGCTTTTGGTACTTGTATACATTGTGCAAGTCATAAAATCTCAGAATGTTATCCTGGGCATCCTTCCTCAGCCCAGGAAGGGCACACAATCTGATGGGGTTGCCCCAAGGTTCATAGGCTCCAAATTTCTCTCCTCCTGCCCTCACCAAGAATTAATGGTATTAATGGTTAAAGTTCTTAATTTTTTATATTAATAATAGTAAGTATTCTTGTTATAAACATATTGTCAGGAGAAGAGGCATATTGAGTTATTACCATCAATTAACAGTTCAATGCTCAAGCATATCCCTGAGAAGATGAGAGTTAGGACCAGTAAGGCTGTTAAGGAGAGGCATTGAAGGGGCTAAAAACAATAGCAAAAACAAAACAGCAAAAGTAATAGCAGCAGCAACAGCAGTAGTATTGACTACCATGATACTGTACAAATCACAGAATTCCATCCGTTTGACCATCCTATGATGTTTAGTATAGTATAATTATTCCTCTTCTACATATAAGGAAACAGAACTGTAAAGAAGCTAAGCCACTTTTCCAAGATACAAAAGAAATGCAGACTTGATGAACATAAATTATCTCGTTTAATCCTATAATAATGTTATGAAGAATTTAGTGTTATTTTTCAGATAAGAAATGAAAACTCAGATAACAAAGTGTCCAACCTGAGAAACTTTAGAATTAGTTAAAAACAAAAATAACACCCAGGCAAGTTAAAAAAGAAAAAAATTTAAATCACTCATATTTTCACCCTCTTGTGATTACTACTGTCAATGTTTGGCTGTATCCCCTTTCATTAAATACACATATGCACATATGGGATGCTACTAAATGAACTGTTTGTAAACTGTTTTAATAACTATGTGAAAATTCCTCATGTGCATGTATTGTTCCTAAAATTTTCTACTGTTGATCACTTAGGTTGTTTCTTTTTTATTTGTTTGTTTGTTAGTTTATAAGTAATGCTGTGATGAATATCATAGAGGGCAAATTTTTTGCACATGCCTAATTACTTCCTCTGGACTTAATCCTAAAAGTTCATTTCATATTTAAAAAGTATTGCATCTTTAAAAGATTTAATACATAAATCACATTTCTAATAATCTAACATGTTCCAGATCAGAATGATGCTACTTTATGTCACAGTTTTGAATTTCACTCAATATGTTGAGATGTGTGATCACAGAATTTGCACATTCATACTCCAAATGCATAACAGTGCCTAATAATGTGTTGCCACTGAAATAATTTTAAAAGCCCTATCACTGAAAAAGTAGACAACAAACATTTATGTAGATCAGAAACACCTAAAGGCAAGTGGCATCTGAAACCTTGATCTTCTATTCTGCTTCCAGAATAGAAGCAGAAAAAGGCAGCCAGGCTTCATTCCAGGAGAAAGGAATCAAACACAGCTATTCATGGTGACAGATCATATTTAGACTCACTTTGTGAAAAAGGTTCTAGAGTAGGGCTGTCTCAGTGAACTGAGGTTGAAAAGGTTTAAACTCTTATGTGGGTCTGCTGAATGGCTGAGTAATTAAAGATCTAGTCCCATGGTACAAGAATTTAGGGGTTACAAATATGAAACCTGTTTCTGAATGAGGGACTCTACACTGAGGACCTCTATGAAGGCAACCAGGAAAAAAAAAAAAAAGTCCAATAGAGAAGACTGAGATCAGAGAGAAAAACATAATGAAACTTTCACACAAATGAACTTGCATGCAAAATGTCAAAGCTAATGTGGAAAACTGAGGTGCAAAAGATACCTCATCAACCAAAATAATTTGACGTTGAGGAAATGCATATAAAAAAGGATTCTGAAAGCAATTTCAAAATAAATATGTTTAAGGTCTATAAAGAGATTAAAGAAGCAATGACAATCATAAATATAGTAAAGAAGTTACAGAGGACTATTAAAGCAACCAAATAGAAATCCTAGAAATGAAAAATATAGCCATGGAAAGTAAGAACTCACAAGACAGAATAAACACCACACTGACCAACACAGATGAAAAGAGAATTGATGATTGGAAAGATAATACTGAGGAATTTATCCAGATTGCAGAATGGACAGATAAAGAAAAAAATATGAAAGAGAATTTAGGAATTACAGATAATAGAATAAGAAACTGTAATATATATTAGAAGTTCAAGAAACAAAGGACAGAACTGCAGAAAGCAGTGTTGAAGAGATGTTAGCTGAAATTTTTCAGAATTAAACAAAGATTTCAATTATCAGACAAAAAGAACACTGAATTGCACACAGGAAAAATAAAAATGTGAGTGAAACTAATGAACCCTATGTTTTCTATTATGGAGTATTTCTATTATTACAAGGTTACATGCTTTATTTTATAATTTTGGTCCCTATTATTGGTTTTGTTCCTCTTAAAACAGTTATAAAGTACACATGACTAAATAAAGGAAAAAATACCTTGTGATACTCACAATACAATGAACTAAATGACATGAATTCTTCCATACTAAACATGAAGGACTTCAGTATAGAGCTCAATTTCTCCAATATCTGCCCACCAAGTACTACTTAAAGGCTATTCTTCAAGTCCACATAAAGGCTATTCTTTATGTCTACATAAAGACAACTAATTTTAGGTTAATTTTTATTTATTTATTTTTTTTGTGTGGTATGCGGGCCTCTCACTGCCATGGCCTCTCCCTCTGTGAAGCGCAGGCTCAGTGACCATGGCTCATGGGCCCAGCTGCTCCACGGCATGTGGGATCCTCCCGGACCAGGGTATGAACCCACATCCCCTGCATTGGCAGGCGGACTCTCAACCACTGCGCCACCAGGGAAGCCCCTAGTTTAATTTTCAAAAGATTTATCATAATTTTTATAATAAAATATTAACATTTTCAAACTAAAACATTAATGATATTTTTATGTCAGTCCCTTTTATGTCAAGTGTGTATTGTTTACAATCTATCACCAACTTATCTGTACCAGGCCTATTATGAACTTCCCCAGATCTACCCAATCCCACTTACAGTGGCTATTTGCCTTACCTCCTGACGAAAGTTGCTTTAGCCATAGCTCACTCCATTCTCAAGATTATAAAGCCTAGCCACTGCCACCAAATGCATGCTTAAGGAGCCCCTGTGTATGTTGTCAACTGATAAGGAGAGGACACCACACCTGTGTACTTGTTGGAGTGGACCCATGGAGACTTTGGCCAAAGGAGAGTTGCCACCTTTTAAATGGACCTCAAACACTGGAGGAGGAAATCAAAAGGGAACCAGGAGATAAATTTGTCAACCTTTCTCCCACTTCCATCACTCTTTACCTTCCCCTGCCCAGGGTTGTTCTGAAACATGTATGTTTCATATGGCCTCAATGATGATACCTCTCTAAGAATGAACAACTGAGCTGTATTGTGGAATTTGGCCACCTCAGTAATGCACTCCCCTCTATTTGATCTCTCCCCTTCCCTTAATTAATTCCCCGTTCCCTCACTCTTAATTCCCTGGAATTGTATTTCCCAATGAAGTGTTAACAAATTATCTTTTGCCTTAGGCTCTGCTTTCTAGAGAACCTGGGCCAAGGCTGTATTAATATCTGACAGATAACTTGAGCCATAGGCCATGTTCTGTATCCAGTCAGTTTCTCTTTTTGCTCTTTCTATTCACTATATTAGAAAATCCAAATTTACAGTCACAGGTTGTCAGGAATGGCAGCAACTTTTTGGTGATTCTGACAAATGGCTCTGGATTGAATATGGACATAGAAATTATGAAGAGATTTCCCACTGAAAACTACTTTCATCATTCAGTCAGATGCTAAATCAATGAGCACATCACATTCAAAAGCCAGAAGGCTGACTATTTCAACTTGAGAGATGGCAGCAAATGGATTCCCAATTTTGCTCTCGTTGCATTTGATTTTGGAAAGTATGTCTGCATGTCCTTATGGTTCACATTATCTGATGAGTGTAGAAAATCAAGTGATGGAAAACATCAAATTCTTGTTGTTAATGTTATTTGCACCACACTCTGGTCTTTGTAAGACATCCTAACTTTTATCCTTGACATTAAAAAGCATCTTTTAAAACCTGAAATAATAGGTTTATCTTATTCAAAAGGCTTAAATTATTGCTAAGAAATACCACCTGATAAAACACCTGAATTCATAGAAATGGTCTTTATGAGAATTATGAGAATCATTATTTTATTTACTTTTATTAGACACATTTTAATATGTTATTATGAAAGTGTTTCAAACATACAGAAAAGTTGAAAGAATGGTACTGTGGCCACTCATACATTACCTAGATTCTACGGTTAACATTTTACCTTATTTGCTTTATCATATATGTGTCTCTCTATCCATACTTCTATTCATATCTTAATTCCTCTCACTTCTGATACATTTCAAAGTAAATTGCAGCATAAACATTATTAACTGGAGTTCAGTTTCTTTTATAGTTCCTTGTAAAAATAAAATTCATTGTATACAATGAATGTATAAATCTTCAGTATACTGTTCTGTGAGTTTCCACAAATCTAAGCACCTAAGTTATCCAAACCTCTATTGATATGTAGAAAAGTACCATCACTCCAGGAAGTTCCCCGTGCCTCTTCCTAGACAGTTTCCACCTCTATCATCCAGAGACAATCACATTCTGATTTTTTTCACTATAGATTAATTTTGCCTGTTCTAGAGCTTCATATAAGTGGAATCATAGAGTCTACACTATGAACTGATTTTTCTAAGAACTTTTTCACTGAGCATAATGTTTTAAAGATTCATCCAAGCCATTGGGTATACCCGTAGTCCATTATTTTCTATTACTGTGCTCTATTACATTTTACAAATACATCACAGTTTATTTAACCATTCTCCTGTTGACAGACATCTGAGCCATTTCCAGTGTGAGAATATTATGAATAAAGCACCTATTAACATTCTTGTATAAATCTTTTTGTAGATATATGTTTTAGCTTTTCTTAGGTAAATACCTAGGAGCAGAATTTCTGAGATCTAAGGTCAGTGTATATTTACTTTGATAAGAAACTACCAGACCATTTTCCCAAAATGATTAAAGCACTTTTTACAGGCCACCAACAGTACGTGAGGGTCTCTGTCACTTCACAGCATTGCCAACATTTGGTGGTGTCAGTCTTTTTAGTTTTAGCCATGTTAACTAGTTTATAGTAGTAGTATCTCATTATGGCTTTAATTTGCATTTTCCTGATGATTTTAGCACATTTCCATGTGCTCATAGCCATTTGTATATCTTCCTATGTAGAATATTTGTTCAAATATTTTTTGAATTTGTTTATTATTGGCTTGTGGAAGTTCTTTATACATCCTGAATACCAATTTTCTGCCAAACACATATATTTTTGTGAATGTTTTATCCTAGTCTATGTCTTGTCTATTTGTTTTCTTAATTGTGTCAATTGATGAACAGAAGTTTTTATTGCAATGAAGTCTAATATATCATTTTTTCTTTTATGGTTATTGTGTTCTGTGACTTGTCTAAGAAAATTTTGCCTACCCCCAAGTCACAAAAAAATATTATTTTATATTTTCTACTATAAGTTTTAAAGTTTTAGCTTTTACATTAAGCTTATTATCTATCTTGAATTAATTTAGGTGTATTATGTAAGGGAAGGGTAGAGATTAATTTTTTTTCTTAATTTTTTTTTTGAATGGACATCCAGTTTTTCCTTCACCATTTATTGAAAAGACTTTGCTTTCTCTACTGGATTACTTCTTTACTTTAGTAAAAAATCAGTTGAACCTCTATAGAACACTCTACTCAACAATAGCAAAGTACACATCTTTCTCCAGTGCACATGGAACATTTTCCAGAGTAGACCATATGTTAGGCCACAAAACTAGCCTCAACAAATTTTAAAATGTTGAAATCATGCAAAGCTATATCCTCAGGTCACAATGGAATGAAATTATAAATCAATTTAAAATGGAAATTTGGGGCTTCCCTGGTGGCGCAGTGGTTGGGAGTCTGCCTGCCAATGCAGGGGACACAGGTTCGTGCCCCTGTCCGGAAGGATCCCACATGCTGCGGAGCAGCTGGGCCCATGAGCCATGGCCGCTGAGCCTGCGTGTCCGGAGCCTGTGCTCTGCAACGGGAGAGGCCACAACAGTGAGAGGCCCGCATACTGCAAAAAAAAAAAAAAAAAAACATAAAATGGAAATTTGGAGTATTCAAAAATATGTGGAAATTAAACAACAGAGTTCTGAATAACCAATGGGTTAGAGAGAAGAAACTACAAGAAAAATTAGAAAATGCTTTGAGATAAGTCAAAACAGAAACATAGCATTTCAAAACTTATGAGATACAGTGAAAGCAGTGCTCAGTCAGAAATTTATAGCTACAAATGCCTACATTAAAATAAGAGAAATCTCAATTCAATAATCTGACTCTCCACATTAAGGAACTAGAAAAGAACAGCAAACTAAACCCAAAGCAAGAAAAAGAAATGAAATAATAGATATTAGAGTGGAGATAAACAAAATAGAGAATAGAAAAACAATTCAGGAAATCAGTAAGCCAAAAGTTGGTTCTTTGAAAAGATCAACAAAATTGGCAAACCTTTAGATAGGCTGAACAGGAAAGAAAGAAATTACTAAAATCAGAGATGAAAGAGGGGCTCTTTCTACTGAATTTACAGAAATAAAAGGATTCAAAAAATTACTATGAATAATTGTATGTCAACAAATTATATGGCAACAAAGTAGATAAGTGAAATGGACAAATTCCTAGAAATACACAAACTGCCAAAACTCATTCAAGCAGAAATAGAAAACCTGAATAGGCCAATAACAAGTAAAAGGGTTGACTGGGTTGACTTAGTAATAAAAAAAATGTCCAACATAGAAAAGTTATGACCAGATGATTTCACTGGTGAATTCAACCAAACATTTAAAGAAGAACTAACAGCAATCCTTGTCAAACTCTTCTAAAAAATAGAATAGAAGAGAATACTTCCTAACTTATTCTATGACACCAGTACTATCCTAATACCAAAGGCAGACAAAGAAAACATATAAAAGGAAAACTAAAGACCATTATCCCCTGTGAAGATAGATGGAAAAATTCTCAACAAAATACCAGCAAACTGAATTCAGCAGCACATTAAAAGGATTATACACTATGACCATGTGGGATTTATCTCAGGAATGCAAGGTTGGTTCAACATACAAACTTGAATCAATGTAATACGTATTAAGAAATTTAAAAAAATGATCATCTCAATAGATTCAGAAAAAGTATTTGGGAAAATCCAACTCCCTTTCAAGAAAAAAACACTAACAAACTTGGAATAGAAGCGAACTTCCTCAACCTAATGAAAGGTATCTATGAAAAACCCACAGCTAACATCATATTTAATAATGCAAGACTTAAAGATTTCCCTCTAATACCATAAACTAGTCAAGAATGTCAGCTCTTAACACTTCTATTCAAAATTATACCGGAAGTTCTAACCAAGGAAATTAGGCAAGAAAAATATAGAAAAGGCATACCTGTTAGAAAGGAAGAAGTAAAAACAATCCCTATTTGCAGATGGCATGGTCTTATATATAGAAAATGACAATGAATCCAGAAAAAAATATATTAACACTAATAAGTTAAGCAAAGTTACGGGATACAAGATCCATGTAGAAAATCAGTTGTGTTTCTATATACTAGCAGTAAACAATTAAAAAATGAAGTCGAGGAAACAATTCAATTTATAATGCCATCAAAAAGAATAACCTACTTAGGAATAAGTTTAACCCCACTATAAAATATTACTGAAAGAAGTTATAGAAGGCCTAAATAAAAGGAACAATATCCTGTATTCATGAATTGAAAGGCATAATATTTTTAAGGTGGAAATACCCCTCAAATTGACCTACAAATTCAATGCAAACCCTATCAAAATTCCAACTGCATTTTTTGCATAAATGGACAGGCCGATTTTAAAATTCATGTGGAATGTAAGGAACCCCAAATAGATAAAATTATCTTGAAAAAGATTAGCAGACTCATTGGAGGATTCACACTTCCTGATTTAAAATTTTACTTTAAAGATACAGTAATAAAGACAGTGTACTGGGACTTCCCTGGTGGCGCAGTGGTTAAGAATCCATCTGCCAACACAGGGGACATAGGTTCAGTCCCTGATCCAGGAAAATCCCACATGCCGCAGAGCAACTAAGCCTGTGTGCCACAGCTACCGAGCCTGCGTTCTAGAGCCCACAAGCCACAACTACTGAGCCCACACGCTACAACTACTGAAGCCTGCCCACTCTAGGGCCTGTGTGCCGCAACTACTGAACCCTCATGCCACAACTAATGAAGCCTGCGCACCTAGAGCCTGTGCTTACTAACAAGAGAAGCCACCGGAATGAGAAGCCCACGCACCACAACAAAGAGTGACCCCCATTCACTGCAACTAGAGAAAGCCCGTGCACAGCAACAAAAAAAGACCCAATGCAGCCAAAAAAGAAAAAAGAAAAAAAAAAGACAGTGTACTATCAGAAGGATAGATTTATAGACCAAAGGAATAGAAGTGAGAGTCGAAAAATAAACCCATAGATAAACATCTATGGCCAATTGATTTTTGACAAGGGTGCCAAGATCATACAGTGGAAAAAAAAATATACTTTTCAACAAATGGTGTTCAGGCAACTGAATATCCACGTGCAAAGGATGAGTTTGGACCCCAACCTCACACAATATGTAAAAATTATCTCAAAATATCAACAACCAAAACTACAAAATGCTCAAAATAAAAACATGGATGTAACTCTTCATAATATTAAATAAGGCAATGATTTCTTAGGTATGATACTAACAGCACAAACAACAAAAATAAAAATGGATAAAGTTGGACTTCATCAAAATTTAAAACTTTGTGCATCAAAGGTCACTATCAAGAAAAAAAAAGACAACCTACAGGATAGGAGAAAATATTTGCAAATCATGTATCTGTTAAGGGTCTAATATCCAGAATATGAAAAGGATACTTACAACTCAACAATAAAAAGGCAAACAACACAGTTAAAAAATGGTCTAAGAATTTGAATAGACATTTCTTCAAAGGAGGTATACAAATGGCCAATAGGTACATGAAAATATTCTCAACATCATTAGCCATTATGGAAATGCATATCAAAGCTATAATGAGATACCACTTCATGCCCACTAGAATGGCTGTAATCATAGTAATGTTTTTAATGGAAAAATAAGAAGTATCAGCAAGAATTTGTTGAAACTGGAACTTTCATACACTGCTGCTGGAAATAGAAAATAGTATAGCCGCTGGGAAAACTATTTGGTAGTTTCTCAGAGAGTTAAACTTCCAAGTTTCCATATGATGCAAGAGTTCCTCTCCTTAGTTATATATGCAAGAGAATTGAAAATATATGTTCATATTAAAACAAATGTTTATAGCACTATTATTCATAATGGCCAAACAATAGGAAAAAAACCCAAATGTCTATCACTGGATGAAAGGATTAACGAAATGTGGTATATCTGTATAGTGGAATATTATCAGCCATAAAAAAGGAATGAGGGGGTTTCCCTGGTGACGCAGTGGTTGAGAGTCCGCCTGCCGATGCAGGGTACACAGGTTCGTGCCCCGGTCCGGGAAGATCCCACATGCCGTGGAGCGGCTGGGCCCATGAGCTATGGCCGCTGAGCCTGCGCATCTGGAGCCTGTGCTCCCCAATGGGAGAGGCCACAACGGTGAGAGGCCCACGTACGAGAAAAAAAAAAAAAAAGGAATGAGGTACTAATATGAACCTGGAGAATATTACACTAATTGTACAACGTGGATGAACCTGGAGGATATTACACTAATTGAAAGAAGCCAGACACTATAAAGTCCACATATCATAGGATTACATTTATATGAAATATGCAGAATAGGCAACTCCATAGAGACAGAAATTAGATTAGTGGTTTCCAGGGAATAAGGGAGAAAGGAACAAGGAGTGACTGCTAACAGGTACAGGTTTTGTTTTGGAATGATGGAAATGCTCTGGAATTAGGTAATGGTGATTGTTGCACAGCACTGCAAATCTACTTTAAAAACCCACACAATTTAAAATTGTATACTTTAAAATAATGAATTTTATGTCATGAATTTTATCTCAATACAAAAACATGTTTTGAAAAAAAAAATCAGTTGATGACCTAAGTGTGGGTCTATTTCTGGGCTTTCTAATCTGTTCCATTGATCTATTTGCTCCTTATACCAGCACCACCCTGTCTTGATTATTGTAGCTTTATTGTAAGCTTCCAAGTCAGAGTAAGTTTTCTAACTTTACTCTTCTTTTTCAAGATGGCATTGGATAGGTTGTATAACCCTTGCTTTTAAAAACTCAGGTGCATGCCTTTCCCTTTCATAGCAAACATATATCAGCGTAGGAGAACATTCTTGTATCTACTGCCCATTTCTTTGCACAGCAAATTGAAAAAAAAATGTGCTTGGTGGCTCTGATTTGCTTATATTCACAGAGGTCAATATTTCCTTCAGTATTTAATCAAGATCAGAAGGAGCATTGTTCACTCCCAGTTGCCTTTTTTGAATAAATCAGTCTGTGGACTGGTGTTCAGGTAAAATATCTTTGTGTGTCTGTGGAAATACATCTTGTTGCATACATGCCTGTTGTTCCATCAGTATTTTTTACAATGTACCTTTTCCAGTTTAATCTTAGTTCGGAAAATGCCATTACCTAAACGCCTATACATGAGCTTTTTAATGATTCACAAACAAAAGCTTATCAAGCACTTCTTTCTCATACGTATACCATAATATGTCATGACCTGATTTGTATGCTACATATTGCTCTTTCTTTTCCAATTGTGAGAGAATAATTGTTCTTTTACATTGTATGCCACTGTGGTTTTGCCATGTCCATCTTTATCCTTTGATAAAGGAATTTCACCAATAGCTTGTTCTTTCTAAGTATAGTATTTGTTATTTTGGGGATTACTTTATAAGCTTTTCTTTCAGGAGTGACACTTGCTCCTTGTTATGCTATAAAGAATGTGACTTTGAAGGATGCTTCTGTAATTTTGGATTCTTCTTTGCCTTTAGCAACAATGTACATCAGTTCTGTGTTTAGGAAAGATTATTTTGTGTTTACTATGGAAAATCTTAATGTATTTACTAGAGAAGTCAGTGTGTTTAGAGAGATTTTTTTTTTTTTTTTTTTTTTTTTTTTTTGCGATACGCGGGCCTCTCACCGTTGTGGCCTCTCCCGTTGCGGAGCACAGGCTCCAGATGCACAGGCCCAGCGGCCATGGCTCACAGGCCCAGCCGTTCCGCGGCATGTGGGATCCTCCCCGACCGGGGCACGAACCCGCGTCCCCTACATCAGCAGGCGGACTCCCGACCACTGCGCCACCAGGGAAGCCCTAGAGAGATTTTTTATGTGGCAGTTTCATACCACTATTTGACAATTTCATATCAGAAAAAACATTCAGAATTGAAAGTGAGTGACTGGCTGGCTCAACAAAATCTAATTTTCAGATTCATCATGATTCTTTCTATTATCTTTTTCCTTTTTTGAATGTGTGTGAAAAATCATCACACTTGTAACTACATGTTGTCCCAGCACACAGATGCACAGCTTCTGTTTGCACTGGGGCTGTCCACTCTTCATGTTTCAGACATTATTTTGAATTGTATTTGTTATTTTATCACTACTCGTGTGCTTCAGTCAGTGACTTCTGAATTAGTGATCATTTCAATTTATTGGAACTATAATAATAGAGTAACAGTAATAAATGCATATTTCACAAACAAAATGATAACATACAAGAGACATAAAAAATGTTTTAGCCAATATTAACTATACCAATTACCTGAAATTAGCCAAGACAGAATAACTAATATAATTCTAGTAGTGCATAACCAACATTTAAGAATATAGTGATTCAGAATATAACTCAATTTCTAGAAAATCTTAATTAAGCTCATATTTCAAATGTCTATAAACAGAATTTTTAAAAACCTTTTCCTGTGAAACCTCAAAAGACCTGGAGAACGTTTGCTAGATTACCAGGGACAACCAAGATGCCCAAGACCCACCTGAAAAATACTGGTTTATAGACTTACTTCTCTATTGAGACACATAACCAGAATGTTTAAACGTGGCCAACTACCAAGCCTGTCTTCTTGAACTGCTTCACTAAGTTGTTACCCAACTTTGCTAACAGTCTGTTCCCCTTGCTTGTTGAACAAGCTATAGTTCTTAAACACCTCCCAGGCCGCTGAGCTTCATACATTGCCAAATTCCCATCCAGAAAGCATCTATCAACTTATATTTCCCACCAGCTGTGTGTGAGAAAGTCTGTTTCCCCAACTCTTCACCAACTCTGGGTAAAGAGAAGCTGCATTTCATATGATGCTTGTATTCTTAAGATAGCACTTAATACAGAAAATCAGATACAGTCCAAATGACTCTTGAAGATCCCTTACATTGTCCATGCAGTATAGAGAGATAGGGCCAACATCTCTTATCTCAAGTGCAGCCAGGTTCATTGAGTGGAATGTGAGCCAAATAACCCCAATAGCTTTCATTGTGATTTTTCTCTCCCTTTATATCTTTTTATTTGTTTTTGACTGTATTATAATTGTTTTGTTCATTGCTTTTGTCATATTTTAATTTGGAGCATTCATTTTTTTCTTATGTTAAGGATGTTATTATGTTTTATTATGTGTATAGTTTGAATATGTTTCCTAATATGCCATCTCTGTGCATGGTATGGCATGTGTGTGTTTGTATGTTTGTGTGTGTATGTTCTGTTTATGGCCCTCCCCACTACTAAATTAAGTATGTAACATCCTCAATTTAATTGTAGAGTACTTCCATTTTTCATATTTGAATTTTTAGTCTTTATGAAATTCCTTTTTATATCTACAGCATGAGGTAAGCATCAAAGTTTGTTTTTCCTCAAGAGCTTAAACTATTATTTCCTGGAGGGACACCCTTAAAAGTTCTCTGATATTTTTATATTTTCCTGTTCTGTTTTTTATATAAGACTTAATAATCTGAAAGATAGGAAAAAATCAAGACATATTTTTCCTGTAACATACTTGTGCCCAGGGCTTTTCCTTCTTCTTAGAGGAGAATGGTGCTACTTCGATGCTTTGGTTATAAATAAGACAATGGAGAAAAGAGAGAAAGCAAGCTCTTTAATTCTGTGGCAAAAGCTGTTATTTATCCCTCAAAATCAGTTCTTGCCTTCCTCCTTAGTAACAGAACTCCCAATTCTTAGCTAAGTACATGACCAACCAACATGACTATATATAATTACTAACTTCCTGAAAGCTGGGAAGTATCTGATTTTTATGAAATGTCTTTAAAGGTAGGAGGCATGACCTTTCTTACCTCTGCTTCTTTATTGCTGGCTAGGATGTGGCATGATGGCCAGAGCTAAAGCAAAAATGTTGGACTCTGTGGAATCATGTTAAAGAGCCCAGAGCAGTGAGACAGAAGTAGCCTAGGTCCCTGAATTTGTTGAGCTGGCATTTTAGTCCTGGACTGCCTGCTCCTTCTCTTTTTTTACCCAAGAAACAAAATTAACTCCTAACTAGGGTAAAACGTTGTTTTGGATTAGATTTCTGTTATGTGTAGCTGAACTTAATCCTGAATGATATAGAAACACAGAGAGGGCTTATGTGTTATTCAGCATTATAGTCACAGGACTTGACACTGGGCCTAGAACATAGTAAATGCTCAACAAATGTTTGTAGGAGGCACATATTTCCATTTATAGGCAAGATAGTAGTGATTCTGAGAATTTCAGGAAGGTTTATATATATACATTTCACATCTCATCTTTCATATTTGGGCCTATGACTTTGAAACTTTAAAGAAAACATTATATCCCCATAGCCATATTTTCATAATTGTCATCTTTCACAGGCAACTCTTTAGGAGACCCTCTTTTGTTTGACTTTTATTTCTTTTTTTTAAATAAATTTATTTATTTATTTTTATTTTTGGCTGTCTTGGGTCTTTGTTGCTGCGCACGGGCTTTTCTCTAGTTGTGGCGAGCGGGGGCTACTCTTCGTTGCGGTGCGCGGGCTTTTCGTTGGATGGCTTCTCTTGTTGCAGAGCACGGGCTCTAGGTGTGCGGGCTTCAGTAGTTGTGGCACTTGGGCTTGGTAGTTGTGGCTCGCGGGCTCTAGAGCGCAGGCTCTGTAATTGTGGCACATGGGCTTAGTCACTCCGCGGCACGTGGGATCCTCCCCAAGCAGGGCTCAAACCCGTGTCCCCTGCATTGGCAGGCAGATTCCTAACCACTGTGTCACCAGAGAAGACCTAACTTTTATTTCTTAAGAATGGGCAAATCCAGGAGTGCTAGCCACCATTTTGATACATTTTCCCTTGGAGCGTACTATGAATGGGGGATGGTAAGTTATCTAGAATAGAGCCCAACTAAGCTCTGACACTGTGGTGACAGCTCTCTGCAAGGTTTATGCACCTATTTAATTGTAGTTACATCCTTCTGCATTCCCTGGGGGCCCATCTTTATGGAGAAATAGGCAGTTGTCCAAGGATGTTGGAAGTGAACATTCCTTGCTAATTATTTAATTTTCGTCTGGCACAAACTAAAGCTCTCAAGTTTAGTGGGACCTGTAAGTCAATTACCTTCCTCTGCTACCAAAGTGGCTACCACTTAGAACTAAAAACAAACACAGAGCTCTATTCTTGCCCTTGTCCTCCACCTCAGCCAATGAAACTGCTGTTTTTCACCTGCTGTTTGTGGAATAATGAGAGCGAGCATCTCCAGCTTTCTGTTGTAGATTTGAGGCATCAGTAAAAACGGAGGGTAGACAAAAGTACTGGCATCTCACACTCCATTTTCTTGCACGTGCTCAGATCTTCCTTTATTTAATCTACAATTTATCAAGTACCGGCTTGGGATGTAACACCCAGAACAGCCCAGGGAGAAAGATGTCAGGAAAGTGGGGCTTAGAGAGGTGAAGCTACTCACCCAGGGCCACACAGCTAACAAGTGGCAAAGCAAGGGTTTGCGCCCAGCTCTGCCCTGGTTCTCATTTAGGCCCCAGACCATGGTTATGTTACCTTTACTGTTAAGAAAGTTTTTACCTTCCTTCTTTTCTTAATGAACTCCTTTTCACCGTTCAAAACACAGCACAGGTGTTGCTTTCTCAGGATGTGATCCCTAATGCCAGGACTGAGGCTCTCTCTGTGCTCCTGCAACGATCTGCATCTTTATTCCAATAAAATGTTTATTTTGAGCACTGCATTTACTATGTGCTGTAAGTGTTTTGCATGGCTTACCTACTTCAATTCTCACAAGCCTTCTTGGGGAGGTGACTATGATTGTGGACAGTCGCTGAAGATGAATCTTGAATAAAAAGAACCAGGGGTGCAAATTCAGGTCTTTTTGATTCTGGAGCCTGTGCACTTAACCATTATGGTGTACTGTACTACAATGAATTAATTTGTTCATTTGAAGCTGTCCCTCATGGACTCTACGTTCCTTAAGACCAGGGACAGTTTGTATTCACTCTGTACTCTCAGTACGTAGTACAGGATGACACAGAACAAGCACTAGCTCATCTGATTTAAATCTCCCTCTCTGTCAGCCCTTGAATGGATTACCACTGTAGGAAGTAGGAATGTTAATTTGTGGGAATGGACATAGTTCCCCCAAAAGTGCACATCCCATCAAAAATAGAGAACTGTGGGGCTTCCGTGGTGGCGCAGTGGTTGAGAGTCCGCCTGCCGATGCAGGGGACACGGGTTCGTGCCCCGGTCTGGGAAGATCCCACATGCAGCGGAGCGGCTGGGCCCGGGAGCCATGGCCACTGAGCCTGCGCGTCCGGAGCCTGTGCTCCGCAATGGGAGAGGCCACAACAGTAAGAGGCCCTCATACCGCAAAAAAAAAAAAAAAAAAAAAAAAATAGAGAACTGTGGATTCATCTTCCTGTGGCATACACATACTTACAACTTGGCTGAACTTTTCTCCAGGTACTTCCAGATACGTGATGAAAAATATCTTTCAAGGAAGTTCCCACACAGGAATGTCCCCTATGGTCTGGTCGTCATTAGCTGATTCACCAAATATTTCCCAGGCTCCCTTCTGGGAATGTGTTGGGATTTCCCTTCCCTGCGGCCTTGAGTAAGGCGAGCCTGTGTGACTTGCTTTGGACCATGTAGTCTGGACAGGGTGCCAAATGTTACCTCCAGGCGAAAGCTTGAAGAGCCCTTATGTGATTTCCCACTGGTCCGTTGACCAGCAGTATTTGAAATAGGACTACAAAGAGCAGATCCCCACCTCTGACCTGCAATGAACATTAGGGTGAGCAAGACACAATCGTTGGTCGTTATAAGCTATTAAGACTGGGCGCTTGATTGCATCCACCATATAACAGTCTATCCTGACTGTGGCACTCTTGAAAGTCTCCAGTGGAGTTATTCTTGGCATTTTTATTTTGCATTGAGGAATTAGAAGGAGAGTCATTAAGCTGAGGCTTAACCCCCAAAGCTTTAGACCTACTGGAAGTTTAATGACTGTCATCAAGCTGCAGAAAGTTCTGATTCAGAGTGTGCGGCCAATGGAGTGTCCTCCATCTCCATAGGAGGCTGGGAAGGTTGCAATGAGCCCAAGCTGAAGGGGTTTAAGTTAGATGAACAGAAATATTCTGAAGGTCAATGGGTGGAATAATGTTCTGGAATCTCCTTCCTGATTCTCTTCTGAAATCAACAAAGATGTCAACCTTGCCTGAGACTGGGTGGTGATAGTGTGCCGGGAGGGTGGGTGAAACTGCTGCTCTTGAGGAGTGCCTTCTGGCTTTATGATTTCATATCTTCTATCTTGGCTGTTTAGAAGATTCATTTATATGTTTAACCAGATTTTTCCCAGGGTGTAAATTCCCCCCAGAGATAAATTAAACACTTTTAGGGATACATTCAGTCTGTGAGGCCACTAGGGTACCATTCAGTGCTTTGCAGAAGCAATTTACCACACGGTACCCTGGTGACTTGGTTAGTGAGTGCACATCTATAACAGGGCTTCCTTCGCATCCAGAGATGCACTCTCAGAATTCTCCCTGCAATGCATGGACAGCCTAGGGTGGAAAATGGGAAGAGCAAGCCCCCCTAGCTCCTCTTCTATTCCCATCACACTCTCACGCTGGGCTGCTGTGTCAGTGGAAGATAAGCCAAGGTGAATTAGTGAAGGAGGGGACTCAGCTCCTGAGTATATGCCATTTCCCTTTGGTTAGAGACACCTCCTCCCTGGGGATCATCCCTCCCTGAGGGGCCTGCTGTGTTGCCCAGGATCCCAAATGTCAAGGGTTTTTCCTGGACCACAGTCCCAGGAAGATGTCCATGCTTTTGTCCTACCTTCTCTCTTGCCTCATAAACATATAACCCTGTTATTTTTCCTTCTTTGAGGATATTGAATTCATATATACATTCATTCAACAAACAATTACCAACTGCTTAGTATATTCAGGATAAAGTCTTAGTTAATCGCACAGTTTCTGATTTAGGTGGATATGGGTTTAAATTTAGACTCCACTACTTATTGGCCTCCTGCCTCTATGCCTCACTTTACCCATCTGTAAATTAGGGGTAATAAAAGTGCCTCCTTCATGGTGTTACGGTAAGGATTAAATGAATCAATGTTTCTGAAAGGTTTAATAGTGCTGAGCACAGAATAAACATTACTTATTATACTTACTTACCATCTACTGTATGTGCCAGGCACTGAAGTACTAGAGATATAAATATAACAAGAACCTGTTTCTTACACTCAAGACACTCATAGTCTAGAGCTATGATTCTTGAAGTGTGGTCCGGGACCAACATCAGCAGCATCACCTGGGAACTTGTTGAATAGATGCATTCTCAGACCCCACCCAGACTTACTGAATCAGAAACTCTAGAGCCCAGCAGTCTTCTTTTGTTTTTTCTTTGTTTATTTTTAAAATTTATTTTATTGACATATAGTTGATTTACAAAGTTGTGTTAATTTCTGCTGTACAGCAAAGTGACTCAATTACACACACATATACAGATCCAGCAGTCTTTTTAACATGCCCTCCAGGGGACTCTGACCCTCACTCAGTTTGAGAGCCTCTGCTTTATATTAGAGGAATACTAGTATCTTATATCTGCAGAGTGCTTAAACTATAGAAAATGTTGCTACATGCTTTTAATACTGGTAACAGTCCTGCAAAGAAGCAATGGT
Source organism: Mesoplodon mirus (assembly GCF_964341445.2). Classification (NCBI taxonomy): domain Eukaryota; kingdom Metazoa; phylum Chordata; class Mammalia; order Artiodactyla; family Ziphiidae; genus Mesoplodon; species Mesoplodon mirus. The sequence continues at coordinate 51,847,436 of NC_138979.1, read as the reverse complement.
TATTTTTCCTATTTCCAACTGAGGAATGGAAGTTTCTGTAGCAGAAATGGCTGGCTCACTAACAGGACTGCATTTGTGCTTGGGTATCCATCCCTCAGGGAAGGTGACCTTTCAACAATTTAGAATGAATCTCAGTTAGCCTAAGCCAATTCTGGTACTCCCAATCTCTTTTTCAGTGGTTGGCTTAGGAGTGGATTTGTGACTCAGTCTAGCCAACAGGCATGAATGAAGATATATTGAGGAGCTCCTGAGGCTTGTTTTCTCTCTTTAAAAAAAAGCACAAGGACAAGATGGCCCTCTTCTCCTGCTGGACATGATACCTGGTGCAGCAGCAGTCATGTTGTCATCAAGAGGGAGGTAGCATGAGGCCCAAGCCAACATTCAGAGAATGCAAAGTTGGGAGGTGGAAAAGCCCTTGTTGATCTCACTGAAGGCAGAATTAGCCAACCCCAGGATCCATCCTATCATAGGACCTCTTGTACTCTGACACATTTTTATCCTTAAGACATTTTGAGTGAGTTTTCCACAACCCAATAAAGTCCCACATGGAAAAAGACTGGCCAAGGGTAACAGAGCTAGCCATCTGAACTCATGTTCAGAGGTCTTAAACCTCTGCTCTCTCCATAACATAACTTGCTGAAGGATGGATCCTGATGGCTGATGGTTCTGATAGATGGGGCAAAATTAATACTGTAATTCACACACATACCTCATACTGCATTCCATACCACTCCCACCACCCACCCCATCAGCTAGTTTCTTGAGCTGAAATTCTAGACTATCATATCTTTATCTCCAGTACCTAGCAAAATGCCAGGCCCACAATAAATGGAAACTAATATTACTTTCACAATGCCCTAAAAAATGTTTGTCAATGGAGGGAATGGCCAAATAAACACATGAGTGACTATTGAGGGGTGGATGGCATATATATATATATATATATATATATATATATATATATATATATATACATTTAAGGTACTCCCGCTCTATAAAAGTCAGTTTAATGGTAGTCCTACATGTTTAAACCCAGACAAGCTCTCACTGTAAAAAATGTCAGAGTTCAGTGGAGGAAGTACCGGAGAGGAGGGAGGCTTATTCTTTTGAGAGAATCACTGCCCATAAGAGCAAAAGGGGAATTTGTGGTTACTGAGACCATCATTTTGGAAATAAGGAAACTGAGGTCCAGGAGAAGCAGTGACTCACCTGAGGAAACAGAGCTGGTTGGAGCCAAACCCAAACTGAAGCCTGTTTTCTCTGTGTCCAGAACACAGGGCTTGAACTTCTGGCTCTCAAATGCCTCTCAGCGCCTTCAAAAACCAGAGCCCTTTGCTTTGAGAGGATTCTGCTGACCAAAGTATAGAGGACTCCTCTGGGGGAAGGACCAGTGGGAGGGAGGCTGCCACCACTCCCCTGGTCTACCCTCTTCCTCCCCCTCCTCTCATCCTCCTTCCCCTCCCCTTCCTGCTCTCCCTCCTTCTCCTTCTTCTTTTCCCCCTCCTTTCCCTTCTTACTCTTGTTTCTCTGCAATCATGTGGTTTTTTTTTTTAAGTCTTCCTGTCTTACATAGAGTCAGCAGATGTTAGATTTGGAAAGGACCCTACAACTCATCTAGTCTAGCCTCCTTGTTTGATTGATGAGGAAGCGGATGTCTGGGGAGAGGAGAGGAAAGTGATTTGTCCAGGAAATCTGAACAGTTCTAAAGCCTGCATTGGGCAGTGATGGGCAGGTCTGGTGCCGTCTGAAGTTGGGAAGGGGGCAGAAGTGGGGCAGGGTTGTCACCCTCAGATCTGCCATCCATGAGTTGTATGATCTTGGTCGTGTTACTTCTCTCTGTGCTTCAGTTTCCTCAGATATAACAGGGCAATGACAGCTTTAGCTGTTTATTGTGTCATTGTCTGGGAAATATGTGTAAAGTGAAGGAAATATGTTTAAAGAACTTGAAGGCTGAGTGCTCAGTAGCTGTTAGTTGTATAATAATATCTAATATGTGCTGATGAGGAGGATGAGACAATGATCAAGAAGAAAGACCTGGAATTTGGACCCAGGTTTCGTAATTCTTATTTATTTCCACTGATTCATCCATCTGCCCCTTTTCTTCTTCATTTCCCTAGTTTGAGATTTAAGCTTTAGTTTTGTTTTTCACTTTATTATTGTTTGCATTAGAAAGAAAATGTTGTCATAGAAAGAACATGGGCACTGCAATTAAACAGACCTAGATTGAGAGCCTATATTCACTGAATATTAACTATGGAGCTCTGGTCAAACTCCCTAAGAATCTGGGCTAAGTTTCTTTGTAAAGCAGGGATTCCATCACGCAGTTCCTAGCACTGTGATAACGTAAGTAACACTCCTTGTATGGTTCAAAACATGTTGACTTTTCCCTGAAGCCACAACCCAGTAAGCATGCAGGTAAGGATTCCAAGTCATAACTATATTTTCTCTGGGGCACCCCCAAAATTGAAGAGTGGAACTATTTGCCCAAATGGGCCAAGCCCAAATTAACTCGAATCCAGCCTGATCGTTTGGTTAAAGCTGAGGCTGACTGGTGACCTTGTAGAGTCACATGGTTAAGGTGTGGCTGACAATGAACGTAAACTATTGACCCCATTTGGGGCCACAGTCATGGGGATCACGTGTCTCCTATCTTAAAGGCTCTGTCTGTCCTCAAAGGTCCTACTGCTCACAGTAAAACAAATGGTGCTCTCAAGCGACCTTTCTGTCAGCCAAATGAGGACAGCTGCCAGTAAAGTTTGGTTTGCTAAACTTGGGCCCATGAAGCAGCCTGAGGCAGATGGGGGAGGGGTGGTAAACGGGGAGATGGGGGTCCTGGATCCTCCTTTCACTCGGCCACCAGCTCTGTGAGTGACTTCGGCCAAGTCCGCACTGACCTCTCTAGTTTCCTTGCTGACACTTAAGAACCCTTCCTGTTCTCTGGGTCCACAGTGTTATTTCTCCATTTGATGAACTTCCTCAGCACCAGAACATTCCATCCGTAACATCTTCCATATTGAACATCTGCTTTATTCCATCTCTTGTAACACAGCTCCCTCCAACACTGTGTCTTTTGTAGTGCCAAGAATTCTTTTGGCAATTAAATGGAATTGCAGAGGGGCCTTGGAAATCATCTGGTTCCATCAGATGAGAAAACTGAAACCCAGAGATGTTGAGCAACTTCTCCAAAGCCACACAGCCTTTTGGCAGCTGTTCTATGACTCCTGCCTTCAGCCTCCTGCAGTGACACAGTGGTTGGTGCATGATGATGTATCCTTTTTGGTCATATCATCATGGAATAAGTAAGAAGGGTAACAGCTGTGTAGACCCAAGGCTTTATTTTCTTTGTTGTGACAACATGTCCCCAGGAAGAAAATATTTGCGGATCTAACTTTTGGATGTGAAGCAAGTGTCAAACTGAAATGTTATTGACTCTTTAGTGCTTCCTTCTCTGATAAATGTATCCAGTATGTTCCCAGTGACTCATCTGCAGGGCGGATGTATCTTTTTTTCTTCTCCTTTGACACTGACGTTTTTGTAGTTCTACACAGCGCTCCCCCTCCCCAAATCTGCATATCCACAATTAGCCACAGCACTATGGAATTTCATCCAAAAATTAATAATTTGATTGGTTATTCAAAATCTCAAGCATCTTGACAGCCAGCAATCAATTGAGGGGGAAAATAATATGTAAACTGATGATTTATCTTCTTCTTTTTCCAACAAATGAGCCTGTCTATGAGCCAGTCTATGAGCCAGACAATATGTTGGGAAATTATGGGAGGATGATTTGCTTGATCACTATATCTGGATGATCCCTGAAAGATATGAAGGGTTTTCTAAAACTCAGGTTGGTCCTTGAAATATTAGCTTTCTTACTGTAAAAAAAAAAAAAAAATCAGAAAGGGGAATACAGTGTAATATTTTTATTTTCACAGTGTCATAAAGAGGTTCAGAAAGATCCCAAACTGAAAACTGTGAAATAAAATTAGTGATGAAATAAATGACATGAGAGCTTTAAGACTAAATATACACTGAGACCCTTAAGTGGCGAAAACTGCTGGGAAGAAGCGTGGTTTACAGAAGACTAAAGCTGCTGATTTTAATTAGCCCCGGGTATCCCTTTTCCAAAATGTATGGCAGAAAACAGCTCCCTTAGAACAGATCTTTATAAGATCAGTTATAAGGTCTTTTATAACTTCCACGTATTTACAGAATTTTGAATGCCAGAAGGCACAAAAAGGAAGAAAGCGAGAGAAAGAAAAAAATATCTTAGTGTACATACATACTGAAAATATGAAAAGATATGAAAAGCAAAATAAATACATACATTATCTACATAAGCATCCTATGCCTTGAGACTATAGATCCTAACTTCTAATAAGAGCAGGATTCTATACTCTTATACACAGGTTCTCCAGAAATATAGACATTTAGCAATTAGCACCCACACCAGTGTTTTCACTTTAACGATAGATAAGTAACAGGCTCACCAGCAATTCATTAGAATTCAACCCTAAGAAAATCTCTGATGATACCTTTTTATGAATCTGACCTGAGGCTGCTCACTAGAGGGAACAGAAATTGCATCTGACACAATAATGTGCTTTAACTGTAAAAGGTCCTAAAAGATAGGGAGTTCCCAAAATGAATAGGAAAGGGACCTCCCCAAAGCAGTGGTCAAAATTTTTTGGCTTATTTTATTGATGGCATTTGGTTTCACATCAGTGGTTCGCAGACTCGGCTGAGCAGACTCGGCTGTTCATTAGAGTCACCCATGGAGCTTTTACCGCTCCCAGCCTGGGCTGCACCCCAAACCAATTAAACCAGAATCTCTGAGGGTGGGACCCAGGCATCAGTAGTTTTTAAAACTTTCAGGTGACTACAATGTGCAACCAAGCTTGAGAACCTCTGGTCTACAGATAAGCCATCTCTGATGATTGGATTATTGGCCGGAATTGTTCACTCTCCTGTGGTATGTAGTGCTACACATTCATACCCTTGCCCTGGCCTCTTGGTGGGCTGAGGGTGTCTCCCCAACCCCTTGACTTTGGATTTGGCCATGTGACTTGTTTTGGCCAATGGGCTGTTAGCTCATGTGATGCATGCAAAGGCTTGACCTGTGCTTGTTTGGTGGGCTTGCTCTCTTGTGCACTTGCCTTTGGCCATGAACAAAGCAGGCCTCAGTCAACCACTGTCCCAAGAACAATGAGAGATGCACAGAGCAGACCTAAATCCAGTCAGCCACTAGGAGCCAAGCCCAGCTGAACCCTAACCTGCCTACAGACATAAGAATGAGAAAGAAGTGCTTATTTTTGTAAGCCACTGAGTTTGGGGATGCTTTGTTATGCAGCACTGTTGTATAAAGTAACTGACATATGTAAAATTTTTAAAAATTATTTAGTGAGATGGCCAACTACATTTCTTTTGGCATGAAAGAGAGGAGCAACTTAGAACTATTTCTAGAGGAAAGTTTGACCCATAATATCTACTATGATGTAGCTTTTTGGAACAGTGCTACTGTCTTTGTCACCCTTCTGATCTGTTAAGCAGAAAATATTTCCTGCTGATTTCTTACTCAGTTTCACACAGGCCCTCCATCTAAACATTTATCTTCACCAGGGCAGAACTGGCATTCTGAATCATCAGTGCCCCAGGCTAGTTTAACAGGTTTTTTTTCTTTTGCCTTCTTTTTTTTTTTTTTTTTAATTTTAAAATTTAAGCTCTATCCAAGTTTTTGTGGAAAAATGGGAAAAAAGCCCTCTCTATGTAACTACCACCAAGATATGAGCCCAGTATAGACTTAGTTATGGTAAGGTTCCTTACAGGGACCAGGTTGGGGGGGTGGTCAGTGGTCGTGCTGCAGATGTAGGCCAAGTTAAGTCCACAGAGGCATGGATCTTTTCTCTCATAATAAGAGTCCTCCTTAGGATTCATAGTTTTTCATATATGTGCATTTATAATTTAGGTGGTCTTGGATTTAGGACAGTGGTCTTCAAACCTGAGTGTGCATTAGAATCACAAGGATGGCTTTTTACAACACAGATTGCTGGACCCCACCCCCAGAGTTTCTGACTTAGCAAGTCTGATGTGAGACCAGAAAAATCTGTATTTTTTAAACTTTTATATTGGAGTGTAGTTGATTTACAATGTTGTGTTAGTTTCAGGTGTACAGCAAAGTGATTCAGTTATACATATACATGTATCTATTCTTTTTCAGATTCTTTCCCCATTTAGGTTATTACAGAATATTGAGTAGAGTCCCCTATGCTATACAATAGGTCCTTGTCGATTATCTTTTTTTTTTTTTTTCTGCTGTATGTGGGCCTCTCACTGTTGTGGCCTCTCCCGTTGCAGACCACAGGCTCCGGACGCGCAGGCCCAGTGGCCATGGCTCACGGGCCCAGCCGCTCCGCGGCATGTAGGATCCTCCTGGACCAGGGCACGAACCCGTGTCCCCTGCATCGGCAGGCGGACTCTCAACCACTGCGCCACCAGGGAAGCCCCAATTTTTTATATATAGTAGTGTGTATATATTAATCCCAAACTCCTAATTTATCCCTCCCCCCAACCTTCCTCCTTTGGTAACCATAAGTTTGTTTTCTAAGTCTGAGTCTGTTTCTGTTTTGTAAATAAGGTCATTTGTATCATTTTTTTAGATTCCACATATAAGTGATATATGATATTTGTCTTTCTCTGTCTGACTTATCACTTAGTATGATAATCTCTAGGTCCATCCATACTGCTGCAAATGGCATTATTTCATTCTTTTTTATGGCTGAGTAATATTCCATTGTATATATGTACCACATCTTCTTTATCCATTCGTCTATCGAGGGGCATTTAGGTTGCTTCCATGACTTGACTATTGTAAATAGTGCTGCAATGAACATTGGGGTGCATGTATCTTTTTGAATTATGGTTTTCTCCAGATACATGCCCAGGAGTGGGATTGTTGGATTATAAGGTAGCTCTATTTTTAGTTTTTTAAGGAACCTCCATACTGTTCTCTATAATGGTTGTAGCAATTTACATTCCCACCAACAGTGTAGGAGCGTTCTTTTTTCTCCACGCCCTCTCCAGCATTTATTGTTTGTAGACTTTTTGATGATGGCCATTCTGACCGTGTGAGGTGATACTTCACTGTAGTTTTGATTTGCATTTATCTAATAATTAGTCATGTTGAACATCTTTTCATATGCTTTTTGGCCATCTCAATGTCCTCGTTGGAGAAATGTCTATTTAGGTCTTCTGCCCGTTTTTTGATTGGGTTGTTTGGTTTTTTGATATTGAGCTGCATGAGCTGTTTGTATATTTTGGAGATTAATCCCTTGTTGGTCAGATCGTTTGCAAGTATTTTCTCCCATTTTGTGGGTTGTCTTTTCGTTTTGTTTATGGTTTCCTTTGCTGTGCAAAAGCTTTTAAGTTTAGAAAATTTGTATTTCTAACAAGTTCCCAGGTGACTCTGATGTTGCTGGTCTTTGGACCACCCTTTGAGAACCACTGACTGAGTACAAAGTATGTATGTTTGAGGTGTATTCTCTTTGGGACATTGCCTTGCACAAGGAAGATTCTTACATATTTCCTCAGTGGAAAAATGCCTGTATATAACATTAAGAGTTGGTCCACCTGGAGAACAGAAATGGAGTCAGCAGCCTCAAATCTCTTTGCAAAAAGCTCATCTATTCCCACAATCGCTTCCTAAATGTGTATCTTTAGTCCTGACTCCAGGAAAAACAACTCGTGAAAAGTTCTCTTTACAAGGATGCCTTCCTTGATTTCTCCAACAGGGAACACTGGCTCTTTCTTTACAATCCTAGTACTTTATCTGAACCTGTCCCATGGCATTTAATACTACATAGCTTAGAGTACAGGTGCTGACGGACTTGTCTTAGCCCCTCATAGAAGATATACAATCTACTTGATTCATATCAGAATCCCTTATAGCATCTTTCCATAGAGGGTGCAAAATAAAAATTTATAGAATCTAAAACCTGTTAGTGAATATCTATGTGAAGGTGGCGCAGAAGTTCAAAAGATTAAAACTTGAAATAAAAAGCCTGCACCATCCATTACAATGACCACTAGCTACACGTGGCTATTTAAGTTAATTGACGTTAAATAAAATTAAAAATCCACTTCCAAGCTACAGTAATCAGGACAGTGTGGTATTGGTGAAAGAACAGACAAACAGACCAATGGAACATAATAGAGAGCCCAGAAATAGACCCACATAAATACAGTCAACTGATCTTTAACAAAGGAGTAAAGACAATACAATGGAGAAAATGTAGTCTTTTTAATAAATGGTGCTGGAACAATTGGACATTTACATGCAAAAAAATGAACCTAGACACAGACCTTACAACTTTTCATAAATATTAACTCAAAATGAATCATATTCCTAAATGCATAACACAAAACTATAAAACTCTTAGACGGTAACATAGGAGAAAATCTAGATGACCTTGGACACAGTGATGACTTTTTAGATACAACGTCACAGGCATGATCCATGAAAGAAAGAATTGATAAGCTGGATTTCATTAAAATTAATCATTTCTGCTCTCTGAAAGACAGTGTCAGGAGAGTGAGAAGACAAGCCATAGACCAGGAGAAAATATTTCCAAAAGACATATCTGATCAAAGAATGGTATCTAAACTAAACAAATAGCTTAAAAATCAATAATAAGACAACAAACAGCACAAACAGCCCACTTAAAAACCAGTAAAAGATCTGAAAAGATACCTCACCAAAGAAGGTACACAGATGGCAAATAAGCATATGAAAAGATGCTCCACATCATATGTCATTAGGGAAATGTAAATTAAAACAACGAGATACTACTACAAGCCTCTTAGAATGGCCAAACTTCAGAACAAGAACACCAAATGCTGCAGAGGATGTAGAGAAACAGGAACTTCCATTCATTGCTGGTGGGAATGCAAAATGATAACAGAACTTTGGGACACAGTCTGGTAGTTTCTTACAAAATTCAACATACTCTTACCATATGACCCAGCAACTGGGCTCCTTGGTATTTACCCAAAGGAATTGAAAACTTATGTCCAAACAAAAACCTGCACATGGATGTTTATAGCAGCTTTAGAATTGCCATAACTTGGAAGCAACCAAGATGTCCTTCAGTTGGTGAATCGATAAATAAACTGTGGTATACCCAGACATGGAATATTATTTGGTGCTAAAAAGAAATCAGCTATTAAGCCATGAAATGACATGGAGGAAACTTAAATGCATATTACTCAGTGAAAGAAGCCCATCTGAAAAGGCTGCATACTGCGTGACATTCTTGAAAAGGCAAAACTATGGAGACAGTAAAAAGATCAGTGGTGGCTAGGGGTTGGGAGGAGAGAGGGATGAATAGGTGGAGCACAGAGGATTTTTAGGGCAGTGGAACTACTCTGTATGATACTATAATGGTGGACACATGTCATTATACATTTGTCAAAACCCATAGAATGTACAGCACCAAGAGTGAACCCTAATGTAAACTATGGACTTTGGGTGATAATTATGTGTCAGTGTAGGTTCATTGACTGTAACAAATGTACCACTCTGGTGGGGGATGTTATTATGGGGGAGGCAGTGAGCGTGTGGAGGCAGGAGGCATATGGAAATCTGTGCACTTCTTGCTTAATTTTGCTGAACCTAAAACTGCTCTAAAAAAATAGAGTCTATTTAAAAGGAAAAAATTCAGTCACATCAACCTTATCTGAAGTGCTCAATAGCCACATATGGCTAGTGGCAATCATACTGGATAACACAAATATGGTTCTATTGGAGAGACTCCTCTAAGAATTCCCAAGTCACTTTCATCTATATTATCAGACCCTCACCAACTCTGCTGTAAGTGGTTGAAAAAAAAGGTGATCAAACCCATTTTATAAATGGAAAGATGGATCTTTAGAGAAGTTAAGTGAATTGCTTCATGGCAAAGTGGAGGAGCCTAACCTATAGAATAACTATGAGACATGAGAGAGTATCTAGAATCTAATAGGTATTCAATAAATTGCACTCCTTTATTTGTTGATGTATTCACAGCTTCCTTTATTTTTTAGTTATTTATTTTTTTACGGTACGCAGGCCTCTCACTGCTCTGGCCTCTCCCACTGCGGAGCACAGGCCCCGGAGCGCAGGCTCAGCGGCCATGGCTCACGGGCCCAGCTGCTCCGCGGCATGTGGGATCCCCCCAGACCGGGGCACGAACCCGTGTTCCCTGCATCGGCAGGCGGACTCTCAACCACTGTGCCACCAGGGAAGCCCGCTTCCTTTATTTCTAAACCATACCTGCGTTTATCAATGTGTTAGACACAGAGCTCAGCACTGAGGATGCACAGGTGAAGAAGAGTGAGACACACTCCCTGTCTTCAAGGAGCTTACAGTCTAGCCTTCTTTCCCTTTGTGTATTCCAAAGTCAGCCAAAGACGTTAGTGAGCTCAATACCAGTGGGCTCATCATGATGGTTCTTTAACAAACACTGACCCAATACATCACCTCACCTCACCCAGGTGAAGCTTAGGTGTTTCAGGTTGGAAACACTGGACTGCAGGACACCTGTTCTTAGGTTCCCTGGCAATTGCATGTTGTCACATGCCGTTTTTCTTATCAAAGTCCACGGCCTCAGGTCCAGAAGTGAAGGAAGGGAACATTAGCTTCCCAGGGCAGAGCCCTTCCTGCTCCATTCCCTGAGGGAGATTCTTAGTTCCTTTTGTGGTAGTCTCTAGGGCAGCTGAAGCCTCATCACTGAATGCCACTTAGTTTTGGTGAGCACATCTTACTTTCTCTGTAAAACACAATAGTTTTGCTTCTCTTTTCCTTAGCACCCAGCTTAATGCCCTGCAAAAAGTAGGCACGCAATTAAGATTTTGTAAAATGACAAGATGGATGTTAACTCTTGACCCAGTGGTGCCCCCCAGCTGAACCCTAGCAATTACTCTAGTTAAATCATTAGAATACCTACTATGTACCAGATACATTCCATACCAGCCCTAATAGATGTATAATGTAAAGTACACAGTAATTTTATATTTTCAGTAGCCAGATTTTTAAAAGTTAAAATAGATGAAATTATTTAAATAATATATTTTATTTAACCCAATATATCCAACCTATTGTCATTTCAACATGCACTCAATATAAAATTATTAATGAGACACTCTACATTTTTTTGTACTGTCTTCAAAATCTAATGTGGATTTTAAACATTTATCACATATTTCAGTTTGGATTAGCCACATTTCAAGTAGTCAGTAGCCACATGCAGCTAGTGGTTACTGCATTGGACAGTACAGTTTTTTACAGTATTTTATTAAAGATGCATAACAATAATAGCAAAATTTTGAGTGGTAAGCATTTTAGAAGGCTCATCTTATCTAACCCTCCTAATTACCCTCATCTATAGATGAGGAAACACAGGCGTAGAAATGGTTAGTGGCTCATCCTTGACCACACTGCTAGTACGTGGCAGAGTTGGATCTTGAATTCAGGTAATAGGAAGATTCCACACCCTGCCCTGGATTAATTGGGTGTCTTGAGCACGTCACTTTAGTTTCCTCTTCTACAAAATAGGAAGAGGGGTGGAGTGGATCATCCAAAGTGGACATTGCATGCCTTCATCTTCCTTTTTATTTTGAAGCATCTGGCAAGCCTGGATCTCCTGTTCCACCCATGAGGACTTCAGATTTATACCGGTCCTCCTCTGATTTGAACAAAGTGCTGTTCTTAACCTGGACTTTTCTGGTTGGGGCTGCTCTGACCATAAACCTATAAACTTGCAGCAGGATGGAGAGCCCCTCCCATGCCCAAGAGTGGTGCTGCATATTTGTTTGAGTTTCTTCTATTTTCAGCATATTGTCCAGCTGCAGTTTCTTGATGCTTTTTTGAAAGAAAAGAAACTTCTTGCCTGGGCACTTGGTTTTAATTTTCTGTCTTCTTTGTTCTTAGGTATGTTGTAGAAAGCTCCCCTCTCCCAAGGAAATTCTACTATATATTTCCATAATTTTCCTTCTCTCCCTCTCCCAGAAATGCAAAGAAAATAACTGTCAACATTTTTTTGCATATGTAAATTTTAACAGCCCATACATGTCAACTAATCTTTTATCTAGGAAGGAAAAGCTTATTTCAAGTGATTGAAAATTGAAACACTTTGGTTTTCATTCTTGTTGTGTAATGGAATCACTGTGTGGACATGCTACCTTATGATTAGATCATCAATTCCATTCCTCAAATCCACTAACTCTAATAAGTTCCTACTGTGTGCAAGGGCAAAGCCCCTGTTTTCTAGGAATGGATCTTCCACCAGGAAGGGTAAGGCAAATGTTCAACCAACCACAGCACAAGGCAGACCAGATGCCTTAAGAGGGGTGCACAGTACTAAGGCAGTTCAAATATTTGGTTTGGGGTAAACCGGGGTGGTTGTACAGAAGAGTTGGCTTTTAGAATGGACCTCTAAAGAAAGGTAGGGATTCAATTAACAGAGAAGGCAGAAAAGGCATTTCAGAAGAGGCAGAGGCAACTGTGCCTGTGTCCTGCACTACAAGCAGGAAGAGTAGAGAGCAGCACGTGGCCTGGTCTGAGGATTACACATGGATTGCAGGAATTATGTAAGGATGTCAGGCCGTTTAGCAAACTCCTGGCGCCAGTGTCCCGCTCCCAACCCTCCACCCATGGGAGACAGCATTCATCAATCACCGCCCACACCTTTCCAAACAGCCTCAGGAGTTCCTTCATGAGATGAGATCAATTTGCCATCCCTGGTGCATAAGTGCAGGGATAAGTGAGGTAGAGCCTTGAATACCGAGTTGACTAGTTAGTAGTTAATTGGATAGGCGATAGGGAGCCATTAAAGTCTTGTAAGCAGGGGAGTGACATGGTGGGAAATGAGAACTGTAGTTCAGGATAATGAACTTGGCAATGCTTCCTGGGATGGATTAGCATGGTTATAAGACCAAAGGCCAGTTATTTGGAAGGTTATGGTTTAGACGAGCAATAATGTCTGGAATTGGAGTGTTAGCTGCAGAAAGGAGGGGCAGATGTCACAGAGGTAGAATTGAAAGCAACTGGCGAGTCTGGCCAGCTGTGGAGAGCGAGGTGCAGGAGTGAGAGAGGGGAGTCAAAGCCAACTCTGAGCTTCCTAGTAATGACCTTGGAATAAGAAAAAACTGGAGTCACCATTAAGAGGGGAGCCTGTGATTGAAGAGGAGGTAGGGGAGTTCTGGTGAGTTTGGGGAGGGCAAGAGGAGTCTACAGAAGATGGTTTTTAGGTTTCCGTCTTCTACAAAGCATAGGTTTTTCTAAGCCATTGTCTGTCTCAGAACTCAGTACTGCAAAGTACAATAACCATTTTTAAGCAAACACTATTGCCTTTCACAATGAACAGAGTCTAAGGAAGGCTCCCATCTTTCCAAATATTTGGAAAATTGGAAAGCCTTATAATTAGTAATCAGGAAAGGGACATGAGGGAAGGAAAGAAATATAAACTTAATCACTGTGCTTCTCAGGTTTCAAACGCTTCCCCATCGAAGTAATTTACACTTTAGTAACAATGATTGACAGTCAAGGAATGTATCTAACTCACTTTTATTTTTCCCTTAGGGAAAGCACTTGAGTTCCCAATTGTTTTAAATTGCAGAAGCAGTAATTGTTTTAGGAAGGCAAGAGAAATGGCTTTTTGGTACCCTGAGGGGAATATGGAGTCTATCTTAACTAAGGTCACTGGGGCCATATTCAGGATGGTCTTTCCTGGGTAAACAAATACCAGTTTAGTCGAAGGAAAACAGCAAAAGAACCCATAAAGGCCCAGGGGAATAGATTTCACCCAAAATATTAATAAGTTGCTATTGGTACCTAAAATGAGCCAGAGATATTTTTTAAGCTGCTTGCATCCCAAATAGAATCATTGGTGAAATTTAATATGAAAAGTTTCTTTTCTCCCAAATATTCTAAAATAAATATGGAGCAGTGGATGTATTTTGACATACTTGCTGTCCCAGAGGAACTTGTTTATTAAACCATGCACTTTGATATATTTGTTTACTTAGAAAAGTCAAGTGTGACAAGCTAGGTCAATTGCATCAAGAACGTTATTAACAGGCTGACCCATTGTAAATGGCGTGAAGGCTGCTCTGGAAATCTGTGCTTTGATGTATGGGGAAACCAACACATCTGATTTGGGAGGGAGGAGACAATCATGGCATTGTTTGTAGGCGCCAACAGACAGGCAAAAGCCAGGGATCCTTGCAGAGACTGGATTAAGGTATCAGAACTGTTCACATCTCATTTGTATCACTCCGAAGAGTGGACCACAGGTTTTGCTGATTAACACACAGACCATGGCAAATAGCATTGTGTATTTGAAATCAGACCAAGATCAGTAACAGTAACACAAACCATGTGTGAAGTTTGGCATATGGAGGTTCCTCTTAAGCTATTATCTAACTAGGTTTTTTTCCTCTTATTTTTCAAAAGCATTTTTCCAAACCAGGAAGTTAGCAAAAGCAAAATGTTCCCCAATTCCCTCTCCACCCCCTAAATACTCATATTTATGCCACCTTCTGGTATATAACAATATTTTTTGTTGTCAAAATTTGCAAGTCTTCTGAAAGGAAGGTGGGCGTGTGTTAAAAATGTACTGATTTCATCAGTGTCTCGGCAGGCAAGAGGAAATGGTGGATTGAGTATTGAGGCAGGGAAATCAGGCTACTACCACCTGAATATTTTCCACTCATCCAATTTGTATTTTTCCTTCATAGTGGAGTTCCAGATCAAAGTAACACTGATGCAATTCTTCACTACCCTTGGGTTTCATTAAGCACCTGATGGGCGTGTTTCAGTGGAAGGGGGGAGTGCGGAATGATGCCTACAATGATGTGACTTATTAAAAGCTGTTAATTACCTGAATTTTATCATCCAGATGTTATTAACGCCTCTCCAGTATATCTTTTATGGATGAGACTGTACATTTTATAGCAATAGTACCAGTGGGAATTGACAATTAGCAGCCATGCATTAACTAGATGCAGTGTGGCATATTTCATTCAGTTTAGATAGTCCTCGACCAAACAAGCCAAAGTTTTCTTTAGTAGAAATTGCCCTGCCAAGTGGTTTCTGGATCCTTCTCGGAGGAAACAGCAAAGGAGCTGAAAGCGACCTCTTTCAACCATACCAAAAATTGGCTATCCATGGCAATTCTAGACTCACAAATTGTGTTTTAGACACATATATCAATCCAATACTGGAACCCACTGGACGTCCCATCGCAAAGTAAGAAGTGCCATGTCCTCCGTCCTCCCATCCTCTGCCTTCCTTGGGGTGTCAGCCCAGGTCTAACTCCTTTTTAGTTTCTCCTCAGTCCTGGTCTGGGCTGGCAGGGAGCTACCTGCGATTCCCCAACGTGGATAACCGCATTTGTTTCTTCCCAGGCTGGCTGCGGATGGGGACAAGTTCTGCTCCCGAGAGAGTCTCAGAAGTAGGTACAGAATCATTGTCGCCAATCTTAATTTCTGTCCCTGGGCTAGGGGGGCACGTGAGGCTCTCCCCTCCTCCTCCACTCTTTTCCCCACCTCCCAAAATTGGCAGCCAGTCCGTGGCTCTCGGTCTGGGGTCTGGAGGGTGGGGAATGTGGGTGTGGGGACCGGCTGGAGAAGCTCTCGCTAGCGCTGCCTGTGGCCAGACCCGCCTCCCATCCCCTCTCCGGCGCACACACACGTCCACCCAGACACACTTCGCGCGCTCCCTTGCGCTCTCGCCCGCCCGCCCGCCCGCCGCCGCCTGCTCTCTCCTTCTTGCTCTCCCCGGTCTCCTTCTCCGATTTTTTTTTTTTTTTTTTTTTTGGTACCATAGAGTTGCTCCGAAAACAGAAGATAGAGGGAGTCTCGGAGCTCGCCATCTCCAGCGATCTCTACATTGGGAAAAAACATGGAGTCAGCTCCGGCAGCCCCCGACCCCGCCGCCAGCGAGCCGGGCAGCAGCGGCGCGGACGCGGCCGCCGGCTCCAGGGAGACCCCGCTGAACCAGGAATCCGCCCGCAAGAGCGAGCCGCCCGCCCCGGTGCGCAGACAGAGCTATTCCAGCACCAGCAGAGGTAGGAGGCTGCGAGAGGGGCTGAGGAGGGGGCGGCGGGAGCCCCGGCGCGGAGCTGGGGGCGGCCGGGAGCGGGCGCCCGGGGCGCGGGGTCGGGGGCCGCGCGCGAGCCTGCGCCGGCGCCCCGAGCTCGGAGCACCCCCTTCCCCTCCCCCCTCGGCCCCCCAGAAATGTTGCAAACTTTTGCAGCCCGTTCTCGGGTTGCGGGAGGAGAGGGGGGCGGGGGACGCGGCAGGAGGGTTGACAGCCGGCGGGTTCACCCCCTGGCTTTGATTTTTCTGCAAAGAGAGGAGGAAAGCCGCGTTGCCGAAATTAAATACGCTCCCCAAAATACGGAGAACCGGAGAGTGGGGGCCCGGGAAAGAAACTTTTAAAGCGGCAGTGTCCTTTAAAAAGGAAAGGAAGGGAAAAAAAATTCTGTTTATGACCACCCTCTTCCCCCTTTACCTTTTCTCCTCTTGACAGTCTTGGCCCCGGCAGCCCGAGACGGGGTGGGTTTTCGGCCCCCCACAGAGCTGAGGGGGGCGTTAGGAGTGAGTGACCAGGGCAGCTCCGGGGGTGGAGAGGGGGCGCTCCTGGACTTGGGGGGCGACGTGGGCACCTTCTCTGGAGCACGGCGTTGGGTTTGGGATTTGGAGATTGGGCTGGAGGAAGCAGGGTGCGGGCGCGCGAGGTGCTCGCCAAGTTGTCTAGCGGGCGAGGCGAGGGGAGATGCGCAAGTTTGCAGACCCGGGGTTCGCAGCCGGACGCCCATCTTGGCGGGGGGCGTGTGCGCGTCAACTCGCCCGGGGCGGCGGTCTTGTGGGGCGCTCCACGCGCATTCGGAGTGAGCGTCTGCAAAAGCAAACAAGCAGAAAAGAAAGATCGCCAAGGCACCCAAACTTATTTCTGACCTGGGAAATCCTTCCCTCTCCAAGCGTTTCTGCAAGAACCTGGGAATGGTCAGTGCGAGTTGAATGCTGGTTGGATAGTGCGATCGATGTTCCCCCCTCCCCGGGCGATATTTACACACTTCATTTTGTAGAATGTGTGTGCGTGTGTATGTGTTTGTTTGGGGGGGGCTCCATTGCCGCCTCCTTGCTTTTTTTCTAGTTAAAGTGAAGTGTTGGGGAAAGCTCACCCTCTTCCTTTCTTAAAGGTATCGGCACCTGGTTTGGGGTTTTTCTTGGGGTTGGGGGATTATTTATTTGAATGCGCCTGGAGTTTGCAAACAACAGGAGGAAGCTACGGCTTTAATTACTGTTGTTAATAATGTATAAATCATCCCTGTCACTCTAGAGGAAGCAGACTCGCGCGAGCCGCCCAGGGCTGGGGGGCAGAGAGGATCTCCAGCCCTGGCTTGGGCACTGGCCCAGCGGGCCCCCTCTTCTTGCCACTCGACTTCTGGCGGCGATTGGGGAGGGCGGGAGAGGCGAGTGGGGGCCCCCGGGAGCCGCTCCCTTCTTCTCGATGTTAGAGTTGGAGGTAGGAATATGGCTGATCATGTGCTAGCTGTTTTACAGTATTCCCCCCCTACACACACACCTTAGCCACACCCCCTGTCCAGGCGCTTTCCCATTCACGGAATTCGAGTACAGTAAAAGCCATCAGGATGACACACGCGAAAAACATTTAATTAAAGGCGATTTCGAAAGAGTGAACACATTGAACTGCGGTTTGAGCGGGAGGGAGGGGGCAACGAGGGTCGGGAGTACAGGGAGGGGGATCGGGGCTGGGGGCCGGGACCTGCAGCTAGCTCGGGGAGTTTGTGTGTGGCGAGCTTTTGGCTGCACAGAGTATATTTAGACCTGAGACGGTGGATTTGGAATGCGAGCGGGTTATGTAACAGGGTTAATCAGAAACACTGGAGAAAATCCCCTTCATGTGTTTCTGAGGCTTTTTTTTTTTTTTTTGGAAGGATGGGGGATATAGTATGTAGGAAGCCACAGTAATTTCTGGTTTGTGCTGCCACCCCCCTCCGTCTTAGGCATCCCCCTCCCGTGTGTTATTAGCATCTTCAGGTGTCATTCTTGCCAGAAGGTGTTCTTGCAAGAGATCGGGGTGGCAGGCTGCAGAACCGACTAGCAAATCCGTAACTGGCTGTTCTTGCAAATTATATAACGATGGGGCTTTCAGTACCACCAGCCCTCTAGGCTCAGCAACAAGGGGAGAGGGACAGTGTAGGGGTAGGATGCATCTTGCACAGCTGACCTGCTGACCCACATCCCCTTGCCCCCTAGAGGGCCACCCCCCACTCTCTCTTCTTTGAACCAACCTCTTGTCCATCCCTCCAGAGATTTAATGGGGGGAGGGAGAGGAGGTAAGGCCCAAACACTCAACTCACATCCTGCACGCAGGCACTAGGTTATATAACAGTCTGAATGGAAAAAGGAAGGTCAGAGATGGAGGCATCCTTTAGCTAACACAGCAGTAGTAATAGCTTCCAGAAATTATGTGCATTTGCAGACTTTAACCTCAGATGTACTGTCTGCTCCTCAGGGGTACCAATCTTTGAGAGTGAGAGCTAGGGAGAAAAAGAGAGAATGTGTAAGTATGCTTGGTAGATGAGAGTGATTTGAAAATGGGAAATGTTTGGGTTTTCAGATGATGTAATGGAGTTGGCAGAATATGCAAGTCGGCTCCCAGAGTGTAAGCAGCAAGAAAATTGGAGCTGGCATCCAGTATTAATGTTGCATAAATTACAATATCGGAAAGAAATTAACCTACACACTAGGTGATTATGCCTTTTTAATACTTAAAACATAAAGGCACACAACTCAAAAGGAAAAGCAAACATCATCACCTTAAAATTAGCATTTTCAACCTCAAGGAGGGTTGAGTGGAGTCCTTGGCATTGGGTGAAGTGCGTGCTTTCTGATTCGGAAGATGCTTTCCAGAGAGGTAGCTGGGTTAGCTTCCAGGCAGCCAGTGTTTGCAGTCCACAGAGATTGTGGTCAGGATTCTCGTGACATTGAGGTGACCTCATGAGACATTACCTAGGTAGACTTGAAGCTGTTGCTGGATTCTGAACACCTGGGAATCTACCAGTGAATGGGCCATGCACCATGAGTGCCTGAGCTTCCAAAATCAGATGTGTGACTTTATAATCTGAAAGACGGCCTCCCCTTCTTCTGAAAACTGGGCAGGGAATGTTAGCAGTTTTAGTGGAACTGTTCTGTTTTCTGGGTGCTATTAATGATGGCTGGTGTCGTTCAGTTCCATCTTTTCAGCCCAATGAAAGGGAAGAAAGAAAGGCAAGAGGCAACGTGGGAAGTAAGAATGAAGTGGAAAAACTACAGCGAATCTTTAATATAACATGGCTTTCAGGGACTTAAGGGAGCCATGAGCATTGTGACATAACTGTTGTTAAAAACCCTCTTTCAAGTAAGTCAGAAAGAGAAAAACAAATATCATATATTAATGCATATATGTGGACTCTAGAAAAATGGTACAGACGAACCGGTTTGCAAGGCGGAAATACAGACACAGATGTAGAGAACAAACGTATGGACACCAAGGGGGGAAAGGAGGGGGTGGTGGGAGGGACTGGGAGATTGGGATTGACATGTATACACCAATATGTATAAAATAGATAACTAATAAGAACCTGCTATAAAGAAAATAAATAAATAAAGTAAAATTTAAAAATTCACCCCCCCCCAAAAAAACCCTCTTTCAGAATCTCATTATTATGCACATGCCAGAATTACGTATTCTACCTCCCTAAAGTTTACCTCACGGAGCTGTGTGCCCCGCAGTTGGTCTGGAACGCCAGTGCTGAAGGTGGAAGGCTTTTAGGGCAGGCTGACCTAAGGGAAAAATCGAAGCCAAAAGATGGGATTAACACTGAAAAGCTCAGTTGGGTTGAGATCGAACCTCCTGGAAGCTCAGCTTAGATTGACTTAAAATCAGTTAAGAAGGCCTGTAGTTTATATGGAGCCCTGAGGACTTCTAGACCTACAGAAGTCTTTGCCTTTCAAAGTGCTTTGCCACCATTCCCCTCCTCAGTCTTGGCTGATTCACTTTCTGGTCTGCTTTCTTGCCTGGCAATTTCGAGCACTTTCTAGAGATTGATTCTTGAATCAGCTTTTCTTATGTGGACCTGGCTCTCCCCAGTGAACAAATGATGCCCCATAGTTTGAAGGAGCTACTGGCTGGGATAAAATTCTTTGCCAGAGGGATGGAATAATTATTTTTTAAACTAAGGGGCTTTCATTTTCCAGTAAATTGCTCATAAAAACATTTATAATTATACCCTTTAAAAATGTAATAGAATAATTTTAGAAAATGCATTTTATGATGATTATGATAACCTTTTCTGTTGCTTCCTCCTTCTTTCTTAAAAATAATTGAATTATATGAATCCAGAAGTCAAATCCTGAGTGGCTAAAAACATTTACAACAGACTCTTTTTTTATGTTAGTCACCTGCTGGAATTTTCCAAAACCTACCGGTGTTAAGAGGAGCCCTTGGCTTTAGAAAACGTCTCTGTTTTCGAAACTGAAATATGGAGCCTGCATGGATCAGACCCCTCACCAGGAGACCTTAAGCTTGTGTTTTCCAGGTAGCAGAGGTGGGGGGGGGGCGGTACAAGCGTGAACTGCTGGTTCCACATCAGACTCCTAGGTGGGATGTAGGGAGGTGTAGGAATGTTAATCGCAATAGCTGTTACCTCCAGATGCAAATGTTCTGGGGTCTTTGGTGACAGCTGAATCACTTTTGAAAGCAAACTGATCCCTGTCCAAAGCTAACCTTTGGAATGTGAGTGAGACAAGTCCGGGGTTCTTCTCAATGGGCCATACTCTTGTCAGTTCTGAGTTAAGATTCACGTTTTTCTCCCGATTCTCCCATTCTTGCGTTTAGGAAGTTGTGGTGTGATGTTGGAAGGACAGACTGAGTTGGGTGTCACTTCGAATTCCGTTGGTGTGGTGTGGTCCCTAACAGCATGTGCCACTTTTTCTGAGGGTGTCCCCCCCCCATCTTCCTGGTCTCCTTGATGAATGGTGCTTCTATACTTATCTATGTATTTCTGTGTCTGTGGAAGCAAAATACTTAACTACATTTCAGGTGTCTGGGGAAAGAGTTGTAATGTGATTGCCCCACGCACAAAATTTTTCACAGAGATTGCTACTCTCCTCAAATGACGTATCCTGCTGCTTGCCCTCTTTGTCTTTCACGAGCCAGTGTGCTGGAACTCTGAGGTAGACATCATCCTTCCCCTCCTCAAGGAGATTCCTGACCCATTCATCCCAGACTAGTAAGAGGTTCTTCCAGAGCAAGAAGAGTCTGCTTTGAAAGGCCTTGAGGTGCCAGAGTGAACACCAACCTAGAATGTGCAATACCTTTCTGAAAATGAAGACTGTCTTCCTTGCTGAGAATTTAAGAACAGCCTCCTCTTTATTTCTCTCTCTGCCTCTCTGAGGTGTTCTCTCTTCCATCATTTAAAACAAAATGTTTTTTTACAAGGGTGTTTTTTTTTTTGGTATCTCATTCAGAATGGAAAGTGTTGGTTTGAAATGAGCTGTTAAAATGTTCATCCATCTTATTAAGCTGTACATTAAGAAAATTACAGTTGAATATTGTGAATTTACACCTCCCCAAAACTCTACAGGTAGACAGTGTTGGAGCATTGATTAATATACAATAAACCATGATTTTTCTATAAGAGTACCAAGGTGTCACTGATGAATTAGTTTTTTCTGGCTAAACAGGAGATTGAGCAGAAATATTTTTTGTCTTTTCCTTACTGAATGTGTTTTTAAAGTGTGCTGGTCCCCTTTCCTGCCCTGGAAAGAACATCGAGGATGTAATTGAATCTTTCTTGGAGGTTCAAGGATCTTAGGGTACCACAGTGTCACTGTTCTGAGGATGAATTCTGATTGTACATTATACAACTGTAAATGGAGACAGTATCAGAAATTGGGCTAATCTGTCCTGATCCCTGCTTGGAAATTGTTTTCTTTTTTTGGTTAAATCTTCAATATCGGTATGTTTTGTTACTTGCCTCCTTTGTTCTCTGAGTTGCAAGTTGCAGAATAGAAATTCACATCAGTTAGTTGATTCTGATTAGTTGATATTTTTACTTTAGAGGAAAATTTCAACCTGAGTCTAGACCTTAATTCTTTCTCTAGCAGCGTAGAGGATGTAAAATCATCCTTAAGAATGTGGGAAGGCTATTGTATTTACAGATAAGTTACATGCTGTATTACCGTAGCATTATGTAACTTCTCCCCTGTGTAGTGGTAGATAGAAATGTCAGCTATTTTTGCCTCTCCTTTAGGTGAGTTGAAGGGGTTTCATCAATCCTGAAAGTTAGGAAATTCTAGGGTTAGAAGGAAGGCTTTCAAGGATGTCAGTAAAGAACAGTTAGATTTCTCCAGAGGAGACTCTCTCTCCAAGCTTAGGCCCTCGTTCACTGGACCATTGTGGAAAGCATCCCAGGTACTACAATCAGAGGCTGACTTTCTCAAGACCATCCCACCTGATTTAATGGTAGTCTGTGGTTATCTTATGATATCTTTTTTTTTAACATTTTTATTCGAGTATTATTGCTTTACAATGGTGTGTTAGTTTCTGCTTTATAACAAAGTGAATCAGCTCTACATATACACATATCCCCATATCTCCTCCCTCTTGCGTCTTCCTCCCACCCTCCCTATCCCACCCCTCTAGGTGGTCACAAAGCACCGAGCTGGTCTCCCTGTGCTATGTGGCTGCTTCCCACTAGCTATCTATTTTACATTTGGTAGTGTGTATATGTCCATGCCACTATCTCCCTTCGTCCCAGCTTACCCTTCCCCCTCCCCATGTCCTCAAGTCTGTTCTCTACATCTGCGTCTTTATTCCTGTCCTGTCCCTAGGTTCTTCAGAACCATTTTTTTTTAGACTCCATATATATGTGTTAGCATACGGTTATGTGTTTTTCTTTTTCTGACTTACTTCACTCTGTATGACAGACTCTAGGTCCATCTACCTCACTACAAATAACTCAACTGAGTTATCTTATGATATCTTTGATATCCTAGTGTTGGAAATTCAGCTGGGGAGTCTTGGTGTTCTTTTGTGACAGGCTTATTATTATTATTATCATTATTTTACTTTTGGAGTAAAGACAAAGGAGATTGTCTAAAGAAATCCTTAGAAGAGTGGAGTAGGGCATGATGAGGAATAAACGTACCATAGCCCGTGGGTTAGGCAGGCTCCATTTCGGCTCTGGCTTCTACATGCTAATGTAAAAATGAATTACAGGTAACAATTCCCTTGTGTTGGTGGAAGAACAATCTTTCTTTTCCTAACAGATGTTTATGGCCTCCACTGACACATCATTATTACAAACTGTCTTATCACATTACGTGCTGTGGCACGTTGACAATGGCACGGCCCTGTGGTTTTCCAGTGATTGTCTTGTCCACAGAATGTGCCCGTCGTGGCCCTGTCTGCAGGACCCACCACAGTGGAGAGGACAGGTTTTCCCACACCCTGGAAGGTGCTGGAGGCCTCCAGGCTGTCCCAGGTAGTTTCTGCACCCTTGCTGCTTTCCCTGGAGCTCAATCAGAGGCTGGAAACCGAGAGGAATAATCAAGGTGTAGAGGATTTATAGTCACCCAGCCTCCAATGATCTCTAACAGCATGGTTGGGCGTTTGAATTTTGATCATGAACTATCGTAAAGTTTTTTGAAACAATTAGGAAGTTCCTACATCTGTGAACAGACCATAATAGATGAAACTCTTCCTGGGTACCAGGAAGGGTACCACTTGGTACAGGATTCTCACGCCTGTGAAGGAGGCAGTGCACTGTTAAAAATACCTAGCTTACTTCGGGGGAGGATTTGGCTGAATACTGATGAAGTTTATGAAATATGAATGTTGTGAAGTTGCTGTACGTAAGTGGTAGGCGTGTGTGAAAGAAGTAAAAAGCAATAAAATGGTGTATAAATGACACTGAAACTTGATGGACTTGTATACGTGACAAGAATGGTGACGTTCGGGTCGGTGCCTAATGGGGGAGAATCAACTGGCTTAAAATCTATATGTCAGACTCTGAATGTGGGACTAAAAATTACAGTGTATAGAGTCATTTGACTTATTTTATAAGCGAAGAATGCTACCAAGGATAAACAGGCAGGTTGCAAAGAAGAGAGGTGAAACGGAATGGGGGGAAAACAGGAGGGACCAACACTTGAATTTATAATGAGGTATGGTAATCACTGTTTTAAATAATCCAGACTATTAACAGCTGTGCTGCTAGGTAGAGAATTCGTTATAGCCAAACAAAAGGCATCACTATGAATTTTAGGTTGTGTGGGAGAAATCCTCTTGGTCCCCAAAGCATAAAGGCATGTACTGAGAAGCAGAGCTGCACATGTAATTTTTTCTATCTCATCCTGATTAATTGACAGCCGACTGTATGCCTGTTTCCTGAAGGTGACTTTACAATCTCCAGACACAGACATTTCTCTCAGAAGTGGAGTGAAGGAAGGAGAGCCACATGCTAAAGTGTGTTTCACTGAGTGAAGTATTGGGGGGGGAAAGATAAGAGTGGTGAAATAGGAGAAGGGGGTCGTGCATACAGAGATTAAGGATGCTGCCTGTGGAGGGCTGGGGAGCGGGGGCTGTGAGTGAAGGAAGGGAATCTCTAGAGGGAAGGAGATTCCCATGCAAAAGAGGGTGAAATTAGCAGTAACTCTGAAATGGCTGGGAATATGCCTTTCTAATTTTAAATTATCTTTAACAAGGACGATGAACAGAGGAAAAGTTGGCACTTTGAGAAGTTATGATGAACTTGTTGAGAATGCCAGTTGACAAAGGCAGGTAAGGGAATATTTGGAGAAACAGAACAAGAGCAGGTCTGAAGGGCAGGCCGATCTGCTGCCTAGTGTGTTAAGGGAATTGGCTGGCGTGTTTATTGACTCTTCCAATTAGTTTTAAAGAAACCCGAAGAAATGGACAAAGACGGAGAAAAGACAACCCGATATGATTCTGCCCTTCCAGAAGCAAAGGGGCCTATATCATCCCGTATGATCAACGCCAGTCATGGGGAGGAGTGATTGCTTACAAGTTAATGGATTTTCAACAGACAAATGGCAGAAAAAACGGGTACATTTCGCAATTCTCAATAAACTGCATTGCTTTTCATTTTCACTGTACACTTATAAAGCCAGTGGATGGTAAAAAGGCCACGGTAACAATACAGCACGTACTCCCAGGAACGTTTGTGTGATGGGGATATTATATCTGGAAGTACAGAGCACCTGGGAGGGGGAACTGCCCATAACTCTCAATTGTGCAGGTAATGAAGCAGGAGGAAAGCAAAGGCAAATGAAATACTTTGATAATCAAAGACGATGCTTCTTCTAGTGATTGTATTAGTTGACTGATGATGAGAAGGATGAAATTGCTGGAGTTGTATTTTACCGTTTCTGGCACTGTGACCCACTTTGGATGAGCACGTTTCTACAGAAAGTGCATGAAGAGTGGTGAGCTGCTAAACTTTCTCGAGGGCCCCCAAAAGAATCAGGAGAACTGAAGGTACCCCTGAAAGGGCTCTAAAAAATTCAAAAGCTCGCTTTCTAATCTTGAGCTTGTGGGTGTACATTAGATATGTAGGGCTCACTCATGAGGCTGCCATGGGTCATGTTTTATTAGACTAAGGCCTGTTAGAGCCAGAAGAGGCCTTAAGAACCATCTAGCCTACACCCCACCCCCCATTTAAACTGGTACCCACAGAGATCAGAATATGCCTGAGAATATCCCATTCCTAGTAGGTAGCAAGGCTGTGACCAGAACACAGGTCTTCTCCCTCCCTAACAATGTTCCTTCCACTTGTGTGCTATGTCAGGATGCTCAGAAGTTCCAGCAAGTTCTTGTCCACCAGGAGACACCCCCCCGCCCCGCCCCAAGGCTATTACGTTATGTGCGCAGGTTAACCCAGCCTTAGGTGGTAGATATGTATGAAAGTCACTTTGTTTTGGCTGTGCGTCAACAGTAGAACATTATCAGTATTATTATATTTTAATCCCATTGGGCATTTTTATTATTCATTAAAAATTAGCCGGTGAGCTTGAGGCTCTGCCAGTAAAGCCATTCGAAAGAACAGTGAAAATTGTGCCTGTGTCTCCCGCTCTGACTTGGTAGAAAGTAAAATACAGGACATAGAGTGGGGCATCCAGTACTTGGAGCCCTTATATTTGCTGAAGCTAGAGGCAGCCAGCTCAAGCTGTGCAGTGGGGGAGGGTTATCTCTCAGCAGCTGTCCTCTTTCATCAAGGCAGACGGTTTAAGGCTATGTCTTTTATAGGGATGCTCCTGAGCAAGTCTGTGAATGGAATAGTATGTAGCCAGTAAAAATCATGTAGTGGAAGATGCTTGGGATCTGCTACTTAGTGAAAAGTCATGGCTTTCATAGTAGTGTGCAGGGAATGGAATCATTTTTTATAAAAACTATAGTGTGTGTGTGTGTGTGTGTGTGTGTGTGTATGTATGTATGTATGTATATATTAACATGGGCCCACGTGTACCTAAATGATAAATGATAAAGTGGTCAACTCTGGATGGTGGGATTATCTTTGAGTTTCTCTTTCTCTGTGCCTTTCTGTATTTTCTGAGTTTCCTGCATTTATGCATGTATTATTTTTATAACTGGAAAAAATAAATCTTTTTTTTTTTTCAAAAGAGATTGTGTGTTGTGAAACTGAGAGGCCACTTTGAAGGAACTGATCTGAACTTAGTATGTTACACAGAATTTCTTGATGTTTCAGGATGGGCCAAGTTTACTGGCCCAAAGAGCAGTACCTTTGACAGTCATATTTAGCCAGGAAAACAAGGGTCATTCAGCTTGGATATGAAAACAAGTGTCCTAATATTGGAATTTCTTTTCCCTCTAGTGCAGTGTCTTTCAAGGGTTTATTATGAGAAAAACATAATATATTGTAAGCCAGTGTACACACACACAGTAAACTTCTCACATAAAGTATCCATTACCTGCAATGCACTGTTATTTTTGCTCTATTATTTAAAGACAAAATACAAGTCATGAGCCACCAGATTGGTTTCATGATCTATTTATGGGCTGCTCCTCGAAGTTGAAAACCACTGTCCTGGGCATGAGGTAGAAGCAGCCTTTCTGTGGGCTGTGGCCTGGAGGTGGGAGGAGAGGAGGGAGGGAGGGAGGGAGGGTTTCCACAGTAACTGATGTCGGACTCCAGGTGTTACTCATTATAGTTTCAAGGAAGAGTTGGGGGAGGGAAAATAAGGTAAATGCTTATTATTTGTAATCATTCGGTATCTTTATGCCACTTTTAGCACATGCTCATTAATATCCTGTTCCATTTAGACATGCATCTGCCTGGTTTGGCTTAGCATGTAAATTCCGGGATCCCCTTTGCTTGGAGCTGTCATCAGTGTGGACAGGCACAAGGGTGGCATTGTTTCAGTCAACAGATATTTTCTGAGCACCTTCTCTGTGCTGGGCACTGTGCTAGGCTCTGGGGTTAAAGCAGCAGACAAGAGAAGTCAGATCCCTGCCTTCCTGGATCCTACATTCTCGTGGTGGCATCTCAGTGTAGCCCGTTGTCTGGGTCGCCTTTGACCAGACACTCCTGAGGGTTCTCCTCCACATGTGTCTTGAACTTAGCCTCCTTTTACCTCTACTCCTTGTATGGGCCCTGCCCCTTCCCCTTCTCTTCTTCCCCATCCCATCTCCCATCTTAGGTCCAATCTCTTTGCTTCTTGAGATCCTACAATCGTTTTAGCTTCAGATAAGACTCACCCCATCCTTCCTGCAGTTCTCAGGCCCTGTGTCTTTTACAGTGGTCAGTCACATGGGCCTTACTCATTCAGTCAGCATGTGGCCTCTTCCTTCTCCAGGTTCCCTTACACTATCTTCTAGTGTTATTTCCTGGGCAGGAGTCTAGTCCCCGCAAGAAGATGAGCTCCATGGTTTATTCTTTCACCCCTGCACAGCACCTTGCAAAAAGTTGGTGCTCATTAACTGTGCAGATTGTCTCTCCCACGTTGCCCTGCAGAGCTGTTTGCTGCCTCAAAAGACTCAGCTCTGCACCTCCCAACTCTGCAAGTGCAGCTTCTAGTTGCTTCTACTTCCAACTGGGCCTTGGGTTTGGACCCAGCCACCCTTGTTTGTCCCACTTCTGTCTCTCTTGGATCCACCAATCCTCCCCTCCGTAGCAGGTTCAGGCCTGCTCCAGTCTTGAGCAACTCAGACCAAGGCTAGATGTGTTGGGAAACAGCATACGTGGCTGGTACAAGCCTGCTGGGAGTGAGGCCCAGGTGTGCTGTGTGCTAGCTGTGTGACCTTAGGTAAGTTCATTCACCACTCAGTCTGTTTCTTATGTCATCTGAAAACCGGGGATGTTTATGATGCTGGCTTCCCACGGTACTTGAGAAGCTCACCTGCGAGGATGCCTGTGCAGCAGCTGGCGGGATGCCCAGCACACATTCAGTGTCGCTCCAGTGTTGTTGGTGATGGCGGAGCACACCCGGGAGCAGGGGGCCCTCTGGCCATTTCTCCCCTGTCTCCTCTTCAGGTCTGCAGCTCCCTTTGCTTCCAGCATTCCTCCCTGGTTCTGATTGGTTGCTCTGTGAAATAAGCAAGAGTCCTAGGGCATCTGAGTCTTTCCGTTTAACTACCAGTTCTCTTTCCTGAACTGGATCCTATCCCAGTCCCTCAGCTCCGCTGCCACAGGCTAGATCCTGCCAAGTGCAGGCGAATCACTTAAGTTCAACCCCGTCAGCCCCTTGTTGGGCTTCCCTGAGGTTACACCCCACACCTTCAACTGAACCAGAGGAGGGCCTCATGTCTGCCTGCTCCCTTCCCCCGCCCTCACTAGTCCTGTAGTACCGCTGGCTGCCCCCTCCAGCCATCTAGGCTGGGGGAGTGCCCTCCTTCCCACTCTGCTGGGTGCTCTCTCATGCCTCATTTCTCAGCAACCCGTCTTTGCTTGCCCTCCCTCCCCCCTTAGTCACTTTCTCCTCCCTGCCAAAAAAAATCACAGTGGAGAAGCTTGTCTTCGAGGGTTCCATTCAACTTGCTCTACATTAATGCTCCACTATGGTGACCCACCGCTGAGTCTTTCACTTGTAATGTAATCTAATAATTTACATGCACTTTGCAAGCAATACTCTCAGAGACTCACAACCTGCTTGAAATCACTCTGCTGTTACAGTATTTGAGCTGATGAGAGAGCAGCACGAGAAAGAGTAGTTATTGATACTACAATGGTATCGGGTAAATCTGGGAAAATAATGTTCGCCCAAGGTGAGGGTGTGCCGATGGATTATAATATCCTTCCTTAGAGAATCATTTAAGCTTGCTAAGGGTCTTTGATTGCTTTTTGGCTTGTAATTGGACTAGGCTAGGTCAAAGTATTGTAGGAATAGAAGCAAAGGAAGCTAGAGGAAGTGAGCTAGGCATGGAATCCCATCTTCCTGGGATGCTGTGAAAATGTTTTCGTTTTGATATACTGTATGACTTTTACAGAATTAATTGGCACTGTGATTAGGTTGCTTTATTTCTTCCCTCAAACATGTTGGAAGCCGATCCTAATATGCAGTAGTAATGAAAATAGAGTAATGCTGTAATAATAGTACCATTGTAAAGTGAATTACACCATTAAGCATCTATTTTGTCTAACTTGTATTGTGATGGTGTGAGTGATACACACACATGCAGACTTAGAGTAGCTGGTCTTTAAGAAACAGACTCTAGCTGAGAAGCCCCAATGCTATATAATATTGAACAGTCAGTGAATGAAAATAAACCATTGTTCAGTGAAAAAGTGAATTTTTATGTATTTAAATATAAATTTATATATGTATACACACATATATACAAGTACAAACACATAAACACACACAGGCACACAAATATTGTACCAGTCGGGCAGATCAAGAAGAAGATATATGACTAGCATTAAAGTGCTTGCCTGTGTTGCCTTTTTAGCAAATTGGCTGGCCTGCCTGGGGACAGGTATCAGTTACGGCAGGCCAAGTCAATAATAGTATCAAGGGTAGGGTTTGAAAACAAGGCTTCATGTATTTGTTTCAACCTTTTCATCCTTATTATATCTGGGAGCCTCTATGAATTGACATGTCTCAAGTTGGGAAAGAAGCATTAATGGCCCAGGAACTCTGGTCATTTTATTTTGTCATTTGTCTCCCAAGGAAGGACATTGGCCAAACAACTTCTACCACAGCAGAAAGAGAGAGGCATATTTTTACGCCTTAAGTCATAAGCTAACCCTAGAGCAGAAACAGGATCTGAGAAAGTGGCATCAGATGTGGCTGCTCACAGTGGGGCATGTGAATTAAGAAGTCCCAGGATGAATTACACTTTGCTTTGGTTCCAGTGACTTTATCCCTGAACCTTCAGGAGAATTGGCATCAGTTGGGTAGTTTGGCAGTAAATGTGCATGGATTTCCAGCCATTTCCAGGGAGGTCCTGAAGACTTACCTGGTTAATCTCTAGGCTGGATTGCCGCCTCCAAGACCTCCTCTCTATGTTTTCGTGCAGAGGCCATCTGGAAGGGATTTTGTTGGTCATCTCCATCTCTCACCTGCCCTCACTCCAGGATCTTGCTTCTGCAGCATTGTCAGTCAGTACCACCACCTGGTAATCTGAAACCCCAGAAAGACCTCGTCCAAAGAGTTGAGATTTTATGTACTTTAGAATATATCTAACTTTCATATATATATATAATGCTGGCTCTGATGACCAGAATATCAAAAGCAAATTTTCTTCATAAACAACTGCGCTTTCTGTATCTCAGGTCAACAATGTTGATTTTTTAAACTCTGTGAGCATTTGAGGAAAGAGTACACAGCATCCATGCCTGGCATCTGGATTAAGAATATATTTAGTGGAGAAATTTTATTGCAAACCTCGGTGAAAAAATATCAATATCACATTGTGCCCAATAAAACATTATAATGAAAATTACCGTGGTGTTTGACAACATCCTGGTATTAATTGGTCTTGTCCATTATTATTTCTTAATAGCAAACACACTCTGGTTTTATCGCTCATTAGTTACAGTCTTTACTGAAGTCACATTTTGCTGCTTCAGCTCTGTTTACCTTCTTATTGGTCTCAGTTCCTGGAGGGCAGCGTTGTAAATTGCCTTGAGTTTTCTGTCCCACATCTCTGCCTCTTACTTTGTCGTTCAGTGAATGCCCTCAGGATGCCAGTGACGGTACAGGTTAGAATCAATATGTGAAAGATGAGCCAGCTGAGGGAAAACTGGGATGAGGCAAGAAAATCTAATATTCTTCGAAAGCTTCAGATATTTAAAGGTGATGCAATATATTGCCTCCTTTCATTGATACATCAGGTATTAATTGAGCACTTACTATGTGCCACATCCCCTGTTGGTCAGTGGAGGTACAGAGTTAAATTAAGGGAAGAATCGATAGGCAGGAAAGACCTATTAACTAGTAATTTCAAAAAAACATGGAGCGTGCTATAATAGAGATATTTACAAAATGTATAGTGCACAGAAGTGGGAGGAAACATTTCACGAGGAGTCAGGGAAAGCTTACTGAGTGGGCATCTCTGCCTAATTTTTGGAAGAATGGGGAGTGATTTGCTTAGAGGGCAAAAAGTGAGAGGGCATTCTGGGCCAGGGTTCATGAAGTGCAAGTTCATGGCACATTCAGGTAGGGTGAATGAGGTGGAGCCTGGCCTAAGCATAGACTGTGTGGGCAGGACTAGGAGATGAAGCTGGAGAAAGAAGACGGGGGCCAGGCAAAGCATTTTGGACCTTTTCCTAGGAAAAAATTTTGAGCAAGTGAAAAATATCTGATTTCTTTTTGGTAAAGTACTTAAGCCTAAGTATGTTGAGGTTGGGGTGGAGGATTGCCGGTGATAAGGAGCCAAGTTAGGAGACCTCTGTGGTGCTTCTGGAGAGACGTGCTGCAGGCTGGGACCGGAACGGGGTGCGGAGGTGGGCTCTGAGGGAGCATTTCCCAGGGGGTGGAATTGGAGGTGCATGGTAGACGTTCCGACAGGAGTCAGCCCCAGAGTTGGGTGGAATTATTGGCTGGGACGGTTTGGGGTGTGATGTGAAGAGGGGAGACGGCAGGGGTTCCATTTTGGATGGGCTGAGTTGGAGGTGCCGGCGAAGTATCTGGAAGTGTAGGTCTGGCAGGGAGCGTGTGACAGTATGGCACCTTTGGGATTAGGAAAACCAGTCTTTTAACCAGGGCCTGGAGCTCAGCAGGGACCGCCGGGCTGGAGATATTACGAAGCAGCATTTATGACAGGGGACTGGCAGGTGAAATTTTTACACAGGACATGTTTCTGGATTTTGAAGTGAAATCAGGAGAAAATAAGCCTAAGGTCCAGGTGGTTCTGGCTAAGAAAGTTAAGAGGATGGATTGGTGCAGTGACAGAGAAAAGTATCTCGGAAAACTGGCTTTGGACCTGGAAATTTTGTATTTACTAGAGGCACACACACACAGAACAAACCAAGAATGTCTTTAAATTCAGAGTGAGGTTTTAATACACTTTGCTGCTTCGGGTTGCATTTGAGTTTTATCTGCTTGGATGGTGGTCTTGTTCCCAACATGTCTAATTGGTGATTGTAGAGTTGTTGCTTTTTTTTTTTTTTTTAAACTTTCTACACAGTCCAGCATTGATTTATCCTGTCTCTAAAGGGAATCTGCCTCACACTTGACAGAACCTCAGGGTTGGGAGAAGTGGAATGCATAGTAGCTGTGGAGAGCCACATTGCCCAGGGAGAAAGCCTTTGTGGGAGAGAAGGTTGAAAGAGGGTCTTGAGAAAGGGTGTGAGATCTTCAAAGGATGGGTTTAGCCATGGGAAACTAAAAGAAAAAACTTTTTTTTAAATTGACCAGGAAGAGACAAAGAAATGCACAAGTGTTTGTTGGTGGGCTGGTGGTGATAATGTTGATACTGACTCTAGTGGGATCGCTATTCTGCATGTTTGCAGCACTTACTGTTTGCAAGGAGCTTTCCAGTATTCAGTAGCCTCCGGAGGCCCTGGAAGGAAGTTGATAATGTCGCAGGCCACAGAGTGACTGAAGAATAAAGACGTGTGTAATTAGGGGGACCTGTTGACTTGAAACAACTCCAGTGAGTGTGACAGGAGGGGCTTAGCCTGTTGGAAGGACCCTCTCTTTGCCTTCTGATGTGGTGGCCGAGCTCTTATTGTTTTCAGTGAGCCCTGACTAAACACTTTCCCCGCAGGTACGCCACTAATATGTCACATGAATTATTTGTGTTATCTCCGTGCTGTGAAATTAGAGGCCTCTCCCCACAGTGCGATGCGCAGATTAACACGAAAGCCTGTTTTGTATGGTATGGGGGAAACCAGGCACATATCAGGGAACTGTTTTGTGTGTGTTTGATCTGACAGTGGGGAGGCCTTGGGACGCCAGTGTCTTCTAAGACCCGAAAGCTGAGCTCCGGCTGGAGTTTTCTTCAAAGAGGTTTAAATTTTATCCGTTGGCACTTCTGAGGAGGGGAAGGAAGGTTTGGAGTGGGTGATTCTGTGATGATTCTTTTCTTGCTGCTGTTTTCTTCTCGGTCTTTTTAACTTTGCAGAAAGCCCTTCCAGTTCTACGGTCAGACCCTGTTCAGGACGTTGGTGGCCAAACAGTCCCCTTTTGTTCAGTGAGCGTCCTATTTTTGTTGCTCTTGAAAGGTGCCCTTTGGGACAGCGGAGCCTTTCTTTGGGCTGTTTAGAATCAAGGCCTGAAGAAATCTAAACAGAAATCATTCTCAGCCCGGGCCAAGTGTCTCCTTTGCTTAGCGAGGCTAAGCTAACCCACACAAGATGAAATCTAACCAGCTGGTTACCTGAGAACCACCTTGGGGAGTTCTCCAGCCTGACTTCTTGCTTTGGCCACCATCCCAAGAGCCAGGGAAAGCTGAGGGTCACAGCCTTTCTGTGCAGAGATGCAGGAAGAGGGTTCCGGCTCCTAGTGAAGAAGCATAGGTTGGGTTATGTTTTAAAGGGTCCAGTGTCGGCCTGCAGAAGGTTGAGGCTCTGTAAGGATCCTGAGAGGAAGTAGCTCAGAGTAGATATTTATGATCATTAGCTTAGTTGTCTTAGAGTGGTGCAGTTTTTTCCCTTTATTGCTCAAGCTTTCAGGGAGCTCATTTTATTCCATTTACTTACTTTTTCTTTCCAGAGAAAAAAGTATCCATAGCTTTAGCCCACCTCACATATTTCTGTTATTCCCAGTTCTGCCTTTTTCTTTCACAAATTAGGTAAACTGAGTCATTTGAGAAAATTAGGGCATATACAGGATTTGATAGTTTAGAGGTTGTGCAGTTTGAGGTTATTTTATTTGCTTCTGTTATAACAGGTGTGAGGTTAGGCTCTGTGATTTGAAACAGAATCTTTATTCCTGCCCCAAAGATCCTCTGGTTTAGGGCTCACAGACCTCATTGCACAAGTACTGCCTTCAGTTTTGGAATTTTTCTTTCCACTTTAGGTATCGCATGGGTCAATCAGGTGGAATAGGGGAAGAGTTTTGGGCTTTGTTAGAGAAAGACTGGCTAGACAAGTTTGATCCCTCGGGGCAGTTTGGAACCTTCTTGAGCATGAGGTCATTGGTATATTTAAATTCTGAGCTTCCACTCGTACTGGTCAGTGAAGCTCTGTCCCTCCTCATTAACTGTATATTTTCCTCTGTGTTTCCAGAGGAGGAGACACCTGCCTGTCTGGGAAACCCCAGCATCCTGGGAGTGTCCATCCAGCTGGCCCCTGTGTATACAGACAACTGAAAAGTGAAGCAGTTTGGAGATGGGCATTGTTTTAAAGCTAAAGTCATATATTTCAGAAAGTTAAGGACTGGTTCTGTGACAGGGAAGTTGAGCTAAATATGCAGTTCTATTTTAATTTTCACTTTATGCCAAGGCGAAAGCATTGGTAGATAGGCTATAAATGTATAAGTAAGTCACTGCAAGAATAGCCCCTTGCAAAATGCAGATTTAG
Source organism: Mesoplodon mirus (assembly GCF_964341445.2). Classification (NCBI taxonomy): domain Eukaryota; kingdom Metazoa; phylum Chordata; class Mammalia; order Artiodactyla; family Ziphiidae; genus Mesoplodon; species Mesoplodon mirus. Next base: position 51,812,382 of record NC_138979.1, on the reverse strand, counting down.
GAAGGCTAAATATTTTCTCACATACTTTAATGCACATGTATGACTAACCTCTGATTGAGTTCCCGAGAAAGGGATGTTGTGTAACCACTTAACCTTGATCACTGTAATGAATTGCACAGCGGTCTGCACAACTGTAATGGAAGTATTTGGTTGTCTTAGCTTAGGCTGCAGTGACAAAATACCATAGACTGGGTGGCTTAAACCACGTTTATTTTCTCATGGTTCTGGAGCCTGGGAAGTTCAGACCCAGGTGCTGGCAGATTTGGTTCTTAACGAGGGGCCTCTTCCTGGCTTACCGATGGGCGTCTTTTTACTCTATCCTCACATGATGGAGAGAAGTCTGGTGTCTCTTCCTCTTCTTATAAAGGCACTAATCCCAATGGGGACCCCACCCTCATGACCTCATCTAAACCTGTTTACCTCCCAAAGATCTCACCTCCTAATATCATTACAGGGGGCAGCAGTTATGGCTTCAACATATGAATTTGGGAGGGGGCAGGGACACATACATATAGTCTATAATGTTGGTTGACACTTAACGCTTTCGAATAATTTTCAGGGTGGTCAATTTGTCTCCAAAAAGTTGTTTAAAATTCTTAACTTGCTCATTTGTTTGTTTAAACAGAATCCGATTTTTCTGTGTATGTTTTATCGTAGGCATGGCTGTGTCTCATCATATTCCTGTACTGTTTGAAAGCTACAGTAGTAAAGCCCAAGGTAATTAAGGCTGTGGTATCATTGTTTTAAATTAGTGTGGGTGATTTTTTTAATGTAATTCAATGACAAATTCCTTCCTATTCTGCATAATTGGATCACATGTTAATTTTGTGGCAAATAAAGATCTATTTTACATTTCTATTAGAAAGACAAGCCCCTGTGGCTAGGTCTGAATTTGGATGTTTGCTGTTGGTGGTACTGAAGCAGTGAGCCTTTTAGAGTCGATTCAACTTCTAAAAAAAACGCATCTGTGACTCTTTTGGGTAAGGAAAGAGTTTTCAATCTAAAGGTCATAAACAGGCATAGGTTTCACATAGAAACAAATATTGAGAAGACAAGAAAATGAAGTATACAAGCACTAATGCAAGCAGAGAATAACTAATTCATAGGTTATCCAGTATGTTCTATATTCCCCAAAACGTTGACCTTTGCCTCAAGCACATCTGTTTGTGAATGGTTATCTGTATGATTAATGCCTTGGGAGTTTGCATGAAGCAAAATAATAAAGATAAGTTGTGAGTAGTGCACTAAACCAGTAATCAAGAGACCTGGGTTCTCATCCCAGCTTGACCATTCATCATGGAAGTGGCTTTGAGCAACTGGCTTTCACCACCACCACCTCCTCCCACCCTCCCCCAGCTCCCCAGCCCCACCTTCTTCAGGTGAGTCCCAGGTGTAGCTTACGGAGGCACTGAGCTACAAGTTCTGCCATCTCTGACCTTCTGTGACCTTGTGACTAAGACCCAAGTTTTAAATGCAACAATGAATATACATTCCTTATTTTTTTCTCCCTTTTTTAAAAAAAAGAGGTATAATTTACATATCATAAAATTCACCCTTCTGAAGTGTACAAGTCAATGATTTTTAGTAAATTTATACAGTTGTATAACCACCACCACAATCCAGTTGTGGAACACCTTCTGTCACCCCCAAAAGATCCCTCATGCTCATTTGTTGTCACTACACCCTCCTATGGCCCAGTCTAAGGGTCATTCATCTACTTTCTGTCCCTGGAGATTTGCCTTTTCTGGATGTTTATTTAAATGTAATCATATAATATGTGGTCTTTTGTGTCTGACCTATTTTACTTAGTATCATGGTTTTGGAGTTCATCTATGTTATAGCAGGTATTGGTATATGGGTCCTTTTTATTGCTGAATCCTATTCCATTGTATGGACATACCACATTTGCTTTATCCATTCATTCGTTGATAGTTCCCTTTTTCTTCCTTTTTTGTCCTGTGGGGCACTTATTCTCACTGTAGCCTGCTCCATATGGGGAAAGAACAGATCTCTCTTAGAGAAATGCTAATTCTTGATCTCATATCTTCTTTAGTAGAAGAGGCCAGAATTTTGTGTTTAAACCACTTAAAATCTTCCAAGTTAGTGGACTGAGCTGTCTGGGTCATTGAAAATGTGATCAAACAACCATGTAGTAACTATCAGTAAATGGGAAAACACTAGCTGTGGACCCTTCTCCATGATATACAATTAATGTAAATGTGAGGTTTCCCCATAAATGAACTTGACTCAAAAGCTTTACCAATGTTGTTTGTTGTTTTACACATTGGGTGATGAAATACTTGGAAGCAAGTGTTAAGGATACTGGCCATTACTCTGACATAATAATGTTACTTTTCAGCATTTTCCTCTGAAAGTCATCAGAGTTATTATGAGCAACAACAAATCCAGAGAGGGAAATACTTGCAGAGAAATTCATGCTTCACTTTTCAGCTATGAATCACAAAGACCACTGAATATAATTGTGAAGAAAAGGTGGATAGATTGAGAGAAGCTTGATTAAGTATTCGGGCCATTGATTTCTTGAAAGAGATGCCATAGGCTAGACTCTAGGGATTTCGATATTTGGTGTTCTTTTTGTGTTGTGAGTGAAAATGAGATGTGTAGGCCATGTGGTAGGCTCTTAGCTAATGGAGGATAGCAATTCAGTACTCTTGATGCTTCTCAAATGGTTCTCCAGTTTGGAGTTTACCTCTTCCTTGTGGCTAATTGTGGCTAATCTGCAATATGTTTCTATCTTCATCTGTTCCCAGGTCCATTCAATTTTCTTGGCTTGTGTGTCATGAAGGATGAAGGAGAAAGGCTACTCCCTTTGTCTTTCTCACCTCCATGGGTTCAGTATGTTTTGTAGCCATGCTCTAGTCTAAATCTCAGAAATTGGACCCATAAGTAGTGTGTGTGAATGTGTGTGCGTGCACATGCATGTGTGTGTGTATGTATGTACATACGTTTATGTACACACATAGATTCACACACATGTATATTCTTCCAACTACATAATACGGCTAGGCTTCTGTAAGCCAGCAGCTTGACTCCGTTTTATTTAGCATGCTAATTATAAACAGCATCAGTAATATCTTTTGGAATTTAGATGTTAGACTGTTTACTATTCCCAGTGGTGGAGGTGATGTTTAGAGCATCACACCCTGCCTCTTGGATCCTGGGAAAGCTTTGCCTTGGTTGAATCCATATGGTAGGTTACTGTAGAGAAAGATAAACCAGGACATTCTTTTTTTTTTTTTTTTTTTCCTATTCTTTTTGCGGTATGCGGGCCTCTCACTGTTGTGGCCTCTCCCGTTGCGGAGCACAGGCTCCGGATGCGCAGGCCCAGCGGCCGTGGCTCACGGGCCCAGCCGCTCCGCGGCATATGGGATCCTCCCAGACCGGGGCACGAACCCGTATCCCCTGCATCGGCAGGCGGACTCTCAACCACTGCGCCACCAGGGAGGCCCCCAGGACATTCTTTAGTAAACCTCAGACCCTCCTTTGTGCAGAGCCTGAGCTATGGTAGCTGTGGGCAGAGAAGCCTGCCCAGGGCTGGGTGCTTCCAGGCCTTCCTAAGGATGAGCAGGCTGCATCCAGGCATGATCACATTCTTACCCTTCTCTCCCATGGCTTTAAAGAGGGAAAAAATTTCCTCCTCTCATGCAGGAAGGAAGCAGTTAGGAGAAAAGTGTCATGTCACTTTGTGGGTGGGGTGAGGGAGGGAAGGCCAGTGGCCTGTCTTATTTGGACCCATGTTACAGTATTATCACAGTTGATCATTACTAGAAGTATTTATGTATGAGTCTCTGCCTAAATCGTGAGATCCTTGAGGATAGAGATGCAGTAGAATTACCTCTGTGTTTTCCAGTGATCCCAACACAGGGCTTTGCATACATCAGGCACTCAACTATCGTTTTGTGAATAAGTAGATGATGAGTAGATACTTTCCATATAACAAATGGTATCTGTGACAATGTTAGCATTCACTGTAGGGCCTGCTACTGTTGCTGGGAGCCAAAGATAGAGAAATAAAGGACCCAGTCCCTGGCTCTCTCCCTCTCTACCTCCCTCCCTCCTCCCCTCTTCTACCTTCCACAACCATGTATTCAGTTCTTATGCTTACCAGGCCCTGTACTAGGCATTTAGGTTATAGATATGAAATAAAATATTACCCTGTACTAGGCATTTAGGTTACAGATATTATTATCTGTATCTTCAGTGAGTTTGCAAGAACAGTTACCTTCATGTGTGATTTGATAAGAGTTCCTAATAGTTACGAGCTCCTACTTATTGGTTACTTACTCTGCTCCAGGCCCTGAGCACACTGAGCTCAGCTCTTAAAATTCTCTCTACCTCCCTATGAGGCAAGTTATTATGTCCCCATCTTGCAGATAGAAGACGGAGGCCTCTTGCAAGTGGCTTAGTCAGAGCCCAGGACATGGACCTCTCCTACCACAGCTCACGTCCTCTTCCCCTTCCCCTGACTGTGATAACGGTGTCTAGACAGCAGCCCTGGGGCCCCGGGGGCCTTTTTGTCTCTGTTTATGCTCCTTTCCATCTGCAGAGGTGGGAGGTTGCAGTCTCAGTGGATGGAGCTCCTTGGAGTTGTGCAGGGTTCAGCCAAGTCAGCTGACCACAGCCTCCCCGCGAGATGGTTCTTTACTCTCTCTTGCCCTCTGGCTGTTCCTGTGGCAGCTTCTTCATCATTCCGGTTGCAGGTTTTCCTTTCATTCCTTAGGTATCCTGTTGCCCTTCCCGGGCTGGAGGTGGTCCTGCCAGAGAACTCCTTGAGATTTAACTCTTCCTCACTGCCCTGGCCGACTTCCGGCTGACTAGACAAAGCGAAACCCCGATTCCTGCATACAGTCCTGACAAGTAACTTTAACCGACTGTTCAGAGCAACCTGTGATTGCGGCTTGGCAGCTGCATGTGCCATGGACTGTGACTATTAAAGATGCCGAGTTTACCACGTGCCAGGGCCCGTGAACATATCCTCAGAACCTCCCCCAGCTCCTTCAGCGCTTTGCAGCCCTAACAGGAGCTGCCAACAGAGAAGTTGCTGAACTTGGCATTGGCTGGGGCATGGTTTTATTCAGCCAGACTCTTGTGGGCTTGCCGCCCCTGGTATGGAAGCCGTCCGTACAAGGAAAGTCATAATTATTACCATGGACCCTTCTCTGGTTCACTGCTTTCACAAGAAGGGGGGAAACCCAAACTTCATAAAGTTAGTGAGACTTGCCTGGGCCCACATGTGACACGTTGGTATTTCGAGGCAGGGTTTGGCCCGGTGCAGGGCAAACAACGTGAGAACAGCAACGGTGCCGACCAGCACACTGAAGTTTTTAGATTGAAAAGCCTGAACAGAATGTTCAGCTGGAGCTGGGGACATATTCCTTTCCTATTTTATCTCTGCCATAAGCCTCGGGGCTGATTGGAAAACACACCCGCCGCAGGATGTGGATAGCCAGGATTTTATGTTTATTTCTTAGACCTGCTCAGTGCACGGTCTCTCGGTCTCTCTCCTTCCCTCCCTCCTCCACCCTGCTGCCCCTCTCCCCCTGCTTCCCTCTCCTCTTTCTCTCCCTCCCTCCCATCTTCTCTCTCAAGCTCTTTTGGGTGAAATCTGAAAGCTGCTCCTCATTTTACTGGTGAGGAAGTATTCTTTCTCCTTATAGAACAGTGCTAACTTGCCTGACATTGACACTAGGACCCAAGTGATTTTTGCAAATGCAAATCTAATATACCTCTCCCTTGCTTAAAACCCTTCATTGAATTCCTATTGCTCTTAAAATAAAATCCACACCCTTTAACATAGCCTAAACTGGTCCCTGTCTAGCTTTCAAGCCTCATCCTGCACCTGTCTCCTCATCACCCCATCTTCCCCGCACTCACATACATACTCTGTTCTCTAGCCGTACTGAACTTTGGTGCTCAAACATGCAATACTTTTTCGCCTTCACCTGCTTTCCCTTATACCTGTGTCCTATTCACTCCACTGATTTGCCCGTCACTCATTCATTCAGTAAGCAATTACAGAGCACCTCCCCGGTGCCAGGTACTGTTCTGAATCCTAGGGATACAGCAGTGCCGACAGTCTTCCCTTGCTCTCACAGATTGAAGTCCTCCCTTGCTAATCCTGTTCATCTGATGGATCTCAGCTTGGATTTGCTTGTTCCTGGAGGCTTTCCCTGACCTCTCTCCTCTGGGTTAGATATATTTCCTTGGCCTTTTAGATCACCTGTATTTCTACTGTCAAAGTATCTGAATCCAGAGTTTTGAGCTCTTTGAGAGCGGGGAAGTTCCTTGACCAGGGTGGCACATAGTAGGTGCTCAGTAAAAACCTGTTGAAGAAGTGAATGAAGGATGCATTTAACATGGAAGGCTCTTAGTGAGAAAAATGTTCTCCCTGCAGTCATTTCAAACAAAATGCATTCTCCACGTTGTCAACAAGTTGGCAGTGGCCTTTGACCAATAGGAGGAACCAATTGTGTAGATGATGTTTTGACTGTCAGTCAAATTGTTGCTTCTTTATAGGTAATTTGTCTTCCTGGTTGCTTTTAACCTTTTCTCTGTCTTTGCTGTTCTGCAGGGTCGCTATGATATGTTTATTTGTGGATTTATGTGTTCATTCTGCTCAGGATTCGGTGTGCTTATTCATTCTGATAATGCTTTCCTTCTGGAAAATTCTCAGATCTTGTCTCTTTTCTCTCTCTTTCTGAAACTCCTTTTAGATGTATGTGAGATCTCATTTCATCTTCTGTTTCTCTTCTCTTTCATACCTTTTATCTCTGTTTCTCTCTGTTCAACATTCTGGGCAATCTCCTTGCTTTTTTCTTTGAGTTCACTAACCTTCTATGTCTAATTTGCGTCTAAACTGCCCATTGAATTTTTTACATGGTTGTTTAATATGCATACAAGGAAATAATCGTGGCATTACCTGTGAATACTCTTCTGTAATTGTCACCCAGATCAAGATAGAGGACATTGCCTGTTCCCAAAGCTAAATGTTCTTTCGACTTCCATTGTCATAGATTAGTTTTGCTTGTACTGGGTTTCATATGAGTGGAAACATAGCAAACATATTCTTTTGTGTCACGTTCTTTGAGTTTTTAATTTTAAATGACTAATATTTGTCCTATCTAGAAATTTTTTTCAAATTTGTCTATTTTTTGCCATAGTGTTCTGTTGCTTCATTGTTTATCCTTTCTTTTTTTTTTAACCTCTTTAATAATTTCAGAGTAGTTTATTCTATAGAACCTACTATAATATTCTATTATGTCAAGTTTTTATGGTGCTAATTTTTAAATTTGTATCTGATGTATAATGGATCTTTTCCTTATGTAGTTTTTGATTGCAGATTCATCTTCGATCAGAATTTTTCATCAGAGAGTCCTGTAGATATGGAGCTGTAGAAGTGTTCCTATCTTACAGCACAAGAGTAGTATAAATTCAGAACCCGGATACAGTTACATATTACATTGGTTTAGGATTTCAACTTCTTATAGGAGATTTTTTTTTTTATTACCCACCTGGAATTCTCAGTAGGTGGCGAGTTTCTTTTTCACTTCCTTTGGTCAGAGGTAGAGTTTTTGTAGTGTTTCTTTCATGAAGGGGGAAATATTTTATGGATCTCTGTTTTAGTAGAGATCTCAGTTCTAACTTTTGGCCTAGCAAGGGTACAAGGTCACGTCTCCCATCGCTGTGAGAGTGTTAGGACCCTGGCCCCTATGTGCCCTCCCCAAGGTGTGTACATATAGGGATGTGTCCCCCCTGCCCCCAACCCAGGCCATCGCTGCATCATGACGTCATTACTTTTCTGGCTCTAACATTTTTGCTTTGTTTCTGGCCTCTGTGTTTCATCCTAAGTTTTGCTTCTGGTAAGCTTGTATAACAGAATACATTATGGAGACCCACCCAGATCTCCTGAATCCAGATCTTTAGAAGGAGGACATAAAAACCCTGTGTGTTTAGGAAATGCCCCAGGTGGCTATTAAAATCAGGCAAGTGTGAGGCATGTTACATATGGTAATCTCTTAGGTTCTGTTTAGTCTGTGATGTTACGAGGACCTAATGTTTCTTTCTCTGTTTCTGTCCATCCTCCTTTATCTTACCTCTCACGTCACATCCCTACAAAAGTGGGCATTGAAATGTCTAATCTGGATATTCAGGCAAAAATGAGTTGGTCTCATTCTATTTTGAGTTACATTAATCTTCCCTGGCCCATGGCTGGAGGAGGCCCTGTGAGACAGTGGTTCACTATTTTCTGTCTCTGTCTCATCAGAAATGTCATGATAACCCAGTGGTGTGCAAACTTTTGAAGAACAATAGAATTACTAAATACTTTAGTTAATTCAGAAATATTTCCTGGAAAAATTTGAGTTAATATGCAGGGTTTGAAGATACTTGTGCAGTTAAGTACCCACAGGACTGAATCTGACTAGAGGCAAATCACCCAATTACTGGCAGGGAATGAAATCATGTTTACAGAGAAACCTTCAGAATCCCACCTGCCCCTGTTTCATCTCTTCACCATTTTTTTTGGCTCACAGCATGATTGCATTGTTTTGGGGGCCTGATTCCAGATATATTTCTTAGTGGATTATTCTACCCGCCTCTCTTACCAGCCACCATGGCTACTGTGCGATATAAGAAACCACCTGTAATTCTTTCCCTTTATTTTGAAGAAGCAGCAGGTTCATGGGTGTGGCAACAAATTCACAGAGACTTTGACATTCACAACATTTAGTAAGATTGGTCAACCTGGTCTGATCTTGCTTGGGCACCTGGGTCTGAAAACAATAGCTACCCATCCTTTGGGTTTGTGCATGGTACCTCCAAGAAATGCCTCAACTTCCAAAACAAAAACCCAAATGTAAATTACGAGGGTGGCATGGAAGATAATAATTGTTATGAAGACTGATTTAGAAAAACCGTTTATTGTGCTGCTCTATCGCTGTGAAAAAATATGTAGCTTCTTGCATTTGTTAAAACCAGCCGGCTTCTGCTTTCTGGTCTCAAAACACGCTTTGCATTTTTTTTTGTTTCCCCTGGGACTGTCAATTTAATTCAGGAATGATCTAATTATGAGGAAGTGAATCCAGTCCTCTGGATCATACGTGTTGACTACCGTGGGAGAAGCCCTGGCAGATGGTTAGTTCAGAGTGAATTTACCTTGGGATTGGGGCTTTAGACTGACAGCTTTTTTCACTCAATTATGTGCAACAACTGCCAAAAGGACAGCATTGAGCTTGATGCAGATCACGACTGTTGCAGGCGTTGATAAAGTTTAAGCCCATGCCCTGAGTCAGCCAAACTTGTTAGGGTGTTTCAAGGCACCATATTGTGAATGGAAAACAAAGCCCAGTGATGCACAGAGGAATATGAGGCCCCTCCTTTAAAATGCAGGTATTTATTTCCTTTTCCAGGTCAGTTCCTTTATTTAGGCCTCTGTTTTGGTGTCCTGTCAGTGATTCATTAGGTATCTCTTGCAGTTGGCTTTTGCTCTGGGCCCCGCGGACCCTGCAGTGACTCTGTGTTCCCCAAAGTTAATTTATTACTATTTTATTTGGGATGCACAATGACCCCACTCTCCATGCCTTGCCTACCCTGGATGGCTCTCTAAACACCTGAGAGGCAGGGTCTCAAAAGGAGAGAGACCTTCCCAGCGGGTGGGGTGCTTCCTTATGTCGTCGAGAAGGCCCACATAGCTTTCTAGGCCATTCCTCAGCAAGTCAGCTTAGGCCAGAAACTGTGCAGAGTGATTCTTCTCCCTGACTTCTGCCGGGTGGCGCTCGGCAGTCTCCAGTCCTCACCGCAATGGACAACTTTGACTTCTCTCTGTCTCTTTCCGCTCCCCAAAGAGTCCCTTGACTTAGTGCTGTGTTTCTGTGGTGTCCAAGGTCAGGACCCATTAAGATGTTTTTGAGTAGGGCAACGAGAGAAATTGCTTCCTGCAAACCACGGTCTTGGAGGTGGGCCTATCAGAGGGGCTCCTTTGCCCATCCCCACCCCCAGTACCAGGCCTTCCTCACCCTCCATCCTTCACCCCAGAGGCGCCCAGGTGCCCAGCAGTGCTGCACAGCTGGTTCAGTGTTGTTATTTCTGTTTTACAAGCCTGGGGAATCTGAGCCTGAAACTCCTCAGTCAGGTATATGCCGTTGTCAGCCCATTATCAGTTTCCTGATTTACTGTGTAAGCAGTTTTGATCATCCCTGTCATATTTGATTACATTCCCCCCCTTCCCATAACATCTCAGTGTAATTGGTTGGGTAAACTCAACCTCAGTCCAGTAGTTTGCTTGGAATATACTTTCACCTTCTATCTGTGTGACTAAGATGGTTTTCAATTGCTCTGCTCAGGGAAAATCAGGCTTCGAGCACCAGGCCCTTAGCTGCGGAAGCAAATCACCTGGGGCAGGTGGCACAGGCCTGGGATAGCTGGGGGCTTCGGTTAAGCTTCAGGACTCGAAATGGAATTTTCTTTCCTCCCCTGCTCGGGCCAACAGTGGTGTGTGTTTCTGTGTGTGTGTTCTTCAGCATCCAGAGAATATTCATGTTGTATCTGTACCTGGGACCACTGGACAGACCTCTTTTCCATACTTCATCTTTCTTAGAAGTTGGATGTGTTTGGTTTTATTTTTTGTTCCAGGAGGAACAGTGAGGAAAAGGAGCTTTATTTTTTCCATTTTTCTCTTTTTCTTTTCTCCCCTCCCCCCCAGTGGTGCTGCTCCTGAGGGCAAAGAAGGAGGAATCAGTATGCTTTGACAATGGGGCATTTTTGGTCAGTTAAGTGTTTTGGTTAATTATGGGGTTAATCTGAAATACAGAAGCTACTTGGAAATCTTTCTTACTAACATTAATTTGTCCTACAATTTAGCACCCAGAAGAGCTCTAAGGCTTCATGGAGAAGGTAGTTGTAGAATTGAGATTGGAAGAATGAATAAGATTTAGAGAAGGACTGGTGGTTGGGCAGGTGAGAGACAGGTGTTTCTGCTTCTAGGGGGCCACACCCTCAGCAAAGGCAGGAAAGCTGGAAAGCCAGGGTGGGGAAAGGGACAGGCCTCCTGGTATGTGGGTGGAGGAAGGGGGAATAAAGGCGAGTCATAGGAATTAGCAAAGAGAGTAAGGTTCTTGATTACTTTGGGCTTTGGAGTTTGAATTTAAGTCTGTGGGCACTTGGGAGACATGGAAGGTTTTTGAGCGAGGGGTGGCATCATCAGAATTATGCTTCCAGCAAAGTAAACATAACAGCTGCATACAGAGTTGTCTTTTCCTTTTAGAGGAAAATATAATGCAGGCCAAAGCTTTATCAATGCTTGAATAGTAATTATTTTAAAGAACTGTCATTCTAGCATAAACCTTTTTTGGAGAATATTTCCTTCCAGGACACAAACTTTCCTGGGAGTCATCCTTGAGAATTTCTGCAGTCTGGTCTTAGCACACAGAAGCCAGATCCCACTCATTGGCATATCCCACCAGTGTGATTCTGCAGAATAGTACTCATTCCCAAATATCCATGATCAGAATGTTTAGCAAGTGCAGATGTGGATGTGACAAGGATGAAAATGTGGATCAGTCATCGGCGGTAATTTCCCCTGGTTATTTTCTTAGATCTAAATTTAAAGCGGGATGGGAAGACGTTATGATGGTTTATTTCACACAAGCTAGACTTTCTCTTTTAGAAGAATCTGGCTGTCTGGTCATTACTGGACTGCTCCGCTTTCTGTTCAAGATTCTGTTCTTTTGCTCATCATGATTTCTTTTCATGAATGTTAACTTTTAAAGTGGTGTATTAAAATATTATTTATCTTGATCCCTGAGTTTTTTGGCCCCCTTTAAATTTTGTGTCTGAGGTATCTCGCTTGCTTGCTTAGTCTGGCCCCATTGAGTTTACAAAACAGAGTGGAAAATCTTCTCCATGCTGCGAATTTTTTTCAGCATCTCTTCCAGTCTGCTCTGTCCTTGTAAAATATGCCCCTCACACCACACGAAACAAACAACAAATAAACCAACACAGCTCTCCAGCCTCCATGAACTCCCTGGGGGTCTCTAGTGGTGATGGCTTCTTTCCTGGCCACCCCTCCTCCCCATCAGGTTTTGAGATATGCAGGGGAAGAACATCTTATCCATGGACACCTCTTTGTCGAGATTGAGTTCACCAGGGCTCTTTGGATGGGGTCCAGGACAAACCCACTTCATAATGAGTTCTGCTGGGGAGTGAAGAGGATGGGCAACATGGTCCAGTGGATTTATCTCTTTTGACATTTTGACAGTGAATGTCCTTCTCTTGGCCTTACCTGACATAACCCAGTTTAGAATGAGAGGTTCCCTGCAGAGTTACTCCTTGTCTGAAATGAACAAAGATTTGCCAATAAAACCAGAGGGAGAAATGATAGACTTGGGCGGGCCTCCTGGAGAGTTAACCCTCGTCCTTATTTTGCAGTTGACAAACCTGAGGCACAGGGACGTGATGGGGCTCCTCCTTAGCCCCGCGGCTGGCAGTGCAGGGCCAGGCCTAGAACCCAGGCCACAGTTCCTCCCCGGGTAGCCTTCGCCACGCTGTGGCCATGGTGGAGCCCTCTCCTGGGCATGGGGATCCACTTTGTTCTCGCTGGAAAGCAACTGGTTATTAAAGCCTTGCCCTGATTCTAGGTTTCAGTGCCTTTCCTTCCGGACTGCATTAGGCCCCCTAAGTGCCTTTATTGCCATGTGGGGAGAGAGAAAATGCAGACAGCTTGGTAGTTGAACAACCATGCTCTTGTCAGCCCTTGGTGTCGTCCAAGCAGCTATTACAGGGGGCTAGTGCCCTAACGTGGCACAGGCTGGCCGGTCTGGCCTTCTCCAGCAGCTCCTGAACCAGCGCCTGTGGTCCACGGGGCAGTGTGGCTTTAAATTTTCGTTGTTTCCTAAGTTCTGCTCTGGCAAGCCAGCTCTGCCTTAAACCTGCAGAGTTAAATTTACCCCGACTGACAACTGTATATGCAGGGTTTAGTTACATAACAGCAGTTGCTGCCTTTCACATCGTGCTAATCCAAACATGGGGCTCAAAGAGACCATGAAAACGCAGCCTTCCGTTTGGTGCGCTCCATGGGTGACTGGCTTATACGTCTTTGAATTTTTTTAAACACTGTAACAATTATCCCATTATCCTGACTTGGGTGCCATTAGGTGACTTTTTAAAATATCTTAATTATTAGGTTAGCAGATGCTGTGTGCACATGTGCAATTTGTTAATTTATGCTGTTTGAAATGAAATCCAGTTGTTTGCAGCGTCTTTCATAATATTATGGCTAACTGAATAGGAGTGCTGCTGGAATTGTGAGGCTCCTCTCAGGGAAAATGTGCATGCGAGCCCCCATGTACTCTTTGATCATAGCCTTGTGTGCTGTTGTGTTACTTCTCTGTGGCTCTCACCTCCCCACTTTTCCTCTGAGAAGATCATTAGATCCCTTGCAACCTGTAGTGGGCCGGTGGGCCAGGCATAGTGTCTTAAGAGCTGCTGCAGCCAGAAAAGGAGGCTTTTCCATCTTGAAGCAGCCTTGGCTTGTTGGGGGACTGCTGAGCTGCTTGAGTTGTCACACAGAGACTCGGGGGTCTGAGGACTGGTGACACATGTTACTGGTTGGTTGATGGTCTAATCTTGCCAGGTATTCAGCACAAGCTGCTCCTTAGCTATTCAAGCAAGCCCTAAATATTTATTGAGGAGGTACTGCTCGCGATGCTAAATAGACATGATTTGATGGGGCAAAAATACATGGCTTTCAGGGTCAGACCTGGCTTTGAATTCTGGCTTTTGGCTTACCTACAGTGTGGCCTTGGACAAGTAATTTTATGTCCTTAAGGCTCAGTTTCTACAAAGGCAGTAGAAATATCCATCTAATAGCATACCGATCAAGATTATAAAACGGCCAGCAATGTGCTTGGCGCATATGAGATGCTCACTAAATGGTCAGACCTTCCTTTTATTGCTCTTGGACACTCATGTGGAATAGAAAGACATCTGTGGCCTCAGGAGATTATTGTCTCCTTGGAGAGGCAAAGCATCAATGTGTACTGAGTTAAATCAAGGTACAAAGTAATCGTTAGAGATCCGTCACAAATAGTCTGGGACTCATTGGCTAGGGATTGGTATAGACCTAAAGTTCACCTAAAGGAGGGGCTAGATCACTAGGAAGTTGAAGTGCAGGTGTACCTTGATGAGTCTTTGAGGGACGAAAAGAATTTAGGTAGATGGAAAGCTCACTGGGGATTGTGTGTGTGTGTGTGTGTGTGTGTGTGTGTGTGTGTGTGTGTAGGGGGTTTCAGTTGCTTATCAGCGGGGGCGAATAGTGTGTGAAAATGCACAGTGATGAAGAGGCCCAAGGTCGATATGGGAAACAGTAGAATATGCTTTGTCTGGGAGCGATGGTTTGTATATGGTAAACAGTGGAGTAGGAGGTAAGAAATGTAGATCTGAACCCCACTGTGGAGAGCTCTGAATACCAAGGAAATCATTGCATTATCTAATGTGGTTTGGCTTGTTTAACCATGGAACTCAGGATAGACCAGCAGACCTCTGGGAAACCCAACAGGGCAGTGAACCACGGGATGGCAAGTAGACCTCTAGTGGCTGAGAGAGTTACTGCAAAGTCTAAAGATACGAATCTTGCTTCACGTGTAATTTTCACAAGCTTGGCTATATTGTAAGTTGGAAGCAGAGTGTAAATAATATCCAGGCTGACAGCAGTAATGGCTCACAGTCTGAAATCTCACAGTGTCAAAAGAACTACAGAAGGCAGAGAAAAAAATTATAAAACAGCCTGGGATCATTTAGGGATGGCACAAACCCACCTGTATACCACTGTTGATCGTAAAGAAACCACTGCTTTACAAAAAAAAAATAATTGATGACATAAAGTAACAACCTTAACAATGTTACTTATAATGACAAAAAAAGGGCTTTTTTTTTTTTTTTACTGGCACAGTGCTAAGCATTTTACTTACTTAATTCTCACGGCACTTAAATGAGAATGGTCCTGTGTTACAGATGTGGAAAATGGAGCTTAGAGAGGTTAATTAACTTGCCCAAGGTCACAACAGTTGGAAAATTGTATAACTAGGATACAAACCCAGGCAGTGTGGCTCTACCTATGTTTTTAACAAAGACTCTCTACTTCCTAATAACCTCCAAACCTTTAGTCATTTTAAAATAATATTCAGGAAACTCTTTTAATAGCACACTGAAATGTCCAGTGTTTCATTCAAAAATACGAACAGTGAAAAAATAAACTGAGTTTCTGTTATCTATGAAATCAGTTCTGTTGCTTTCTCCAACAATACGGTCTGAGAGAGTATCACACATTTTAAGTCAAGGTAAGAACTATGTGTTGCTTTGTGCCTACTCCCCCTGCCCCCACCATGCGCATTTTCTTTTCTTCTCTGGGAACTTGGAAGGGCGCAGGGTCGTACATCTCTGAAAGGCATTCAACTTACCTTCTGCTCTAGAACTTGAAGCAATTTCATTAGTGCTCTTATTGATTCATGTTGGACTTCAGTGTACTTCTCACTGGCCATTCATTATGCGTCTGGCCTGGCTGCAAGGGTGAGTGAAGGGCAGCAGGAGGTGAGCTTTGTAACAGTGCCCTCCTCGGGGCTGTAGAGAATTGCTATGGAGCCCCTTTCAACTAAGGCAGTTCTTGAAAATGGGGCCTTAGAAGACCAGTAACCCTTCCTATGCCTCAGAGCCATCCACTTAGGTGAGTGCCTCCGGTGGCTTATGGTGGTAATGGAGCATTAAGCCGGGAGTCTTGGCCTTTGATACTGGCACTATTGTGTGATCCTGGGAAAATTATCAAACCTCTCTGGTTCTCAGCAGATCTACCACTGTAAAAGTGGAGAATTTAAAAGCTATCGTACATGTAAAGCAATTCACATAATGTTTTTCACATTCAAATGGAGCTACTATTGATATTGGTATTGGTCACAATTCTTCTGAGTTCAAATGAGAAAAACCAAACTCAGACTAGCCAAAAGAGGAAATGAATGGGCTCATGTAACTAGAAAGTTTAAGGGGAAGGTCCGGACAGCCAAAGAGCTTCTGAGTTGGCCTTTCTCTGTTCTCAGGCATTTCTTCTCCAGTAAGAGATCCAAGGGAAAAGTACAATTGTCTTCTCCCCTTGGGGCTATGTGAATCCTTAAAAACATACTCATTGGCTCAGGCTGGGTCATGTGACCCCACCCTGCACCCTTAACCACCTCTAGTCAGGGCTGTATGACCCTCCACGGCCATCCTGAATCTTGTGCCTGGCCTTGTGGAGAGCACAGTGGATTCTACAAATACATTATTGTTTGATGAGAGGATAGAATTTAGCTAGGCTGAGCTGAGAGAAAGACAGGAGTATTTCAGGATGATACCAACAAAAGTAAAAGGGATGGGAACTGACATCATGTGTGGCAGGATTAATCAAAAGACGTTATGTTTGGAATAGATGGTTTATCCTGGAAGGGAGGGAGATGTAAGGTGGGAGAGGGAATATGGGCTGCAGTGGGTCTTGACTTCTGGGGTTTTTGTTATTCTCTTGGTGAAAGAGAGTTGCTGAAGGTTTCAGCACTAAGGAGTTATAATAGTAATAACAACAACTAATATTTGCAGACACTTCTTCTGCATTTACCAGTCACTGCCATACATACCTTGTCTGTTGGACCTCACAGCAGCCCTGGGAGGCTGTGTCTCTTTTACAGATGAGAAAGTAAGTACTCTGAGATATTAAGGGGCTTGCTGGAGCTCTCTGAGAGCCAGAGGCTCGGAGCTGGGAGGTGCTCTGCTCACCAAATCACGTGTCCCGGGTGAGGGACACAGTGCGTTTGGATGTAAACTGGGAGCCGCAGGTGTCAATCATTCATTCATTCCCTGACTCACTGTTGAGTGCTAAGCAAGGAAAAGCAATAGACTGACTCACTGCCCAACTGGCTTTGAGTCTTAGCAAAGTGAAGAGCCACCTTGGGTCCTGCAGGCACCTGTATTTGGGATGCTTCCAGGTAGCTGAGACTGGGCCCAGCCCAGAGCTGCAGATGAGGCCCGGTTTCCGAGCACGGTTCCCCATATTTTGTAGCACGTCTGCCTTTGCTGGTGAATGGAATATCTGTAGGCCCCTGGTAGGAATGGTAGATCTGTCATCCTTTCCCTCCCATTTAGATTTTCTCTTGGACCATGGGTCGAGTGGGCTGGAACCCTTGTACCCTGGTTGGGAAACCAGCAATCCAGAGTAATTTGCTTTGAAGCACAAGCCATACAACATGTCACTTTTGAAATAAAACACATTAATTTACAGGATGACTATTTTATGGTGAAGAGCAGCCTGCCTAAATGAGGGAAATTAAGGGCCAACGGTCAGGTCCTCTGCATTATTCACACCATCCTCCTCAATAAATCACCATGGCCGAAACCACAGATTAGCACTTAACTTAAATAGCCATGTGTTGGTTAGGGACGACTGGTGTCGTCTGCACACAACATGCTTTATGGAGAGCTACCCCCCACAAAAGCTGCGCATCTCCCTTGGCTGTCCACCTAAGTACCTTGTGCACCATTAAACAAGGTTGAGATTGAACCTGGCCTGCAGTTGTCATCTTCATTCCGGGCAGCCTTTTCTGTGAGAAGTGAAGCTTGAATGGCAATAGTCGTTGGCATTCAGACCTTATAGCACTCTGCAGACCTGATTTTTAAATATTCCTGTTGCCACCAGGTTTTCAGAACAGAAGCCAGACTACAGAACGCAGGGAAGCAGAATTCAAGGATGAGCCCATTGGCAGCTTGGGTCTTGCTGAAGGTGCCTTGATGGACAGAACTGTACTTGAGGTTATGAGGGTGTGTCCTTGGGTTAGTGCATGGGTTTTGGTTGCCTGAGTGCCACTTTATTGTGTTTATCATTTAGAGAGAGAGAGCCTAGATCTGCAGTCACTCTCTCTATTCCACTGGAAGGAAGGGTAGAAGGGGAAGATGAATATTTTAAAGCTTGACAGTGTGTTCATCTGCGAAGCTCTGGTTTTGACTAAAGTGGTTTGGACACAGCCTGAGAAACCCAGTAGCCAGCCTTTTAGTGTCCTGGTGCACATCAGCATGAACTTGAAAGGGGCTGGGTGGTGGTATCAACTTCCCATTTCACTTTTCACTCTCACCTGTTAGGTGTACCCTGATCAGAGTGGATTTCTCTTTTTTTTTCTGATGATGATATCACAAATAGCAATTTGTTAAATAATAATGTAGGTAACAGTTACGGAGTGCGTACTCTCGGCTGGGAGTGGTACCACAGGCTTCGTTTGTAGTGTTTCCATCCTGCATGATGATTGTGCAAGGGAAGGGCTGCTGTTCCTAATTTTAGATGAGGAAACAGAGGTTCAGAGCTTTGCCCGAAGCCACAGCAGTGGGGCCAGCCTCTCTTCGACTCTAAAGATTATGTTCCTTCTACTACACAACACTGCTTCCCCAGTGAAAACCCAAATATACAAAATATCTCCCTGATGCATTTAGTCTTTGTTTATAGACCATTAAGTTCTCAGCTGAAAGGCTAGGAATCTCAAAACTATGCTGTTATGAGCTGTTGAAGATCAATTGGGTGTTTGTATTTTTAAAGGAAGACAGTAGAAAAATAGAATTCTTATATATAAACAAAAGTATTTATGCTTTATATGAAAAATATATGAAATTATACATATATATACACATATATACATATTTGCAAGCATTCTTTAATATATCCATTGGGTGACATATAGATTCTTCCTTGAATTCTTTATGTAACCTATTTTTCATGGCTTTATTTTTTAGCAAAAGCCTCTTCTGATATTTAAAGGTAGGCTTTACCTTATGTAGAAGATGTCTTTGTAAAGTTTAGTCAGTTTAATTTTCACGAGACATCATGCTTTCCATGCACCCTGTAAAATACTCAATTTTAGGGAACCTATTAGAGTCCCTTTTATTAGTGGCCACCCTTTGTAAACTGAGGAGTTAAAGCTTTTTTGTGTGTGTTTCCTCATTTTAGGTCTGAGCACACTGATGTTCTTAATGCAGGACACATTGATTTTTTTTTTTCTGGCCAACGTACTAACTGATGGAGAAAATAACTTATTTATATACATGAGAATTTGCTTCAACAGGCTTTTGGAGTGAGGAACAGATAAACTTCAAAATGTATCATGGACTTCAAGTCACTGTATACAAATCTAATTTATTCCTTTTATTAAGAATTGCAAAATTTCCCATAGTGTAGACACATGTTAATTTATTCATCCCTGTTGATGAATATGTATATTGTTTGCAGTGGGGGGGGGGTTGTGTTTTTTTTTCTTTTTTTTTCATTTCACTCAATGCTGGAATAAGTACAGATATTAGTTCTATCTTTAGCATCTGGGGCCCCTTTTAGGCTGTTGCTCTCCTTCTTGCTGGGACATTGATATTGTACTGGCCTCATATGGCTCCTTCTTCTACCATCCTTTAAATCATCTACTCTGGATCGACTAGGAACTGGGAAGCTAGGTAAGAAGGCTAGTAGATCTTTTCTAAGACAAGAGGCCAAGGATGCTGAGTAGGAACCTGCAAACACAGTGCCTACATATAGATGCTGTATATTATTTATGTCTTCATCCTTTTATGTTCTCTGTTATTAGACCATTAACCCTGGGAGGTCAAAGGTCATCTCATATTCAATTCTGAATCTTTTATAACATCAAGCATAGAGGTAAAAATTCATTCATTCAAGAAACATTTACGTACTGTGTTAACACTGAAGAGTCAAAGACGAAGACGTGGTTTTTATCCTCAGTGAGTTGCTACTTATCACCCAGCCAAGTCATCAAGAGAAGCAAGGTCTCTTTTTTTTTTTTTTGCGGTATGCGGGCCTCTCACTGTTGTGGCCTCTCCTGTCGAGGAGCACAGGCTCCGGACGCTCAGGCTCAGCGGCCATGGCTCACGGGCCCAGCCGCTCCGCGGCATGCGGGATCCTCCCGGACCGGGGCACGAACCCGTGTCTCCTGCATCGGCAGGCAGACTCTCAACCACTGCGCCACCAGGAAAGCCCGCAAGGTCTCTTTACTCTTGTTTTCTTTCCCCAGAGCTGTGTATTTTTTCATTTTCCATTCGGTCCTAGAAAATCTGGGCCTGGGTTTGTAGTGCCTTTGGTTCTGACAGGCTTGTAAAATGTTTCCTTTCTCAGTGAGTCCTCCAGATATTCCTTCTTAATATTGATAACGGTGGTAAGGCTTTTTCACACTGACTTGTGTTATTCATGTGTTAGGAGACTATGTCCTCCTTCATTAAAAGTGTTTTGAGCTACTTGAGGGAATCTCCTAGAGAAACATGTGGCCTTAGATGCTTTTGAGATGCCCCGTTTGTGTATAAGCAGTAAGACCACTTTTATTACCTGCCCTCTTCCAATCACGGACCTCAAGCTTTGAAAGATTTTGATCATCTAACTATTTAATGGTTATTGCCCAATTTTCGTTAGTCAGACAATGGGAGGCATGTATTATCAAAGTAAGTAGCTACTACAGTTCCAGCCGGGAGATCTGGGTTAGTCTGTGCTAGTATTGCAAACGCATATACACCTTTTCTGTCAGAATTTTGGAACTATTCCATCCAGTTTTGCATAACTCTTTAGCACCTGGATCCCTGGATCGGGCACTGCTGCTCTAGAGTAAAAGCCAGACAGCTTACAATCCACAGATGAAACCCGGCCCACGTACTGCTCAGTTGTGCAATAAAGTTTTATTGGCACACAGCCGTACCCATTATATATATATCGTCTACATGTGCTTTCAGACTACAAGGGCAAAGTTGAGTAGTTGCCACAGACACTGTAGGGCCTGCAAAGACTGAAATATTGGGGGGGAGGGATAAATTAGGAGCTTGGGATTAACATGCCCACAGTACTATATATAAGATAGATAACCAACAAGGACCTACTGTATTACACAGGGAACTCTACTCAGTATTCTGCAATAACCTATATGGGAAAAGAATCTGAAAAAGAACGAATATATGTATGTGTATAACTTAATCACTTTGCTGTACACCTGAAACTAACACAACATTGTAAATCAACTATACTCCAATAAAATTTTTTAAAATATATCTTTTCTAAATTAAAAAAAAAGGGAGGGGCTTCCCTGGTGGCGCAGTGGTTGAGAGTCCGCCTGCCGATGCAGGGGACACGGGTTCGTGCCCCCGTCTGGGAGGATCCCACGTGCCGCAGAGCGGCTGGGCCCGTGAGCCATGGCCGCTGAGCCTGCGTGTCCGGAGCCTGTGCTCCGCAACAGGAGAGGCCACAACAGTGAGAGGCCTGTGTACCGCAATTAAAAAAAAAATTTTAAAAAGACTAAAATATTTACTATCTGGCCCTTGACAGAAAAAGTTCTCACATCTCTGGCCTGGTCTAGAGGAAGGCTACTGAGGTAGGTGGTATGTGAATCCTCTTCAAAGCATAGGCAGCTCGAGGCTAGTTGGGGGGACCACAGGGAATGTACAAGATGTTAAAAGAAAAGGTGTGGCAGAGAAGGGCACCGCCCAGAGCCTGTCAGGACCCTCCCTCTCATGGGGCAAAGGAGGAAGGTCTGGAAGGCCCGAGGCAAAGAGCTCAGGGCTGTATTAGGCGAGCATCAATCACGGGAGAGGATGTTAGGGGACTGCCTTTAAATTCCTGCCTTAGGGCCAGCAGAGAGGGAAGTAGAAACACTGACAAAGCGAGACACTGGGCAGTTCCGTCTTCTCCCTCACAGAATGTTCTCCAGAGCCCCCCAGGGGGCTTCTGGGGAAGCGACCAGATAAACAGCAGCTCTTGCCAACAGTGCAGGCTCGTAAACTCTTTCTCCTTCCTTTCTATGCCTGTGGTGATAAACATATGCTTTGAAGCATGAGATTTGATTATCCTGTCTTAGCGCTTATAAATACGAATGTGATTAATGGTCATAAAAAACAGGTTGACAGTGTAAGTCTAATTCTCCGCAAAGTCCCCCCGCACTGTTCTCTGGAAGTGCTCATTTCTTACAGGGGCACATTGAGCAGCGTGGATGACGCAGGCCCCCGGCCTGTGCCCACCCCATCCTCCCATTCCTGGTTTTCCCCTCAGATGCCCCTGTCCTCTCCTAGGAGGCTCTTCCTCCTTGAATGTTCAAAGTGGTGGATTTTCCCCGAGAGAGCTACCTGAGGTAAGCGTCTGAGCCTCTTTGTCATGCCATTAATAGTCCGGAACTCTGCAGAAAGGCATTTGGCTGCATCCTCCATTCCCCACTTGGGCCTGGCTGGCCGCCTATACATGTTGGGGAACAACACAACCTAAATCCGGACAATTTGTATTTTAGTAGCAACGGGGATCTTCGTGCTCTCCCTCTGTCATTTTGCATTAAAGACCTGCCACTAATAAAACTAATTAATAACTGCTGGCTCAGTGTGGAAGAGTTGGACTTCTTAAACCTGGCAGGCTGCCACTGCTGCTTTTGAAAGAGGCACTTCATCTCTGTCATGGACAGGATGAATATTTCTCCACACTTCTAATTGGACAAAGTGCCTTTCAAACTCGCTGGCATTTCGGAGAGAGCAGAGAAGTAGTTTGTGTGGTCTCTAGATACAGTCACCTCTCGGCTGCCTCCGAGATGAGGAGCCAGTTCCTGAGGGAAGCTGGCACAGAGGGCCCGAACTTTCTCTCCTTTAGTGACTCCTTCTGACTTCACCTCTGACCTCGGACCCAAGAGGGAGGGAGTTTGAAGGGCAAGCGGGTGACCTGAGCTCATCAAACCCACACTGTGAAAGAGTGAGTGGTTCTCATGTTTGGGGAGCAGCACAGTCAACTAGCAGGGGTGGAGGACCTAGTGGAAAATACCGATTTCTAGAACCCTCTCCAGTCCTCTGAGTCAAAATCTGCAGAGGCTGTGCTGTGCTAAAGCATTTGCATTTTTAACAAGCTTCCCAGCTGCTTCCGATGCACACAGGGGCTGAGGACCACAGGTATAATCCCAGATTCTTTCCTCTCCTGGTACAGGATGGTTTTTCAGTCACTCACCACCCCAACACATCTTTTTAAATGACCCATGTAGGCTGAGTGCTGTGCTGGGAGATATGAGGGAGGGAGGAGCTCACCGTCTCGTCAGAGACACAACACATGTGCACATGAAAACATCAGTGACAAAGAGTTAAGCGATTAAATGCAACAGACAAATTGTATTCCGTAGACAATTCATAGATGTGCCATTCTTCACAGTGTGGTGGGTCCGGCCACAGGGAGAGCTTCAGTGTGGAGTACTGAGTAATTCAGTGTGGTTGTGTCTTCCCTGGGGTGAAGGTTAACCAGAGCACTTTAGAGCTGGGCAGCAAAGGATGTATAGGAGCTTTTTACTTAGAGAAAGAGAGTGGAGCATCCCAGGAAAGGCGAGTGGTAGCAGAGCAGGTCTCAGTCTCTCGGTGTTTCACGGAGCTTGTGTGGTAAGAGACCAGAGGGGGAAGGTGACTGCAGACCATCTTCTGGTGAGGCCACCAGAGCCATGGGAGGAGCTGAGATCTTTGTTCTGCCTAAGGTCGCGGTGGTCTGTAGGGAAACCAGTGAGGCCCTTGTCCCAGACTAAGCAAGAGATGACGGAGGCTGGGATTTGAGCCCTGCCTCAGGATGGAGGAGAGACTTTTTTTTAACTTTTAAAATTTGAAATAATTTTAGATATGCAGAACTGTTGCAAAGACAGTACAAAGAACTCCTGCCCACTTCTCAACCAGCCTACCCAAAGTTAGTGTCCTCCACAGCATCCCCATGCTGCAGTTACCAAAACTAAGAAATGAGCCTTAGCAAGATGCCACCATCTAAACTACACACCTTATTTGGATTTCACACTGGCTTTCCACCAGTGTCCTTTTTCTGTTCCAAAATTGAATCCAGGATCCCACATCGCATTGAGTTGTCTTGTCTCCTTAGTCTCCCGCAACAAGGACAGTTCCTTGGTTTTTCCTTGTTTTTCACAGTCTTGAGCCTTGTGAAGAGCTTTAGTCAGGTACCTTCTAGAATGTCCCCCAGGTTGGGTGATCTGGTGTTTCCTCATGGCTAAGTGGAGGCCAGGGCTGCTGGGGAAGCCCACAGTGGTGCAGTGCCCTTCCCAGCACATCATGTCAGGGAAACAGGACCCCACTGTTTCCCATTTTGGGGGATGTAGACCTCCATCCCTTAGTGAAGGTGGTGTGTAATAGGCTTCTCCACTGTAAAGTCACTCTTTTTCCCTTTGAAATCAACGAACACTTCAGGGAGACACTTTGAGGCTAGGCAAACAGCCCATCTTCTTAAACATACAGAAGTGTGGGCCGCTCTTCAAGCCTGGGCCTGAGCTCCCTCTCGCTGCCTCCTTGTAGGATCAGCTCTGCTGCTTCACGGTGATAGTCTGTCTTCCATCATCCCTCAGTCAGCTCGAGGTAATAAACACACATGCTGTGTACATTCCCGGGGTAGCGGTGGCAGGTGGAAAGCATTGCTTTTATTGATGTAGGGAGGAAGTGGCGCTCAGGACTAGCGATTTGTCCAAACACACATTTCCAAACGAGTATCTGTACTTCTTTGCTTTGGTATGATGGAAACAGCACTGTACTGCAGGAAAGGAAACTTGAGGCGCTGTCTGTTTCTGACAATCCTTAGCTGTGTGACCCCAGGTAAGGGATTTGAGTTCTCTGGGCCTCAGTTTTCCTAAAGTGGATAGGGTTAGATTAGTCACTTCCTGGGGTGACTTTCACCTCTAACACTCTGTGGTTCTGCAATGAGATTTTCCCCTGGGCTAAGACTCTAGCTCTAACGAGGAAAACTGAGTTATAATGGAGTAAAGAAAAGAGATACGGAGCGTGTCTGGGTGTTAGTTGACCTTGGAGTCTCGGATAATTGAGACATCCAAAAAGGGTGGTTTGAAATCAGACTAATGAATGAGAAATAAATTTCTATTTTCAAAGTCTAACAAAAGGATACAAATCCAATTATACAGGGTCGTTGTGAGGATGGACAAGCTCTTTTATGCTTCAAGACCTTTGCTCTCTGTAGCTTTTCACAAGATTAGATGGCCTTTAGTTACCCTATCTCAAATTTCCACTTGAGTGTTACTGGTATTGCTGTCATCTTTTGGAGGCATGTGGACATCTCTTCCATATTAGATTCTGGGCAGCATCTTAATTCTTACCATATGGCCACATTCTTAAAGGTAAACATGGAAACGACCTACTTTACCCATTTCTTTGCCAACACTAACCCTAGGCATACAAATTCTTCCTTTGCTGTCCTAATGCAAATGTACGTTCTTTGCTGATGGGCATGTCACTTGAAAGGTGGCAACAAAGCCTGATTGATCTTAGAGCATGACTTTCCAGCTTTCTTTGATGTCATATAAGCATTCAGATAGTTAGATTTCCCCTCTTCTCCAGTCCTTTTCTGCTAATGGACTGTTTGTCACTTCACTACAGTTTTTTGCCTTGTGAAGTTTTTACCTTGGTTTGATTTATCATTTGAAATACTTGCCTCTACCATTTGCAATTTGTATCCTTTCAGAAGGATGAAAAGCTAAAGCTTCTTCCAGGAGATACGTTTTTAGGAGATGGCTTTCTTTAAGTGGGCTGCTTTTCATTCTCAAACATGGCAAGACTAACTCATCATCACTAAGACACACATACTGGATTTCTAGCCGGCTGGAA
Source organism: Mesoplodon mirus (assembly GCF_964341445.2). NCBI lineage: Eukaryota > Metazoa > Chordata > Mammalia > Artiodactyla > Ziphiidae > Mesoplodon > Mesoplodon mirus. The sequence goes on along the minus strand of NC_138979.1, from coordinate 51,786,705 downwards.
ACAAGCAGAATTTCAAGTAGTAACTTCCTTATTATTCTTTTGCATTGTACTTAATTCTCATAGTTGTCTTATGCGTCTGTAAGGTGACTGACTAGAGTTTGTGTGGGTTTTTAAAATGCCTACAGTGTTTTGGTGCTGATAGGTACTGGAACACAAAGGTAGGCAGTGCGTGGGCCCTGCCCGCAAGTGGCTCAGGGTCTACTAAGGAGATAGTGGAAATGAAGAATTTCAATATCATGTGCTACATGCTGCCACAGACGTATGTACAAGGTACAGAGGTAAGTCAGAAGAAGGAATTTTTAATTTTTTCTGGGAAAGAAGGCAAGGAAAGCTTTTTGGAGGAGGTATTGTCCAAAATGGATTTTACAAGATAAAGAAGACATTTCCAAGAAGAAAGATTAGAAGAAGCACATGAACACCATGGAACCCAAGAAAGTTAACTAATTGGTCCACACAGATTACCCTATGACTTCATGGTCTTCTTAGCACTTGAATCATTCAGGATGTTACATAGTTTAATTAGCCTGTGTATAAAGTCCTCATAAACCCCTTTGGAAGGACATGCTCTCTGAATTCAGAGAACATACTGTTTCTCTGAAATGAGAAATAACTGGTGATAGGATGGATAAAGGAAATCCACTGATAATCAGAACCCATTGCCACCAGTACCTACACTCCTTTACTTGCCTTTACCTGTCTTTAGCCTGTACTTACCAGGCATCTTCTGTCTCTGTTTTGGCTCTACACTTTTGTGTTCTTACCATCTTTTAAAAAAATCACGTTGTGAGCAGGTACAGAGGCCTGAACATGGTCATCCCAGGGTCTTTACTGGCCATATCCATGTATTGAACTCTGGAGTCTCTTGTCCATTTAAAAATAATTAATGCCCTTTAATCAGTCAATTTGCCACACATTTATGTATTGAGCCTTTACTGTAAGTCAAGAACCGTGCTAATAACTGGTTGTCAAACTGTTTGGTTTCAGTATCCATTTACTCTCTTAAAAATTATTGAGGACCTTCAAGAGCTTTTGTTTATGTGAATGATATTTGCCATATTAGAACTGAAAATAGAGAAAGTTTTAAAAATACATTTATTTAAAAATAGAAACAAACCCATTGTATCCTACCATAAATAACGTATTATAGTAAAAATAACTATTTTCCAAAACGAAAACAGAAGAATGGCATTCTTTTAAATAATCTCTTTTATGTCTGGCTTAGCAGAAGATAGCTGGATTCTCAACTCTGCTTCTGCATTCAATCTGTTGCCATACACATCATGTAGCCTCTGGAAAACTCTACTTCTTGTGATAAGTATTATTACGAAAACAGTTATGACCTCATTGGTTTCCTTGAAACATTCTTGGGGACCTACAGGGGTCCAAGGACCGTATCTGTGGGAACTGCTGTGCTAAATGATGCCCTTACTCTCCCTAGAGTGGAGATGCTGAAACACTGGAGGTGGCTTGAAAGGAACCAGAGGAAGCCGAATGCAGACTGGTGGCCTCCAGCCTACGCTACACGTCAAAAGAGGAGTCCACGGATATTTCATGAGACTGTGTTTCTCTGGGTTTAAGTCCACAAAAGAAAAGAGACCTCCTGTATTTAGGTTTTCTTTGTGCCAAAGTATATGGATGAGGGAGGGTCATGGAAAAACATTAAATAATGGGCCAGATATACGAAAATATTTTCATCCCATCAAAAGATATTTCAGAAGTTGCATGTATTCTATGCAGTTAGCTATTCAAGACTGTGCCATTGGTGTGATGTTTCTGTTTATCAGATGTCTCTTGGCAGTTTTCTGTTTGTCAGTTATATGTGGGGTTGTTTTCCATTTAAACTAATTCATAAACCATTTTCTCCTGTCTGGTGGTGTGTGCGTATTGGTAAAAGGGGTGTCATCATTGGTAGTTTCTTCTTAGAGGGTATCTTATATCTTTAAGGAACATTTTGGGGTGATGGTTTATTTTAGAGTTAAATTAATCAAAATATCAAGAAGCTTTCCAATGCTACTGTAAAAGCATTTAAAATTTTTTTAATTTAATTTAATTTTTTTATACAGCAGATTCTTATTAGTTATACATTTTATACATATTAGTGTATACATGTCAATCCCAATCTCCCAATTCATCACACCACTACCACCACCCCTGCCACCACTTTCCCCCCTTGGTGTCCATACGTTTGTTCTCTACAGCTGTGTCTCTATTTCTGCCCTGCAAACCAGTTCATCTGTACCATTTTTCTAGGTTCCACATATATGCATTAATATACAATATTGTTTTTCTCTTTCTGACTTACTTCACTCTGTATGACAGACTCTAGATCCGTCCACATCTCTACAAATGACCCAATTTCATTCCTTTTTATGGCTGAGTAATATTCCATTGTATATATGTACCACATCTTCTTTATCCATTAGTCTGTCTATGGGCAGTTAGGTTGCTTCCCCATCCTGGCTATTGTAAATAGTGCTGCAGTGAACATAGGGGTGCATAATTTTTGAATTATGGTTTTCTCTGGGTATATGCCCAGGAGTGGGATTGCTGGGTCATATGGTAATTCTATTTTTAGTTTTTTAAGGAACCTCCATACTGTTCTCCGTAGTGGCTGTATCAATTTACATTCCCACCAGCAGTGCAAGAGGGTTCCCTTTTCTCCACAACCTCTCCAGCATTCATTGTTTGTAGATTTTCTGATGATGCCCATTCTAACTGGTGTGAGGTGATACCTCATTGTAGTTTTGATTTGCATTTCTCTAATAATTAGTGATGTTGAGCAGCTTTTCATGTGCTTCTTGGCCATCTGTATGTCTTCTTTGGAGAAATGTCTATTTAGGTCTTCTGCCCATTTTTGGATTGGGTTGTTTGTTTTTTTTAATATTGAGCTGCATGAGCTGTTTGTATATTTTGGAGATTAATCCTTTGTCCGTTGATTCATCATTCTCCCATTCTGAGGGTTGTCTTTTGGTCTTGTTTATGGTTTCCTTTGCTGTGCAAAATCTTTTAAGTTTCATTAGGTCCCATTTGTTTATTTTTGTTTTTATTTCCATTACTCTAGGAGGTGGATCAAAAAGATCTTGCTGTGATTTATGTCAAAGAGTGTTCTTCCTATGTTTTCCTCTAAGAGTTTTATAGTGTCAGGTCTTACATTTAGGTCTCTAATTCATTTTGAGTTTATTTTTGTGAATGGTGTTAGGGAGGGTTCTAATTTCATTCTTTTACATGTAGCTGTCCAGTTTTCCCAGCACCACTTATTGAAGAGACTGTCTTTTCTCTATTGTATATCCTTGCCTCCTCTGTCATAGATTAGTTGACCATAGTTGTGTGGGTTTATCTCTGGGCTCTCTATCCTGTTCCATTGATCTATGTTTCTGTTTTTGTGCCAGTACCATGTTGTCTTGATTACTGTAGCTTTGTTGTATAGTCTGAAGTCAGGGAGTCTGATTCCTCCAGCTCTGTTTTTTTTCCCTCAAGACCGCTTTGGCTATTCGGGGTCTTTTGTGTCTCCATACAGATTTTAAGATTTTTTTCTTCTAGTTCTGTAAAAAATGCCATTGGTAATTTGATAGGGATTGCATTGAATCTGTAGATTGCCTTGGGTAGTATAGTCATTTTCACAATATTGATTCTTCCAATCCAAGAACATGGTATATCTCTCCATCTGTTGGTATGATCTTTAATTTCTTTCATCAGTGTCTTATAGTTTTCTGCATAAGGTCTTTTGTCTCCCTAGGTAGGTTTATTCCTAGGTATTTTATTCTTTTTGTTGCAATGGTAAATGGGAGTGTTTCCTTAATTTCTCTTTCAGATTTTTCATCATTAGTGTATAGGAATGCAAGAGATTCCTGTGCATTAATTCTGTATCCTGCAACTTTACTAAATTCATTGATTAGCTCTAGTAGTTTTCTGGTGGCATCTTTAAGGAACATTTTGGGGTGATGGTTTATTTTAGAGTTAAATTAATCAGAATATCAAAAAGCTTTCCAATGCGACTGTAAAAGCATTTTTAATAGACATAGTACTTATTTTTCAGTACCCTTGAAAGAAATAGGTATGCATATTCTAGGTAAAATTGATATATTTATCTGTACTCTTCAACTCACATAATGGAATTTGATCACTTTTGGATTATATTTTGAAATATTTAGGGCAGGGTATTTAAAATGTTTTAAAAGTTAACTAGGGAGAAAAGATGAAAGACTTTTTAATTTCCTTGGATCTGAATAATTCAAGTTGAAAGCTTCTGTATTCAATTTTCCTTGACTTCTGTTGGTTGGTTTGGGATTTTTCTTGGCCTGGGATTGAATATTTTGTGTCACTTTAGGAAAGTCAGGATGTATCTAGCTTTTGAAGTAATAACCCAGATTTATAGTTGAATGGATTTAGAATCAAAGGATTTTGAAAAACACACATTAGGTCCATTGCTTTTTTTTTTTTTTTAATACCATTAACAGAGAATCAGAGTATTCCAACACACTTTCCGGTAGAGCTCTTGGAAGTTTTCCTTAAGGCTAAGAATAAAGAAATGGAAGGAAGACGTTTTTCCCTCCCTTGCTCTTTCCTTCCTCTTCATTTTTTTCTTCACTTTCTTCTTTCTTCCTCGTTTTTGCTTTAAAAACATTTCTTTATTCTTTCTCTCTCAGATTTGCAACATTCAGAGGCCCATTAAATTGTAAAAAACAGTGATGTGATGGAAACTGGGCCCTGGTGCTGACAGCAGTATTTTTCACGTGGCTCTGAACATGTGTGCAACCACAAATTAGTCTTTGGTTCAATTATTTGTAGTAATAATGCAGTGATTTATAAATTTCCCCTTTCAAAACGAAATCTGGAGTGTGCAGACCACACAAATTACAAACATATTCAAAGATGTAAAATGTCCAGAGTGAAAAACCCAAGCCTATTGGTATTTTTAAAAACAGATTTCTGGAAACACAAGTCCCCACTCATCCCCCCAATCCCCATGCTCACTTGGATTCTCTAACCTTAACCCAAAGCAGCGAATCCTCTTCCTTTCTGCTAGAGGTAGCGTTATTTTTGGGTGCTGAAATGTTCTAGACTTAAACATGAGAGCTCCTTCTGTCATTTCATGGCAGGCCTGTTATACACACTGAATGGCTGTGTGGGGATTATTGGATTATCTCTTCAGTGTCTTTGAAATCTTCAACCACCAACATCCATCTGAGGCCAACCCACCCTCCTCCCTTCTTTTTCACCATCCGCTTCCCCCCACCTATGGGAACAGGCATTCCACAAACATACGATAACATGTTAATAAGAGGTCAAGACATAGAAAGCATGAACATTCATATCATAACCTTTGTCCCTCTTTTGATCATGTGTGAATGCCTGCCTGAAGTTCAATAACAACCATAAGAGCAGTAACCATTTTTGTTAAATGCTTATTGTATGCCAGGCATCATGTTGGGCACGTTATATGTATTATCTCATTTGATTTTGAATTGCACAACTTCTTTAAGGTAAGTACTATTATTTTCCCATTTTGCAGATGGAGAAACATCAGCTCATCCAAGTTCATGCCGCTTAGGAAGTAAGTTTTAAGGCAGTCAGTAAAAATATTTTATTTTCATAGACTGGTTTACTGGAAGGGCTGGCCATCAGATGTGCCAGGAAACGGAACCTCTCTGAAAACTAAGTATTCCCCTAGTCACTCCATTTAGGCAAGATTGGCCATAGACTCCATTTAGGAGACCAGGTTTTCATTTTGATCCACATGCAACTAAATGAGTTAGAACCACCCCCCACCCCCTGACCCCATACTGGCAGGATTCATTACTTAAACGGCAGTAGGATGGCCTGCAGAAGGTGCACCCCATGATTGGACTGTCCACAAGTAAGAGGCTGTTGGAATGCACTGTACACCCTCCTCGCTGTGGAGTGATGTGCAGCCCTGAGTAAGAAGGAACTAGATCTAGTTGACCTAGGAATATAGTCAATGTATGTTAAGTAATAAAGGTTCAGAAATGAATAAATGTGTGTGTTACATTTTTGTTAGTGTGTGAGTCTAGGAAATAGTATGACAGTGTATGACTTGTACATATCAAGCCATTGATCTCTGGAAGGTAGGAGCCTGGGGTTAGAGTGAGACAGGGGACACTTTTTTCTTCATGTCAGCTCTTCCTGTTCTGCTGCTACAGTGATCCTATTTTCTTTGTGATTAAAAAAAAATTATTAAGGAAAAAAAGACAAGTCTCACTCACAGCAAGAAACGTGGGTTAGGGCCTCAGCTTAGGGGCTTATTAGCTGTATGACCTTGGCAAACACCTAACTTCCCTGGGCCTCAGTTTCCCATCTTCAAAATGAGAAGATGAGACTGGGGATGTCTGGAGTCTCCCTGGCCCTTCCATTTGTGAAACTTTGTGAGACGCAGTGCTGGCAAAGCGCCAGGTCCCCTTGAGCCCAGGGTTCTCAAGACTGAAGGGCACAGCCTTTGTGGCATCTTTAGTTAGAGGTGCCCCTGGGCAGGCTCGAACCTTTGCCTGATGAGCTCTGTGCCCCTGGCCGGTGAGCTCCCGTGATGAAGCTGTGTCCTTTGAAAGAGTGTTTTCCAGCCTCAATCTAGAGCCTTTTCTTCTTCCACTGATATATTGATGTCACTGCTTATACTCTGGAAAATCACAAGGATGTTCTTATTTAAAAATTAGCAGAGTAGTTAAGAACATGGGCTTTGCAGTCAGGCAGATTGGAGTTCAACTTCCAGCATTGCTAACTGTGCAGCTGTGGGCAAGTTATTCAACCTCCTGAGTTCAGTTTTCTCATCTAGAAAATGGTGATCCTAGTATTCCAGAGGGCTCTGGTGAGGATTAGATATCATGCATATAAATAGAGGCTTCAGTTCCTGGAACACAGTAGGTGCCCAATAAACATTGGCTGGCAATCAGTAAATTCTGTTCCCCCAGGGAACAGATGCCAAGTGAAAATGTGGAGTTGGATGGCTGAGGCTTCCTGGGGTCTGGGAAGGTGCAGTCAGGCTCAGGAGACATTTGCTCTGTTTTGGGTGTGAATGAGGTGGTTGATAATGGTGACAAATGCAAACATTAAAACTTTATGTCAATAAAATCCACCAGTTAGGTAACCTACCGAGTATGTCTACTAAAATGAAGATTTTACTTAGCTTGAGGTAGATGGTCTTTTGTATTTAGAAATAATTTGAAGCTAGAATTGTGGCACAAAATGTTTTAAGATATGGCATAGTGTAATCCTCTAAGGATTTTCTTTTCTGTTTGATCTATTCATTAAAAACTTATACAAAAGAATAGGTAACTAAGCAATATACCACTCTTTCTTTCAAATTGTATACTTATTTGGCTTCTTACAAAATCTGTCATCTATGATAAAATAAAGTTATACCCTCCTACTGAGCTAGAGCTATGATTTCTTATAGAGTATAATGAACTATTTTTTCACCTGTTATTATTATTTTAAAATTATCTATCATTTTCAAAAGCTTAGGTTTGTTTGTAAATTGTAATTAATTTGCATACCTTTTAAAATCAATTAAAACACTTCATTTCAAACCTCCAAAAAAAACCCCCAAAAAACCCACTTTATGTCAGTTTATTACAGGAAGTTTTGATCACAGTGAAAAATACTAGGTCCTGAGAACCATTTGTGCATTATTAATCCTGGATCACATTCTTAAGGGAAAAAATGAACCATCATTTTTTTTCTCTTTGTTTAATTGCTGTATGAGCCCCTCTCCCTTCCCTTCCCTTTCCCTCTCCCTCCTGTTTCTAGTACAGTAGCTACTCCTGGTCTCCGGTGACAAATTAGACGTGCTAATCCTTATTAAGAACCTTCTTTGGCCAATGCCTGTGCTAAGAGCAGGGAGAGCAAAGAAGGTTAGTGAGAACCAGTCCTATGCTTAAAGAGCTAACTGTCTACTGGGTCAGACTAGGGACAGCTCTCCATGATAGAAGGCAGAATGTAAGCAGGGTGCTATGGGGGCGGGTGGGACCTGACAACTGCTAACAGGAGACAGCAGGCAAGGTTCCCAGAGGAGGCCTGGGAGCTGGGCCTGGGAGGAAAGGGTGGGACAGGCTGGGGAATGGTCCAGAGCAAAGCACAAAGCTGAGAGAGTAGGCAGTGTGCCTGTTATGTGGTGAGTTGCCCTGGGAGATTAGAGTTACCATGTCTGTGAAGAGTCATGGTCAGGATGGAAATGTTGCCCAATCGTACCTGCCTATAAAGGTCTCCTGGGGAGCCTGCTACAGATTCCCAGTCCTCTCACCTCTTGTTCCAGACTCTGTGCATAACACAGTTCTGAAAGATGGATTTGAAGAGATAGTGAGGGCCAAGTTAAGAAGAAGAGCCTTGAATGTCATTCAGAGTTTGGACTTGATTTGACCTTAGATCCCAGGGCATCAGACAGGTTTTTTGTTTGTTTGTTTGTTTGTTTGTTTGTTTTTTGTGGTACGCGGGCCTCTCACTGCCGTGGCCTCTCCCGTTGCGGAGCACAGGCTCCAGACGCGCAGGCTCAGCGGCCATGGCTCACGGGCCCCAGCCGCTCCGCGGCATGTGGGATCTTCCGGACCGGGGCACGAACCCGTGTCCCCTGCATCAGCAGGCAGACTCTCAACCACTGCGCCACCAGGGAAGCCCCAGACAGTATTTTTAACTAGCTCTTTTTGTGCAGACCTAGAAGATGCTCATTGCAAATGATACTCCGGTAGTTCTTGGTTAGGGGTTCCTCATGGGAGATCTGGGAGAGCTAGGGCTCCACAGAGACTTCACTGGGGATCTTCAAGCTATGTAAATTGTTTCGAAAAATCTAATGCAAGTTATGTGTTCATCCTTCCTAAGTTTGTAACTAGTTTAACTAGTCCTTTCTTTGGTCTGGAAATGTATTAACATGGTGTGGCAACTTGTAAGGTAAAGCAGCACTGTATAGTGGTTAAAAGCATGGATTTTGGAGACAGATCTGAGTTTCAGACAAGTTCCACCGCCTTCCAGCTGCAGGATCTCAAGCAAGTTACTTCACCTGTGTGACTGTAACTCCTGTATGTAAAATGGGGATAACAGTAGTACCCAGCTCAGAGAATTGTGGAGAGGATTCCATGAGAGAATGCATGTGCAGGGCCTGACATAAAGAAACGCTCAAAACCCGTTATTCGTATTAACCTGTCTCATGGAAAAATAATCATACATGACTATGTGTAATTTGTCTGGTAGCAAAACTCCAAGGAAATAAAAATAACAAAGGAGCCTTGAAGGTGAAGAGCCTGGAAAGCTTCTTAAAGGGCTTGTTTGGACACAGCCTCTAGAGCAGAGAGCAAAGACATGGCTTTTCTTAGCTCCCCAGTCTAGGATGGATGCTCCTTAGAGGACCCTCACACTTAAGCTCTGCCTCTGGAATGTGATCTATCCTGGAAATGGTTCTAACGGAAAATAATAGAAAATTACTTGCCAGGAGAAGAATCAAGGGAGAGTGTGTATTTACTTTGGGCGATTTTCCCATTGCACTGGGTTAGCCTGCCAGGAAGTTAAAAATAGTGGTGATAAGCAGTCTGTGAATTGGTCCCTCTTGGGGTGGCAAGGGTCAACTGAAAGCAGAATTGTTCCTCTGGGCCCCTGAGAGCTGCACTCTATCCCCCTCTAAGTCTGTTTCGAGAACCCCTCTTGCAGCTTCTGTTGGCTGATCTCCTGCCATCTGCATACCCTGCCCGAGTTTCCCTGCCTGTCCTGTCAATTCCTCAGACTTGTTCTCAGCAGCCTATGTTAAACCAACCCATTTTGGATGGCCTCATGCTTTAAATACTCTATTTATAACCAGTAATTTATGTTTTCATGATACTTCATGTAGCAGCTGGTCTTTGCGCCACTGTAATGAGGGAATAATGAAATACATGGTATTTATATGGGTGCCTATAGTGTTTGTCGTTTTGTATATGGATTGCTGTTGTAGGAAGCATGTCAAATTGCAAAGGGTCTTTTTTCTCTTAAAGGTAAGCCCCAGCGTATTAAATATTCATCTGCCATGTAAGAACATTACACCATCTTTTTGTTTCCTTCATCCTTATTTTCTCATGGAAATATATTCAGATGTCTATAATATATATTGCTCTCATAAAAAGCGTCTCCTTGCAACTGGTCCCCTGAGCAAAGTGTAAAAAAATCTTCATCAACAGTTATTCCAAAATAGGCTGATGTGCAGGCTGGAGGGTCACATCTAAATACCACCACGTATTTTCAAAGCAGAAATAGAGACACAGACGTAGAGAACGTGACGTATGAATACTGAGGAGGGTGGAGGGAGTGGGATGAATTGGGAGATTGGGATTGGACACATATACACCACTATGTATAAAATAGGTGACTAATGAGAACTACTGTATAGCACAGGAAACTCCACTCAGGGCTCTGTGGTGACCTAAATGGGAAGGAAATCCAAAAAAGAGGGGCTATATGTAGATGTATGGCTGATTCACTTTGCTGTACAGCAGAAACTAACACAACATTGTAAAGCAACTGTATTCCAATAAACATTCATAAAAATTTTAAAAATAAATAAATAAATAACTAAAATAAATAAATACCACCACAGAGCACACTGGAAAACTTGGCTCCCGAATTCCTTGAACCCTGGCAAGCTCATGACCTTGAGCTGTGGATGAGGTGTTGAGGATCCGTGGCCCCAAGAACCTTTGCCCTTTTAAAGGCGTCACCCCGCTGCCCTGCTGCCTCGTTCCCAAAGGGGATGTTTGGTGTCTTACGTTGTATTTCATTGTTTGGCCCAGCTGCAGAGACTGGGAGGACCTGTGACCCAGGCCTCCTTCTGAAGATGATACAAAGCTAAGGCTTCCAATAAGGGCCACCTGGAGGAGTCGGGGTGGGGAGGCGGGGGGTGGAGTGAGCAGTGTGCTGTAGGTCCCATCCCCTCTGCTGGATCTATTAGTCAGGTGGCCCTAGCAGCTCTGTGGAAATCAAAGAGTGGAAAGAGTGGGTGGGGACTAGGGAGTATGGGTCCCACAGACCTGAGCCATTTATTCTCCTCCAATGAATTTATCGCCAAATCACTCCAGAACAGTGTTTCTCGAAGTGTCAGCCTGCACCACAAGCAACATCACCTGGGTGTTTGTTTGAAATGCAAATTCAGGCCTATGGAAGTCTGGGGGTGGGGCCTATGATCTGTTTTCTCAGGCCCTGCAGGTGATTGTGATGCCTGCTCTCAGTTGAGAGTCATTTATCCATCTCATTGGAATCAGCTGCTCCTCAAAACATAACCAGGGCGTCATGGCCCACATCCCCGTGTGTCCATCAATGGGTGGAGGGCTGGGAGGACACGAGAGAAGCACAGACCTGCCTTCTGCCCTGAGAGTGTGCTGGCTGCCGGCGGGGCCAGCCTGGCATCGTTCTGATGACCAGAGTGCCTGTGAGCCAGTCCTGGTGCCTGGAAAGAGAATGGGCTCTTGAATCGAACAAAAGGGGGTTCAAATCCTGCCCTTGCCAGTCACTAGCTGAATAACCTAAACAAACTGTGTAGCCTAAGTCTTACTGTGAGTGGGAAGTAGTGGTATCTAGTGGGTGGCCAATAAACATTTTTTTTTTAAATGAAGGGTGAGGCTATGAAACTAAAGGGATGTCTCTGGTCCACAATAGTACTTCGTGCAGCTCGCATTAAAATGTGACCACGTGGCCCCACTTTACCTAAGGAAGCACCAACAACCACTTCCTCACTCCTGTGATGCTTGTATTGCGTTATTGCTGTAACTGTGGCTGACATCCTGGGAGTCCTCTCAGGGGGCTGGGCAGTGTGCAGGGGACTAGACATGTATTCTCTTCTCACATTTAAATAATGATCCTGTAGGGAAGGGTGGGAGGCACAGTAATGACCCCCTAAGGATGTTCACATCCCAGTTCCTGGAACCTGTGAGTATATTACTTCACAGGTGTGGTAAGTTAAGTACCTTGAAGGGGGAATTCTCCTCGATGATGTGGGTGGGCCCAGTGTGATCACGGGGATCTTATAAGAGGGAGGCGGGAAGTCAGAGGTCGAGTAGGAGGTTGATGTTGGAAGCAGAGGGGAGGGGTGAGGAGAGAGAGCCTGCCTGCACGCGGGAGAGAGGGAGGGAGGGAGAGAATTTGGAAGATGCTATGCTGTTGGCTTGGAAGATGGAGGGGGGTCATGAGCCACACGCTGCAGGTGGCCTCTTAGAAGCTGGAAAGGGGAAGATAAACGAATTCTCCCCAGTGCTTCCAGAAGGAACACAGCCTGTCAACACCTTGCTTTGAGGACTTCTGACCTCCAGAACTGTAAGTAATACATTTCTGTTATTTAAGCCACTGAGTTTGTGGTAGTTTGTGCCAGCAGCCATAAGAAAATAATATAGGAAGTCTTACAACTGTCCCCATTTGACAGAAGAGGAAACTGGGGGTCAGAAAGACAAGGCAGCTCCCCCTGGGTCACTCAGCCGGGAAGTGGTACAACAGGGAATCATGCCCAAATCCAGCTCCAGAGCCACACTTGGAACTCTCATGATACACACTGCCTCTGCAGGAGAAGGTGTCTGGCATAGTATGACTGAGTTCTGGGCCCTCTTTTCTATTTTACTTGCCTAGCAGAGTCAGCAGGAAGGTCCACAGCAGACTCAGTTCTGGGGTGAAATGAGATGAGGTTTTCTTCCCAAGGGTTTTGTACCATTAATGTGAGCCGTCTCTCTTTTCTAAGGCATTTTGTAAGGAAGGTAGTTTCTGGGGGTGGTGATGAGAGGAAAACAGGAAGTGGCTTTAGCATCCAGTGCAGCTCCGTCAGCTGATTCAAAACAGAGCCCCCCAAAGTGCTTTTTCATTAAAACGGGGGAGAACAATTCAGCAACTAAGAAACACCGAGGTGAAGAAAGCCTTGTTAGGCTGGAGAAAGTCTGCGTGGCCCAGCTCCCAGCTGAAGTGTGTTGTTCATTTCCCGTGTGGAGGAGGCTTGGAGGCGAGAGGCTGCATTTCTACTCATTTAGGAAGTTTATTCTCTGGGATCAAGGAGTCTAGGATCCTGGAGAAGAGGCAGCAAAACTGCCCACCTGGAGAGAACTCCAGGGGGGAGGATGCCAAGCACAGCGATATCATCAGGACCCCCCAAGAGCCAAGCTCCAGACTGAATGTTTTTAATATCAAAGTCAAGCCAGGGTCCGAAAGAAGCTCAGACTTCATTTGAAGCTGTGTGCAGGGATGCAAGAGGGAAAGGGCCAGAATGTCGCTGGTTAAGGCAAAAGGAGGCCCAATGCAGTGAACACCTGGGGGCCAGCACTGTGCTGGCAGCTACAGGGGCTGGTTGGAGAAGTCAGGCCAGCTGTACCTCCAAGGGTCTTCTTAAACCCTGGTAGGAAGAAGACAGCATTTGCACAAATTGCTCTGAGGTAAGAAGCAAGAGGATAGAGCCACAGGGAAGCAAAGAGAATAGTGGGTGTTGGGAGGAGAAGGAAATCAGTGCCTGAGGTAGAAAGGAGAGAAAGGACTAGTTAGGGAGGGTCGCTCTGAGGCAGGTTCCATGCTAGACGTATTCACATAAATTCTCTCATTTAGGCAGTCAGAGATGCTGAGGTGAACGTTACACTGTTTTGTAGAATGAGGCTCAGAGAGGTTAAATAACTTGCCCAAACACAGCAAGTCCAGGCCAGAACCAGGAGTGAAACTTGGTTTTGGTTTCAAGCCCAGTGTATTTTCCACCACACTGTGTTGACTCCTGGGGGGAATCATAAAATGCCTTATGAGTTATTTAATAACGGGAAAGATGTTCAAGAAATACAGCTAAGTGGATAAAGCAGGTTATGTGATCCAGCTCTTATTAACACACATTTATCCTAAAAGATCAAGATGCATATATAATACACCCTAATGCCCTAATGAAATCAAGTGGCTAACTCAAGAGTCTTGAAGTTGGGGGTGATTGGTTAAAATTCTTCTTGCTAGTCTATATTTTACAGATTTTCTACAGGGAACAACACTTAATATATTGATAAATACTAACAGAACTCTGGGCTTCTAAACCTATTTGGAAGAGTTTGGTCTGAGCAGAGATTTCCGAGTATTTTAGAGGTGCCTGAAAGAGTGGGTGCCATTGGGGGATTTCTGAACATATCAGAAGAGCAAGAGCAAATGTATAGGAGCAGGAAATGTTATGACTATTTGTGCGTCCCTGTGAATGTGCAGGAAACAAGGATTCAATACGAGGATCGTGTAGGACAGTAGAGGGGGTGAGTATGGGTTGTGGAGTTGTTGCCACCTTGGAGGGCCTTGAATGCCAGGTTAAGATTTGGTGCAGAGTTCAACATTTTATGAGGGACCTAATCCAGAGGTGGTGGTTGAAATGCTTTGCTGAAAGTAGCACTTAAAATGTGGCGGGGAATTAAGTGGGGGCTTTGTTTCTGAGGTTGCTTTTTTGATAGAGAAAACCTGGGGAAAGTCCCCTGATCCCAGCACTGCTGGTTTGGGTTGTGACACATGATCACCAACTAGTGGTTACACAGCCAGATTGTAGGGCTAGTGGTCTTACAGTCCTGGGTTGTAGAAAAACTGCCATCAAAGACAAAATTCCTGGTCAAGGTATCTACATCTCCAAAGACTTCCAAAGGTTTATAAATATCTGTATAAGGAACGGAATATTTTAGTGTTAACCTGGGCATCTTTGGTGTGGACACTTCTTCAGGTAACTCAAAATTGTTCAAACCCAGCAGATAGAAAAAGAACATTTATATCCTCTGGAATATATGAGTATCTGGGTTCAGCTGGAAGTTGAGAGCACTCAATAGTTTTGAGACTTGTAATGAAGAAGGAAAAACTTTTAATTCCTACCAGGTTGGCATTTAAGAGACTTAACTGAGTACCAAACAAGCAGTGATTTTTACGGAAGCCCTCATTTCAGCTGATTCCACTGCCTGATTAGATGTCATTACAACAAGGACTGGATTTTGAATGGAAGAAGAGTTGAGGATGTAGCCGATTCTGTGATTTTTTTTTTTTTTTTTTTTTTTTTTTTAATCACTGCAACTGATTTGAGCCATCTTCTGGCAACCAGGACTTTCTCTTTTTCATTCTCTGTTGTAATTCTATGGAGGGCTGGGCTGAAGAAGTGAGCACAGCTGGGCTCAGATAATGGTTCTTGGTAAGGATGTTGGAAGGTGATTGGGGAGGAATAACTATGATCAAGGAGATGTAGTGAGGAAAAGTCCTTTTTTTTTTTTTTTTTAAACTGTGTTAGCTTTTAGCAGGCAGAGTAGCTATGGATAAACACATACAGGATCTGTCTGCTTCCCATGGAGCCCTGTGTGTGTTGGGATGAGCACTGTGCAGAGTCCTGAGGTCTGGGTGCTAGACCTGGCTCCACCCCTAATTTGCTCTATGACTTTGGGTAAGATGACCTGAGGCCACATGTTCCTTAGCTGTAAAGCTTGGTTTTTTATCTGCCCTTCCTACAATATAGTGGTGCTGTGAGATTCAGTCGAACATCTCTGAGTAAATATAAGGTGATATAATAGTTAATCAGTGGATGTGCAGTTTCTATGAAAAGCCCAAATGCTGTATAAAGTTTACCTCTAATTCCCTCCCCATTCCTCCCCCTTTGTACTGTTCCTGCTCCCATCTGTGTCTGTTCTTATTCCTATCTCTGGCCATTTTCTCTAGTCAGATTCAGAAGGTGGACGGGAGAAAATTATTCTGGCATTCCAGGTTGGCTTATTCGTCTGTCACCTACCAGTGCTTGACCATGTGGTGGGTATCCAGTCAAAACTGGCCAGTTTAACAGGTCCTGAATACTGCCAATATCAATCTTGTCTCTTTCCATTAGGTTCCTCAGTAACTTCTTAAGGAAACAGTTCTTTAATAAGGTTGGTGGGACCCCAGGCCCCACTCGGCTCTAACCAGGCGGCCTGCCTTCCGTCTATCTTACATACTGGAATGGGATTTCTTTGGGGTAAAGATTCTTTGGAAAAAGGAGTTTGAAAATGCCAACGTTGGCCTTGGTCTAGGATAAAAACATTGGATCAAAAGAAAGAGTTGGATAAAGGAGAAGACTCGAAGAGGTGGAACAGCTATAAAATGACAGAAATGCTCTGGGAATAGAGTAGACCTAGACAGATGTAGCTGCTTTTGAACTGTTGAAGATGGGGCTATCATTCCAGTAAGAAATAACCCCAAAGATGATAGCTGGAGTTGCATGTGCAATCAGTTTTTCAATTGATGACATTTTCCTAAAGCTGGCGAAGAACTGACTTCTGTCACTTGGTGTGGTATTGACCTAGGGATGCTCCTCCCCAGGTTGGAGCAGCAGGAAGGTGAAAAGAATGAAACTTTGGGGACTTCCCTGGTGGCGCAGTGGTTAAGACTCCACACTCCCAATGCAGAGGGCCCTAGTTTGATCCCTGGCAAGGGAACTAGATCTCACATGCCTGCTGCAATTAAGACCCGGCTCAACCAAATAAATAAAAATAAATTTAAAAAAAAGAATGAAACTGCGTTCTTCCTACAAGACAGATGCTGTGTTCACAATGATAGCAGTTGATTCTTTGGGTTTGAGAGGAGGGATTGGGAAGAGAAACAGGATGCCGTACCTCTAAGTAGGAGCTTCCAGTGGAGTAGGTAGTACTGGGTGCAGGGTGACTGGGGGCAGGGCTCCTAGTCTGGCTTGGGAAAGATTCGCTGTTGTAAAATAGCACTGTATTCTGTAGTATACACGGGCGCTCCGAATTGAGTGGGGCTTCCTTGAAAAGCACTCTAATTACTTGCAACAGTCTTATTTTTCTGTTATACCTCCATACCTTTTAATAATTTAAAAAATCAAATTTGCAGCTTCCAGATCTCTTGAGCCCTTACAACAGGAACCCTCTTTATAATCTGCAGATCTAGCACAGAAAAATAAGTGTTCATTTAGGCTTGATGGATTCAGAATTTGTGATCGCTGTGTCAGAGGTAGAGCCAAAGTGGGCCTAGCTCTGCTCAGGAGGAAAGGGCTGTCCAGAGCAAGTCCATGGGAACAAGGTGCTGGTAGGTATTTAAGAGAGTGACACATGATGTCTTAATTACAAATCCTCCTTGCCTTTTCATTAAAGCAGACCTCTCAAAGTAAGGTTGTGTTATCTAGGCTTCTGTTGCTTTTCTTGATAAAAAGAATGACACCTGATTGTTCAGGAAAAAGCGAACTTTTTTCCTTTAATTCTCATGATCCTTCATCCCCCCTTCTCCCTAATTAGTCTGAAAGAGAGCGGCTTTACCACATAGGAAAATTATCAGCCTGCCAGCAAGTGCTGGCCATTTTTGGGTTTGGGGACTGCAGAAAGACAACAAATATGGAAAATACATTTAAAGTGCTAATGAAACCTTATCCTCGGTCAGAAAAAAGCACACATTAATACATAATTAAGAATGCACTCCCCACATGTTTTTGATCTGAGAGGTCACTGAGCCACCTGGCTAACACACTGGCTATTCCAGTGATAGGCGCACTCCCGCAAGAGATGAAGTCTCCAATTGTAAGAGCTTGTCTGGGTTTTCCATTGTTGTTTATTTTTGGCATACAGGTGATTAAATTATCTAGAAGTCTATTGAGCCCAGCCTCAGTAATCTGACTAATTTAGATCAAATTAGTCTGTGTTACCTTGGGCAAGTCACGTGATTTCAGCCAAGCCTTAGCTTCTGCATGTGAATTATGGAGATAATAGCCTCTTTTTGGAAATAAACAATGTGTAAAGAGCTCAGTGCCATCCTTTGCCTGTAAAAGGTTCTCTGGAGAATGATAGGTATGATGGTAGACAGGCTGTGCATTGATTGAGATGAGAAGATGACACCAGATTTCCTGGGAGAACTCTGTAAGTCATCTTTGCTCCAGAGCAAACCCACAGTTGTGATTTCTTTCCTCCCTAACCAACTACCACTGACTTTATGGCTCACCTGTGTACCCAGATCTCCACACATCCGGTCTCAATTTTCTCACTTCCCTCCACATCCCCCCTCCTCCAGGAGGAAGTACTGAGCATGAATTGTTCTTACTTGAAGGTTAGACTCATGTCTGAGTGTTGGTCGCTGGTGCTTTCTTGCCTTGTCTAATTTGTCAGTTTCTAGAACCTTCTACGTGCCCTGCCCTCTGAGGTCTTTCTGGTTTTTGGAATGATGACTTGCCCATGAACAGATAGTCATAGTTGCCCTGTCCCATTATGGCACTGGTCTGTGGACTTTGACTTACCTGGGTGTGAACTGGAACACGAATGCCCTTGCTTTCTCCTCCAGGACCTAGGACCCTTGTCTGCTTAATTCCCATGTAACCTTCTGTGCTTTGGTAAACTGCCACTGAAGCAGTGGCAGTGTGTACATACATAGACACACAAATAAATGGAGAAATGGATAACTGGAGAACAATAAATAGAATTTGGTAAACCCCCCTGGAATAGATGGAAAGAAGTCATCATGTGTAACTACGTTGGATGTGATTCTTGGGCTACCTGCAGCCATTGACATTGATTCGTTGATGCATTGACTTACCCGGCCTGTATCATGTCTGTGCACCTTATGAGCTATTCTGCTGGGTGCAGTGAGGGACACACAGATTGGAAGACCTATTCCAACCCTATTAAATTGAGCATAAGACAATTCTACGTTCTGCCAAATTCCCCAGTGATCATGGGCTTTTGTCTGGTTTTACGGTGAAGAATTGTGATGAGGATTGAGTAGCTGGAACCTGTCACAGAAAGCCCAGAAACCTGCTTCACAAAGTAGCTTGTATACAGCTCAAGGAGGACTGGATTGTGTGTCTGGAGACCTTGTCTGTGGTCTCGGCTCTTGACTAACTGCGACTGTGGATAAAACACTTAACTTTCGTCTTGGACTTTGGCTTCTTTAGCTATACGGTGAGGCAGCTGATCTAGGTGAGCCAGCTCTTGAATTCTATTAATTTATAAAAATTAATTTGAAATGTCAGGGCTAAAAGAGCCCTGGATTGCTCTCACCTTGTCCCTTAACATTACTCAGGGTTGGTAGATTCCCTCACCAAGACCATTGCTTGTGAGCCTGGTGTGGAAGCAGAAATGCCTCCTTGGGCAGCATCTGCTTCATGAACAGTCCACAGCATGTGGTTCGTCTCCTGGGTGTGGCCTGACAGGCCTTTTGCCAGACTGGTTTCTATAAAAATACACACTTACAAAGATGTTTCTCTTTGCTTTACCATTTTTTTACTTTATGTGATATGAAGAGCAAAATTAGCTGTTAGAAGTTATCACCATTGTAATGTGACCTAGAATCAAAGACTCCACCAGGTGGTCACTAAGCGCATCTTTCTCTGGGGCTCCTGACGACTCAGGGCACGTTGACATGTGTACATATGACATGGGAAAGCTACATGTATGTTTCAGAGCAAGTTCATTCAAGTTACAGAAGCCTATTAAACTGTGGAATATTTTTGAAAGCCATCCTTAATTTCTTTCTGATTATAGGCAAAATATTTGCTTATTTTGGAATAGAAAACAATAAAATATCCCAGAAATGACCACTTTTTAGCATATTTGTATATATATATATAGATACATTTCTATTTTGTATGTGTTCAGCCTCTTGTGTCAAATATTAGAGCTTATCCATTTCCTATGTGGTTAAAAGTAGTTCAAAAACATAATTTTCAGTGGCTGCATGTAGTCCATAATGGCTGTACCATAATTCATTTAATCTTTGCCACAATGTATCAGTGTTTTTTAATTTAGACCTGGTGAGGTTTTTGTTCGTTTTGAAGTGGCCTTTGTAGGTAGGAAGACAAATAGGTCTTCAGACTAACAGATTTGAAGTTTATGTTGATTGGGAGAAGAAACCACATGTAATTAACATCTTAAAATTTCTAGCCACAATCTAAGATGCTTAATGTTTAAAAATTCAAGTAATATATAAGGACTTCTTTTGGAGATTCTATTTTTATATTTAGGTGTGACTAAACCCTACAGTAGAGATAAAAACAGTCAAAACAATAAAACATGAAAAAAAGATAGGAAAGGATGAAGAGTGACATTTATGGAACACAGGCTATGTGGATGCACATATGTTATCTCATTATGTTCTCACAACCAGGCAGTGAGATAAATGGTACCTTATTTCAAAGAAGACAAAACTGAGCTCAGAGAGATTTTGCACTGGCCCAGGTTTATCCCGCTGGAAAATGGCAGAACCAGCGTTTGAACCCAGGTCTGTCAAATCCCAAATCCTCCTATATTATACCAATCTGCCTAAATACAATTAAAACCTGGCTTAAGGTAGTTGCTACCTGCTTCCCTGCCCCACATCACTATAAATCTGTAGGAGAAATTCAGAAAGCCAACCACTGCTCTTGAGGATTCTTGGCTCCTTGGAACTACTCGGGCCTGGGAGGGTGGCGTTCACGTGGGATCCAAGTAGATGCTCAGTTTCCAGCATCTACCCTCCTTTAACTTCAACCAGAGCAATCTAGCTTCTACTAGTATTACAGACTGGGCTTCTGAGTGAGATGTTTCCCTCCACTTTTGCAGCCTGCCCCTCCCCAGAGTAGCAAAATTCCTGCCTGAGGGTTGGACAGGAATGCGATTGGCTTTTCATGGGAACTTGGCTTGAAGCAGGTCTTTGCTCCCCTCAGTGCAAAGTGGGCATGTTAGAGTGGTACATCCCCCTGAAACGTCCTCCCCAGGTTTCTAATGGAACTTTTCCTTCATTGAACAGATTACTGGTTGAGACTCAGTGAAAAGATTTTTTTCTTTGTACTAACTCTGCATTTGTGACTTTTATGTCTTCATTTTTAAAGACAGTTCTCTTCATAACCCTCTAAGAGTTCCCACTCAGAGAATTGTCTGTCTTTGCTACGATCAATTATGATAGCTCTAAAATAGCATGCAGTTCTGAAATTCTTCACTCGCCACTGTTTCTTATCACCTCTGCAGTGCATTCACTCATCCATTTATTCATCAAGCAGATACTAAAGACCAGCTGAGGACCAGGCCCGGAGCCTTCCTGCCTCCTCACCACTGTCCCTTTCTTACATTTGTAGAACGCAGTTTTTCAAGGATTTTCTACCTTTATTGAAAGTACTAATAAGCATAAACTTATTTACTTATTAGTACTTATTTAATATAGTGACTATTAAAGCTCAATAATAAGATGCTATAGTGTGAAATGTATTTCAACATTAAAATAACAATGCTGTGAAAATAAATTTAATGTAACGTGAACTTGTAAATTACGGAAAAAAAAATTACCTTTCTCACCTCAGTTACTTTACATATGTTACCTTAGGCTAAAGATCTAGCAAATTAATGCCTATAAACAAGGAATGGTTTTTACTAGTATCAGTAATTGGAGGCAGGTTCATGCTACTTCGCTATTTTTTGTTTGTTTGAACTTCGTCTTGTCAATTCTTGGACTAGTGATCCCTGTCAGTACCGTGAGAGCTTATGTGGTGTCGTGCTTTAAGTTTGTATAACACTCTCCCATTTAAAAAATTCTTCACAACAGCCTGTGATGTATGTACATATTAGTGTTCCCACTTTATAGACAGGGAAACCGAGGTCACCTAGCTGGTGATCACAGAGAAGGGAATGGAATGAATCATTTTCCCAGATTCCACTACATCATATTTTTCAGAATCGGGTAGGAATGGTGTTTTTTATCGTTTGGGTGTACTCATCCCCAGAGCCTCACATATGAAAATGTCAGTAAACAAATATTCCTACTTAAATGAACAGATTTTTCATTCACAGTAGAAAACTGAACTTCAAGAAATGAACTTGGCAATAGCTGGTACTCTTTATGGACAGCTGCCCAAACTAGTGAAACATACATAATATACACCTCGTTACTGTTGCCCATTCAAAATGCAGTGTGATTGATGTGAAGGTGCAATATTACCCTCAGTCAGTATGTTGCCTGAATGTATGAATGCAACATGGAGGGGGTATTTTGGAACACAATGTGAGGTTTCCTGATTGGAAATGTTCTTGAACTAAAATATCCTCAGTGAAAAGCTTTTTTGTGGTTACAAAAAAAGATAAGCATGTCACAGGTTACCCGATTTGCTAATTACTTAGAATTCAGATCAGGTATTTGTGGTGGTGAAATCAATATGCAAAAACCATCCGTTTTTTTACCAAATGTAAAATAGACAGCTAGTGGGAAGCAGCCACATAGCACAGGGAGATCAGCTCGGTGCTTTGTGTCCACCTAGAGGGGTGGGATAGGGAGGGTGGGAGAGAGATGCAAGAGGGAAGAGATACGGGGACATATGTATACATATAGCTGATTCACTTTGTTACACAGCAGAAACTAACACACCGTTGTAAAGCAATTATACTCCAATAAAGATGTTAAAAAACAAACAAAAACAACAACAACAAAACCATCAGTTTTTGACAAGGACTTCTGATGGAAGAAAGGGATAGTGTAGGTGATAACATGGTAAGAGGAAAATGGGGAGTAGATCTTCAGAGTTAAATTTTGTCGCCTAGGTTAGATGATGGCATAGTGTTTTAATGATGTTTTGCCAGAGTAGATGGATACGTAGGAAAGGCAAAGCCATTTCTTAATGAGAAGTGTCTGAAAGGGTGTGGCTTTTCCTTCAAAAAGGCTAATAACTGAAAATCTTTTATGTGGGCTAGGTTACCCCCTCGAATTCCATGTAGGAGAACTTGCCAGAGCTGGTTATTTTCTAATTAGCAAAGGGTAGGAGGTTGTTCTTAATATATTTACTCAGAGGCCCTGATTTATTTATATCTATTTATATATATATCTATATATATCTATATATATATATCTCCTGTCTGTATATTTATATGTGAGTTACTCTATGCTTGCCGTTTACTGAAGTCTAGTCCTCAAATGACTGAGGCTGACTCCAAAGGAAAAGCCTACAGACATTTGGGTCATGTGCTTCCCTTTGTAGCCTCTGTCCTTGGCTACAGGTGCTGATAAAAATGTGAGTGCAATATTAACGATGTACTTTTTTCTTGTGGTCCTCCCCACTCCATCCCTGCCTCCATCCTTTAAATGCAAGAGACTTTGCTTCAGAATGACTCACCCCTAAAAAGGAATGGCGCTCTTTTATTCTCAAGTCTTTCATCAAATATTGTTTTACCCGACATGACAGCTCTTGCAACCACCCAGATGATGAGCTGTTTCTTAGCTTCTTGGGGCCTCAGTTACTACATCTGCAAACCGGGGGGAGGGGGGTGGAATAATGGTACCTACCTCAAAGGACTGGATGAGAGGTGAATAAGTGGATTTTTGTAAAGCACTACTAGAAAGGTGGTTAGTACATAGCAAGGGCTCAAAGAGTGTTGATTCAATAAAGGTAAAGACTGACTGCTACCCGGAAAGTAATGAGCTTCCTACCTATTTAGACATAGAGTAGGTCAAAATAATGTGCCTGTGAACAATATTAGCTACCCTGGGGGAGGAATGGAAGGTTAATGTCCAATTCATGTTCCAGATTGCCCATCCCCCACCAGTTCTAGAAAGTTGAGAATGCAGGACTTAGAAAAACATCCTGGCAGACTTCCAGTAGAGGTGACCCCTCCAGGGAGGAGACTGTCAGACCTTCCTTTAAGCCAAGGCAGATCAGCACGTATTTCCCTGTTGTCTGGAGGAATGGAAAACTCCACGCTGTCACTGCAGGCACTCTGGAGATCACATCTGTCAGGATGGAATTGCTCATCCCACACTCTGTGGATAAGGGCTTGGTCTCCAAGTCTGACATGTGATCAGCGCTCTGTTTGGGACAGTGGTCCTGCAAACTCTCTTGGAAGGAAATTTGGTGAGTTTTCCTATGCATCAGTGTGCAGCTGGGGTTGGGCTTTGGCATGTTTTTCCCATGGTTTGAACTGTGGCTCTCATGCTGTCCAGGGTATGGGATTTGGCTGCAACCAAGGAACGTACACATGCCTCCGAGGCCTGATGTTGTTGCTCTTTGCAGCACGGTGGATTATGGAATTTTACTGATGTGGGTCTGAGGAATGCGGCGATTGCCCGGTGCTGCTTTAATTTTCATCCATTCATTCTTCCACGTGCGTGTTTATCCATCCATTTATTCAGCAGTCATGTAATAATGGCCTAGTGTGTGACGGTCTCTAGTCTAGGGCCAGTCACTATAAACACTAGTGGGACAGATCTACGTAAAATCAGTCACAAGGATTTTTATTTCATCTGCGCAGGCCAAGTACTTTTCATAGTGCCTGGCTCACGGTGGTGCGTGTGTCCCTTAAATCTTGGCTATTCAAGAACAGTAGGACAAGTGTTATAATGAAGCTGAATGCAAGGTCCTCTGAGAACCAAATAAATGTTATTTGTGTAGCACAAATACCTGATTTTGTCCAGTATTTAACTTTACAATTTGGTTTCATATTCACTATATCCCTTGCTTTACATAAATAACTCTTGAAAATTAAAAGATGTTTTTCTTTCCTTGGTAGGTGAAACACAGAGGAGCTAATTTAGCTCCCCAACATCAGACAGTGTTGGTTTCTGTGCCCAGCATGAACTGTGTCTGGTTTGAAGCCCCTTTTTGCATTCATGGCATCGCTTGTGTCATGCTCAAGGGCTATTCCCACCCCTCACCCCCCAGAGGTGGTAAAACCTAATGTTTCCAGTGATATCATCTGCTCTCGTTTGGCCAAAGTACTTGGTTTTGGTCATCTATTAATCCCACAAACATACTGAGTAACTACCACGGGCCAGGAGCTAACTTAAGTATTGTGTTTAAGATTCACTCCATGAACCATGTGGCGTTTTTCAGTTTTCTGAAGGTGGGAAAAGAATCAATTATCTTCTACCTTGAGAAAAAATTTTTAATTGACTTTACTGAAGTATAGTTGATTTACAATGTTGTGTTAATTTCTACTGTATTAATGTATTAATCATATTATTGCTTGGGTGATTGAGAAGGGTCTTGGGGCTCTGACAGTCCCCAGGTTCTTCAATAAGAACATCCTTCTTCCCATTCGTTATAGAAGATAGATGGTGTTGAGCTGAATCTGCACAGGCTGTCGTTTACATTCTGGAAGATCCTTTTAAAAGGCAAAGCCTTGTTAGGGGCTACTACTAAGTCATAGAAGTGTGATTTTTTTTTTTTTTTTTTTTGCGGTACGCGGGCCTCTCACTGTTGTGGCCTCTCCCATTGCAGAGCACAGGCTCCGGACGCGCAGGCTCAGCAGCCATGGCTCATGGGCCCAGCCGCTCCGCGGCATGTGGGATCCTCCCGGACCGGGACACGAACCCATGTCCCTGCATCAGCAGACAGACTCTCAACCACTGTGCCACCAGGGAAGCCCCAGAAGTGTGATCTTGAACAAGTTTTTTGACCTCTTCTCACTTAGCTTTCACATGATCTGTAAAATGGAGGGGTCTGGAGGAGTCTCCAGTTCCAAGCGTCTGTGTAGTTCCAAGCCTTGGCTGTATTTCATGGCCCTAACCTAGAGGATGGCTTTTAGAATGCCATAGTTACCAACATTTTTCTCCTTCCCAAACTACTTCTACCTCCTAGGGTCTCAGGCTTCCTGTTTGCTTTTCACTCCCACAGATTCCTGCTGGGCTGTTCTCTGGCGCCATCTCTTCCTGTATTTGGGGAAGATAATAGAGAGGAGCTGAGAAGACTCCTTGGGGGAGCCTCTTCCATGAGCTAATTTGTGATTCATGTGCTGTAGGGGGTGCTGGCCTGTGTGGGGAGAAGGGAAACTTCCCTTTGTTTCTTCCTTTCGCTTAAACGAAACAACTCAAGGAACCTCCTATCTCAGGCAGACTCCTCTTCCACACAAGGTATTGGACCAATTATCCTAAACATGGTAACAGGAACAGCTATTTAAATATCTTTATTTAAATATTTTAATACCTCCCTTGTGACCCACTCTTTTTTTTTTTTTTTTTAATCCTCTTTGCCTTATACTCAGAAAAAAAGAAAAAAGAAAAGGACAAGCAACTGGCTTGTCACCCAGTAAAGAGTAGGAACAGCTCTTTGGCTTTGAGCAGCTCATGAGACTTTTTGCCTGTGAAAGTTTTAGGGAATTTCTTCCAGAAAAGTCATGTGTGAGAAGGGTAAATGGTTGCAGCTGGATTAACACCCTGGCTGTTGGGTTCTGAGGCATCAGTGGCATCTTCCTCTCTATAATTGATCCCATTTTCCAGAATACAAAGCCTGGAAGGCACACTTGCCCATTCCTGCCTTGACTTGTTGAAAATGTTGGAGTCACCCTTCACCTTGAGTGTGGGGAGGAGAAAGTCACTCTTGTGGGGTGTCAGAATCTCCAGACCTGTGTCCAGTGATTCACTATACTCTGTATCTAAACACATTATCAGCCGTTGTCAAGTTTCTGCTGTGGTTGGATAATTAATGTTATTGGAGGAAACAATGAATTTTTTCCCCTCACAGCTGAAGACAGAATTTGTCAAGCATCACACACAAGTGTATTTTGCTTAATCTTTCCCATTTGAATGATGTTTGTTGCCCAATAGCCCAAGGACTCCTCCAAAGTTCTTCCCATGCCTGAAGCCACCACTCCCTAAACAGCCAGGATCCATTTAAAGAGGAAAAACCAAGCAACTCTTGTAGCTTTGCTCTTTAACTTCTCTGTCTTTCTCCTTGTTAGTATGGAAACACTTTTGGTGCCTTTTCTTAAGTTGAATTTGGCTGTGTTGAAGGTTTACATGCCTAAAGAAGTGTTGGTTCCAACATCTTGAACCAGGGGAGTGATAGTATCTGCATCATTGATTAGCCCAAAGATCTTGCCCAGGTTGACACCCCCTCCATAATGGAGAAAGCAGAACCATCATTTCTCACATGTCTCAGCTCACTCTTTAATGTTGAGCCAGTGAGTATTTTCTGCCATAATACATGGCAGACATAATCAATGACATAACCGATGACATTTCCATGCAGGACACACACCCACATGGAGGCATAGATACAGTGGGAACCTTAGCTCTAACACCACTGTTTTCTTTTTCATTTGAGGAAACATACTGGAATGTAGGGCTGCAAGAGGAGCTTTATTATGTGATAACATTCCATCCCTTTAATTTATGTAGGAACTCTTAATTGTTTGAAAACTTCAGAAGGTGTCCTATTCTTAGCTACAAATAGTGGATGACACATCTGGAATGACAAGTCATCTAGAGTCCCTGAGAACCACTTCTTTCCATTCCAGAGATTTTCTACTGACCTCTTGCCCAGAAGTTTGGTTGGTAATGGAGCACTGTGGCTCAGTTTCTTAGTAATGGTATTTTTCACTTTGAAAACCAGGGCCTGAGAAGGCTTATGGGCTTAAGAGTCATAGCAACCTGCCTGGTATATTAACAGTTGGCAGATGGCCTCAGGGAAGTCTGGTATATAAGCATCAATTCAGCTTATCTGTGGATCCTTCCTATGTTGCTCTTCCCTCCCCTAAATAGGATATGCTCAGAGGAAGAGTGTCATTCAGAGATCCCAAAAGAGTAAAGCGGTCTTGCTGGTGGGGAGCAATACTTTCAAAATGAGCTATGGGCTTTGGAGAGGTGGAAGGGTAAATTATGCATGAGAAAAAAAGGGGTAAGTTGAAACCTTGGTATTGGGACATGAAGGAGAGATGAAAAGAGTGTGGTTAGGAGCTGTGGGGTATAAGCATTTGCGATCCCCTGGTCAAGCAGAAACATCTGCTTCATATCAATAAGTTGTGTGAGGTCACTGCAGGCAAGATGTCCAAGTGGCCGGAAGTGGCTTGGCCCTACAAATTCTGCTCACTGTTAAGAGCCCGATAGATGCTAGTGAGCATGAGTGGTAATGGCTGAGAACCGCTCTCCAGCCTGGACCTCCATGTCATTGTGTGTCCTTGCATAACACTGTGCTCCTGAGGGTTCTGAGCAATTGAAGAGGGAGCCCATTCATGAAACCCACGATCCAAAATGCACAAGGTCATTACTGATGCATGTAGCCATAGAGAAGAGTCATGGAGTTTTAGAGCTGGAAGAAAATTTAGAGCGTGTCATGCCCAAATCCCCTCATGCAAATCAATTAACAAAAATTATATAGCCAAACAGTCACATCAGTGCCCTGTAATTAGTAACTGGAGTTTGAGGTACTCAACAAGGTAATAAAGCCCATTAACAGCCATCAGACCCGTGGAGTCTCTTTGGCACAGCTAGTCGGTTAGCAGCTGCTCACTGGATGGAGTGGTTGAAAGGAAGAAAATACTCTCTGGGTGTGTTGTACCCCATCCAGCCTGGGCCAGTCACACCCATGTTTCCTTTCCTGGTAAAAAATTAGCAGAATTTCCCTTATTTGTCTGGAGACTGGAGGAGGATCAAAATCTTGAGGGATAAACCATCCCATCCCACTTAAGGAGTATACAGTGTAAGCTGATTAGAACAGGATATTAACCAGAAAATAGGTTTATCGTGTGGTTCTCCCTGGTTCAAGGACAAACTCCTGGACTTGGCATTGAAACACAGCCCCTTGGGGCTCCAGCCTGCCTTTCCAGAATCCTTTCCCAAACCACACCCATGCTCCAGGGATTCTTGTGGATCTTCCAGCCCTCTCTGCCCTCTCACGACTATATCTCAGATGGGATTCCTCCCATAGTCTACTTGCTTTACTTCGGTTCAAAGGCCAGTTCAACTATGACTTGTCTTCCCCTGAAAGGTAAGGAGCACTGATCACTCCTCTGTCCATACTGCTTAGTCCATACCTGCCCGATGGCAGACCATTACGGTATCCTGCAATGAATTGATTGTTGGTCTGTAAGTGCTCGGATATTAAGATCTTTTTGTTCTCCCAGTTTAACCTAGAGCCTGGCAAGGTATATAGTTCCCTAAGAAATACTTATGAGTGTACAGAAGGACAGATGCATAGATGTATATCCCCAAAGCTGCTTTTCTGGTTTTATAGTTTGTATAAATGTAAACTCTATAAGGGCAGAGAGCTCCATCTGGTTTGTTCACTGCTGAATGGCCCAGCTTCTAGAATAGTACTTAGCACATATAGATTTCAAAAAATATTTGTTGAATGAATGAAACCCAATAGAATATTTGTTCAGGACTTTAACTGAAAAGATAATCGACTTCTGTTCACAAGTATGATTGATTTAGAAGAAAATAATTATTAGGCCTATGATGATTCTTTTCTTCTCAGTGGGCTCAAATTGTTGTCTTCTTCAAGGACTGCATATTGCCACTTGCTTCTAGTAGCTTCTTGTCATTGATAGTTGGACAGGAACTTACCTCTTTCTTCATGGTAAGAATTGGGAATCCTTAAGGGAAGGTGAGTTGGAGGTGCTGACTTCAGAAAAAGGTCCATTTAAAATGTGTTTATAGCACTGACTTTTCTACCACGGCCTTTCCTGGTTTATCATCCTCTACCAGGAGATTTGGTGGTGGGGGGACAGCAGGGAGGTAGAGTTGTTTTTAGTTTATGTATAGAGGAGAGGAGCTGTTGAGTTGCAGAAAGTGTTTGAAATAGCCCTGGAATTTTTCCCAAGCTACTATGACTGACAGCTTGATGGAGAAAGATGAACAGCTATTATAACCAACTCTAAAGCAAACTGGGCCTTCTTTATGACAGGAATACGGCAAGTGCAAGGCAAACCACCCGATAGTAGCGGACACACAACCTGGAGAGCAGCATCCTGTTTTGTTTGTTGATTTTTGCCTTGTACCAGTCATAGCACTTTGCTTACAGTAGGGTATGAATAAATAGGTGCTGCCTTTAAAGGAAATTCTGATGAGTTTCATCATCAAAAAGGGTGTTAGAGGTCAGATCTATGAAACTTTGCATTTAAAAATGAAAAAGATGTTACCCAGAGAAGGGGATATTCAGTTCAAGGTGTCACAGATCTATAGTGGCAAAATCAGGACTGGTATGCAGTACTTATCATGTGGGATTTAACTTGTGGGATATTTGGATTGGCAGTCATGAGATGTATAGTAATGGGATGCTCAGTATTTTTGAATCCAGGAGTGGGTTGCAGTACTTTTCATTTGCCTACTAAGCTTCATTTGATGCCCAAATATTATGACTTGATAATGATTAGGAGCACTGTTCCATACATGTCTTCCACAAAGGAAAGGGGAAGGCATTAAAGAACACAAGGGAAATGTTGGTGTATACACTCATCCCATTTAGTGATGGCTTATTAAGTCTACAACAGTGCCCTTGGTGTCTAGTGAAAGAGCATTGGATAAGTAGTGTAGAGTTCAGGGTGTAGTCCTGACTCAGGCTTAACTACTGTGCATCTTAACCAACTTGGAGTTTGGGGTCTTCATGTCAACATCAGACTTGTCATCATCAAAGAATGCGGAAAGCTTTCACCTCATGTGTTGTCAATTGGTATTAACTGCCTATAGTGCTGGATTGAAAAATCTGAGGCCACATTTGGGTGTAGAGTAAATGAATGCTCTCCATGATTGGCTGGTGATATCTGCTATGGACAGTGGGTAGGAAGTTACATCGTGTGTGCAACTTAATTGCTATCCTGGATCAGGTAATCTGTGAAGTTCTAATGCCTCTGCACTGTTGCTCCATAAGGTTGAGTCATTGCCTTCCAAGAACTAAAAACCTCTGCAGATATGCATAGTTGTTTAGTTTAATTGAAAATGAAAGCACCAAAGGGCAACTGAAGCAATGTAATGATCACAAATCCCTATTTAAAAGTAGAGAAACGGCAGTTGTTTTTTTTTTTTACAAGCACATTTTTTTTTTTCTTCAGACCATTGGCCTTTAAACAGAACAAAAAGAAAGGCATAGTTTACCCTGGCCAATCCCATTTCCATGTGTTTTGATGAAGAGTATTGAAACTATAATCTAAATGCACCAGTAGAATTCTTCCTGAGTTACTATTTATCCTAAATGAAAATTTAGTCATCTTTGCGTCATTTCAGTGAAAACCTTGAATCTTTAAATAAGTCACATGAAGTTTAAAAATATAAGCAAGAACCTTTTGTATATTTTGGTCTAGGAGACAGATTTAACTCTAATTTGAAATTGTGTTTCATTAGGGATGTATTCTTTTGACTATGGGTTTAAATTAAGGTTGTTATACATAATAGTGTTAGCATAGGGAGGGCTGAACAAGGTCATTAAATATGGACCAAATTTGAGATGATCTGCTTGTATGTACATACAATATGTGTATGTTCATCTCGGCAAAGGCTCCAAAAGAATTATTTTTAAATTGTACATCCCATTTAAAAGAATGGCAATTGATGTAGATAAGCTTCAAAAGCCCAAGTAGGATCAATCAAATGAGGGTGCTAAGTGTTTCACAAGTGATTTTCTAATAGTGTATTTCTTTTACTTCTAAGAAATATGGTAGAATGTCCCCCATCAGGTGTGGTGGCTTTTTGCTACACAGAACCATAAACTGTGATAGGATTTCTCCAAAAACTAAACTTTAGAGTTAATTTAGAAGGAGGATTTAGTCCTGTTTTACCATGTGTGATACTCCTAAACTCTTCAAAACCAATGATACTCATCTTAAAAACCATGTAACGTTGGAATCAGAAGTGCCATACTTGGTTCTTGTCTCTTATTTTACTGGAAATGTAAGGCTGTTTGCCTAAGGACCCCTGGCTGGTTATGGCAGAGCTATAGGCATCACACGAGGAACTTGTGACTCCCAGTCCAGTGTCTGTTCTTAAATACTTAAGAAAATAAAGACAGTATAAAACAGGATGAAGTCATGTGGATATTATAGCAGAAGAAATGGGAGTACTTAGCCAATGACTTGACCTTCTCCAGTCAGTACTTTGAAAGCTGCTCTGAAGCTTTATCCTCTGGGGTATTAGTGTGTTTGATCATTTCTGATGCTACGAAATAAGCACTGTTAGGGAACAGCTGCCTTCACTTTTGTTGTGGCTCCTTGGATGCCCCTGGTTAACGTTTGTGTTGAATCTCAACAATTACTGATCCTTATAAGGTTAGTATATTGACTTCTTCCTTCTTTGGAACTGATTTTCTTTATGGTGTATCTGCCTTTTGCTGTAAGTTGCTTCAAATCCTCTCTGGGAGGAAATGAAAAAATAAAAAAATAATTTAGAGAGAATGGTATCTTCTTAGCAGCTTGAATAACTTTTAGGTGTTGGTGATGGGGTTCTTTCAATGAGAAACTTGTCTGATATGCTCTCTGTAGGAGAGAAGGAAGCCTTTGGGATACCCAGGTTTAAAACCAAAGATAAGGTGCCTCTGTAGATGAAGAGGAACGAGAGGGACCATAGAAGGGTAAGCACAGAGAGATGTGGAAGGGACTATCCAATGGGGACTCTTCCTTATGGCCCCACAGATCTTGAGTAACATGAAGAATCACGATAGGCCAGGAATGGTTGAATTTCTCATGGAAGCTGGTGAAGGGGCTATCTTTGCTGTCGGTGATAGCGCACAGTCACCTGACTAGATGAAGTCCTTAAACCTGAGTTACATTTGCTTCTATAGACCTCAGCATTTGGAATCCCCAGATGTAGCTTCTGTCCATTAGAAGCATCATCAAGGGGAACAGAGCAAGTTGCCTGATGCGAAGCCCCAACAGAGCCAGCAAGGGACTCCCATCTGACAAGCAGGAGGGAAGGGATCTGAAGTGGGTGCGTCTAGATTACGTGCTTTGTATGCAGGGTTTGTGAACTTCCTTTGTTTAATCAGCTTTCAAAAAGGGTCACCTGGGAGATTTTTGGGCCCATACAAAAGATCACCCAGGCCTCCTTTCCTCTTGGACTAGTCAGACCTCATGATTCCATTATGATCTGATTTTAAAGTAACTGCTGAGGAGGTTTATAAGGACCATGTAATAATATGGAGCATTTGATCAGGGTGTTATCTGCTCTACTTTCTGACCTGAATAATTGGCTATGAAATTGCAAGAATGCTATAAACATATTAGGCAATTCCTCCACTCTGCTTTTGTTCTCCTTTCTTTTGGGGGGTGGTTTGAATTAATTTGATCTTTTAATAATACTTCATAGGAGTAGATCAGTTGTGTTTCATGCCTTGGCTATGTTTCCGGAGGTGGGGGAGAGCTTTTTGATAGTGAGCTAGGTGACGTGATGACCCTGGTAGCAGGTCATCCTCTCTCTGCCTTTGTAGTGCAGCGGACTGTGTAATATCTGGGGAAATGAAACTGCAGGCCGGAAGTCCAGCGCTGGCTTCTGAAACCTCCATCTGGATGTACCTTAGGCATCTGAAGCTGAACACGCGCAAAGCAGAGCTTGCCATTCCCCTCCTCCTCTTCCCCCTACACCCTCCACCCCTCTTCCTCTTTCCCTCCAACCCTTAGAGACCAGCATTACCTTCTACCTCCCTACCCTGGCCTGATGCTCAGAGCCATGATGCCTCCTTTCTAAGCCTGCACTGCTGCCCACTTCACTCTCCCCCGTGGCCGTGCCCTTGCTCTATACCTGTAGTCCCCTTCTCCCTGGATTGATGTGGCAGCCTCCTCGCCGATCGCTGTATCGCCTTCACACCACTTGCCACCTGTTGCCAGAGGGATGGCTCCAGGAAACAAATCAGACCCTGTCACTCTTGGCTTAAAATCCCCCTGGTGGCTCTCCATAACCTTCCCGATAACGTGCATATTTCTTAAGGTGTTTCTGAATGAACTGTTTCTGGTTCTGTTCTATTTCTCACCGTTTCCTCCACGTGATACCCAGGCTGTACGCAACTTGGGTTTATACAGTGAAGCAGGGAGGTCAAAACCCTAAAATCTGGGGACACATACATACACACACTCGTGCCTACTGACTGATGGCTCCTGTGTTAGAACTGAGATCAGGGTGCCTCCACTCCAGTTGCCTGGACTTAGAAACATGAAAGGAGTGTCACCTGGTTAAGAGAACCCCCCTGCTTACTCTTCTTACCCTCCTTTCTAGAAGAATAAGAAGTTACTGATGGAAGCCTCATTTTTCTCCTCAATTTCATCCTTTTTTCTTTGGTCTCCAACTATTCTGTCTTCTGGGAGGGCTGGAGTCAGGACTTCCTGAGCCAGAATCAGCTAGCATCTAGCAAGGGCTGGAAGCTTCCAAGCTTCTTCTTCAGTGTCCTGTGGCACCTGTCAGATGACCCACCTCTCGCTTCCCTGAGGGCTCGGGAGGGTGGCTGGGACTTTCTGTGCCCTAGTAACTTGGCTTCATCAGGAGATAGAAGAGCCAAGCCCAGTGGACTGGCCAAGCACCAGAGAAGGCCAAAGTCACGGCTCCCCAGCCTGCAGGTTCCTTCAGTGCCTCTCTCCATCCTCACGGTCCCCTCAGATGGTGGAAGTGTCTGTGGCTCAGGCCGTGGCTCTGTGAGGGACTCATGTGAAAGTTCTGGGGAAAAAAATAAGACAGCCTGAAAAGGGCCAGAATGTATGAGGCATCTGCCAAAATTGGACCTATTGTGATGCTTGGCCTGCTCATTGCTCTCCAGGCACTCAGGGGTGGCAGAGGAAGTGGAATCCGTTTAGTTCCCCCGTGACTGCCCCCCACCACGGATAGCCTGGAGAGTGTTTTCTTGTGAAAACGTCTGCTTCAGCCTTCTGTTGCTAGCCTGTGTTTTATTGTCTCCCCCTCCTCTGCTGCTATTTTACTTCCTGTACCTTGACAAAGCACCAGGTTTATTCCCTTGCTCTGTGTATTTGCCCACTTGGATGTCTAACCAATGTATCAGCCTCAGCTAATACATTAGAATTTGAATAAATGTATAACAGCAGGTAGCAAGTGAGTGGTGACAGGGTGACATATTGACTTAATATCTTGTGTAGTGTGATATGAAGGATGTGCCTTTTGGTGTGTATTTTCATTTTAATTATTTTTTGTTGCTTTTCTTAGGCAGACGCTTGTAGGCAGTTTTGCGTAATTGTCTGAAATCATTAACATGTTTATTAAATAAGGAAGCAGAGTGCATTATCTAGCGAATCAATTATGTAAATGCACGAAAAGCATAAGAAATTAGTCTTTAACTGTTGCTGAACTACATCCATTTTCTAAATTATAGATGAAAGTTGCTGGGTGTACGTGTGCATGTGTTGGGAAGAGGGGGAGTATTTAAATTCACACACACACACACACACACACACACACACACACACACACACACACACACACACACACACACACACACACACACACACACACACACCCTGCTGCCGCTTTCTCAGTGTGAAAGCAGCAACAATTAATTTACGGTTTTCTTCGGGAGGGGGCATTTCTGAGGTACAGAAACTAGTAGGGGTTTCTGTAGATCCTTCGTGTAGATGACAACAGATGGTTGGCAGTGAGAAACAGAGCAATCTCTATTGAAGGGTCTGGGCAAAATGATAAACAGTGTCAGTGAAGCGGAAGCAATAGTATCTCTCCTCGGGATAACAATACAATCTAGGTTCAAAATCCTCAATATGTCTTTTTAACCCAGCCCATCATTCACTCTGATTGCTTATGATTAAAATCTTTAAAAGGTTCCTGTCATTGGTTCAAGTCTAATTTTTCGTAGCATTGGCTATTTTCATTTGGGAAGCAGTTGTCTCAGATATTCAGGAACTCAGAGTACCCGGCATCCCCTAACTCATTAACTGATCTTGACATGTAAGAGAAGCATCCTTCATTTTGTCCCCTTCTTGGTTTTTTGTCTCAGAATTTTGTAGGTCTCCTTTCTCCCCACGGATTGAAATAGTTCACCCAAACAGACATAGGTTTCCCTTGTTCAGCCTTGAGTTTAGTGACTAACAGGAAAACAATGGTGTTGGACTCCTGCCCTTTCTCTTGGCAGAACATCCTTCCCTAACCCTTGGTCTGATGGCAGTCCGAACAGGAAGACGGGCAGAGATCCACCTACTGTGAATTCTCTTCTAGGGAAAGGTTTATGGGCAGGTGAAAGTGTACTTAGAGGAGACAGTAGGAAGATGAAGACTTGCATTCTAGGATGTGAAATTTTAGCGCTCTCAGCTAGAGAGAGATACTTGCCTGTTAACTGTTTCTCGATTTTCTTCAAAGTGGAAATCATACCAACCATTTAGAATACCAGTGGTTGCTTACAAAATATTTTGGGAGGCAAAAGTAAAATTCTGTGGGACACAGGAGGATGTTGTAGAAAGAGGTAAATGGCTAGATGTGAACTGGACTTGGCCACTTAGAGTTATCATTTAAACTTGTGTGCTCTGTAAATTGGTAAAGTGGGCATGATAAGACATAACTCATAGGGTTGAAAGGATGAATTAGAATATATATTAGTGTCTATTAGCATAAGTTGCGCATAATATTTCAGTAGCTTATGTTTGTTTGCTTTCCAAAAGTGTTAAGAGCTACTAGGATTTGAGTTAAATTTACAGTATAGTTTCCTATGAGAAAGTAAATAAACCTAGAGACTTTATATAGATTCCCTGCATATAAGAGTAAGTTTATGATAGTAAGTGAATCCAGGAGATAGTCTTGCTGTAGTAGTATGGAAACAAGAAGAGGGTTCTTTTAAATGTAGAAAATATCTTAATGCATAGACCATAAAGATATCTCTATAGGTAGATATTTCATTTTCGTGTTCAGATTTTCTTTTTGACCATTACTTTAAAAGTAATACATATACAGGGTGGAAAAAAAAAATCAGCATAGTATCAAAAGCTGTACAATTAAACACATCTCCTATCTTTTTATTTCTGGATTGACTCCCCAGAAGTAACTAGGGTCAATAGGTTTTTTGCATATTGGGGATATACATATGAATCTCTTGGTAGGAGCAATTCCTAGAAGTGGAGATGCTGGGTCAAAGAATGTGTGCATTTTGAATTTAGAAAGATAGGCCAGATTGTCCTCCAAAGAGGTCTTAGGGGTTCACATTCCTCTCACCAGTGTTGTAAGAGTATCAATACTGACCACTCTGCATTGGCCGCCATCTTCTCTTTGCCTCTCTAATAGGACAAATGGTACTAATTGTTTTAACCTGTGTTTTGTTGGTTGTGAATGAAGTTGCGTATCTTCTAGTATGTTTATTAGCCATGTCCTTTGCTTTTTCTATGTGCTGGCTCTTCCTAAAGCACAGGCCACAGTGCTGTGCTGCTCAGGACAAAGCTCCTGTTCCCTCAGCTGCTGTTCCCCCAGGCTTTAGCAAAAGGAACTGCCAGCCCCCCTTTGGGGACTGCTGCAGCTGAAGAGATCCTGCTAACCCGAGATCTCTCTCCCCTGCCCTAGAATACCCATATCCAGCTCTTAAGTCAGTATGGGACTGTAAAGGCCCAACCCCTTTGCTGCCAATTTGGCATTTCCAGCCCCTGAGCTGCCCCTGGAGCCAGTGGAGTTCTTTGTTGGGATTTCATCACTGCCCAACTTCTTTTGTGTAGTTGCAGTTCCTTCCCTTCCCCAGTGGGTATTGGTCCTCAGAACAGTCGCCAGTGACCCTCCTGCACCCTATTCTCCATCTCTAAATCTGCTTCCCAGAGAGCCCAACATTCACCACTAACCTTACCATTTTTATGCTGGAGTCTTGGTCCTTATCTAAATGATTTGAAGACACTCTGTTTAGGAGAAATGAGCCATTTGGCTCACTTAAGAGTTATAAATATTTTTCTTCTTTGTCATTTGCTTTTCAGTTTCTTGTTGGTGCTCTTTGCCTTTCGAACGTTTCAAATGCTGATGCAGATTTATCAATTTTATTTCCTTTTATTTTTAAACTTATGGCATTTGGTTTTTTGTCCCTTGCCTAGTAGAGCCTTCTTAGACTAAGAATAATTTTTTTAATGCTCTCTTTTTTTGTTCTAACAACTTTATTTTTTACATTTAAATTTTTGAGCCATCTGGGATTTATTTTGATGTAAGACGTGAGACTGGAACCAGCAGTTTTTCCCCCTAGTAACTGGCCACTTGTACCCAACATATTTATTGGGTAATCCATCATTCTCCCACATCTGAAATGCCAACTTTATTATATAATTTCTATGTGTATTGTCTATTTCTGAACTATTTTTGTCCCATTTTTCTGACTGTTTTTTTGCTAGTAATAAATTGTTTTAATTACCTTAGCTTCATAGTATGTTTTAATATCCAGTGGGGTTAATAACTGTATATTTCCTGACAGTTCTCACAGGTTAATTTTCCATGTGCATTTTAGAATTAACTTGGCAAATTTCAAAAATAGTCTTACTGGCATTTTTACTGGGATCACGTTAAATTTATAAAGTAATTTAGGGGGAAATAATATCTTCACAATCAGTTTTACATCTGTGAACACTTTGTCTTTCTATTAATTTGTCATCTTACGTCTTGCTGTAGGATTTTGATGTTTTTTTCTGATGAATTCTGTACACTTCGAAATTTCTTAATTCTGTGTTCTTTTGCTCTTGTACCTAGTATCTTTATATTTAATTGACTTTTGTTTTTATGAGAAAAGCTATTAATTGTAATCTAGTTTAGTAATCATCTAGCTTAATTGTCTTTTAATGTTTTTATTCATTTTCAGTTGATTCTCTTTGGTTTTCTAGATTCAGAAATGTATCATCTGCAAAAATAATAATTTTGCCTCTACCTTTCCAACTTTAAGTGTTCATGACTGTATTACTGCTTGGGCTGCCATACAAAATACCATGGATGAGGGGACTTAAAAAACAAATCTATTTCTCATGGTATTTGAGACTGAGAAGTCCAAGGTGAGAAGCAGAGAGGAGCAAAAGCATGAGCTCCCGAGTACCTCTTTTTGTAAGGACTAACCCTATAGGATCAGAGCCCCAGCAATAGGACCTCATTTTACCTTACTCCAAATACAGCCACCCTGGGGGGTTAGGGCTTCATATGATTTGGGGGGGGCACAATCATTCTGTCCACAACAGTGACTTTCACCTACTTGCATTGGCTGGCGCTAATTGGGAAGTATAAGATTACAGAGTATTGATAGTGGCCATTCTTGTCTTAATGAGGATGCTGTTTACATGTCACCATTAAGCCTGGTTCTGGCTTTTAAAATATCTTTATATTTATTTCTTTTTCTTATTAACAAGTATTTATAGGGGTGGGAGGGAAAAATTAGGAGTTTGGGATTAATAGATACACCTATATATAAAATAGATAAACAACAAGGACCTAGTGTATAGCACAGGAAAGTGTATTCAGTATCTTGTAATAACCTATAATGGAAAAGAATCTGAAAAAGAATAGATATATGAACATGTATAACTAAATCACCTTGCTGTACACCTGAAGGTAACACAACATTGTAAATCAACTATACTTCAATTTAAAGAAATTTAAAAACTTAAAAAGTATAGATTCCTAGTTTATTAACACATCAGAGATTGTGATTTTATCACATGCTTTTTTAGCATGTATGGAGATGATCACATGGTTTTTCTCCTTTAACTTATTAATACTATGAATTATAGAAGTATAATTCCCATTCTTGAAAGATCTCAGAATCCTTATAATTAGTCCTATTGGTCGTGGTATGTTTATTCTTTCATTGTGCTGGTGGATTCTATTTGCTAATATTTGAGTTAATATTTTTACATAATTATTTATAAGTTAGATCTGAATTTTCTTTTTTGGGGTATTTTGTCAGGTTTGAAATCAGTGTTTTGAAAAAGCTGTTTTGAAAAGATAAATTGGAGGTTTTCTTTCCTGAATACACATTTGAGCATTTTAAATGTAAATCAGCATGAAACGGCTTATTGTTAGTGTCTTTTTCAGTACATCCCTAAATATGTTTTTTAGAGGAAAGTATTTGATGAATTATAGTTAATAATTTTCAAGGCTGAACCTGTCCTATTCAAGCTGAAGAAGAAAGATGGAGGGCAGACATATATTCCTCAGTTAAGGAGAGATGCCAGAGGAGCTGAGAAATGCGTATGTAAGTTCTATGAGAAGGTGGGGAGCTGTGGAAATCAACTGGAACACTCTGGAAATCCATAGAAAAACCTTGGAGATATTTAAGGTAACAACAAACCAAAAACAGCCTTTGTAAATTGGTCTTTTTGGATTGGTCTGCACACTGTATTGTGTGCAGTCTGCAATCATAACTCTTTATTCACACAGTTATCCTGTAGCAAAATGTGAGAAGGGTAAGTGGTGTCAGAGTTCCTTTGTCCTCCCTTCTTTATTCTCTACTTGGTAGACCCTCCCCATACCTTAGCCTCCTGCTTCTTCTTCCCCGTGTAGCCCAGGACCCACCTGGCAGTACTCACTGGCCAGACACCAGGACTGTCCTTTCTCCTTCCCACCAAAGCTTACCCTTTGTGTGTAAGGAGCTGTTAGGCCAATCCAAACTCAAGTGCAAATTGGTCATGGTTTGGTTCTGTGTCTCCCAAAGGTGACCTGTGTGTATTTTGCAGGGTGCTGATAATATTTAAACCCAAGGAGCAGGCAGTGTCCTACCAGTTGGGCTTGCTGGGCCTTTTTGTGTGTATGATGGAGCTGTGTTCCCCACATCTAAGTGGCTGTTATGGGTCAATCTTGTACTTAGGAAGTCAGTTCATGGTACCATCTGATTCAGCCTCAGCAGTCTTTGCTCTCCTCCAATAGATTTCTAAAATTAAAATTTAAAAAACAGCATTTTTTTTTTCTGTTTCTGTTTTCCCCTCTTTCTCATGCAGGACAGTGGGATTAAACTGGATCATTTTGCTGCTTTTTTAGGTTTTTCTTTTGCTCTCTGGGTCTCTCTTTGCTAGTACTGAGAAATTGTGTTAGACTTTATAACAGGGCAGATGATTACTTAGTAACGTGAATTGGCTTGTGTGACCTCTTCCGGTCACACATGGTTCTGATAAATTCATTCCAAATTCTACGTTAATTCCAAACTTAACTGATCATAAAAATTTACTTCTAATAGCATAAATTGAAGAACATCATATATAAGACA
This sequence comes from Mesoplodon mirus, assembly GCF_964341445.2. Classification (NCBI taxonomy): domain Eukaryota; kingdom Metazoa; phylum Chordata; class Mammalia; order Artiodactyla; family Ziphiidae; genus Mesoplodon; species Mesoplodon mirus. The sequence continues at coordinate 51,745,949 of NC_138979.1, read as the reverse complement.
AATCTATGAATGTGACTTAACACCAGAAGTCAATATGTACTCCTTTCTAAAAGATATATCTGTATCCATATATCTGAAATGCAGCCTCTTGAAATGTGGACAGAACTCCTTGATCAGTTTTTGGCTTTAAAAATGAGGAGGATTTTTTTTTAGGGTCCAAGTCACACTTTTCTGTTGTAATACAGATAAGGGTACTGCAAATAGAATGGGAGTTTAGGATTTAGGGTTCTGAAAGGTTTCTTGTGTGAAAAACAGCTTTTCTTGACAAGCTGCTTGTCATCGTTTGCAGCAGCCTCTCTTTTCATTTATTTATTTGGTTTGAGGGAGTTAAGAAGGTGTTTGGTGTATTTTGTTGTGGCAGCTCACACGTCAAAAACACGAGACTAAAAATATTCCCCAAATATGAATATACAGTGGTTTCTTCTTCTTCCTTTTTTCTCTTCCCCCAGGGTTAAAACCCCTGACCCAGCCTGTTGAAACACCCCCTGTGCTTCTGCTCTTGATTTCCTGGGCCCCCCACCCCTGGCCCTACATTGTTATTTTTTATAAAGATTTTGGGGTTCTCTGTCTGACCAGCTCCTCCCCCATGGTTTGAACAATTCCTCATCTCTTCATCTACCATTGCAACTTAGCTTTCCTGGTTCGATTGCTTTCTGTTAAAAGATAAACTGAGGCCTATTAAATTTGAGTCCATTTGAGCAAACATTGATTTGAATCTGGTAGTGCCAAACTGGAAGTGGTTAGGAGGACCGCCTGCCTGCAGGAGCCAGGGGAAGGGGGGTGCAGAAGCCCAAAAGGGAAATGACATGACTGACCGGAGTGTCAAGCCTAGTGGGCTGGTTGTGATTGGTTGTCCTTAGCATTTTGATTTTGTAACCTTGAGAAATTTACAGGCTCAGGTTTTGGTTTGCTTATGTAGACTTCCAGGGAATTAGAGCCACCTCAGTCTGAAGGCCTCCTTGTTTAATTAATTTAACACTGTGTAAGTCAGACAAAGACAAGTATCATATGATGTCGCTTATATGTGGAATCTGAAAAAACGATAGAAATGAACTTATTTACAAGACAGAAATAGACTCAGACATAGAAAACAAATTTACCATCACCAAAGGGGAAAGAGGTGGAGAGGGATAAACTAGGAGTTTGGGATTAAAATACATATACTACTATGTATAAAAATAGATAACCAACAAGGATCTACTGTATAGCACAAGGAACTATACTCAAAATCTTGTAATAATCTATAATGGAAAAGAATCTAAAAAAGAAAAAAATATATAAATACACATATATAACTGAATCACTTTGCTGTACATCAGAAACTAACACTACATTGTAAATCAACTCTATTTCAATAAAATTTTTTTAAAAACAACACTATCAGGACTTCTCTGGTGGCACAGTGGTTAAGAATCTGCCTGCTGATGCAGGGGACACGCGTTCAATCCCTGGTCTGGGAAGATCCCACATGCCGCGGAGCAACTAAGCCCATGTGCCACAACTACTGAGCCTGCTCTCTAGAGCCCATGGGCCACAACCACTGAAGCCCGCGTGCCTAGAGCCCGTGCTCCGCAACAAGAGAAGCCATCTCAATGAGAAGCCTGCACACCGCAACAAAGAGTAGCCCCCGCTCGCCACAACTAGAGAAAGCCCGCGTGCAGCAACGAAGACCCAACACAGCCAAAAATAAATAAATAAATAAATTTATTTTAAAAAAAACACTATCAAGGCATTGTCTGGAAGTTCTGGCAGAGGACCATTAAAGAGTGAGGGAGAGCTCACACCTGGGTGGGAACATGGTAGAATGTTTGTTGAAGGACATGACATTTAACCTGGATCTTTATCATGAGTAGGATTTTGACAGGGGGTTATCAGTGAAGCACACCAATTTGTGCTGGTCTGTTAAGTACCCCTACCAAGCAGCATAATTCCTAACTTAGTTGAAAAGCACCTAGAATGCAGAGGCCTTGAAGGAATCACAGAAAAGCTGAAAATTTTAGGGACTGTGCTAGGCCTTCTGCCGAAGCGAGTGAACTCAGAACCTAGTCTTCTTTGCATTTCTTTCTTCCCCTTTCTTTGCATTTTTGGAAGTGAGCAGATCCTGGTAAAATGAGGCAACTGACATGTTGAGCAATTTTCTCTCTTGAAAAATAAGTTCGACATTGTGCATTCAGTGTACTGTGAATGTATGTGCGTACTGGTGGTTACATTTATAGCAGTGCAACTGAGAATGTGCAAATGAAGTCTGGGAGGTGCCGAATGGTGGCCTCCAGCATTAAGCAGAACTTTCCTGGGATGAGAGGAACATCCAATCAGGTAACATTTCCTTTCATATCAATTTTTAAAGCTGTATTTTTAAGTAGAACCTGGAAAAAGGCTAGAATTTTGGGAAAACAAAAAGAAAAGCTTTTGGAGAGCATCTTTTTTTCTTGTGTGTGTGTGTGTTTTTTTTTTTTTTTAAGGTTCTTTTCTCCCATGAGATCTTAAGCTCCCCCTGTCTCACCAGTCCCTGGTACCAGCCACCAAGGCAGAGTAGCACGTCAGTGCTGGCCTGTGGTCAAGTTGCTGGGTTTCATCAAGCCATAGGTGAGCCAGGGGTTTACCTGAAGATCTCCCTGCAGAATAGAGCTCATAGGCTTAAGGGATCTGCTTCCCTGGGCAAGATTATAGTCTCTTAAAGCTACAGGGTTACCATCAGGCTGCTAGCTCAGGTGGTCCCTGCGTTGCCTCAATCACATTTTCTCATCTGCAAATCAAAAACCTTTCTATTAATTTATCCATAAGTTGACATGTTAAGATCCTCTTCTTCCTTTTTACCTAGTCTGACTCCATGAATTGGAATACTTTGTGTTCCTTTATTTCTTTGTTGGTATGTTTTTGTTTTCTAAAAAAGTAAATAAGACTTTGGGTTTTTTTCAGGCAAATTGACTAATTCTTCTCATCTATTAAGTTAAACAAGTGTTACCGAAACTGGGTTCCATGGAACACTGGTGATTGGTGAGGGTGTTAGAGTTTTTCTGTGGAAAATATTTCCGGGGTCAATTTAGTTTGGGGGATCACTACCTGCCTTGTCTCGCCTTGATTGCTTCTCGTTGCGCATTAGCATATTAAAGACTGAGAGGTTTGCAGGTAAAAGAAATTTGTAAAATTTGTTGAGTCCAGCATTTGCAGAATTTTTTTTTCCTTATAGTACCTCTTAACATCCGGGGGACACAAGGTGTTCCACAGACTAGTCTGAACTGTGGGAAGTAAGACCTTCCCCACATCTTGTGAGGGCTTCTCTGTGTGGATCACAAGTGTTCTGCTGGTATAGTAGTTTGATTTTAAGGCGTGAAGGGACTTGGATTCCTTGCAATAGAAAAGCTCACACATTCTGCAAAAGATTTCCAAAGATCTGTGCTTAAAACAGGCAGCCGCTAAAATTTGAACATTTTCAGAGTGGTCTTCTTTGCCCTAGGGAAGGAGTGACAGCCAACCCGAAGCAGTAAGTTTTCATACTGTGTAAGGTCTGCTTGCTCTCTGAATATTTTTATTCAGACATTATTCAGCATACACGGAACCATCTAGCTCCATCCCACATCTCTGTGTGAGTCACTTTTTTTTAAGTACTTCTTTTTTAAAAAGTGTCTTATGCACATAGATAGAAAAAAAAAGGAGTAAAAATAAATCATGTTGTTTAATTTAAAAACCCAAATGAAACTTAAGCACCAAATACATATGTTTCTCACTTTCTTAGATTACCAAGAATTATCACCTGTGTTCTGGTCCTAATCCAAGCAGGTGAGTTAGCATTTTTTAACCATAAAAATGAATGCTACAGAAACAGCATGTCAAAATAGAGATGATACCGTGTTAAATTCTCCCAAATGACTCAATATAAACCAAACATGGAAAAGTCCTTTATAACCATATGCTCAGGTTCACAGCTCCTTCTACTTCTCTTTCCAGGGTAATTATGTTGTCCTAATGGACAATAACTTTGCAATTTATTTGTTGCTCTTTCAATATCGTTGCCCAGGAAATGGGATGTTGAAAGTTACTCATGATTATTGAGTGGATTTACTCATTGTGTGATATTTATGTCAGAATTTTAACCTGTTACTACTTATTATTTCATCACTAAATTCAGTTCATGAAAAGTATAATTTTATAGCTCTCTATTACTGTGTTAATTTAACATAATGCAAATTGATTGTTCAGCAGGAGTGGCACTCATTGCAGACACATTTTAAATTTAAAAAATGGTAAATGTATTTGAGCTCTGTTCTGAGCATGGAGAGGAAGTGCATTTTGTGGCGCTGGAGAAAATCTGCATTTGGAAAGGCCTAGAACACGGACACAAGCACAGTTGTTCAGTGCTGCAGGGTGATGCCTTTCATCACTGTGCAGCTCAGTCTGGCTACAGACACATACTACCAGGAAAGGGGGCATTTAAAAAAAGAGAACAAGTATGTGTGTGATATGAATTCTGCAGGAAAGATCTTAAGGCCTGTTCCTTTAAGCAAGTTAATACAGTATTCACAAACACAAAAGGCGGTTGAACCTCATTCTCCAGGTTCGGGTTGCCTTCCTTTCTTGAGAGAAAACATCTTTGAAAGTTAGACCAACAACTACTATTGCTTCTGCATTGTATGTGCTGTGGACCAAATGAGTGATCAAGAGCCTGCAGTGAAATACAACTGGTCAGAGTTGGTAGCATTCAGAAGACAGTTTTAATGTAGATAGATCCAGATTTTGTTCAAATCTTATTTTCATTCATACTGAGAAATGTTGGCCACGTTTATCTGGGTCTGAAGAGAAACCTGTTCCTCCTTTTCTGACTCTTACTAGCCTTGGTCTCCAGTCGTCGGATATTGGACCATGACTACTTGGCATGGGTAGATGCCTAGATGACAAATCCTAAGAAATATCTATATGTGAAACTGAGACCATCTTGACTTTGGACCTAAAATAAACAAGATATTTATGAATCTTATTTTAAGAGCATAAACTTGAGGAAGAGATGATATCCTGTACGGGAAAGCACTGCGAATGAAGTTTCAAGGGCTTCCCAAGGGCATTGTGTTTAATAGCCATTATTGTGATGATCACCATACCCAATGCCAGTCTCGTGTTGGTTGATCCGTACTGGTGTCTCTGAACTGTTTTAATTGAGCCCTTTAATCTGAAGAACTGCCCCGTTTCCCCCGCCAACACCACCAAAATGAATGAATCATCTTGTTTTTCTAGTTTTACTGAGATGTGACTGACATACAGCACTGTTTAAGGTGTACAGCATAATGACTTGACTTTCATATATTATGAAATGATTATGACAATAAGTTAACATCCATCATCTCATAGGTTTAAAAATATTTTTCCTTGTAATATGAACTCAAGATTTACATGCTTAGAAACTATCAACACTGCCATATGGTATATTTAATCATCATGTTGTACATTATATCCCTAGGACTTATTTATCTTATAACAGGAAGTTTATACCTTTTGACTGCCTTCATCGTATTCCCCCTCTCCACACCACCCTCCCCACCTCTGGTAACTGTAAATCTCTTTTTCTATGAGTTAAGTTTGCTGTTCATTTTTTGAGTCCACAGATAAAACAGTATTTGTCTGTCTGACATTTCACTTAGCATAATGCCCTCGAGGTCCATGTTGTTGAAAATAGCAGGATTTCCTCCTTTTTTTTGGCTGGATAATATTTCATTATGTATACATATATGTATACATATATGTACCACATATATGTACCACAACTTCTTTATCCATTCATCTGTTGAAGGACAGTTAGGTGGTTTCCATGTCTTGGCTGTTGTAAATAGTGCTGCTGTGAACATGGGACATCTTTTCGACATAGTGTTTTAATTTTCTTCAGATATATTCCCAGAACTGGAATTGATGGATCATATGATAGTTCTATTTTAAATTTTGGGGGGAACTTCCATGATGTTTCCCATAGCAGCTATACTGATTTACAGTTTGACCAAGGATGCACAAGGGTTTCCTTCTGTCCACATCCTCACCAGCGCTTATCTTTTGTCTTTTTGGTGATAGCCATTCTAACAGGTGTAAGGTAAGATCTCATTGTGGTTTTGATTTGCATTTTCCTTATGATTAGTGATGTCGATTACCTTTTCAGGTACTTATTGGCCACTTCTATAGCTTCTTTGGAGAAATGTCTGTTCAGGACCTTTGCCCATTTTTAAGTTGGATTGTTGTGGGTTTTTTGCTAGTGAATTGAGCTCTTTATATATTTTGGGTATTAACCCCTTAGCAGATATAATTTACAAATATTTTTTCTCATTCTGTAGGTTTTTTTCATTATGTTGATTCTTTTGCTGTGCAGAAGCTGCCTACCTTCATGTAGTCCCACTTGCTTGCTTTTGATTTTCCTGCTTTAGGTGTCATATCCAAAAAATCATTGCAAAGATCCATGACAAGGAGCTTTCTTCTAGGATTTTTATCATTTCAGGTCTTATGTTTGAGGGTTTAATCCATTTAGCCTTAATTTTTGTGAGTGGTATAAGAAAGGGAACCAACTTCCTTCTTTTACACGTGAATATTCAATTTTTCCAGCACCATTTATTGAAGAGACTGTCTTTTCTACATTGAGTATTCTTGCCTTCCTCATCAAATACTAGTTGACCATATAAGGATAGGTTTATTTCTAGGCTCTTGGTTCTGTTCCATTGGTCTATGTGTCTGTTTTTATGTAAGTACTATACTATCTTGATTATTATAGATTTGTAATATAGCTTGAAATCAGGAAGTATGAAGCCTCCTCCTGATTTGTTCTTTCTCAGGATTGCTTTGGGTATTTGGAGTCTTTGTGACTTAATATAAATTTTAGGATTTTTTTTTCTACTTCCATAGAAGATGCCCTCAGATCCTTGAAGGGATTGATTGAGTCTATAGATGGCTTTGGGTAGTAAGGCTATTTTAATAATATTCTTCCAACCTGTAAACATGGAACACCTTTCCATTTATTTGTCTTCAGTTTTTTTCCATCGGTATCTTAGTTTTCAGTGTAGAGATCTTTTACCCCCTTGATTAAATTTACTCCTAAATATTTTATTGTTTTTGATGCTATTATAAATGGGAGTGTTTTTTTCTTTTTCAGATAATTCATTGCTAGGAGAACTGCCAATAAATGACTGTAGGTTCATTTATTGTTTGTTTACAAGAAATAGAAACCTCTTTTCTTCCCCAACTCTGTTTTGTGGTAACAAGGTACCCATTCTCTTTTGTCTCATTGTAGTCTATTCATGCCTTTTCTATCCTTTAATTAAAAGAACTAGTAACCAGACTTTAAAAAAATACTTAAATGGGGCTTCCCTGGTGGCACAGTGGTTGAGAGTTCGCCTGCCGATGCAGGGGCCACGGGTTCATGCCCTGGTCCAGGAAGATCCCACATGCCGCAGAGCGGCTGGGCCCATGAGCCATGGCCGCTGAGCCTGCACGTCCGGAGCCTGTGCTCTGCAACGGGAGAGGCCACAACAGTGAGAGGCCCGCGTACTGCAAAAAAAAAAAAAAAAAACTTAAATGATTTTGCTTGGATTGTTAACAATAGTAGATTGAACCTCAAACATTCCATAATGGTTACAAATGTGCTCCACTTTGAGCTTCATGACCACTAAAATGGAAGCATCTCTAGGGTCAAGGGTAACAGCTGGTTAGCAATGCCCATCTGGTACCACATGACCATTTATACAGGAGGTATACAGGAGGATAACAGGGAAAGTATAATTTCTGAGAATGGGTTTTTTTGGGGGGGGGCTTCATTGGGTCTTTGTTGCTGCGTGCAGGCTTTCTCTAGTTGCTGTGAGCAGGGGCTACTCTTTGTCGAGGTGTGCGGGCTTCTCACTGCAGTGGCTACTTTTGTTGTGGAGCACGGGCTCTAGGGGTTCAGGCTTCAGTAGTTGTGGCACATGGGCTTAGTTGCTCTGCGGCATGTGGGATCTCCCTGGACCAGGGATGGAACCCGTGTCCCCTTCATTGGTAGGCGGAGTCTTAACCACTACACCACCAGGGAGGTCCCACTGAGAATGTTTTAGTGGATAAATATTTCCGGGGGTGGGGGAGGGTCAGATTTTATGTCGATGGGGGGACAGTAACAAGAGCCATGGATTCTGAGCTTGTATGGTGAGGAAATCTTTCTTTTCAAGAATAGCGGAGAATAAATTCTGGAAGTGGCATGCTAGATTTAAATCAGGGTCAGTCCCTACAAAGGAAGACAGGTGATAAAGATGCTTACAACATGTACCACATAGACCTTTTAGTAGCCCCTTTTCTTGAATTTTTGAAGATCCAGATGCTTTTTGTACTCCACCCCCCAGCTTCAAGTTTTTTACTTCTTTACGCAACCTGTATACGTAACCATGGATCAGTTTTATTGATGTTTCAGAGGCGGCAGAGAGATGGCCGGCTAGGTCAGCCTCTCAGTAGTGCATACTTGATTGTCCTTCTTGTTCAGTCTCAGAAGGTCTCGTTCCCAGTGTTGCTTGGTGTCCCTCAGATTTTCTAATCAGCTGGTTTGTCACTTTCAACTGTCTCTGAGTTCACCACCCATGGTTCTAATAGTCCTGCTCTCCACTTACCTGGTACCAGGCAAAGCGTTTGTGCATAAGGATGTATTGGTGTTTTGTAGCTACATGGTTTTAGGATTTGGTGCTAGGTTTTATTTTATTTTATTTTTTGAAATGTAGAAATAAAAGTCTGATGTTACAAATGTGAGAATAACATCGAAGTGTGAGAAAAGTTCTCACACTTAGATATTATTCTCACACTTTGGGGAACAAATTAAGGCTTTATTGGTATGTTGTGTCTGCACTGCTATAAGTGGAATATATCATATTATACCTCCAAAATTATGATATAAACAGATAGCACAAAAGTTTTTTTTAAAGCAAACATTTAACTAGTATACATCCTGGAAACAAAACAATATAAAGAAGAAGGGGAACGGGTTACTGTTAGTAAAAAAAAAAAAAAAAAAAAAAAAAAAAAAAAAAAAAAAAAGGAAGGGAGGCTACTTTCTGTGATTTTTCAAGGATTCTTGATCTTATCTGCAATAATGGTTCTACCCTCAAGAAACGTACAGCCAAACTGAGTTCTTCTACTACTTAAGTGATGGAAGCCCATATCAGATGCTGAATGAACTAAAATCATGGTGCCCCTGACCTACTTCATTCCAGATTAAAAAGGAATGAAGATACTGAGGGCTTCCCTGGTGGCGCAGTGGTTGAGAGTCCGCCTGCCGATGCAGGGGACATGGGTTCGTGCCCCGGTCTGGGAAGATTCCCACATGGCGTGGAGCGGCTGGGCCTGTGAGCCATGGCCGCTGAGCCTGCATGTCCGGAGCCTGTGCTCTGCAACGGGAGAGGCCACAACAGTGAGAGGCCCGCGTACTGCAAAAAAAAAAAAAAAAAAGGAAGATACTAATTTTTTTAATTATTATTTTTAACTGATGGGTATTAAGTTTGAACAAAAAGACTTTAAACTGGTTTCACAAACAGATGCATTCTACCTCTATTTGGGAATTAATGTAAATAAACCACCTATCTCCTCATCCATTTACGGTATCTTGTCTGAGTACCAGCTCTGATGTCCTTTGGTTTGATTTCTGTTCCTATAAAAGGTTCCCATCTTTAAAAGGAAGCTAATTATTGACCGAGATTGTTGACTTTCATGCATACCTTCCAAAACCAAGGAAAGAATGGAATAATTATCCAGATACCAAAGAATAAAAACATCTTCCCCTTGATTAAACAGGTAGTTAAGGCCAAAAGAAGACTTCTTCTTATGTGCTTTTCTTGATAGACCAAATAATTATTTAAATTTTCAACTCTATCACTCTAGGGAAAAATAATCTTACATGGTGAGTTCTCTTGAAATCTCTCAGGATGTGGGATGTTGGAAAGGGCCATGTTTCTGGAGGTGATAATCAGTAAAGGATGGGAGCTGTTGGAGTGATATACTGATGAAGGAAAATGCCTGCTCTCCTGAAGGCCCATCAAAACAGAAAGACGGAAAGTCTCCAGGTGTGATCACACCTGTCAGACACTTGGTTATGTTACGTTTCTTGGGCCAAGGACAACAAGAAAAGATCTGAGTTAGGTTTGAAAATTGTGTATTTGGTAATCTAAAAATGAGTTGCACATTTCCCTTTTTTTTTAATTTTTTTTTTTAATAAATCAAGCTTGAGTCATTGCATAGTTGTGTAGTATTCCTACCCAAGGGATTAAGAACAGGAATTCTTGCTCAATTCCTTATGGGTTCACTATCAAGGCTAATAATTATTGAGTGCCTACTCTGTTCCTGGTACTCTTCTAAGTGATTTACATGTGTTCTTTTGACGCTGCCTTACGGAATTGGTGAGGTACAGTTACTGTCTTCTGGCCTGTCAGTGAAGAACTGGAGCTCAAAGTTACCAGGGACCTGGTATTCAAGCACTAGTGGTAGCTGCAGGGTCCGTGCTCTTTGCTAACCCTAGACTAGCTGTTCTTGGGTGGGAGAGGAAATCTTTTGTAGGCCACACTGATCAAGAAACTTTTATATTAACACTGTTAATCGTCAGTAAACTCTGAAAGTCTAGCAGACCATTCAGCACTTCGAGACTGGCCTGGCCAAGCCAGTTCTCAGACTTTGGAGGATTTCTTAGGGAAGGATGTAAGGTTTCAATGAGCCATAAATGGCTAAATGAGGGTGCTAAATGTGGGTGCCCACTGAGAGTTCCGAAAGCCCAGGGCTGCTCACTTAGTCAACTGTGGTTCCAGAAATACGTGATCTCCCTGCCTGAGCCTGCAAGGCATCAGGCCTATCATAAAAGAAACCAGCCAGTGCTTTCAACAAATTGGGCTTCCCCTTTCAGTTGGGTTTTGGTAAGATGTTCACAAGAATTTGTCTTCGTAGTGGGGAATCTCAGTGTACTGTGCTGCTGTTAGAATCATTTTCATCGAAGCTAATGACATGGTAGGAAGAAGGGTAGGTGTTAGAAAAGGTAGGGACAGGGGTTGGTGGCATCAAGGCAAATGTTCCTAGATTCTTGGAACTTGCAAGGAACCTAAAATAGGATGCCGGAGAAACCAGTCCATTTCAACAAATGACTGATTGATTTCAAGTTGGAGGAGAGCAGAGAAGGTAGGCTCGTGGAGTAGATGTAGTCATGGCCTGAGAGTCTCTCCCTTGGAGCCGATGGACCTTGCGTCTGTCTGGGCTTCCTGTGGCCACTCTGACTTCCAACTCAGCCCCATCCCTGGCTTGCGTGACATCACAGTGCCCGCTCAACTTCTGCCTCTCCCAGCAGTCAGTGGCCACTTCTGGGTTTTCTTGCTCCTTATATATGCTTCTCCAGATTGTTCTTGCTTTGGGTCATTTTTGTTTTAGTTTGTTTTGTTTTCACAGTAAGATGGTTATGTAAACCTGCTGAAAGGGTAAATTTAACTTGTTTTACTGTTAATACAATCGTTACCAAAGTCTTGTGCGATTAGGCAATGCCAATTTGTGTCGCTATCCCATAGTTAAAATGTTCAGGAAGGTGTTCAGAATTGCTTTGTCTTCACACTCCCAGAGGGCATTAGCAGTTACCATGCACAACCTGATGTATTATCTGATTGACATTATTTTACATACATACTAATAATTAGGAAAGTACTTCAAAAAAAGGCAACTTGGGTTTGGGGATAAGAAACAAAGCTGTTTCTTTTATACGTTTTCTAGTATTTACAGTTGTAAAGACTGCTTTTTGAATCATGCTTAGTTACTATTAAACTATTGTGTTCTCATGGTTGGAAAAATCTAGTGAAAAGTAGGCTATTTTAATTAACTGCCAGATTTCACAACAGTGGAGTGTTCCATTTTGATCCAAAGAGATATATAGCAGGATTTATTCAGCGAGTTCTTGATATTTATATAAGTGTCACCAGTACAAACGGCAAACATTTATACAGGTCAGTCATATAACTGTACCCGGCAAATGGTACCAAACGTATGGGCTGTGTTTCCCCCGCTAGCAGTGCAATTTGACCTTATTTATAGAACAGTAAGTAAAGTCGATGTTTGTTCTTTCAGCTGTTTGCATTTCTGACAGCAGTACTGTTACAGCAGAATGTATCCAAAAGCCAGAGGAAATTCAGTTTTTGTTTATAATGACTAAAGAACAAGCCCTTAATTATTGCACTTCATTTTTAAGAATTGTAGTTATAGCACATTGAAATTTACTTTTTTTTTTTAACCGGTACGCGGGCCTCTCACTGTTGTGGCCTCTCCAGTTGCGGAGCACAGGCTCCAGATGCGCAGGCTCAGCGGCCATGGCCCACGGGCCCAGCTGCTCCGCGGCATGTGGGATCCTCCCGAACCGGGGCACAAACCCGCGTCCCCCGCATTGGCAGGCGGACCCTCAACCACTGCGCCACCAGGGAAGCCCGAAATTTACTTTTTTATTATTCATCTTTTGACATTACTTATTACAGTATCATGAGATTATTAAATACAATATTGGAAGGAAGGAAAAATCTGAACTGGAATGTTCAATGCCTATAAAACAGGAACAAGGATGATTATACTTTATTATGGGAAAAAATTTTTTTAAACAGCAATAACAATCTAACATAGGAGACACTTGGCTGAATCGTCTTTGTTTTGTCATGATGAGGGTCATGGTTTATTGATCATTCAAACATCCATTAAGATATAAAAAATTAATAATTTTCTTGTTGACATGTATATGTGCTAGCATTTAATGTGGTTATACTTGGGGGAAATTAAGATGAATTGAATTTATTTTTCCGGAATGCCATGGTTTCTGTAAAACACTCTGAATTACAGATTTCACTGAATTTCTACTTCCATTTTATTCGGAGAATAGGCAGATTAGTGAGCAAAGTCCCTCTTTTTTAAAGACTTGAATGCAAATCTGATTTCTCTTTTATAAAGAGAAGAGGGAGGGCAGGAAGGAGAGTAAGAGGGAAGCGATTGGGAATGCCCAGAGGGATGTGAAGTCTGCCCATATGTTCCAGATCCTCTGGTAATCAGGTTCTCAGCATCTACCCCCCAGTTCCAGTTCAGTGCTGTTTTTCCATATGCAAATTTCTCCCTTTACCAATGATGAAATTTTACCTTTGGTTCTAAGGCAGGATTCAGGAGTCAGGTCTGCTTTCTCTCAATCCTGTGCTCCTTCCCTTTGATTCCCCTGCCGGCCTTGGAACTTCTGCTCAGTGTGTTTGTCCACTGCACCAAAGCAGGGCTTGGATTTCGGAATGTTGACTTTCATTTTATATTTAATGTATTAATATATCAAAAGTGCTTAGGACACCATCTAACAGATAGTAAACAGTATAGCAACGTTGGCTAGTAGTAATATTATTATTTTTGTAGCATTAGTAACTTGACCCCAGTTTCCCGAACTTTCCGATGAATGATCAAAGCCGCCCCCTAGAGCCTCCTGCCCTTGCCCAGCAAGCCCCCAGCCGGCCCAGCCCCTAACACAAGAATGGCTTCCAAAGAGACTGCAGCTGTGTTCCCTCCAGAGAGGCTGGAGCACCCTGCCCAGCAAGCGCTGCTTCAATCTGCTAGAAGTCTCTTTGACAAAGAATCTAGATTGATTTTTTTCCACACGTGAATCAAAAACTTTCAAAACAACTATTTTTAACAGATAAATACATAAATAACAAAAACATTTTGCTGAGACATGAGCCAGATCTGGTCCTCTGGAGAGTTATGGACATAGTCCCTGGTAAAAACAAAGGCAGGAGTGTTTGAGACTGTCAGGTTCACACCTAATGTTCAAAAGTGGTCTGACTTTGCCGGCCGAGCAGAGCAGGCTTGTCCTTCCCATAAAACACAGTGAACTAGCTCTGGGGTGCTTTGTGTTTTGCGTCACTGGATACTATAGCGGGTTTGGGTAGTGGGTGTATACTGGGAACTACATATGCGTGCTAAGATTATTTATAAATGTGTGGAGTATTGGGAAAACTTTTATACTGGGGTAAAGAGACCTGCAATTCATCCACTACTCATGAGCTGGATCTTATTGATACCAAAACTACACTGTGAACATAGATGTCAACCTTCTCTTCTTTGCTGCTGCTTTTTTAAAAAATTCATTTTCTGACATTTTATTATGTTGAAACATACATAAAAGTTGAAAGAAATGTATAGGGAAAATCCATCCTAGAGTGGATTTCAGCAGTTGTCATGCCGCCAACTACAAGGTACTGAGGACTTATGTTCCAAGTCCTGTGCTAACCCTTGATTTTTTGCCATTTAATAGCTAAAACACAATTAGAACCCAAGTCTATTAACTCTATTTTCTGTGTTTAACTGCCACCCTACTGCCAAAACATCTCATGCTGATAGTGAGAAAGCTTTCACTTCGTTCTTTGATTTTCATAGAATCAAAATCTTCAAAGCCCACCATAAAACATTGCCTTTTTCAAGTCTTCAGGTGTCTTATTTGACCTTCCTGGGCCTCTTTTTCCATCTGTGAGACGAGGAGGTCATAGAGGATTTTGACCTCTTCCAGCTCTAAGATCATGTAGAGCCAGTTACCATTACCAGTCGTCAGATAGGTTACATGTACGTCATCCCTTCCCAAACACATCTGAGTTACCTCCATTGTATGGATGAAGAAGCAAGTAAAATATTATGCCAACATCACTGTAACTAATATTATTATGCCTCTTCTTCAGAGCAATGGAAAAATATTAATTATGCTCTCAGGGTTCAAGAGAAGGTTTCTACGGGTACTGTCATCTCCCCTACTCTTTATTCTCTTTCTGCTTCCTTCCCTCCCTTCCTGGTTTTCTCCTCCCTTCTTGATAGGGAGACATGATCAGGATGTAAGAGTTCAGAGTGTTTTGGAGATGATGAACAGTCATCTTCAATTTCCTATTGTTTGCAAACGTTCTTAAGAAATTGAAAACATCTGAAACTTTGTTAGCTGACTGTGGGTTGGTCACCTGCTTAGTTGGACTCTCTGAGGACTTTTTGACGAAGAAGGGAGGGAGAGGTGGTGGTCTGTGTCCTTCTTACTCTCTTCTCAATCTTGAACCTCTTTGAGCTGCAGACATATGTCAGGATGAGAAGGTGGAAGCAGGCAAGCAGGTAGTTGGAGGTGTTCCCTTCTCTCATCCTTCACAAAGCCCTGGCAGAATGAGCAAGTGCCCAGAGTTTCTGATCCTTTGATTCATCTGCCATTCATTAGAACCCAGACTTTGCCATTTAAAACTTTGTCACATTTTTTAATTGTGATAAAACACACATAACATAAAACTGACCATTTTAGCCGCTTAAAAATAGGCAATGCAGTGGCCTTAAGTACATTCACAGTGTTGTGCAACCATCAGCACTCTCTAGTTCCAGAACCTTTTCATCCACCCAAACAGAAACCCTGTCCTCACGAGCACACACTCCCCACACTCCCGTAATTCCCTCCCCCAGCCCTTGGCAACCACTAATCTACTTTCTCTATATATTTGCTTATTCTGGGCATTTCATATGAATGGAATTATATAATATATGGCCTTGTGTGTCTGGTTTCTTTCACTTAACATGTTTTAAGAAAATAATGACATCTCTAATCGCCAGGTAGTTTTACTTTTTTCTTAATTTGCCCTCAGATCACACATGGTACCTGATTTTCTAAGCCTCTTCAGATACTTTCTGTAATACACAGAAGGGGAAAATATCTAGAAGTGAAGATGATATCTAGAAGTAGGAGATCAAATAAAGAGTAGACATATTTCCATAATGACTTGTAAAACTGCTAAATGCAGATTTTGATTTTTTGCCCAGCTGGAAAGTCATTGAGTGTTAACAAGACATGTGAATTCTTAAATTTTTTAAAAAAATTATTTTCATCTATTTTAATTCATGACACTAAATTGCTATTGTCCAAAGGGTCGGGGGCATTCAAAGAAGGGAATGGGATATAGGCACATGCCTGTGGTGGCCCGTGTTTCTTCGTGGGTGGCATGTAAGTTAATGTGTAGGATTAGATGGGTGAGTCTCTTTCCCGGGCCATGGTCTGCTCATGACCTTGGACTTCACTTATCACTTGATGTCCTATCTGTCGGGATACTTTCCCAATGTTGGCTTGTGCCCTGAGAGAATATATCCCTTATGATCTGCTTTCACTCCCTTGGAGGAAATTCAGAAGGCATTCTCCTCTCCCCTCTTCTGATAGTTATCACAGCATTCATATATGTTCCTGGCAGTTGAGAACCAGAGAGAGAACACTGCAACCCTTCCGTAAAGCTGGAAAAACGAAGGGAGTATATGTGACAAAATTCATTGCACACCCCAGGTTTTCTCTCTGCCGGCATCCCTGAGTTACCTAACGTAATCCACAGCCTCAGAGGCCCGTGCTCATGGTATCTGTAATTAAATTCATTTGTATGGGTGCCCAGGGAATTCGAGTGACGAGCCCTCTGAGTGGTTAACTCCAAACAGGAGCCTACTGGAATTACAGCATCCTTTGGGGTCTTGCACATTTCATTGAACTGATCTGGAGTTTGGGTACTCTTTGGTTTTCTTTATTTGCAGTTGAAAAAATAAAGGCAAGCCAATCATTCTCAGGTCAGTTTATCTTTTTTTTTCCTTGGTGCTTTTTCAGTGTACCCCTGGAGGAGAAAAAAAAAAAAAGCCACCCAGCAATCATGATATAGGGGAAATACAAGAATCAATCCAACTTAAGTAGAAATGACAAGGAAGCTGACTCCTGAGATGGTTTCAGTGTGAAACCAAAAGCATTTTCCCTCCCTTTCCACTTGCTTTTTTTTCCCTTCAGATTTAGAACGCTATGGGTAAACCTCTTCCACTGACTACATAATTAGGTAGATTAATTAGCACCTGTCCTGTAGCTGTAAGAAGTTGGTGCATACAGCGTGGACTCGGAGTCTATGCCAGACCACTTAAAAAGAAACAGTGTGGGGTTCAACTTCTGGCCCTTAGACATTTTCATAAATTAGAAATACTGAGAGCCAGCCTTAGTGCTCTGTCCTCGCTAGAGAGCCGGATGGTTGAATGGAGTTGTGCTAGGTGATTGGTCTGGATGGCCCATGGTAACGATGACAGATGAACTTGAAGACAACTGTTGAAAAATACTGGAAGCCTGAGTTCTGTAGTTGAAATGTTCTGTCAAATTAAAGAAAATCAGCTGAAACGCCAGCAGTGCAAATCTTCTAGAAGGCCACCGGAAGGAAATTCCTGCATCTCCAGATAGGTTGCGTATTTGTTGTTGCCATTAATTGGGTCTGTAAATCATGTGGTGAGAGAAGAAAATCTTGGGTGGTGGGGAAATGACTGCCTATTTCTTGGTATAAGTATTTACTAAACATTTCAAGTCAGTGAAATGACAAGTTGTTGAAACAAAGGGACTAAAGGGTGTAAAGTCACACGGGGACCTTTTTTTGTGACCCTGATTTTCCTGACCGTGCACAAATTCCATCTCTTTATTCCCACCAGTTGAAATGCTGTATTTAATTTGTTTAATAATATGCATGAGGAAGACTTAATATTCCTCACATGTCATGCTCCAAAGTAAATTGGTAATGATGTTATCAGAGTTACTCCATCATGAGAAATAAACCAAGTCCTTTTGCTGTTGGAGAAGGGCTGCCAGGCATTGTTTACCACACACTCAGGGTCAGAGGGCAGAGTCAGAAGTACACTTGGAAGCAGTTTGAAGACTGTGACATACTGCCTTTCAGAGAAGGTCCCTGCTGGATCTTTCCTGGGTAGGTGTCTAATATTGTAATATAATATAATTGGATTTTAATTGCAATCTGATTTTAGTGTGTGTGTTTCCGTTTGCTGCTGCAGAAGGACAGTGCTCCAAATGAAATTATACAGTACCTCTCCCAGGGCAGTTTGTTCTCCACCAAAAATATACTGGGAGAATAAAATGCACGCTGTGTTGTTTGCCTCAGTTTATAGACCTAACAACCTAAGTCACTTTATTCTTGGGTGTTTATCGTCTTTTGTGGTTCACCCCAGCAGTACAGCCTGGTGGAGAGAGCATGGGCTGCATTGCGGGCTATGGAGTTCCAGGAGTGACTCTGCTTCTTCCCAGCCTTGAGTGCCTGGGCAAGTTACTTAGCCTCTTAAAGTTTCAGTTTTTTTACCTGTAAAATGAGGATACGCAGTTTATATCAGGTGTGTGTATGTGGGTGAGGGACGGTTATGATGATTAAATGGAATAAGTCATGAAAAGTATGTATCTGGCATCTGGAATAGAAAGTGACTCTCTGGATAATGGTAATTTTCGCATTTAGTATTCTTCACTGTCCCCATGTAGTAATTATTGAAAACAAATTTTGAGAGCCTTTGTTGATTTGAAGATAGTGAAAATCAACGTCTGGCTGTTGACTGGAGGAGTGGTGAACGATAGCCAAGATTAATTCCTCATAGCGTCAGAAGAGGGACTATCTAAAGAAAAGTGACCAGAAATCTTCCCAGCTCTCATTACTCAGCTGTAAAACTATAACTTAATGTCATTTCTTGAGGTCTCATATTACATTAATACTGGTGTCAACTGGTATTACAATATGGCTTCCCAATGTGAAATTTTGCTTTTCTGGTTTTTGTGCTACAGTTCTGTGGCTATTATAGTATTGCTCACAGTAAATGTGCCAATTTTTCACTACTTTTTAGCTAATTGATTTTTTAAATTGTGCTAATGGCACTGTTTTTATTCAAATCAAAAGCATTTGATATGGGACTTCCCTGGTGGCACAGTGGTTAAGAATCTGCCTGCCAGTGCAGGGGACATGGGTCTAGTCCTAGTCTGGGAAGATCCCACATGCCATGGAGCAACTAAGCCCGTGTGCCACAACTACTGAGCCTGCACTCTAGAGCCCACGAGCCACAACTGCTGAGCCCTTGTGCCACAACTATTGAAGCCCGTGCGCCTAGAGCCCGTGCTCGGCAACAAGAGAAGCCACCGCAATGAGAAGCCTGTGCACTGCAAGGAAGAGTAACCCCTGCTTGCCACAAGTAGAGAAAGCCCGCGCACAGCAACAAAGACCCAACACAGCCAAAAATAAAATTAAAAGAAAAAAAAGCATTTGGTAGCTGGGCTTGATGGAAAACAGAAATTTTAGATTCATCCCTGTTGGCAGTTGTGATTCAACTAGGAGGAGAAATGGGGAAGGACAGAAAAAGAAGCAAAATTTTAACAGTATTTGCTAAAGAAATCAGAAGCATTGTCAAATAAAAAACTGTTCATAGAAAAAATAATTGAAATAGTATAATAAAGCTAATTTATTCTAATCTAATTTTTACAAAAGGGAATATTTGGGATAAAATAAAAACATCATATCCATTGTAATCTAATAAATGGAATGATTTGCTATATAATTGAAATAAGCATGAATTCTAACAAAACTAATAGACTCTGTGCCCACTTGTTTGAACGCCATTCAGAATAGTAGAATATAAATATCTTGTAATCTAAACTGCTCTGCAGATAAACAATACCAACAGTCCTGAATTTTGAAATTTGATAATACCTCTCTACTTGTAATATCAAGAATATTACCAAAACTCCATTAGTTTACATATTTATAGGGTATTTAATAACTCGTTTTGGCGTTTCCTCATCCTTTTTGCTCTCAAAAGATGTGCTTTTTGCAAAAATGTGATAATGGCTTTTGCTACGAATACTAACATTAATAGATGTAAAATGACATTTAGTGAGGAAAAAGCAGTTTTATATTCTATAGCCAATTAATTTTCATACCACCAATGCTGCAATAATAGGAAGAGTTGATAAAGATTTTTAAAAATTTGAATTATTTTGATTCTCTCTCTCCCACCAATCCAAACACACCTTTTTAGGAGATGGGTTGTACAAGGAAACCTGGGATGGGTTGTACAAGGAAAGGTAACAGTGTTAACTCCTGCTGTGGATTAGATGCTGGAAAAAAGACAAAGATGATAAATAAAAGGAATAAAAAGGTATTACAGTCTTAGAGTCCTGAGTTCGGCATGGAAAATCAACAGTCACCTAGTGAAGTGTGATCTCCTTATCAGATGGGGAAACTGAGGCCCAGAAAGGCATTCCTTGTTCTTCAGAGTTCTGAGGCTCATTAACTGCAGCACCTGGGTTAGGATTGAGTTTTTATTGCTCCCAGGCCAGATTTGAAAAGTAATTAGGGAAAAGTGATGCTGAGGTGGGGGAGCAAAAAGAAAAAGTTTTTAAAAAATGGTTGAATAAATGCAGTCAAGGGGTTGCTTGTAGTGACCAATGTTGGGAACTCCAGGGTTTTTCTTCTTTTGTGATTCTCTGTCCAGAGAGCCATGTTCAAGTTCAGCCTTCTTCTGCTGTTGGTCTTGCTGAGCTGTTCTATGAGGAGCCAGACGTGTGTGGCCTCTCCACCCTCCACTCTTAAGTGGGCAGAGAGGGTGCTGAATCGGCACCCAAGGCAGGCAGGAGCCTCCCCGTGCGTGCATTTTGTTCCTGCCTGGAGGTAGACTGCAGTCAGGATCCACATATATGGGAAACAAAACCTACCAGCATGAATTATTATAAGCTGCCCCCACTAGAATATAAAAACAGTATTTTCCCAGTGTTGGCATTATCTCTGAGCCCTGATAAGGGAATGGCTTTAAGGAAAAGGAGCTGATACCTTAATGGCAGAGGTTGCCAAGCTGCATAATTGGCCAAGAGGCGGGAGGCTGGCCTTGGGGAGCAGGGAGGGAAATGCACTTTGAAGGGAATCGGCTGCGTGGTCCTGGCTGCTTAGGGATAAGGAACGTTGCACTGGCCTCCAAGGGCTGTTCGCTTGTACTTAAGGAAGTCTGAGGCCTGATAAGCATTTTATTTAGTAGAATTAGAAACTTCAAGGACTTGGAAGCAGTCAGAAGTGAGTTGTTCCTGTCTTCTCACCAGCATCCTACCTGGAGATGGCAAGTGCCTGGAAACGTTGGCCCCAGGATGGAGGGCGTGGACAGCCTTCCCTCTTCCCCAGGCAGAGGTGGACATGGTGGGGCGGGAAGACATTTCAGGTCAAAGGCATGCTGCGAAGTCTCACCTAGGCCAGAGCAGTGCTTCTCAAACTTGCCTGCGTATTACAGTCACCCTGGGAGGAGGGGAAGGGGCAGTTAAAAATCCCAATGCCTAAGCTGCACACCAGACCAGTAAGAATCTCTGGAGGAACTAGGGGAGCTGAATGAAGCACCGGCATTCTTTAAAGACTACCTAGGTACTTTCAATATGGATCTAAGTTTTAAGAGCTGGGGGACTAGAACATTCCCAATCTGTAGATAGTTTTATATGAGGAGTTTTTGAGGGGGAATCGGTTGTCTTGGGCCACAGGAAACTTTTCAGAGGCTCTGCACCCTAAAGTGTATTAGACACACTGGTTTAGCCCAGGGGAAGGAAGAAGAAGACACAGACAAGATGGCACCTACCTTCATTATTTGGGGTGGTGTCCTAGCTACTCTGTTTTGATGTACACTGGTCTGTGAGTCAGTGAAAGCTCTGTTCCCCCTGCCCCGTGTGTACGTGCACGCGCGTGCACACACACACACACACACACAGAGGCAGTTAACTGAGCCTTTGATGTATTAAGAAAGATTCTCACTAGCTATATAAGGTGCACCCTGCCCCCCAACCCCCCATAATAGAGCAGAGCTACAACAGAGGAGTGGAGCCTCAGGAAAGAAGTCTCATCATGAGTCGATTAAAACCCCAGCCTCCTGACCTGCAATCGTAAGTTCCTGGCCCAGGGAAATAGCTCTCTAATGGGCTTTAGGCAGCAAAGCAACAAGGTTGAAATTGAGGTTACATTAAAGCCTAATTTTCTTATGAGGAAAAATGTGCAAATGAATATGAAAGTGATGTACCTTTGTAATACAGCTTCTTGCCTGTACCCAAACATCCTTAGCCTTTTGTCTGAATTTTCTCAGTACAGCATGTGCTTGAAGCTACCCGAATACATTTTACCCAGTAATGCGGTCTCTCTTAGCTGGGGCGTGGACAGAGAGGGATGTTTTAGCTCCACTTGGGGTGATTCGGGACTAATGAAGCCTGGTGCAGGTAGGGACGTCTGCCTGGCCACCACACACCTAACACAAGCCCTTTTCTGGATACCAGAGGACGATTCCAGACACGTGGCTTTAAGATCTGCCCCTGACTAGCTGGGTAGGCTTAGGAAAAAATGTCACACTATCTTAGCCTCAGTTTTTCCACCTGAAAAAAGGGATAGCCTCAGTAGGGTATTTATGAGATATCTGGGAAGGGGCTTTAAGCATTAGAGCCACAAATAAAATGTAAGTTATGGCTTTATTAGATCCAGTTCTGGCCAGGAAGCCAGCTTTGTAACTTCAGGCAAATCATCTCACTGTGCTGAGCCTGGTTTCCTTAGTTTTAAAGTCAGGAGTTTGGAATGGACACCTTTTAATACGTTCTAGCTCTCTATATAGTTCTTGTGTCTGTATTCTAAGGAGATGGTGGGTGTGCAGGTTTCCAAAAGTGTCCTTTTTCAAGTGCATCTTAGTTCTCAATGCCTCTCTTCCCCTCTCTGTTATCCATTGTGAAATTGTAGAAGTAGAATGGGCAGTGAAGGAATAACATGGAATAAAGGCCGCCAGAACTTTTCAGCTCAAACAGCAGAGTTGGGCTTGAGAAAGAAGGAAGTTGTGTGAGTGCAGGGAACTGCTGAGATGCCTTTTGGAAACACTGTTTACTCTCCTGCAAGCACTGAGAAAAGTGATCCAGAAATACCAAGTGAATAGTTTTCCTCTTACATGTGCTGCTTATTTCCCTGGTGTTTCTAGGCTGCGTTAGCCTTTATGCTTAAGCAGCCCATCTTACATTGTCCGGGATTTCATACACAGTGGTTGACATTATGCTATTACCACTTCTAATGCTTCACTAATGTTCATAACCTGCAGTATGTCTGTGGATCCTTATTGTAACTTCTACTTGGGCCTTTTTTTTTTTTTAATAAGCAGTCATTTCTTTTCTTTTGGCAGCTACATTGCAGGGGCTTTGAGGATTTCCTTAATGCCATCACTCAATGGGTATACATTCTGAATTGTCATTTTCTGCTTTTCTGCAGTTTCTCCTGTTCCTGTGAGCTTCGTTAGCTGCTCACGCAGAATATGACTCTTTGGAAGTCTAGATTGCAGGCAGCCCCAGTGATGCCCAGAGCTTGTTAGCAGGGCATTTCTTCTTGCCCTCGGCATGACAGATTGGAGATTCTGGTGCAGACTGAAGCTGAAATGAATTGCAGAGATGAGACCCCAAAGACAAAGAGACATGCAAGTGGCTATGGGCTTCAAGGAGCAATTTAATCATTGCTGACTTCGGGTTTACTAGTTTGCAGAAATAATAATGCCTGTAGCAGCCAAAAGCTCCTGCTTTAAGAAGTAGTTAGAGCTTGAGTCAGAGTGGTGGGCTCCCAAAGTCACCTGATGGTATTTAGTAAATTCTCTTCGAGAAGGATGCATGGATCCCTCAGAAAAAAATACACATCCCTGCACCGCACACAGCCTCCTAGTTCTGCTTCTTGAAGGCTGTGTGCCCTTTGGGAATAGAGTAACTTCTCTGAGCCTGTTTCCTCATCTGTAAAATGGGACTCTAACCTATTTATTTTACAAGGTGGTGTGAAGGGATTGAAGCTAATGTTGGTTTAAAAAATCACTAAAAGGACTCTCAATGCATTTTATTTTTATTTCTTCCTAGCAGATAGTGGAATGTAAGGCTTTGATTCCTCTTAAAAAGATCTGTGACCTTTAAACAAGGGGATTTAAAAACATTTTTTCCCCCAGGACAAGGGTCTTCAGCCCTACTTTTGCATATTCCATTGTGAGTTAATTGGTCTGGAATGGGGCCTGGGGCTTTTAATTGTTTTGAGGTGTGATTTAAGACAGTATAGTAGGGACTTCCCTGGTGACTCAGTGGTTAAGAATCTGCCTGCCAATGCAGGGCACATGGGTTCAAGCCCTAGTCCAGGAAGATCCCACATGCTGCGGAGCAACTAAGCCTGTACGCCACAACTACTGAGCCCACGCACCACAACTACTGAAGCCCACGCACCTAGAGCCCATGCTCTGCAATGAAGAGTAGCCCCACGCTCACTGCAGCTAGAGAAAGCCCGCATGCAGCAACGAAGACCCAATGCAGCCAAAAATAAATTAATTAATTAAATAATAATTTTTTAAAAAAGTATAGTACACAAATATTTAGTGTATGGTTCGAATTTTTACATAGGAATACAGCCATGTGCTACCACCCATAACAACATGTCGGACATTTGACATGTATTTTTTTTCTCCAGATGATTCTAATGAACAGTCAGGCCTGAGAACCACAGCCCAAACAGATGGCCACCCACACTGGGTCTGACACTAGCTTTTCTTCCCTCCTCAAAATGTCCTGTGTGTTTTCACACCCCGGCGCCCGTGCTCTTCCCTATGATCATGTGTTTCACAAAGCTCTAGTCCCTCCCCATCCGTGTGCCCCCAGCGTCTATACCCTCCTCCTTTGTTGCCCCCTGCACTTAGTGCTACAAAGCGTGTGGGTAGAGCTTGGAGCTAGGAGCTTCTCCAGCACAAAGACTGGATTTCTCTGGCTCTTCATATCCCCAGGGCGAGCGCACCGAGCATGCGTGGAATAAATGAGTCGACCCTGGTACAATCCTATCATCCTGGCCATTTGCTTCTCACCACAAGAATTAACTGTGAGGGGAGGGGGTTCAGGGAACAGGTGCGGTTAAGTCTAATTTTTATTGTGGCCCTCGTGGCCAACCTGGGAGCAGCAGTGGGGCAAGCCCTGGTCACAGGCAACTTCTCAGGACGTCTCTGGGAGTTGTCTTGTCTCTGGACAAGGCCATTGCTGGTCCCTGCACTCTGGTTCATTCAGTGGCTGCTCTCCCTCCTCTGTTCACTGAATCTTCCCAGACTTCACCCCCAGTTTGTGCCGATATCCTGTGTTTACAGCGTCTTCCAAGCACCCCAACCGTCCTAGATTTCCTTTTTTCTTTCCTATTTCCTCTTGTATTTCAAGTCCATATCATGGTCGCTCGTGACAAGCTTGTCATGGACCACCTTCATCTCAAGTGAAGGATGAACTGAGTCTTAATACCTGCTCTGTTCTGTCTACCTTGGAAATAAGTGGAGAAAAGTGTTTGAAAGATGTGTGGGGAGTTTAAAATGTGGATTTTATTTGTTTACTTTCTGATGTGTTTTTATGAACAACAACCACCAAAAATAAGAGAAAATGACTCCTCCCATTTGGGGCAGGAGGAGTGTCATCCTTGAGAAGAGTGTGATGAAAGAAAAATGCCACCTCCCACCATCACCACCCCCAGGCCTGAGCTGCTCTCGGACCTTTCTTCCTTTGCAGTCTTCCCCAGCTCTCTGGGCCCTGTGTCGAAATTTCCTCATCTGTGAAATGGAGATGTATAGTCCTTTCATTTTAAGTCCTCTCTAAAAACAGATAAGATTGAGAAAATCGGCTGAAACTGGACTTTTAAAAACCCTCTTGCAGATCATGTTTGGATGTTTTCCTTAATAGCCAGAGACACCAGAGAACTCATTCATTATGCTGCCACTTGCTATTTCTCACCATAGAAAATAATCCCAGTCCCCCTTTTTTGTGCTTTAGTTCACAAGGCCCTTTTCTAGGCTTTATCTTCCAAGAGCCTCACAACTGGCCTGTGAAGCCGAGACAGGGCAGGTATTAAGGCTCAGTGGAGGTATTCCCTTCTTTAAGAAACCTTGAAACCCTGACATTCCCCCCTCATCACCACCCACTTTTCTTCCTCACACTCTCTGCCTATCCTTATCAACATACCCACCACATTGTAGGATCATCTGTTTGTATGTGTCTCTCTCCCCCGGACTGTGGGCTCTTTGAAAACAGAGACCATCTTCTGTCATGTCGTTATAACCAATGCCAGTGTCTTGCTGTCAGGTTGAGTGTGTCTTGTTAGTTGAATGAATGGAAGAATGAATGAATAAGGTTGCAGAGTTCCACTTGATATCCTGAGACCAAGCAATTTGAGGACATTTCATCTATTTCTTCCATATGATTTTTGTGGCTGTTTTATTGTGGAATTTTGAAACCTTTTTTGTTTTTTGTTACAATTTTTTTATTGTTGTATTTTGTAGAATCAGTCATTTAGAAGGCCTACATTCTTATTTTGATGGTTTATGTGATGCTTCAACATACAAAATTCCGAATTTCAGAAACCTCAGTACAGTAGGTAAACTGCAGTTGACTCTTTTGTCAGGAAATGACTTGGAAAGATTCAAGAGATTTCAAAATCCAGCTTCCCAGTGTCTGAGAGAACATTCCTCATACACACTTAGCAGTCAAAACAATTCTATAGGGTATAAAAGATGAAGTGATAGCATTTCTATTTCAAATTAAAGTTTGCTAATTCTATAAATGAGAAAAGGTTGAATAGTGGATGGCAAAATATTTTTAGCAGGAAAAAATTTACTTTGGGAGGCACTTAGGCATATTGTATTTTACTAATGTACAACATATTAGGCAGTTGATAGGAATAGAAGGAACCTGGATTAAGATAACTCTTTATTAACATTTACACATTAAAGTGGAGAAAGGTGTGTGAATGTTAACTTAACGAAATCATGGTAGATAAACAGGAGAACAGCATCCTTGAATGGTTTTATTTTAGATTTAGTTACTGCCATTAACAGAATATTTGTGCCTGCAACCTAGTGGGGTTTGATTTTGTTTTAATCCGATTTGTCGGCTGAGGCAGTTACCTTGTTTAAAAAAAAAAAAATGTAACTTTTAACATCCAGTTGCTTTTCTGAGAATTACCCATCTACGAAGGAAAAAAAGTGGCACCATTAACATTTATGAGAAATAGACTTAACATTATCACAAATTATACAGTAAACTATCTTGGCCTTGGATTGAAAGGTGTGTGTTTGTCTTTGAAGCTGATGTATTTTGACAGCTCACCAGGAGGCAGCTCACTCTGAATAATGGGCAAGATGAGAGCCTCAGAGGGAAGAAATCACTCCCTTAAGTGAGCGTAAACCAGATAGGTGGTAAATGAACTTCCCCACCTGGACACATCGCAATTTTAGAAGGACTGATCACACAAGAAGTTAGTGCTCGCAGGGACCTAGGAGCCATTTAGTTATATCTTTTCTGTTTACAAATACAGAATCTTGAAGCTAGAAAAATAATTCTTTCAGCTTTATCCGGTGTGACAGCGGCAGAGCCAGGAGCAAGGCTCACCCAGCGTCACGAGTCCAGCTCTCAGAGCTCAGGGAAACTGCATCCTCAGCGTCCCTCACAGGATGAGCACTTTGTTGGAGCTTCACATCCACTCCAACCGGAAAGTCCACATTGCAGTGATATTTGTAATCATCTGGGTCATTTCTCTATTTTACTACCTCGTCATTGCAGTTTGCCTCAAAGGAATGGCCGCTTGGTGTGGGAAGTCTAGGAATGGGGTGTCTCGGGATGGGTGCTGGTGCTATGAGGGCTTCAGGAGAAGAGGCAATTGACATTTCCATATCCACCATCTTCATTCCAAAGCCATCTTACATCACACTTGAGTGATGACCGCAGACTTATCCCTAGTCGTCTTGCCTTTCCAATTCGTCTTGCCCATTATTGCTAAAATGGTTCCTTCTCCATCAAGACAGTGCTTTTGAGAAAGTGTTGAAGGACCAGCAGAGGGTCCTATGGGTTGCCTACAGAGGTGTTTTGCCAGTGGTAGGTCTGTCTTTGACACCGAGCCCCCCAACCAATTTACCCTGTGTTCCCTACACGTGGCTCACTCTTCTCCATCCTACCCAAGTAGCTTTCCTCTCTGCCAGCACAGAACTGAGCTCATGACTCCCTTGTCAAGGAAGCCCCTTCATTGATAACTTCTTGGCTTTTTGGCCCGTGGGTGGTCCTTGCGGAATAATCACTGCTTCATTCAGTTCTGGAGTCCACACTCCTCTTGTGGTGCTGAAATTGCTTCTTCCTTCCCAAGGTTCTTGAGGGCCAGCTTGTCTCCCAAACCACGTGGCACCTGAACCAAGTAGCTTTTCTCTTCCTGTCACACTTCTTTCGGGAGGCTGACTCTCTGAGACTGGTACCCTGTGTGGGAAAACAAGCCCATGTAGCAATGCCATCTCTCTCTAATAAAGAGAAACCTCACTTCGCTCTGTAGCCACAAAAATGTGCTCTTGGCTTTGTTGGAGGGTGTCTGTTTTGGAAATTCCATGGTCAGAACCAGCAGAGCCATGGCAGGAGGCCGTGTGGTGTGGCATGTCCAGGATCAAGTGTCCTGTCTTTTGAGTCAGCCAGGCTCCCTTTAAAGCCAGTGGTTTGCTGAGAGATCTTGTGTGGGTTTTTATTTTAAATGGCGCCCTTGAATGTGGCTCGTAATGTGCATTTTGTTGGAATATCCATTACAAAGGCTTCATAGTGGAGCACCTCCCAGTAAGAGGGGCAAAATTAAAAGACTTGAAAGGCAACTCCTTCCTGCACTCCGGACATATGAAAGGGAGCAGTGTCTTCACTGAGCCAGACCCAAGATTCCAAACCTGTGGGCGCTGGATCCCTAGGGACCTCAGAGTCTTCACTAGGGATGTGGGAATCCGTACACCTCTCACCACCAAACAGTACCTACCTACTCATTGCACACACATCTTCTGTGCTATTCTTTTGGAAGTAAATGTAGATGGTCTTGGGATTTATAAATACTTAAAGCGCTGCTAAATAATTCATGAGAGTTTTCAATTAATGGGCTAAAATGATAACGATGTGGGAGTTTACATAATATTTTGATGTCATAAAGGAGTCCTCACCCACTCTGGGAAAAGAGGCAATGTACAGAGACCCTGGAGGTTGTCTATGGCCATGTCCCTGTGGACAAACATTGGCCAAGACTGTTAAGTCAGAAGGGGTAAGCCTGCTTGGGCTGCCTGCTGTGGGAAGAGCAAGGTGTAGGGCTAGCTGTCCTCACAGAAAAGCCATTTATTTACATAACCAACTTCATCCCCAGAGGGCTCACAGACCAGCAGCTTGTTCAACCCTTTTTCAGGAGTAGCTTTCTACAGAATGTTCCCTGGAGGAATCACTGGTAAGTTCTTCCAGGCAACAGAGGTACGTGTTAACGCCCAATTTTTTTACTCAAAGCAAGAACCATTTTAGTAAATATGGATGTAGTGAAGAAATTGGAGAACCAGCCCTAACAGCAGGATGTTTTTTTTTTTGCTGAAGATCATATTAATAGAATTGCCCCCCTCCTTATGGAACAGATGCTGATGGGAGTAAATTATCTAGTCTTTTTCCCCACCGTGTTTCTTAAAGCTGAAACTTACCTGAGCACTGAATGAGTTTGGAAATATGTGCCAGCCACGCAATAAAGCTGAAATTTCAGTCCTTTGTCACTTTCTCCAGAGTTCACTTGGGTTTTGGGGAGAGGAAAGTGGTGACATTGAAGAGACAGCACAGTGACATCAGTCTCCAGGCATTTCAAAAAATAAAGATCTCTTGTCGCCTCTGCGGTGAGCCCGATTTTCAGTCTCCACAGTTAAGTTTAAACCTAGAGCTGTGTTGGCCGCAATAAGAACTTTGTGGAGTGACATTTCTGTTTTAAGGGCTTCTGTGGAGACCGTATTGCTGGCGTAGGAATTTAGCTTCGTGGGGCAGGAAACGGTTTCAGGCCCTGGTGAGTAATGTTTCCCTATTTCAGATGGAAAAACATTGAAAATCATGATTTTGGCCCTTCAAGAACAGCTATTCGTGGCTACGATGGTTAGCTCTGTCTCTAGTTTTGCTTTGGCAACGATGGCCAATGTACCACAATAGCAGGGACTTTGATTTTATGGCGCTCGACATTTTAAAAGTTGCCGAAGTGCCTCACAAATTGGTAAGCAGACCAGACCGAGTGCACCTTCTTCTGTGCAGGGTCTCAAGAAAAGGTGGAGGTGTTACATGTGTGTGTATATATGTATCTATATGTGTGTATATTTTAATATTATAAATTATATTTATGTATTATAAATATTATGTTTAGTATTTTAATATTATATAAAATATTTTAAAGCAGGCTCAAGAATTCCCTAGGTAGACATTTTAAGGCCCTGTCTGCAAAATGTGGACTTGGGAATGGCTACGGGCATCATAGGTACCTGGTTTAGGAAGAGCGGACTGTGTTGGTTCAGCCCAGTTTTTCCATCCCTCCCCCACCAGAGGACGGTGATCTAGGGCCCCATGCGTAACTGTGACCTAGGGCTACAGGAGTAACTTGGTCATTTTCACAGTATTGTTTTGTTGTGCCCAAAGAATGGGCTTTGTGGAAGCAAAGAGCCGTCCATAGGATTTTTATGCTCCTCTAAATTTCACCCTCAAATCTACATGAAGGGTTATAAAGGCTTACTCTCCATTTCTGTACTTTTCCTGCCCCAGACAGGGAATGACCGTTTTGAGGACACGTGTGCTCCCTCGTGCGCACACGCTCTGAAAAGTGCACGGTGACGTCATCTGTCTCTACTGGTACCGTTACTCAGCTAAATGTTGAATCCAGTGGCCTCAACCTCCCACACCTGGCAGAAGCCGTACATAGAGGGCACTTGATAAATTAGTTGAGTTGAATGAATGAGTAAATGAAGGCACAACAAATATTAGTTGAATGAATGAATTGATTGTGCAGAGCATATTTAAAACTCATAATCCTCAGGAAGAGTTTGCTTAATGGCATGCCAAAGGGATTATAATTTTTCTTATCTTTGCCTTTTATAAAATTCACTCATTTGCATTGCATATTAAGACTCATTCTTTTTCCTTAGTTTTTAAATTTTTCCATCTCTGATAGCTAAATGAAGATAAGGTTTATGCTTTCACCAGAATATGGACATACTTGATAATATCCTGAGAAACAAGACAGATGAGAATCTTAGTAGAACACTTACCTTGTGCCTTAGTGACAGAATTTCTGAGTTTAATGAGTGCTAATTAGAGAGTAGAAGGAAGAGATTTTATGTGTGTGTGTGTGTGTGTGTGTGTGTAACAAACTTGACATGAATAGTCACAACTCAAGAACCGTAATTGAATTAACAGGGTAAAAGTTTATTTTGTGGTATTGCCTTCAATCACCAAGTCAATGTTGAATAGAAAGAAAATCTCCCTCCTGAGCTTTCTTTCTCCTTGAGGAATGCACTCTGGTAATTTTCAGAGATGTGCAATGGAGCCAGTGTACCAGCTAGCAGGGCTGCTCTCCAGAAATCTCTGCTTCCGTCTCAAAAGAAGAGAGACCCAACTCAATCTCTTCTATTAACTACTTAAAGGAAGTTCTGAGGTTGAGGATGAGCTTATATACATTCTTCTCAAGAAATTACATACTGCTACTGTTTCTTACCTTAAAAAAAAAAAAATCAAGACCGGCAAATCATTCAGCTTTCTTCATTTCTAGCCACCTCTAGTCTCACCTCGCTACAGACTCTTCAAGCCCACAGTGCTCTCTCCTTCCTTCAGGATCCACGCTGCACAGTCATCCAGTCCAGTAACATTTATGGAGGTTTCCTGTGTGTGAAGGCAAGACACACAGAAGCAAATAACTACACACATGTGGTTGACAGTCTGTTGCACAAGTAATTTCAGGAATGATGCCTCTGTAGAAAGGAGGTACAGGGTGCAAGGAGGATGGAGATCATAGGGCGGACACTGGCCCACTTGGAGGATGGGTTGGTCAGGGAAGGGTGCCCAGAGAAATGACACTGAACCTCAGACATGTAGGGTGGGTGGAAATTAACCAAGGGAAGTATTAGGGAATGAGCATTCCAGGACTTAGACAGGATTCTGTTCTCTAACCATCAGCCCTACCAACACGTGGGATTATAAAATTATAAAAGATGAGGTACTACTCACTAATCACCTCAGTTGCAGGTTTCTTATTTTCCCATAGGAAATAAATAAATATCAAAGAATGAAGTAAATATAATAAGCCACTCACATTCATATAAGTGTATATTAATACTTACTATGTGACAGGCATTGTAACTGTGCAACAACCCTCTTAGTTAGGTACTATAATCGTTCCCATTTATAGATGGAGAAACTGAGGCCTGGGCAGTTAGATAACATGCCCAAGGTCCCATAGCAAATGAGTGATGGAGTCGGGATGTGAAAGCTGGGCAGTCTTTTTCAGAGTTCATGCTTTTAACAGCTGCACTGTTCTGTGTGTGCTGTAGGCAAAAAACATCTCATGTTTCTTTTTAGGTTTGTAGTTTCTAATGCAGTGCTAAGTAAATCAACCCCCAATAAACGCTTACCATTTAATCAGGTTAGATTTAGTTATCCCATTGCCAAGGGGTCTTTATTTAATTGAAAACAAGATGGGCTGGAGAAGCGCTTGCTGATTGAAGCACATATTAGCACAGGCAGTAAGGTATCGAGAGATTGAAACCTCCTGGTTTCACATCGTCACTTGGCCACTTCACCTAATACTAGAACAAACTTTGTGGCATTTTTGTGAGAACTTACTTTCATTCCTCAAATATTCGTTGGGTAACTGCAATATGCTACCCACTGTTCTAAAGTACTGAGAATTCAACAGTAAACCAACCCTGCCCTTGTGGACCGTTCATTACTGATCACCTAATGACGTGTCATGTGGGCAGTGCCTCTGACTGGTTATCTGTTACTGGTTGTCTGTTTTATTATTTGGTGCTTCTGTTTAGTGCTTTTTACAGGCAGTAGTGGTACATTCCTAGTTTTTTGATAAGACACGTCAAATGAGACGGCAAAACTGGGTTTATACATGCTGATGGTAAATTGGATCATACAAGATGATGATGGTGGTTCTTTGGAGGTCTTCATCATGGTCACTGTTGAATTCACCATACAACAGTTGGCCTCAGTTTTTAAGATAGCCGAAGTGTTCTCTTTGGGCCTTAGACTAGCAT
Source organism: Mesoplodon mirus (assembly GCF_964341445.2). NCBI lineage: Eukaryota > Metazoa > Chordata > Mammalia > Artiodactyla > Ziphiidae > Mesoplodon > Mesoplodon mirus. Next base: position 51,713,054 of record NC_138979.1, on the reverse strand, counting down.
TTTCATACTATGCATTTTAGTAGTAACATTTTGGTGGTAACAGAGGTCTACCCACTTTTTCTGTAAATGGCCAGATAGTGAACATTTTAGAATTTGTGGGCAATGGGGTCTTTGTTACAATTCTGTCCATTGCTGTAGCAAGAAAATAGTCATAATATGTGAATGAATGAGCATAGCTGTGTTCCAAGAAAGCGTATTTATAAAAGAAGTTATTCAGCCCATACATCATAGTTTGACAACCTCTGTTCCAGAAGGAAGTAAAAATTGTTAGTGATAGCATCGTGGATGGCATTAGTTTTTTAAAAGAAAAGAAAATGTGAACTGACATACAAAATAACATTGACTTACGTCAAATTCACAAGATACTCCTTAGATACTTTTAAGTTTGGATTCGACTCTTGATGGTTTATTTCTTACTTTGCCTGACCTTCTTTCTTGATTGGTTTAAGACCAAGACCAGTATAAGTAAGATGTTTCAAGAACCCGGAAAGGACATCTTTCCTGGAATAGATCCAGAGTTAAACTGTCCCAGGGGATTTATGTTGTGTATAAGGAAGAATTTTCATCAGGGAGGACTTTGCAATAGATTGAAATAGATTACTGAGGTGGGTTATTGCTGAAAAGGCTTTTCCTTCTCTAGACATTTAAAATTCTAGATAGGGCCCACTCTGGCAGCTAGTCAACACAATTATTAATCGCTCAGTGATGAAAAATCTGACTTTCTCCTTATCTTACCTGAGATGGTTAGTTCCTGATCTGGCCAGAAGGCTGATGGTGGATGAACTTAATGGATTGTATGTTCTCCCTGGGCTTGGGTGATGAACTTCATAACATTAGCAAACTAAGATGAAGTCTCACTAAAATATAGTAAGGGAGAGGAAGCCACTCTGAAATAGAGTAAAGGAAGCATTTTCTAATGACTTTCATGAAATGAAATTTTATTCAAGAGGCCAAAAGTGCCACAGGATAATGGGACCATGACCAGCAAACACCTATGTTAGATAAAAGCAAACTTAATTAACATATCAATAGTTTGTAAATCTTAGGTGCTTCCAAAGTGCTGGAGGGTGTTTGACAACTTTTTTCTTCCCTATAGCTCTTTTGCTTTCTGTTTGAAGAACTATTTTAAACAAAGAGAACCCCTGTTCCAATCTATTTTGGTTTCAAGGATGTCTGATTTAATATAATTTTCTCACGTTCCTACCAACTTACCCAAGGTGAGGAATAATTTATTTTGTTAGAGCAAAAGAACAAAGAACTTTGGGGGAAATGGAGAATAGTGGACTTCTTTAAAAAAAAAAAAAAATACTGTAGTTCTGAACATATTGGCAGAACTGCCACTTACCATTTTTAAAACTCTATGTTCTTATGGTCTTACTTGCATTTGGAGGCCTTTGTGAATTTTTTCAAATAGGCAGTCATGCAAAAATAGCTCGTGCTCTATCACCGGTCTCCTGTGTGTTTAGATTTGGTTGATGGGTGTATTAGGAGCAAGCAGAGCAGAGGTGATTCTAGCCCATTGGATATGGCAAGTAATTACTTCAGCGATTTTGGAAGCAGTGAAATACACGCCCACTTGAGAAATAAATGTAGCCAGGACCAAGGTGGGCAGATGCTGGCTGTTCAGTGACCATGCTTAGAAGATGTGTGTAGGAGGGGAGCAAGGCTTCCAGGAAGACTCAGTACCTTCTTCTGGGATTATTAAGACTTAAATGAGTCTGAGGAAGGGACCCGGCACATAGCTCCTTTTCCGTAAAGGTGATTTTCCATCCTTACCCCATCTTTCTGCTTTTAGTTGCTCTTAGGAAGACTTACTTTGATTCAAACAAAAAACGCATTTGTTTTAAATCCACTACAGAAGAATCAAGGTCCCATGGCCTCCTAGAGTTCATCACCAGATGGGAAAAATATATAATGAAAAATAGTGAAATGAGAGTTATGGAATAAAAGATGACTGTGTTTGATAGCACAGGCCCTGACGATATTAAGTGAGTAGTAAAATTGATATTCAAAATATAAAAAATTTTTAAAAGTGGGGCATAGGGGAAGATGGAACTGGTCCAGAATGGTTAAGGAAGGCTTCATGGGGAAAGTGTGATTTGACCAAAGCCTTGCTGGGTGAGCAGGATTTGGATGAATGGGGAGGAAGGGGGTCACGGGTGGTGAGAGTTGAGCTGTGGAAAAGCAGACATGTATTGTTCTTTTTAAACTATTGACTGGGGACTTCCCTGGTGGCGCAGTGGTTAAGAATCTGCCTGCCAATGCAGAGGACATGGATTTGAGCCCTGGTCTGGGAAGATCCCACATGCCATGGAGCAGCTAAGCCCATGCGCCACAAGTACTGAGCCTGCATGCCACAACTGCTGAAGCCCATGAGCCTAGCATCCATTCTCCGCAACAAGAGAAGCCACCGCAATGAAAAGCCCACGCACCACAACGAAGAGTAGACCCCATTCGCCGCAACTAGAGAAAGCCCGCGCGCAGCAATGAAGACCCGACGCAGCCAAACATACGTATATACATACATACATACATAAATAAGTAGAAGCAGTGGGATAATATATTATAAAAAAACTATTAAAAAAATTAAAAAAATAAAAAACAAAAAACCAAAGAAACTATTGACTGGTGTTTGATAGGACTTAACAGACGCTTATGAAATGAATAAATTATCCTTTTGATTTCTTTTCTCCTTTGGGCGTAGCCTATACCACCCCACTTAGACCTGATTTCCATACTGTCTCACATGATCAAGGCAATTGTCTGTCTGGCTACACTGTTGGTGCCTTGTGGGAAAGGCCCATGTTGAGTATTTCTGCCTCTGCTAGAGTTGAGCGTGGAGCAGATGCTGCCTGAACACTCCTCCTCAATGAACAAGATGGCCAAAAACAAAGTGTGCTGAGCCTTGATAGAAGCTAGGATTTTACTGGGCACTTTGGGAAAGAAATCTTGGTAACATGAATTGCTTTGCTACCACGGACAGCCCACCTACCTCTAGAATCTGCATGACCCCCGTGGAAATGAGCCCATATACCTATGATGAGGGTCTCCGTGCCAGCTAGGGAAAATAACCCTTGATTGTCTTGGAAACAGATTTTGTGTATGAACTTGACCCATGCTGCTTCTACAATATGTCTACTCTTAGGCATATGGACTTTGGTTTATGATGGTCTAACCTAAAGAATGAAAGTGTTTTCTTCACATGGTATAAGGGGGCTGATAGTTACCTAGTATTTACTGTGTGCCAGGAAACGTGCTGAGTGCTTGAAAAATGTCGTTTATCTCTCACAGTGGCCTGTGGATATGGCATGTCCTGTTTTATAAGAGAGAAGTTCAGGGCATTGAAGTGGCATGGCCAAGGTCACACAAAAAGTAAGTAGCGAAGGCTGAATTTCAATCCAGGATTCTGGTACAGAGTGACGCTCTTCCCACTGTGTTAAACTGCCTCCTATGTAACTGTTTTTATGTAATACATTTTTATGGGTTGACTAGGTTTGAATAGGCGGGGGTGGGGGTGCGGGGAAGAGACTGATTCAGATGAGGTGTAATGAACTTGGTAGGAGAAGAAAGTACATTCAAGGGATTGATAAGAAATCATCTTGAATTCCTACAAGTTGGTGAGATTACAAAGGGTTCCGAAAAACTTCAGACTTCATGAAATGTCATGGGAGCTACTGGAAAATTTCTAACTAGAGGAATGACATGACAAAATAATGAATTAAACACTTGTTGAGAGGAGAGGGTGGGATGAATTGGGAGATTAGGTTTGACATAAATACACTACCATGTGTAAAATAGAGAGCTAGTGGGAACCTGCAGTATCGCACAGGGAGCTCAGCTTGGTGCTCTGTGATGACCTGGATGGGTGGGATGGCGTGGGGAGGGAGGTCCAAGAGGGAGGGGATATAGGGATACATACAGCTGATTCACTTCGTTGTACAGCAGAAACTAACACAACACCGTAAAGCAATTATACTCCAATTAAAAAAAAAAAACTTATTGAACACATACTATGTGCCAAGTTCTGTGTTAGAGCAAATTGTACATTGTTCCTGCTCTCGTGGAACTTTTATTCTGGTGGGGAAGATAGAGTTTATTTAAATAATCTCATAAATACCATGTATAGTTTCCAGCTGTGGAACATGCTTTAAAATAAATGTATAAGAGCTATGAGAGGGTAAATGTGAGGCCTTCCCTAGTCTTGAGGAAGTGACTTTTGAGTTAAGACCCAAAGGGATGAGAAAGGGTTAAGTGAGAAGAGGGCCCCACACAGAGGACTAGGCTATGCAAAGGCCCTGGGCAGATGGAACTTGACCTATTTGAAGAATTGAGGAGGCAGCCTTCTGTGGGGGCCAAGTATGATGAAGAGGAGAGTGGGGTAAGATATGGGTGGAGAGGTAAACAAGACCTGAGTCTTGTCAGAACCCTACAGACAATTGGAAGGTGTCAGTCTCTATGCAGTAAGGTGGTTATATGCTCCGAAGGTGGCAGTGGGTGATGAGCAAGGAGATGGAGGATGAAGATAAAGGTGAAAGCTGCTAGTGACTGGGCCTTGATACTTCCTCTGTTTCCAAAGAGAAGGCTGAACGCTGAGGCGCCATCCTCCTGTTGTGTTCGCAAGCTGTTGACACAACCTGGAAAGGTTAAGAGTTCTCAACAGACTTGTCAGAGTTTGTGTTCTATGGAAACTGACAGAGCCTACAGGCTGAGGGGCTAATTTTAATAGAAATAACCGAGGTGGGTTTGTTAATTTTCTGCATTCCCTCTATGACCTGTCTACCTAGCGTGAAGGAGCTTTGATGTGACTAGAACAGAAGGATATTTTGTGCATAGCCAACTGTGAGAGGAATGCCGGTTTTGCAGTGGAGAAGTGCAGGAAGGTGACAGGTAAGTGGTGAGAAAGAGGGTGTGGGGGGGATGAGAACAGGTGTGGCTTTTCCCACCTTCTCAAATGCAGCGTTGTTCATCTGAGATGCATCTTCCTTCCAGCACAGAATTCACTTTTATGAACTCGGGGTGTTCAGAGTTTTAAGGAAATTAAACAACTTGGTGAATTATTTTGTAACTGGCATAGTGTGAACAACATGGGAGGGGAAGAAATTCTCTTTTCTTTCCTGTGATTCATTGAAGTTGTTATTGTTCCCCTTTGGTTCCATAAAACTTGTGGTGCTTGCAGAGGGCTTTTTAGGTCCAAGTCTGAGGGCACATTCTGCCTGTGTAAATAGAGGGCATGGGGGATGGCCTCTCCCCAGCATGCAAATGATCCTGGTGTTGCCTTTGTCCAGTTCTTTGCTGGCCACAGTGTCTGGGATCTGTTCCGGGGGGTGAGTTGCCAGGACAGTGTGAATGCCATGGGAATTAGAATCGATCCCTGAGCCGTCTGTGCCCACTGCCTTGGGGTCTGGGAGCTCTCCCTGCAGTGGCACACAGTCTCTTTAGCGGGGACAGAGCCGGACACCCAGGAAGGTATGGGTTAGTGCCCTGGTGGTCCTTTTTGTAGTCCTGGTATCTGTGGTGGTGTTTGTGTTGCAGAGTCAGCTGGATATGGGGGAGGACTCTGTTTCTGAGTGTCCCAGCCGCCCTGTGAGGGCTTGGAGAAAGCCCTCAACCTGTGGTTGACATAATGTGAGGGGAAGTCATTACTCTCTCAGCCTTCAATTTACTAGGGTGGGGGTGGGGTGGGCACAAAGGGCCCCTCCCCTCCCCCACGGCCAAGTTCACATCCAGTTAACTCTCAGTGATCAGGCAGCTGATGACCCATGCAGTCATGATTCTGGCTCCCCACTCAGTGCCCCCTGATGCTCAGTGCCAGTCCTCCGTGCCCAATGACTCAGCCCTGCCCCCAAGGGGACTGAAGCGCATGTTCCGCTGTGCCTTCCGTGGTTATAGCCATATCCTGTCTCCAGTTATCCACCTAAAATCAGCGCAAGAACTTAGGGGCGAGGAAGATGTGAGGGTGTTTGAATAGAAACATCTCTTATATAGATATCTTTCTGCCAAGCATATAGTAGGCACTCAATAGTTTTTGTCTAGCTTGAGCCCCACTGGACGTTCAAAATTAAGAGATCATTACAAGTCAGAGATCACATTGATTCTGAGATAGAGGAATTGGGGGGGTGGTCGTCCCGCTGGGACTTTGAGAAGTATCTGGTGGTCCCTCTTAGGAAAGCACCCAGTTTTTTAACTGGAGGAATCTGATTTTGTAAAATACCGTCACGTAGGGAAAAGAGTAGTCAAGCAAGGAAATGTTGAGAGAGGACTGTTTGATATTCACAGAAGAAAAAGTGGGGGCATCTTTCAGAGTAGGAGGTGGCGCTGGAGAAGAGCAGCTTGGGGGATTGTAAGGATGAAGCAGTGGGGCATGGGGATGCAGGAGCACAACCAGGAAGTGGTGGGTGCACAGCAGAAGAATTTGGATCAGTCCCCCAGCAAGAAAACAAAACCGTGCTTTTGACGGTAAGGGCCGTATAAAAGGGAAACTGGATATCAAAGGATGTTTTAAGAAGAGGCTTGGATGTCAGGGGAATGGAGCAGAGGGAATACAGAGCAGCCACTAAAAGCTTGGGAGGCCAGAGGTCCTCCGCTGTAGCCCTGACCGTGTGGGCAGCCAAGGCCAGAACTCACAGTGGGAAGCAGGGCTTTTATTTTATTTTAAAGGAAGGATGTTTACAGGCCACTCAAGGAAGAGGAGAGATTAGGTTTCACTGTCCCTGTGACATTGTGTCGTCAGTCATGGGCAGCCCTGAGCATGTCACGTTGTTAGGACTGAGGAAGGGGCTCCTTACGTGGAAACCCCAAGGCAACTGTTGACAAGGAAGAGCCCAGCCACTTTCTTCTGTGGGACCAGGACCTGGACCAGGGTACGGGACCTTGTGATGAGGACTGGGAGAAATGTATGTGGAGCTTGTGCAGAACTAGGATCCAGGGGGACAACCTGGGGCTTTGCTACCGTGCATTCCAACAAACATATCCCAGGCGTGTGCTTGGAGGATGGTTTGGGACTTGGGCCTACTGCCGTTGGCCCTGGAGGTCTAGGTTAGCTTTGAGAATGAATAAACCCACAGACACACCCTGTCTACTTCACCCCCATATCGAATCCATCCCCCAGGACCTTGAAAGTTACTTCCAACATTCATACCAAACCCACCTACATCCCCACTCTGCTCTTCCAGGGCCCTCGGGCCAGTCTCCCACTTGTTGCTCTTACTCCCCACCTTTCCCTCCACCAAGACAGAGCAGGGAGAGTGTTCTTTTTGAAATGCAGGTCTGGTTCTGTTCCTCTCCTGCTTGGAAGGCTTTCTTTTAACCTGAGGACAGAATTAAAAAACCCTTCAACAGGTTTACAAAAGCCTTACATGGATTTTGTTTTGTAATTTCAAAGGAAGGATATTTACTCGGGAAAAAGGAGGGGGGAATAGATTTTCACAATCACTCCTGCTTCACCTTCCTCTTGCTAAATTCTAGTCACATTGACCTATCAGTTTCTTGAATGCATCAAGCTTTCTCCACCTCAGGGCCTTTGCACATGTTGTTCCCAGTGCTTAGAAAGCTTAATCGTTCTCCATTCTCCCTCCTCTCTCCCCCTGCTGCAAACCTACTCATCTTCCAGTCTCAGAATAAATACTATCCTTTCCTCAGTGTCTCATGGTTTCTTCCTACCCCTACATACCCTTATTTTTCCTTCATGTGTTTTGTCACAGTTTGCAGTTGGGTATCATTTGTGTGATCATTTGTTCAGTGTCTTTCTTCTCCATTAACTGTCAACATCCTAAGAGCAGGGGCCATACCTGTTTCATTCATCTCAATGTCTCCTGTGCACTTTCAATATTGATTACATGAAAGAATGAATGATTGCATACACTATAGCAGGTTGCTCTGTCCCTCTTGGTGCTTCAATGTAGATAAATTTAAGCAGTTATTACCTATTTGTTTGTTCTACAAACATTTAATGAGTGGTGAGTATGTACAAGCCAAGAAGAAGGCATATTTCCTTTTTCAAGGGGATTCTGATGGAAGGGACAGTCTTATAATAAGCTAATATTCCACACAGTAGAAGTGTTCTAGTAAAGTTACAGACAAGGTGGCCTGAGTGCAGTCTCTTGTGCTGGTCTTCCAGGTAGGTAATTAAGTATAATTTCTGAAATTAAAGCTGGTAAGAATTGATGTACCAGGAAAGTGATGAACCATTCCCAAATCTCAACAGACAGATATTAACCTAAACTGCAAGGAGTGTAAGATAAGCTGGGATCTATTTAATTGTAACATGAGGGCACATGTTGGTGAGAGATAATGTGGTGGCTGATAAGGAATAATTGAGAACCAGAGCCGGAGAGGGCAGTCGTGTGCCATAGCCGCTCACCCTCTGGGGGAGTGGAGACTCTCACTCCAAACAAACATATGCTCTCTGGATACCGGTGGCCCTGCCATGGAGAAGGGCAAGCCATTCTGCTGCTTTCATGTGGAACCCCAGTTCCACCAGCTTTTCAAAATGCTATTTCCAATTGTGAGACACTTAAAAATCGACCACTCATAACTAGGTGTGGTGGGGAGAGGAAAGGGGTGACTTCTGGCTCTTTTGAATTATGCCTGTGATTTAGGGTGACTGACCACATTATTGGATTGAGTATATTAAACATATTTCCTCCTTTATAAATTATGTATGACAAGAAATAATAGTACTGAATCCAAGTCGACCATTTCTAGAACTCTCTTCACTAACTCTAGAAAATGACCTTTAGATAGTTACTCCGAGAGTATCCCACAGGTGGGTTCCCTTCACCTAAAGGTAGAAGGGTTTGAATTTTTTTTCCTGACTTGATGAGTATTTCATGATAAACCAGTTCTGGCCCATTAACTTCATTTCTCAAAACACAGGTTTTAAGAGTGTTTCCTAAAGGAGTTGCCTCTAAAAATGGAATGAATTGAACTTGCGGGCAATAAAAAAAGATCTGAACATGGTATACAAACTTGATGAAAATAAGTTTTTTGGATTTTTTTTTCTTTTGGCAGGGTGTGTGTGTGTTTTAGTTTTGAAGTAGTAACATTTTAATAAATAGCAACCAACATGTGTCTGATTAACAACAGCCTCATATCCGAGAATTATTAAGAATGCCTGTGAAGTATGAGCCCACGTCCCTCATTCTCCTTGAATCTTCCCTAATTTATCTAGAAAATTAAACAAGGGAGGTAATGTTCCAAGAAAGCCATCCCCTCTCCTGTGGAGGAGGAGGACAAGATAGACTGTCCTTTTGGAGATAATTGAATGAATACACTATGGCGGGTTGCTCTGTCCCTGTTGATGCTTCCCTGTAGATAAATTTAAGCAGTTATTACCTATTAAATTTGTTCATTCTACAAACATTTAATGAGCGGTGAGTATGTGCAAGCCAAGAAGAAGGCATATTTCTTGTATATGTAGATAGATTGATGCAAAATGAATTTGCCCAAATCTGCCTGTGCAGGAAAGTTGGGAACCAGAAGCACGTGGTGGAATTCCATATCGTTAAGGTGTGGCCTCTCATTCAAGGAATGTCTGCCTACTCCAATCTGAGTAAATAGGCAGAGGAGCTCCAGTGGTGCAGTTAGTTAGTGTGAGGTACTTATATGAGTAAATAGGCAGGTAGGAATTGTCAGTGGCGTGCACCATAATTAGGTGTGTGCTTGAGATTTTTAGAATGATTCTTTCATACCTTTTTAAAATCGACAAGGTATGAAAGATAAATTTTACCCACAGATGTTTCATCTAATTGCCCCTTCTAGGTAAAGAATGGCCCCATTTCTTGATCCGTCTGATGATGACTTTTCATTTTCTGCTATAAACTAACCTAATTTGCAAATGAAAAATTTCACTGAAGCATACACAGCCTGCAAGGGAATTATAGCCCTGCACCTTTGGAAGGGTTCGTTCGGTAGAACATGTGATTGCATTTTAAACAAAAGAATTATGATCTTAATTCACAGTTAAAATAACAGTTGCTCCTAAGTGATACTTATTATTTTAAAAAGTTTAGACATTCCAGTAACAGTAATCAAGAGGAGTTATGTTTACTTTAAAGCAACGCAAATGAGAAGTAATTGTCAAAACTTGCTTAGTATTTCCTGACTGTACTGGGAGGGAGGTTTTCCTCCAATTTTACCACATTCGCTTGTTGATACATTTTGCTGATGGTCTTTCTAGATAATCAGAGACTAGAGGCCCTCACGGGTTTGGTGTCAAGCATAGGAGTAGTAATTCTCTTCCAAGCCCAACATATCAGCTGGGGTTTAGTAGAAGCAAATAGGATTTAAACCAGGCACAGGACTCGGGTTTGAAGCTTAATTCCTACAGTGACTGACTCTGGTTGCTCAGAAGGTTGTTTGCCTTGAGTATCAGTTTTCTAAATTGTGAAGTAAGAATTAAAATGCAGGGGCGAACTGAGATGATCCTGTATTCAGGAGCTACAACAGTACCCTGTGAATGAAAGCTAACAGTGTATCAGGCTTAATATTTGTTACAGTTCCTTGTGGTTTAGGGCAGGTGAAGTGATTTATAGCCCAGATAGAGCTATTTAAAATGAAACTATATATATATATATATATATATATATATATATATATATATATATATATATATATATATATATATATCCAGGTGAGCTATATAAGGAAAGCTTCTACGTTTGTCAGTCCTTTTCTGCTCTAGTTTAGAACTTCATTTTTATCCATTTATTCCAGAGATGCTTCTTGAGCTCCTACTGTGTGCTAGGCACTGAGGATAAAATTGTCAACAAGACAGGGGCCCTGCTCTGATGGTGTTTATCCTCCAGGCAGAGGGGAAGCAGCAGTGGAAAGTCCTGGAGGCTGGATGAGCTTGGGGAGCAGGGTGCCGCACTCAGGGTGGGGAAGAGGGGGAAGCTGGAACTGAGGTCAGAGAAGGAAGCAAGCTGGGGACCTGTGGGCCTGGTAATTTGGGGGAGAGGGTGTGGATTATATTTCAGGTATGTGGCAACTCCCTGCATTTACTTTGCATGCAGAAAGTCCTTTAAAGTAGGGGTATTTAGCTGGAAGTCCAAAGTTCCAGGACAGCAAGGCAGCAGGACAAGGCAGACACCTCTCTAATTTACCCGTCTCTTGCTGGTCAGTCTGACCTGTCTTTCTGGACCCTGTTCCCATCTCGCTCTTTCCCAGGATCTTCCAGCGTCTTCCTGTTAGAACCATTCCCCCTCCTGTTTGCTTTTTCCTTGGTGTAGTTCTCATAGTCTGCCTTGTTTGAAAGGCCTGGTGTTGGTCTCTCCTGGTAGAGGAGGAGACTTGAGATGCTGGGCCCTGTATCGCTCACTTTTTCTTTTGCATCCCTTGCCGTGCACATGTGCCTTCTACATGGGAAGTGCCCAGTAGATATCTATTGAGTTGAAATAAATCTGCATATCAGGCTAGCAGGGGCTAGTTTTCCAAAGCATCGTTTGTGCCAGAGAGAAGCTGATCTGAGAGCACTATGGAAAATGTCCTGAGCGCCCACAACATGGTTTCATTATTTTATTTGTCTTTACAGTTTAAGGAACTTGATGGGTCCATAATAAAGTGTTTCATTTATGAGATGGATTTAATTGCGAGGATTGTTAACCTGGATACTTCTATTAAATTCCAGTTACAGAATGGATAAACAACAAGGTCTTACTGTATAGCACAGGGAACTATACTCAGTATCCTGTAATGAAGCATAATGGAAAAGAATATGAAAAAGAATATATATATGTATAAGTGAACCACTTTGTTGTACACTAGAAACTAACACAAATTATAAATCAGCTATGTTTCAATTTAAAAAATCAACTTAAATTTTGAAATTCTTTTTAAAATTTTTCAAAAATTAAAGAAATTATCCATTTAAAAAAATTCCAAACATAATATATATTTATAAAAATTCAAACATTTAAGAAAATGCATAAGGTGAGAAAATGAAAATCAACCTCTGATTTCCCCACTATCACTCCTTGGTAATTATGGCTAAGAATTCCTTGTTTATTTTTCCATTATTTATCACCTGCTATTCCATTTCCCTTCGGCCATGTCAGTACATACAGACCTGCCTCTATCAGTAGACTCTTTATCAGTGATTGCAGAGTCTTCCCTAATGTGGGCATATTATTTACACTTTATCCTATTGAGGGCTGTTTAGATTGTTGCCAGTTTCTTGCTATTACAGTGAACTCTTCACACATCCGACTGTGCCATTCAAATGGTTTATTTTGCTGAGTCAAACTATGAGTGCATTCTCCATTTTTTTTTTCAATGTACGTTTTTCGACTACCTGCTGTGTGTCTGGCAGTTTACTTCCATAGTTTCCAGACCATGCAAAGATAAATTATACATTGCCTGTGCTGTCAAGAAACTCACTGCCTGGTGGAGAGAGCTGGCTCTCCATAAGTAATTGTACACAGTGAATGGGAGCTCAACTAGAGGGACACGTGAGGTGTGTGGTTCCCTAGAGGGAAAACAGTCGGACCTGCTAGTGTGTGTCAGGAAAGTCTTTGCCAAAGAGGGGCTGGGCTTTTAAATCAGGTGAGGGGGTGGTGGTCTGGAGAAGGGCATTTTAGGACAAAGAAAAGCACCAGGAAGGGTGCAGCTGGGATGGAGGATGTTGGGGGAAGGGGGAAGAGGAGAAGGTGGGGTTGAAGGGGTGGGCCAGGACCAAATTGCAGCGGCCAGTACTCTTACGTTAAGGGGTTTGGAAGAAACCTCTGAGCCAGAAAGTGTTTGGAGTTTTTCATGAGCTGCTTTCTCACTCCACTGCATTCAATGCAAGTATGCAAGAGGTTGCTGCATATTCAAATCCATATCTTTTAGAAAATAGTTCCCTGCTATTTCAAAGAAGCCTTGCCAATAATCCAGTTCAGGAGTAGAGTTGCTCTTACAGCGGACAGCGCTTTTCAGCAGGAGAGCCCCTGGGTTCTGGTAACCCTGCCATCTTCCTTGCTATCTCCCCACTCCCGCCCTCCTCTCCATTTGCGTGGAGTCTGTGTGCAGAGTGGACGAGCATCTTCTCTGGATCCTGCACATAAATGGATGGGACTGGTCCCTAAGGATGTCAGCCTGGCAGTCTTTAGAGTGTGAAATCCATTTAGAAAAGGATTGGGAGAAGAAAATCAGAAAGAATGGGGAAAGACTGTTTAGATGGGGTGGTTTATACAGTTAGCGGCTTTAATTTTTATTTCCTGGAAAGGGTTTGTGAGAAAGACATGAAAGGTAAATTCTCCTGTGAAGTGCTTATAGAATTGCCACTCCATCAGTAGGGAAACTGCAGACCAGAGCAGAAGTACTGTGAATTTAAAGGAACCTTGGATTAAATTCCTCAGGTAAGCCTGCTAGTCATGTCTCCCCAGTGCATATTTATCCAGATGTCCTTTTGGGATGGGACAGGACTGAGTTTTAATGACTCTGAACCGCCTTCCCTGGGCACCCAGAGGCTGCATTTTGCTGACTCTGGAAGCTCTTTGTGTGAGCTCCACACACAAAGGAAGATGCGGCTCTGACCGCCTCTCTGGAAGCCTGCCCTTGTCAGTTTCTCCATCTCTGAAATGGGGATTATAACGTCTCTCATAGGGCCTTCGTTGTAACAGGTAACGTGGTGGGGCCCTTTTGTTAAGAAAAATAAAGATTTATGGTATTAAAATATGCATGTCTAAAATAGCTTTCAGTGCTATTTGGCTGTCTTTGCCCGAATTTCACTATGTCTGTAAGTGAGATTCAGCATTTTCTGGTGGACTGTGAATTGCTGCTACTAAATGAGCTTGTCAGTCTCTGCTAAAGAACAAAATGTCCTTGGATTTACCCCACACTGCATTGCATTGCGTGCATTTACCGGAGTGGCTAGATATGGGATGTACCCAATTCCAATTTTTCCCTTGAAAGCTGCAGCTCCATAAGGGACACAGGCGTACACCGCCATTGTGCCCCAGAGTCACATAGAAACCTCGGGAGCCTTCAGACCTGGCTCTGTCGTTGTCTTCCGCCACGTGGGTGTGTGCCTGGGTGACGTGCTGCCCGCAGGGCCTTCAGTTTCTCATCTGCAAAAATCCCAGCTCTGGGACTCATCAAGAGGAACCAACCTTGTGCTATTCTCACTTTTCCCATGTGTGGATGAATTTGGGGAGTTTTTCTTTGTGGCCCACGATTCATAATTCCAAAACTACTGGTGGTTCTACAGTAAGCAGCGGGAAGTCCAATCCAGATGCCTTTGGGGTACATCTTGTCAATCTGAGGACGCAGGTCTCCAGTGGGAAAGCTGGGCCAGTTGGGAAGTCTCCCTGACTTGGGGAGAGAACTTTGTGTCCCAGGAGACTCTGGGGTGGGTTCATTCAGGGCTTCTGTGGGCTGCCTACAGGGGTGAGGAGGGGACAGAAAATAATGCACCCTGGGGTCCTCCAGCCCCTACTAGGCCACCTCAAACAAGCATTCTTATTTTATATCTGATTTCCCTGCTCGTTATTACCTATGATTTTAAGGAGAGGGTTCTGCTACTTTAAAAAAAAAGTGTTTAAAACCTCTAGCGTATGTACTCTGTGATTTCGTATCCTTGCACAACCTTGGAGCTGTCTTATCTCATTCTCCCTGAAATTGGAAAATGCATTTGTCACTGGGGCCCAGCCCCCAGACTGAGTTGATATTTACAAAGTTGCCAGGATTCCTCAAATGGGTAGCCACTGACCTTGTTTAGTTGTATCAAAGTCTTTTGGTTTTATATGTGGCTTATTTTAAAATCATTAGTACATGTTATTAAAAGCTCTTTATTTCTAGAAAATAAGCCTTTTAAGAGGCATTGCCTTTAAAAAAAAAACTGCTTTTAAAAGTGTCTTTTTGGTAAACAAATCCCTATTATTAGTGTCTAAAAAGTTTCTGGAAACTGCTTCCTATGATGATCTCTGCACATTCCAGGCTTCCCTGCCCTTCAGGCCGTGTACAGTATTCTCCTACATGGCCATTCTAGCTTCTCCCTGGTGGGGCCAGCTCACTCCCACTCTCTAGACCACTGGAAACATTTTTCAGAAACAAGGATCTGACAGTGACTCCTCTGATTATAGTTTTACACCCAAAGGGTATTCTGTCCATCCATGTCCTGAATTCTCTGACTCGTTCGGTAACCTTGATTGAGCGCCCATGATGTTTGAGGCACTGCTGGACCCTCAAGAATCAAGGTTGCTGACAAAAAAAAAAAAAAAAAAAAGAGCGCTTAAGGAGATATAGTGCCTGCTCCCTGGAATTCTCTTTTCTGCTTGATGAAATGTGGGTTCACCTTTCAATAGCCAGCTCAGATAACACCTCTAGTGAATTCATCTTCACTTTTGCAAAGGATCTCCTCTTTCTCGTCCCTTAGACACTTTGCACACATATCCATTCTTGGTCTTCTGCATCAGGGCTATTGTAGTGAGTTGTCTGTTGGGTGCACTACACCCCTGAAAGGGCAGCAAGTGAGTTATATTTTTCAGGGTATCCCCAGCACCTAGTCCAGCCCTGGATACCTACTAGTTGTTCACAGGTTATCCCCATTTCTTCCCGATCTTTCCTATCTAAGCTGGAAATAACTTATCATTCCCCTTTATGACATGTATCTTTTTCCACTTTTTAAAGTTATTTATATAGCTGTTTTCTATTTCCTACTAAAATGGAAGCTCCCAGAGGGCTGGTATCTTGTCTGATGCATCATTGTCTTCCTAATAGAGCCACAAGAATAAGATGTGATGTGCTTGGTGCATTTGTGGACCTTACCACATCTTGTTGGAGAGACCTGGTGCCATTGCTCAGGAGCTCGCTGTTTGAGAATGTGAGCTGCGTTCCTGGTTTGCTCTCTAGCCAGTGAATCGTCACCTAGATAGGGCCGAGGATAGTCTGGGCTCTGTACCGCCATCTATTTAAATAGGCCAGACAACGAAGCATCTGCTACATGGGTTCTGCTTGTTTATACCTTGTAGACGTTTGATTAATTAGAGTGAGTGAGATGAAAATATCACTCTGAGGTCAATTTGATGGTCTAGATCTTCCTTCCTGTCACTGGAACGTGAATCTCTGCTGCCTAAATCTATAGGTTTTTCTAGGGGCAAGAATTCTCAGTACTCTGAGATCTCCTTGGAAGCCATGGAAATCTCAGCATTTTTGTTCACTCACCTAAAGGAGCAGTCACCCCTTCTCAAGAGGAATGGATGCCTCTTCATCCTCTGTCCTTAGGAGAAAAAGCTGGGTCTTTCCAATGAGTATTGCACCTTGACCTTCCAAGTTCATCAGCATGAGGGTCTCTCGTGGGCCCAAGTCCTACAGGTGAGGCATAGCCCTGGGCCATGTTGAGCCTTGGTGAAGATCTCAGGGCATCATGTGCCGCATAGGACTTGGCAATGGAAACAGGGACATTTGTAGTTCTCCCCTGAAGTAATCTCTGTTCTCTGGGGGTCCATAAGTGTGGTGGACATTGTTTCACTTTCATTGAGCACTTTCCCTGCTCAGATCCCATTTTGTGGAGCTCTGGACCTCTGTTGACTGTGAGGGATGGATGATGGCACATAGACTACTTCTAGAACTTGTGGAGCAAGAGAATGACTATGCCTTGCTCCTTCCTCCCCTTCTCAGTTTGCTAGCTTCAGACATGGCTGTCAAGTTATTGGTCATGATGAGAACAGCTTTGTGACAGCCACCACCTCCCAGGGTTTGATGTGAAACATGCTTTTCCTTAAGAAGAGCTGCAACCCCCCACATCCAGGTGACCATTCCTGCTTGCTGTTTCCCCACCTGCAGTCACCACCCTAGCAAGGAATGTATCATGAATGGGTCACTCTCAAATGGTTTTGTGCATCTCCTCACTGTCCAAGGGGACCTCTGAGTACGAGGATGAAAAAACCAACAGCTCAGCCATTGGTGGTGGAGAGAGAATTGTATTGTTTGCCTGCATCTCCTGGCTTAGGGGATAATGCCCAGGTAACCTGCCATGGGCCTTTGGGCCCACGTCATTTGTTTGACTCATGCCCTTGACAGACCCATACCTGATGGCCACCTAGTACTAGACCTTGTGCTGTGTCTCGGGGAAACTGACTCCAGGATGGTCTCTAATGGCACCTAATATATTCATATTAAAAAGAACCAAGTCGGGCTTCCCTGGTGGCGCAGTGGTTGAGAGTCCGCCTGCCGATGCAGGGGACACAGGTTCGTGCCCCGGTCCGGGAAGATCCCACAGGCCGTGGAGCGGCTAGGCCCGTGAGCCATGGCTGCTGAGCCTGCGCGTCCGGAGCCTGTGCTCTGCAACGGGAGAGGCCACAACAGTGAGAGGCCCGCGTACCGCAAAAAAAAAAAAAAAGAACCAAGTCATAGGAAAGGAAGATTCTCTTTCTAGTTAAGATTTCGAAAACGATTAGAGATGGAAGAATATTGTCTTTTTCGGTTCACTTACCTCTTTGTGGGATAACTGAGTAAATATTGTAACCTCAGTCACATGAGAGAGCTATCAGCTATCAGTCTAACCAGAGAGTTGAAGAAGACAAAAGTAGTATTACTTCAGAAAAGAAGTCCAGGAGAATTCAGCAGCAGGATTCATAATGAGTAAAGGAGGCGCTCGGAGAGTGGGTGTGGAGGTGGGGAGTGTCTAAACGGCAAGAGGGCTGGGGGTCAGTGTTATAGTAGGTCTGCACCTAAGTCATCATTCCCCTACACAATCCCCTAGCTCCCTCTGGCATTTATCTGGAGAGAGGAGCTGGCGAGAAGCCCCTAAATCTCCAGTTTGAATTCCCTTAGCACATTGCTTTGAAACCTCAGATGCTGTCTGTTCACTGGAGGGGAAAGAGGTCAGTCCTCACCATTTGACTGTGGTTAGTACTCCCCATTCTTTGCACAATGCCAGCACCACCCAGGGCAGTTCAGAACATTTTAATTTCCTCCTAAAATGTGATTTTGTTTCATTTTGCAATGTGTAAACCCATCAGATTGTAGAGATTTAAGTCAGTGGAGAATGTTATTTAAGTGGAATCTCGCGGAAGACACACCCAGCCATCATTCTCATTCATACTTTTCCATTTCTTTTGGCAGCAATGATGCAGCATTTCTAGTTTTCATTATGTAGTGTTCTGGTGCATATTCTTTGTGGGTTTAGATTCCAGAGTAGTATATCTGATTTATACTTGATAAAGCAGTATTTGCCAAGTAAATTTGCTGAAAAGCAGCCACTTCGGCAGAAAGGGAAGAGCTTACTATAAAAAGAACAGAGCATTTATGGAGCTGCAGTCAAGTTCATTGGGACCAAGAGACCTTGGCTACCGAGAAGTCTGGAGACTGAAAGTTTGATTTTACTTAAATTTCTATTTTATTTCACATTTTTTGGACAGTGTGCCAGCCTTTAAGTAAACTGAGTTCCATATTTGCTTATCACCAGGACTCTTAATCATTTCTTCCCTGTAGGACTGGTCACACCAAGTTAAACAATATAGGTGACTATACATCTGTTGTAACCATGGAAACAATTGTCAGTGATTTATTAAACATTCTTTCTCCTGACCCCAAACGATACATTGTGTTGGCACAAGTTCCCTGGAGGGTTGGCTTTCCCCTTATTATACAGACCAACGGTAGCCTTACTTCTGTCTTGGTTTGTTCAGTTGTTTGACTATGGTGTTGGCTTCTTGAAACATAAAAGCCCATCTTGGGATCACCAGTAAGTGTTTAAAGTGTTTCTAAACAGTGTTTCAAAGATAACTTTAGCATGTCCCATTGTATTATAAGTCGTGAAAAACTGAAGCTTACATGATCCTTTTTCTTCTATTGGATATGGATCCATAGAAACAGTACTTGTGTTTCTAATAGTGGGTGGATCAACGGTACTTAGCTAGACACTCAGCAAAGGTGTGTTGACTCTGCTTTCCTTGAAGTAGTCCTCTTTATGAGAAGTTGCTTGTGGATCAGTAGAGAACATCATGTAAACACTCCCTAGAGTTGATCTATTAGGACCATCAAACCACGGGGGCTGGGTGAGGTCAATGACTCGGTCCCAGAACTCTCATCCCAGAGGGCTTTGCTGTGTCCTTTGTCTGGGCACCATCGCTGAGGCCTGCCCCTGGGAAGTAGGAGTCTGTGCCAAGCCCCAGAGCACCCTGGGCTTCCTTCATTAAACAAGCCCTTGAATCAAGCTCAGGCAGTGGCAGTTGTAGTAGCGCTGACGGACGCCCATTTTGATGGCAGTTTGGCAGGGAGTCAAACTTTGGCCCTGAAGCAGAGGTGGTGCAATTAGACAGCTGAGATGCATTCTCTAAACACACACTTTTAATTGATTTCAGCTTGTTCAGTTCACAAAGATAGAGCTCTGACACACAGCAGCCTTCTTAGAGGGGCTTATTTTTACTTTTCCTTTATTCAGCAGCGTAATTCAACAGCAACAGAAGCAACAATAATACAGAGCTCTAAAGAGCGCATATTTGGCATGGCTCAGATACAAAAAGTATTATTAAGAACTAATGAGTGAGATAGTTAGATGTTAACCGGAAAAGCATTAATGAGCAGAAGAGAATTCTGGCATAAACATCTGTTTCTGAAGCAGATGTTACCTTGTCAATCTGCTGAAGAAACGCCTATGGAAATGGAACAGTGGGCCATTTTAGGTATTAGGAGGGACAGAACGATATTGGAAGGCTTTCAGACACTGTTTCTGGCTGTTCTGAAACTCATAAATGCTGGTGTGCGTCAAGGCAGTGAATTCTGGGGGGTCGTTTTGGGGGTGACAAAAGGTATCAAACAGAGGCACGTGATGTATAGCGGCAGATGACAGTGAGCTGGAGGCCACTGATGCCTGCTTCACACGGAGAGATTGGGGATTCACATTAATTAAATACCTTGTCTTGTGTCCCATCTTGTCTAATGTACCACAGTCATTTTAGTATACATACATGGACTGTGGTTGCCATCATCTTCCTGGGCTACAGATTTAAGACCTATTCTGTGCTCCCATCCCACCCCTGCCAAAAAAAAAAATTACCTAACCTTTGGCTGACTTACTGGATAGCTTACTTCCTGTAAATGACTAAATGGCTGATAATGGTCATATTCTGAGATGACGTAATGAGCACATTTCAGCAGCTTTCAATCTTTCATCCCAAGAGTCACTAGGTGGCAAGATTTTCAGGGATCCCCAGCGGAGGCTTGGGTTTTTTTTCGGAGCCTTTAAGTGACACTGGGTTGGCAACTGCCTCATTCATATCCACAGAGGGACAACTTGATTTGGGTTACTTTCACTTAGTATCATGGAAGGAACTTAGGGCTGGCAGGAAGCTTTAGGATCATCTAGTTGGTCCAAACGCCTCGGCTGAACAGACTAAAAATACGAGGTTCTGAAGGTGATTTATTATACTTAGCATTGCCCAGCAGTTGGTGAAAGGGTTAATCCCCAGAATCCAGGCTCAGGTCTGGAGCTCTCCCCCCTGCACCCCATTCTAGGGCAAAACTCCTTCATCCTTTTCTTGCCTACTGGAGGTCAAGAATGGGGCATCTTCTCTAGGGGAAAAAGTCCCTTGGGAGAAGATCCTGGTCTTGCCCCATCTGGTTCTTTGAACTGGGAAGTAGGGACTAGGGCTAGTGTGAATTCTGGCCCCCAGGCTGTATAAGTAGAGGTTGCCCTTGCGTGCCTCATTTGTTTATTTAGATCCGCCCTCAGAATGGTCATAAGCATGGTAATTGGGAATTTTCTTAATGACTCATCTTTGGAAAGCTGTGTTTACCAACAGTGTGACGAGGTGTGGCTCCCCCAGAGGTATACTAGGAGCGCACTGCTTGTCATTGCTGGTGGGCTGCAGAGGAACCCAGCAAATCAGTCCTGATTCTAGGGACCCAGAGCCTGCAGTGATAGTTTTTTGCTGCAGCTGGATGGGCCTTCTCTCCTTTACAAAAAAGTGTTGCTCTGAAACCTTTGTAGAATTTCTTGATTCGGGGCATCTTCCCCATTTGTGGCTATTACAAGACTTTCTTCCTGGGCCCCAAGGGCTTCTGCCTGGAGACGTCTTAGAAGTCCCCAAGGACGGCCTGTGTATTTAGACATCTCTTCCACCTTGCACGATGTTTGTAAGAGATAGGGGTCTCAACCCTGCAGACAGGATGATTCATTTCCTCTTCTCTCTGTGTGTGTGTGTGTCTGTGCATGCGTGTTGTTCATGCAAGAAAGAGCATGAACAAAGCCATAGCTGCAGGAAACAGGATGAATTCCCAAGTTAGCAAGGGCTGTATTCTTCTGCAGAATTCCCTCTCACTCAGAATTAAGGAAGACCTTGGTGAAGAGTAGCCACTCATCTTTAACTTTTCCCCAGAGCACAGGCATTTACTCATAATCATTAGGGGCTTTTTATTCTCCCTGAGAGAAACTGGCAAAGCTCATCTTAACAGAAAGGTCTAAATTAATTCTTTTCTTTTTTTTTAATGTTTGAGTTGCTGATTCATTTGCCTTGAAAGAACCTTTGCAGCTGTCACGTAGCTCCTGGTGTGTCAGAAGTGGGTTTTGTGTTATGTCGAGGGGAGGCCTGTATCATACCCCGACGGTACTGGGCACATGAGGGACGCACATGGAGCTTGTGTTGGCTTAGGCTTTGGGGAGGTGCCTTTGGGGCTGCCATGTTGGACAGTGTCACTTGTGTTCGTGATTCATCGTCTCCCTGACGGCCTTTCTTTCACCTGCATGACGATGACACAGGAAAATTGGAGATTCGAGCAATGTTGCTGTGCCTTTGGGCTTCCTTCCTTTCTTTCTTTTTTTTTAAATGAAATTTTATTTATTTATTTTTTTTGGCCACGCCGTGCAGCATGTGGAATCCTAGTTCCCCAACTAGAGATCGAACCCATGCCCCACACAGTAGAAGCACAGAGTCTCAACCACTGGGCCGCTAGGGAAGTCCCTGGGTTTCCTCTCTTAAATGAGTCTCCTTCCATCATTATTCAGTGTTGATGGAAGAAGCTATGGATAGAATTATTAAAAAAAAAAAAAAAAGCCCCTTTCTTGATTTACAGAGTAGGCATGTGTCCTCCCTGGTGGCTTTGTTGTCCGTTTACCAGTTTACTAGCCATTTTGCTCTCAGGACCCAGCCATCACCTCCTTTGACCCTCATACCGACCCTCGGAGGTGTATATTACTAACTGGGCTCTGAAGATTATGGAAATTCTAGAAGTTACCCAAGGTCACACTATTAGTGGGTGATAAAGCTGGAGCTTGAACTGAGATCTTTTTTACTCCCAAGCCCATATTCTTTCCACATGACACAGCTGTGTCCTCCCAACCCCTGCCACTTCATGCTACACCAGCCCTGAACTCCGTGGACGCTCTGGAGCACATCATCATGGTTGTTGCACCTGTGGCTTTGTTCCACCTTTTTCTTTCATGAATAACACTTGCATGTGTGCGCGCACATTGAGCTTTCTTTCCTGATGGTCCTGGTGCTGACCTTTCAAGTCTTGGTTCAAACATGACCTGTAAGCAAACTTGCACAGCTCTCATCCTGGCCCCTGCTCTTGTCCGTGCAGAGCCCCCATGACACTCTGCCTAGCTCTGTGATAGTTATAGCACTTTCCATACCATACTGTGTGTATGACCTGTATGTACCCTGGCCAGTGTGTGATTGCCTTGAGGTCAGGAGCCTCGTCTCGGGGCCTAGCCCAGAACCTGGCACATACAGGCCTTGCTAACTTTCTGCATATCTGAACTGAAGCAAGTCGATAGTGGAAGATTGCAAACCAGTGTGGCATTGATAATTCAGATGGCCTGAACTTCAGGAGCTGGCGTAGGCTGCATCCTTGAACGGGTCTGGAAATGGCCCGCTAACAGAAGACATCTGTGTCTCTCTACTTTTCAATCACTGTGACAATCTCCACAAGCAAAAGGTTTGAAGAACTATAACATTTATGGCTCCCCGGCCATAAATTCACTGCAGAACGCATAAAAAATGCCATTCCCACAGGGTTATGGCAGAGATTCAGTATAGCAAACATCTGCATCTGAGCAGTAAACCTAACCTCTGGTGTGCAGCTCTTGACTCTTAATCAACATATATTAACATTAGTGACAATCAAATGTGATTATCTGAGATGGCATTTTATCTGCCAAGTGCAGACTTACGGCTTCTAAAAACCCAGTTTGCCCTCTTTCTCATATGTTGTTTTTATATGACTCAAATCACACTCAGAAATTCATGTTGAGTGTGGCTCTGCTTTTGTTTTTTGGTGGACCTGGCATATGAATAAATTTTCAGTCCTTAGATTGATTTTAGCACTCTGGATAGAATAGCCTCTCAAAAGTTTGTTAAACAGTTGAGTGAATTTCGAAGCATTGTTACTTTACATTTGAAGACATTACTGAGAGTCAGGAAAAAGGAGTAGATTCTCATAATGGCTGATAGAGTTTTTGATCGAACAGGTTTGTAATTAATTTACAAGGTAATTGGTTGGAGTATATGTTATATATCACATCTTAAGGTTGAAACTGCTGTCATTGTTTTCTTTCTATTACTTAAACCAGGGTTTGGCAGAATTTTTGTTTAAAGGGCTAGATAGTTAATATTTTAGGCTCTGCAGGTCATATACTCTCTGTAGATTCAAATCTGCCCTTATAGAGTAACAGTAGGCAATACATAAACAGATAAGAGGGGTTGTGTTCCAGTAAAACTGTATTTACAAAAATAGGCAGCGGGCTATAGTTAACTTCCTGATTCAAACAAATACAGATTTTTCCAAAATTTTTTGGGTAATTGTGGAAAAAACCTTTTCAGACCTGTTGGGAATGGACCTCTTATCTGGCTCCCATTCTATTTGGCAATTTCTAAAGTGGCCAAATCAAATTGTAAGCTACAGTATAAAATGGTGAATCAAAATTTTATTCTTTATGCCAGTACCATGATTCTTTTTTTTTTTTTTTTTGGCCACGATTCCTAATATTTATTTGATTTTAGTTCATCAAATGCATATGATGCATTCCTAATAACAGCAGCTCACTACAGCGAAAAATTGCAGAGAGGAAAGGAGAAACACTGATCTGGTGGCATTACCCTGACTTACTTTCTCTAAGTTCTCTTTTAAAACTCTGTCGTAGCATGAGCTCTTGCATTTGGATAAATAGAGTTTCAGATGAGCAGAAATGTTTAGGCATCTGAATGCAGGAGCTTAGAATCAGAATTCTTCTTAGACATAATCCCAGCATCACCACGCAGCGCTTTCTCCATTTCACACCAGGCCACGTAATTGTAAATATGGACCTATGCATGCAGGATGTTACAGATATCTCAGGGGTGATTGTCAGGTTGCCGTATGGCAGAAAGGTTTCACAGCATGAAAAGGATTATAGAGCTAGGAACAAGGTAAATATCTGAGAGTGTACCAGGTAATACTTCTATTTATATTGCTTTGGAGTTATTTTTTTATGCCTCTCCAAATAGTGAGTGAGACCACCACATTTACATTGCAGTGTTTCAGGGGACTTATGCAGTTGGCAAAAAATATGACCCAGGATAACAACGTGGCAGGTGGGGCCTATGTAACATATTCTTATTCCTCGTCCTTTGCTATTTCAAGTTTTTTCCATCTTGTAATTTCAAAAGGCTTTCAAGATGCCCTCACAGGTGTAGCAACTGCTGACAGCTGAAAGTTAAGCCAGTAGCACTCCTCACCCATATCTTTTCTGCTTGTCTTTGCAAATAAGTGAGCAAAAGTTGGCAGCAAGAGAAAAACTGTAAGTGCGGGAGAGGCCTGTGACTTTTGTCAGGCAACCAAACATTCTGACTTCTCAAGTGCCGGTGAGTATGGGGATAGAGCAGTGGAATATTTGGAAGATACCTTGGGCCAATGGTTCTCAAAATGTGGTCCTCAGACCTGCCGTATTAGCATCACTAGGAAGCATGTTAGAAATGCAAATTCTCAGCCCCTATGGCCAAACTACTAAGTTAGAACCTTTGTAGGTGGGCTGAGGAATCTGTCTTAATAAAGGCCTCCAGGTGATTATTAGGCATGGTAAAGTTTGAGAAGTGCTGCTTGATTCACCAGTCAGCTCTGTATAGTCCATTTTTATGGTTATGGAAATTGAAGGCAGGAAACTTGCCTAACATAAAACAGCTAGATGAGGGTGGGGATCTGGTGGTCTGATTCCTAGTCCAGTGGTCTGTTCAGTGACAGTGCCAATCCAGATGGACTGTGGGGATGCCAAGAGCCCTGGAAAGAGTGTCTTGGGACCACCATTTATGCCATGGTGGAGGGATGCTGGGTGCGAGGAGAAATGGAAGGCTTTGTGACTGCGAGCTCTCTTCCTACCTTAGGCAGCCTCAGTCCATTTTAAAGCCTGGTGACCCTGCTGTCGAACTTCGTCTTGTAAATAAACAGCTCCCTAGAGCATCCTCGCTGAGCTTAGCAACAAAGGGGGAGGGAGTGGGGAGGGGTGGGAGGAGAATGGGCTCCCCCATTACCATCATGTCAGTGCAATCACTGGGAATTACTGTTGAGGATTAAGAGTCACTTGGGGATAATTCAGTCGGGCTGGAGAGGGAAACACACAGGAGCTCACACACACACTCAGGCACGTACATGCACATACACAAAACATAAACAGATTGCTAAAACTCATGGCAGAAAACAAACAGCATAGGGAAAAAAATGAGCGGAACTAAAAGGGCCTGAATTTTGAATAGGTGGTATAGGCTCCAGAATGATCTGTTTCCTAAACACTTTTGGTGAAGTTGTATACACAGTGACTAGAGCAGAGCAGCTGCTTCCCCAACTCTGTGCATTGCTCTGTTTCAGAACTCCTAGCATCCTTCTCCTCCAGGCATCTGTTACTGAGAACACTTGAAGGTTCTGCCAAGAGAGCTCAGACTGGCAATAGACTACTTGAAATTTAGAAAATGAGACACACACACACACACACACACACTTCTAAAATGATACAGCAAGTCCCAAAGAAAAATGTGGGATGTTTCCCAATATCTAGGCACCTCTAAGAAAGGTCAAATGCATTATCCATCTCCTGTGATCATCCTTGACCTTGAAGAAGAGACCTCAGCGAGTCAGCGTTGTGCTTTTCCCAGAGAGGCTTTGCAGTTGGCTCTCACTTTTTGTCTTTGGGTCCGTACAGTCAGTGCCTAGAAAGTCTTTTCTTGCCATGTGGGGTGAAACCAGCCTGATGGGCTTCTCACAAGCATGGTTAATGGAGTCTAGAAGAATGTTGTGCTTTTCCAGTTAACCCTGAAAAGAGCTAAATAGACCAGAGCATTCTAAAGGAGAGAAAGGAAGTAATTTGTTCGCCTTCATCTAGGGGCTTAGCAGAAAATGCGAGTGAGGGGAGTGGCCTAGACAGTCCCTCCTGGGCCCCATTGGGGTGAGAGAGCTCCCTTGAACCCTTGGGTGTCTCTCACTTCAGGTGGCTGCAGGGAATCATCTCCGTGGTGGAAAGCCTCTTGCCTGCTTCCATCCAGCTGAGTCTTGTCCTTGAACAATATTTAAACCAGGAAGGGGTGGAAACAGCCCCAGGCTTTCTGTGCAGGGGTGGCTTGGGGTGTTTATGCTCTTAATATCGCTCTGAACCAAACAGAAATGACTCTTGAGTTATCCTTTATTTTTGTGTTCTCTATTATTCAGCTTTTGGATTTGATCATCAAGAGAGTTCTATGTACTCCCATCTTCTACATGTCCTGTGTAATGAGGCTGATGTGTTTTATTTCCTGGGGGTGAGCCATCCCCAGGAGAAAATGCTTGGGAGAGGTGGGGGGACTTGCAGGCCAAGGTGTTTTTTCCTTTTCTCTGCTAATTTTCCCCTTTAGTGTTAGAGCACCACAGATTCCCTTTCCAGATGAACAAACACTGCAACAGATGTGCCAGCAACAGTGTATTCTGGGGTTATTTGGGTCTGTTCAAATTGGGCTTTTCTTGCACCAGAGGATTTTGTGAAATGCATAGGGTTTTTGGATAGAGGTTTCCAGCCTCAGATTTAGAGAGGCTAAGAAATGAACTACCCCATTCCAAAAGGTCCGTGAGTGTGCACAGCTGTGTTTTGGGGAACAGCTTCAGGCCCAAGTGAGATAAGGAACAGAACTCCTCTTTTCTCTGATACCTACTGGAACCAGACATTGCATAATCTAGATCTTCTCCTTTGGATTCTGCCTGGGATTTGAATAATATGTTCGCTATCGTTGAAGCTGATATGACCCATTAAGGTACTGTAGGGGTAGGGAGGGAAGCCAGGTCTGGCCTCAGGGAGGGGGCGTGAGTCCCTTCTGCCTATTGTGGACCTACAGAGAAAGCATCCCACTGTGAGCTCTCCGGTGCCACCCACCACTGCCAGACTTGGCTTTCACAGAGATTCCACAGCTTTTGGAGAGGGATGCTTTTGTGGTCTCAGATGCTGGCTTCATGTGGAAAGCTGAAAAGGAAGGTTTTGTTTAGCGTGGAACACTGTAGATGGGGAACACTGCAGGAGTCAGGGGCCCTCCCATCTAAACCTAGTTCCGTGATTCTCTGTGTCATCTTGGGGAATTTATTCAGCCTCTCTCTGCCTCCCTTTTCTGCATTGGTCAAATGAAAAGTTTGGATTAGAACTAGTTGCTTTCTAAGCTTCTTCTAATGCCAACACTTTCTGACTCTTTGACTCAATATTAAACTGATCAAGTAAGTGATTTGTATTGTACCTTTTCTCTTAGGATTCTAGAATGTCCTAGCCAAAAGAAACCTAAAGAAATCATTGATGGGGATTTATTATAAACACACCTTAACATTTTTTTTAAAATATGTTGGTGTAACTCTCTCTGAAAGAGCAACCCCATTGGCATTTGCCCTTCCATCATTATGAGGAACTAGAAAGATCTCAGTTACTACTGAGACATGGCAGCACTTTACAAACTTCTTTTACGTATGATCATCACAGCAGATCTTTGAATGGACTGTGCGTTATCTTTGTGGTTTGGAAATGATTAGTAAGTGGTAAAGCTGAAATCGAAATATGGGTCTTCTGGCTCCCCATTTTCTCAAATTTTAATTATTATTCCCAGGGCTCATTCTAACTAATTATGAATTGTAAATTCTGGTTACTCTGTTAATCAGGTAGGTTTTTAGCACCTGCTAGGGGCTCCACTCAGTTTTCTTTGAAAAGTAAAATATAACCAAGAAAGGTATATACACTGAGAAATGATGAAACAGATCAGTTCATATTCAGTAGCTGAAAATATGTATGTATGTTTCCATCCTGAACTTGTAAATCATTTGAAAAATGACTCACCCTCCTGCCCTTTTTTTATAAGCTGTATCTAGTTCATTTCCTTTTTCCAAATATAAATTCCTAAAGGTTAAGAGTATTCTTATTTTTAAGGCAATACGGAACAGACAAAGTTAGCCTTTTCAGGTATTTTCATGTAGTCAGGGAAGCTCACCAAGGGAGTGAGGATAAGATGGCCCAGTGCCCTTGGGCCTTTAGAAAACATCTCATGGGGGTACATGCTTTGATTCCCAGCAGTGCAGGAGGTAACAGATGTGAAGCTCTCCATGGTGCTTGCCAGAAATATGTATGTTCTATGGGACAGAACAAGCTACTTTGAAGATTGGAGAATTCATCGGCCCTGTGTTCACTTTATCGCTTTCTTCCTGTGCAAAATGTCTCTGGACCCAGAGGGAGAGACACAGACAGTGAGGCAAATGACAAGTTGACAAAATGGTTGTAATTCTAGAAGCTGCAGTCCCATCCCAGTCTCTTTATGTACAGGTGGGGATGAAACCAAAATCTGAAGCAGCTCCCAGAAGAGCAAGAAGATACTGTTACTAATGGTTGGACTGACCTGAATTCTTTCCACATTTATTTATGCCCGAAGTTGGCATAAACATCTGAATTGCATCCACATGAACACCCATATCGACCAACGGCGAACTAAGAGAAAGTCAGCCAAACCTCATAACGTATGCTATACCCACCGGGTGCAGGACAAGCAGCTGATGTCATGTTAGAAAGGCCTCAAAGTGACACCACAATCGTCTCTACTTATCCAGAGGTGTAATGACACCAGGCACAAGACAGGACAGCAGAATTCGATGCCACATTTGAGCCATGTACTTTTTATTAAGGGCATATCTGTGCAGGTTTAGACATGGTATCTATTTGCATTCATTCATGTATCTTCTAAATGGTTATTCAGCACCTGCTACTGTCCATTATTAAAGTAGGAGTTGAGAGAGCCCCGCGTGTGGTCCTGCCTTCCAGTTTCATACGCTGTAGTAGGGGGTGTAGGCAAGCACATAGGGGCTCTCAAAGGTGAGTGACAGCTGCTGAGTTACGGGTAAGTTTAGGTGCTTTGAGAGCATCTGGGATGTTTAAGAGCATCACACGTCTTGTGATGGAGTGGAAGTTTCAGGGAGAAATGGGAAAGGAGGTTTAGGCTGAGGCGAAGGATGAATAGAGGTCAACCATGTGAAGTTTGCACGGGGTTCAGAGGTAGGGAAGTGGGAATTGCAACCAAGCCAAGGAGTTCCAAGCCCTGGAGAAGTAAGAGAGGGAAGCTCTCAGGAACTGGTGGCTTCCTGAGCTGCCTGCGATGGGGCAGAATCAGCCAGCTCCCTTCTAGTGAACCGCGTGCTGCCCTTGACTTTAACGGTCCTGGCTACATGCTGGTCACGTGCTGGCCCCTTGCTACAAGACTGGCTTCCTGTTATAAATACTGTTGTCTCCATTTACAAATACGGAAACTGAGTCTGCAAGAGTTCGAGTAACTTGCTCACAGATGCACAGTAAAGAAAGCACCAGAGCCAGGTTTCAGACCGAGTCTGATTCAGAACATGAGCTCTTCAGCACCTCCATCCAGAAGTGCCCCAGCCAGAAAGAGGGAAGCTCGTGGAACCCAATAATCCATATGGTGTTTTCTGAGCGTCTCTCTGCCCCAGCTTCCCACCAGCTCTTTGAAGATGAGGAACAGGGTGATTGTTCAGGTAGGCCTCCCGTGCCTAGAATGGAGCAGGCACATTATACCTTCTCAGTCAACACCTGCTAACTGAGGTGCTTCTCTACGTCTAACTACCTTTTCTATCCTTCTTGTAAGAGTTTGGAAGGAATTCAACAATGACATTTGGACTTGAGCATTCTTTTTTTAAATTATTTATTTTTATTTTTGGCCGTGTTGGGTCTTCGTTGCTGCATGCGGGCTTTTTCTAGTGGTGAGCGGGGGCTACTCTTTGTTGCGGTGCGTGGGCTTCTCATTGCACTGGCTTCTCTTGTTGCGGAGCACGGGCTCTAGGTGATCAGGCTTCAGTCGTTGTGGCACGTGGGCTCAGTAGTTGTGGCTCGTGGACTCTAGAGCGCAGGCTCAGTAGTTGTGGCGCACGGGCTTAGTTGCTCTGCGGCATGTGGGATCTTCCTGGACCAGGGCTTGAACCCGTGTCCCCTGCATTGGCAGGCGGATTCTTGACCACTGTGCCACCAGGGAAGTCCCTTATATGAGAATTTGAAGACACTGTCTAAATGAATTGGTGGCATCATTTCTGATGCTTAGAATTCATAAGATCTTCAAGGTTATTATCTTAGAATAGTCCTGGATTAGAGTTAACATTTTTTGTGCTAGTCAGGAGGACGATGTTAATAAATCTGCAATTGGTTAATAAGGGAATCTTGGACAACTGGAACCAAGAACTCAGAGTGGGAGGCACGTGGGCTTTCTAATTTCATGTCCTGTACCCACCGCCCAGGGAAACGTTAGGCGAGTTACTCGGCCACATGGACTCAGCGTTTTCTAGTTTGTTAAATGAGGATAAAACATCTCACCTTTTAGAGTTGCTGTAAAGTGTCCAAGTATTGTATGAAGAGCATCCAGCTCAGTGCCCAACGCGTAGTAAACAGTTAAGCATTTGACTCTATGAGGCAGGTGAGAACACATACCCTCCTTCAAATTGTCCCAGTGTAGGACATGCCCCATTTCTGGTGTGGCTTCTGGTCATACAGTATGAAAGCTTGGATACTGAACTCAAGGAGATGTGGATTCACATCACGAGCTTACTGCTATAGCTATGACTTCCACAATTTATTTATTCTGTGCATCAGTTTTCTTCTCTGTAAAATGGAGATCATGGTCGTATCTACTAGGAGAGTTATTGTTGGGACTGAATGAGAGAAACTGTTTAAAGCCCTTAATATGGACTCCATGCATAGTAAGTACTCAGTAGATACCAATTATTATCTATTATCCAGGGGTCGCTTTACTAGGAAGTGAGTATCACTTGCTTGCTCTCTCCACTTACTTTGCAAACAGGGTTGCAGTTCAGTGTTACTGAAGATGGGACATAGCCACTCCGTGGAGGACAGGAGTGGGGGCCCTTCCTCTGTCCTCCCCCGGTGCAGGGGATGTAGTTCAGGTGAGAGGGCAGGTCCACATGGGAGGGTAGAGAAATGGAAGAGCTACCCAGCAGGGTAGTGCAAAAGGCCCATAAGGAAAGAAGAGCTGCCTCTGGATGGAGTGGTATGGGAGGCTTCAGAGAAGTGCCGGGCATTCATTTTTATTTCAGGGACCTAACATCACAGAGAAGTCAGAAAGCACATTTTTGAAAAGGAGATTTCCTTGGAAGGTCTACGCCCTTCCTAGATGAACATGGAGGCACGTAGTTGGCAGGAGGCTTCTCAGTTGCCGGCATCCCTTTCCTAGTCCCTGTAGCCAGTGCTGCCTATACGGAGGTGGCCATGACTTTGAGTGGAATGGCTGGAGAACTGGGCAGTATGGGCAGACAGTTGCTGCCTCTCCCAAGTCCATAACCCTTTCTAGGTAGGCGCATTCCAGATGGGAGGAAGTGATTCAGACTCCTCAAGATATAATAGTGTACCTGGGCGTGGATGTAGAAAGATGGTAAAGAGCAAAGGACTAAATTCAGAATTCCCCAATTTCCTGAAACGGTGTCATCTTCTTTAGGAATCTGAAGCTGCTAGGTCATCCATAATGGGATATTCTTCTAACATGACTTCTATTCCCTTTCCCTCCCTATTTTTCTCCCTCTTATCCCCTCCCCAGTTAAAAAATATGTCCCCCTTGATCACACTGGTATGATTTACAATTAAAGATGACTTCGACTGCTGACCATATACTAAGCTGTTCTCATTCTACTTAGCAGTGCCCTGTGCCTGCCAATCCCACTGCAGCATTTTCTCCATTTAAGACATTGCCTCAACAAAATCCATTTTAGAGTTTTCCTTGCTTCTCTGTGCTGAATTACAGTCACAGTCAACAGCCCACTCGTGTGTAGTTCAAGAAGCAATTAAGGCTCTTTTCTTCGAACAAGCGAGGGAGAGGGTAGAGAAAAATGATCATTATTCTGATGATTCCTCTGTGTAGCTCAACAATTCACAGATCTTTGATGTCATGACTCTTGGCATTTAAACCCATTTCTGTCACTGCCTTCTGCAGCCACTTCTGCCTGTCAGAGCTACTCCGTGGAGGTCAAGCACTCAAATGTCAATAGGTCAGAGCTTCTCAATCTGACGTTAGGATTGTGATTAAACACAGTTGTAACAGCTGCTTAGTGATCCTCAGGATCATGACGGTATCACTGAAAATTAGAAAGCACAATCTTTGGAGACCTCCCCAGGAAACTTGCAGTCTCCACCGTAAGCCTTCTGTTTTATTCTGGGGGATTTATTATAATCAGAATATATTAGTAGTATCTTTCTATGCCTGTCCACATGAATTGTGTCCGTCTTTAGCTTATATGTTTCTAAAGGGCAGAGACCTTTATCTAACTTACACCACACTGGGTCTAAAACAAAGCTGAAGACAGAAGCTGCTTAAATGATTTTGTTAAGATGATCAGTGAATGCCCTCCTTAATGTTTCTCAATAAGTATCTGCTATGTGTGGACCAGTAAGCCAGGCCCTAAGAAGAAACAGGTCACTACATGTCAGTGATTCTCAGAGTGGTCCCTCAACTAGCAGCCTCAGCATCACTTGGGAACATGTTAGATGCACATTCTTCGGCCCTACTCGCAGAAACTCGGAGAGGCGAAGCTCAGCAATCTGTGCATTAACAAGCCTTCCAGGTAATTCTGATGCATGCTTATGTATGAGAAGCACGGGTCTACACCCCTCTGGCCCTCTTACACCTCTGCAGACTTTCTGCTGTGGAAAGGAGACTTGGGGTACTAGTAAGACTAGAAGGGTGAGGACTGAGCTTCCTGGAGATGAGGACAAGCTTTGACACAGCCTCTCAGCTACCTCCACAGGGTAACAGCATGATGACTTCTGCCTTTGGATGTTTTAGGGCTGCATGGCGGCTCAAGGAGCCCAGTGGTTCCATACAACCATATGGGTGAGACTGGATCTTTCTTGCCTTGAAGAGAATGTCTTCTTGCTTCTCCAGTGAGTATGCATGTTGAGGCAGAGAAAGGCACTGATTCTTGCTCACAATCGAAGCAGCAGTGGTGTGTGAAGAGAGATGGAGGTTTAGACGTGGAAGACTTGGGTCAAGGCACAGCCCTGCTCCAGGAGCTTGGGGACTCTGGGAAAATCCATTAACCTCACTAAAGTCAGGTGGACCTGAGTTTACCCATCTCAAAACCAGAGCTAATTATATCTGCCCTATCTGTTTCGTAGGACATTCTGCTCAATTGAGATACAGGTTGGATGGGATTTTGCCCAAACTCACTCACTCACTTCACTCAAACTGACTCCCAGATGAAGGTGCCCTACCAACAAGAATCATAGCTCAGTGGGCACAGAGCACTTCGTTCATTTATTCAATGGACACATTTACATACACACACACACTGTAGGGCTTCTCTGGTAAGGGGTGATAAAGCACAAGGCTGAATCATGTTAATCTAAATGGGTCCTCCCATCTCCATTTTGTGGTCAGACTCCCTGTCCCGGTACCTCCCCACCTAGCCCAGGCATAAGAAGCTGGAACCCCAAGCCTGTCACCAGCGTCAGGGTGTGAAGACTACACAAAGGCAGGAACCTGAGTTGAGCCTGCCTAGCAGATGCCAGAATAAGAGGAGGAGGTGAGCCTAGAAGGCTGTGTGAGAGGACAGCAATTCTGCTGTCGTGATCGTGCCCAGTGATGGCCACGCTCCAACCCAGTGCATCAGGCACGCCCCAGTTACAGAACCAAACTTGGGTCTGCTTGCCCAATGTGCAGCAAAGCCAATCTACTGACGCCACATTGTGCTGAAGGAAAGTACAGTGTTAATTGCAGGGCACTGAGCAAGGAGAACGGGCAGCTCATGCTCAAAAGACCCAAACTCCCCCATGGCTTTCAGGGAAGAGTTTTTAAAGACATTTTGAGGGAGAGGGTCACAGGGTGTGTGATCAGCTCATGTGCAGTTTTCTGACTGGTGATAGTGAGGGTGATGTTTTGGGAATCTTAATCATCAAACTTTTGATTCCAACCAGTCTGGGGTCTAGGTGGTGATAGTAAGCAGTTACATATTTCCAGCTGGTGGGGGTTTCAGTCTCTGCAAAACAATTCAAGGACGTGGCTCAGGATATTATCTATAGCCCTTGAGGAGGAAATAAAGGTCCTTGGCTTTGTTTTATGGCTGAGCTATTGTTATTTTGTCTTACTTGACTATTTTCCTTTGTTGCTGTACTTTCCTACTTCTCTCATCAGATTTGCTCTTTGGAACTCGGGGAAGGCCTAGGAGGCTAAAGCTTTTCTGCAAACAGGAGGCAGGGATACTTGGGGCAGGGGGTCTGTCCCTGGGAAGGCCTGCAGGGTACTGTTTGGTTTCACCCCTCCCATGGGAGGAGCTAGCAAGGAGCAGAGGATAGAGATGCAGGTCTGAGCAATCTCTACGGAACTCTTCTCAAATGTGAGAATGCTCAAACGCTCTACTCTTCAGGTAGGAACTCTCCTTCTCTAAAGTACAAATACTATGAGAGGATGGAAGTTCCTTCCTTATTAGGTAAGCAATCCCTCTGAAAATGGTAACGATTATATCAATACCATTTATAAAATGGTGTGATCTTGTCTTTAGTATTTCCTTTCTTCATTCTCCAAGTGCCATGACTAGGACCCTCATTGGCAGGCTTGGCTCTTCCCTGCCTACTCGGCAGGGATGGGTAGCACATTAGCTCAACTGGTTGGGCCGGTGGTGCTGAGGCAGTTCCAAGGGAGCGGGCAGAACAGAAGATAGTGTGGGAAGGCTGAGGTCAGGAGGAAACACAAATAAGAGTCATCAGATAGGAAGAGGCACACAGTGAAACAAGGTGGGAGGGGGCTTATGGATGGATGCCTCAAACAGTGGCTGGTGTTTGGGACTTATTTCATGAGATACTTGGGGCCTGTTGAATGGGTGGATTTGCTAGGGTTAAAACGCTAAGAATCTAGCACATTTTGGCCTAACCTGCTAGCACATGAGAAGCCCTCCTCCCACCACTAGGTGGGACTTGATGCTGCCCTGCCCTCCTGCCATCCCCAGCCTATAAAAGGTAGCCACCCAAGACACTAATGTGCCTGATCAACACGACTGCCTTTCTGCTTAAGCTATGATGCTCTGCCCCCTGCCGGGGCTGAAGTCTATCCTCCACCACAGCAGACCTGAGTAAGATCCCGAGAGACCTTTCCTATGGTAGCCAAACTCTGGTCCTGTTCTCTCATTACTGCCTGAATTTCCATTTCTACTTGCCTGGAGACCCAGTGCTGACACTCATTTAATAATAAACATGACCCTTGGCTGGAGACACCCATCACTGTGTTTTATGTGTCAGGTGAGACTTGGATTACTGAGGAAGGTGGCTGCATAAGATTGTGCACATTTGTATAGTATACAGCTTGAGAGGATGCCTTCCACGTGGTAATCTAAGTCTGTAATGTGTAAACACATACGGCAGCCCTGAGTGCTTGGATAAAACCTGAGTTTGTCATACTTCTTTGCATGTTGTAGCTTACTTAGATAGACAGACAGCTTTGCCTAGCTACATGGCTCCTTGCAAAGGTGTGCTCTTGGGGTAAAAAGGAGAAAAGAATAGGTTCAAACAGATAGCATTTTTAAAGTCAACTAAGTCTGGATGGAGATGCTGATAAATGATGACCATCACCGTCCATCCCCTACTACAACTAACATTTATTGGGCACATAGTACATGCCAGGCACAAACATGTTTGAAGGACATCTCAAGACTACCTCTTAAGTGAAATTTATTAGCACCATCTCTTCTTCCTAAATCGGAACTGACATGTTACAGTGATGAACTATATTAAGTCTCCCTTGGAAGCTCCTTTCAAGATGACCTTGAAGGGTAGAGACACTCTTAAGCCTGCTGCCCGAGGACATTGACATCTGATGGAGAGAGTCTCCTTCCGACTCCACATTCCTTAGGTTCCCACGCTTTCTCAGCTCATGGTGCTTTTCCGTCTAGTAACTTTTTCACTCCCTAGACCAAGAGAAATACCAACAGTTCAATTTATTAATAGTTAGTTTCAAGGAACTTAATAGTAGCAGTTTCTGCTCCTGACATGTTACTGTGCTACTCTGGAAATTTTAAAATATCCCACGACTTTCCTGTGAGTCTGTTGCAGCCCACAGGTTGGGAACCACGGCCTTTACTTCATCTGAGGCAAAGAAGATGGAGCTTAAACGCTGAGAAACATTCCCAGGAGTCTGCCACCTTCATGACATTTTCCCCTGGGACAGTCCAGTAAGATAATGAGAATTTCTACTTATTCTTATGGGAAGGAAGGTAGCTTGGTGGAAAGAAGGTGATTTTGATAAATTGTGAGGAATTGATAGACATGATCTGTTGCTTTAAAGGCATTTCAATACCAGAACCATTTCCAGGCCAAGAATCTCTTTGGACCCACTTGTAGATGTGCTGCCTGAGTTTAGTTTAGAAGCAATGGTTTCTTTCTGGAGTAACAGAATGATTGCCTGTATCCCACGTCTATTCCCATGTCTGTATCACTCAGTGGACCTTTGGCTACTTCAGGGCAGGGTCTGGTACACAGTAGGTGCTCAGTGTATGTTTTTGAATTACACAACTCCTTTATGAATAGCTTGTGGTTAGTTTTAATTCCCCAAGTGGTTTCCCCAATGGACCTCACTGCTATCATTCTCTGGTCTTACTTTTTAGGCCTGCAGGCAAAGGGTAGCATGGATATATTAAGCACTACAGCTAAGGCTGCATTTAAAGATGCAGGCTCATCCTTTCAAGAGCTCTCAAGGAGCGAGATCAAAGTGTCTTGGCATGAATGTGGAGGGCCTGGTGGAGCTTTCTTTGCTTCTCAAGATAACAGCAAGCACACGCTTTGCAATTTGTCCCTAGGCTCTATTCTGTAGGTGTCTATGTTCTAGAGCAGGAAGGTATTGGAGCCTTGCTGCCATCCATGTTTAATAGTAAAGCTTAGTTATGAGTGGTAAGGCAAAGCTTTGGTGATAAGAAACTAAAAAGCTATATCTTATGTTCATCAAAATGGACTGCTTGATAGTCTGGAAAATGAAAGTCTAATATCACTGATATTTAGCAATGAACTCGCAATGGCTAGCATTCGTGGTGGGAAAACATGCAGAAATTGAATAACTCCAGAAGAATCCCAACCGTTTTTTTCTTTTAAAGTAGGTCTGACATGTATGGCCTGTCTGTAATCCAAAGAAGGGTGAAGTCTAATTGTATGGACATAGGAAGTAGCTTGAGAAATCAACATGTCCAGTTCCTACTTAGTATTTGCTTTAAGTCAGATACCCGACAAACTGATATGAGAACTTTTCTCCGGGTTCTCCACAAGTCCACTTCCCTTTATCCCCTAGGCCAGTATCATTGAAACTCCCTTGGGTTGAGGCAAGTCACAGCCCTACCATATAAGCAGTGGTGCCATTGCTAGGCAGTTGGTGCCTTTTGAGAAATCTGAAGCCCTGAGCAGTACCTGACAGTGCTGCAAGGCAGTGGACCTAGACAACATTTAGTATCCATTCCAACCCTGAGAGAGTCCATGCTTTTGAGATGTGACCTGTTCATAATCCCACAGGGTCATTGAGTGTATTGGTTTGAAATAAAACAGAAGCAGTGAGGAAGCTTGTTGTGACAACTAGTACACCTGCTCACTGCCCTCTACGTTGCCTCACAATCAAACGAGCCTTTTAGCATATGAATCTCTACAAGCTGCTCAGAGGGGCCATTTACAGCTCAGAAGCAATAGAGAAGAGACCATTTCCAGGCCTCTTCCAGTTGTAGTCCTGAGCACATATGAACTGCCTACTCTAGTTCAACTTCTTTTCTGCAATGAGTTAAGAAAAGATGCTTTTGATGGTGGAGAGAAGTGGATAGGAAGCCATACCTTTATAATAGCCTTTCCTTCGTTTGCTGCAGAACCACTTTGGGTCTGCCCAGACATAGATTCCTGGAACTCACTTTTCCTGGAACTCCAATGGAATGGAAACACTGAACATGTAACATTATTCCAACAGTGGTCCATACCCTGTTCTGAGTGCTTTACGTGTATTAACTCATTTACTCCTCAAAATAGTATGAGAACCAATAAGAAAGATACTGTTTCTGTGATCCTTCAGTCCTCTTTAGGGTCATATGGTAGCCTGAGGTAGATATCTATCTTGACCCTATGGTAGTTCACAAAAATACTGGTTCTAGGAGTAGGGATCGCTTTATGAAATAAATACTGTTGCTAAGAAAAGAAAAACAATGTAACTTACAGTAACTTTTTGTTAATCTAAATTACAGAGAAAAGACCCCACCTTATATAAAACTTCATTTGGGTTCTTTTAAGATTCAGTTCCTTTTGTTAAATGGTCAACCTTTTAGGATAGATTTATTTGTAGGTCATAGACATATGTAGTTCTTGGGACAGATGATCTCTCCATCAAGTACTTAAAGTTACAGTCTTTCTATTCTAATGATTCTTAGAGTAGCTTGAAATATGGAAACGAGTGATTTTGCTCCCATCACTGTGGGTATTATCCTATGTTCTAAAATACTATCATAAAGATATAAACTTACTACTGTATTTCTTGTAGCTGTATCAGTGCCCATTGCTCAGTGTCCGTTGAGGGGACTGAGAGAACGGGGGCATGATCCAGATAATATTTTTTCATGAAAAGAAAGACATGGAAATGTTTTGGCTTTCCTTCGGTACCATGTAATTTGTAAGGTTCTTCCCCTCATTTATAATCCTTTCCGTGTATAAACAGTAATTTGCTCTTGTAAACATGTACTGTAGTAAGAGTTCTGTTGGGAGCATTTGTGTTCTTTATCTGTGACATCATGAGCATTTAAAAAACAACAATTATAAATATCCTCTAGAGTGAAAAAAAATAGTAGAAAGACTTGGA
Organism: Mesoplodon mirus; assembly: GCF_964341445.2. Lineage (NCBI taxonomy): Eukaryota > Metazoa > Chordata > Mammalia > Artiodactyla > Ziphiidae > Mesoplodon > Mesoplodon mirus. The sequence continues at coordinate 51,673,809 of NC_138979.1, read as the reverse complement.
GAGTCTGTCTAGAGACCGTTTCTTATTGCTCTGTCTCTGAGTACCCTGACTCCACCCCAGTCTCTTTGAGTTTGGACTCCCTTAAATACCACAAAACTCAGTGGAGGTGTGACCTACTGCAAAGCTCTGAAAATGTTACAGTTTGGAGAATAGTACTTAGGAACACAACTTCTTTACAACTGAAGTAAGTTGTTGCTGTTGTTAACGTTGACCTTCCAGTTCTGAAATCTGAAGAATATGCCTAGGTTCCTTTGCCTGACACAGTGAATTGTGGGTTGTGGTTTGTTTGTTGGCTTTCCCTTTCTTTGCTTTTTCAAATCCAAGGATATACCAGTGGAATGCAGGTGTGTGTTTCTCTGAAAGGTTTGAGTTACAGAGTCACAACTGGTTCTAGTGATAGGGGGTTAGTCTATGAGACACAAGCATAAGTATTTGGATGAAAAGGACCACTGTATCAAAGACGTACTTCAGTTTCATAAAATTTACAGAGTGGCATTTTGACAGAGAGACCATTCGATTACTAATGGGATACTTAGAAAGGAAAGGAGCAAAATTAGCATGGAATCTGAATATATAAATTGCTTATGTTCATAAAGTCCAATTTGTACCCAGTTTTTTGTTTTTTGTTTTGTTTTTGCGGTACGTGGACCTCTCCCATCGCGGAGCACAGGCTCCGGACGCGCAGGCCCAGCGGCCATGGCCCACGGGCCCAGCCGCTCCGCGGCATGTGGGATCCTCCCAGACCGGGGCACGAACCCGTGTCCCCTGCGTCGGCAGGCAGCCTCCCAACCACTGCGCCACCAGGGAAGCCCTGTACCCAGTTTTTTGTAACTTAGAATGTATTCCCCTGTAGGCACTATATTTTGCATGGTTTTGGGCTCCCTAGCTAGCTTGTGAAAATCTATGTCAAGCATAATGTAGTAACATGTTTTTTGGAAAGAGAACCGAATTAGATATCAGACGGCCTTGGGTTTGAGTCCAAACTGTAGCACTAACTCTTTGTATGGCCCTAGGCAGGTCACTAAACCTTTCTGTACTTTTGCTCATATATAAAATGCACATGCTGAAACCCAGTATTTGATATAGACATTCAATAAATGTTTGCTGAATGAATGAACAAATGAATAAGTGTATATTTTATTCCTGCGGGGAAAAATCCATCCAAAGGTTGAGAGACTTTTACAACTTCTGCGGTATCGCTGTGGAGATTTCAGGCCAGGTACAGAAATGGAGACCTCTTAAGGAGCCTTTCTTGGCCATTTATATACTGTTGAGGTCACCTCTGCAGTGCCTGGTGGCTGGATGTCTATCTGCAGTAGCTTCAGAGGCAAGGCCAAGCCTTCGTGAAAACCTTTACAGGCTCCCATACAAGTAGTGGACACATGGCAGGGGTGTGTTGGCCATTTGTATGTTTGACTCCTGCACAAGTTACATGTTTGCAATCAAGACTTTGTATATACTTTTCCTTCTGTGAAATGTAACAGAAAGTCTTAAAAATGTCCTGACTAGAAAATATATTAAATATAACTACATTTTGATCAGCCCAAAGGAGATAGGTTAGTACATTTAAAATAATGAGAAGGAAAAAAAAAAAACACTTAAAAAAATGAAATGCATAGTGTTATTCCCAAAAAGGAGCAAAAAGACACAAGGTATTCTAGACTTGGAGGCAGGATGTTCTGATTTTGGGAATGGACTTTCAGTTTATTTTAACGAAACCCCTGCGTTTCTAATTATAGTCATTTGTTCTCAAAGAGGCATGGGTAGGAACAGTTTTAAATGTCTTCTATTTCAGTAGGCATACCTTCTGAAAAATCCCTAAAATTTCAAGAGGAGCTTTTGTTTTTTCTTTTTTTGTTTTTTCTTAAGCAGTTGCTGTTTTTTGAGCTCCAAGGGCTGACAGCTGTTCTAGTTTTGCTTGGGGACTTTTTCACAATGTGGATTAATCAATGTTATGAACTGGGTCCGTGGGGTTTTGGGAATGTAATTGGTTTCAGATGACACTTTGCTAGTCAATCTGTGAAACAGCCGAATGTTGACACAGCTGAACAATTCCAGCTGTTTCCACTCGCCCCTTCCTCTTTCCTTGGACGCTACATCCTTTGCCTTTATTTTTGTCTGCCCTCTCTCACTGTGACTTTGCTAAACTAATTTGTTATCCTTTCTGAAATTTCTTTTTGCTTTTCTCTCCTTTGGGATATCAGGGCTCCGCCTTTATTATATCCTCCACCCAATTTTATTTTGCAAAACTTTTTTCTTGGCTTGCATAGTTATTTAAGGAAATAATAATTTTACCACTTAAGTTCGCTTTTATTTGTGGCGATCACATAGTTTGTTTATTTAAGGGTGCACAGCACAAATTTAGGCTTTACACAAGGGCTTGATTTCTGTGAATATTTGGTTTCACAACTGCTTGATTAACCTTTTTTGTGTTTTGTTTTAATTACCAGAGGCATTCCACTGAATAACCAATACAAACCATTAGCTTTATTCAGTGCATAGCTGTGTTTGCTACTGTATATCCTTCTGACACTATGAGAAAAAGATTCAGGTGTCAGTATTGCTGCTAGAAAGATGTATGCTTAGAAGGGAGGAATCCAAAAAGGACCGACCCTGAATTATGTACAATATATTAATAGTTTATATACTGTCAGGGGAATGGTTTGTAAATTGCTTTCAGTGGTTTTTCATTATCGGACTAATTTCTCTTTGTTTTTTCAAGAGTACTTATTTCTGCATCTTACCCAATAGGGGAAAGGCTTTAACTGCTTATGTGCCCAATAAAATTTTGCTGTTTTATTGGGTGATGGGCTGCAGAACCAGAGCTAAATGAGCTAAACCAAAGAATAGGACTGCACAGATAGATACGTGCTTGAGTGTGGTCATTCCCGATAGCTAAGACTCTTGATGTGGGTGAAGTAATCTCATTCTTCCTTGAAAGGTCTGTATTGACTGAATGGATGGCTCAGGTTTACAGGACAGTTTGGCAGCACCTACTCTGCCTTGCTTGCATAGACTTAGATGCACAGCACAATTAAATATTCCTAAGTCAGAGTCAAGTCTAAGATGTCAAAGAACGTGGAACAGTTGAGCAATTGTCATGAGAATTTGGTGAATAAATGCAATTGACATAGAAAATTTTTCCAGATATGTCCTCCTCCTACAATTGTTAATGAACATGATATCAGAGGAAACAGTCTCAAGGGTGGAGATGATCTTAGAGACAGGAAACAATGGGTAGATAATGTCATATCTTTGAATGGATACTGTAAACAGTCCAGGCCTCTACACATTGGTTAAGGCTGGTCCATTTTAACACTTTTATATAATCTTGCATGTGGTGAAACTTCTGGGTCTTTCTAACAGTGAAATATTGAGCTGCCGTGGGCCAGGTGTGCTGAAAAGAGGCAAAAGAGCATCTGTATAAAAAAAAGCATGAGGCAAAAATAACTCAAATTGCACTTGGAGATGAGCAGCCAGAATTACAGGTGATAACCCAGTAAATGGGTTTACATGTTATTGTAGACAGTTCTCTGAAGACCAACCAAATTGTGGTTATGGTCAAAGGGGCAGACTGGATGTAATCATAGAGGGTGCTGGAATCAAAATCAAAAGCCTGTCTCTGGCCATTCATAATATACTCTACAGCTGGACCAATACACCTTAAGAACAACCTGACAAAGCTAAGAAAGGCTCTGGAAGGGATAAAGTAGCTAAGGGATTTAAGATATACCACAAGAGTAAACGGATGTATCTAGTACCCTTCATCTAGGAAGTTGAGATGGGTGGGATGAAGATGTCTAAGATGATAGAGGCTGGGGCAGTGTGAACCCAGACATAGTCCCCAGACACGGCAGAGGTATGTATTTTGAGGCTGGCACCCACAGTGTGCTGGGTAACAACACCAGTGTTCAAATCTGTGTTCTACCATTTATTTGTCTGACCATAGGCATTTTACCTAATCATTCTGATTCTTGATTTTCTTAATTGAAAATGGAGGCAATAACAATCTTACAGTAGTTTTATAATTTTATTAGATGAGATGTGTATGTAGAATGCTTACCATAATTTTTTAAATTTAGTGAAATATGTTAAAGAAATGGCTACCATTACCCTCATTGTCATCAACAAGATCATCAGTATTTTATTTTTATCATAATTAATTATAATAAAGTTTAACAGAGGCACAGAAGTCAAATTGTACAGGTTAAAAACTAGAGCTTACAAGTCTAAACTGACGTATACGTGTCAATAATGGTTAACTAGGGAGAGCTAGAAGCATGTGGGCTAAGTCTTTGGCCTTTTGAAATTGAAATCAAGATATGTACTCATTACCTTTCACAACTGTACCTTAATGCCACTGCCAGAATGACAGTGGACTAAGACTTATCCTATCCACCAATTTTTTTTCTTTATCTTATGAACTCTTTACTTTCACAGCCTGTAGATCTAGAAAAAGGAAGATTTGGGCATTTTGGACTTGAGAAACCACATTTTTACATACTTGGTTTTGAGAGACTTGGAACTTCTTGAAAGGATGTTCTGCAATCCTGAATATGCCTTCTCTTCTCAATACTGTACAGGTCCTAGGCTGCCCCGTTCTTTATTGTCTGCCAAGAACAAACAAATGAATAAAACCCCCAAAACCAGTTTATCCTGGAGAAACTTTAATTGTAGTAAATACTTAATATTCTCAAGCTTTTGTTCTGAGATGCCGTTAGGACTGGTGAACATGCTGTACACTCCTGTCCATTTCTGGTTCCACAGTGCCTGTCTGTCACCGTAGAATCCTTAACCTCTGTTAAAAGCTGACAGATGACGGGTAAAAATGTGCGGTTCAGGTTGGGTTGGAGTGTAGGTGAGAGCCAGTGAACTCCTGCAAAATGAGTCCTTACAACTGAAAAAACACTAGACCTAGTAAATTTCTCAGACAGGTGAGCACAAGTGAAAGGCCCAAACCCTATTCAAAAGTAGATCATTGATTCAGTCATTGGCTTTCTACTAGGGTACTTCATCCAAGCTGCAACCAGCCTTGAATGGAATACCAGCCATGGTAGAAGGAGAAATTCCCTGCTTTTTGTGTAGAGCAGAGAAGTCATAGGAGAATATGAAATAAAGTCAGACTGAAGAATTAAGACCAGAGTCTTGCTTAAAGGAAATGCATTATGCAATAAAAACGAAGTCTTCATGTGTCATTCTTGTGCTCAGAGAGGCCCTTTCTCTCCCAGTTTTGCAGTCACACTAATACTAGCATGGGGAAACTGAATTCCTTGAGTGTAAGAGCAGGAAGCAGTCAAGACCAAACAGCCTGTCGGGGGTAGAACTATCCAGGTATCTGACTCTACCGCATATTCTCTGACCAACCTCTCCAAGACTGACATTATTGACCTTTGAATCCATTCATTTGTTCAAGAGATATCTTGGGGGTACTTTCTTTGTTAATTCCCTTTGTTGCCCTCATGGAGCTGGTAGGGGACGGAGACATTGATCAACCAGTCACTAAAACACGGAATATGGCAGCTGCATTAAGTGTTGAAGAGGAGAGGAAGATGGTGTGCCGTGAGCATCTGTAGTGTGAAGAGGTTTGACTTGGGTCTGGGAAGGCTTCTTGGGGAAGTGGCAGTTGAGCCCAGGTCATTAGGAAGTGAACCAGGCTAGGCAGAGGGGAGCTGATGTAGAGTTGATAGAGATATGTCACCTACCTGCAAGGAGCTCAATCTAAAACAGTTACGGTGCATTATGATACCTGCTACCTGTGGCAAAAGTTTTGTTATCACCTAGGAGGGAAGTCCAAAACAGACTATGGGAGGAGGGGAAGTCTTCAAGGAAGACTTCCTGGAAGAAGTGACATTTGAGCTGAGCTTTGAATGATACTACTACTGTTAATTTGTGAAACGTCCTGGAGCCTTAAATACATTGTTTATAAAATTGCTTTGACTCTGATTCTCCTCCGGTCTGGAGGAGACCGGAAAGAGTGAGTAGCTCAGGGCAAGCCATGAGGCAGCACTAGGTATAAGGGCCAAGGGCTAGGATGGCAAACTTGGGGAAGGCTTATGACTCCCAAGTTGGCTTAACTCTTAGAAATTCTACAATTCCACTTCTGTGCTAGGAAAGGGGATGGACAGACTGTGCATTCGTTTTTCTTGCTACTCGATGACGAGGGGAAGCGCAGAAGCTTCAGTTCAGGTAGTGGTTGCTCAGCCATTCACATGGTCTCCCCAGAGCTAATCGTGATGAGTCTCGGAGTGCTTTTCACAGTGTGGACCACTGACATCAGAGGAATTTGGGGAGACTGTGAAAATGGCACATCGCTGGGCTCCGCAATATACCTGAAGAAACAGTGTGGAGGGGAGAGGGCCTGCATTTTTAACAAACTCCCTAGGTGACTCTGTGTACTCTAAAGTTTGAAAATCCTGAAGCTGGACACTAGGATTTTAGGCTAAAGGGGAGGTACCAGGTTACAGCACAGGTATAACGGGATGTAGCTCCCCAGTTTAATATAAAGCCAATAAGAATGGACCATGTAAATGTGCCCTGTGTATTGCAAGGTATTACAAAAATAAAGAGCTATTCAAATATTTGGTGCTAAGAAGGTGCAGACTGAAATTACCTGGACAGCATTCTTAGGTGGAAACTGTGGCTCAAAAGAATGAGAGTTGTTTTTCTCTGTGATTCAATGTGCCTTAGTGCCCTTCCTTTCAGAATGTGATTGCATAATTGTACACAGGCACTCCCTCCCTTGAGGCAGAGGGCTAATTACATAACACAGCCAAAAGGCCCCATCACACTCTCCTCTAATTACAGTTTATGAAATGTACTGGGTTGACCTTTGCCATCACAGCTGCCCTAGAGGTTGACTCCAGAATGTTATGGCTGGAAGGGGCTTGAGACATTATCCAGCAGTAACTCTACCAAAGCTTATTCTGAAGCTAGTGGGAGGCCCAGCAAGGTGAAGCGCAGTGCCCAAGACTTCACAGAAAGGTAGTTCAGGCCCAGGACTAGAGCTTGGCTTTCCCAGTGTTTTCCATAGTTAACACCTAGGCCAAACATGCTCTTACTTTGTTTTGCAGCACTGGCTCATTTTTCACTTTTCTCATAGGAGACTCCATTTGGAATCACCTAGGATTCTTAAGTTGAAAAGCTGTCATTTAATGTTCCTACTATTTTGTACTCACAATGGTTAATATTTATTGATCACAGGCCATGTGCCTGACAGTGCGTTAAACACTCGATAACACATTAACCATCTAATCCTCTCAGGAGGCCTATGGGGATGAATATCCCCATTTTAAACCTGAGGAGAATGAGGCTTTTGACATTTTCAAGACCTTTCCAAGGACATAATAGGAGACCAAAGTTTCAATCAGGCCAATCTGATCCCAGGGTATTATTTTATATTTTACTAAACTATTAGTTGATCATGTTGATGTATAAAAATTCCTTTGGTACAGATACAAAGTCAGGCAGCCTTGTCTGAATTACTCGTTACATTTAGATAATGCAAGATAAAGTGTGTTCAACATTTACAACAGGTTCTGGATTATACAACTTTTGCTTTATCGGGTTACATTGATACAGTGTAAATACTCCAGCGTAGTCTCACGGGGCTGTGGCTGTCTTCTGTCTGCCTCCTTCCACCCCCATCTTTCTTACAAGCTCCCTTTTTATGCATTAAGATAACCCAAGATGCAAGGAATCGTTTTTTCTTGTGGAGCCTTAATTTCTATTTAAGGACAACAGCAACTCCACAATGTGAAGGCATCGGATACTATTTAGTCTCTAAGGGGAGCTTTGTTGTTGGCAGTGCCATTGAATGATGTGTCGTGATTGGTGGGCTTGGCATGACCAGCCTGGGGCACACAGCTGTGTCCTGAGGGTCAGCAAACACACTGGTGAACGTGTCTGATCTTAGTGCCCACTCTTGACCTTTTTACGTTACGATCCATTTGTGTTGTGGATCTTCATCTCTGGTAATATACTCAAACTGTGTAAATTCTGTTGTATTCAGAGAATTGGAATAAATTAGAAAAATCCAGTATGGAAAAAGAGCTCACTTGAAGTGGGATGCCTTGTCCTACTACATACTTTATCACAGGCTTTTCGAAAGGAGCATGTCCCCGGACCTTGGTAGTCAGCATGAAAATACTCCCACTCAAGGATGGAGACTGCGTTTCCCTGTAGACACAGAGCTCCTACTGCCCCACTATGTATGAGGGAGAGGAAAGGGTGTGCCACTGTCATCACTCCAGATACGAATGCTGTGGGGACACTGAATGCATAAACTACTAAATGCACCTACTGCCTAGGAATGCCTGGAGGCTGCTCATCGAAGAAACAGTGGTCACAAACATGCCAAGCCTTTATTCAGGCTGTTTCGTCTGCCTGAAGCGCCCTCTCTGATCTTCTCTACTGGGCTTATGGCTTCTCTTTTCAACACTCTGCTCCAGGTCCTCTCCTCTGAGACCTCTTCCCTGCCTCTGTTCTGGCCAGCACTGCCCTCCTCACTTCTCTGTGCTGACCTTGGTCAGCTTCCACTGCGTGCTGGTTTAGAGTTGTTTATCTTCTTGGCCAGATCTGATTTTCAGGTCTCCCAGAGGCCTCTTCAGGGAAACACCAGTCCAGAGAAATGCCCCTTCCCAACCAAGGGAGCAGAAGTGATGACTTTCCCTTCCATTGGCATCTGGGCCACTCGCTTCGGTGCAGGGACTGGAATCATCAACATTACTGGGCACTGCATGGCCCTCCTGGGGCTTATAACCCAAACCTTACAACCTTTTCTCAGAAGGTAAAAGGGGCTGCTTCCAACTGTGTTGAGAAGCGGGAGGTCGCTGAGAACAGGAGGCCTTGGGGAGAAGGACCAGAGCTGGATCTTGAGGAAAGGGCTAAGAAAGACACAAGAAGTAGGGAGCGTGGCCCAAGGCCACCTCATCAGTTCTGTGGTTTGGCCAAACACAACAGGCAAAAGCCCTGTGTGGGCACATGCCTTTGTCCCTGTTGAAGGCGTGGCATTACCCTGGTGCCCTGTCAGGATTTAGGAGCTGAGAAGACCTAGTGAAGAGGGGGCAGTGCCCCTTGGGGTGGGGTGCTGGCTTCACCTCTAATATTTCTGTTCAACTCATTAACATTTATTGAGCACCTACAATATGCAAGGTGCTGATACGATGATGCGTAATACCCTACTCTTTACAGGCCATTTCTGCGTAGCAGCTAAAACAGTAGTTTAACTTTCCTTTTAACCCTTGACATTAGAGAGACGCTATGTAAATCTGAATTATTTTCAGTATACTTGGGGTGAATAAATCATAAAGGGCTTGTGCATATGAAGAAGACTTAGTCTGGAAACTACACCTTAGAGTGAGGAATGAGGCGAGAAGGTTGTGTACCAGGTGCCTCCCACACCCACTAACATCATCCATGCCCCGTATCAGCACACGGCACATGTGCCAGCCACCTGCACCAGCATTACCTCAGTATCAGAACTTCCTGCCATGCCCTTCAATGCCAAATTCCATGGGGGCAGGGTGAGGGGTGGAGAATAGCACCTCCTCCCCTCATAAAGACTTTGGGGATACCTGCCTTTAGATTCAGGCTAGATATTTATTTATTTTTATTTTAAATTTTATTATTTATTTTTGGCTGCACTGGGTCTTTGCTGCTGCATGTGGGCTTCCTCTAGTTGCAGTGAGTGTGAGGCTACTCTTTGTTGCAGAGCACGGGCTCAGGTGCGCAGGCTTCAGTAGTTGTGGTGCGTGGGCTCAGTAGTTGTGGCTCGCGGGCTCTAGAGCGCAGGCTCAGTAGTTGTGGCGCACGGGCTCTAGAGCGCAGGCTTAGTAGTTGTGGCGCACGGGCTCAGTAATTGTGGCTCGCAGGCTCTAGAGTGCGGGCTCAGTAGTTGTGGCACACGGGCTTAGTTGCTCCACGGCATGTGGGATCTTCCCAGACCAGGGGTCAAACCCGTGTCCCCTGCATTGGCAGGCGGATTCTTAACCACTGTGCCACCAGGGAAGCCTGGGCTGGATATTTAAATTGTCTAAGATGCTGGATTCTTGCCATTTTGCTTGTTTTAATAAAAAGAATTAGGTGATGTGACCACTGATGCATCCCAAACTACTTTTCCCACATGTTGTTGGGATGAGAAAGCGGAAACTCCAGTGACAGAGTCCCCGCTTTCACTGAGCAGTTGAGTGGTCTCTGGCCAAGGGGGAGGTGTTAGCAACTGTGGATGGGATCTCCTCACTTCCTCCCCTGTTGTGGGTCTCAGGGTCTCTGCACTCCCTCCTGCCCTGAGGTGTAGGGGAAGGCCCTTGTCAAGGGTCTGCTGTTAGGGTGGGTTGTCATGGCAACCACCCAGGACCCAACCAGGGAGCAGGGGCTCCTACAGTGCATTGACTTAGCCAGAGCATGATAGGGAGGGGAAGGTGAGTCAGGAGGACAATGAAACAGGGGTCTAGATGCCAGAGGACCAGGGAACATGATTATCACGTGCTCACTTTTGCACAGCATAATGCCAGGTATGGTGGGGGGGAGCCTGGGAAATGTGAAATCTGTCTCTCCCTGCAAGGAATTAGTTTACAATCACTTCACTCACCAAGTATTAATGGAATAACTCTCTGGAACTACACTCTGCACTAGGTGATTAGGATTAATCAGATCATAGAGTCATCTGCCTCCTCCTGCCTCCATGGAACTAATCATTGGGTGGCACTTATCAGAAAGGCATTGTTTTTTTTTCAAATACAGACCTGGGTTTTGATCCATCATTTATATTTTGTGGATTATTTTATTGAACATAACTAAATCCCTTTTTTTTTTGATTAGCGCTATTGGCTGCTAAAACTGGAGCTTTGAGTCTACTTTTTCTGTTTGATACCATTTGTCCTTGTCCCAGCTTTTAGACTGATCCCTATTTAGGTACAGATAAAGAAAATTGAGATGAAGAATCTTTTATTATATCCCATAAATAGTAGGAAATCCTGAGCTCTAATTTCCCTGTGAAGGAAAGGTTTCTGTTGTAGAAATCAGAATAGCGTATCTCAAGGCAGATTTTGAATGGAGTAAGGAAGATTCCTGCAAACCTCTGTTCCTCCAGACACATGTGTAATTGCTCATACAGTGGTCTTGAAGTAAATAGGCACATCTGAATAACTCTTTGATAGGCAGGGAACCATAAAGTGAACCTATCCTTCAGAAAGTGAGAAATAATATTTACAGCAGAGTAAACATCACTCTGAGGTATGCAGTGAACATCTTCCGAGGTCATCTTCCGATGGCTCAGGTGGCCTGCATTTTATGTGTTTCCTTCCACAGGCATGGATCTTGGTTGTTCTGATTCCATTAAAACTACTAGAAAATCTTTCTCTCCCTGCTACCAAGATGGAGGCACCCTTGAGGTTCAGTTACTGGCTTTCTCATCTTCTCTCTGCTCTCTCTCCAGGAGAGGGATGCGTCCTGATAGCCGTAACATTCATCTGCCCATTGGAAAAGAAAGGATGCAACCAATAGACATTAGGAGGGAAGATGCAGGAGTAACTGGATGTTATTGGTGGCGGGGGGAGGGCTGGTAGTTATGAAAGAAATCAGAGACGACCTCACTCTTCCAAATTTCAACATCAGTCACATCTATGGAAATACTTCATTGCCATAAATTCACCTGCTTTTTGACAACCTCATCATCCTCCAAAGTGGAGCTTCCCTGTACTTGTTAGTCTTTTTTGGACACCTCTCTTGTGTCAGGTGTTGTGCTTCCAAAGCTTGGAACATATGAAGGCAAGTAAGACCCAGGCTTTGTCCTTGTCCAGTTTATAGTCTAATGGGCAACACTGACTAATGATAATACAGTGTGTTTTATCTGGTGTTAGATCCTGGAAGTCTGGGCCCAGTGCCCCTAATTCCCTGTCTCTGTCAATGCTGTCCCCATTCTTCTGGTCTCTCCAGCGTAAAGACCTGGTTATCCGTAATTTTATCCTCTCTTCCCCATCTTACCCTCTGATACTCCATTAATCTGTAACCTTCCTGACATTCCTCAAATTACCCACCTTGCTTTCTTCTGCCACCCACCTGAACCCAGGGCCTTTCTACCTCTTACCTGTACCATTTCCTTGCTTCCTGAGCTCATTTCTTTGCCTATGAACTGACTCCCTTCAAATCCATCCCAGACCTTGTAGCAAGAGTAATGTTCCTTCAAACGTGTTCGTTCCTCCTGAGTTTTCATCTCCTGCATGTTTACCCATTTAGAAAACAGTTAAGAGGTGCTTAGAATCCCTGGAAGCTCCCCCTGGCTTTGGGGACTTTAGCCTGAACTCCTGTCCACCCGCACCCTGCTTTTCTGACCTATATCTCCCCTCTCTAAATGTGACCCTCCAGGCAACACTGTTTCCTCCCTGTCTCACATCATACCTTGTATGTTCTTATCTCCTCCTTTGCTCTTGCTCTGTTCTCTATCAGGGCACCAGATGCCCCTCCCATGCCCCCCCCATGGTCTAATTGAAGTCCTTCCTCCTTTGTGAGGCCTCCCTGACTGCTCTAGCCATAAGGGGACAGAACTGAAAAACAGAAAACACACTGTCCAGTCAGGAACAAACCACATTCATGTAAGAAGCACCCACGAAACCCCTAGTACCTGAATCTGTGATTGAATCTCTTCTTAAACTTTGTTCAGAATTAAACAAGCACCCTTCAAGATTCCCTATCCGTAGTGGTCTGTTTTACCTAGTGTTTTGGTTCAATCCACGAATGAAGAGAGAAAATTTCAGAACCGTAGAGTCCCAAATCTATATTATTAGCTTAACCACTGCTCTTGAGTAAATCAGGGTGGACTCAAGTGTTAGTGATGGATCCTGAAGGTGACCTTGTACAAAGACCAACATCTTTTGTGTGGTTTCACCTCCCGAGTTCCTTGTTTTAAGGAAAATGGAAGGGGCAAAGAAACTTGCGGTTTCTACAAATGTCTGTGACTCACTGTGGCCCTTAGACACTAAGTATGGGGATGCAAGAACATGGGTGCCGTAGGGATGAGCATAATTATTTGTTGTTACTTTTATTATTATATGACAGTGTTACAAGCCGATTCCAGATTTCATGTGCTTTCAGTTTTAAAATGCTTCTTGACATCTGATGAAATGCTGAAGGCACTTGCCTTCCCAAAAGAAAATACTAAACACCATCATTCTGAAAACTGCTGGCAGAAAGATCAAGGTGGAGTGTGTAGGGGCTTGAAGTCACTTGTTCATGTATTTCTGCATTTGGGGGCTTGGCAGTCAGAAATGATATTCTTTGTCTTTTATCCTGTCTTTCCCCTTTCTACCTACACATTAAAAAGCCAGGCATAATGAAGTGCAGAAGACTGAAGTAGAAGTGGGTCGAAATACCTTCCTTTTGTGTGGAGGGTCCAGTGAGCTTCCTCATGCTTCCTTCCTCTCTCCTCCTCGCCTGTCAAGTCTAAGGAGACTTGGCAGCCAGAGATACCCTTGAATGTTCAGGGAGATCATTGGAGGCAGGCGCCTTTGATGTGCTCACCTACCAAAACTGTCACATCACCACCATTTCTGTTGTTTCACATTGAATGTGAAAGATTCACTAAAAGCTTAATTTCAAGTCTTGTCAAGTTTAGATCATTAAAGGCATTTTTGCCTTTTCATGGCATGCCTAGAAAAGGCAGTGGGCATGAGGGAAGGTAGATGCAAAGGTGGAACAGGCCAAGTGCTGTCAGAAGCCCTTCGGATGCCCACATCAGGGGATTCTTATCTCCACGCAGCAGAAGTAGCGATTGGTGACTATTTGCAGGAGGAAACTGGATGGGTGTTTTCCTTTCTTCATGGTAACATAGGCTTAGTCTCCTTTAGGGCTGGTTTTGGTAACTATTTGTCATTCTTTGCCTTTATTCTAGGGTAGAGATTGCCCATATTTTTAAAAAATGGTTTTTATGTTTCTATTTGTTTTGATTTCTAGGACCGTGTTTAAATGACACAAACACCAGATTGAAAGACGGTCCATCTGGTATCTTTGGCTTTCAGAAAAGCCAGTTTGAATCACACCATGGTTGATCCAATGGCTGGAAAACACATATTTACTCAAAATATGGTTAATTCGACGTCTCTGAATAATCCTAGATTTTGTCATCTTGGATGGGTCAGGCTTTAATTTCTCCCCTTCTTCTTTTCTTCAATTTGAAAGGCATTGTGAATGGTGGAAGGAACATGGTATTCAGAGAGACCCAGACAGGAGTTCTGGTTTTTCCACTTGAGAGCTTTTGCCCTTGGGTTAGACACCTAACCTCTCTGAACCTCAGTTTCTTCATCTGCTATAAGACCGTTAATACCTACCATAGGATTTAGGCTAAATCAGAAAACCCATATAAGAGTATCTAATGTAGGAGCCAGCAAGTTAATAATACATAGTCCAGGGCTTCCCTGGTGGTGCAGTGGTTGAGAGTCCGCCTGCCGATGCAGGGGACACGGGTTCGTGCCCCGGTCCGGGAAGATCCCACATGCCGTAGAGCGGCTGGGCGCGTGAGCCATGGCCACTGAGCCTGTGCGTCCAGAGCCTGTGCTCCGCAACGGGAGAGGCAACAACAGTGAGAGGCCCGCGTACCGCAAAAAAAAAAAAAAAATAATAATAATAATAATAATACACAGCCCAAAACTGGCATCCAGTATGGATATTGTTTCCTAGTTTATTTTCTTGATTACTTCTTTTATCTTTATACTTCTTAATATTTTTCTTTTCCTTTGCTTTTTTTCAAAAATAGTGGTAGTATATGAATCTTTTTATGCATTTGAGTTGGTAGCATTAATTGAGTATTTAAGACTTGTTTATTACTTATAAACAGCATGGCTTTCTGAGACCTTGTCTTTAAAGTGTGCTTTTCAATAACAGTGCAGTTACCTTGAACAGTCTGAAGTTAGGGCCTCACATAAAGGAATACTACCTGCCAAGAGGCCTTTGCTCTACTAGGTACAGAAGGGAGGAAAGAGTGCCCTGATGTTAACTATTTAAAGCATTTTCTGAAAACGTTTCCCAAACCCTAATGATTCTGTTTGTTGCCTGTAGACAATTAGCAGTGCTATTCCACACTTCCATTGAGGTGCTTCTAAAAATATAGAAAGGACATTTTGATGTGTGATAATATTTCAGGATGATCACACTTTTCTGCCTGTTTATTTTTTTATATTTTTAATTTTATTTATTATTTTTGGCTGTGTTGGGTCTTAATTGCTGCACATGGGCTTTCTCAAGTTGTGGCAAGTGGGGGCTGCTCTTCATTGTGGTGCACGGGCTTCTCATTGTGGTGGCTTCTCTTGTTGCGGAACATGGACTCTAGGCATGTGGGCTCAGTAGTTGTGGCGCACGGGCTTAGTTGCTCCGCTGCATGTGGGATCTTCCCGGACCAGGGCTCGAACCTGTCTCCTGCATTGGCAGGTGGATTCTTAACCACTGCGCCACCAGGGAAGCCCTGTGTACTTTCTTTAAATACTGCTTTTAAACACCAGATGGAATCTTTGAAGCAGACTTTTTCTTTCGCAATTTATTTTGTATGGTGGGTCTGATAATGGCCTACCAGATGACCTGAACATCTGAAACACCTTAAGAAGCTGCAACACCTGCACAGGGTAGGGGATAGGCAAAAGTGTTTTCTTCAGGAAACGAAGAGACTTTCTGTTGAATAACGAAGCTACAAAATAAATATTACTCCTCACTGTGGCCCTGGTCACTCAGGGAAGCCGTGCTTGCTTCAGGAACTGCTCTGATGAAAGGTGAGGAAAAATCTGAACGAAAACCAACCCATAAAATATATTAAAACATACAATATTAAACTTTGCTACAGAAAGGGTAAATTCAGAATTCCAATTCTTTAAGGAGAGAACTGAGAAGGAGCAGAGGAAGCCAAGGATGATTAAGGTGGCATAGTTGACTGCCCTGTGGGACAGCTCAGAGAAGTGCAAGACCATGTCTTTCTTTTTCTTTTTTGGATTTTTTTTTAATTGAAGTATAGTTGATTTACATTGTTTCAGGTGTATGGTAGAGTGATTCAGTTATACATATTTATGCATAAGAATCTGAAAAAATATATATTCTTTTTCAGATTCTTTTCCATTATAGGTTACTACAAGATATTGAATATTGTTCCCTTGCGAAGGATCATGTCTTATATGCAAGAAAGTTAAAGGGAGAGTCAACCATTACTTCAACAGTACAGCCCAGAGACTTTGGCCTTTTTCATAAATAGTACATTGTTTGATGGTGTCATTTCTCCATACTATTCATGTGCCTCAAGCTTCTCAAAAATAGAGTATTTAAAATAAAATAGTTAATGATAATCCATATGCAAATTCTCAGTGAAGGGACTTAATTGGGACACTGAGTATTGATTGGAGCCTAATTCACAAGGGCAGCTGTTTCTTAAGCCTCGGTGGGATGAGAAAGACAGGGTCTGGGGATTCTCATCCCGATGCCGTGCCCCCAGCCTTGTCTACATTACCCTTGATTTCCCTCTCTGTGAAAAGACACTAACTATCATTTGAGACATTTCAGAAATAGAGAATGGCTGTGCCAGGTAATGAAGATGAACTCTTTTGCATCTATGGGAGAATATTTGTTTGGAAAACAAAAATTCTTTTCAAGTGTTTTAAGGGGCTACAAGGAGACAGCATAGCTGATGGTTATTTTTGCTTCCTGCCTTACTCTTTCTGTTCCTCACATGACAATACATGTCTTCTTGTCTTCTGGAGAAACTACATACATGTAAAAGCAACAACAGGAAGTATGAAGATGCTAAGTCCATCCTTAAACCTTGCCATTTGTTCATCACCATCCCTTTTGCTTTTCTTCCTTCATGCTCAACTCTAGTGGGTTTGCTTGAAACAAACTGCAGATTTCCAAGTCACACCTACCACCCAGCAGCTTTGGGATAAAAATGTCATGTAGTCTATTTTACTTTGAAAGGATTCCTTTTAAAGAAATAGCTTTGCAGGAAACAAAATAACTCAAGTAAGCTGTTCCCAACTCTCCCTTTTCTATAAGTTTTGAACTTTTTTTCAGAAGGAGATCTTCCCCCAAGAATGCAATAGGTATATTATGGCTTGGGAATGTTCAAGGGACAAATGGAATGTGAGCAGGCTTCACTATTGTGCAGACTGAGGAGTGCCTTCAAGGAGCACATTTGTCTGAACACTGGCCCAACTCTTATTCTACTTGTTTTCTGGCTACAAAAATAACCATCAGCTGTGTCGTCTCCCTGTAGCCCTTCAAAAAGGGAGAAGCAAGAATTTTGTTTCCGAGAGGCGTTCTCAAAGGCTTTGCATCCAGCTTTGCTGTTGGGGCTCTGCCTCTCTCTCTGGGTCTCCACTCTTCCCCAGACACTAGCTTCAGAGCCGGCAGTGATGGGGGCATCAGGAGAGCCGTCCTGAAGTCTGTCCATTTGTAACTGCTCAGAGCCTGCATGGTGGCCGTCGTGAAGCTGTGTTCCCAACGGTGACCCCTCTCACTGAGCTTTCTCTGAAGCAGAGGGGTCACCTGTGCAAAAGGAATCTGTCCCCTTTTGTCAGCATGAGTCGGTAGGCCACCGTCGAGTCTCGGGGGAAAGGGGGCAAAAGCCAGATTTTTGTGTCCAAAAAAGAATGTTTTCACAGCTGACAGCTGTATGCAAAGAGTAACAGTCCATTGCGATGAGCATTTTTAAATAAGAGGAGTTGACATTATTGGCTTTGGGTGAAAACCAAGTGATCCAGGACCAAGTAATTGAGTAGTTCTAATCACATGTCTCTTCCTGACAGCACAGGTATTGATCATTCCAAGGACAAAAGCAGGGGTGATATACCTGGTTAAATCTTCAGTCACATAAAGTAAATTAATGAGCATGAATATGAGATTTATTTTTCTTTAAGATGCTTTTTTATACCACGAGACTGTTTATCCCCCCAAAGGCACTTTCAGTGAATTAGAAGAACATATATGTCCCTTCTGTAATACCTATACCAGGTACACAGCTAGGTAAGTAGGGTATAGACTGGATATTTTTGTGCAGGGCACAGCATAACCAACCGTACATGACACAGTGCCTGGAGTCTTCATCTCTCTTCTCTGTTGAGCTTTTTGTACACCTTTTGTGCTTTTGTCTTGATGAACTGTATAGAGACAATCAAGAGTGTCCCAGAGTAGAAACAATCAGCAAGAGAATCAACTACCCAGTCTCAAAACATGCACTCAGAATGTCTGGAAAGGTTCCCACAGAATTGATGATGATGTGTAGAAATGGGCTGTCTTTGATCTAGTGAAGCAAATCGATTTTCAGAATCTACAATCTGATAAATGTCACTCATTCTCCATTTCTCTCCCGGACTGATGTTCTCCTTCCTTACAGAAAACACACAGTCATAGCTTATTCTCTCAGCATTGTATGACACTAGAACCACTGTTTGAAAGCAGTGTTCATGCTACTGCTGCAGTTCGCTGTATTTTGCAAGATGAAAGGCATTATGCATGAGGCTTGGCCATCCAGACTTCGAGAATTCTAGCGGTGCAGTAGACTTCTTGCAAGGAATCTGAAATGTAGGGGGGAAAAGTGTGATTTGGCCGTAGAATTTCTCCTAAACCTTAATAAGGCTCAAAATATCTTCCCCTCTGCCACTGTGTTTGGCAGAGGAGCGGTTCCATTTTAGGAAAACACTGATATTTCTCTGTGTGCGTGAGCTACACCTGCAAAGAACTAATAGCTAGCACCTCTAACTCCTGCCATTCTGAAATGGTGGACGGAGCCTCACCACCCATCCTGCGTTTTCTGTTTCTGACTGCAGACGATAGCATTTTTGTGTAGTTTAGAAAGCAGATGCTGTATGCATAAGACTTTAAGGCTGTACAATCAAGAAAACATGTTATTGCAGCCAAATTCAGATACAGGAGAAGATGCATCTTCCATCTCCGTTGAAAGGCAGGATGCGAGTGTGTGTGTGTGTCTGCTGTTTATTCCTTGGTAATTTGTGCCACAGAGTTGGGCTGTTCCCTCTTAGCAAGAAGTCACTCATATCTTCTGAGCCTTGCGGGGAATGGCTAATGCAACCGCAGGGAATGTTTTAAAGCCAAGATGAGGCTTCGGACTCTTGCGTGTGGAAGTGTTGGCCAGAAATAGCAAATGCCAGGTCTCCCTGAAGCCTCTCCAGCTCTCTTTGGGAAGAACAGTACATGCAAGCATCACTAGGTGGCGTAGCTGCCCTGGTGTATTATTCTTGTGGCGCCAAGCTGGTAACTGCGGTGGGAAGCTTTGATGATATACCTGGTAGGATTCTTGTCCGGAGGCACCAGTACAATTCATTCTGGTCAAGCTGAAGATTCCATTAGCAGTGGATCACTGGATAGACTCCAAGACAAAGAGAAGCTACAGATTAGGATCCCTCAGTGTAAACATCTGCTCACTGCTATTCATCCCGCTCAGGCTGCTGCTGAGACAAAGCTGCTGAGAGAGCTCAGGCTTTCAAGTTCATGGCTCAGTATGCCCCACAAGGTTTCTATGTCTCTGCCTCATCCTCACCAGCCCATAACTGCTCCCCCAAATATATATATAGTTACAGATATACACATATATAGGATTGGCCAAAAAGTTCGTTTGGATTTTTCCATAACATCTTACAGAAAAACCCAAACTTTTTTATGTGTGTGTGTGTATATATATATATATATGTATATATATACACACACATGCACACACACACAGATACATACATATGTACATACATATATCCTCCACTTGGAAGTGATCAGGAAGGTTTTAGGAAAAACTTACATATATATATACATACATGTGTATACATACATGTATGTCTCCATATGGTAATAAGCATTGTGACATTAAAAGACTCAAATCAGTATATAACAAACCCATTTGATTTGACCACTAAACCATTTCCCTAAACCACACTTTTTACCGTCTTTATAGTTGGGGTCAGAAAACCACCACCCATGGGTCAAATCTGGCCACTGTCTGTTAAGTTGTACTGGAACAGAGCCAGCCTCATTTGTTTGTTCATTGTCGATGGAGAGCTGAATACTGAGATGCTGCATGACTCATAAAGCCTAAATTATTCACTCTCTGGTCCTTGACAGAAAAATATGGCCAACTCCTGCCCTCTAGATTACTGTTTGGGAAACCCACTTCATTCCCAGGATCAGTATTTCTAACACATTTCTTAAGTCAACATGGAGACACTTCCCATGGTCAATGGGGTTTGTTTAATAACTACGGTAAATAAATTTCTCATTGACAATTAAAGTATTTAGGCAATAACATGGCAAGGCACTGGGCCGCTGTGTATGGTCTCTGTCTCCAAGGAGCTCACATGCTAGTTTGGAGGGCATATATGCGAGAAAGAGCACATGGTCAGTGGTTGCCAATGGGTGCTCTGAATAATAAGAGGAGGCAACGTGGCATAGTGGAAAGAATGCAAGAATGTGGGAAAGTGAAGTGATCACAGAATTTAAGCCAAACGGTTGGGGTTTAGTCTTGGCTGTAACACGTTATCCTGTGATCACAACAAAACCTACTTTTCATTGAGCACTTACTATGTGCCAGGCACTCTCCCAACTGTTTGACTTGAAGAATTTCTTTTAATCCTTATGATTAGTACCTACAGTGAAGTAGGTACTATTACTATCCCAGTTCGTCGAGGAAACAAAGTTTTAGGTTAACTATTTTATGAAAACAAAGCATTTACCTAGGAAGTGGTGCACAAGAACCAACAGGAATGTGTGACAGGTGACCACCCTGTTATAGTGGCTCCTCCTGAGGGATATTCCCAGAGGTGACCAGATGTCCGAACACACCTTGCTCACAGACATAGTGCAGAAAGTAATCTCATTGCTCTGACACTCTGCTTAGTTCACTGACTGAGCACCCACACAGCAGGCATCATGGCACCTCATGTGGTAGGAAGGTTACTTGGCAGTTAACGCATCTGAGCTGGGTATTGAAGGGTGAAAGGATGGAGGGAAGAACAGGCATTTAGGGTGGATAGAAAGTGATAATGCCACATCGTCAACTTTGAAGGAATTAGGAAGGTTTGGGGAAAAAACACATTAGAAATAGTAAGTTACATACATACAGTATATACGTATATGCTGATTCGAGTCTTTGAACTCCACAACACCTAATACCATATTAAAAGCTCTGAGAAGTCCTGCAGTTACACAGTTTTCACTTTAACCTACAGCTTCCTTGCTTCTGTAAGCATGGAATGTGTTATTCATAGCATATCAGCTAATTTACATCTTACACACCAGTATTCCTCACATGACCAGTTAGAAATGCTGGACTTGTTGATGTTCATTCACTACAGTCAAACGTACTGTATCTTTTATTGATAGAGTATTTGCCTTTATGAAAGTATTACTTTCATTGGAGGCCATGGACTTGCATGATGACCGATTTCTGCAATTCTGTGTTTGTCCACTGAAAGAAGTTAGCATCTCATCAGAAACGGGCCAGATGCACTAAATCCAAATGGGAGGATGCTGGAGAAGGGGACATTGCTGCACACTCTCTATGTTGAGCCCCAGTGTTAAGTGGGAGTTCTTAGAAGCCGTGTAGTTTAATACATCTGCCTCCTTGGCTGCTCTGCCAGCTTTTCATGACAGTGTTCTTCATCATCTGAAACATGTAATTGCTTTTGACGACAACAAGAGAATTGTGGCACAAGAACTCTCCACAGTTTCCGAAAACACTGAGCTGCCAGTGTTTCAGGTCCAGTCAACTTCAGCAGATGTGGTGTTGGGATGGGAGGGTTTTCAGGCCCAAAGGAGGGTGCAAGGGGGCTGCCTTGGAGTGGCTGCCTTGATGGGCATTTTTTTCAAAGTAAGGATTCATAGTTGGAGGTTGGTCCACAACACAAAGACGTGATGGAAATCGGAAGGGGAAGTTGACGTGGAGGAAGAGGTTCAAAGGTGATTCTGTGTTTGCAGCGGATGACCCATGGCTCATCTGATGCCAGAAGTGGGTCTTGTCTCCCATCAAGCTCCAGGAGACAGTGTGTGCTCTGAGTCTTAAGTAGAAGAGACTGTAAATAGTAAGGCCAAAACTCACTCTCCATACCAACCGCTATTTAAAACCTCTGTTAGGCTTCCCACACAGTTGACAATTGTTCGAGGACACTGTATGGATTCTGCTGGAGTTAACATCAGAGTCTCCTTGTGTCCTGAGCTGATGAAATTTCTAAAACCGCGCATGCCAGCAGATCATCTCTATCGAGCAGAATAATCAGAAACATGCTGCTCGGCCCTGATGCTCGCTGGGCTTTTGGGGTGAAGGCCACTGCAAGGTCTGGAGCATGGGGCAACGGGGGAATAGTTCCTCCTTCACAGAGGGCCGATACCCTGTGTCAGGAGACGTCTGTGCCTTCCTCACTTCCTGGGTCTGTCTGAGCTACTGACCTCTCGGGAGGCCTGGCTGATTGAAAGAGGAGACCAGGATTCAGTCTTCAGCTCTCACTTTCTGGGGGAAAGTGGGCACTCGGGTATGTGAAACCGGGTAACTTAGGAGCAAGTTCTCAAAGGTGTAGGGATGAGAACCCGCAGAGCAGACCTGCATATAATTTAACCGGTGATACTGGCATAATCTGACTTCAAAGTGCTCTTAATGCTATTTAATTTTAAATACAATTTACAAGGAAGACATCATGAAGAATGCTGATTTAAAATGCCCATGCGTCAGATGAATCTCAGCTTAGTTTTGAACACATGGATCACACAGTTTATTTGGATGCTGGTAGCCCCTTTTACGCCAGCGCTCTCTTTTCCAGGTCTATATCTGTGGCTATATAAACATATGAATCACTTCTGTCTCTTGGGGGATTTTAAAGTCACTCAGTTTGTCACCATGGGAATAAGCATCTTGGTGAAGATGGTCTAACCTGGAAAATGGGTTTGCAAGAAAGGCTGAATTAATGACTTTATTCTCTTTTTATAGCTGGGGAAACTATGGCAAAAAAAGTTGTGGCCAGAGGACAACACTTCCTCTGCTTTTCTTTCCCAGTCTATTCAGGATCTGAATAATTATGGGGCCACAAAGGAGTGGGGTGTATTTTGTGTACCATTAGACATGCAAAAAAGAAAGAATGTAAAACTCATTTTTTGCAAGGAACAATGCAGCAAAAGGAGAGTGACGCCTTTGATTTTTCACTGAATTTTTCCTTGACCACTTTGAACACCCTCATTCTGATTTATTTCTCGAGGACAAGGTGAGAGACACTCCAAGGAGAAGTTCCAGTTGCCCTTTGGGGAAGGTAGAGAATGCATTGGAGGCTGCTAGTACTGGGCTCTCCAGAGGCACTTCTGGGATCTTAATGTGTTTTATTCCTTCCTACTTGGAGAAACCCAAGCCCTGCTGTTTTCCTCTTCAGAAAGAATATGGGTATAGAGTGAGAAAAGTGGTCGTCCTTTCAAAATCCTTCAAAAGTCAGGGGACAGAAGTCTCTCCCCTGGTCACCCTGCCTTATTTCCTAGTGCTGTGGAGGGAGGGATTCTGCAGGGGGCACCCAGGCCATAGCCACATGCCAGCTGGCGGGAAGAGAGGGGTTCAGATCCTGGGCATGAGGACAGACAGAACCCATTCACTCCTGGCATCAAAGAAGACCCTCTGTGCTGCTAGGACAAAGTCATGTGGTGCCACTTTGCAGCAGGCTAGAGACCCCCCCACCCCTTCTAGAATCAAAAGAGAAAAACCTGACAGGTTTATACCACAAGTGGCTACAGTATGGCTGGCTGCCCCATTCAATGTAAGAAATTAAGGACTGTGTATGTTCTGGGTGGAGCTGCCTGAAATGAGCTGCCCCAGCACTCTCATCAAACCCAGATGCCATTTGAAGCAAAAGATGCTCTCAAAGAACGAAGGGCCTCGAGCTTGAAAATACCAACTCCACCTTGACAGGACGTGCTGTCTGGCAGGAGGCTGGCTCCGAATACCTCAGGGGGTCTTTATCTTTCATCAGAGCAGCCTCGAAGTCAGAAGAACCAGGAAGTGTTCACAGCTGGCAAGGCTGTTCCTTCCCTCTCTGGTCAAGGAGAGTCCATGGACCCTCTTGGAGTTCATGCTGGAAGCAATTCTGGCTCCTTTCCTCCGCTGCGATACTGGGACCTGCTGCACAAGATTGCACCCAGTCCAGCTGGAGTTGGTTGGTTAACTGGCAAAGGAGTCCTGCTGGTTGGTGTAGGGGCGTGGGGAGCACCGTCCTCTCACCGTGAATACGTTCGCGGTGACATCTCAGGCTTACCCCTGGCTCTGGCAGGCGGAACTCCAAACTGCCCTGTGTAGCGGCAGGCAGGTTGGCTGTGTTGTACGTTCTGTGTGCCCAAGTCCATCTTCCCCGTCACAAGAGGCTTCTCGCTAATAGAAACCTGCAGGCTGTATCCCACAACCGCTCCTGGGGGAGCCTGTCCCCAGGATGATTGTCAGAGCTAAGAAACAGCCCATGATGTTTTGCCAGAAAGGGATGGAGGAGAGGGGAACTTGTAGGAGAGCCATCCGTGTTTTGTGATGCCCTCTGGCCACACAGAGACTCCTCTTCCTCTTGCTCATTAAAAGGGAGATTTTTTTTTTTAAAGACACACCTTCATATCCCCCTCCCCTGCGCCCCTCTTTGTCTCTCTCCCTACCATGCGCTTGCAGTTTCTGATGGCATTTCCAGGACCTCATTCCTTCCTCTCAATTTCTCCCTTTTTCCTCATCTTCTCGCCTTGTTCCCCAGTTTCTTAGTCGCTGCTGTCTTTTCTCTCTACCCCCCTCCTGCACTGGCCCTGTAGCCCTCTGTTTTTTTGGTCTGAGGGTGGCTGTGCAGGGAGCAAGCACCAGGAGACAGAGACAATAGTTGTGACTTTTGTTTTCTGCATGCCACGACGTCCCTTTCCCTGAGCATTTGCTTCTGATTTAAAAAAAAAAATCAGCTTTATGAGTGTCTGTTTTTATAGCTAACGTGATCAGACATTCCAGTTGTGTCAAGAATTTTAGGTCTAGAAAGGAATGAAATGCAGAGTTGGGATGCAGAGTAATCCTTTGTCAAATCTCTGCCTTGCCAGATACTGTCATGTGCCATGTGCTGTGGGACCCAGCCTTGCCCTGTCCTCTCTCTCTGCTCCGTCATCTCTATCTAAGGCCTTCTCCTCCTCTGTATCTGATGCTCCACCTTGGGTGCTCTGGGTCCCTTGAGATGCCAGCAGAAGCAATCTCGCCCTGCTTGGATTCCTTTAAATCCTCCCGCTCTGGTCTCAGCCTTCTTGCTTCTGTGAAGTGATTGAGAGCTCTCCCTTACACCCCAGCTTCTCAGTAATGCGCTTACCATTCACCTGGAGGGCTATTTATAATCCTGATTCCAAATCAGAGAGCCTGATGAGAGATCCAGGATCCTGAATTTCTGACCAGCTCCTGGGACTCAAGGCTGTACAGACAACACTTTTTCTCAAGGCCTGCATTTTCTCAAGGCCTGATTCTATGGGCCAGCTAAAATGAAAGGTAGTTAATCTGATGAGGACATCAATATTAATGAACTAAAGAGAAAGCCAGGAAAGGGCCTTACTCTTTTTCCCAAGTGTTCTGTGTACAGCTACTTCCTAAACATAACTCATTTCTTCATTTAACAAATGTTTCTCAGGTGCCTCCTGAGTTCCAAACAATGTTCTAGGCCCTAGAGCAGTGCTTCTCAAACTTTAATGTGCATGCAAATTACCTGGGGATCTTGTTAAAATGCAGATTCTGATTCAGTAGGTCAGAGGTGGGACCCAAGATTCTTCGTTTCTAACAAGCTCCAGGTTAATGCTGGTCTGTGGAGCACATCACAGCTGGCAAGCATCTAGACCAGTGCTGTTCAAAGGAAATATGGCCTGAGCTACAAATGATTAGCCACATAGGCAATTTTAAATGTTTTCACGGCCATGTTAAAAAAAAAAAAGTTAAGAAACAGGTGAAATTAATTTTGAAGGAATGTGTTATTTAACCCAACATGTGCAAAATACTATCATTTCAGCATGTGATCAACGTAAACATTGTTGAGAGATGCACATTAAGTCTTCAAAAGCAGGTGTGGGTTTTGCACTTAGAGCACATTTCAGGTGGGAGTAGCCACATTGCAAGTACTCGAGTCCACATGTGGCAGTTGGCTCTTGTGTGATACAGGGCAGGTCCAGGTGCTGCCCTCATCACTGGGGAGCTCAGCACAGTGACTCTGAGAAAAGCAGAAGATACCACCACGGGGCCTGGGACACCAGTTACAGGGCTACGTGGTCTCCTTACCTGAGGAGCAGCCTCAGTGATGTGAATCCTAGACCAGCTCTCTTCCCACCCCCATATGAATAAATGAAATAGAAATCTCAGCGCTCAAGCCCAGTTTCCTCCTACCAGAGGATGCTCACTGTTCTTGGGTGGGTGGGATTTCCTTCCATGCCACCTGGTATGCCCATCCTGCTTCATTAAAACGGACTCTCCTCCAACTCTGCTGCTGGGTTAGGAGAGTGGGAGGTGCCGGGGCCCCCTTCTGGTTCTGTCCACGTTTGTGTCTGATGTCCAGTTTTTTGAACACAGCTTTACTTTGGGAACCAAATTCCAACTTGTGCATCACTGCGGGTTCTCTTGACACTCTAGCCTGCGCGTAAAAACGAGAGATGGGAGCAAGGTGCACGGTGCTTGTGAGTCACCACTCCACCTGCCAGACCAGCCAATCAGAGCAAAAGGACCAGGTTAGAGGACTGGGGGACATTTAAATAAAATCTTTGCCTTTCTCACCTCCTGCCCTCTTCTATGTGCCCCCTCCCCTGTACTCTGCTATTATAGTGTTTTGAAGTGACTTCATCCTTGTTGACAGCACCCTGGGATGTGGCCAGTGTGGCTGCCCTGGGAGACACCTGTGTGACAGGTGTGAAGCTAGGACACGATGCATGTCCATGGTTAGGTCGAATTTGCCCAGGCCCTGTGCCTGGTGTCCCAGTATTAAATGGCTCTATTAGATTAAAATAAATTCTGAAATCAGGTTTAAGGGCTGGTGCAGTGATAGAAATTAGCATTTATATAGCACTTCTTGGTTTATGCAGCTTTTTGACCTTCTCTCATTTTTACAAAGTTCTTCACAGGTAAGTATTTTCTGGAGGAGGAGAAAGGACTGAGCTGGAGTTCTCATCTGCAAGGTGAGGAGGTGGGAGGCATGGGTCTCTCCAGTCCTGCTTGTCTCTGACATTGTGTTATCTGGGGTTAGTTTGTGCATTTGAATGTCCAGGCCCTGTGGATGAGAGGGTGAGCTCTGGGGCCAAATTGCCTAGGTGAGATTTGGGGCAGAATTTTTACTTTCTGTAAGTCTCCATTTTTCCATCTCTAAAATGGGAATGATAATTGCACCTGCCATATAGAATTGAGAGAGCATTAAATGAAATAATCCTGTAAAGCACCTTCTAAATTCTTGGTGGTATTTCTATCATCATCATCTCTATCACCCTCAGCGTGGTCTCTGTGTCTGACTATAGTTGTAAACAATGTGAAGGAGATGAAGGGTCTAGGTAACCTTGTTCTTGCTCAGTCCTATGTTTTCCTGCACTCCAATAGCCTGGTTCTTTTTTGCACTGTTTTAGAAGGGGAGAATTTTGGGCGTCTTTGCTAGTATTTTCATTTCAAAAAAAAAAAATGGCCCAGGAGAAAATTGAAAACTACAAGTCAGAATTCATTCAGGCAGGCAAAAATGAGGTAAATAAAGGGCTTGGCTGATAATTCCCACAGAAGCAGGCTTGGGAGGGATGGTGTTAAGAGCAGGTAGGAAGGCTTGTATAGAGCAGCCTCTGGTCCATGCATTGGCACCGTCCGCTATTGAGTTATCACGGCGTCTGCTCAGCCAGCTAAGTACAAATTAATCTCTCGTGGCTGACCAATTATGCACAGCCTTTTGTGAGCAAACAAGTTAAAAGAAATGCATTAGGTAAAGCAAAGGCTAGCAGCTCTTGGGGTGAGATCAGGGATGGGCCTGCAGAGTGTCAGAAGGCATTTGATTTCACAGCTGTTAGTTATCCAGGTAAGCTTATCAGAAGGTCTGAAAGTGACTATATCTCATTGCGTGTGTGGACACATATTCATTACTAGGGTAAACAGGCACCCTTGTGCACCTGGGACGGTTCCAGGTTACAACTGTAGTCCTTGGGTAATTATGAATAGCACGTCCTTTCACTCTCAGATGAGTCTTGGTTTGGACAATGAAGTATATGGTTCCTTTAATTACAACCATGTAGGATGTCTATACATATAATAAAAACATGATTTACAATGCTGGAAGAGTCTAACAGGGCTCTTGTTGAGGTGTGCCTTTTTTGTTTTCTCTAGATATGTAAATCAAAGTTGTATGCTGGAAAGAACCTGGCCTTTGAAAAAAGGCCAACCCAGACCCTATTATAGAGAGTGATTGGGTATGTTAGTTAAGAGACTAGGGTCCAAAGCTGACCATCTGGGTTCCAGTCCCAGCTCTGCCACTCACTAGCTGTAACTCTTTGGGCAAGTTACTTAACCTCTCTGTGTTTGTCCTCTGACCTCTAAAAAGGGTATGGAGGTACCTACCTTGTAAGGTTGAGATGAGGATGAGAGAAGTTAATAGTTTATGCACATGAAACAATGACTAATGTTGATTAAACCATCAGTAAATATTTGCTATTACTTTATCTCACCTTTACTGTTCTTCAGCAGTTTGGCCTTGGGGATGGAGCTCTCTGAGCCACAATTCCCTGTAAAGTGAACATACTAATTTCTACCTCCTGAAAACGTAGTAAGCATCAAATGCGATCATGTATGTGAATAGTTTAGTGTAGCACCCAGTTGTCAATGGATTCTCAAATGTTAATTTCTCCTCCCTCCTTCCTTTTCCCTAATGGGATGGGAAGAATCTCTGATGGCTCACGGAGCTCATCTTTCCTCTAGTTTGCTTGTTTCTTGAAAAATTTAAAGTTGTTTTCAGTGATGTCAGACTGTGAAGCCCACCAGTGAGATAAGTAAACTTCCCAAGGGTTGCCTCCATCATCTGAATGATGCACAGATTGATTGATGCACAGAATGATTGTAGTGAAGACAGCAAAGAGAGTTTTTAAAGATGCCTGAATTTTTATAGGCTTCTAGATCACCAGCTGCTAAATACCCTGGTGAGTTTTTTTTTTTAACCTTTCCATCCCCTTCCCAATTCCTCCTCCACTCCCCCCACCACTCCCCCAGTATCTATAAGTTATTTCGGCTTCCAATAAGGTTTCTTTTTTATTATTAATTAATTTACTTATTTTTGGCTGCGTTGGGTCTTCGTTGCTGTGCGTAGGCTCTCTCTAGTTGCGGCGAGTGGGGGCTACTCTTCGTTGCGGTGTGCGGGCTTCTCATTGCGGTGGCTTCTCTTGTTGCGGAGCACCGGCTCTAGGTGCACAGACCTCAGTAATTGTGGCACGCAGGCTCAGTAGTTGTGGCTCGCGGGCTCTAGAGCGCAGGCTCAGTAGTTGTGGCGCACGGGCTTAGTTGCTCCGCGGCATGTGGGATCTTCCTGGACCAGGGCTCGAACCTGTGCCCCCTGCATTGGCAGGTGGATTCTTAACCACTGTGCCACCAGGGAAGTCCCTCCAATAGTGTTTCTATTTAAGTCATAACAAAAATGAAATGAGCTGAAGACTGCAAAGGAAAATCTATATGATAGGTGGTATTACAAAGGAGGGCATGTTTAAAATACCGTATTTCCTTTTGACTTCTGTGGGGGTAAACAGCACCTAACTAAGAGTTTAATCAATCAGACAACCTTTGAGAAAATTAATATTCATTGGTTAACATTATAAGCTCAATCTTTCAAACTAGCTTTATTCACTCAGTATCCAGACAAGTGAGTTTTTACTTATTGTCTGTCATCCAACCATCCTTTCATTGATTTATTTATTCAACAAAGACTTATTGAGTACTTACTCTGTGCCAGGCAGTCTGCTGTTCAGGGGTTGCAACTGTGAAGAAAAACTGTGTCTGTCCTCATAGAGTGTACCATCTACGTGGATATACAATATATTTGTCATTTACACACACTCCTGAAACATGAAATGTCTTGAAACACACAAGTGAAAGACAAAAACTGAGCTAAGAAGGAAATGCAGGGAAAGGATCAGTATTACTGATCTAGAAATAAACAAACAGAAGCCTTATGGCAGTGTTGCAGGAAGATGAAGCAGGTATTCTGAGCCCAATTCAGGCAGACTGACTAGACTAGAGAAATGGAGCAGCCGTTTCATGTTAAAGCTGCCACATGGCTCTTGCTCTAATTAGTGGTCTCATATCAAGCCTGAACCCATATCTGCTTTCCTTTTCCACCTCATTTCCTTTAGACAAATTTTGATGGGATGAATTAGTGTCTCGTACACCATCTACCTGTTTAAGATAATGCCTACTTACAACGGATAGAAAATGGTAATATATATATAAAAGCTTGTGCTCAGACCCATTAAAACTGTGTTCTCATGATACAAGTGATACACACAAGTCATGAAGTCGAAAGTGTCTGGGAAGAAATGGGTGTGAAAAACCACCGTCAAAAAAATCACCCAAATCCTTTGCCAAATATCATTAGTTACTGATATTTTCCAGGATGGTTGACAAAGTGCATCAGAATTACCCAGGCCACTTGATAAAAAGGCAGGTTCCTGGGCCCAGCCCCACAAGCTAAATGAGGATTTCTAGAGGAAGGGTCTGGGGATCTGCAATTTTAACAACTTTGGTAGGTTCTCATGCACACTGAAGCACAAGAACCATCAAGTTAATCCATTTTACCAAGAAAGAATGTAAGCATCAACCTCAGAAACTGTCTCTTTGAGAAATGGGCATAGCAATAATGCAGTAGGAAATAAAAAAGAAAAGTAATAAAGCATCTCTTTGAAAAAATACAGAGGAATCTTGGAATATTTGAGATTTTTCACGATGAAATCTATATTTACAAAGCATCATTGAACCAAATGCCTTGTAGGTTTTTGAGAAGTCCAAGATGACTTTCCTAATGTTTGAGGTTGACAAGAGTCCAAGTATGTTTGCCAGGAGCACACTACCCCCTCAAATTTAACCTCCCCTCCCATGCATTTTTAGGGAAATGCAATCCATGTGTTCATGACAGTCCTGCCCGAAATTCATCAAAATGTCATTTTGTAACAATGATTTAGTAGCCCTGTAGTATTTCATCGTCTTTTGTTCCCCCTTAGAAACCGGAAGTTGCCTTTGGCCAAGGACTAACTAACCCCAAACAGAGAGGTTTGAGATGACTCCAAAACACAAGCCCCACAAGTATCCTGTGAGCCTCCTACAGGCTCTGGGCGCTCTGCTTAGAGCTGGAAACTAACCTTCAAATATCTCTCTTGCCTCACAAGAGAAAACGTTTAATAACAGCAGACAGACATCCTGAAAGAGCACTGGGCTGGGGGAAGGTTCATGTTTTAGTCTCAGGTTTTCCACCAATTAGCTGTGTGGCTTTGGGCAGATATTTTAACCTCTCTGATCCTCTCTTTTTTTCATGTTTAAATGAGAGGATTAAACTCTATGACCTTTGGGTCTAAAGTACTTTTCTGTCTTAAGTATTATAACAATTATCAAAACTGCTGCCTATAAGCTTCCACGACCACAGAGTATTTTGGTTGCCCTGTCTGTT
Organism: Mesoplodon mirus; assembly: GCF_964341445.2. NCBI lineage: Eukaryota > Metazoa > Chordata > Mammalia > Artiodactyla > Ziphiidae > Mesoplodon > Mesoplodon mirus. Next base: position 51,642,166 of record NC_138979.1, on the reverse strand, counting down.
TATTGCCTTTGCAAACACGATGCATTGCTCTATCTTTGGCTTCTTGCCAGGAATGACGAGCCAGTTGGATCATGTTGCTTCTGGATGTCAAAACATTCTCACCTGACCATGCCACAGAAGAAGTTTGTTGAAAGTGTGACTGACTGACATGATGACTGACTGGCTGATAACGGCGGCTGACAGTGATTGATTGAGTGTAAAATTATCTGCTCTCATTACTTCTGAAATTGAATTCAGATTGGTTCTATTGGAGGGTTTCCATGGAGACCATAACCTGCTGTGGCAGGTGTTTGTGGATGCGGTGGCTTATTGTGATCAATACCTGTTTCCTGTTCTGGTCTGAAGAAATTATTAGTGATCGTAGTCTGGTAGAAAGAAGCAGCCATCTATAAGGAAAAAAACTCTTGGGTTTTATTGCTACATAAAATGCAGGCTTTCTTCAGGGTTCTGCTTTGGCCGACTAGTAGGTGATACCTTCACTAATTAGCCCCTCTTGTATTGTTATCAACTTAGAGGATTTGCTTTTGAAAAAGAAAAGTATTCTAGGATTTTTTTTCTCTTTGAAGAAGACAGAATAGTAGATAATGTTCATACTCGTTTTTTTAAAATGTGATATATTGTAGTAACAACAAACATTTAATCAAATCTTAAGCACACTCATGTGAATGCAGAGACAGGACTGGTCCCTCAGGCTTTTCCTGGATTGTTTCTGTGAATGAAAATGTCATTAAACTGTTTCATAGGCTTGCCTTATTGATCTCTTAGAATGGCATGCTATGTCTGCTCTTTAGGGAAGCCTTTCCTAACTGCCCCCATCAGAGTTAATTATTGCTTCCTCTGTGCTCACATGGCATTCTTCCATCTTGTGTTACAGCGTTCATCTCAGGCCTTAAAATGACTTACATCTCTTTCACACTCCAGATTATGACCTACTTGAGGACAGGTTCGTTTTCTTTTTTCTCTATATCATCCTCAGCATCTAGTGGAGTTCCTGATACATCACAGGGGTTCAATACATGCTTGTTGAATTGAATTAACTGGGTTTGCATTGCCAGCTCATCTCTTTTGAGACCAGTGTTTAATGGGATTTCACCTGGTGGTTTGGTTACTTTGTTTCCTGCCCCCTGGCTGTGTCTGTGCCAGGGAGGGTTGTTAGGAAATCTTGTGTTATGAGAGGTTCATGTTATATAGAAAGTCTTCCGTATATATGAATAGTTTAATGACTAACTACAGCTTCTAGAACAGCACTGACCATACTGAGATGATGGTGGGAGGATACCTAAAAAGGATCAAATTTTATGCTTAGCCACATTCATTTATTGGTTCTGTTGGACTCTGCTTTGGCTTACCCTCTCCCCCTCCAAATTTGGCTCGTTAGTTGAAAGCACTTTTGGATGAATCCATTATTAAGAGCAACTAACATTTTGGAACATCTACCACATGCCTGGTGTTACACTAAGTCCTTGACATCTTTTCCAGTTCTTTCACGTTGCTACCATTATCCCATTTTGAAGATAAGGGAACTGAAACACAGAACGGTTAAGTACTTTTTCTAAGGTCACACAGCTAGGAAGTAGTAAAGCCTAGAGTCTGACTCCAAACTCCACTCTTGAACTACTTACCATGTTGGGTCTTGGCAAAAGGGTTTTAATGTTTAGTTCCTGACCACCTGCATCAAAATATGCAGAATCACATAGAGTGATTCTATCAAAAATCAAAATCACCTGGCAGTTTTGTTAAAAATACAGATACTACCAGATCTGCAGATTCGGATTCTTTTGACTGAGGCCAGTGAATCTGCACCAAGATGTTCTATTCTGTTCTGAGCTTCAGGAGCTTTGATGCTGGTTTGTGTCCTTGTTTTGTGAGGAGGAGGGACAAGTGATTTCGTTACTACAACTTTATAAATCTCTGCTCTAAGGTAGACACACTCCTTAAGACTTGTAAATGAAAGTCAAGGCTCTGGGGTTTTTGTTTCTTTGTACTGCTTAACTTTAGAAATAACCGGCAATGGTAACATGAATACATTTTTAAAGAGAATTACCAGGCCTTTCTGATAGAATGAGTGTTTAATGGAACAGTCCAGAGAACTCATCCAAGACGTTCATTAAAAGCCACAGACGTGTTCCAGTTAAGGGCCCAGCCAATGGTGTTAGCGCTGAAGGGACTGTTCTAGGGGCACATTCCACAGGGATCCCACCACCGTAGGCAGTGTGCCCGTGGCTTGCCAGTGAACTTGATGGCCTTCCCCTTAATCCTCCTGAAGTACGTCCTGCTTCATACAGTATTTTCCACACTGTGGTAAATGCAAACCAATGACGATCTGACATAATCCAAAGGCAACCAGACAAAGCTCTTACCTCCTCCAGAGGATTGTTGCTTTTTGCTTCATCTTTGCTGATGCTCTCCTATGTCCCATCCAGATCAAGTCATCTTTCCTGTCTTTCTAGGAGAGTTTTGCCTGCTCTGATCCAAAAGCCTCCTTGCAGGACTTCTCCCTGCCAGGTGCTGACTCCAAGCAGAATCTCCCCACCTGAAAGTTTTAAGAAGCTTATGCCTCTGGGGTTAATTCAGTCCTCACTTTCTGTTGCTAGTTACCTTTCTGTGCTTGGTTTCCTAAACTACTCTGAAGGGCAGAGACTGTTTCTTTTAAGCTCTCCTATACTTACCCTTTCCCTCACTCTGGGGAAAACCACTGCCATCTGCACATGCCAAGGCTGCCATTACCTCTTAGTATTTCTTTCTTCCCTCCCTGCCTCTGGTTTTATTGAGATAATAATTGACATATAACATTGTGTAAGTTTAAGGTGCACAACATAATGACTTGACGGATGTATATATTGCAGAATGATCACCACAGTAAGTTTAGATGACATCCATTACCTCACATACTTAAAGCATTTACTTCTATTTCTTGGTTTTTGTTTTGTTTGTTTTGTTTTGTTTTTGCAGGGGGCAGTGGGGAGGGGGGTTATTTTCTGCCTTCCACTATTAGAATATTTAGAAAACAAATGAATGCTTATGGGCTAATGGATTTTCTCCATCTCTCCTTCCCCCAACTTTTCCTCTCTCTCCACAGTCTCTTAGAAATGCTTCTGTTCTTATATGTGTAGTCATCTTCTGTGGGTAGAGTCATGATCCTGTCTTGATGCTATCAGTATTGGAATTTTGTATGTAGTGTAAACATTTTTTAATGATATTTGTTAGTGATTCGGGCACCTGTCATTCAGCTTACCTGCCATTGCCTTTCAAGATGAGAAGGAGACCTCTGTTTTGTTCTGGAGGCTAAGCATAGTTGAAAAGCCTCCAGGTGGTTTGCCACAGGGGTCCAGCGGCCTCCCTGCAGTCCAGGAAGGCTTCTTGTGACCTCAGCTGTGTGGTTCAGGACAGATTCTTAGGACTCTTAAGTGAAATGGTCAGAAAATGGCTTGATGTATTTTGCCACATGAGGTACGTTTAACTGCCACTTCGTTCTTAATACTCTTTGGCTTAAGAACTCTTCTACCATTGTGTGGGTAAGTAAATTCTTTTAATTTTATTCTGTTTAAAAAAGAAGAAGAAGAAAGGAGAGAAAAAAGTCTAGGCATTGTCAAAATATTTGCTTAATCTTGCAGATTTGGGAAGTTGTGTAGCTGCTTGCTCTGACAGACCAGAACAATGGTCATTAAATGAAAAGCAGATGCAATAAAGTGCGTAGTAAAAGCCTTCTATTACGGGCTGTAAGGGGAAAAAAATGAGTTGTTAACAGAACACAGTAAGCGTTACAGAATAAATCAGAACAAAACCATTCCCAATTACTGTACAAAGATAATTAAAGTCTACAATGCTAATTAAGGTCTGTTTATATCTATTTCTGTTTGTGTACAAACATATGCACATAGTTAAATATTTTCTATTGTTTTTTATGCGATGCTAACTTCAGAGTTGACTCTCTCTGCATTTAACTTTTGTTTTTATATCACCAGGAAGTACAATCTCCAGAAATTGAAACTCTAGCTTTCCCTCCTTGATTTTATTTTTCTTGGCTAACTTCATGAAATTCTTCAAGTATGTGACCCTACTTCCTTGAGTGCATTTTTTGGGTCTTCTGTGTTTTTAGTGGGATCAACTAGGTTCCCCCCTCCACCACCACCATTTTACAAAGAAAAAGGATTTTTCTTTGAACTTGACCCATATGCCAAACTATATTCGCATATTAGCATTACATAGGATTACAAAATGTCCTTTGGATATGCATCTCAAGAAAACTCAAACTTGAAGAATGAGAAATTGATAAATAATCCTCCCTACTGGCAGTTCCCCAGGGTTTTCTTCACAGGCTATAAATATCACATAAATGTTCCCTGAACTGTAAGCTGTAATTTTTTGGATGGATGTCAATGCTTTTTAAGAGGGAGCAACAATGAGCTATAATTATCGTTCAAGAGTGATCAGCTAAACAATTGGAAAGGCAATAGCTTTCATCTAAGGTCCTGGAATAGCCTCTGTATATACTGTACTTGATTCAACCTTGGGAAGTAGGAAGAAACTTAATTCTAACTTGATGTTGATATTCTTTTGAAAATCACTTGGTGTCAACAAACAGATCACCAATCATGTTTTTGAAAGAAAATGGTTGTTTCTCCCCTTTTTCTTTCCCTTTCCTTCACTCCTTTCAAACCCACCTACTTTCTCTCTTTCTCCCTTAGTTGCAGTCCACCCAGGATTTAATATAGTTGCAATTTTAATACAGTTCTTCCTTTTAAGACTGAACAGAACAAAATGGACTTATTTGTGTTTCAGAACTGCAGCAGTCTTTAAATAGCATCAGCAAGCCTTCATTCAGGACCAGCACTGTCCAACAGAACTATAATGCAAGTGGCATATATAACTTTACATTTACTAGTAGCCATATTTTAAGAAAGTAAAAAGGAAACAGAGGAAATTAATTTTGATAATGTGTTTTGTTTAACGAGATATTTTACATTCTTTTTTTCATACTAAGTCTTTGAAGTCCAGTGTGTATTTTACACTTGGAGCACATCTCAGTTTGGACTAGCCTCATGTCACATGCTTACTAGCTTTATGGATTAGTGGTGACCAAACTGGACAGCACAACTGTAAATGATGCCTGGAGAGGACCCAGTATCAAATTCACAGACTCTGGTAGCTTGAGTGTCTTGTTTAGATGGAGCTACTTCTCTGGGTCAGTTTGGAGATAACAGAAGAATCAACCCCTGTTTCTCACTTGGCTGGTGATGGTTATGGAGAAGGGATATGGCAGGAGGTCCTACAAATTTGGAGGGTCCAACTGATAGCATAACATTTTTTTTTAACATAAAGCTATGAATTTGGGGCTCTTGAGTTCTACTTGTATGAGAATTCTCTCTTGTTGGGCTTCATGTTCTTATAAGGAGCAAGCTAGGACTGAACTAGAAGGATTGTGTTGGGAAGAATTAGTTCTCTCTGAACAATCTCAGAACAGAAGAAACATGGGAATTACAGGAAAGATCGGCACTCTTCTCTCCTGCTTCCCTGAGGCAACTCCTGCCATGTCGAAGTCTCAGGCTGCCTCTTCTGTCTTATCTTGTACCCATAGACTGGAGCCTAAACTTATTCCCAGCTTAGTGATAAAACACACAGAGTACTGGTGGTGGAGCCAAGAGAGCATGGACTTGGAGAATCAGATAGTTCTCTGTTTGAACAGCTGGGTGACTTGAAGCAAATTGCAGATCTGAATCTGTTTCCAGCTCTGTAAAATTGCAAAGATAATGCCTACCTTGCAGAGCTGTTTGAGGAGTAGATGTGATAAAGTGTATAAAGCACCTGGCCAGGTTCCTGACACATAGTAGGCAGTCGATAAATGATGGCTCTCATCACACTGTATTACATAACTATGCAATATTTGTGTGGACATCAATAATAATAAGTAGTACCATATTGAAGTACTGTCCCAAACTGCTGCTGTGATCCTGTGCAGGAAGATTCCTTGTATTGCTCTACGGTCCACGAATGAAAACTGTGTTCTCTAGTTTATGATCTGTATGAAGATCCTTTTTGGTGAAGCTAGGGCAGGAATCTGTAGATGTCTGGGCTATGTTAGAAAACGTCTAAGTGTTAAACTAAACTCCTGCCTCTCCATTTTTTCAGAATGACTTAAACTGCGAGTGTAAAATGTCTCTAACATCTGTGCTTGGTCCAACCTTGGTGAATTACTGTGTGATTAAACTCCTGTGGTCGTCATCGGAAAAGATGGGGCAGGCATGCTTGGGTCTACTCTGTTTACCAAATACAGATGAAATTCTGGGTTTTTAATTTTTAGGGGCTTGTGGTTTTCTTGGAAACCAACTTTTTATTATTTGTGTTCTCTAAAGGTTACGACTTTAGCAAAATCTCACATGGACTCCTTCTCTTGGCCGGAAAGGCACTGTTTGCAGGAAGTCTCTTTCATTTGGTGGGGGAGGGAGATGAGGGTCTTTGTTATTCCGTTCAGAACTCTTTGCTTTAGATGATGTTTCGGCTGCGTTTCATAGCTTCTTTTATGATCCATAAAAGTGGTCACTGCAATTGGTTAAATGTGATGTGAGCCACTTGGAAGGCTTTTCTGTGTAATTCTACTAGTTTCAAGCACCCTGCACGTAATTTTGCGAACCAGTCAATTAACTGAAGTGTTTTTCGTTGGTAGAACATGTGCTGAATTTGACGTACACAGCTTACATAAAATACAATCCCTTTCACAGTGTACTTCTCCTGTGACACAAACAGACACTGTTTTAAAAGGCAGGCCTTTTTTGGTAATTGGTGATAAAATGACCATTCTTGGCAGGACGAGTGCGAGGGACAAATATCCTCCAACTCTTCAGAAGGGAGGTCACTAATATGGAGAACAAAATTATGAACATCTTTATCTATTACACAGAAACATCTGTATATGATACTTTACATGAGAGGTTCTCTAACTCGTGCCCTCGCCTCCCCAGATCATGATAGAACAGTAATAACAGATGGTTGTCTACACCTCTTTCTCCTTGCTGATACACATGTACATATACATGGATATATACTTATGGGGGTGTCTCTGGGGGTTTTTTGGTATGGAAATAAAATCGTACTACACATATTCTTATTTTTTCCATTTCACATTGCATCACGTACACACCTAAAGCTCAGTAGATAGAGTTCTAATTCTATCCTTCCCACTGTAATTTGCTAAGATCTTTTAACAGCCTTCTACATGGAAGTTTAAAACACACAACTACATTATATTCCCTATCTTTACTGACAGTAGTCCAGGAAGTTGGTTGCTTGCTAAGCCAAGGTCACGCGTTAGTTCAAAAATGCATCAAAGCTAAAACCAAAAGAGTATTTCCATTTGGTGTAGACCACAAAAGAAATAACTGAAATAAATAAGCGGGAGGCATTGTGTTTTATGAACATTATAGAACCTAGATGAAGGTGTGTCAAAGTAAATGTACTCTTCACCTAGAGACTAGTGAGGGTCTGGATAAGGAAGAATATAAATTACACTTTTGTAACTATCTCATTTCAGTGGGTTTGATATTCAGAGAGAATTTTTTTATATCATAATTGAGTTTCAGCCAGCCAGGTAACAACTTGGGATTTCATATTTTTATGCAACTATTTCTCTTGCCCATTCTTTCCCATTGCCCAAGTACAGTCAAGAGGTTAATAATTGGTAAATGAATTTGGTTTGGTGTAGAAACTAAACTGAGTTGGTTTTGAAGTAAGTGTTTGGATGATATTTTAAACAACCTGTGGAATTATGTGTTAAAATGAAATACGTGTGTGTATACATGTAAACATATATACATATATACATACACATACTGAATTTTACTGCTTTGTGAGTTTTAAGCTATCTATATGTTTTTCTAATGTCTTTCACAATTGTTAGTTTGAGTTTCCCTCAAAATTGAGGAAGAGATAACTTAAAATATAGTTTATCTATTATTAGAAATAAATGTTTACTAAGTTGCATATACATATCACTTAAGGAATCCGTTTAAAATGATTTATTTTTAAAGTCCTTGAATGTGGTTCAAAGGCATGTTGCTTTGTCCATAATCACCATTTTGATATGAGCCCCAAACCTGCCTGGCAGTCTCATTCTACTTCTCTGATAAACTCATTCTCCTGTTTATCAAGTCTTCTCAAACTTCCTTCTCAGGACTGATGCACCATTGATTATTCTCTTCTGTAATCTTCCTTTCTCTCAAATGCATCATGCCCACTCGCTCACAAAACAGTAGCAAGACTAGTACAAAGAACTTTATTTTCCCCTGAATCATTTGAGAATAAGTTACCAACCTCCTGCCCTATTACCCTGGAATTCTTTAGTATATAATCCCTGTATGCAAGGGTACCTTACTGCCTATCGGTGATATTAACCATCAAAACTAGGAAATTAGCATTGATACGTTACAACCTTCAAATCCATCGACCCTATCCAAGTTTCACCAATTGTCCCCATCCTTTAAATATATATGTGTATGTAAATAAAATATAAAGAGTATAATAAATTGTCTCTTTATAGCAAAAGGTTTCACTACAGAATCATGTATTACATTTAGTTGCCATGTGTCTCTGGTTTCCTTTCAAGTGGAACTGTTTCTCAATCTGTCTTGACTTTTGTGACCTTGACACAGTTGAAGATTATAGGCCAGTTATTTCACAGACTGACCCTCAGCTTGGGTTTGTCTTACAGTTAGATTCCAGTTATGCAGGTGGTATCAGGCTATTAAATGTTGGAATTCCCCAAAGCTCAGCTTCAGGCCTTCTGGTCTTCTCCCTGAGCCAAGGTCATGCACACCCATTGTTCCACTTACCTCTCTCTTAGGTTGCTCACAAATTCACATCTCAAGCTCAAGGTTCTCCAGGGAGCTGTGGAATCTTAGAACCACTGTCTCCCTAGTTTCTTCTCTTGGTTGCTATCAATAAGTATCATTCTACCACCTTGTCCTGTTGACTGACCTTCTTAAACATCTTGCTCATCTGTTCACCCCTGTCCTTCAGTGCCAGCTCCACCCTTGCTCTGGACTCTAACAGCCTCTTAACTGGTTTATATATATGCTCTCCGGCCCCCTGCAATCTAGTCTCCTTACTTGAGCCAGAATGATCTTTTCAGAATGTAAATTTGATTGTGTCATACCCCCTTGCCTGTTTAAAACCTTCCAGTGGTATCCCAGTGTACTTAGGGCAGACAAACGTGAACTTGGCTGATGGGCCCTGTGTGGACTAGCCCCTTGCTCCCTCCTCAGACTGATCTCATGCCTGACCCTCCCTGCTCTGGCCGCACTGGCCTTCCTTCTGTCTTTCCAAGTGTACTTTCCATGCTTCCACCAACCGCAGCCCCTTTGCTCTTCAGCTCATCATCTTCCCAGCCTTCCAATATTTTGAAATAGCTTTACTGAGATAAAATTCACATACCATACAGTGCACCCACTGAAAGTGTAAAAATGTTTTTTAAGTATATTCACAGAGTTCTGCAACCATCCCCACTATCTAATTTCAGAATATTTTCATCACGCCCCGCCAAAATAAATCTCATACCTGTTGGTAGGCACGCCTCCTTCACACCCACTCGCAGCCACTCTCCACCCTGCCCACCTCCACCTGCCAACTGATCTACTTTTTTGTCTCTTTAGATTTTTCCATTCTGGACATTTGAAATAAATGGAATCATACAGTACATGATGTTTTATGACTGGCTTCTTTCACTTAGCGTAGTGTTTTCAAAGTTCACCCATGTTGTAGCATGAAACACTTCTTTATTCCTTCATATGGCTGAATAATATTCCACTATGTGGATATAGCATATTTTAATCACCAGTTGATGGACGCTGGGGCCAGCCTTCAAATCTTGAATCAAGCGTCCCTTTATCAGAGAATTTCCCTGACCTGCGTAGGCAGGCTGATCGTGCTACACTGGGGTTTCACTGCACTGTTTCTCTCTCCTTGCTCGCATTTCTCATAGCTCCAATTTTACATTTGTTTGCACGCTTCTTGGCCTAATGTTATGCTGTTCTTTTCCACCACACTGTAAACTAGAAGAGGCAGGGACCATATCTGTTTGGACTCACCATGGTTTCCCAACTCCTAACACAGGGCTGTGCACACAGTAGGAGCTCATTAGGTATTTGTTAAATGAATAAATCCTAATTCTGCTCGTTGAAACAAGATTGTACCTGGCAGTGTGGATATTTGAACCGTTTGTATGAATTTCCTTGGCATGGCCTCTGTCGTGCCTTAGATTAAGGCCCTCCATAAACCATTCAGTTCTCCTTTCCTCCAGCAGGCATTCACTCAATTGTGTTTCTTAATAGAATTCAGCATATATTGTATGTATTTATTTCAATTAAGTTGCAAAAATATAGAAGTAACCGTGACAGGCAGAAGCAGAGAAGCGTGCTGAAGTTAATGCATTGCTAGGCACTCGCAGAGCTGGAGCAGCCTGGGTAACTAACAGATGGGAAGAGAAAAGAGATTTGGGGGGCAGGCTTCTGTGTGTATCTGGGGGAAATTTTTTTTTAGCGAGCTTCCAATTTGTCACTAGAGTGTGGGAAATGGTTTACGGTCAACATTTTTGCTTGAACAAGGAGTTAGCTGGAATGACGGTAGCTACCTTTCCTGAATTGCTTCCTGAATTCCTAGATTAGGTGCTGTGCTCTGAGCTTCAGGTGTGGACATTCATTTCATTGTCCCAGCCACCTTGTGAGACAGGCATTACTGTTACCATTTTACAGATGAGTAAACTGAGGCTTTGAGAGAAAAAGTAACTTGGCTTTTATCCCATAGTGCTTTTTTTTTTTCTTTTTTATGTGGTACACGGGCCTCTCACTGTTGTGGCCTCTCCCGTTGCGGAGCACAGGCTCCGGACGCGCAGGCTCAGTGGCCATGGCTCACGGGCCCAACTGCTCCGCAGCATGTGGGATTTTCCCAGACCGGGGCACGAACCCGTGTCCCCTCCATTGGCAGGTGGACTCTCAACCACTGTGCCACCAGGGAAGCCCCTATCCCATAGTACTTCTAATTCCAAATCTCATGTTAACTCCCACAGTTTTAGATACTGCCTGTCCATTATGGCAGATCTGGGGTCTCCTTTTAACTAGAAGTTTAAAAGTAGAGAATTAAATTTGAATATTAAAAGTTATTAATGATTATGCCTGAATTTTAAAAATCTTTGTTGTGACAGACCAGAGAAAATAGCTTAGGCTCTGGAGCTATATGGACCTGGATTCAACTTCCACTCCTACCCTTTATTAGTTGAGCATGATATTTACTTTCCCTGAACCCCAGTTTCCTAATTTTAAAAGTGAGAATAATTATATCAATCTCAATAGGATAGTTAGGGATTAAACAAAACAAACAAAACCCCAAGCCAATGCCTGACACAAAGTAGGTGCTTAAAACGAAAAAAAAAAAGACACCTCTTCTTTTATTTCTTCTACTACTTCTATATTAACATGCAAATGAATGGCTTCAGCATAAAGTTTTGGCTAGCTCTTCCAGTTAATATTTTTTCAGGCCAAGACTAGAAAGATATTAGCTGCTGAACAGTTAATATGTTTATTAGAAATAGAAACTCGCATTCTCATCTTACATATTCTTCTCATTCATTTCAGTGAATATCAATTCAACTAATGCTATTCGACCATAGAAGTGCATATGATAGTAACAGTCCTTTGCCCACGCTGGGCTCCTATTCCAGCAGAGGACACACGCACAAAAAAAGCTCTTACAGTTTAACCAAATACAGCTCACTTACTATGAAAATGCCGTTGAAGCTGCCTGGGGACATTTGACAACAGTTTTTGCAGGCCAAAAGGCTTTCTAAGCCTTCTTCTGATGCAGTTAAAACCTAAAGGCTTCTGGGAGCCAGTGAAAATCCTCACCTCTTTTAAATGTAATTTCAAGGGAGAGGAAATTCAATGTATCTTGTGAGGCCAAGTCTCTATTAGATACTCAAGGACGGCGTTGCTCAGATGTGCCCCCTAGTAATTCCTACAGGAGCAACACAAGGTATAGGTGCTTCCTGTGTCTGGTTTTTGGTTTTTAAGAGTTGAAAACCGAAATAGATTAAGGACAAATTTGGAGGCCAACTGGAAAAGTTTAATTCTGTTGATAAACCTTTCTCACTGCTTTGTTGTGAAATTGAAATTGTGAGCCTGGCGAGTGGCTTATTTCACTATTCATGAGGCAAGCATATTAAATATGACAGAGATCAACTGGAGTCGTGGATGGTATTTCATGGAATGGTGTCAAATATTGAGGGCGAGAAAGACAGGGAGATGAAGTATACTTGATTTTCTTAGAAGTCACTTTGCCCTTAAATACCCACATACCCAAAGTGTAAATACATTTTCGTGATTCCTTTGTATAAAAAGCGAACAGAATGGCTACCATTGTAATTGTGCTGCTTCTAGCAATTCGCCAGCAGAATACATCCCGAAATAGCACATATACAATGCAGCATATGCTTTGGTGAATCTCCTAATCTCATGAACTCCTTCGCTGCTGGGTTGGTAATCGACATAGCTTTCGTGGTGAACTTTATAAAATTTGGAGCCTCATGAATCAGAAGGGAAAAAACAAAAGTGGACACTTTGAGCAATGATGGATGAGTTGCTAGGGAGTAAAATTAAATGGTTGATAATAATTGTGGTAGCTCACAAAGACTGATGTTATTTACAAAAGCTCCATTTTGCATGTAATCAGATGTCTATTCCCATGAGCTGGGTCATAATTCATATTCCACTTTCATGTTCATGGAAAATGTGCTTTTCTCTGTGTATGTATTATTTTTAGGATGTTATGTTTCCTTGGTGCATACACAATGAGCCTGAAATCCTTTAGGAATGTGTTTAATTTGAAAGTTTTATCCTCTGGGTCTGGTTAATTCAAATACACGGTGAGGAGCATTACCGTGGGACCTAAAAGAATGTGGGCATGGCAAATTCTGTGCACAAAGGCAGCCCTATCCAGTGTTGCCGACACTCATTTGGTAAAAGGTAGCAGGGAGAGCTTTTTCCCCAACTTTTTTCTCCATCTATTCGTTTCATTTTTCTGCACTAACTCTTTACCTTAATAAGCTTGATATATACTGGACCAGATTTCCCTGCTTTTAAACTCAGAACTGTCTCTGGTGGCTCTTTTGAATTTAAACGTTCAGCCCAGGGACTTCTCATATACATGTGTCTTCCGCTCCATAGCTGCAGGGTGTCTTGTGGTCTCTGTTATATGCTGTCCCATCCTTAATCACAAAGATGGTCTGAGCTGCATTTCCATCTCTAGAAGTTGGGAAGAGTGCTAAGAGTCTGACTCAAGGGCCGTAGCTCTCAGAGATGAGCCGGGCTTGCCCCGCTGCCTCAAAGGCAATGTGCCTGCATTACGTCATCACAGAACTGCCGGGGCCTGGGAATTTGGCCTGGCTGCCCTTCAAGGGGATGAGTGGCTCTCTGGGAGCTGAAGGGTTTCCGCAGGGCTCAGTGATACCCAGTCTGACATATGGACAGAGAAGTGTCTTATGATTTGAGAAGTCTGAGGAGAAACCAGATCTTGTGCCTCTGTGCGGTGCCACGCTGAGGAAATGGCTAGAACGTTCTGGAGGACCCACAGCCTGACGTGGGCTCGTCATCTTGTACACGATGGGGCTGTGGCATCACAGAGACTCGAGTCTGAGTTCTGGCTTCTCAAATCATGAGGCGTGTGACCTGGGCCTGGACCGGGACTTGGGAGAGCTTAAACACCAAAAAGGCACTAATTTGAAAACACGGAATGCAACAAAAACCAGATACCAAAAACAAACAAAAAGTTAAACCGGAAAGTATCAGGAGATTGAGCAAATTTCTGCCTTTTCCCAAGATGATTGCCACTTGAATAATTTTTTCAGAATATAAAGTTATTTTCCCCCAAATTTTGCTTGTGCCCCTGCTAGGCTGGTGTCCTCAGTTGGGAATCCTATCACATAGGATTACGGCTTCCCTCTGTAGGGGTTGTACATATTAAATGATAAGGAGGATGTCATGAACCTTGTGCAGTGCCACGCATGCACACAATCAATTTTCTTTCTCATTCCTCATCTGTTTTTCCCCATAAACTCTTTAGAGACTAATTTAATGGGCCCCCAGTGCAGTGTAACTGGGCCTTGAACTGAACACGGGTAGGAGAGCACCATGATGTTATACATCGGTGTATTCACATTGGCTACTTTTGTTTTCTTCTTGAGCCACTGGGTGTTAATGTGCTGATGAAGATGACAAGTGTGGTGAGATCTCCCTTCCCATGTACAGTCTTGAATGGGAAGGGGTTGGGTGTGTGATCATGATAAAGTTGCATCTTGTATAGATTGTTTGTTTTACTGTTTGCTCATTCCAAGCAAGTTTTTTTAGATTAAAAAGAAAAAAAGGGGGCTTCCCTCGTGGCACAGTGGTTGAGAGTCCGCCTGCCGATGCAGGGGACGCAGGTTCGTGCCCCGGTCCGGGAGGATCCCACATGCTGCGGAGCGGCTGGGCCCGTGAGCCATGGCCGCTGAGCCTGCACGTCCGGAGCCTGTGCTCCGCGACGGGAGAGGCCACAACAGTGAGGGGCCCGCGTACCGCAAAAAAAAAAAAAAAGCCCTTAACTGAAACAGTGTAGAACCACCAACAGCAGGTTTGCCATCTCAAAGGTTCACAGTGATCACGAGGTCGCCCCATTTCTTCCTAGCCCTGCAGAAGCTGAGCATCAGGTGCGGTCATTTCTGAAGCACTGGTTACCACCAAGAGTGCTTCTGCCCTCCTGCATCTCTTCCCTGAGGAACCAAAGACCAACTGCAAACTTGGGCTATGTTCAGCCCACCGTTTTCTCCTACCCTTGTCTAGACAGCCAAACCACAAATATTACTTAGGATGGAATTAACCAGTTAATTTTCAGTTAACCATTCTGCTTAAACCTGAATGATCTTTGCCATGGTGTGTCTTAGGGTTCATAGTTATGACCCAACTTGGAAATAAGAAAACACAAAATTACAGAAAGCTGTTTTACTTATAAAGGCAGGGCTCTGAACATGACTCCATATACCAGGTTTTAGTGCTGTACCCATCAATTTCATTGTGGCTTTCATTCAGTTCATTTTTAAGGCCTTGTGAAATAGAGCGCCTTAAGTGTATTGTGTGTTTATGTTTTGCTGAGTCTATAGCAGATGTCACATCAACACGATGTGTCTGTGTGGGCACCATACTGGCATGAAAACAAAGATGGCGCTCTGAAATTTGAACTCTTCAAAGCATTAGGAAAATGATATTGCCCTTCAGGTCAAGCCCAGTGGCCACAGATCCCATCCAAACTTATCTTCTTCTTGCAGTATCTTAGCATATGACGCAATTGCCACAGATCCCATCCAAACTTATCTTCTTCTTGCAGTATCTTAGCATATGACGCAATTGCCACTCACATTTCTACTGAAAAACATTTGTTCACACAGATTAATTAATGTGTGTGTTAATTAATGGTTGCCAAAATTTTGTGTTTTCGTGTCAGGCATTTTACATGTGTTAGCTCACGCAATTGTTCCAACCACCCTATAGGGTAAGTGCCTTTGTTATCATGATTTTACAGAAAGGGAAACTGAGGCAACAAACTGGTGAAGTAAGTTGTCCCAAGTCTTAGATCCCGCAAGTGGTTGGCATGGTATTTGAATACAGGCGATCTGATTATAGAGCTTGTATCTCACCTACTCCTCAGAGCTGCCAGCCTGTGGTCCTTTGTCTAAGCAAATCCTGCCCATGTTCCAAGGTTCCCTCAAGTCAGCACATGGTTAATCGACCAAGGCACTTACTCTGAGAAGAGCATCACATGAAGCGTACCAGGGGGATGCACCCAGCATTCACACCTAGTCCCTGCCCGCACAACCTCACTGTGCAAGTAAGATGTGCGGAGCAGGTTCACAGGCACCCTGCTGGAGGTTAAAACCCCAGGGGAGATGTTTGCATATCCTGGTTTGCCCAGAACAGTATGACTTCCTGGTGTAATTGTTACTTGTGCTCCCATTCACTCTCAAACATGCTCTGCTTTGGATGATAGCATTGCCTTAGCCATAGGAGGAGTACATTTGAGGGTTTAAGGAGCGAAAGAGTGCCTCCAGTCAGGGGGATTGCATGCAAATACTCTTGATGGAGAAGGTTGTCCTTAAGCTGTTCCTTGCAAGGCAGCTAGGAGTGTAGGATCTGGAGTCAGCCTGCCTGCTTTAGATGCCTCTCTGCTTCAGAATCCTCACCTGTGGGCTTGGTATAGTAATAGTCATATCTTAAGGTTACTGTGAAAATTAAGAGCTAATACCTTTAAAGCCTCTGAAGCACTGGCTAGCCTAGAGCAAGGGCTTGCCAAATATTCGCTATAAATATTTTTTAAAATATTTATTTATTTGGTTGCACCGGGTCTTAGTTGTAGCACATGGGCTCCTTAGTTGTGGCAGGCGGGCTCCTGAGTTGCGGCATGCGAACTCTTAGTTGCGGCACGCATGTGGAATCTAGTTCCCTGACCAGGGATCAAACCCAGCTCCCCTGTATTGGGAGCTCGGAGTCTTAACCACTGTGCCACCAGGGAAGTCCCTTGCTATAACTATTTAACTAGACAGGTTCAAGAAGGATGTTGTTTTGAGTTAAGGCAGTGACATCTAGAGTGCCTTTAGGGAACTCTGATGATTGGCTACTCAAAGCCATTTACAAAGCTCCTTCTCACTTGCCAGTCCCCTGCAATCGAGGCTATACAATAGCAGTCACCTTCGCAGCCTCTTTTGCAACCGTGTGACTCAGTTATGGCCAATGAGGCAAGAGGGGGGGCCCTTGAGGAGTCTGCCTGTGCAGGCCTTTCCTGCTTCGTGCTTTGGACCATGAGTGTGGACTTGATGCTTGAAGCTGTGGCTGTCATCTCTTTTCCTTGAGGGGATTACCACCTATGGCCTGGAGCCCTGACCTTGTGCACCCTCTGACACAAAGTACAAAGCCTTCTGCCTCTAGACTTCATCATGTGAAGAAAAATAAATGCTTATTTGTTTAGGCCACTGTCAATTTGGTTTCTATACTTAGAACTAAGTTCATCATGACAGATAGGGGACAAGAAATAACCTAATTTGGCACAAGGATCAGTTACCATTGGGGAGGTAGAGAAGATGGGGGGACAGTGCAAAAATGTCCTCGGAAAATTATAGAGAACCCTTGAAGGTTTCTTAGCTTGAGAATAATATGACTTGAGTTATGCTTTAGGAAGGTAATTCTGGCTCCACAGTCCATGATGGATTAGAACAGAGTCTCCAAAATCTAGTTGTGCATGAAGACGCCCTGAGAAACTTTTCAAAATGAAGATTTGAGGGGACTGTTGTTGACATTGTGAATCAGAAGCTCTAAGGGTGAAGGTTTGGGGAATATCCAGTTTGGAGGAGGGAGACCTTGATGGTGGTAACAGCAGCCAGGCATCGTTATTTTCAGTAAACCAAAAGAAAGGAGGCTCGTTCATATTTTAGAGATGGGAAAATTGAGCCTGAAACAATTGAGACAGTGTTCGAAGCCAGTTTACGAAGAGGCAGCAAATTGGAATGAGGATCCTGGCTCATCGTTGTCCAGGGCATGTGTGCTTCCCACTGGTACAATGCTCACTTCTGAGACAACGGGCTTTTTCATCGTGGCCTCAGGTGGGAAGGTTTGAATATGAATGGTGGGAGACGGGATGGAATGTAAGTGACCCATGAGAGGAGATCCATGGAGGAGATACTTGCAAGCTGACCTCATATGGGAGCCGAAAGAGGAGAGAACCAAAAAGACTTTATGAGGCATTTCACACTTGCACATCTCGGGGAGTGGTGGTAGCCCCAAAGGGATTTGGAAGGAAGGGGCAGCGTTCAGAGCTGGTTTCATGGATACTTTACAGAGGGACATTCTGTGGTGGTGTCCAGCTGATGCTTGGAAATGTGGATCTGGAGCGCCTGAGAGAAGTTAGCCATTCCTCTGATGGTTAAAGCCATCAGAGAGGTGGTGAAGGACCTAGGGGAAGGAGGGGAGGTCAGAGGTCAGGAAGTTGGCTATGGGGGTGTCCTGGGAGCCGAGCAGAGCAGGAATCAGCAGGAGATGTTTGAGAAGTGAGAGGGGAACCTGGAGGGTGCTGTGCTATGGAGGTGTGAGGAGGGGCTGAAGGCATGGGGTGATTGACAGACTACTGGAGAGGTTGCCATTGGGAACCTCATGGAGAGGGTAGACCATCATCAATGGAGTGGAGAAGCGGTGAAGCAAGATGCACAGAGTTAAGCAGGGGATTGTGAGGGGTTGAAGTAGCAGGAATGGTTTGTTCTTTTGAGATTAGCTCTGGAAAAGATGTGAGTGGGGCCAGACGGTTGCAATTGCTCGGTTTCCAGCTCTTCCCACCGCACATCCCAGAACAGCCTCTGTGTCTTCTGCACGTAGAGAGCGGTTATCATTTGAACCAAACTATTCCACACTAAGACTGAATCTTCCACTGGCCTCTTATCTTGTCTCTTGAACTCTCACAGATTGTTAGGACAGTAGTGTTGACTCCATACTTGGTAACTGGCTGACAAACAGCAACCAGGAATTGTTCCACAAAATGGAGGAGGAACCCAGGGGAAGACATCTTTCCTCTTTAAAGAAAGAGCACGATGAAGGACGGACATGGGGAAAACTCTGTTCCTTTAAAATGTGAGAAGCACAGCCTGAGAACAAATGGGGTTATCATGACAGTGTTAGAAATTTGGGGCGAGTGATGTTGGCAGTATCCATTTCAGAAGAGCCCTGCTGGAGCCGCATGTTATGTATTCCGCTGGGCATGTTCCGTGGAGCAGTGAAGCCCGTGCAATTCTTGTGCCTCGCAGCAACTGGCTCCTTTTGTATTAGAGAGCTTTGGAGATGTTAAGAGCATTTGGGGATCTTAGCAGAAGTAAAAAAGATCTTTCCTTTCAGAGGGTGTATTAGATAAGATGGAAGAAAACTCAGAGGGGAATAGAGCTGGATAAGCTCTGCTTGCTTTAAGCCCTTCTGCCTGGGCACAGAGGTCTAGATTTAGTCCTGGGCCATTTCAGGTCCCTCTGTTGCCAAGGGCACAGGTTGATCAGCTCAGTTACATGCACATGTAATGTGTGAATTGGTACATATAAGCATATATATGTACTAGTGAGCATACACATATATAATGAGTAAATCTGTATCAGTATGTCATCATATACATATGTGCTCATATGCATTATCAACGTGTCTTTACTTTGAGGTTGGTATATTCATATATACATCTATACTTACCCATAGGTACGTATAGGTATGCACATGTATACCTATACATATACAATATGAGCCCAGTATACATATGCATGAACATGAGTAAACACGAATGCGAATGCATATATGTGTATACAAGTGATGTATGGTATATGTTTTCTTCACTACACACACACATGCTCACAATTTGAAGACCTGTGACATCTTAGATTTATGAAGTACTTTCAGTACTTTTTTCAAACTCTTTTAGCATCTCTTTTCCCCTCTTTTGATTCCTAAAGCAATCCTGGAATGTTAATGGGAAGAGAAAAGCCCTTTAAAATAAAAGAGAGAATACGCCCCCCGTTGCTTGTGGCCTCTGAGCCATCGGACTACTTAGAAAAAGTTACAGTCAGAATGAAACAGAGGCCCCAGGAACCTGTGACTTTAAGCCCACTGCACTTGGCTGAGGAATCAGAAGATGGGGCCCCTCCAAGTTAGTGACCAGCCTGGATTAGAGACAATTATAAAGGCATTGAATTTTATCACTTTTCTACTATGCATAGTGAATTATAATGGGCTAACAAAGTATTATATAGGAGAGTTTTTTTTTTGGTGGGGGGGATCTATTATAATAAATAGAAAAGGAAGTTGAATAGTTTCACGATTTTCTGTAACAACGATGTTTCTAAAAGGCTTGAGAAGGGCTTATTCCCTGACATAGTTGAGTGTGTGAGCTTCAGTACTTGTCAGGATGTTTCTTTGCTTTACCAGCCCTCTCACCCCATAGGTAAAATGTCAGCTTCTGCCCCATCCCTGTGGGAATGCTCAACATGGAGAATGAGTGGAGCTGAAATTCATAAGGTTTTACTATACCAGCAATTAGGAAGGAATGCACATGTGTTTGTCTCTGGGAAGGTTAGAAATGGAAATAAATGCAAAAATATGCTTTTCTGGCAAGTCATTTTTAATACGGAGACGGAAAGCACAAGACAGCTTTGTTTTGCCTTTTTTGGGGGGGTTGCCGTTGATTTTCTGCTTCCTGGTTTTTGCTAGAAAGAAACTCATTTCCCACCCACTCCACACCCCCTCTCCCAAGCTGAAATCTCTCTAAGATCATACTTCTAAGTGCTCAGTCTTAGAAAAGGGAGAAGAAAAAGAACTGTGGTTTAAAATATATATGTACATCTTTTTTTTAAGCTTGCAAACTGGGATTTCTGGACTCAATTTGTGTTCTTGAGACATTGGAGTCAAGTTTATGTATAGTTTTTGATGTAGGACCTAATTAGGCTCTCAGCATATCTTAATACTTTCTGCTACATCTGCATTAAAGATAACATTGCATACATTTGCATTTCATTTACATAAAAAAGTTAGCCATGCTCTATGTAACAATCACTTTAACCAAGTACCATTGACAGCAAATATTTTGAATAAGCATGTGAAAATCCATGTCTACACAAAGCCTGTCCTGGATTCTGTCACATCTCTCTCTTTGGAACTTGTTTGTGTGTAACACATTCCAATGGAACTCTTGAGGTCAGGCCAACAAATAAAGCCACAGGAGGCAAAAGGATCCCATGTATGTGATCTCCTCAACTAGGGAAAGAAAGGCTCCACTGATACACTTTTTGATGCTGTTTATAATTTTATCAGTAGTAATAATCAATGGTAATAGTAATGGTGTGATTTTTTTATATGCTTTAAAAGAGAGGGGATAATCTTGAAATAAAAGTGTTCATTCATTTCTGTATTCATTCATGTGTATTTGGATGAGTCTATATGGGGCAACCTTATTTTCAGGTCTCATTTAATGAATCTCAGGTTTATCTGGGCCATTTTACTTTAAAAAAGATCTTTTACCTGGGGACTGCTTCGCCAGTTTCCTTGGAATGAGCTACTTCTTGACTTATGTCCTGGGCCACCAGGCACATTCCTTGTGTTGCATCCTGCCCCCAAATTTGTCACACTGGGCTCTTCTTTCCCTCTGTGGGTCCCAAAACCTCTGGGCAGACTCCCGGGAGTGTGGTTTCTCGACATCAGATGATGATAGGCATACCTTCTGATGTGTAGGCTCTTCTGTAGTCATGGGACCCAGAGCTTGCTCTGCAGAACGCACTCTTTCTAGGGAATGTTCTTTAAAAATGGTTCTAACCAAACATGTCTGAGAATTGTTACATCCTTTTACCTCTTCTTGGAGAGCCACAATGCCTAGAGTAAAAACCTTCCTTCTTAATATTCTTTAAGTTGACATTTCCCACATCTTTGGGACTATGGAAGCCTTTGCTGGCATGCCACCTATTCACCCTGGGAACCCAGTTTCCTGCAGTGATTTTGCTGATTACTTATATATTACTCATATAATCTCATCTGATTCTCTCAAGAACCCTCTGAGTTTAAGTGCTGTATTCGTGCCATCTTAGAGACGAGAAGGCTAAGACTTAGAGAGCATGAACAACTTACTCCACATTGTGCTGCTAGTAAGAGAGAAAGGTGAGACTTGAAACCAGGTCAGTGCTCTTACTTTTTACACTGCCTATGACCTCTCGCTAAGCCTGGTCCTCTTCTTCGTCCAGGCGACCACTGCTGGTTCCTTTTGTCATTTCTCAGGTGTCACGACTCAAGTCTCCTCACCATCTCTGCCCCTCTCCCCCGGGTTTATCCATATCCCGTGTAACTGTGTTCATGCTGTTGAACACAGACACCCAGATGGATGCTGAGGTCTTAGGAGTCAGACAAAACATCATCTCCTTTGCCCTGGACACTTTAATTCAAATAATGCAGCCTAAGACTGCAATGGCTCTGTTACAAGCGTATAATTATTTTGTGTCATTTGGAGCATATTCTCAGAATTGTTCAGTATCTTCCCATGTATGTGGCTGACTTTAAAAAGCTGAGATTTGTGATCTGTGGCAAGTTTTTTAACCTCTTTAAGCCTCAGTTTTCTAGTCAGTAAAATGGGGATAATAATAGCATGGGCCTCCTAGAGTTTGGGGGGCAACGGGGGAGCAGGTGAAGTCCTCACTATCGTGTCTTATACCTAATAGCTATTCAATAACCACTAACTAGTGTAATCATTATTGTTGGTATTAGAAAATTTGGAATTGCCGTTGAGCAAAAAGCCTTTCTTCCAAACATTTTTCTGTGCATTTCAACATACTTAATTTTTCTTTACTTAAAAAATTTTGCATTAATGTCAATTTATAAGAGCGGCTCTGTCAACACATTTAAAATGATTCCCACAATGCTGATTTAGGCATTTTACATTTTCATAGGCGTTTTTAGCTGGTTTTCAAACTCGCAAGACTCCAAGGAAAAGAACTAATCCTTAGTTGGCAGACAAGTCCCCTCCTCAAATCCTTGGATTAAAATAGAATCTGCCGCCAGGGCTTTCCTTGCCTTCTGTGATTGAGATCTGTCTCAGGCGGGAAGGCATCCAGTACCTGGGCATGGCAAACACATTCTTTAGAGATGGAATTTGCAACTTTAATATTTATCGATAGGCACACTAATTCTCTTGATGATAGTAATTAATGAGGTGCTTATATCTTATTTTGCGGTAGTTTAACAAGCTCCAGGCTACTGGGGGAGATCTGGTGCTTGCTGTAAATGCCGAGAATCGAAGATGCTAGAGGAAAGTGTAGAAAATGGAGCATAAAAATTAAGCTTTTAGTAGATAAAATGTCTCAGATTAAAACAATCCCAAAACAAACCTTGGAAAGGTAGCAGCATTTAAAAACTGGTGAGACCTTTCTAGGGAGAAAAGTCACATGTTTCACATTCATTCCCGCCCCCGCCACTGCCCCCAATCATGCTGTTCATTTTGACCACCCATTTGTCTTTCTACCCCCTTTGGTCTGGTCTGTGTTAGTGTGAAGTGAAAAATTGAGAGGAAAACATATTTCGCTTCTTAAGCCTTAGATAGTTACAGCCAAACCATTTTGTTGTTTTGGGTTTTGAATAATTAGACCAAATCTACACTTAATTTTGCCTTAGACAGCTAGCCTTATAACCCTGGTTAACCTGTGTTTTCTCTTGTTCCTTCATCCTTTGGAAATAAGGTCCACAGAATACAAATGCAGAAAGGCATAAATTCTAACTCCTCAGAAGACAAGAAAAGAAGTCAAAGTGACCTCAATAAATCAAAAGCAAGTTGAAGTTCAGTAGGGACAAATGTAAGGCAGGATTCTGATGTCCAATAAATGGACTCACAAATTTAAAATTGTCTGAGCACTTTTGTGGCAGAGAGGTCAGGGATGTGAGAAGGGCATTCATAGCCTGTCCTAGAACCTACTATGTGCCAGGCATTCTGTATAAGTCAGTTCATTTACAAATACGTTGTTATAATCTCTACAGTAACTCTCTAAGCTCCATATAATTTCTCCTCTCATTTTCTAGATGTGGAAGCTAAGGTTGAAAGAGGTTAAATCATCTGCTCAAGTGTTCACAGTTTGTAAATGACTTACCTGGTTTTAAACTGTGCTCTTTCTACTTGACCAAGAGTGCTTCATTACAGAGCTGTTATTTAAAAAGCCAACCCAGTTCTTGGCTGTATTAACTTGGATTTCACTTGAGAACCAGATAATAACCTTTCCAGTATGCTATACATTAATTAAAATTTAAAAGAAAAATGAACAGGAGAAACTGGAGCAAGTCCAAAAATACCCCACCCAGCAACAAAGGCAATGAAAGAAATTTAAACCTGACCTAATAGGAAAAAGACTTGAGGTGGTTGGGATTGCTTAGCTTGGAAGAATGCAGCCACGGGGTGAGTGGCACAGTAATTGCCTATAAACTTTGAAAAGGCAGTAATATAGATTTACATTTTACATAAATATCGCAGTTTATAAAGCACTTCCAGATCAGTCATTTTATTGGTTTCTCACAGCAGTCTTCCAGAGGAGTTGGCACACTTTTTCTGTAAAGAGTCAGGTGGTTAAACATGTTTGGCTTTGCAGACTGTGTGATCTCTGTCACAACTACTCAGGTCTGCTGTAATAGCACAGGAAAGCAGCCCTAGGCAGTTCCTAAACAAATGGGCATGATTGTGAGCCAATAAAACTTTATTTATAAAAAGAGGTGGTAGGGCGGATTTGGCTCTCAGGCTATGTAGTACTGTGAGTACATATTATTGTTCCTATGATACAGATGAGAAAATTGAGGCTTGCAAAAGTAAAGTGACTTGTCCAACACAACTCAGTGAGTAAACAGTGGCCCTGGAAAGAGAATGCAGTTTCCTTGGTTCATAGTTTGGTGCCCAGTGCTCTAAATTGAAGACATGTCCCCAGAAAGATTTCAGAGAAGTTTGTCATCCCAAGCTACTACTGGCCCGTGATGGTGATTAAAATTTGGAGCCAACTAATCAGGATGTTAGGTGACTACCCGGTGTAGTGAAATAGTTTTTGCCAGGTACTTGAGAAGTGGTATCTCGTCAAAAAACATTTTCTGGCTTATTTCCATTAAAGTAGTTACTTAAGGATCTTCCTGAGACATGCAAATTTCATTTGAATTACAGCATTCCTTTACCTGGGAGAGAAAATACGTTAGGTGGCTTACAAATTCCTTTGTCTGGTTATCACATTGGCGCTGGATCTTAGCTAGTTAAGCGTAGGATTGAAAGGGAATACGGCAGCAGGACAAGTTAGTATTTTAGTATTGGGATTCAGAGTGGGGAGGAAGGTTGTCAGCAGAAATCCTTGTACCAGTGTGGGTGTCCTGTAGGAATAAATGGAGAAAGCATCTGCTAAATGCATGGGGTAATTAATACCATCATCTAGCACATGTTCTAAGTGCTGCGCTTGAATGAATTCATTAAATCCTCCAAACGATCCTGTGAGATAAATGCTGTTATTATGTCCATTTCAGAGGTAGGGAAACTGAGGCACAGAGGCTCACAATAAGTATGGTGGAGATGGCACATCACAGTCATGTTTTCTATAATTGTCTACTGGGGATCAGAAGCTCTACACCACTGAGAAGCTTGGACTGCATACCCGTGCTTTCCATACAGTTGGCTGGACTAGGTGATCTAGCTTTTCTGTTGGCTTTGATAGAGATGTAAATTGAAGTAAGCTGTGGAGAAAACAGAGGGCACATTCTCTGCAAGTTAATGCATCATTCCTGGGAAGGCATGAACTCTAGCTGAAGAATGTTTCCTCTTGTTTGCTGAAAGAATCCTTAGGTGGGCACTTGCAGCAAGCTTGGTTAAACCTACCCTGCTTGGGGTTAAACTCTCATAAATCAGAATAGCTCAAGTGACCTTAGTAAATGCCAGGTACCCAGCAATGGCTGGAGTAATTCAATCTACTTTATGTGTCAAATAGCTAATACATTTTTAAAACCTTTTTTCTGGGTGTATATGGGAAAGATTTTGCAGATACACTTTCAAGAAAAGTATTTTCCCAACATCTCCCTTGAGAAAATAGAACGGAATGTCACTTCTGTTTGTTCTTTAGGTTATAGTTTCTATTTGAAACCACTAGTCTAACATACTTAAAGTAGAAAAGATTTATACATTTAAAAACAAATAACAAATGCAAAATGTTTTATTATTTTATTCTTCTTGACACCATTAGTTTTGGGATATCATTATTAGAATTTCTTTTCAAATTTCCATCTTTCTCTTAGAATTCTGGAGAAATGTGTCGGGACTTCCCTGGAGGTCCAGTGGTTAAGACTTCACCTTCCAATGCAGGGGGTAAAGGTTCAATCCCTGGTCAGGGAGCTAAGATCCCACATGCCTTGCAGCCAAAAAACCAAAATATAAAACACAAGCAATATTGTAACAAATTCAATATAAACACTTTAAAAATAGTCCACGTAAAAAAACTCTTTAAAAAAAAAAGAAGAAGAATGTGAAAGATCTAGATAGTGGGAAGAGAAGGAAAGAAATAGGAAATGGAGATAGGAAGGAATGGATAAGAAGCCAGATGTGTGTGCAGTGGAATGAGGAAGCAGGAAGAAATGCTGGATTTGGAAATCAGAAGATCTGTATTCAGTCCCCAGCTCCGCCCCTTCCTTGCCTGCATGACCTTTGACTTGTCACTTGACCTTCATCAGACTCGTGGGAATCATCATACAAGCCTTAAAGAGTGTTGAAGTGACCTGATGGGGTGGAGGTGCTTGACTTAATCAAGAAGATGAATGGAATCTAAGTCAGGGTCTTGGAATAATAGCAAAACAGAACTGAAGGACCAGGCTCATGATGTAAGCACAATGGGAAGGAAGCATCTCAAGGAATCAATTCATTTGGGTGCTCCCAGCCAACAGTCCTCATTTCCCAGCTCTGAAAAGTCATGGACCGTTCTTTTTGTTTATAGCACCCACTTGCAGCTAGGTCCTGATACTACCAGGTCACTAATTTTCACCAGAACCTTATAAGCCAGGAATATGGTCTAGGGTGTGTACCATTCTTACAGATGGGCACTTAAAGGGATAATTTAAGTATTTCAAGGACCTTTTCAATGGGGCTCAACATGACTCTACTTGAAACAGAACCTCTTCATGATACTATTAGATTCAGGTTCTATTGTGCCTTGAAAAATTCTCAACAGAAATTGTCCCAAATGCTTTCAAGCATAGGCTCTTCCTCCCCAAAGCTAGGGATTTTCATAAGCTAGATTTAAATTTAATTCTTCTCTCCCAACGTCTTTTCATTTTAACTCACCATCTGACAGGGAATAGTTAGGATATAACCCAAAGCATATGTGGTAAGCTTGTTCCTCTCTGCCTAAATATGAGTTTAATAAAAAAAAAAAAAAGCAGTTAAACATATGTTAAAAATGAAGCAGTGCAGTTGGGGGCAAAGACTAAAAGGCGACACAACTATTTATTAGTTGTGTTTTTCATTTTCATGTTCAGAGAATTTTAAACCCTGATTTTTTTTTTTTCCAAGCTGCAGCCAGATCTGCACAGTTACGTGCTCTATTTTGGTTTTTATTTCCTACCAGTAAAGACTAGACTGTCAGTGTTGAAGTCCATGTCCAAAGCAATGAATGTCAATTACCAAATTAATGAATTAGGATCATTTTATATGCCAATTGTCCGAGTTAATAATGTCAGGACTTATAATGTTTTACCTCAAGAGAGAGCGTTGGCATTATGTATGGAAATCAGTTAAAGAAAGTGTTAAGTAATCTTGGCTCGTGGATTGCAGTTGAAGATTGATGAGATCGAAACAGGACAAATCAGATGTTTCCGTTTCTCCTTGTTGTTAACAGCTTTATTAAGACAATCCATCTGACTTGAAATCAGTGATTAGTCTTGACCTTGTAAGTGGAACTTAATTTGCCAGTTTTTCTTTTTTTGTGTCATAAAGATGAATCAAGGTAGAGACATCTTTTATCTTCGTGTACCCATCTACACAAACCATGCTTGTTTGAGAAGAGGACTGTGCCCGTAGCCATGGCTGTTTCTTTCATTGTAGTGAAACGAGGGCTGCAAGCCTTAGCTTTCCATTGCAGTGTGAATTTTCCCTATAGTAAATTCTTTGTCTATGTTTATGACGTCAGTGACAACTCTCTGTATCCACCTTCCATCCAAATGGACTGCTTTATTGAGAATGAGGTGACAGCAGGACAGAATGGAATGGAGGACGCTGAGGTAAGGCTCTTCTTCCAAAGACGTTGGCATAGAAAGGCATTTAAGACTCAAAATGATGAAGCAGTCATGGTGTATACTGTTCATTTGGATTTGTCTTTAAATTTGCTACTCAGAGAAGTTACGCGAAGTAGTAGACAAGGTGTGCTTCTGAACTCCAGTTTATAAATAGGGAAACCAAGGCTCTGAATGGCTAAGATGGTGAGTGATAGGACCTGGTTCTCACACCCCCTGTCTTTCTCTCTAACTGCGTTGAGTGGGTAACTTCCTATTTCTGAAGTTGCCCCTGGTCTGAGTTGGCAGAGAGGAGGAAAGGCAGTGTGTGCATCCTGCTAATTCTTCTATGTCATTTATTGCCACGTCTTTTTTATTGTTTGATTGTACGTGAATGCATGCAACTTTCTAAATAACATAGTGTACTTAGTTGTGGAATTTTGGACTAATGAAGTCAAGGATAAAGCATTAAAAGGTGGTAAATAGTCAGATATGAGCAAAAGAGAATTCCATCTGCATGCTAATTTTTTTCCATAGGATTTCTTCTATTCCCACGAATGATAAATATAAATTACTTGACTATTGCTTTAAGTCACAGATGGGAAACTTAGTTTTTCTTTCCTTCTATGAGTCAGATCTATTCCACCATCAAGGAGCTACCCAATGTCAGACATCACCCTTGGCCTCAGAGCTGCCCTGTGCTTCTTCCTGTTTATGTGCTCTGAGCACCTGCTTCACGGGAGAGCCAATCAACACCTGGCCTGTGGCAGCAGGTGGGGTGAGGCCAGATCTCCTGAGAGGACTAAGTCAAGTATTTTTCTTTAGCCCCCTTAAACCCAATAAAATAAACGTCATTCTCTTGGGTCTCATAGAGGAAAAAGGATAGCCATGAAATGTAGTAGACTGGATTTCAATTGTTTTTCAGTTGTTTACCCCCTAAAAAATAATTTTGAGATTTTTATGTGCCTTTCTAAAATTTACCATTAAAATTTTTTCATCATAAGTGTAAATAGTTGAAGAGGATATAATTGCTGGCAAATTATAAATATTGGTGTTTTTTCAATAAAACTGTTTGATCGCCTTTGAAAATGCATTCAGTGAAATCCAAATGTTTTGAGTGAATATTCACCATCATTCATTTTTTAAAATACATGAATAAGCTGCTCTTTAACAGTCAAAAATGTTACATCTTTTTTAAAACTTGTATTTCTATTATATTTCCCCGTGAAATTTTATCCTGTTACATATTTTTATGTTTAAAAGTCTTTTATTGCTACTGCTATCATAATCCTTTGCAATAACAATGTGTAAAAATAAATTTTAGAAGTTCCGTGATCAAAAACTCTAAGTAATAGTCTTCTAAATTGATTATTACAATAATTTTTAGTACCAAGTTGATTAAAGCAACATAAGTGTATTAAACATTTTGATAGCTATTAAACACAAGGAGTAAACATTTATTGGAAATGCGTTTCTTAATGAGATGGATGAGGCCTTACTTCCAATTATTTTAACCCATGGATGAATCTTATTTATTGCTTAAAGGTTCAACATCAGTTCTATTCCTAGTTTTAGTTTTTATGATGTAAGTGGTGAGAAACATTGTCTACATATTACGTGATGGGACAGATGGAGTTCTGTTAGAACAATATCATTTCTATCTTTAAGTCCTGAATTAGCCCAAAACACCAGCAGCGATATTTAGTCATCTCTCGGTTGGTTAGGTCTTGTTTGATTTTGCAAAAAGCAAAGAATTAGTGGGCACCCGACTTCCAAAAGCATTTGTTAACCATTCAACTTTCTCAGTGTATATCAAAAAATGTGTATCAGAAAGGCTATATTACCAAGACATTAAATGGGTAAAAATTATATTCCTTAAATAATTACTCTTTCACTTAGTGACATGCTGCTTAACTTGATCTACTTAGAAAGTGTTGGTAATTTAGAAATGTTGCTAATTTTAATAAACCTTGGCCTGCCAAACAATATTTTTATATAGTTATGGTAAAAAATGCTTTTATCACATTCTATAAATACATATTCCTCAAACCTTGGATCTGCAGATTTAGTTCATTCAGTGCATAGATAATATGCCCTAATTATCTGTCCTCATTATTCAATCAGCCAGCCAAGGCAGATTTATTTTGTGTCAGAAAAAGTCCGACTTCATTTTTCAATGAACATGTTTTTCGATATGTTAATATGCATCCCTGTGACAACCATATCACTCCTGAATTCAGATTGAATTTGACTAAAATGTAGCTCTGTGAGGACAGGGGTTTTTTGATTTTCTAAAAACTAATTTTTAT
This sequence comes from Mesoplodon mirus, assembly GCF_964341445.2. Taxonomy (NCBI): domain Eukaryota; kingdom Metazoa; phylum Chordata; class Mammalia; order Artiodactyla; family Ziphiidae; genus Mesoplodon; species Mesoplodon mirus. Next base: position 51,612,030 of record NC_138979.1, on the reverse strand, counting down.
TGGAGTATAGTTGATTTACAATGTGTGTTACTTTCTGCTCTACAGCAAAGTGATTCAGTGATGAATATACATATACCCACCCTTTTTCAGATTCTTTTCCCCATGAAGGTTATTACAGAGTATTGAGTAGAGTTCCTTGGGCTATATAGTAGGTCCTTACTTTGACTTTTTCTTTTTAAGGGAGTAATTGTTCAATAAATATTTGTCAGAGAAAGAGAGTGATTGAGAGAGAGAGAGATTTGAGAGAGACTGAGACTGAGGATTGGAGCTGGGGAACCCTGAGCTTGTGGCCTGGCTGTGAGAAGGCTGTACAGCCATCGGTAGTCCTCACTGACTTTCTTGGCTCTAATGGGCTGTCTACCTCTTTACAAAAGACCCAAAGCCCTACCCACCTTGGCCTTATTAGTCACCTTGATGACAGGAGGCTTACTTTTAACCCATATATCAAGTTGGTCCTTTCTGGAGCCCTCCGGTGCTGTTCATGGCTCTGGGCAGGGTGGCCCAGTAGATTTGCGATGGGTGAGAGTGATGTCTTTCTGCTGCAAAGTAGGAGAAGGAGGTGTAGAAGGGGCAAGGGGGCAGGTGAGTGTGCTGGAATGAACTCCTCAGCACAGGTGTATGCAGACAAATTGAGGACAGAATCTTAGAGAAAGGAAGATTCTGGAAGTTAATTCCCTTAAAACTATGTGTCCATGTCCTTCTTGGAAGGCTTTTTGTGACACTTCAGTTGTATACCTTTCCTAGTTTAGAGAAAGGAATAACTTTTAAAAGACTGAGGACTGTAATTCGAAGAAGGCTGGAATTTGGGAGGGGAGGGACAGGCCAGTCAAATCTAATGGGCATTGATAATCAGGCATTCTTCAGGCAGAATATATAATATTTCCCTTTGATTTTAAGTCCGTGGTCTTCCCTAAGACAATGAAAACTATGTATTAGGCATAACTTGGAGAATGCCACTTCTGGGATTGGTGTGTTCCAGAAGACTGGCTAGGGAAAGGGGAAACAGCATTTATTGAGCAAGTATTATACGTGCCTTTGCACTTTATTTCTTGCTTTGCATTAGGGGGCTAAGTGACCCTTCCCAGGGCACATGGTCAATAAGTGGCTGCCTGACTCCAGAGTCCATTTGGGAAGTAGTCTGTCAGCTACTTCCTGCCTCTTCTTGAATCCTCCTGGATCCCAAGGAGTCAGATGATCACAGTCAGAGTATTATCTTGAAAGAAGAGCTCATTTTATTTTTTTCTTAGTTGCAAAGGAAATACACGCTCATTGTGGAGATCATGAAAGCCACAGAGAAGCACAAAACAGTAACCAAAAATCATCTGGAGCCTACCCCTCAGAGATGACTATGGACATTTTAGAGTGGATGTATTCCCAAGGAAGGACACATGTACCCAGACTTACACCCAGTCATTTTCACGTCAGAGAGAAAGCTTGTGTGGTTGAGACCAGCCCCCACCTGAGTTTAAATTTCCACTCCCCGTTTACCAGTTTCTTTATCTGTGAAAAGGCAATAATAGTACATACTTCATGGGGTTGTTGGGAGTGTTTCAGTAGCATACAGTAAGCAGGATGGATGGATGATGGATGGATGGATGGATGGATGGATGAATGGATGGATGGATGGACAGATAGGTAGGTAGGTAAGTAGGTAGGTAGGTAGGTAGATTAGATAGACAGATAGATAGGGAGAAAGACAGACGGACAGCTAGCTAGATAGCTTTCTTTTAGACTTTTCCCCCCTTTGGTTAGCAACATTTCCTGAACATTTTTTTCCCATTTCATTCATCACTGCTGCCCTAGGTATGACTCTTAATCACGTCCGTTGTATGCATGTAACACAATTGACGTGACCAGTTGTCACACTGTTGGGCTCTCAGATTGTTTCCAACTGTTTTCTGTTCTAAACAATGCTGGGATGAACATCCTACTGAATATGACTGATACAGTTAACTTCTAAAAGTGTGATTGCTGCACTGGAATCTACACATTTAAGGCATTTTCAACATGTTACCTAATTTAACTTCAGAAAATTCTACTAATTTATATTCCCACTCTAAATAGACATGAGAATGTCTGTTTGCACAAACCCTCACCGACATTGGTATTATCTTTCTTTTTCATCTTTGCTAATTGGATAAGTTTAAAAAAGTGTAACACATTTTGGTTTGCATTTCTTTGATTGTAAGTGAGGTTTGACATTCTTTTTTATTTCTTTGGACTTAAAAAAAAATCTGACACTGAGAACGCATGCAGGTATTTTTTCTTCTTATGATGCTTACTGTTATTTACTCGCAAGTTTGTATCATCTCTTTTCTGTAGGAGGCATAAAATTAAAGTTCAGCTTTCCTGGAGTAGGTATGTATGCATAAGAGGTTTAATCAATAACTGACAGAGGAAGTGGGGTTCAGAATGCCCCCCGCCCAGGTCTCTGTGGATTCTTTCTCTTGATTCTGGCTGCTGCTTCTCTGACAGGTGTACTTCTTAGTACTTCTGAGGACCTGGACCAGACAGCCCTCAGCTCTCTCTCTGCCCAGTGTGCCTTGGGACTCTGGATGCTGCAGAAATACGTATGGTCTGGAGAATGCAAAAGGTCACAGGCTTATTTTTAGATGGGAAAAATAAGACTCCATTTTAAGCATAAAGAATCCTTTAATAGGATGTGCCCCCTTGCTGGGTGGTTTGGATTCTGGTATTAGTCTCTGTCTGTCTCCCTCCCCAGCCTACCTTCCCCTCCCTCCCTCTCTCTCTCTGTCTCTCTCTGCCTTTCTTTCTGGCAGATTACACTTTCCCATAACAAGAAGTGCTGTCAATAAAGAAAGCAAATGCATAACAAGTAATTTAAATAATAGAAAAAAAATGCCCTAAACCTAGGAAGACCTTCTTGTTTGTAAACTGACAGGGTGAGAAGGATTTTTCTCGCTTTACATAGTTGAAACCTCAGCTCATCTGAGTTCTCTTCACTCTGGGTTCTGAAACCTGTGAGAGAATTCCCTGTTGCTTCAGATCCTCCATGTTGGGATTTTGGTCCCCACCACCACCCGCAAATTTTTTTTGTTTTTGACCTCGAGAAAAGATTTCTCATCTTTGGAGAGATTGAAAGAGCCTTAGAGTGAGTCTATGTGAGAGAGACGCAGAGACAGAGAGAGATGGGGAAGCGGCAGCCAGGGCAACGCCTGCGCCTTTCTCCCATCAGCTCCCCTGTTTCATTTCCTTCCCACCAGGGACAGAGGCCAGGCCTTGTTAGCCTCTGCTGGAGTGAATTGGAACTATTATCCGTACCTTTTCTCACGTTTCAGCCAATTTCTTTCTTCTTCTAAAAGCAATCTGGGATAAGGATAAAGTCTTCCTCAAAGCTGGCTCTTTTCTCCACTCCCATGGTGACCTTGTTTTGCATTTTGCAGTTGAAAGGACATGAAATAAACTTTAAAACGTGCCTGATTCAATAAATATTCACGGGCCTCACAGATACACACAAGCCCACATGGTCAGTAGGACCACACTCAGCATATGAAGGCATCAAAGATAAATCTAGTTTGTCTTTGAATTTGAAAAGTTTGCATCTCCCAGCTGGAACCCTCGAGTGGGCCTGCCTTCATATATATTCAATACCAGCACCAATGGGATCCTAATTAATGAGTTTGTTAATTCTTCTTGCCAGCTGGGGACAAAAACTATTGTTAGGTCTCTAGCCATTGTGTGTGTGTGTGTGTGTGTGTGTGAATTTGGAATCTCCAGATTTCAAATCACTAGGTCAGCAGATTATATAGTCTTTTCCATCCCTCAAGATTTTTTTTTAAAGGGTAGACATTGTTTCTTATAATGGCTAATCATCAGAAACAACTTTTTTTTTTTTTTTTTTTTTTTTTTGCGGTACGCGGGCCTCTCACTGTTGTGGCCTCTCCTGTTGCGGAGCACAGGCTCCGGACGCACAGGCTCAGCGGCCATGGCTCACGGGCCCAGCCGCTCCGCGGCATGTGGGATCTTCCCAGACTGGGGCACGAACCCGTGTCCCCTGCATCGGCAGGCGGACTCTCAACCACTGCGCCACCAGGGAAGCCCACAACTTTCTTTTAAGACTGAATGCTATATAATTTTTCATAATGGACACACAGTGATAAATGTTACATAGTTACGTCCTTGTATTTTCAAGTGACTTACAGAAAACCCGTTCTGTGACATTGGTAAGCACAAGATATTTATATTCCCTTGCTGGGTGCATCCAATAACTCCATTTCAAATTAGAACATCAGCTCCAAGGATGAAAGGATCACTTCTCCGAGTTTAAATCCTAAAGAGGCATCATTCATGAGAACGATTTGCTTGCAGAGATTATCTCTCTGACTAGATGATGTTTTGGATAAAGTAAGAAGTGGGCTGACTAGTTCCTAAATTACAGATAGGCTGCGCTCTGAAACTCTAGGGTATTTTTTCAATATGATACAAGCCCTTTAATTTCTCTGCATGGCATTGTTTTAGCGCCAAGCAAGGCTCCTCAAAGCCCAAGATTAAATTAGGAGAAATCCCCCCTGCTGCTTCTATTGAATTGAGTTAATATAATGAGTTTATTGTTAAATTAAACAAAATGAAACTTGCCATGTGGAAGAAATATGGCTGAGATCGCAGTGGGATGTTGTTTTTCCCTTCCTACCTTGCTTCTATGTTACTTAGAGGTGGCTTATGGGCTCAGAGGCTACAACTCCAACATGCTGATGCACCTTTCCCTGGGAGATGAAAGCCGGGAGTTAAAGTTGGCACACGAAGCAGCACGCAACCTCAAGCTTTGAAGATGGTAAAATGTGGTACCCAGCCTTCCTACGACGAACTTCTCCTTCGTAGGTGCAGCTGCCCGTGCAGCATGGATGTGGCTTCTGGGTCCCTCCCCTTGCTTCTATTACAAGGGTGAAACCAGCTGACCTACCTCAACAGCCCAGCAGAGAGAGGACCTTATTAGTCAGCAGCCAGCTTCCCAGCTGCCCCTCCTGTCCATTGGCTAGCCCGCCCAGCTACAATCTGTTCGATATTTGCTGTCTCCATCATATAACTGGTACCCTTTTCTCTTGTTCACTTGATCTGACTCTTGCCCAGACCTTTGCATGGCTGGGTCCTTTTTGTCATTCTGTTCTTGGTTAAATGTCACTTCTTCAAAGAGTTGTTTTTCCCTTTGCTACATAGAAGTAGCCCCTTAGTCACATTCTGTCATATTCACTCATTTTATTTATGTCATATTTCTTGCTACAGAAGATATCTTCATCACTGGCTGGTGTGTTTACAGCTGCTCACCCCTCTCCCCAGTAGAGTGAAAACTCTATCAAGGCACAGGCCATGGTGGCATCGCCCACTGTATCCCACAATGTCTAGAATGCAGGAGGCACTCAGTAGATACTTGAGGAAAGGGCGTCTTCTCAGTCTGCCTATGTGACCTGGAGCAGGCTTCTTGACCTCTCTGAACTTTAGATCCCTCACTTAGGACAAGGAGATAAAAAATGTGCTTTCTCTGCCTCTTGGAGCTCATATCATACTCAGCCAGCAAGTATATTATTAACTGTCTGCTGTTCCCAAATGGAAAGCTGAGCTCTAAGCTGAGTTATTAATGACTTTGCTATAGCACACTCTTCCCTTCCCACAAGGATTTGTAATTCACTTTTCAAAAGCATCATTTCCTCCAGCAGACCATGGATTAGAAAGTATCATCTCTATCCCAGCAGTGACTAATATAGTGATGAGCTGGCAAGTGGGTGAAATGGCAGGCCAGAACCAGAATGTTGGGAGGACCTTCAAGAAACTATTGGGTCAAACATTTGTTCTTTAATAAGGAAATTTAAAATGAAGAGTCCTCCGCAACCTACTTGATACTCTTTATTAACCTACTCATTTGAGAGAAAGTTTTTTTATTTTTATTTTTTAGGTTATTTTTAATTAAACAATTATCTTGAATCTGAATCTGAAAAAGAATATAAAAATATATATGTATAACTGAATCACTTGCTGTACACTTGAAACTAACACAACATTGTAAAATATACTTCAATTTTAAAAAACTCATCAAATTATACACTGTGAATAAATGCTATTATACGAATTAACCCTCAAAGCTGTAGGAAAACATTTATTTATTTTTATTTATTTATTTTTTTTGCGGTATGCGGGCCTCTCACTGTTGTGGCCTCTCCCGTTGCGGAGCACAGGCTCCGGACGCGCAGGCTCAGCGGCCATGGCTCACGGGCCCAGCCGCTCTGCGGCATGTGGGATCTTCCCGGACCGGGGCACGAACCCGTGTCCCCTGCATCAGCAGGCAGACTGTAGGAAAACTTTTTTTTTAAAATAACTATTACAAGTTTAAAAAAATTTTTTTTAAGATTCTTTTGAGCTGGGAAGAATCTTAGAAATCATTTGCTGCAGACTTCACGCCTTACAGATGAGGAAACTGAGGCCTGCAGAGGGTTAGATATTTATCCACAGAGTCCTCACTTGTTTGTGACCAGAGGGTCTACCCAGGCCTCCTTATTCTCTGGCTTATCCCTTCCCTCTTGGCTGGCTTCCCTTCTCAACTGCCCACCTGAATTTCTCCTGCTTTCACTTAATTTTCCAAAAGCCTCTTATAAAAAAGTCACTCATGTACATGATGATAGTCATCAGGGTGCCCTTTTTCTTTTCTTCTGAAGTCACAACCACCCTAATTCCACTAATCTGTCCTCACTCGATCTGCTTTCCATCTAGTTAGTGATCTGTTTTCCATCTAGTTAGCGGCTTTGTTCCTCCAGAGTAAATCCTGTCTTCTCCCTCTGCCCCTCCCATTGCCGAAATTTGGCCTCTGTGCACTAGTGCTGAATAGAAATGCGGAGACAGAGTTTTGGGTGAAGTAGAAAAGAACAGCTTTGTTGCTTTGCCAGGCAGAGGGGGCCACAGCGGGCTAATGCCCTCAACACTGTGTGTCCCACCCTGGAGGCCGTAGTGAGGAGTCACGGTGTTCAAGGAGTAGGGTGTGGTCAGCTCATGGACCTTCTTCTGATGGTTGGTGGTGAGGTAATTGGGAGGCAACATCATCAACCTTCTGGTTCCAACCGGTCTGGGGTCTACGTGCTTGCGGACAGCAGACAGTTAACTTCTTCCACCTGGTGGGGGTTTCAGGCTCTGCAATACAGCTCAAAGGACGTGACTCAGGATATTATCTCTAGCCCTTGCGGAGGAACTAAAGGTCCTTGACTTTGTTTAATGGCTAAACTATTATTATTTTGGCTTGCTTGACTGTTTTCCAATCTTTCTGCAGTTTCTCACTTCCCTGATTAAATTTATTCTTTTACTAAAGTTTTTCTACAGACAAGAGGCAGGTGGAGGACATGGGTGGAGGTCTATTCTGGGAAGGCCTCATAGGGTCCTGCTCGTTACACTCCTTAGAGGGCAGTGGCCAGACATCACCTCGCCCTGCTGCTCTCCTGAGCATTCACCTCTCAGCCTGTGATCCCTTGACTTCGGACTTCTCTCACCAGCCTTATTGTCAGTTTCAGCTATGGAAGGTTCACTTGGCATCTGATAGCATGCCTCGATGCCTCTCATCTTTTATATTAGTTGGCTGGTCAGTAGGACAGTCTGTTCTCAACCTTAAAATTTGTGTACTTATCGCCTAAAAATGTCCAGTTAATGTTAGGTAAACCTGTATAAACCACATGTTAGGCTGATTAAAGTATGATTTAGTATAATGAACATTTTTATTTAGTGTAACGAACATTTAAAAAATTCTTGCCATCGTCATCAAGAAGGACTAAACATCCAATGTATTTTCCAAAAAGATCTTCTTTAGCTAATAATAAAAAAAAAAACCCTAACTGCTAAGTATATCCTATAATTTTAATCTGTTAAGTGATCCGAACTGTGAAACGTTCATGCTAAAAAACAGTTTGCCTTTCCAGCTGTTGATCTGCTCTAAACATTGAACGTTACTGAACAGGAAGTCTTCCTTGCAGCCTCAAAGTAATTCTCACTGTTAGGATGCTTTTTGAGGAGGGATGAGGGGCAGACTAATTTTTTTGTCTGCAGTTCAGCTGTTTTCATTTTCTTTTAACATATAAAGTCTGTTTAGAATTTGCCCCCAGAACCTGATGTAATTCTAAATGGCCACAAGCTGGTTTTCATGGTCCTCTATTGGGAAAGGGTGGAGTCTGCTTTGAAGCTAGCAGAAGAAACAAGAACCCAGCAGCAAAATCCCTTCCTTCCCTTCTTGTCCACGTGCACAAAGGCTCCATGGATCCTTTTGAAGGCTGAGCCCCAAGCTACACATGTACATGAAGCCATGATAGGACTGGGGACAGGGAGAGGTGGGGAGCAGAGGTAGTTTAAGCTTGAACACCTGTGTGAGGGCAGGTGTGTACACAGCCTGCCATATAGTGAAGAGCATGTCTAAAATACAACATACCTGCTCCTTTCAAACATATGAAGATTTCTCCATGTAATATGGGGATATTTTTTATTTGGCTTCAGAGATAAACTAATATCCATGAATTATGAGCTACCAGGATAAAGATTTCAGCTCTATGTTGGGAAGAAATCCTCTAAGAGTCTGGGCTGCCAGTAGCGGGGTGGACCTTAGCGGTAGAAGATCCCCGTCTCTAAGAAGAACCTCCACGTTCAAAGTACTCCAGGAAACCTCCCACAGCAGTGTCTTAAGGCCCCACACACAAGGGGATGAATCTTTCCATCACACAGTGAGGATTTTTAACTACTCCACAAACAACTGTTACTCAATTTTATTTTCTATGCCAGAGGACCAAACAAGATTTAATTTCAAAAGAAATTCTGCTTTAAATAAAAAAACAGACCAAAAACCTGCTCGGAAACCACGACGCCTTATGATTATTCCGCTCCCTTCTAGCTCTGGGGTGCTGTCACTGTAGTAGAATCCAGGATAGTTGGACATTGGGTTCTGGGTCCCCAAAACAACCACTGTCTCTCAAGTGGGTTCAGTTCTGTATATGGGCAGTAGTAAGTCACCCATGTTCAGTGTGGCTGGTGGAGATCTGAACGTCCTATTGGCGTCTGTTCATTGTGACTCTCTCGAGGAACAATATGTTGGAGACATGAGCAAGAACATTGGTTTTGTTTTGGTTTATTAAACATAAGAATTGGTTTCCATGGGATTATGGTTCTTTTACCTTATCATTGGCAGTTCTTAGAGCTACAGAGAGATGGATGACTTGCCAATCAGTGAAGCACAGTTAAAAGAAGCACTGACATCCAAATAGGAGAAAATGTGGGTTTGTGGTGATAAAATTGCCTTTGAGAATATTTATTCTAGGAATGGGGTATCAGCAAACATGAATTAGAGTTTTTAAAAGCCTAACTATTATAGAGAAGATATACATGAGTACCTTCTAAGGAGATAAACGTGTGTAGTTAAGTGTAACACTAGACTATCTTAATTTTTAAAAACATACTTTGTTTGAGAAGGAAGCTTTCTCGGGAAAAATATTTTTCTGAAGATATTTTAAAACACTAAATATTACTTTGTAGAAAGTTGATTATAGATATAAATAACGTATTTGTTTTAAAATATTAGTAGAGGGCTTCCCTGGTGGCGCAGTAGTTGAGAGTCCACCTGCCGATGCAGGGGACATGGGTTCGTGCCCCGGTCCAGGAGGATCCCACATGCTGCGGAGCAGCTTAGCCTGTGAGCCATGGCTGCTGAGCCTGCGCGTCTGGAGCCTGTGCTCCACAACGGGAAAGGCCACAACAGTGAGAGGCCTGTGTACCGCAAAAAAAATAATAATAATAAATAAAATATTAGTAGAGGACAGCATTTAAAACACGAATAATGAAAAACTGAAAGGAGAAACAGACTTGAGAGCCAGATGATCCATGTTTGGCAGAAATGGCTACGTATTCTTTGGAAAATTGCTTTCCTTCTGTGAGCCTCAATTTTTTTTTTTTTAAACATCTTTATTGGAGTATCATTGCTTTACAATGGTGTGTTAGTTCCTGCTGTAAAACAAAGTGAATCAGCTATACGTATACATATATTCCCATATGCCCTCCCTCTTGCGTCTCCCTCCCACCCTCCCTATCCCACCCCTCTAGGTGGTCACAAAGCACCGAGCTGATCTCCCTGTGCTATGTGGCTGCTTCCCACTAGCTAGCTGTTTTACATTTGGTAGTATATATTAGTCCATGCCACTGTCTCGTCCCAGCTTACCCTTCACCCTCCCAGTGTCCTCAAGTCCATTCTCTACATCTTGAGCCTCAATTTTTATGTTGATTTAATAAGGGAATTAGACCAGATAATCCAATGCCTTTTCACCTCTTAACTTCTTTCATTCTCTTCCTGAATTGAGCAAGTGTTCTTATTCCATCTGCAAATCAGTAGTAGTTCAAACAAACCAACCACACTACCAGCCAGTACTCCCCACATCAAGGCTTTTGAGACTAAGTCAAACACCTAATATACTTTACTTTCAGATTATAAGAATAGTAGTAACTGGTCAGCTCATGTGTAACATACAACATTATCATCTCTCCCTCCAAAAAAAAATCTTTCTGAGCTACTCTGAATTATTACAAGCTCCTAAAATGTATCTGAGGATCATATAGGAAATATTTTCAGTTCTTTGGAAAGTATTCCATTATGTAAAGGATAACTGATGAAGTGATGTAATGTATGTTTTTTTCTGTACATTTTTACAGTGACAGCCGCTTCAGTAGGCTGGTCTAGATGTAGACACAGTACTGGAATGTGAGCCCTTACATTGTAAATTTTTATGCAGATATAATTAAAACAAAATGCACAGATCTTATGATTCAGTTCAGTGAGTTTTGACAGTTGTATATGTTCATGTAATCACCACTCAAAATAAGATCTAGAACATTTCCATCCCTATAGAAACTTCCCTTATGTGAGCACTTGTTTTAGTATCTTAGTTCCTAATTTTTGTTCTTTTTGTTCAATTATCAAATAATCCATGAAGAAGAATCACAGAGAAAGTGGACAGTTCAATAAGGAACTTGGATTGCTCCTTACAGGAACACTCTCTTTGCCTTGAGCTTGATTCAAAGTATTAATTGCTTTCCTTGAACTGAATGTCCAGATGCACGCTCCTTTTGTCATGTTCATATTCTGTGTGTGGACAAAATGTGTAAGTAAATATGTGTGGCATACTGTTTTGTCTTAGGGACCATTCACAGAGCAGCCTTCACTGTCTTGTGGGGAAACATCAGGGTATTCTGCCAGGGTGTCCACAGACTCCAGTTTGATGAGGTGATCTGAAAAGAACTATCCATCAGGCATTTTCTGGTGGCCTTGAGTTGGGCCATTACATGTGCACTCAAGATACCTGGGGACAAGAGTCCTTGTGTTGCAGGCTTTTCACTGAGTGAGCTAGATGAAACCCCACCAGGCTGAAAGGAGAGCTTGTCAATTAGGGGAGGATGTTGGGGAGGGGGGGATGGAGGAACAAGTAGAGGAAGATTCTTCTCCCAATGTCACCTTTATCAGAACCTGGAGCCCAGAGGTGGAGGGGGGTGCTGGTGAGTTCCTAAAGGCCTGGAGGCCACACACTGGCCAAGAATCTCTCAGCAACAGCTCCAGAAGATCTGCCACACCTGAGGCAGCTCCTCATTTATCTGAGCCTCTGTGCCCGGACTGCTAACAACCAGCTCAAATTGGCTGATTTTTCCACATTTGTCAGGGAGCCAGCTGCACTGGTTCAGCTGAGCATCTGCAGAAAGGGAAGCAGAGAACTAGGAGAAGAAAAAAAAAAGCTTTTAAGTCATTATTCTTATTCATTTCCCTATTCTCTGCCCCACCCCCTTGCAGTCTCCACTGCCATGCCTCCTCTTCTTCTTCTTTTTTTAAAAATCTTTTTATAACAATCTTTTCCTTTATGTGGTGAGAGCCCTTGGCATCCTTCCAGTGACCTGTCTGTAGAGACATACTCCTCCCTTATAATTAGGCCTTTGTTACACCACTCCCTGATTTTCTTCTCTTTCTTTCCTTTTTAAAGCTTCTGGCCCTTGACACCCCAATGCCCCAGTGGAATAACCACACTTGTTAAAACGAAAGGTCTTTAAAAGGGTGATCAAGTTGGCTTCCTCAAGTAGGCCTGTGGGTTCATTCAGGCCTGTGGTTACAATGGACGAGGGCATGGAAGGACCCAAAGTAAGACGTGTGTTGAGATGTCTTCATTCTTGTCGCCACCTCACCTACAGAGCTCGCCTAGCATTCCAGTCCCTATTCTTGGGCCTGTTCATTTCTGGATCACAATTTCTATATTTCATCATTCTTGGGTTATAATCATACAGGTTTCTGGGCAGGAGGATGGGATTTCTCGTTGTCAAATACTTCTGTAAAGACAGAAAGAGCTAAACCCCAAAGAGGCAGGGGGAGCCAGGGATGGAGGTGAATGCAGCTAGACTCCATTCTCCTGGGGCTCATGCAGTGATGGTCAGAGGAGAAGGGGCACACTGTGATTAAGCTCAAGAAGGGAGATACAGATCTGATTATTTACACAAATACTTGGTTGCATTCCATTCAGTCCTCTTAAAGAAAATTGGTACCAGGGTATATGTAGTAACAGCTACTACATTTGAGGGGACTTAGAGTGAAAGCCTGGAAATCTCACAGTCACTGAAGTCTTCAGAATATAAAGAAGAAATTATGAGAGGCTTTAGTTTTCCTGCATCAGGATTGGTGATGTCCCATTCTGCTCCCTTTGTTTTGAAATCTGTGGTTCATAAACAAATGCCAAACAGGCTAGATAGCCACTCTTGGTGATCTCTCTTTCTTGAAGGTGGCTTTTAGAAACGAAAAGCTTGCCCAGTCCAAACTTGGACATGATATCAGATTTTTGTTTGTCCTCAGATTGATTTCCTTATTAACCCAAAGTGTTACCAAGTAACACTTAGTGGGCTTAAATCAGATGAGAGATAACACTAAGGTTTTGGGCTTCCCTGGTGGCGCAGTGGTTGAGAGTCCGCCTGCCAATGCGGGGGACATGGGTTCGTGCCCCGGTCTGGGAGGATCCCACATGCCGCGGAGCGGCTGGGCCCGTGAGCCATGGCTGCTGAGCCTGCGCGTCCGGAGCCTGTGCTCCGCAACGGGAGAGGCCACAACAGTGAGAGGCCCGCGTACCGCAAAAAAAAAAAAAAAAAAAAAAACTAAGGTTTTGTTCCCACTTTTATGGATTTTAGGGGTTTGGGGTGTAGATTGTATTTCATTCCCCTTTGAAAATTATGTGTCTGTGGAGTATTAATTATAAGGAAAAAGTGGGGTTTTTTTTTTTTTTGGTGGGGCAGGGGTAAACAGAGATCCACCCCCAAGTTGTCTTTATAACCAGCCTCCTAGTAGAACTATTTATAGGTGTGTAGTTAAAGAATACCAAATGCTCTTCCTCATGGTTTAAGAGATTGAAGTTAGGTCCCTTGGGACAAGTTTGGATTGGGTGAATGAAAATTAAATGGGGTATTGATTGTAAAGGCATGTCTAAAACATTGAAGCTAGATCCCAGGTTTGTAACTTGCTTCGTAAGTTACTTAGCCAGTCTTTGAAAGAGGATCGTTAATACCTTCGTCACAATAATTTGGTGAAGATTAATGAGATCTTGTGTATGAAGTGCCTGGTAGGATGCTAGAATAATGCACAGACTAGCCATTTTTCAAAGGCCTGCAGTGTGCTTTTTCAACTTAGAAAAGTTACCCCTATCCAAGTAAGAGCTGAGTTTAACAATGAGAAACTGTAGGTAACCAACTGCTATCTATGTTGTTAGGTATCCCATGCCAAGGACAGGTAAGTGTAGAAGAGTGTGACCATGCCTTCCATTTCAAAATAGTCTGGTGACTAGAGGGGAGGGTGTAGGTGCGTGAGACACCTCCAGTCTATGGATCACTTGTTTTCTGCTGAAGCACTTGGAGGTTTTGAATCCAAGAAAGCCTTTTCCTATAAGCACAGTGAAACAGTGTTTTAAGTATCAGCTAGGTACCCAAAGTAAACTTTTTTTTTTAAAGCACAGACTGACTTTTGCTTGCTTAGCATCTATAGTATTTTTTTTTCCTGTGAAACAGTGCATTCTGATGTCTAGGTAGAAATCATTCGCCTACATCTCCACAACTTATGTGAGTGGTTCTCTGACAAGTTCTGTGGTGTCACAGGCTCTGACTGTGGGATAAGGGCTGACAACAGATGAGTAGATGCTCATGGAGATAAACTTGAACCTTTTCAACAACTGAGGCTGCCGGAGAGGGAAGCCGTCCCACTGTAGTTCCCCAGCGAGATCTAGACCGGATCCTCAACTCTAACTGGGGGACAAAGGGTTCCTGACTATCTTTGTTCCTATTCTTATATATGAGTTATCTATAAATTGAAAGTATGTTGTGTCAGGTAGGACCCACCCTCTGTGAGTTGTAATGACAGATTTGTAATGCACAGGTTATATAGGTCTGTAATCCTCCGGCAAATGTAGGAAATACAAATACCAAGATTTCCCCTCCGTGAATGCCAATGCTTCTTAAAATATGATCCCTGGACCATCAGCATCTCCTGGGAACTTGTTAGAAATGCAAATTCTAGAGCTTCACCCCAGACCCCCTAAATCAGAAACTGGTGATAGGACCCAGCCTGCTAAGGGTGTCTAGTGGACACTAGAGTTTGAAGGTTACTAGTGTAAGTATAGGATTCTTGTCTATACTGCAGTCTTTGGGGCAAAGGATGCCTGTGGAAAGTGGGCTGAAGAGAGTTCTGTGGACAAGATGAGGGGCTCAGTAAACTTTTATGGCTTTTATTGGGAATTTATTTCTGAAAGTGGGGATGCCAGATAAAATCCAGGAAGCCCAGTTAAATTTGAATTTTAAATAAAAAAATAATTTTTTTAGTGTAAGTGTGTCCCATTTGATGTCCTGTGTTTTTATTTGCTACATCTGGCAACTCTGTCTGGAAGTAAAGTTGGGTTGTGTAGAAACTTGGCAGACACCATCTTAAACAAGTGGTCAAGGTTAACATCACTAGTGATAAACCATGTTAATATTATATGCTCCCTGATAAGACGTGATCAGAAAAGCACTTCACCTCTTGAGCTGTTTTTCTGCAAAGTCCATAACCTTAATTTAATCATTAGAAAACATCAGACAAACCCCAACTGAGAGACTCTTCAAAAGTGTCAAGGTCATGAAAAACAAAGATTGAGAAACTGTCACCAGTTGAAGGAAAAAAACAGACATGGCTCATTAAATGCAATGTGGGATTCTGGACTGGATCCTGGAAAGAAAAAAAGACGTTCATGGGAAAACTGGCAAAAGTTGAATGAAGTCTAATGTTCAGTTACTAGTAATGTACTAGTAATGTTAATTTCTTTGTTTTAAGAAATGTACTGTGGTTATATGTGACATTAACATTAGGGTAAGCTGGGTAAAGGCTATATGGAAACTCTCTGTACCGTGGGTCCTCCTTATCCAAGGGTTCGGAATCCATGGATTCAGCTCCATATCTGTGGATGTGGAACCCGTGGATACAGAGGACCACCTGTACTACACCATTTTATATAAGGGACTTGAGCAGTCGGGAATTTTGATATCTGCAGGGTGTCCTGGAACAAATCCCCCATGGATACCAAGGGACAACTATGCTATTTTTGCAGTTCTTCTGTAGATCTAAAATTATTTCAAACTGAAAAAATTTTTTAAAGTTGGATTGGGTATACATTAAGAGCTTTGTGAGTACCACCTTCCTTTGTTTTCTTATGGAAACAAATATTTTACTTAAATGCTGAACTGTGTGAGAACATTTAGATGAATTACAAACACATGGGATATGGATCATCCAACGCTATAGGGGCCAGAAATGTTGCAGTAGTTTTAAATCTGCCAGAGCAAATGTAGTCTTCTCCATGAGGGTATAATGTGTTTTGCCTGGACACTCATGGGAATCCGTATTTACTGTCATGGCTTATTCACCCCAAGTGGACTGAGATGGCTGGCTGGGAAGGAGGAGAGTAGAGCAGTGGGCTGGCTGTGTAAGAGGACATTGCGAAAGGGTGGCTACTCAGGTATCTTGGTTGTTCTGGAAAATTCTGTTAAATTGCCCCAGTTTAGAGTTTTATCTGCGAAGTTTGGTCTGTATGAGCCCATGAGGCTGTGGATGAGACAGTAGATTTTTCAGCCAAAGAGATTTTCACAGCGCCAGCTTGCAAACGGTTGACCAACTTTTTCTGGACCTCATGGTTTCAGATAAAAACCTTCGGGTAGTGCCTCTACTTGTAGGCATTTGGATCAGGCTGTGAGTTTAGTTTATTCCCCATCCCCTCCCACCCCACCCCCTTCAGTCGTTCCTTTATTTCCTTGCATGGGGATGTGTATGAGATGATAAGTCCCCAGACCACAAGGACTGTGGTGTCGTCTTCCTAGAAACTGAGATGGTCAGCGCCCTCCCCACAACAAAAGGCCCAATGACTGCAGTTAGCACCTCTGTGGAGGTTTAGGTTAACTTCATCCCTAGCTCAGTCCTTAAAAATGAGTGTGGCCTAAATCCTACCATTAGTTGGAACTCTGTGTCTCAGACAAGTCTCATTTTCAAACTGTCCTCACCATCATTCCAAACCCATGGGCCTTTTCAGTGCCATTTCCTCCAGCAGGGCTCCCTTTTTCTTCCCTGTTTGAAACTCTTGTGCTTATTAATAAAATATTTAAAAGCATATATTATAGTACTTAGATTTTTTTATACTGATTTTTTTCACTAAACACTGGTTCATATCTGCTTCTCCAAAGACTTGATTTTATTTATTCACTTATCATAATTCTCTTATTTCATATTGTTAGATAATAATTTATTACTATTTATTAATATTAAATGTTTAAGATTTATCAGTAATTTATGTTGATATTTCTTATTGTTTGGTTGTTTCTAACTTTCTACCATTTTAAATAACAGTGGGATTTATATTTTTAAAACATGACTAGTTTTAAGTTCTTTTTCATCTTTTGAATCATTTTTATTAGGGAAAACTCTTAGGTATAGTATTATTGGACACAAAAACTCTTAAAATTTTTAGGACTTTTGATATATATTGCCTGTCATTTTAATTTTTGCATGTCTAAAATGACCCCAAATGTCCTCTGTTATCCTCACTAATCCACGCCTATCGCCTCTCTGACCACCCACGATGAGACTCCCCTCACCCAGTGTGTAGTTTCCAAATAAGTTCTACCTACTTCTTGATTCCATCTCTAGTGTTCCTTTTTTTCTTTCATTTATTTATTCATTCAACAAGCAGTCCCGCTTGCTTTAATGGTATTATAGTTTTGCTCTTTGGTTTTTGGCTAGAAGTCAACTTGATACTGGAAGTTCTGCTCTCTTCCCACTTGCTTCTGGGAAGAAGAATGAGATGGTTATTTTCCCCTAGGTATAATTGATGTCTTCTCAACAGGGTTTCCGTTTGTTTTTAAAATTTTTGTATTTGCAGTACGCATCCGATAGTTATTGAATAAGACTCATTCTCGCTAATTTGAAAAACAGTTGTAAATATACAGATAAGGATGACCTGGGATTTGGTGACACAGCACTTTTACTTAGTAACTCACTTTAGCTAAGTAGATCTAAGGTTTATAATTTGACTTCTACATGCGTGATATTTTGAGATTCCATTTATTTTAACTCCTTTATAGCATCTAGTGCTTGGTACCGTCAGGTGTTGAATTGGTGCATGTTAAAATAATGGTCCAAGTATTTTTGCTTTGTTGGAAGCCTGGGAAACTTGCTTGTGCAGTTGGTGGGTGTTCAGGTGTAGGTGGCTCTATGTTCACACACTGGAGGTTATAACTTTGTAATTGCATACATATATATTACCATATTTTAAACTGTTTGTTACCTCATTCAGAGAACCCAAAATCTTCCAGAGTTCACTGTCTCACAAGTTTACTTTTCTCATGAATGGTCAGGATAAATGTGTTTACTGTTTGATCAGCCATTTCTTATCCAGGAATAATAGGCTTTGAAGGAATTACACCATTTCTTAACAGTGTATAGGACTCGCCATTATATTTTACTTTTTATTGTTTCCACAATTTACTGCAAACAACACAGGAGTAGAAATTTACTGATTTTCTACCTCTTAATGACTGAGTTACTGCCCAGTCATAATGTGAGACAAGTATAATTATACCTTAAAACAATGGCTAATAAGAGAAAAATCACACAGAAGCCTTCCTAATTCCAAGCTATCCTAACACTTTTATAGTATTAATTGTCAAATTAAAATTTCATTTATTATCTCATTAAGCCCTCTGAGTACATAAAGTCTGCATGAGGGTGTAATTGGAGCTTTTTAAAATAAAAGTTATATTTGATCTAACAGGATAAAGTCTGTTGCTACTGATTTGCCTGGGAAACAGAAAGCTCAGATCTCAGCAGGAGCCAAATGAAACTACTGGTTCCACAAGTTCAAATGAGTGTTATTAATCATATGACCTCAGGGTGCTTGAGCTGAGGTTAAAAGTTAGCAATATTCTACAAAATAATTATTCAGTGAATTTTTAGCCCAAGAAGCCCTAGGTTTAGTGGACAGACTATAGAGTTGGCAACCAGGTAGACCTGGGTCCCAATCCTAGGTCCACCAGTAACAAGCTGAATGACCCTGGGCAGGGTACCTACTTTCTCTCAGCCTCAGTTTCTCCATCTTATAGCAGTTTACAGCAGCAGTTCTACTGCTAGGTCTATGCCCAGGAGAAACAAAAACAAATGTCCTCCAGGAAGTTTATATGTGAACGTTTATGACAGCATCATTCATAATAGCCAAAAAATAGAAACAATCTAAGTGTCAATCTATTATCTGGTGAATGTATGACAAACATGTATATGTATATATACATACACACATATATATACACACACAATGTAATGTTATTCACATAGAAGAATGAAGTACTCATACATGCTACAACTTGGATGAACCTCAAAAACACTCTGCTAAATGAAAGAAGAAGCCATACACATAAGTTCACATATGATATGATTTCTTTTATATGAATTTCCAGGATAGGCCAATCCATAGAGATTCTATCTAAGCAGATTAGTGATGAGGAGAGAGAAGAATGGCAGTGATTACCTAAGAGGTTTGGGGTATTTTTCAGGGGTGGTAAAAATGTTTTGAAATTAGGGAGAAGGATGGTTGCTCAACATTGTGAATGTACTAAATGCCACTGAACTGTATGTACACTGTAAAATGTTTAATTGTATGTCATGTGGATTGCACCTCAATAAAAATAATGCAGTATGGATACCTCTCACTCTGAAGTTTATTAGGATTTAATTAAGGTGACATGCACACAGCAAGCACTCAAAAAAATACCATTTTCTTTATTCTGCCTTTATCACTGCCCATCCCTCTGCGCTTTCTGGATGATTCCTTCTTGGGTGGAAAAGAAAAGAGTGAGATAATAGTATTTTCAACTGAAAGTGAGTAGAAATGAAGAGGGAGGGGTGCAAATACCAGTTTCTGTGCACCTGGAGTAGATCAATCGAGGTCAGCCCTTTAAGATGTTGTGTCTGTTAAAGCACATTGTATACCTTGTCTAGAGTGTTTCAGGTGGCCTTTAAACACCTCACCGTAGAGGGATGGGAAAGGATGCAGACAGCTACAACGTCGAGCACTTCATCAAGAGCAGGCATTTGCCAAAGAAGCAGTGAGTCATAGTTCTAATAGTTTAGCAACAGGATTTGCCATGGTTGATAGGCTGTTTGTCAGCGAGGCGAGTGTTCTGCCTTTGGCTATGACTTTTATATATTCTTTTCAACAGAGGCAGAACAGCAGAACAACAAAAATCCCCAAACAGTGCACTCACTTGTCGAAAAATAGGCATTTCCTGAGCCGAATGAAGGTAATTGGAGGTTATCGGTTCATTTTCAGAAGCATCAAATGTGACTCCCCTGCCATTAGTATACTGTGACTGATCATGGGGATGTTTGCTCCTGGTTTTTCCACCCCAAGGGGAATTAATATTTCTACCTGATTCTAGAAATAGGTTAAGCTATCACTTAACCACCAGTATCTGCTCTCTCCTAACTGCCCTTTTGACCCTACCAGACCTGCTGGGGGGTTCTGCCTGCACCCTTGATCCTACTCTTCCCACTTAGTTGCCCCATGAAATGTGGTTTGCCAACTGCCTGGGGTCCTTGGAATTGTACAGAATTGTGCCTATGCTCCATACAGTGGCAGGCGTGAAAACAGAGCTGGAGTGGGTAAGCACTTCTCAACAGCAAGGAGGACAGCAGGTAAAGATGCCATGAAGAGAAGGATGCAATTGGACTAGGGTTATGAGTGCAGTACAGCTAATCAATCAGTCAATATTTGCACTTGAGCATCTTCTGTATGGAGAACGCTTGCTATGATTAAAGAGGACTTGAGTTCAAGGCCAGACAGGCTCACTACTAGCTGTGTGGCCTCCAAGAGGTATCAGTGACTCTGGGCCTCAGTTTCCTAATCTGTAAACAGGGAGTAAAAATCTCTCCTTTTCAAGGCTATTTTGAGAATTAAATGAAAGCAGCCCAGTACCATCACAAAGCAAGCATTCCCTAAGTGAACACTCAGCAAAATAGAGTCTCTGCTTCAGAGATATGGGATGCCCTCACAGCCCTTAAGGATTTTGGAGGGAGCTAAGGCCAAAACTCCTGAACTATTGCACCATCCTACAAGTGCTAAAGGATGTGTTTCTGATTGTTGTGTTTTTGGTATTCATGAGAAAAGAGCATTAGCCAAATAGACGATTGGAATAATAAAAGTTATAATACCCACCATATCTTGCACCTCTAATCCTCACAATGATCCAGAATTTTATAGTGATGAGTCTATCACTCAGATTAAATAATTTGTCCCCTTTGGGTCTGGCCAACCTCAAAGACCATGGTTTTCTTACCACCCAGTAGTGTTTTGGAAAGAAGCCTTTGTAGAAGAGGTAGAGTATGAGTTGAACCTGGAAGAATGAACAGAATTGGATAGACCTTGAGTGTATCTTAGGTAACCATGATGGGAAAGACCATCTTCAGGAAAGGAGGTACACCTGGGACAAAGGCCCGGAGAGGAGAATGACATCACCCAACAATAAAGACACAATCCTTGTGGAGTGGGAGGAAAGAATGAGACCTTACAACCCCAAGTCTTCAGTCTTAAAATCTGTTCTGAGCATTAATTTCCCCAGCTGACCACAGCATGTTGCCAGCATCATCCTTTCCGTTTTATGTGATTATAGTCTTTCCGTAGAGAGCCTAGTTTAGCCTCCACTAAAGGAACATTTGGCATTTCTGAAGATCAGAAGTAGCCTAATCCAAAGTGCTTCAATCACCCAGTCTGAGGACTGTGCTAAATGAAAGTCTCAATGACTTTAGGTACTTCTGTGTCCCCCTAAACTGAGACAGAACCGATATTTCAGGAAAGACTGGAAATTGGTGTGGCCTTATGTAACCTTTCTGGCTCAACCAGACCCCTGTGCAACCAACTTGGAAAAAGTCCTGCATTTAGAGACAAATATACATCAATAACAACTGCAGCGTGTGATGTGATTTATGATCTAAGCACTTTTAGTGCCTTTCGAAGACTCAAGGTTTGTGTCTTGCTGGGCAAAGTGACCTTGAACAGAGGCCTTCACCCTGCCTCTAAGAGCCTTGTATTGCTCCCTGTGAGCCCATGTCTGAAGTTCCAATGGCCAGTGACAATTGCCAGTTTCTTGTCCAGCCAGCCTTCTTCTCTGCCCTGACTTGCTGTGATCACCCAGGATTTTGGCTAGTTGATGAGGTGGCCTCAAATTGTTCAGGAATGTGAAAAGCAAGAACCTAGAGACTGATGGTTTGCAATGTCTAATTCTAGTAAGAGAAAACCACACAAGTCAGTGTCATGGGTTAGAAATTATGGGATCTCGGGCTTCCCTGGTGGCGCAGTGGTTGAGAGTCCACCTGCTGATGCAGGGGACACGGGTTCGTGCCCCGGTCCAGGAAGATCCCACATGCCACGGAGTGGCTGGGCCCATGAGCCATGGCCCATGAGCCTGCACGTCCGGAGCCTGTGCTCTGCAACGGGAGAGGCCACAGCAGTGAGAGGCCGGCGTACCGCCAAAAAAAAAAAAAAAAAAAAAAAAAGAAGGAAAGAAATTAGAGGATCTCATTGCCTTTACTCCAAATCCAGGGTCCTGTGTCCTAGTTCTACCTACCCATGTCTTACACAAGGCCCCCTGGGAAGTCTTAGTTTCTCATGAATGGGACTCTTCATCTCTAAGTTTAAGTGGCTTGATTTGGCTTAGCCATGGTGCTCTCCAGTTCCCACAGGCTTCAAATGCTATAGAGGTTTTAATTTAAAGCTTTATGTAAATTCTTGATTTTGAAGAACTCCTTGATTTAAGGAAATGTATTGGACTGAACTCCTTGCCTAGCTTCAGCACAAGATTAATTTTTCATACATGAGCCCAAACATTGTCTTCACCCATTTCCAAATAGAAGTATGGCTTTTGAAAATAGAGATACTGAAGTTTAATAAGGGTTTAGTTTTTCTTAATTTGATCAAATATTCTGATTACTTTCAGTGCCAAACATTTTAATTTAGTTTTTCTTTCTCTTAGTCAGGAGCAAGCTCTTCTATTTAATTTTGAAATGAGAAGACATTTAATTTATGTTTTCTTCTTCACTCAAAGAGTCTACCAGTCACACTATTTAAATTCTAAATCCCTTCTTTAAGGAACTTCAAAGCCAAGGAGGAAATGAAAAGATTTTAATCCACTTCCTGATCTTACCCCTCATAATGGAAAGGGTGCCTATATTCAGATAAGAGAGATACAAAACCTTAGGAGAATTCCCAATTTTAGGCAACTCAATCCTAGGATTTTCTCCCATTCTTCACCTATAATTTGTTACAATTTAAAGTGCCTCTTGTTCCATAAATGCTGCTCAAACCACTGTAGTCTATAGTGATCACTCTGTTCCTCCATATTCAAATAGTAAATGTTGCCCAAACCTTTCATTTCCCAAACCAAGTAGTACAGATTTTCTAAACTAGCATTTCTCAAACTTTCTGTAGTGAAGGACTTGTTTCTCCCTTCCTCTATTTTATTGCAGACTAATAATTTTGTTTAAAAAGAAAACACACCAAAAAAAACCCAATAAAAATGAATTACCAGAAAAATGAAATAAGAAAAAAACATGTAAAATACAAGCCTAGATTTTTATTATTAAATTCCATAGTCAACACTTTTCATTTTGGAAAGGATATACCACATTCTCAAAGTGTTGTAAGTTTCTAAACATTGCTCTAAATTTCTGTATTTATCTTGTCTCAAACTGGTAACAACAAGCTTATAGATCAGTTCTGAACCATGAACTGTACTTTGAGTAAGTGGCACTGGTTATTACATGCAGTGCCTCATTATTTTTGCATGTGTTACCTTCTGTGTTGTGTAAATTACTTGTGGACAGACATTACACAGTACATATTTCTGTATCCACATCCCCCTACTCTTTCTAGTAAGACTCATAAATAGATAATTGTTATTAGTAATTATAATCATGATGACGATGATGATGCTAACTTAAAAATAATTAAAATAATTAACACTATCAGTAATATCATTGAATTGCTATTATTATCATTCCTTGTTCTTTTTAAAAACAAAAATATTTTAGAACTCACTGTTTTCAACCTCTCTTTTTTAATATTATACTCCAAATATTCAATTGTTTAAACCTAGATTTTAGGGAAAGTGTAATGTTTTAAAAATCTAAAGTAATATAACCATCTTGTTAATTATTATTACTCAATCAGAGTGCTGTATATTCTTAAAAAGTAGATCAGGAAATAATTGCATGTGAGAAACTCCATATGTGAGCATGTTTTCCACATCTTGGTTCTTGTACTGCTAACATATGCTCAGAAAGTTTTTATTGTTATCCTCAGTGTGTTCAAGATCCAGAAGTACTTGGGAAGAAAAATACAGCAGTTACAATTTTGCTATGTAATATACAAAACAAACAGACAAAAATACTGCTTTGCAGAAACCTCCAAGCCCCACTCTTCAGTCTTCTCTAAGGACTATAAACGTAGCTGGCTTTCTGTGAGACTCAGAAGAAGTAGACACTCTCACATTAATAAGAGGGGAAAAAAACAAAGCAGGGGACATCAGAGAAAACGGTAAAGCAAGGAATTTTATATCTCCATCTCACCATAAAAACAAGAAAAAAATGCAGCAAAAACTATCAAAATCAACCTTTTCAAAACTCTGGAATCTAACCAAAGGCTTGCAGTAATCTGGGGAGTGTTTATTTTTTAAAAAACAAACAGCTGGTTCTTAATAAAAAGAGCAAACTTGGCGGTGTCTTAATTTAACTTACTTTAAGTTAAGGATGGGTTCCCCACTCTCTAACTCAGCAGCAGCCTTGAAAATAGCAGTTCACACTCTCAGTGCAGGTGCCTGAGTGGGCAGAATGGACCTCATTCACAAAGAATTTTTATTTGGTCTGTCTGGTGGCTCTCTGGAAGGCCCATTCAAAAGGAATATCTTTATCTCTCCTGACTAGGAGCTTGCCTAGAACTAAGCCACTCTCCAAGGGGCATGGTCTAAAACATTTAGAGGCAACCAAATAGAAATTCTAGAGTTGAAAATTCAGTAACTGTGAAAGAAAAATATTTTAGAGAGGCTCAACAATAGATTTGATCAGACCAAAGAAAGATCAGTGAACTTGAAATAAGTCAATTGAGATCTTCTAGCCAGAGGAACAAGGAGAAAAAAGAATGAAGAAAATGAACAGAGCCTAGGAGGCCAAAGGCCATCAAGCATATCAATATACCCATAAGGGGAGTACTAGAAGAAGAGGAGAGAAAAGATCAGAAAGATGTTTTGAAGAAATAATGTTGAAACTCCCCCATTTTGATTTTAAAAAATAATCTGTCGACACATATAAGAAGCTCAGTGAACTCCAAGTGAGATAAATTCAAAGAGATCCACAACTGAGACACATCATAACCAAACCATCGAAAACCAAAGACAAATGGAGAATCTTGAAAGCAGCAAGAGAGAAGCAGTGTTCTATTCTATATAAGGTATTCTCAATAAGATTAACAGCTGATTTCTTGTCACAACCCATGGAGGCCAAAGTGTTGGGATCATATTCAAAGTGGTAAATGAAAAATACTGTCAACCAAGAATCTTGTACCTGACAAAACTATTTTTCAAAAATGAAGGAGAAATTAAAACATTCCCAGATAAAAATTGAGACAGTTTGTCAGTAGGACACCTGACCTACATTGGAAAAAGGAAAAAAGAAACCAATAACCTAACCCCCAGCTTAAGTAACTAGAAAAAGAGGAGCAAACTAATCCCACAGCAAGCAGAAGGAAGGAAAAACAAATATTAAACTGCAAAGAAATGAAACTGAGAATAGAAAACAATAGAAAAAACAGAACCAAAAGTTTGTTATTTAAGAAGATCAACAAAATTGAGAAACCTTTAACAAAGGTTGACCAAGAAAAAACAGAGTTGACTAAAATCAGGAATGAATGGGGAGACATTAATACCAATTTTATAGAAATAGAAAGGATTGTAAGAGAATACAGTGAGCAGTTGTTTGTCAACAAACTGGAATAGATGAAATGGACAAATGTCTAGAAACACAAGCTACAAAAACTGACTCAAGAAAAATAGAAAATATGAACAGACTTAAAACAAATGGATAGAGTTAGTAATCAAAAAGCTTTCAATGAAGCAAAAGCCCAGGACAAGATAAATTCATCAATTAAGTCTACCAAACATTTAATTCAAATAAGAATTAACATCTTTCCTTCTCAAAATCTTTCAAAAAATTGAAGAGGAAAGAGCACTTCATAACTCATTCTATGAGGCCAGTATTACCCTGATACCAAAGCCAAAGACACCACAAGAAAAAAGAACAGTAGCCCAATGCCTTTTATGAATATGTATGTAAAAATTCTCAACAGAATACTAGCAAGGTGAATCCAGCAGCACATTAGAAGTGTTGAGCACCATGACTAAGTCTGATTTATCCCGAGAATGCAAGGTTGGTTGAACATACCAAGTTAATCAATATAATACACAATATTATAGAATAAAGGAAAAGAATCTACACAATAATTTGAGTAGATGCAGAAGAGACATTTGACCAAATCCAACATCTTTTCAAGCTAAAAATATTCAACAAACTATATAGAAATAGAAGAAAACTTCCTCAACATGATAGAAGATATCTGTGAAATGCCCACACTTAAAATCATACATACTGACTGAAAGCTTTCCTTGTAAGATCAGAAACAAGACATGGATGTCTGCTGTCACCACTTTTATTCAACATTGTACTGGAAATTTTAGCCAGGAAAAATAGGCCAAAAATTTTTTTTTAATAAAACGTATCTAGATTAGAAGGAGGAAATTAAAACTATCTATGTTAACAGATGGCATAATCTTACATAAAAAACCATGAAGAACACACACACACACACACACAATTAGAGCTAATAGTTGAGCTTGGCAATGTTGCAGGATACAAAATCAGTGTACAGAAGTCAGTTGTTTTTCTATACACTTGCACTGAATAATCCAAACATTACACTTAAAATAGCATCAAAGGTAAGAAATACTTAGAAATAAATTTAACCAAGGAAGTGGAAAGTCTTGTATACTGAGAACTACAAAAGAGTTTTAAACTAAAGATATCCTGTGTTCACGGAGTAGAAGGCGTAGCAGTACTCGCCAGTCATTTACAGACTCAGTGCAATCCCTATCAAATTCCAACTTTTTTTTTTTCAGAAATAGACAAGCTGATCCTAAAATTCATATGGTAATACAAAGGACACTGCACAGCCAAAACATTCTTGCCAAAGAAAGACAAAGTTGGAAGACTCACACTTCCCAATTTCAAAACTTATTGCAAAGCTACAGTAATAAAAACAGGTTGATACTGGCATAAGGATAGACATATAGACCAATGGAATAGAATTGAGGGTCCAAAAATAAATTCGTACACGTACATATGACCTGTTGATTTTAACAACTGGTTAAATTGTTAATAGTCTGAACAAATGTTGCTGGGATAACTGATAGCCACGTGCAGAAGAATGAAACTGGACCCTTACCTCACACTATGTCCACAGAAAATGCATCAAGACTTATATGTAAGATGGGACTTCCCTGGCGGTCCAGTGGTTGAGACTTCACCTTCCAATGCAGCGGGTGTGGGTTTGATCCCTGGCCGGGGAGCTAAGATCCCACATGTCTTGGGGCCAAAAAACCAAAACATAAAAAAGAAACAATATTATAACAAATTCAATAAAGACTTTAAAAGTGATCCACATCAAAAAAAAAAAAAGACTTACATGTAAGAGAGAAAACTATAAAACTCTCAGAAAGGAAACATACATATAAATCTCATGACTTTGGATGAGGCAGTGGTTTCTTAACTATGACTCCAAAAGTACAGACAACAAAAGAAAAAATAACTAATAAGACTTCATCAAAATTAAAACCTCTTGTGCATCAAAAGGGGCCTCCCTGGTGGCGCAGTGGTTGAGAGTCCGCCTGCCGATGCAGGGGATACGGGTTCGTGCCCCGGTCTGGGAGGATCCCATATGCCGCGGAGCGGCTGGGCCCGTGAGCCATGGCCGCTGGGCCTGCGCATCCGGAGCCTGTGCTCCGCAACGGGAGAGGCCACAACAGTGAGAGGCCCGCATACCGCAAAAAGGAAAAAAAAAAAAAAAAAAAAAAACCTCTTGTGCATCAAAAGATACTATCAAGAAAGTGAAAAACAACTCACAGAATAGGAGAAATTATTTGCAAATCATATATCTCAAAAGGACCTGCTATCCAAAATATGTAAGAACTAATGTAACTCAACAATAAACAACCAAATCAAAAAAATAAAATGAGCAAAGGATATGACTACCATTTCTCCAAAGGAGATACTACAAATGGCCACAGAGGATATGGAGTAATTGGAACCCTCATGCATTGCTGGTGTGAACGTAAAATGAATGGCCCAACCTCTGTAGAAAACAGCTTGGCAATACCTCAAAAAATTAAACATAGAATTACCATTTGACCCAATAATTCCACTGCTGGTATATACCTAAGAGAAATGGAAACATGTTCAGACAAAAATTGGTACATGAATCTTCATAGCAGCATTACTCATAATAGCAAAGGAAGAAAAACAAACCCAGTGTCCATCAGTTGACGAATGGATAAACAAAAAGTGGTGTATCCTTACAGTGGAATATTATGCAGCTATAAAAAGGAAGTACAGCTACATGGTACAACTTGGATGAACCTGGAACACATTATGCTCAGAGGAAAAAAAAAAAACAGACTTGACATGGCATATATTATATGGTTCTGTTTATATGAAATGTCCAGAATAGGCAAAACCATAGAGACAGAAAGTCAATTAGTGGTTGCCAGGGGATGGAGAGAGAGGGAAATTGGGACTGTCTGCTAACAGCTATAGGTCTTTTGGGGGTCATGGATATGGTCTAGAGTTAGTTTGGTAGTTGTATAAAACTTTAAAATACTAAAAACTACAGAATTGTTTACTTTAAAATGGTTTAAATGGTGAATTTTATATGAATCTTCTCATTAAAAAACAAGGAAACCTTTCTTTTCATAGAAAAATATTTTAAATGAGTATGGATACACATTTGGTTTTAACACAATATTGTTAAATAAGGGTGCTTTGTTATAACAGCTGACAACTGACATTTGTTTTTTAAAAAGCCTACATAATACCATTCTTGCTTATAATCTTATAACACTAAATTATGTTTCATATCCCCTCCCCATCTCTTCCTTGAACTAAATATATAATAACTTCTATGGGCAAAAACTTCCAGTCTTCCTGGTCTTGGAAAAGTAATCTTAGAATTTAATCATTGATGGTTCTATAGCCTCTTTTCCTTCCCTCTAACAAATTTTGAAAACCACTTGGTAGAACCTGTAACCACCTTATTTATTGTCCCTATGGGACTCTTTGGGCATGAAAGTGGGCACTAACCATATGAGATGCTCGTACAACAGGCATAAACCAGACTGTTACGGGCAACCCAGGATGTATGGCCGCGTAAGCAGGGGTGACGTTTATTTCCAGGCACAGGCTGGATACTCGGAAAATACTTGAGTGGGAGGGAGGGTTGCTTCCGAGGTAGTAGCTGCGCTGCTGCTGCTGCTTCTGCAGCAGGTGGTGGTGCTGAGCTGTGGCTTCCTCCCTCCTCAGCAGGAAGCAATGGCTTCAGTGCAGCCCCCTGTAATCCCAGCTCACTGGGGCCAGGATTTCCGTGGAGGCAGGAAGGGTGAAGGTCTTCTAATGGCTGAAATGTGCCTGTCGAGGGTCTCCTGAGATTGTCACCCCTTTTGCTGTTCTGGATCTAAATCAGGGCTTTGGGCTTAGCCTGGGCTGCTTTGCTAACATTTCTCTCTCCATCATCAGCTGGTGTATGTGAGAGCATCCACGTGGTCAGATCAAATAGGCCAATTTGAACTGTGCCTGCAGATGTTGGCGGGCCTGGGGTGTTCAGACACAAGCAGAATGGGTGGATGTGAAAGAATCCATCTTCATTTAGCTCTGTTCTGATCTGCATTTGTCTGGAGACACTTTGGGATTATTCCATCTGCCTCCCTCATTTTATAAATGAGGAACCTGAGGCTCAGAAATGGTCAAGTTGTTTCCAGTTAATAGCCCTTCTACTGGAGTAGGAACTGATCCCCTATCTACTCAGCTTCCGTTTTACTGGGGGTGGGGAGTTGGATTCTTAAAAGGAAAGAAGTTTGCAGAAGTGTTGGGTGAAAATCCAGAGGGTCCAAGGTACTGAGTCCTGAAGGGGTTTTTGCTGTCCAGGGGGCTCAGGTAACCGAGGATGCTAATTCCGCACCTGCCTGGCCCCATGCCACAGCCAAGCTCCCACCTGGCCCATCCCATGCCGAGAGCCACAGCTCAGCAATCTCGTTAGTGGAATGGCGATCCTGCTCTCTACCTCCCTGGGCTGGGTTGTGGATTAACTGCTCAGTGATCAGAAAGTACCTTAAAGAAGGAGGGATTACCTGAGTCCTTCCAACTGATCCCATCACCCAGGCCAGCTGCACTGTGGGAGTCAAAGCTCT
Organism: Mesoplodon mirus; assembly: GCF_964341445.2. Taxonomy (NCBI): domain Eukaryota; kingdom Metazoa; phylum Chordata; class Mammalia; order Artiodactyla; family Ziphiidae; genus Mesoplodon; species Mesoplodon mirus. The sequence continues at coordinate 51,581,925 of NC_138979.1, read as the reverse complement.
CTGAAAAGGCCCCGCCCTAGAAAGCCTCACAGACTGCCAGTCCTAACTTTTGGCTGAAAGTGGAAAGTGAGTTAGGGGTGTGTATGTGTGTTGATCAGTGGTGGTGGCAGCTTTGAATTAAGAGGGGACACATGCCAGCCATATAAGCATCAGGGAACTATGATGGAGGCCACATTTTCGGCACCCGCCTGGCACTGTCTTCGTTACTTTTCATCCGTTCACTCTTTTAATCCTCTGAGTTCTTGGACATAGGCATTCTCCTCCCTACTTCCTAGATGAGAGTGAGTTTGCCCCCGAATACAGCTTAGCCTGGCTTTGGAGGGGTTTCATGACAGGTGGCCCAGATTCCATACAGTCTTCATGTTCAGAATGTGGTCCCACAGGTTTATTTCAGCGGTTTTCATCAGGAGCTGTGGGGTCGGCTTTCCTTATCGTCATTTGAGTAGTGCAAACTGGAAATGGCCTCCTTCTGGAAGGTCTGTAAGAATCTTGTTTGACAAACCGAGGAAGATGCCATGACAGTGGTAGGACTTAGCCTGGAAGGGACTTGACAGGCCAGGTGATGTAGGAAGAGGAATCCACCGCTTGGTTTGCCCACTTTCTCTTTTCAGACCTGACTTGATGTCTGCCTGCCTTCACGCTATATGCCGTGATAGGTTGCATTGTTGAGGCCTCCTTGCTCCTTGCCCAGATCAGGGCAGTAGCTTCCAAGAGGCACCAGCAGGCAGCATCCGTGCTCACCCTGCCCTGCCCCCTTCCTCCATCCCCTCTCCCCGCAGAGTGATACTCCCCTTGTTGAAATCCCACGGCCCCCGCCCCTTCCCTCACTACCCCACCCCCACCCCAGATTCAGGGCTGCCTGCAGGCTGGCCCTGGCCCATCTCTCTGGCCTGCAGTCTCCAGGCCCACAGTCATTCACCAAGCCCAGCCATGAAACACTAGCTGCACCTTGTCCAGACAGACCTGCCTTTCCCATCCTCTTCCTAACGCCTAGGACAGCCACCTCCCACTCTTCACTGGCTGAATCCAGGCAGATCTCAAATTACCTTCCACGTTCCCCTCCTAGAAAAATGTGCCTGGTCCATTGGTCCCCTCGGCCCCAGGCTAGGAGGGGAGGTTGTCGTATGATGAGACGTGGCATTTAAGTCACACAATGCTGCCGCTGATCCGTAGCCTCCTTGGGGGCTGGTTTGCGATTTCTCTCTACCCGTGTCCTTGCACAGAACCTGGGACAGAGAACAGGCTCAGTTCACATGGAATGAATGAGGCCTTTAGAGGGCTGTATTTCTCACATATTTTGACTCTCAAGGGTCCTGATAACTCAGGAGCCACAAAGATAAAGCACAGAGTGAATAACTTCCCTGCTACCCAAGTGGGTAGGAACACTTTCCTTAGCAGGACATAGCCCTCTGTCCACAGTCTCCTGGTGGCTGTGTAAAGGGAAGAGGTGGGCGAGGCAGACATTTTCCCCAGTTTATAGATAAGGAACTCGAGGAGTAGAACAACTTGATCCACATGAGCTGGCAAAGGGGAGCTGGTCGAGAGAGCTGCTCTGGGTTTCAGTTCTGGTACCATTGCCATGCTTCCTACCACACCCACCTTGAAGCCTGGAAGGATGTGAAATGACCCAAGCTCATTAGAGGCTTCGGGTGGGTCATGGGGAACTGATGCTCCCTTCTGTGGGGCTCCGTGGGAGTCAGGCTGTGGGCATCATCCTCCCAGGTTGTCCACAGACTTTCTCCCTAGGGATCTTCATCTGGGTCACTTAGCCCTGGGACTCAAGGAGCAGCACGTTAGCTAAAGGAAATCAGTGAAAAGTCGTGTGAAATGCAGTGTCCTGAAGGTAGGGATGGTTAGAATAAGTCCCCTTTAAAATGGCCCCTATTGCTGATTGCTGATAGGGATTCCACGCAGAAGGGTCTCTCTCTGGACAGGCCAGAGGCAACGTCTCACATCTGCAACACACAGTTACAAGATGGAGAGGGTACAGGAAGCTGGACTGAGTGGCCGGTGGTTTCCAGACCTTCAGAGCCAAGGTGACTTTGCTGTTTGTTCTTCCTGAGGCCCGGCCCTGACAGGGTCACCCCCTCCCTGGGCCTGGCTACAAGGGTCTTAAGGGTAACTTCTGTTGTAAGCAGAAGAATGTAAACAGCTGGGATGTGCCAGTCTGTCAGAGGTCACCGCTGTTACAAGTTTCAGAGTGAACGTTTTTAGTAGAAGGTGAGACAGGAGAACTGCAGGCTGCACTTTGAGGCCGCACACTTGAAAAATCAGAGCGTTTTCAGAGCAGCAGGCCAAGGCTGCCCGGCCTTCTCTGCTCATCCCTCACAGGCCCTGACAATTCACACAGACCCTGCTTTGAGTAAAACTGGGCAGGTGGCAGGGAAAATTCAGTGGCCCCTGAAACGGGAGGCAGAAGCTTTTATCCTGCTCTTCCACCAGTGAGCTGTGTTGCCTTAGGCAAGTAATCTAACCTCTCTGGGTCACACTGTTGTGTGGGCTGGAAGGAGGGTTCTCACAGATCTTGCTCTGACATTCAGTGAACCTGTGATTCTGGAATTCTCTCATGTTTTGGCATCTTCCACATTCCTTTCCAGAACCTTCCTGATGGCTCTTTCATGTCTCCACCCACTGAGATAAGGCGGGTAGGGCTTTCATTTGTGTCCTCCCCATGCCCAGCTGCCCAAACTGCCTCTACTTTTGAGTTCTAATCCCAGATTTCCTATGATTTCCTATGAGTCATGTGATGATTTAGCAAAGCTGCATCAGTTTCTGATGCTTTTTAATCAGTGAAAGCAGGACACCATCTATTATCTGAAGAGAGATGAGGATTCTTGAGAAAGCTGGTCAGGTATGATGGAGAATCCTCACTCAGGTCAGAGGATAATGATGACAATAATAATAACAATAATGGCAATAGCAACAAATGTTAAGAGAACTTACCCTGTGCCTGGCCCTAGGCTGAGGGATTAACATGTTTTACCACATTTAAATCTCTACCAAAAAAACACAAAGAAACAAAAAAACTTATAAAGTAAGTAATTTTATTATTTCCACTTTACAGATGAGGAAACTGAGTTTAGAGAGGTTAAAGGATTTTTCTGAAGTCACACAACCTGTAACTTTTGGAGCAGCATTTGAACCCAGGCTAAACGCTCTGAGGCCTTGTTTCCCCAAAGACTAACTAGAAAAATTCTGGACTTCGATTTTAAAGCAGTGAGACTAAACACACACACACACACACACACACACACAGTGTCAATTTATGTACTTGTTCCAACAGTGTCATAAATGCTTGCTTGGGGTTCCCAGGTTCTCCCGGGAACACTTCATGAGCCACACACATGTACAGTGTTTTTATATTATGGCCAGAGTCTGCTTTTTTATTCCTTGTGCTCACATATCTTTTCACCAGCCTTGGCTCCAGGTGGCCTTTGGCTGTTTCCAATATGCAGATTCCATCTACCCTTAAAGGAAAGATGTGTCACCATTCAACCAATCTGTCTGGCTGTAAGCTTTCCCACTCTAACAGTGTCTCGCAAAATATTTTAGCAGCAGAACCATTTTTATTTCCACTGGAATCTTTTAAAGAAGCCCAATTTGTGAGGCAGGTAAAAGCGGAGCGTCTGTGTTTGAAGCATGAATGGGAGGCACGACCCCTGTCCACTCTTCTCTCCTGCCCTTCCTGTTCTCCTCCTTGGCCTAGAGGCTACCACCAAGGAAGCTTCAGGTTCCGGGGAACCCAGTTTGAAAACCACTGCCCTGGCGCAGGCTGCCCAGTGGTGGGAGGGGCAGTGTCAGGAGCTCCATGCCCTCTTGCCGGCCCAACGTGAGCAAGTCCCGTCTATGAACTGAAGGACCATACTTGTCTCTCCTGAAAGTTCTTACTGGCTACAAGAAAGGAGAATGTGACTCCTTGGTGAAAGCCTCCTCAGGGTTTTTAATCCACCATTCATATTTGTAGAAGAGCTTTAAGGGGTTTGCAGAAATGCTTTAAGGAAGGAAGAAGAGGGAGCTCGGTGGCTATAAATAGAAAGGCTAGTTCTGAGGTCAAGGATGATAAAAGAGGAGAGAAAAATTGAAGGACTGCAATGGAACGGGGAAAAGAACCATGAAGATATTAAGAAAAAGCATGGAGAGTGGGGATTTCCAGCAGAAAGTAGAAAGCCCAGGGTGTCCCAATCCCAGGCTGAATGGTGGGCGTCTGCTCCCCTCGCTGATGTGCCCACCTTCCCACTGCAGTTAGGGGAGCACGAAGTCGGGAGGGGGAAGTGAAGACCAGCAAGGATCCCTTTCTTAAGGACATCACTGTCCAGTAGGGCCTACGCTAAAAAACTCTCAATTCCAGGAGGAAATCAGGAAAAAGCAGTAAGGGAGATACACAAGGAGTGTTAGAGGAGATCAGAGGAGGGGCCTTCTGTGAAAATACCTGAGCCAAGGCTGGGCTCCTCTAACGCATGACCTCCTTTCAATGCTTAAATGTGAACTTTGGGGGAATTTTGGACTCTAAAGATTTTATCCCATCAAATTTATTTTGACTCCTTCATCCTAATTTAGTTCTCCTCAAAAATAAAAATTAAAAATTAAAAAATTAGTAACTCCTCTGTTTATACCCCCAGAGGAGGTATAAAGTTATAATCATGGTTTTTCCAACATGAGTCACTTGGACCCTTGCTTTAAGTCATGTTTGCTTGTGGCTCAGGAATTTTTCTGTCCTCCCATCTGAATTTCAGTGGAGCACAGCAAGGCCTTTCTACTTTTGCTTAGTTGGTTTAAAGTTGCTTTCTCTTCAGAGTGTCCTTATCTAGTACCTCAGACCAACACGGAGGGGGAAAAAATCTCTTGGACAGGCAAGGGAAAAAAGAAAGACTTCTGTTAGTTTGCAGGCATTGAGCCAGTTACTGGTAAGCTGGGGGAAAACTTTGTTACCATATGAATATAAGGAAACCAAGGGAGACTATGGAGGATTGTCTCATCATATGACTCACTCATTTTCTCAGCAGCCCAAGGCCTTAAGACAGGTTCCAGACCAAGTTCGTATTTCCTCTGGTGAATCAGTCCCTTTACTACAGATGGGATTTGAAACAACTCCTAACCTAGGGCAACAGTGGGCAGCCTTTCACTCTTGGCTTCGGACCTGAGGCAGTGCCTTGTTGTATTCTGTATCCCCAGGCCTAGTATAGTGCGGGCACACAGCAGGGACCTGCTCAGACAGTGTTTGTTGGACTGACCTGATCATGAACAAAGGCAGGGAAGTGGGAATGTGCCGGGTGTGGTTGAGGATGAGTCAAGTAATAGAAGTACTCAGAGCTGGTGCCATGCTAAGTAATTGATGTTTTCTTCCCAGCTAAACCTCATCAGACCTCCAGGAGGTAGGACCATTAGTATCTGTTTTCAGGTGGGAAACAGACTTAGGGTCAGATAAGTTTGCTACAGCTACCATAACAAAACACCATAGACTGGGTGACTTAACAGGAATTTACTTTCTCACTGTTCTGGAGGCTCAGCGTCCAAGATCAAGGTGCCATCAGGGTAGATTTCATTCTGAGGCTTCTTTTTTGCTTCACAGATGGCAGTCATCTTGCTGAGTGCTCACATGTTCTCCTTTTTGTGTGGGAGCATGGTTGGGGGGTCAGGTGGGAGACAGAGAGCTCTGGTGTCTCTTCTTACAATGACGCTGTCCCCTAGGATCAGGGCCCCACCCTTGGGGCTACATTTGACTTTACTTCCTTAGGGGCCCCATGTCTAAATACTGCTACCCTGGAGGTGAGGGCTTCAACGTATGGATTTCAGTCCATAGTAAGTAATGAGCTTAAGGGTGCACTGCTAGGAAGTGTCAGAGCAGGAACTCAAAGCCCCTTGCCCTGAAGTCCATGCTCTGACCTGCGAGGCAGCACTTCCATGATGTGTAGGGTTACAGCCTCGTGTACTCGGAGGGGTAGGACCTCATTGTTGGAGATGATGATGATGGGGTAGTCTGGGCCCGAATGAACCCTAAACACTGAATCTCTTGCCACCCCCATCTCCATCCTGCCTGCCAGCCATACTGAAACCTTGCATTTTCCTGAAGCAGTGCTCATTGTCTTTGATCCTCTGAATATGATGCTTTGCTCTACCTACAGAAGTGGTTCTCAACCTTGGCCTCACGTTAGAATTGCCTGACAAGCTTTAGAAAAACCAGGAATCAGGGCCAGGTTGAAGGGCTCCAACTGGCTGCAAACAAACAATGATAGTAACAGAGTATAACCTACTGAACAAAATAAGAAACCATGAGTTCATGCTGGTGTAAATTACCTTAACGGGTAAATCGAAAGTTTGATGATAAACAGGATATTTACATAATTTCAAAGCACCTCCCCACAAAGGACTGATTAATTACAAAAGGGAAATAAGTAAACTTACAGTGGAGAAGCCTGGCAGTCACCCCCTTAAGCACAAGACCAAAGTGAACATTATCGGTATTGGGACAAAGAGAAACCAGGTGCCACCTCGTAGGTTACAATAAGAAGGCACTATGTCAGGCTTCCCTGGTGGCGCAGTGGCTAAGAATCTGCCTGCCAATGCAGGGGACACGGGTTCGAGCCCTGATCCGGGAAGATCCCACATGCCACGGAGCAGCTTAGCCCGTGCACCACAACTAGGGAGCCTGTGCTCTAGAGCGTGTGAGCCACAACTGCTGAACCCACGTGCCACAACTACTGAAGCCCATGCGCCTAGAGCCTGTGCTCTGCAACAAGAGAAGCCACCGCAATGAGAAGCTTGTGCACCTCAACGAAGAGTAGCCCCCGCTCACCACAACTAGAGAAAGCCCGCGCACAGCAACGAAGACCCAACACAGCCAAAGGTAAATTAATTAATTAAATAAATTAAAAAAAAAAGAAGGCAGCATGTCACAACTGTAATCACCCCGCGCAGATGCATAACCTGGGTCCCATCACGAGGAAACATCAGACAACCCAAAATTGAGCGACATTTCTACAAAATAACTGGCTCATAATCTTCAAAATTGTCAAAGGTATAAAAGTTCACGAAAGACTGAGGAACTTTTCCAGAATGAAGGCAACTAAACAGGGACATGACAACTAAAGGCAACATGTAATCTGAACTAGGTCCTTTTGCGATTTAAAAAAAAAAACTTTTTTTTGAACATTTGGCAAAACTTGAATGATCATAATGCATCAGTGTGGATTTTTTGATTTTGAATATTGCATTTTAGCTAGGAGAATATTCTTGTTTGGAAGGAAATACGCACTACAAAGAAGGGAGTAGTGGGACAGTGTCAACAATTCCTTCCAACTAGTTCGGTAAAAAAAAAAAAAAAAAAAAAGCTATTTGTACAGTAATTGTAACTTTTCTGTAAGTTTTGAAATTCTTAAAATACAAATGCTCAAAAGCCCTGATATCCAGTTTGCACACCAAACCAATTAAGACAATCTCTAGGGAGGAGACCCAGCATTCAGGAGCTGTTGAAATTCCCAGTGACTCCAGTGTGAGCCCGGGCTGAGAACCGCTGGCCTTTTCTCAAAATACGGTCCTTGAACCTGCAGAATTGGAATCAGTGGGAAGCTTGTTAGAAACACAGATTCTTTGGCCCTACTCCAGACCTCCTGAATCAGAAAATCCGAGGGTAGGGCCCAGCAATCTGTACTTGAACAAGCCCCCTCCAAGTGCTTTTGGTTCATGGTTAAGTTTAAGAACCATTGGTCAAGAACCTTCCTCACTCTTCTGTACATACTTGCTCCCAGTTATCCACACAGAGTCAGGTCAGACCCTCATCGGGTCCCACCCCTGGGGCTACCTCACTGTCTTAGGGTACACTTCAGGGTTTAGAAATCATCTTATGACACATTTGTCACCCCCACCAGAGCTGGTCCAAGTCTCATTCACACAGTCCCTGGCACAGAGTAGGCACCAATGCATGCTTAATTAATCGATGCTTATCAAATGAATGGAGGAGCCCTGGTGTTTCGTGGTGTTCCCCTAGGCCACATTTACTTCTGTCTGAATGCCCTTTAGAGGCATGCAGTGACACGTCTCAAGTTGTTCCGTGATGGGAATTTGATAAGGGGCTCTGTGGAGGCAGGGAACATAGCAAGCGTTTGAAACCACATTCAGAATCACCTCTGCCTTTAAGGGAGAGCTGCTGTGCTCTCTAATTGAACCAGATGGACTGGAGGATAGCTGATTGGATTCCTGACTTACTGATCCTCTTCCTATTTACTCGCATAAATATGTTGATGAGCCAGAAACCATCTCATTCAGGAAAAGCACCTCACTGAATATTTTCATTCAGGAAAAGCACCTCACTGAATATTTTTAGAAAATTAAACTTTCATGGATGATCCAGTCTGTGAGCAGCTAAAATGCCAAAGTCTGTTTCCTGTGGCAATCGGATGGTTGAGCTTTCAGCAGGGGAACCGTGAACGAGTTTGTTTCTGCAAATGTGTGCCAGAATAACAGCAACAACAAATGACAGGCCCACATCATATTGGATGGAGCTGGGAGCATGTCATAGTGCTTGACGTAACCGGGAACTTGGGTTCTTTGCTGTACCTGCTGCTGCCTCTTCTAGCTCCATTTGTTGGTGACACATTTTGTGGCTGTTGATTCTCAATTCCTTTGCCTCTCTTGATGGGAAATTTTGGGGTGGGGGTGATGAAGCTAGATGCTGCAAAGAACACATAAAACATTAAAACATGTATTTACAAACACATGCATATAAATATAGCTACATCCGTCCATGCAGCATGCAGAAATACATATGCATATTTATATCAATAATTATACATGATACTCTTTAAGAAAAATCTCCTGAAGATGTAGTTACTCAAGTAGTAAGGACCTTAAGTAATGATGGGGTTGAGAGATTCTTCCCTTGAGTTCCTGCTACTGATTGGAATCCATAGGCATGTGCTATAGAAGGTGTGTAGGCGGCTCAGATTGGACCCATGGAAGGTCATTCTGTGTAATTCATTGCGTCAGAGTATTTCCAAGATAACGCTGCTCAGATGACAGAAGAATGAGTGGAATATTCTAAAGGTATGACCTGGAATGCGTGGGCCTGCAGAAACATCACGGTAGTTGAGAGGACAGACCTCAGTCCTAAGTGCCCAGATTGGCCTTGACCCGGTGAAAACTGGTGCTGAGCTGGACTGACTTCCTTTTTGAACTATATAATCAGAATGTTATGCATTCACATTCAAAGAGTATTTCTGACTGCCTGATGGATTGCTAGCATGTGTTTATTTCCATGGCTGATGCAACATATTTAGAAGTTACCAGGTTTACCAAAAATACAGAAGTATTTCCTTTTACACTGAAAGCTAACATTAAGATTGTGCCCTAAAGGCAAGGTAAGTCTTGGGAAGGTCAGAGGGATGTAATTCCCAGTGTGGAACTTCCTGGTCCTTTATTCATTCATCTATTATTTAATACATTCCTACATGGTGCCAGATACTGTTCTAGGAGTAAACAGTGCCTAATAAGACAGGCACAATCTCTTCTCTCATGGAGCCTACAAAAATTTTTTCTCCACTTTTATTTTGTATTGGAGTATAGTTGACTCACAATGTTTTGTTTCAGGTGTATAGGAAAGTGGTTCACTTATACAATACATATCTCTATTCTTTTTAAGATTCTTTTCCATGTAGTTTATTACCAAGTACTGAATAGAGTTCCCTGTGCCACACAGTAGGTCCTTGTTGGCTATCTATTTTCTATATAGCAGTGTGTATTATGTTCATCCCAACCTCCTAATTTATCCCTCCCCCCCACCTTTCCCCTTTGGTAACCGTAAGTTTGTTTTCTAGGTCTGTGAGTCTGTTTCTGTTTTTTAAATAAGTTCATTTGTATCATTTTTTTAGATTCCACATATAAGTGATATCAAATGATATTTGATACTTACTTCGCTTGGTATAATAATCTCTAGGTCCATCTGTGTTGCAAATGCCATTATTTCATTCTTTTTTATGGCTGAGTAATATTCCATTGTATATACGTACCACATCTTCTTTATCCATTCCTCTGTCAATGGACGCTTAGGTGCTTCCATGTCTTGGCTATTGTAAATAGTGCTGCAGTGGACACTGGGGTGCATGTATCTTTTCGAATTATGGTTTTCGTGGAGCTTACAGTTTTTGTGTTAATTCACTGTTAAGTTTTGTGAACATGGAAATGCATGATGTTGGTGGAACTTACAAACTAGTTGAGGAGGTAAGAATCGTCTTTCAGAAACGTATCAGAAAGCCACCTCTACAGAATATTGTTATGGCCTGAATTGTGTACCCCCCAAAATCCATATGTTGAAGTACTAATTCCCAGTACTGCAGAATGAGACATTATTTGGAGATAGGATCTTTAAAGAGGTAATTAAGTTAAAAAGAGATGATTAGGATGGGCCCTAATCCAGCATGACTGGTGTCCTTATAAGGAGAAATTTGGACACAGATAACATAGAGGGAGATCATGGGGAAACACAAGGAGAAGATGGCCATCTGCAAGCCAAGGAGAGAGGCCTGGAACAGCTCCATACTTCACAGCTCTCAGGCAGAACCAACCCTGCCTGCCGACACCTTGATAGTGGATAGTTCTTCTAGCCTCCAGAACTGTAAGACAATAAATATCTGTTGTTTAACTACCCAGTCTGCAGTACTTTGTTACATTAGCCCTAGTAAACGAATATAAATATATTAACCAGTAAAATGTAGGCAGGGAATAGACTGGCCTCTCTGGGCAGAACAAATAGGGTGAACTGTTGCTCAGGTTTTGAGTAGGGAGGAAGGATGGCATAATTAGTGTCTCAGGGAGGAAAAAAGAAGAAACCAGTGCTTGCAAAAAAAAGAAAATTGTTCTTGCAAACAGAGAAATCAAGACACAACTCTCCTAGCATCCTAATAACAGCATCAATGTGAAAGAGGCTTCTGCCCTCTCCAGAGGACACCTTCTCCTTGATGTCACGTTTATTGAATTGTCTTGTTTTACAACAAAGGCAAATGGCTTCATGTTGGACTACCTCCTTCTTTCGCTCAGATATGTTAACTTCTTGCCACGTAAGACTTGCTTTGTCTCTCGTGATTATACACTTAGTCGTTTCCTTAATGCTGGGACTTAGAGTTTAAGCCCAGTGGGCAGAGACCATTGCTGATTCTGCATTTGGATTTGTGCCTGACCACTCAGGACAACATGAGGATATATACTCGGTGGTGAGAGAAGTGATAGAACTGAGAAGAGGGTGGTATTTTGCTATTCCTTTCCTATTATTGGGATGCTGTATGATAGGGTGTTGAACATTTAAGCTGGGAAGGAAGGGTGGTGCACGGGCTCAAAGATATGAAGTCAAACACTACAGATACTTGTGATTGACGTGGTACTGCACTGGTGCTCAAAGGGCACAGAAATTGCCACAGTGCAAGAGGTCCCTAGTTAGTCCTGCTGGCCCGGAACACTGACTTCATGGAGGTCTTTCAGACATCAGTGTGAAAGGGTCTGATTGCTTTTAGCACCAGCTGAGGAGTCCACTGTCCCTCACTGAATAATAACATAGCTCATCTTCCTTCATGTCTTGAACCTCCTTCCCACTGGTCATCAGAAAGACCTACGCAAAGGTGAGAGGAGTTGTTCTGTTCTGAGAGGGGTGGATGCCAGCGTGATCATCCCATCACCACTCGCTCTCCTGTGTTACAATTGCTAATTACTTCACTGTCTCCCCCCAGATGGCAAACACTCACTGACAGGGACCGTCCTATAGTTCTCTGAGTGTCTCTAGAATCCAGTCTGTGCCCGGTTCCTACTTGGTGCTCACATGTTTGCTCCAGGAGAGGAGGAGGGAGAGAAGCTTACTTTCTTTTGGTCTGAGGAACACCCTTGTGGTGTAATTAATATGGTTTAATTCAATGTAACTTATGGTTCCTGGGAGGCTCCCACAAGACCTCGCCCTACGCCCCACCCTCTTGTAACTGCTTCACCCAGAGGTGACTCAGGTGTGTTTCTGCAGCCAGTCCTCCCGGCTGCCATTCCCAGGCCGCCATTTTCCTGTTCTCCCACACTGGCATCTGCACTGCCCTGTACTGCTAGGGCTGCAGTGCCTGGAGACAGAGACTGGTGTTCTCCCCTAGTTTCTCCTGGTCACTGAGAAGGGCACCTAGCAAACTGCTCAGGCCGCTGCATTCTGCCCCAGCAGGACCCCACACCCCAACTCCTGCTGGCGAAACCTAGCCTATTTGCTACAAGGCAGCACTGCCTTCCTTCCACTCCTCAGGCTCCAGCAGTTTTTCCTGGCTCTTTTCTTCTAGTTTCAGGGCTCAGGTATGACGCCACAGGGAATGGAGCTGGATGAAAGCTCTGAATGACTCCCTCCCCTTGGACCCTGGCCCTGGCCCTGAACACCGTGGCTGTCAAGGCTCCTTCCCTCAGGAAGCTCCCAGAGCCTCCTGCAATCAGACACAGGTTCCCACCCTACCTGCTACCTGCCAAACCTGAGTCCTGGGATCTGTGCCGGTTAGACTCAAGGTGGGATCCCTGCTTCCAGAAGAAAGCAGTCCAGTCCTCCTCAGCCAGAGGCCATACCTCTTCTTACCCAGGAGGGCACATTAATGTTGCTGAAAACAATCCATATACACTCCAGAAAGCCTTCAGCAGGACAGGAAACCCATGCCAGGTGGGACTCAGACTGACTTCTTTTTGAAGCTAGAGGGGACCACTTACACGCTGTGTGACCAGGACAAGTTAGTAGGACTTTATGGGCTACGGTTTCCCAGACTGTTAAATGGGATCATTCCTACCCCCACGGGGCTGTAAGAGCTTCCTATGAGTGAAAACATGAAACAGGAGTAGGGTGTTGCTGGCAAATAGTAGGGGCTAAATTCACCTTGATTTTCTTGTCTTCTTCCCATTCCCTTAAGTCAGGAATGAGGACTAACTTGATATAAACCACCCACTGATGACCCTCCCCTTGAATATCCTAGTGGAAGAGGCCCGTGAAAGGGTGGATCCCCATCCTGACAGCTGAGATGCTTAAGTGTCTGAGCTTCATAGCGGTAACCAGGGCTGAGGTCCATACCTGCCGGTCAGAGCCTCCCAGAATGTGCTGGCAGAGCTAACTGGGCCATTCTGGCTGAGTTCTGTAGTGTCTGGAAGAACTCTTTCACGTTAAGATACTCAGAAAGGGCTTCGGATGAAGCTGAGGGAAGTACCGTAAGCACAGTGAGCTGAGCAGCGAGCAGAGGGATGGGGGGGGGAAGCTCACAAGTAAATGCAATCTCTTCCCCACCAGCTGACCACCGCCAGGAGGCCAGGGGGCCAAAGAGCAGAGGGCGCCACTCCCTGTCCACCACCAGCCAGAAATGGTTAATTGCTCTACATCTAAGGGAAATTGATGTAAACCTCTTGAGTTTCCCTCCCAACTTGGCCCTTTTCAACCATTTGCTCCCAGCGTCCACCTCCACTGTGGCTCATCGCTGCTGCTCCTACACAGTGGGCAGTGCCTCCTGGGCCACGCCCCCCATCTGCTCCCTGAAGCTCTCCTGCCCCTCCACCACCCACGTCAGACAGGCAGAGTGGAACTTCTAGCTTCCGTGCCTTAGGGCATGAAGAGCTCAGACTTTAGAATCAGACTTGATTGGCTCTTCCATTTGGGGGCTGGTCATTTACCCTCTGAAAGCTTCCATTTCTTTGAAATAGGGATAGTTGTATCCACCTTACAAGTTTGGGAGTGAAATGAGATGGTGTATGTAGGTCATCAGAGTGCATGGCATATAGTACGATGGCCGTTTATAGCTGCTGTGGTGGTGGAAACCATGGCAGTTGTTAGATGCATTTATTCATACCAGGAATACTCTCTCCTCACCTTTTAAAACCCTGTCTCTTTTTCATGACCACAGATGGCATCACCTCCATACCATCTTTCCCATCTTCTGTAACCACTTCATTTCTTTTGAATTCATGTTGCACCTACTTTCACCCATTTCTTTGGCCTTTATCTCTTGCTACCAATTCTTCTGAGCGAGTCTCATATTTTCCCCATTTGACTGTAAGCGCCTTCAGACAGAGACCATGCCACCCAATCACCCTTCTAGCAAGTGTTAGAGTACAAGGCTCCTGGGGGCTGTGAATATCAGTGAATATCAACATCCGTGTTTGGGCAGGTGGACATGTTAAGGCTGCCGAGTGTTCATTTGATGGTGTCCAAGGCAGGGTGCTAGCGTGTTGAGGACAGCTCAGAAATGGCTAAGATAAAGTACAAGAACGGGGAAGCCTCAGATAGAACTGCAAGGGCCATGTCGAGGAACTGTGCTCAGAAAAAGCCGGCTTCTTTGACCTGTGTGTTTCTTTAGGGACCAGGTGATTATACTTTAAGATGGGTCTGGGAATTTCCATGCTGCCGGAGACACCATCTGAGAACCTTCCCAGTACTTGGTTGTGACAGCAAATGCTGAAGCAGAAAAAATATTTCCACCCATCTGCACTAATCTCTTGTTTCTCTAGCAGTTAGAAAGAAAGAGAGGGGGGAAAAATAAATTAAAGGCTGCACCAGAAAAAAAAAGCTGAAAAGCCAGACTTATGCTCAGTCTGCTGCCAGGCCATTTTTTAGTAGGTAAAGGAAATGCCAAACTTTTGCAGCTATTGGGTGGAGGTGCTGGGAATATAATCATTTGAACTGTGATAATTGAAGGCATTAAAGAAGAAAGCCCAACTGAAAAACTTCGGGAAAAACAAAGGCTCTCAGAATTCAAAGCAAGCCACTCACACCCTCCAGCCTCGTGGCCACAGTCAGAAGAAAACTGCACTAGGTCATTATCGGGACCCCTTTCCAGGCCCCAAAGAATCCACGCATCTGTGGCTGGTGCCCTGTGCCAAACAAAATCCAGCTTCATCTCCTTTCCACATCCTTATGTGCAGACTTTCCACATTTGTGTATATAAACCCATCCGCGTGGTGCCTGTATCACTTACTGCTTTCAGGCTGGGACCCCAGGGAGCAGAAACCTGCTGAAGGCTTGGCACTTTCCTTCGGTTATACAATCTGTGTCTTGTTGCGGTGCCCGTCAACTTAGCATGTGCTTGTGTTGGCTTGAGCTGGAGGTTCTCAGTGCTCCTGGAGGTGGGCCAGGCTGACAACATCTACCCACGGATTAAACCATTAAGACCATAATGGCTTCTTCCCCCGCCTGCCTCCTCCTTGCCCGTGGCCCATTCATAGCCGGAGATGCCTCTGAAAGGGAAGAGGTTCCTGCCCATTCATATCCTAGTCCAGATCTAAAGTAGCACCTCAGGTGCTTCACGGTGACAAAAAAGTGGTTGCTTCACAGGATCGGCACTTGACTTTGAAGTGTCTGTCATGTACACCGTGGGTGATAAACATTTTCTTCTTGTTCGGTTGCATTTCTTTCCTTGTGGATCTTGGCTTCCAGGACGAGGTGTGTCTGTGTTGTGGGAATGGGGAGATTGAGTATGGTCCAGTGCCTGCCTAAGGCCGTCAGAGAACTCATCTGTGAACAGGTTCCTTTTTGAGTATGAAGTGCCATGCACCAAATACTGTGCAGAGCTTTGTAGCAGATGTAGAGGTAATACTTTGACTGATTCCTGACTTGAGAAGGCTTGCGGTCAGATCAGAAGCCATTCACACACAAGTCGGCATGACACAACAGGAGACAGAGATGGTGAGTGAGAGGTGTAGCAAATCGGGGGAAGGCAGAACAGGGGGGCTAAGAACTCTGAGAGAGTGCTTCATGAAAGAGATGGGATTTGTGCTTGACCTCAATGGAGTCATCAGAGTTGGAGAAAATGACAAGACGAACGTAGCCTCTATAAACTGGTAGTTAAAGAGTGATGACTCGGGGGATCTACGCAGGCAGCGCCCGCGCCTCCGCTCCCCGGCCGGCCCTCGCGCCCTCTCGACCGCCGGGGCCGTCTGCAGCCTCCCGCCGCTGCCGCCGCAAGGTCGGCGGCGCCGCTGCTCGTCTTCCAGGTACGCGGGCCTCTCACTGTTGTGGCCTCTCCCGTTGCGGAGCGCAGGCTCCGGACGTGCAGGCTCGGAGGCCATGACTCACGGGCCCAGCTGCTCCGCGGCATGTGGGATCCTCCCGGACCTGGGCACAAGCCCGTGTCCCCTGCACTGGCGGGCGGACTCTCGACCACTGTGCCACCAGGGAAGCCCTGGCAAGCTTCTTATATGAAGAGCTGGATGGTGCATCCACATATACACCGTGTTCTGGAGCCTCAAAGCAACCCTATGAAGTAGGTGGGAGCGTGTGTGACTGTTATTGTTCTACATAATTTACTGATGACAAAACTGAGCTTCGGATGACTTATGACGTGTTCACGGGCATATACGTGGGCTATGGGATCCAATGGATTAAAGATGGAAGAGACTGGCCTTCATTAAAATTAAAACCTTCTACTCTGTGGAAGACAATGCCCAGAGAATGAGAAGACAAACCACAGATTGGGAGAAAATATTTGTAAGAGACGCTTCCGATAAAGTATTGTTATCCAAAATATACAAAGAATTCTTTACAAACTCAGCAATAAGAAAACAAACAACCTGATTAACAAGTGGGCCAAAGACTATAGCAAACAGCTCACCAAAGAAGATATACAGATGGCAAATAAGATACAAAAAGATGCTCCACATCATATGTCCTCAGGGGAATGCAAATTAAGACAACAATGAGATACCTCTACACACCAATTAGAAGGGCCAAAATCCAAAACACTGATAACAACAAATGCTGGTGAGGATGTAGAACAACAGGAACTCTAATTCATTGCTGGTGGGAATACAGAAATGGTATCTGCCACTTTGGAAGACAGATTGGCAGTTTCTTACAAAACTAAACATACTCTTACCATACAATCCAGCAGTCACACTCCTTAGTATTTACCCAAAGGACTTGAAAACGTATGTTCACACAAAAGCCTGCACAGGGATGTTTATAGCAGCTTTGTTCATAATTGCGAACACCTGGAAGCAACCAAGATGTCCTTCAGTAGGTGAATGGATAAATAAACTGGTATATCCAGACCATGGCATATCACTCAGCACTAAAAAAGAATGAGCTATCAAGTCATGAAAAGACATGGAGGAACCTTAAATGCATATTATTAAGTGAAAGAAGCCAATTTGAAGAGGTTACATACTGTATGATTCCAATCATATGACATTCTGGAAAAAGCAAAATTATGAAGACAATAAAAAGAACAGTAGTTGCCAAGGGTTGGGAGGTGAAAAGGAATGAACGGGTGGACACAGAGGATTTTTAGGGCAGTGAAAATACTCTGTAAGATACTATAATGGTGGATACATGTCATACATTTGCCCAAACCCATAGAATGGACAGCAAGAGTGAACCATAATGTAAACTATGGACTTTGGGTGATTATGAAGTGTCAGTGTAGGTTCATGAGTTGTAACAAAGGTACCAGTCTGGGGTGGGGGGATGTTGATAATGGGGAGGCTCTGCCTGTGTAGCTGCAGGGGGTATATAGGAAATCTCTGTATTTTTTCCTCAGTTTTGTTGCGAACCCAAAACTGCTCTAAAAAATAAAGTCTTAATTTTTAAAAGTTAAAAAAAAAAAAAAAAAGAGTGATGACTCGGGCTTCCCTGGTGGCACAGTGGTTGGGAGTCCGCCTGCCGATGCAGGGGACGCGGGTTCGTGCCCCGGTCCGGGAGGATCCCACATGCCACGGAGCGGCTGGGCCCATGAGCCATGGCCGCTGGGCCTGCGCGTCCGGAGCCTGTGCTCCACAACGGGAGAAGCCACAACAGTGAGAGGCCCGCATACTGCAAAAAAAAAAAAAAAAAAGAGTGATGACTCTAGATACGGATGGCTTGGGCTTAAATTCCTGGTGTACCTCTTCCTAGCTGTGTGACCTTGGGCCAGCTACTTACCCTCTTTGTTTCTCGGTTTCCCCAACTGTAAAATGATAACAATAATAGTATCTGTCTCGAAGGGTGGCTTTGAGGATTACCTGAAATAACAACTGGAAAGCGCAGAGCTAAACAGTGGCGATAGCGGTGATGAGACAAACTTGTGGGAGAGCAAAGGGCAGAACTGTCCAGAGTGAGGGGAATACGTTGTAAGCGGAAGGAATCAAGTGAAGCCAGCCTTTGGGGGAGGCCATAAAAGTCACCCAGAGGAGTTAAGACTTTGTGCAATAGGAAAGGGGAAAGTGTTTTTAGACTTTGTGTGTATGTGTGCACACGCCAGGGTGTGACATGGTGGAAATGTATTTTAAGGGAAAACTGGTGTGTCAGCAATTTATCTTTCCTGGTCATTTAACTCTCCAATCCCTGCCCCCATCATTAGATCATCTGGGCAGGCATCTAATCAGACGTCCCAATGGCCCAAAGCATCAACCAGACAATTTTCGGAGTGGTGTTTTATTTTTAATCAGGTGCACAAATGTGTGACCTAAATCAGTGCATAAAGTGCCACGTCATCTCCAGCCCCTGCTTCCTAAGAGAGTCACCCAGTGTTGAGGCTGGCTTCAGGAGGACAGGGAAAATGACAAGTGTATTTGTTCCTGGCAGGCATCTTGGCCACGGGGACTTTGTAAGAGCAACATACTTATTAAATACATCAGCCATAAGTTGATGATTTTATGATAAAGTCAAAATTTTTTCTATCAGCTCATCTCTATGGAGTCATGTAATTTTGGAGTGGGAAAGGGGTCTCAAAACTAATCTAGTCTCTGTAGCAATGAGAGGGATATGAAGCCAGGTGCCTCCACCAATTGGGAAGAAATATCTAAAACCTGGGTCCTAGTTTCACGCAGTGTTTTCCTCATTCCACAGAAAGTCCTGTTTCCATATAGTCTGGGGACTTCTGAGGAAAATTTTACAATCCCTATTGGCTGCAGGAAAGTATAGAGGGCAGCCTCTCCTATGGCGAGCTCCCTACCTCCCATTTCCAAACCAAGCAATGGGTGGTGCTGAGGTCTTAGGTGCCGGATGGGAGAGGAATCGAGAGGGACGTTCACAGATCACGTGTCTCTACCATAAACCTACATGGCGAAAAGGAAACCTTCTCTAGAGGATCATGGGATCCAGCAGCAGAAGGAACCTTCATGAGCATTTAATCCAATATTCCTGAAAGTGTGTTGTACCAGTTTCCCAAGATGTTTAAAGGTGTCACATGTCATGGTCCACTAAATTTGGAAATGGTGGGTTGAAGAACAATAACGGGTCTATTTGCATCAGGAATCTCAGAATCTTTAATAAGCTACCATTAGCACTGTGACACTCCAAGAAAGGGAGGTAAACATTAGCCCTATTTATGGGGTTTTGTTGTTGTGTTTTTGTTTTTTATTTTTGTGAAGAACCCTTTTATGTTAAGGCTCCCAGAAACATCTCCCAGCACTTGTGTTCCGTGGAGCTTCAGGGCACTCTGATTTTGTCTAATACCTTTGTTTACAGATGAGGAAGTTGAAACAAAGTCATTATCAAGTTCGTGGTTGAAGTAAGATTCAAGCCCAGGGCTTTTGAGCCTCTCCTTCAGAGTTCCAGAATTCAAATTAGGCAGGCTAAGCTGCCCACTTTAACTGCCATTATCTGAATGTTTCGGGAAAACAATGTTTTTAAAAAATATTTTCTTTGACCTCTTTGGGTCCATATTTGTATTCGTCACTCTATCTGTCACACAGAGACAAACAGCCACAGAATATCTAATAGAGCCCTCTGTCCAATAGACATAAAGGGAAAGAAAGGGACTCTTAATTTCTATTCCTTCTGCACAAAAGTGCCCAATAGGAATGGCTGTACTGCTCAGGCTAGTAATCCTGGTTTTTGAAGTTTCCAAAATCCTGCACATAATTAACCTTGGAACGTGCCCATAGGATCTATTAGCAGGTACAGGTTTAGTGGGTGTGCCAATATGCAGACTTTGGCAGTGTCTGAAGAGTTGTGATACTTTGGTTTGTTGGGGGAGAATCTGGCCCACCCTAGAGGGGTGAGGGCCGTTGCCTGTCTTAGGTCTTGCCAGCTGCCCAAGAGTGTGCCAGAGCCAAGGTGCTATGCACACCTGCTGAGCGGACATCAAACATTGTGTCGTATCCTGGCCAACAATCAGGAACCTTCTTCCCACATGGTACATTTTCCAAGTGATACATTTTGTGGACATGAGATCTGTTAGATTTTCTTAATGACGACAATGGCCGCCATTATTGCTTAGCTATTCATCACCATACTAAGCATTTAACGTATGTTTTATCTCATTTATTCTCACAGCAATCATCACTATATCCTAGTTACCTGACCTTGAATAATATGTTTATTCCCTCTGTGGTTCAGTTTTCTCTGGGGGGAGGAGGGGAGGGTTTAGGAAGTTTAAGTACTATAAGGTATCATTGAATGAGCATCTATCTCACACCTGGCATATACTAGGCAATTAATAAATAGTTGTGTATTGGGGCAGAAGTTATACTATATAGGTTATTATAAAATTCCACTTCCCTCTTGCCCCACCTCTAGCCAAGGCAATTAGGCCAGAGTAATATTTTCGACAGTCATATGTTTTGGTAAAGAGGCCGTGGACCACATTAGCCTGCTAAATCCAGAATGACTCTCCAGGGCAGCTTATCAGGATGAAATGGAATTTGATTCTCCATACACGTGAAGACTCAGGTAATTTGAATCTGATGTTTAATCCAGTATGAACATCCTTTGTATGAAATCTCTGCCATCACCACTTCAGGAAAATTAATACTTACATCAAACATCTTCTATAATGAGAGAGGAACCTCTGACCACCAATATTCTAGCTCAGATTTTAGATTCACATGCTCTCATAGTCAGGTTTCTGAATAATTTATTTGTCCAATTGGAGAAATAAAGTAGATGAACTATTTCAAAGGAGACATTGAATCAAAGCGGATCACTAATTCTTCCCTCTTGGTTCAGGAAAATAAAAGAAGATGATTCTGAAATCAAACACACCTCACAGATAATTTTGAATATTAGTTATGTTTGCAAAGCTCCTTATAAGACAAACCATGAAAAGTAGGTGACATAATGTGATTGTATTTTGAGACCAGGTGTTTAGATTTGAGAGGAAAGGTAGCAGTTCACTGGGATAAGTGGTTTTCTCTTGCAGAAGAGTTTCTACCTTTTGTTTGTGTTCCTCCCTTTTCTGTCCTACCACCCTCCCCACCATTTTCTTTCCATCTAACTAACTTTTACCCTTTAAGACTAAGATCAGATGTCACCTCTTCTAGGAAGCCTTCTCTGACCTTCAGTTGGGCCAAAGGGCCTTTCGCCATTTTGATACTGAGCCCTTTGCTTACCTGTATCTCACCCATGAGCACCTAATTCTGGAATAATTAATATGTGAGTGTGCCTGCCCCACTGAACTGCAGTCCCCTCAGGGTCTGAGCAAAGTGTCTTTTCCATCTCTGTTTAGCAGACACAAAGCCTGGCATGTAGGTCTTCAGTAAGTGTCTACTTGAACTACAACACATCCTGGGACACTGGGTCTCACCACTGCCCTGCTGGGAGAAAGAGCCGAGGAGTCACGGGATGTCATAGGCCTGATGGAACTGTAGCTACAGAGGCCCCCTGCATCCTAGTGCTTCCTCCTAGAAGAAAGGTGGCAGGCACAGTGGCGTCCTCACCTGCCTTTCTTGGCAAAGTTCCTAAATGTGGGCGTTGAGAGGATGTTAGTCTTTTCTCTCCAACAGGATTGTAGGCGGCATTCACATTTTTAAAGCACCCTTGGAGCCCC
This sequence comes from Mesoplodon mirus, assembly GCF_964341445.2. NCBI lineage: Eukaryota > Metazoa > Chordata > Mammalia > Artiodactyla > Ziphiidae > Mesoplodon > Mesoplodon mirus. The sequence goes on along the minus strand of NC_138979.1, from coordinate 51,560,209 downwards.
CAGGGTATCTATTTCAGTCATCGGCACATTGTAATAATACCTTACGTGAGTTCATATCCTAGTGTAGTCATTTATCATTTTACATGTCTGTCTCCTCTGCCATCCTGAGCATTTTTAAATCACCACTGTTCAGCACGGTACTTGGCGCTCAGCAGGCATGCTGCCAACAGGCTGTGAATGAATGAATGGATGGATGAATGAATGAATGAATTTGCATCACACCTGGTACACTGCGTAGTGTGTTCCCTTCAAATCTCACTTGACTTCATACAGCAACACTGTGAGGCTGACAGCACTAGAGTTACTGTCCCATTTCATAGCAGACATCGGCCGTCCCAAAGATGGGAGAATGTCTCATGATCTTGTAACTGATAAAGGGCAGAACCAGGACTTACACCCAGGCCTTCAGATGCTTGAGCCATAGACTCATGTCTCTAACTCATAGCTCCCTCCACTGTTTAAAGCAGACTAGATGTGTAGTATTTCATAATTGAAGGGATGATGGGACCTGCTAAAATACTTTTCCCAGGACAGAAAGAGTAATCATAGTAACAATTACAACTACTATTTATGGAGTCCTTAAGATGGGCACTCAGCTACCCCAAGGTAGAGGAAACTGAGGCACAGAATGTGTATGTTTCTTGAGTGTGGGTGCAGAGCTAGTTCATAGCAGGGACACGATTTAAACCAAGGCAGTTAGAGATTAAAGCCCAAACTCTTAACCACCCTGCCATACTGCCTCCCCTGAAAGACCAGTTTTCTTCTAAATTGTCATTGTGTCCTATAACAAGTCAATGCCTTATGAGCAGTTTTGACCTTGGGCAAGTGATCTAACTTATCTGGGCCTCTGCTGCCTGATTTGTAAAATGAAGAAATTAATATCTACCTTTTGGAATTGTGGTGAGAATAAAATGGTAATATATGAAGAATGTGCTTTGTAAGCTGGAAAGCATTATACAAATGAAAGTTATTATTGCCCAGTGGAAAAAAGCAACAAGCTATTGTAATAATAATTCGATTGAACAAGGATTTATCGAGTTCATACTGTGGGCAAAGCATGATCAAAATAAGAGAAATACTTCTACTCATCCCTGAACATAATGCTATTAAATTTTGAGGGAGAGACTCTACTTTCCCTGCTTCCTTTTGTTATAAACCTGCTGGTGAAATTATCTAACAAGAAAGAAAACAAAACTAGGTAAAGAAATCTTGTTTAAAGTTGTGCCAGTGATTACAGTGTTGTTTATGATTTTCTGTTTTCAGTAATACACTATACCGCTTAAAAGCTTTGCCTACCATTATTGCAGTTTCAGACATCATGTGGCCCCTTTGGAGAGCGTACATATGTAAACTGTCCTTTACTCAGTGGAATAAACAAATGGGATAAACTAAAAACATGATAGAATGATGCAGAGAAGAACCAGAGAGGCACTGGGATGTCAGGATTAGAAGTCAGACAGCTTGGCTAGGTCTGATTCCTCCTTTGGTTCCATCCTGGCTCTGTGGCCTTGAGTGACACACTGAACACTGGCTGAGCTTCCGTTTCTTCACCAGCAAAACGCAGCAGTTGAAACTTTATAAAAACAGTTCATAAAAGTTTTTGCAGTGTGTAAATCTGAGTTCCTGTTTCGTGTTGAATTTCCGAGAATATTTAGCCTCTTTTGAAAATATTTTCATGACAGTTGGGACCGGGCATTTTAAAGGCACGAAGTCGATGTCCAGTTAAATTTATGTATGGTAACAGTACAACAGCTAACAACTAACACATATTAAGCACCTATTGTGTAACTGACACATGCTGAAGGTTTTACCTGTACTGTTTAATATAACGTTCGTAGTTCTTAATCTGAAATTTCAGCAATCGGAAATAATACATGTAAATTAAATCGTCTTTAGAAAAATGGAAAACCCACATAAATGATAAGTCAACACAAGCGATAACTAGAGAAAAATACCCAGTTTTCCTCCATAATCACCTTGAATTAAAATCCGCCAGTTATTGGATGGCTGGCAAGAGAAATGAAATCCCCGTTCTCAAGGAGCTCACCATTCAGCTCAGAGTGTGATGAGAGCTGATTAACACCCATAAAGTGTTTGAGGGGCTCCGGAGAAATAATTAGTTCTGCCCGGGGATCATAGAAAGTATTCACAAAAAGGTGGTGTTTCTCCTGCCACTTGGAGGTTGAATAGGATTTCTCCTTGAAGTTTGTGGCTGCAGGCTGTTTTCACTTTTGTTAAATCCAGCAGAAACCCCATATAAGCCCATAGGTGTTGGATACCAGATCCGTTGAGGACCAAATCAGAACCTTCCTCCCAAAACATACTTCAGCAGAACAAAAACATTCACCGTTCATGTATAAGGAGGATGGGAGTCCTGCCTTTACATTTATGGCAAGTTTTCCCCTTTGAGTATATCCAGAGACTCTTTAAATTAAGACTTAGCCTCTAGCCTGCGGAGCTTGAAACTATTCTGAAAGCTTCCATAGCCTTAAAGAATTCTTTTCATCCCTTTTGCAAAATCAGTGTTTGTGACACATAACAGATGGTATGAAACTGAAGCTTGACCAGTTGATTTCCCTTATAAACCAAGTGCAGAGAAGGGTGTAGGGAGCTGCAGAGTGGAAAATGCCATGCCGGTGACTTGTAGGAGGGGGTCTGTGGTAAGACCCCCGGTGCCAAGGAGGGAGTTACGAAGCATCCCCTTCATCCGTTCCCTGCATCCTGCAGTGGAGCGTCCAGCTCCAGAGCTCAGAGGAGGCCGCGATGACGAGAACAGAAGTGGAGAGGTGCTTGCATTGATGTTTTGTGTTCCCTCTCAGAGCAGCTGCTCCGGTGGTCAGGCCCGGAGCTGCATGGCATGCTCCTGAGTATAGAGACACCAGGTGCCGAATGAAGTGGCGAGGGAACTCTGTTCGGGCAGTTTATTTTTACAGGCTGAACTTTTCACCCTTAGCTCTATACTGAGAGGTTTGATCTCTGTGAGCAGTACTGGTAAGTAGCCTGACTTGAGAAGCCAAGCAGGATCTGGACCGGGAACCGGCCACGTTTTCATAGCGCATAGGAGGAGAACATTTGGTTGGCCTGCGAGTCACGTGGGCTTCAGCCACCTCCCCACATTAGGCTGTGGGCTTTTTGAGGGAGAGACCATGGCTTAGGTGGATGTATGCTCCTAGACATAGCACATGCTAGGTGCTTTTGGAGATGTTTGTGAAGGAGAGAATGAGTGGCTGGCCATCATCATTGTGTTGTATTCAGTCACTCTGGTTCATCTTAGAAAGACTATTCCTATTTTTTCTCCTCATTCACTGCTTAGAATATACTTCAGTTCACCCCTGCCTGTTTTCTATTTGCCTTTTCAAATCTTTCTATCTCCCAAGTCTCTGGAACAACTCTCTGACAACTTTCAGTGATACCTTCCTGTCTGAGTTCTATCATTCTCTTCGGCATCCATCCTTGGGAACCAGGACAGAATGTAACCAGGTTCCAGTTTTTCATTGTTTCCTGGGTTTAGGTCTCATGGCTCCTTGAAAGCAGGGAGTAGGGCCATATTTTTTTCTGTACTCTACCTGGGGGATACTTGATGGGGGGAGGGGGAATGGCAAAAGTCTGGAGCTAGAATTGGAAGATCCAAGTATGTGACCTGGTTCTGTCCCTTGATGTTTGTATGATCTTGGCCAAGACACTTAACTTCCCTAAGTCTCAGTTTTCCCAGCTTTAAAATAGGAATAAACAGTGCTTGTCGCAGTGAGGTCTTGAGGAGTAAATGAGGTTGCATATGTTAAAATGTCTGGCATGAATTAACTGTTGTTTTTGTTCTTATTTATCCCCGAAAGAGGTAGCACTAGCTGGAAACTTCATCTCTTTTTACCTACTCTTTGTTGAGTGACTGAGGAAATGAACCATGGAGAGTGTTTTGCCTTCCAGGAGTGAGCCCTATAACTCATTTATAAATGCTGGCATTTTGGAGTAGAGAGAAAAAAAAATGGATTTCGTTTCTTTGAAGTGGATGGGGCCTTGCATTTACATCACAAGAAGAAGCAGAGAAAATTTTCCATTCCGTTTTCTTTTTTTCTTTAACTCCTGTAACTTGTATTTCTTGGGTCATATTTGCCTGGGAATAAAAAATAGGGTCGCCAAATAGTTTTTGTTCCCATCCGTTCTGGAAAGAACTTTAATCCCTCCTCTTCCCAAATATCTTTTAAGTAATTTGGGAGTCTCGGGGCATATCTCTGACCCAGTCATCTTGGCTGCCTTCATGTTCCTTGTGGCTCTAAGTGGTGACACCTTCTGAATCTGCTGATGCTAAAAACAGCAGCTTAGTTGATATCCAAGGAAAGCATCATCCACTGCCAGAGATGCCCATGGGTGACCAAGGGGATGGGGTTGCTGCTTCCTCTTGATAGCATTGATGCTACTTCTCTTGCCCACAGAGAGCTGCCTCAAAGGCCCTGAGACCCTGTGTCCTGCCCATGCAAGGTGCCATCAGTGGTGCAGCTCCTGCCAGTACCCTCACTTAGGTGCCAGCTCCCTCTGCTGAGGTGCAGGCAGCCAGGATGCCCTTGTGCCCACAAGGTGCCACCCATCTTTTTTGGGAAATAGCTCTTTTTTGTTTCATTTTGTTTTTACTCACCCATGCAGTGCGGCTGTTCTCCCACGAGGCACAGGATAGTTGGGGCGAGGGATGCTGTGTTCCACTTAGAGCCACCCCCCCCCTTCTGATCCTGGCCCATTCTCTTTGATTCAGAAAGATGCACTTTGATTCACTCTCTCCTTAGAACGCACCTTCTTCCTGGAGGCTCCTTGGTCCCACTGGCCCACATCCCACACCGAATATCACGTCTCCTTCAGGCTTGCCTAAAGCTTAGGGTGAGCCTAGTGGCTGGAGATGGGGACCCTGCCACAGCCCTGACCTTCAAAGTGTCCAGCTGCCCGGAGAACTCATGACCACCGTCACCTGGGCCAAAAGGGCAGGAAGCAGACCCAGTTCATCTCATGGATTGAAAGTTGGGTCAATAGCCTGGTTTGCTTCTGGCTTTTCAGGCCAGTTGCGTGACTTTCAGTGGTCCTGGCTTTCCCAGAAGCATGGATGACCTCATGATTTCAGGTGTCACCATTTGTTCTGTAATATATAGGCATATACATCAATGTGAGCTGTCTTGGGTTTGCCAAGGAGATGTCCCTTGCCTGAACCAGTTATTTCCCCTTCTCCAAAATATAGTTGTGACTCTATTCCTTTATTGCTAATACCACTTTTTGATGGAATGTCTTTTTTTGCATGTTGGTGGTGTGTGTGTGGGTGGGGGGGGTAAATGGAAGGAGTTTGAAGAAAGAACCCTTTTTCTGCCCTACCAGCAAGAAGCCGTATTTCTTCTAACAAGCTCTGTTCTTGGCAGTTGTAGAGTTGTAGCCTGGAGAGCCTCATCCTTCCCCTCACTCCTTGTCTGCAGCAGCTACAATATAACAGCAGCATTTCCCCCCGACAGGAGCTCAGGCAAGCACTGTCTCCTGGATGCGAGCCAGCCTCCTGTGCTGGCCAGTTGGCACTGCCCACCTGCTTGCAAGAAGCCAGCATTCTGCTCTGTCCCCAGAGATGTCAGCCTGGCAATGCCTAGCTCCTTCCACCAGGAACCTCGGAATACAGATATTTCCCTTACAGAGGAGAGCTGAGAGTTCCTGTTTCCCCACCATGATGTCAGTGGTTGATAGGATCATGAGTTTGGATTTTCAGAGAGACTGGGGAGGGGAATGATATTTTATAGGTTGTCTCTCCATTCCAGCCCCAAATTGCTGGGAATATTCAGCCATAGCCTTCCTCCCCACTCTGCTCTTAAGCCAAGCAGCTCCCGACTTGTTCCGTTCTAAAACCAACGTGAGCTGTTTGCTTTTGTTGTTGTCGTTACATCCTCTTGATTTTGCTCATCTCCAGCACCTGTTACATCTTCTCGCTTTGGACCCTGTGGACACTCTGATGTGACTGTAACCTCTGCCTGTTGCTAAACCCAGGTCACTGTGGGAACTTAGACCCCGCCGGGCATGTAACATCCTCCTCCCCCGTGGGTCTGGCATGCAGTTTTAAGTGTTACTCTTGTTGCTGACATATTTCTAGTTTTCTGCAGGGACAGTCACGGGAAAGGGTTTCCTGCCCTCTGGGACTACAGGAAGTATCATTCAGGAATTTGGGGCCGTGCTGTTTACCATGCACACATTTGGGGATTTTTCTCCCTGCAACTGTGTCCATTAAGCAGTTTGTGCCATGTTCCTAGTGCCGGGTTCATTCAAGCTGTCCGGGTTTGGAGCAGGGGCTCTAGATCTAGATGCACATGAGAATCTCCTGGGGGCTTTGAAATAATACTGATGCCTAAGCCCCACATCAGACCAGTTAAATCAGACTCCCGGGGACTGGGAAGTGAGGTAGGCTGGGCTTCAGGAATTTTTAAAGCTCCCCAGGTGCTTCTCTTGTTCAGCCCATGTTGCAGTTCTTCAGTTTATAGGGTTTCTCTGACAGCTGGCTGACCTTGTGAGAGTGTGTATGTGGTTTTCTCTTCACAGTGATGGTCAGCTGACAGACCGTGGCAAAGGCCTCAGTTTTATTTTGTTTAGCTAGAAGCGATATATTTAACCTCATGTTACAGACCCTCTTGCCCGGCTCCCTAGCTTTCCAGCTGTGGTGAAAGATGTCCTACTTGGAGAACAGGAGTCATGCAGGTCCTTGTTGGGCTGAGACCCTCAGTCTTACCCTCTTGAATCCAATCCTCTAAAACAGTAGATAATGAAAGCATTATCATCCCGGAACTCCGATCAAGAAATAACACCCCGGGCTTCCCTGGTGGCGCAGTGGTTGAGAGTCCACCTGCCGATGCAGGGGACACGGGTTCGTGCCCCGGTCCGGGAAGATCCCACATGCCGCGGAGCGGCTGGGCCCGTGAGCCATGGCTGCTGAGCCTGCGCATCCGGAGCTTGTGTTCCGCAACGGGAGAGGCCACAACAGTGAGAGGCCCACGTACCGCAAAAAAAAAAAAAAAAAAAGAAATAACATCCCTTTTTAAGTGTGACCTTGATTACAGCAAAGAACAAGAGCATCTCGGAAGAGTGACTGCCAAAGCCAGAACAAGATGGAATGGAATCACAAATGATGTTCTTAAGCTAATTGAACATGTAAAAAAATAGAAGAAATGTGAAAAATGAAACTCTCAGCCTGGCAGCCCGCTTTTAAAATGTCCTGCAGAGCTTGGCAGTCTGGGTTTCCCCACAGCATCGTAGCAAAGTCGCCCTTCTGAACCACTAGCAAGTCTCAAAATAAGACACTGCTGTGCATAGCTACTTGGACATAGATTCGAACTTGATGCCAGCAAAGATGGGTACAGGTACCCTATCTCAGTTTTCTTGGTTTAGGTGAAGGAATTGCAGAAGAGAGTGCACGCTAAAAATAGGAAGCTGTTATTCAACCATTGTACAAGGGTAGAAGAGAAAATCTAATAAACTTGACCTTCAGTGAGCTGCTATTTTAACTCTGACAAGGCTTTGTGGGCTCGATAATATCATTAGCCTTGTTTGTTCCATAGTATGTAAGAGCAGAAAGGGCCAGCCTTGAAGTTGTGAGTTTTTGCATCTTTTTCTCTCTCGTGATGCCCAGTGGCCTGTGTCCTCCCCACCCCCATCCCAGTATCTGTGTCTCTTATCACTTTTTTTTTTTTTTTTTTTTTGCGGTACGCGCGGGCCTCTCACTGCTGTGGCCTCTCCCGTTGCGGAGCACAGGCTCCGGACGCGCAGGCTCAGCAGCCATGGCTCACGGGCCCAGCCGCTCTGCGGCGTGTGGGATCTTCCCGGACCGGGGCACGAACCCGTGTCCCCTGCATCGGCAGGCGGACTCTCAACCACTGCGCCACCAGGGAAGCCCTCTCTTATCACTTTTGCACATAAACTTAAAGATGAAACATAGTGTTTCGAGGGAAGATAGGGAGATCTGGGTTAAAGAGGAAACAAAATGTCGGTAGGTATATGCACATAATAGGCACACAGTGTTCTAGGAACCGAGCTCCAAACATCATCGGTAACAGGAAATTTCTCTTAAGCGGTCATCTTATGAACTGATTACAGGTCACTCATGAATGGCTGCTCACAGGAACGTATGCCTGAGGCTACATTGCTAATGTGAAGTAAAGTGCAAGACATGAAAAACCTACACACACCTTCCTATCCATGGACAAATAATTGCAGAATATTTTGCTTAACACACACAATGAGCCTTGTGAATAGAAATGTAAACAGAAGCCGGTTCTCAAATTTGAAAATAAACAGAGGGAAGAGCATTGAATTTGGATTTGGTCCGACATGGGTGTATATCCCAGCTGGGCTGCTTACAAGCTGGGTTGCCTTGGACTTGGGACATGAACTCACTAGGACTCAGTGTCCACATTCAGTTGTATGGTTTGAAAGATCTACTGTATTCAGAGTACCTGACCATTAATGGGGGCTCCGTAATTAGTTCTACGGTCAGCTATGGCTTTTGCTGATATGTTGGTTTTCAGCCAGATCTATTAAGTAAAAAAAAAAATGAACGCTTTCAGAAAATTAAGAATCTTCCCAAGACATTATGGGTTAAGTTTTCAGTCAACTTTATAGGAAGGAGGGCTTGCTTGAAGACTTAGCAGGTTTTATGACAGAGATTTGCCTGCTCCCTGAACTGGTAGACAATGTAAAGATCAACAATGAATTCTGTAAAAGCTCTGCTTTTGAAAACCATTTTCTTGCTAATAACTGCAATGCTAGTCACCAGTGTCAGGTTCTCATGTCTTTTCTATTCAAGGGCAAATATTAAAGCCCTTCCTTACCTGCAGGATCTTTGAAGAGATAAAAGAGTGATAAGAGGGGGGTCTTGGGTTACAGATGCTAATGTATAATAATTTCATAAAAAAGTGAGATAAAAAAATTCCTTGTCTTGAGACCTAAAAGTTTTCTTGGACTACAAAGTAAGCGCTCACCAAGGAACTAAAAATAAAGCAGATAAGTCACTGGAGATCTTCCAAGAACCCCTCTTGGTAAGAACATAATAGAATCTGGCCACTGTGTCCACGTAGGGAAGTCAGCCTCGGGGTGTCAGCCTCTCATCATTAGGGTCCACTGTGGACTAAGGCACTGGTAATCTCCCCTCCAAGTGCTGTAGGCCCTCTACCCCATTCTACAAAATGCCCACACTGAGACCAGCCAGATTTAGTTGAGGGGGAGGGAGGGGGGATTACAAGAGCTAAATGGCACAGCTGTAGCATTTTTAAGGTTTAACAGCCATGATATCCAAATCCTTCATTTTTAGAGACAAGGAGATCCAGGAAGATGAAACCACTTTCCTGAGACCACACTGCTGGTTATTAATCACTCCATCATTTTAGTGCCTTTTAGACCCAGCTTGAATTAACCAGAAGTTGAACTGAAACTGACAGGACTTTTCTGTCACAGTGGTGGTCTATGTAGCTTACCATCATACCACAGAGATTATGAAGTGCTTGTTCTCTACAAGTTCAGGCCCACAAGATTGGCTTATTCATTTTTACCTAATGAGTATAACTCACTTTCCTATACAATACCAATGCTTGCTTGCTTTTTTTTGAAGTATAGTTGATTTACAATATTAGTTTCAGGTGTACAACATAGTGATTCAGTATTTTTATAGATTATACACCATTTAAAGTTATTATAAAATATTGGCTATATTCCCTTTCTGTCCTTATTGATTATTTTATACATACTAGTTAGTACTTCTTAATCCCCTCCCCTGCCTGGCCCCTCCTTGCTTCCCCCTCCCCACTAGTAACCACTGGTTTGTTCTCTATATCTATGAGTCTGTTTCTGTTTTGTTAAATTCATTCACTTTATTTTTTAGGTTCCACATATAAGTGATAACATACAGTATTTATCTTTCTCTGTCTGACATTTAACTTCGCATAATACCCTCTAGGTCCATTCATGTTGTTGCAAACTGCAAATTTCAGTCTTTTTTCTGGCTGAGTAGTATTCCATTGTATATATATACACCACATCTTCTTCATTCATTCATCTGTTGATGGACGCTTAGGTTGTGTCCATGTCTTGGCTACTGTATATAATGCTGCTGTGAACATTGGGGTGCATTTTTTGAATTAGTGATTTTGTTTTCTTCAGGTGTATACCCAGGAGTGGAATTGCTGGATCATATGGTAGCTCTATTTTTAGTTTTTTGAGGAACCTCCATACTGTTTTCCTCAGTGGTTGCACCAATTTACATTCCCACCAACAGTATACTAGGGTTCCCTTTTTTCCACACTCTCATCATTTGTTATTTGTGGTCTTTCTGACGATGGCCATTCTAACAGATGTGGGATGATGTCTCACTGTGGTTTTAATTTGCATTTCCCTGATGGTTAGTGATGTTGATCATCTTTTCATGTATCTGTTGGCCATCTGTATATCTTTGGAAAAGGTATATCTTCAGGTCTGCCCATTTCTTAATTGGGTTTTTTTTTTTGATATTGAGTTGTATGAGCTGTTTATTTTGGATATTAATCCCTTATCAAATACCATTTCTCTCTTGTAGGCCTTCTGTCACATAGGAGGAAAAGTTAGTGCAATTTCTCTTATTCAGTAATCTTTGCTTGTGGGTTTTGTTTTGTTTTGCTATGTTTCCATTTATTAAGGTACTATTTATATACAATAAAATTCACCAACTTGAAGTGTACGGTTTGATGAATTTCTGTAATTGTGTGTACTTATATAACCTCCACCAGAATCAATATGTAGAACAGTTCTGGTACCCTAAAAAAGCTCCCTTGGGCCCATTTGCTCTCAAGTCCCTCTCCCCACCCCTGGCCTCTGGCAACCACAGATCTGCTTTCTGCCACTGTGGTTTTGCTTTTTTCTAGAATTTCATATAAATGAAGTCATATATATATAGTCTTTGTGTTCAACTTCTTTCTCTTAGCATAATGTCTCTGAGATTCATCCATGTCATTGTGTGTATTAATATTTCATTTATTTTAATTGCTGGAATGGCGTTCTATATTGTATAGGATATAGGATATACAGTTCGTTTATCTGTTCACAAATTGATGGTTATTTGGGTTGCTTCCAGTTGGGGGCTATGAGGAATAATCTTTGCTGACAGTTTTATTCTTGATTTCTCCTAGTCACCTAATACCTTGACCCAGTTTTCATTTTTATGATCTTAGACAATTTGCCATTACTGTCACAGTGAAACATTTTCAAAATATGTTGATAGGGTGGCGGTGTCGGCCCCTGATCCTCCCATCTGTGACTTTGGAAGTGATCTTCTACTCATCTCGAAGTAGCAGTGCCAAGGCCCAAAGTTGACATGATGACCTATTTAGTGTGCTATAATGTAATTTACCATCATGGCAAGCCTTCGGGGACATGACAGAGTGCAACAAAATGCAGTATCCAATATTTATAGTAGATGGAGTTGAGTGGTTTTTTATTTTGCCTGGTAGAAAAGTGCACCCACTCTGTTTTTCACCTATCCTAAGTGCCCAGGGAGGGAGAAGAGAGAAGACCAGTGGGCGATACCATCCCAGGCTAGTGCAGCCAACTTGGAACAACCTGGAATGAGTTAGCACTTAGACCTAACAGGAGAGACTCTTCTGAAAAATATGCTGTCCCCCATTATAATTCACACTAATGAGCAGGGAACAAAAGGTTGTGAAGGAGAGTGGTGACTGATGGCCGATACGGCCGCCCCGTGCTGCAGCTGGCGCAGCTCCCGCTGGTGAAAAGCATAATATATTATTGCTCTAGGTCGCAGAGTGGTAAATGAACACTTACGTCCGCTATGGCAACTGGATTGATTATCGCAGCTACCTCAGGACCAGCCTGGCCCCGGCGTTACAAGTGAGCACGCGCGTCCCTGCTGGGCTTCAGTCAGAAGAGCGCCTCAAAGGCAGTTTGTACAAACTGAAATCTCTGATGACTGCAAATCCCTCCTTTCCAGCCCCCGTGTCCAGTGGAGAATTGGGGTCAAGCTGGCCCAGATGGTTGGAGCCCTCAGACTAGAGAGGCAGGGCTGCCCTGTCCAAAGAGCGGCTGGTTCATTGTGAGGGTAGGGTCGCTGTTTGTTGGATACAATCAAATAAATGAAATGAATGAATCCAAGAAAAGAATGCCAAGTCAAGGGCAAGGTGGGAAGGGAGGAGGATGGGGAGGCCAAGGATGGGTATCAGCGGCTGGGATGCCTAGGCAGGAAGTCCAGGAGAAGGAAAGAAGGAAAGCAGGATATAGCAAGTGGGAACAGACACATTTGATTTTGCCATTGCCAGTGACTGGACTTTTACATGTTGCTGAGAGCATGTCTCATGAATAAGCTTGGTTTGTTCAATAATCAGGGAATGGGCCAGTTCCTTTTCTTTTCTTTTCTTTTCTTTTTTTTTTTTTTGCAGTACGCGGGCCTCTCACTGTTGTGGCCTCTCCCGTGGCGGAGCACAGGCTCCGGACACGCAGGCTCAGCGGCCATGGCTCACGGGCCCAGCCACTCCGCGGCATGTGAGATCTTCCCGGACCAGGGCACGAACCCGTGTCCCCTGCATCAGCAGGCAGACTCTCAACCACTGCGCCACCAGGGAAGCCCAGTTCCTTTTCTTTTAATCTACAGATACTCTTTGGAATTTACACATAAATCTCCAGTTTTTCCAACAGAAAAGGAAAGGGAGCAATGCATGCCCCCATTGGGAGGTCTAGTTAGAGTTGTAATAATGTTCTAGATTATTTTTCCCAATATTTTATTTAAAATGTTGAAATGAATTATTCTCTCTCCTGGTTTGTGGAAATTGATCTAAGTAGGTACCATTGAGGAAGGAGGGTGGGTAGCATTAGGGATGCATTAACTTTCTGTTTTGAATGGCAGAAGATTTACCCCTTGGAATTTAAATACGAAGGTATTTTAATTCTTTGCACATGACCTCTAAGCTAGACCATCCACAATGGCAACTAAAGTGGCAACCACCTTCTCTAGGACCATGTTTGAACCCAGCATCTGATCTTCCATTGTAGGAGCCTAATGGCATGGCAATAATAATCTTTATTAATTATAGGAAATGACATGATGTAGGGAAGTTTGACAAGTATTTCTCAAATTTTTCTTCATTATTGCCTCCCAAGGAGCCTTTTTAGGGGTTGTTTTTCCTAATTGCCTTCCTCATGGAATTTTAATACCACGGATACACAGCATCTTTCTTTATGTGTTGTATGTATATCTGTGTTGAATACATTGAAAAGTTAGATTATCTTTGCCCCCAAGAACCAATTTTCAACTCTTCTGAAAATGCATGAGTTAGAACAACCTGGGTTCAAATTCCACTTCTACCATTCTGTTTCTCTAAGCCTCATCTTCTTCTTCCTCACCAGCAATGGAGATATTAGTGTCCACTTAATTGGGGTTCTTGGCACATAAACAGTCAAGAAATGTTAGTTATCATCACTGTTATTGTTATTTATGCTCATATACATTTTCACATATAGTATCTTCATTGACCCTGATTGTAAACTTCTGAGGAATGTAGGTTTATGTCACTTAAGTACAGATATCATCTCTACTTTACTGATAATAAATAACACAGATGGTCAGAGCAGTTTGGTGATTAGCTCAAGGTCATGCAGAGAGCACTGTTGGTCAGGGCTGAGACTTGAGCCTAGACGTCATAGCTCAAAGCTCTCTGGTTTAGGAATCTCTCTGCTGTCCCTTGCTGCCTGTGGTGCTACCAGAATCGATTGTGTTTTGAAGACCCAAGTTGGAGTTCAGGGAATTGGAGGAATCACCCACGAGAATAGGCTCTAACGACCAATCGTATATTTTTCTGCCCCTATTGTGTAAAAAGTGGAATTATCAAGGCTTTGAACCAACTGGTCGCACCCAGTTTCAGGAAACCTGTGATAAGCTTTTCCTGTGCTGCTTGGTAACTTGTGGGTTTAATGAGGCAGGATTTCCTCAAGCTTGGAAGAACTTGGCACTCCAACTGGATGAGTGTGAGTCCTTTCTCCCCAAGATAAAAGCTTTATGAAATGCACAGTAAGAATCGCTCAGAGAGGAAATAGTCTCGAGCATCTCCTGTGTTCAAGCTTGGTGCTGACCATCTAGAAGTATTCAGAGAATGCCTACTCTGGGCCTGGTGCTCTTCTGAGCTCAGCGAAAGGCTTTGTAGCAGAAGGGGACAGTCAGTTCTGGTGTCAGATCTTGGGTTCTCCTCCCAGCTTGGCCACTAGCCAATGGTGTGCCTCTGGCTTTCCATATCCGTAATCCAACATAAAGCACTCCATACAGTGCCTGGCACACTGTAGTAGGTAAATGCTTACAATTATAATCAGATTAAAAATGAAGGACATACACCCCTCCCATCACAGAATGTGAGCTCTACCTACCGTTCCTTTTATCTAATAATCATGCCCTATCTCAACCCAGTGCTTTCTATTTGTTTTTTGTTTTAAAATATTTATTTATTTATTTGGCTGCATCGGGTCTTAGTTGCAGCATGCAGGATCTTTCACTGTGGTACACGGGCTTCTCTAGTTGTGGCGCACGGGCTCAGTAGTTGCAGCGTGCAGGCTTAGTTGCCCCACGGCACGTGGGATCTTAGTTCCCCGACCAGGGATCGAACCTGCGTCCCCTGCGTTGGAAGGCGGATTCTTAACCACTGGACCACCAGGGAAGTCCCTCTGTTTGTTGAAGTGGTGTTACTTGAGTGGTTTCAGAAACAGAGTCCTTGGCATCTGGAGATTTCTACCATCTTCTCCTGCCCTGTCAAAATCCCTGTCTTCCATGTGTATGCATATGGCTGATTCGCTTTGTTGTGCAACAGAAACTAACATGGTATTGTGAAGCAATTATACTCCAATAAAGATCTATTCAAAAAAAAATCCCTGTCTTCTACATTTCACCAGTATCAACTGCTCATTTTTATACCTAGCTAAGGAGATATTTAATTCCCTGCACTAGAAAAAGAGGATGTAGTAAAGACAAGGGCTGGTTGCTTGACCGCTGCTACCACTTGGTCGAGGGTAGAGTGGTCTGTATTGGTTCCTCCACACAGTTGCTTTCAGGGCTGGATAGAGCAACTGTGATCTGCACTTGAGATGCTAGATGGTAGTGAGAGTGATGGGGAGGATGCTGAGGCAAACGTTCTCACTTCTGAAGCTGCAGAAGCTGAAGGTCTGAAAGGTGTGTAAGGATGCCTTCTGCTTCTCCATCCAGGCTGTTTCTGGAAACATACCTCTGTGCTGCTCATCACAGCAGATCTCTCTAGACAAGCCATTCCACAGGTTGCCTAGCACCAGGTTACACTGAGAACGGGGTGAGAGTAACCTAGTTTGTTCCAGCTAAGAGAGGGCTGTTGGGAGCAGCCAGAAGGAAAAGTGTAAAGAAAAAGGCAAGTGGTGTTGCTCCCCGAGATGGGCTTCCTCCAGGGCCATAGATCCCACAGGGACATCTGTTAGGCTTGAATCTGGCATAGTTGTCTTTCTGCTGGAACTTTGCATGGAGACTCTGATGACTTCTCTCATGTATGGACTTCCTGCTGGTTGCGTTAATCCTGGTGAATCCTGAGGCCAGGTCACTGCAGGGCAGGCCAGTGGGGAAAGCCCTGGAGATGATCCAGAAACTTCAGCTGGTGATGAACTCAACATCAAGCTCAGTTTACCCAAAGAGATTTGGGTTCAGACTCACTTTGCAACCATCATCTTCCATTCACGGCAAACAAGAATGTTCTCCAGAAGGTCAAAGTGGAATATCCTTGGGGAAGAAGACATACCTTAGGAATGACCTGCCTGGTCTCATAGGCTGGCATTTTGCTGGTCATTTGTATAGTATCCAGCTGGTGAAGGTCACCTCCTCCAAGGCAGTGAGGGATTAAGCTACCGGTTTGAGTCTGGCGTTTTATTTATCTGTACTGGTAGCTTTACGTATGGTGTGTTTTCTCTGTTTGGGCCTGCAGGCTGGTTGAGCAAAAGGCGGGAAACATAAATAAGTAACAGACAGAGAGGGCTGTCCATTTATAGACTTTCAAAGATGACCTGGTTTTCTGTTCCAATGCAGGCATTAGTGTTGCATTAGAGTAATATGCGTCCGTAGATGTTTTTGCCGGTGCATTTGGTGGTGATGATCAGGAGAGACATATTCATGTTCTATTTTTACAATAAAAATTAAGAAACCTCAGGCCACACCAGAGGCCCTTGTTGGCAGGGTGGGCACCAGGAGCCTGAATAGTCCATTTTTCCTCGAATTGTGTGGGATCGTTGTGTTCCTTTCTGCTCTTCTCCAGTTTCTGGTTATAATTAAACAACCCTTTGTGAGGGAATATCTCTGGCTTTCCTCCCAGCGAGGATATGTCTACACAAAGCCAGAATATCCAGCCAATGGCAGGCAAACGGGTTATTTGGTGGAGTGCAGGAACAAATAACTGGTTGACAAGCCAGTTCTTCACTTTTTGCTGGCTTTCCTTGGCATGGAAACAGCCTCCTGTAGTACATGGTGTCAATGCTTATGCGGGTCCCTCTATCCGTTCATTCAGAAAATATTTCCTGAGGGCTCACTGTGGGACTCATTATTTCTAAAATGGGGATAATAATAGTACCTACTGCATAGAATTATGTGGATAAAATGAGTTAATACGGGAAAAGGGTTTAGAACAGTGCCTGGCACACAGTTAGAACTTAGTAGGAGCTTGGCTGGGAAGTTGGAGTTTTATTTTATAGGCAAGGAAGAGGCAGTGAAGCCAGTGGTCTAGGCAGGTGTGGGCTTCCAAAAGGTGGTTTCTGTGGCAAAGGTGGGGGACCACCTTCATGGGGCAGAGCCTGGAGGCAGAGAGACAGTCACATAACTCTTGTCCAATCTCTGATAGCTTTCACTTGCCTTTCTGGGGGTGGCCTAGAGGAGTGGTTCTCAAAGTTTGGTCCCTGCATCTTGAGCGTCAGCATCACCTAGGAACTGGTTAGAAATGCAGAGTCCCCGGCCCCTGTTCCACAGCTACTGAATCAGAGGCTCTAGAGTTTTGGCCCAGCAGCCTATGTTTCAGCAACCCCTCCAGGTGACTCTGACCCTTGCTAAAGTTTGAAAACATTGGTCTTTCGAGGGCAAGTGGAAAAGAGAGCTTTAGAAAGTCTTCCTTCCCTCGCTTGCCCCTTCCCACACATACACATTTCGATGCCACTGGGCCAGCACGAAGCAGGTGCACAAGCTTTTGGGAGGCTCTCCACATGCCAGGCAGGCCATTCTCTTTCTTAGCTGGTCACATAGAACCGGGAGCCTTGTTAGCACAGATCAAGGCCACCCAGGAGCACAGCAAAACCAAACCTCCAATCTCCAGCTGGCTCGCTGCCAGGAGGGCACTGTGACCTACCCCTGTTGATGCATGGTGTGTGGAGCTGCAGTGGGACTCTGCTAAGTGGGTATTTCTTTACCAGGAAGACTGTCAGCTCTAAGATTCCAGTGTGCTTCTCATCATGTTGAGAAATGAGGGAGCCCAGGTGCTCTGGGCCCTTTCAAAGCAGATGCTGCCTCTGGCTCCTGGAAGTCTGTGTACACGCACCCAAAGACATCGCGTGGCCAACAGAGTGGATCACGCCGAGGCTTCTGCTGCTTCCCATATGAAAAGCTTGTGGCCAGGCTGCTTTTTATTACTGGTGTGCAGCTACCTGTGGGACCAAGTACCACAGTGTAGATAATTTTAGAACACTTATCTAGAGCTTCTGAATTCATTCATTTATTCATTAGTACAAATTTGTATACGCAGGCATAATGGGAAATAGGAATAGGATATCCTCCCGCCTCACTCCCATCATTTTCTAAGGAGCATATGCCATCCAGGAGGAGATGTAAGTCATTCATACAGAGGCCGGCAGTTCAGAACAGGGTGCTGTGTGCCAGTAGGAAGGTACCAACACTGTATGGTGTGAGATCAAAGGGGCTGCAAAAAAGATGACCTAGAGAAGGTGTGGGGGGAGGAGGTGGCATTTGATCTGGGCCTTGAAGGGTGGGCAGAATTTCAAGAGGCAAAGAGAAGGCATCTCAAGTAAAGGGACCTGCAAAGCACAGGACTAGAAAGGGCACTAACTCGAGAGAAGAATGAGTGTTCCTCACTCAGTTTGCCCAGAACATAGACTACAAGTAGACTAGTGGAGGAAGAGGAGGCTTGAAGGATAGATTGGAAGTTAAATAGCAGGCCCAGGAGTTTGGACCTGATTCCATATGCAGGGGAGCCTGTGGAGAGTTTAGGTTAGGAGATTGACGTGATCATCACGGTGCTGGAGGACGATTGAGCTGATGATGAAATTTGGATAGGGAGGACTCGAAGCCTCCGGTGAGTGACTTGCTCAGGGTCCTAACCCAAGGAAGCTAGACCTAGGTATTCTGTGTCCACAAGTTCATGACCCTGGGAGACAACCTGGAAGCTCTTGAAGGAAGAGTGAGCTTTTAAAGTAAAGGTTGCCTGATGTTGAAAGCCATCAAAACTCTCCAGGGCTTGGGAGGCACGAGAGAAGGGCCACTGAGTGATGTCAGCTGCTCTTCTGGTCACTTGTCAGGGAGAGAGTTCATCCCTCTATAGAGGAACACCAGAGGTCCTCAGTATCTCATGTCAGCCAAGCCCAGAGCATCTCAGCAATGGCAGGGAGCCTTGGCACGGGGGCCATGGGCTTGGTCCTGAGAAGAGTCGGAACCACCTACTGAGTCATTTGCAGGAGGTGTGCTTTCCTGGGAGGCTTCCCAATCAGGTACCCACCCCGCCAGATGGCTGATAGCCTGCGAGATCTGAAGCCGCACGTTTGCCATGCCATGGCTTCAGGCAAACACAAGTTGCATCTCTTGAGCTGTTGCATGGAAATTGTTTCCTTGCTCTGCATAGAGAAACTTGGCACTTGGCAGTGACAGATAAACAGATGAAACTTTTTTACTTACTTACTTGCCTGTTCGTTATTTGTTCTCAAGGTGGTCTCAGTTTCCCCAACTATGAATGAACAATCCCTTATGAACAGTTGTGACTTCCGAAAGAACTGATGGCTCCTAATGCTTTCTCTTTAGGAAGGTCCAGAATGTCCCACATTTTACAAAGATCTGCCTTCCCCTGCATGCCACTTGCCTAAGGCTCCTGGCGGGAATGGAATTGAGCCCAAGTCTGCTCATGGCACCTCCGTTTCTTACATCTTTATTTATTGCCTCTCAAGCAACTCTGCCATCTCAGGTTTCTCCGATCACCCCTTAGTTAGTAACCTTGGAAATTTCATATACCATGGAATCTTTCTACTCAGAGAGCCACCATGGTTTGTTTTTCAGGGTGAAATCAAAGATACTGGTACTGCTGTCTTATTCCAAATACGAGTTGCCCCTCCACCATTGGATCTTTGTTTTTTGGAAAACATCTCTTGATTCAGTATTATTCCACAGATTGCTTTTAGGATTCAGGATTAGAATGGGTCCCGTGGGTAAATTCCAGACCCTAACTGCCAGCAGGTATTAAGCTGGAGTGCCAGGCCAATACACAGTGGCTTAACATTGCGCTGACGTTAATCAGATGAATATTTAGCTGGAGATCTCAGCCAGCTGTTGGAGGTCTAAGCTGTTACCATCATAAGGCAGAAGGGCTTGGGGAGACGGCTGAGAGTTTTCCCTTCTTTTCCTGCCCTTTCATTTGGTGTCCTGGGACCCCTAGGGAGTTCTCCTGTAGGACTCTCTCTCTCCCCCTGCAGGGAGAGGCAGGCAGTTTTGGCCCAGTGCAAGATCCTCGGGAGCCTGAAATCTTGGCATCAGGAACGCAACTCTTGCTACCAGTGCCTGTTTTCTGGAGGCAAAGTAAGGCCACTTGATGCAAAGAAAGGAGAATTGAATGTCGGAGACTTGAAAGACTCCAGGAGCCTGGGAGGTTGGCAGAGCGAGACCTCAGCCAGCTGGATCCAGGCATCTCCTCTCCCCAGCACTTACCCCTGCGGCTGTGAGCCGGGGTTCTGCCCGCCCAGGGAGCAGAGGCGTGAGTTAGGAAAAGCGCTTGAGCAGGGAGGGGGTGACTTGGGGTTGTCCCCTCCCTTCTGGAAGGAGGGCTCTCTGCCTCTGGATAGTGGGCAACCCACCTCCCAAGGCCTCCTCCCTGGTTGGGCCTGGCTGGCCCCCCTCGCAGGCCTGAACCCTTTCTGCAGCTGCGGTCAGATACACCCTGCACCCTCCCAGGTGGAGTTTTCTCACGGCGGGGAGTTCCTCCTCAGGCCCTCGACCTGTCTCCCTGGCATGTGGATTTTATCCCCCTGTCCTCTAAAATGTATGTGTATGGGGTGCGTCCCTCTCACATCACTATAAAGGGAGAACACCTGTGTTCTTTTACCATCAAGAAACAGACCACTTTCTGCTTTGCAGGGGCCAATTGCCCATGTGACTGGCAGTCTTAAGGAAGGCGCCGGGAGACTCGCTTCGGTCAGTGTGAGGCCATTTCATTTTAGTGTTTACATCTGGTTGTGCTCCACCAGTGTCAGCCGCTGGGCTAGGCCCTGGGACCCAGAGGGGAGTGCATCCCCCTCTCTCCTCACAGGTCACCCAGTCTCTGCAGGCTCGTGGGGGAACAGGTGAGGACAGTCACCCAGGCTAAGTGTAGGGCCCATCTCAACATGGCAAAGACGGGAAGCAATCTACCTTGGACGCTTCAAGGAAGGAATTTAATCTGAGTTCTCTCCGTGAATTGGGCACCATTGACTACCAGGTATCTCATGCATGCCACAGTGGGGAAGGTGGGGCTCCTGTCCAGAAGTGCTTACAGCACGAGCTGGGGGCTAGACGCCGGCCCCTTGCTTCTGTAAGTATCTTCTGTTACAACCCCAGGGCTTGCTCAGAGCGTTGATGACACTGTGCCGGCTCACTTGTGTATCGATCTTCTCTCCTGTATTGGGAAGGGAAGGACCTGGTGCTAAAGGACCAAGACCGTGTCTCATCTGAAGGGCTTCCCCACAACCCCACATAGCAGGTGCTTAAGAGATGAGATTGCTCTGACTGTACATATGTATAGACCCTGGGAGTGGAGGACAGAGGGTATGCTCCTTCCTCCTGCTGTTCTGAAGTGACTGGATAGGGCACCCCCAGGGCCTTGAGGTATTTTATTAGCTGGCAAATAAGGAGAAGCAGGAGGACACTGGTACAGTGGGTCTCGCGTGCCTACTGAGTTTTTCAGTTTGTACGTGCTCTTCAGAATTCAAATATGCAGAGTGATGGGCTGGAGCCGTCCTGTCCAATGTGGTAGCCACTGACCACATGTGACCTCTTAAATTTCAAGTTATTAAAATGAAATCAAATGAAGAAATTCTCCTCTCACACTCGCCACATTTCAAGTGCTCGGGAGCCACAAGTTGACTCTTGGCTACAGTATCAGGCAGCACAGACTGTGGACATTTCTGTCATTGCAGAACTTTCCAATGGACGGCGCTGCAGACGCCAAGCTACGTTTCTTGATCCAAGGTGTACATCGCACATCATATGCATCTGAGTTATTTGAAGGCAAAAGGGAAGAAGAGCTTATCAAAATACAAATTCCTGGGTTCTTTCCTCGTCTTCCTGAATCAGAATCTCTAGGGGGTGGGGGAACTGGGGATCTGTATTTTAATAAGCACCCCCAGATGGCTGTTATGCAAACTCAGATTTCCACGCTCCAAGGGAAGCCAGAAGTTGAATGGCGAAGCTGGGCAACCTCCTGGTACAGCAATTCTGAGCACCTGAGATGTCTCACGGCACTTTGCACTCCAGCGTAAGATTTCCCAGCCTGACATCTCCCAGAGTTTGTGACTGGAGCTTCCTGGCTGGCAGCTAAGGGTTCCACCTCAGTAAAATCCTGGCTCTGCTGCCACCAAGCAGTAAATAATGAAGAAAGAGGCTGTCCTAGCACTATCTCCCTCTCTCCTCTTGCAAAACCAGGAGGCTGGAAATAACCTCGCTGTTCCCCTTGAGCATGTTTGAATCACAAGTAGTACCTTCTCTCTCAAATAAATTTATTTCCTTCTGCCTTCATCCCAACAAAGACCAGCCGGTGATGAATACCAGACTTCATAGCTTATTTGTCAAAGCTGCACACCTGTGAGGATTCCTGTGGAAGATAAATTTTGGTTTGGGGGAGGGGGGCCTGGAGGAGGAGGGACCTGGCCAGGAATAAATCTTAACATGTTGCCCCAGACGGTGAATGAGCGTTTGCCTCGCCAGGCTTGCCCTCCTGACAAGGTATGATAAATTACCCTCTTTGTTGACACCTTCATTGGGTTATTTATGGCTCATTAATTGAACCGAAGAGGGGCCTTGCAGACCCAGCGGGGGCACCTTACAGTACTCCTCCAGTGGACCCAGCTCAAAGAGGAGAACAAAGGAGAAACGAGTGGGAGGGACGTACTCATGTTTCTGCTCCTTGGCTGGAGATGCTCTTCACCAAAGAATTCAAGATTTGTTTTAAAAAAAAACAAAAAACAAAAAACTTTGGAAGCTCAGGCGAACCTCTCTGGGAATAGTTAGCTGGGTACCTCATACCCAGCCTGTGCTGCTGCATGGCACCTTCTAGAGAAGAGGAAGCCTGTGCTGAGAGCTCTGTGTGTAATGGCCTGCCTTGCTCGAGGCTTGCCTAGGAAGACAGCACAGCACAGCGGAGGCCATCAGAGGAGCCGGACACAGGCCTCACTTGTTCATGAATTTGCTGTGCTACTTTGGGGAGGTCACTCAATCTCTCTGAGCTTCACATTCCTCTCTTGTGAAGTGAGGGTGACAGACGGGATGATCTCTGAGTCTTTCTTCAGTTCTAAAGGGTCTAAGAAAACAGAATAGATTGCTCTTCACTGACCATTGCATTGGGTTACCCCCTCCATTTCTGGTTATTAATTAGTTTACTCATTTGGCAAATAGCATCTACTGGGGTTCTACCACGTATTCAGTTCTGAGGGGGATGCAGGCATACTGGGTATGCATGGTTTTGTTGTCGGCTTCCATCCATTTTCAGTATAGAATTTTGTTTGTGTTTTAAAGAGCTGATTAGCACTTAAAAATTAGTTTAATCCTTAAGTAAAGTACTTACAAGATAGTGCCTTGTCATAAACTCTCCTTTACGTGACAATAAGGGAGCCTGCAGTCTCTCCAGCTGCTTCTCCAGGGGGCCACTATGGTTCATGAGTAAGTTGTAAAAGGCTCTCTTTTAAAGTGCCAGGTGTTTTCCCTATTGCCAGTTGCCTTCTAGAAGGCTCCATCCTGTGGAAAGAACTTGTCAATGAAAGGAATGACAGCATTGTTTCATTCATTTCTATACCCATTCGTCCATTTAGTCATTCTTTTATCCCACAAAATTTTATTGAACAGTTACTCTCATCTTTGTGTCAAGATCTGTGTTCACAAGATGAATGAATGAGATAAAACTCAAGAATTCAAGGAAATTACACTCTGGTGGGAAGGTAAATGCACTCCACAATTATTGAGTGCTATCATAGAGTCATTCCCAGGAATCTGTGGGAGCATGTGGGAGGGAGCTTGACTGTGTCTGGGGACTTCGGGAAGGCTTCCAGGATATTTAAGTAGGGTTTTGAAGGAAGAGTAGGAGTTTTCTGGGCAAACAAGTTGTAGAAGACTATTCTAGATTGGGCAAAGAGTGTTTGTAAAAGCACAAATATGTACCTTAGCTGCTTGAGAAATTATGAATAGTGTAGTCTGGTTGGAGTATAGTATGAATTTAGGAGATAGAAGGTGAAGCTGGCACAGGTCCAGATCTTGAAGAAGTTCCTGTGAAATGCTGAGGAGCCTGCCCTTTGTCCTGAAGGCCATGAGGAGTGTTCAAAGAGATTTATTCAGAGGAGAAACATGGTCAACTTAGTATTTTAGGGAGATCCTCTGGTGCCAGGGTACAGGAGATTAGGGGTGGAAAAACCTGCTAGATGACTATTTTTTCTTTTTTTTAACATCTTTATCGATGGAGTATAATTGCTTGACAGTGGTGTGTTAGTTTCTGCTGTATAACAGAGTGAATCAGCTCTGCATATACATACATCCCCATATCCCCTCCCTCTTGCATCTCCCTCCCACCCTCCCTGTCCCACCCTCTTGGTGGTCACAAAGCACCAAGCAGATCACCCCGTGCTATGCAGCTGCTTCCCACTAGTTGAAATAGTCGAAGCAAGAGGAAATACAGGCTTGAAACAAGGGCCTGAGTGTGAGGGAGGTAGAGAGAGCACAGGAGCTGGAAGACCTGAGTTCTAATCCAGGCTCTGTCAACATCTACCTCGAATTATTTATCTTCTCCAGAATGTATGTCCTGCTCTGTAAAGTGAGGACATTGGACTGGATGGTTTTTAATCTGACTCTGACATTCGGTAAGGACTGGGTTTTCTGTTAGAAGTGGGGAGAGGAGGAAGGTGCAGGGTCAATATTTACAATTGACAGAAGTGTTTTTAATAATAATGGTTGGAATGTTCATCACCTGTGTCCTGCTGAGGCTATAGATGGACCACAGTAAATGCACATTCCAGCAGATAGTAGGGCAGGTTCTTTGCCTCCATGCCAAAACTCACAAGAGAGGGCTTCCTTAGGAGTCGTACAAAAATGGGGGTTTGTGGAACCCTCATTCTGCTTCAGGAATTGATTACCTGGCAGCTAGAAGGGAAAGGCCTTGGAAGAACTGGTCCACACATGCTCTGTACTTTCTATCTAGTCAGGTGAGGAGGATGAGCGTGACTCATGCCTACAGCCTTAGAAATTCATGTCAACTGTTTGGAGAGAGATCTTCACTCTTTCTTTATCCTTTCCAAGGTTGCCAGTGAAATTCTTTTTTACTCCAAAATGAAAATGATTATTTTTCTGGTGTTAAAAAAGAACACGCTTATAGTAAAGAGTTCTAGCTAGAAGGGAAGGAAGGAAGGAAGGAAGGAAGGACGGATGGACGGATGGGGGGGGAAGGGAAGGAATTTAATCTGGATATCTTTACATGTATGGGCTGTATCACATAAACTGTTTCATTCAGTCATCATATCTTGTGCACAGTTTTGTGATGTATTTGTGCATCATCATTTTAGGATGCATAGTGTTTTATCAGTAAATCATAACTTATTCAACTGATATATCAGTATTAATGGACACAGGTTGTTTTCAATTTTTCTTTTATAAACACAAGACTAAGGAGCATCCAGGTACATTTGTGCACTTGTAAAATTATCTCCTACAAGTGAAACTACAAGGCAAAGTGTATGCATGTTTTTAACTTTTGCTGCATGTTGCCAAACATGCTCTCTGGAAAGATTTCCAAATGCACTTTAAATGTAATTTAATATTTTGTGTGACTGGAGAAGCAGTGTGCCAAGGGTTGGGTTTGGGCAGGATGAAGGCAGGGAGAAGTCTGTGGTTTGCCCAGTGACTCTATTTTCTGAGCACTGCCCAATCCATAGGCCCGATGGGGGTCTGAGACTTTGCCAAGGGTTCATGGAAGGTTCCAGAGAGTCAGGGTGCCAACTGATGCCACGTCAGGTAGAGTGCTTTCCAGGTTCTTCTCCAAGATGGCTAACCCTGGATCTTGGGATCTGTGGCTTTTGAATGATGATGTGTCACTACACACACAAGCAAAGAAAAGCAGATGTAGAGAGGCCTCCAACAGCAAAATCTGTACCTGTCTGAAATACTACCTTTTCTGGGCCCCTGTGCAATGTTTCCTGGTCCCTGATGGGGCAGCCTCCTGTCCTGGGTGTTCAAGGGCAGTTCCAGTTCAATATATTCCATCCTGCTGCCTTCAGGTTGCCCCCATGTACGTCACATGCAGACTGGATATGGCTTCAGCATGTCTGGTCATCACTTGACACCATGTGATGGGTTAGAGCAGAATTCCACAATCATTGTGTTTCCATTGGTGACAAGCATGAAGTTTCCATCTGTTTATTCATTGCTCGTTCATTCAACAGATATTACTAAGAACTTACATTATTGCAGGCACTGTGCTGGGCACTGAGCAGAACACAAAAATGAACAAGAATTTACAGGTTCATGGCATTTGGAGCAAGAAGGAATCGTATCAGGCCCAACCCCCTCATATTCCTGTTGAGGAAACTGAGGCCCAGAGAAGTAAAGTTCTTCACCTCCGATGGTCCATCTGCTGGTCACTGCCCTAGTTGGTGTGGAGTGCTGCTCCTGAGGTGTGGAGGGGCTGTGCAAAACTCCACGTGGGCCCCTCTGGGGAGGGGATGGCCTAAATCACCTGTGAGGATAACCAGTCCTGCAGGGCCAGAGTCTTTATGACTGAGCCCTACAGACATGGTGGGGTTGAACTGTGGGATCTGGGAGGTGTAGGGGAAACAGAGCCGAGCTTTGTGGCCCCCGACAATGTGAGTAACTCGGCATCTCTTGGCTGGCCTTGCTGGACCAGCCATCTTCTTGAGTGTGGGAGCTCCTTTGGAAGTTGATCCTATTTAGAGAGGCTAGAGAGTCTGAAGGTAACCAGATTTGAGCTGGGAGATGTTCCATGATTGAGAAAATGACAACTTTCAAAAAAAAAAAATACTATTGAGAGAGCATTCTATAATTGTGGCTGCAGCTAGGGTCTCCCTGCCAAGATGTGATACAGAGGCACTTTCTCAATGGTTAGATTACCTTTGAATCCTTGAAAACAGTAACACATCTTATCAATAATTACTCTTCATATCTCTATGATCACTAGAGTTTACAAAGTATCTTCCCCCCATTAGCTGGTTCCTTTTTTACACCACCCTGTGTATTAGCAATTCACTAATTAATTTTATTATGTGTTCGTGCTTTTAGGACTCTGAATGAATCAATGAGTGGCTTGTCCAAGAGCTAGCAAGAGACAGAGTTGGATTTGAAACCAGGTTTTCTTTCTTCCAGTTCCTTTCTTTACCCAGACCTGCCCTTGTTGGTTTCTGGGTTTGTACACTGACCAGTCAGGTGAATGGCTAGCTGAGAGGGTCAGCAGGGAAAGAGGCCTCTCTGCCTGGAGATCTGAAGGTGGGCTAGGAAAGACGCTTTGCCTTCACAAACTGTCCTTACCATGAAAGAGTCATTCCTTTGTGTCTTAGATGCTTTCTATTATTAAGAATTCCCTTTCAAAATGTAACTCTCCACTTCAGTAAATTAAAAATGCAACCATATAATAGAACTGCGTGCATTCTATTCTATTGGGGTGAGAATGGAACAGAACAGAATAGAATAGAATTTATGTTCCATTAGAAATAAAATAAAATTCAGTAGAACACTGTGGGTAAAATGTGATTATGGACATGTAAAGAAATATACTCACTTAAAAATACATTAAAAAAAGAGGCTCTGTAATTTCAAAGGCCTCTAGTATGTAGATCAAATATGACAGGTGTAGTGTTCTTTATGTCAATCTGCATTTTTATATTTTTATAGCATGAGCTTATATTAGTAGTAGCGGCATAATAGATAGTTTTTAAAAATTAAGACACTACTCCTTCCAGTTGTCTGTTTAATTTTCATCAAATGAAAAAGGGTGGAATAAAGATAACGGCATACCTCCCTTTCATTCTCCCAGCAGCCACACTGGTCACACTGTAAGCCTCAGAGAAGTCATCAGCTAACACTTTGAAGAAATGATTTGTCAACCAGCTAAGAGCCAGAGTTATCCTGTGGAATGGGAGAGTACATAGAGGGTCTGGGATAGATGACAGGGAAGGAAAGTTAGCACCTAGGTGGGTTTCATCCACTTGGTGATATTTCAGTCAGCTGACCCTTCCTGTGCTCACCTCCACCTGTGCTCACCACCTGAAATGCAGTGCCCTGTGCCCTCTCTTGCTAATGGCCAATCCTCACAGCTCTGTTGACAGCAGAACCAGACATGGACTAAGGGGGAAAGAGGAGGCTTCTTAGTCCCCGCTTACCCCGCTCCAGAGCAACTTAACTGAAGCACGTCCAGCGCATGGCGTGCCATGGGGTGACTTAGGCGGGCGGGTTTCTCCTGGCCGTCCTGGGTGGGGTTGTTAGCGCTGTTATTTGTACTGGGAACACAGTAGGTGCAGAAGCTATAGGGCAACCAGCAAACAGAGTTGCGTTGCTGTAGGGTGTCTGAAAGGCGTCAGGATTTTGCCCAGCAGTTAGTCCTCAGATGTAAATTAATGGATCAACACAGCATAGTAGTAAGTAAGGTAAATACATTCTAGAACTGGGGACTCTTTTTGAGTTGGAAGAGATCCTAGGAATTACTGGAAGCCTGTGGAAGTTAATGGCTTGCCTTGGGTCACCCAAAGGGTCAGAGGCAGAGATAAGGCTGGACTTCAGGCCTCCAACTCCCAGTGTGGTGCTTTTCTCACGGGCTCTGCTCACTTTTGTTCACTAATTTATCTCACACGCATTTGTTTGGGGGCCTACAATGTGCCAGACACTGTGCCGGGGTAGGGAATCCACAGATGGATAAAATGAGGGCCCTTTCCTCAGGGCACTCATGATTTAGTTGGAGGAGACAGAAACATGAGCTGGTTATTTCATAAAATACAGTTAGATGCCTCCTTGAAAGGAAGGACCTTCAGATGCATGCAGTCCAGGAGACAATCTGTTTTTCTAAGGAATCAACAGAGGATAAAACCCTGGTTGGATCTTTGACCCTGCCTTTGCTTGGACCTCAGAGGGTGGCATCCAGGGTGAGAGAGAACCCAACAAGGATGAAAATGAAAGAGCAGAGGGAAGAGATACAGCATGCAGCTTTCGCCATAATTTGGGAAGTATGGGGTTTTTTTGGTTTTGGGGGGTTTTTTTTGCGGTACGCGGGCCTCTCACTGTTGTGGCCTCTCCCGTTGCGGAGCACAGGCTCCGGACGCGCAGGCTCAGCGGCCATGGCTCACGGGCCCAGCCGCTCCGCGGCATGTGGGATCCTCCCGGACCGGGGCACGAACCCGTGTCCCCTGCATCGGCAGGCGGACACCCAACCACTGTGCCACCAGGGAAGCCCCAGTATGTTTATTTGAGGAGCTCGAGACATTTATTTTACCTGAATAGTTGAGACCAGATGCCACACTAGTCTGTCTTCCAGGGAATGTCCTGTACAGGGTTTCTTCTGTGTACTGTGTGACAGTAGGAGCCGCTCTCCCATTCGTACTCACAGTCTTGTGCTAGGGGGTCTTTCCTGTACTGTGTTAGATCTAGTTCTGACAGTGACAGCAGCCATCCATTGTTCTAAAGAACTCCGAAGAGTGCTGTAGACAGAAAGGAGGGGTGTTTTTAGGAGGCTTCATGACAGCGTGCTTTTTTTTTTCCTCCACAAAGCCTTCTGTGATTGGTGGGCAAATGTCCGAGACAGACTCTCTGCCCATTGCCCTTGTGATTTGTTAAGAGATCGAATGAAATGAAGAATGAAACAATATATATATAAACATCACTGTACCTTGTATGGGTTGATTTGAGCGAACCAGTTATAAAGACATTTTTGAGGCGATCAGGGAAACTTGGTTAGCTGCTGCAGTGGCACTACTTAATGATAATATCATGATTCTGCGTTTTTAAAGTTATTGTTTAGAGATGCAAAGTGACGTGTATATAGATACGAATATATATCTTTAAAATATACTTGTAGTTTTAGTGGTTGGGGAGTCAGATTTAGGTAGAACAAGATTGGCCGTAAGTTGATAAGTATTCAAGCTGGATGATGGGACCATGAGGGTTTGTTATACTATTCTCTTTAGTTTTGCGTGTATTCAATAATTTTCTATTCAAGACATTTAAATAGTGAATATTATTGAGCAGCTACCATTTGTCAGGTTCAGGGCTGCCTGCTTTTTATGCGACCTCTTATTATATTCTCACAACATCTCTGTAAGTGGGTTGCGTTACACTGATTTCTCAGATGAAAAAGCTGTAACATAAAGGAAAAGTGAATTCCACATGTCACACAGCACATGGCAGAGCTGGGGATTGAACCCTGATCTTTTCCTTTAACTTTTATTTGAAGTATAACACATATAGAGAAATGTGCACAAATCACATTTGTACATCTCAGTGACTTTTTCTGTGACCACATCAAATAACCTAGACCAACATGAAAAGAATGGAATAGTAGCAGCGTCCCTGAAGCCACTTCATGACCTTGCCAGTCACAGTCCCTCCTCAAAGGTAACCACTGTCTTGACCCCTAGCACCCTGGATGAGTTTCGCATATATTTTGAACTTTATGTAAGTGGAATCATATTCTTTTATGTGTGGCTTCTTTTTCTTAACATTATGTGTGTAAAATTCATCCATGGTGATGCCTCAAACAGATCTTTCCCTTTCATTGCTGTATATTTCATGGTAGAAATATGTCAGAATTTATCTGTTCCATTACTGATGGAAGTATTTCTGCTTTGGGGTTAGTATGAGTAATGGATTGTGAACATTGTAGTACATGTCCTGAGTGGACAGGAAGATAGATTTCTGTTGTACTTATTCCTAAGGTGGAGTGACAGGTGCACAGGGTAGCATATGTGAACCAGAAGCCCCAGTTTTCTTTCTATCACGCATTTCTCTCTAAAGAGATGAAAAAATTAACTACCTAATGTAGTTAGTTCCATAAGACTGGGGATTAACATAGGGTCCTGAAAGGCTCTGAGGTGCAAACAGGGTTGAGATTTGAGCCTGAAATGTTCTGGTCCAGCACTGATGAACCCCAAGTCCCAGTTCAGGCCTTCAGTGTTTCATGAATCTTCCTTGAAATAAGTTGAATGCAAGAGAAGCACTGCTGTGAAGTGTCCTGCATCTGTGATTTAACATAATAGCCTGTCATTCTAGGATACCAAAAATCAGGTAACAGAAAGAAGTACGACTACTCTTGTCTAAGCCATCAACAAAAGAAGAAATTTTTCATAACATAAAAATTTAAATAAAATCCATCTTGATATTCGGCATACTTGAAGATTTGCCCATATTCTAACAATGGTGTCATTACGATTTCATTTTGAAGGATGAAAAATAGCTATTGTAATAGCCCATGGTTAACTGTGAACCCCAGGGAATGGGCTTCTCCCCTTGTTTAGCTGGGTCATCCTCATCCTTCACACCTGTAGCCCCCAAACTTTTCTTCCTGGGAGTCCAGTTTGGGTGCTGGGAAAGCTTGGTGACCTTAGGCCTGAGAGAGACCTAAAATGGGTGGCCTACTTTGACAACTTCAGGTGACAGTGATTGTCTGAGGATGTGAGGGATACTGTAGAAGAAAATGTGAGCATCAGGTACAAATGGGGATGGGTTCAAACCCCATGTCTACTTATTATTTGACCTTGAAAATATGAATTCTGAACCTCTGCTTCCTTATCTGTAAGAGTAAGGATGTTGATGATGCCAGTTTTAGAGAAAAATTAGAAAATGGTTAACTAGAAAGATGATCGAGGTAGTTCTCTCCTCAAATTGCACGAGTCCAAGATCTCCAGGAGCCTTTTATTCTGCTTCTGACTGTTCCAGATATAATGGTTAGTGGGGCCAGATGGTGTTTCTGGTTGATAAAGGGAACCAGTCTCTTCTGTCTACTGTTTCTTTTCACAAAAACGGAGCTTTCCTCCTCTTGCATGTTGTATGTGGATAGTGCTGGAGTGGGCAGGATCCTTCCCAGCTTGGCTGTAAATTCTGTGAGGTTTAGTTCCTTAAACCTTGAACTCCAAGGTTTAAGAGTATTATTGGTTTATTTATATTTATGACTGGTTAACAGCCCCACCTCCATCTGGAAATTTTATAATGAAAGCACAGGTACAAAAAGATCAAAACAATTTACCTAACGTAGAAGCAAGTATCGAGCAAAAGAGAGGAAAAGAAAATGATAATCAAAACTCCCTGAGGAAAATTTGAGCAAATGAGCCCAAAATGTGGCCCTCAACCCCCTAGCAGCCAGGAGTAAAAGGGGAGTCATTGTGGGCTCCAGAATTCCCATTATCTCGTGGTGGGGAGCATTTCGGGTGAGGAGAAACAAATGTCTGTCTGCTCTTGGCCACTGAAAGGATTTGATACGGGAGTCTTTGTGTAAGGTTATTTCAAAAGGCAAGAAAAAAAATGATCCCAGACAGCTTTTAGGATGGATGCAGAGGCACTCCCCATCCGGCTGTTATTTGTGTGAGTCTAGTCTCAATATGGCAACATCAACAACTCCTCCCTCACCGTGGAGTTGCATTATGGAAAATCACTTGGAGGTGACAGATGTACATTCCAGGCCTGGCTCTGCCATTTATCTGCTGTGTGACTTGGGCCCACACATTTACCCCTTCTGGGCTCTAGATTTCTCCTCTGTTAAATGAACTCCCCTTGCGGTTCTAAGAGCCCATGCTTGTCTTATTTTACATGTGCCGAGCAGAGAACCATCCAGAGGTCTGAGAACCGTCATGTTGTGTGGGTTTCTCCTCCCCGTGCCCCCATCTTACAAACAATAAGAGCAGCCTCAGAAATGCCATCTCAAGGGAACAGAGGAAGGAACAAGAAGGACACTGTTGCCAAGAAAACCAGCCCTGGGATCATTTTTGTTTTCTGTGGGAGAGGAGAGCGGTGGCACATGCCCAGTATATGTTATATGAGCTGCATGCCTTTTCATAGCATCCCTCGTATGTGGAATCCACCATCTCCTCTCCTTCTGGAATCCTTTCTCCGACATATATTCTCCTGGTCCCACACAGCAGACGACCAGGCAGTCATTCAGCCCCAGGACTCCTGTGCCCCTTAGCCCAAGCGTAGGCTCTCTGAGCTTCCTCACTTGCTCCTTTACAGGTCGTTATTTCCCTCCCATGCCCTGGCTCAGCAGATGTGGAGACGAGCCTGGTACAGCTCAGCGCTTGCACCCTGCACTAAAGCTCAGACATCTCTTTCTGCCCCCTCCCTGTCACCAGAGCACCCCAGACATGCCCACAAACAGGCTAAACCTGCAAGACAGCATCCTGGCCTGCCAGAAGAAGAAGAAAAAGGTATTCCTGGTATCTCCGAGGTTCCTGCTTTTTCTGTCAATTGGGAATGCAAACGTAAAGGCCCTTACAATTAACGACCTGTCTTACAAGGCCTCAACTACTCATGTCATTAATGGGTAATTCCAAGGTAGGCAGTTGGTAGTAAACACACACCTCCAAAGTGCCTAGTTTCTACCTGGCAGTTCCAATCATAATTACCATGAAGTTATATAACTGCAGATTATCCTGCCATATGAGTGGTGTAAATAAGTATGTTCCTGCTATGTGATAATAAATTTGAATGACATGGCTAGTTAATTAGTAGCCATTGGAAATTCACTGATGGGCTACTGAAGCAATAAATTTCTCCTAAAGGGGGAAGAATATGGTTGGAGTTTGTTCCATTGGGTTTAATGAAGGCCTTAGTGCAGGCCTTGATGGTCCCTGTCCTTTCTTTTCTCCTGGTCCCTGATCTTTGAACCAGGAAAGTGAGCCTCTGTTGAGTTGGCAGTGAGCACTCCCTAGAATGAAAGCAGAACTTGGAGTCCAAAGATGATGAGTCCAGGCTTAGCCATTGACTTGTGTGATTCGGGGACAGTGCTTAATCCCTCTGAGCCTCAATTTCCTCCTCTGTAAAATGAGAGCGAGGCTAGGTGCTGGGGACACACACCTCCTGGGGTTCTTGTGAGGATTAGATGGGTTACACATGTGGAGGGTGAGGTAACCCCTCAACCCTCGCCAGGGTTAGCTGTTATCATTGACCAAAGCTGGGAGGAAAGCCCCACTTCACAGGCCATGTGACTTCTGTCCTCAGAGGGCTGGGTCTGATTCAGCTGAGTGTGAAGCACTGTCAAAGCAGAGACACGGTCACGCTTTGTCACTTGAGGGTGGCAGGTTGAACCCAGCTCTGAACTTCTGCCATTTTCTAAAGGGAGAGTATAACTCCATTTCCATCAGGAAAAAAGGGGTGATGCCTCAGATGCGTGAGAGGAAGGGATTATACCCAGAGAAATTTAACTCCCGAGAGATTATGTTCTCAGCCCTTAGCTGAGAAATAAATCAGCCAAGAGTAAACAGTCTAGTAACACCTCCAGCTGTGCAACAGGAGGGCTCTGGCCTGGCAGCCAGAGCTGCCCCATCGCCAACTTTTCCGACATTCTGCCAGCTAGCTCTTCTTATGGGTGCCTCACTCAGGCAGGAAAATCCCCTGAGGGAGAAAGTGGGACAGCGCCCAGCGATTTCCAAGGAGTGTGTCTACACTGGGCTCAGAGGACTTTCAAATACAATTTGGCCAAGAAAGGCCACTTTCCTTAAGACAGAAAATGAATGCCACTGCTCAGCTTGCTTTTCCATGCGCGTAAGGGCTGCACTTTGACAAATAGGAGGTTGCTTTCGGGAGATGATAGATTTATATTCCAAAGTACTGCCTAACTTGTAACCATAGTAACAAACAAAGCTATTACATAAAATGGCTTCACCATGTGAAAGCAATAATTATATTAACCAGATGGGAGGGAAAAGGAGAAGGAAGTCTGATCAATGTGCAAGGCACCAGTAAATTGGATTGAAAATGCATGACATTTTCCGAAATTACATCTCTTTGGGGGAGGGGGCGGGAGCCGAAGAATGAAGAGCAGTGATCAAGTTGGGAGTAGCCCCACCAGGTGGCAGCAGGCAGAAGTGGTTGAAGTAACTCTTCTGTTGATGGTTTTTGGGCTCCGGAAGCAGACTTAATACTCCTGCAAGGCTTGATTTTAAAGCACCAACCCCTCACATCACCCATTCAGTGGGGAATTTCCCTGTCAACGCTAACAATGTGGAAATGGCCCAAATTTGACTTTATTAAAGAGCATGTTGGTTGAGAAATATCCCCGTTGCAGTAAGCAACTTGAGCTAAATAGAACATCAGCGTTATCTGATGAGGCTTGGAGTGTATGATATAGATCAGAGCTACCTGTGGACTTAACTCCTGAGTTTCTGCCCAGATCACTCCCTCTGAACGCTTGGTGCTCAAATGTAGCTGCACATTAGAATCATCTGGGACACTTTAAAAAGTACTGATGCCTGGGTCCCACCCTCACCATTTCTGATTTAATCGTATGTGGTAGAGCCTGGGCACTGGGATTTTTTAAAATCCTCCAAATGATTTAAAGGAGGTTTGCAAGGGTCAGATGGATAGGAAGCTATTTATTAAGATGGCGGTAATGCGAATCACTCACAGTTGGCAACTTTGGTAGCAAAAGGAATAGGAGACTGACTTTGCGGTACGCGGGCCTCTCACCGTTGTGGCCTCTCCCGTTGCGGAGCACAGGTTCTGGACGCACAGGCTCAGCGGCCATGGCTTATGGGCCCAGCCGTTCCGCTGCATGTGGGATCCTCCTGGACCGGGGCACGAACCTGTGTCCCCTGCATCGGCAGGCGGCGGACTCTCAACCACTGCGCCACCAGGGAAGCCCGAAACTGACTCTCTTATTACCTGCTTTTGCTTTAGACTAATGGGTAGGTCTCTGGTTAATTATTCTAGCTAGAAAATACCAGCTAAATAGCACAGAAAGTGTCATCCTGATGTTTCAGACTGTTTGTGCATTTGTCATAGAATGTCAAGGACCCTTCCCTTGTTTCTCATGAGCTAAAAATCTCAGTGAAGATGCCTCCTGTAAAATCCCTGGCTAGTCAGATCTGTTCGTTTACAAGACCAGGAAGATTACACAACACAGACACCTCTGAGGGAATCTGAATATCTACCTAGATCTTGTGTCATTTGACCCAGTCAGTCAAACAACACAGACAGGGACAGCCCTGGGAAAAATGTGAAGTAGGCAAAACTGCCTTTCCTTCCCTGGCTCATCCCTCCCCTCCCCTCTTTCAGGGACCCACCCAGTGGATTTTAAACCTTTCCCTCCTTCCACTCAATTTTCCATGTGACGTCTTGGTGAATGAAACAATGGATTAATAAGAGAAAGAAACTCCCCCACCCCTTGATGTGTAGAGCCCTCCTCGTTGATAGACAGTACACTCAGAGCTTTATCTCATTCAATTTTCACAGCACATGTGTATGGAAGCCATTAGTGTCTCCATTTTATAAGAGAAGAAAGAAACCGAGGCTTAAAGAGGTTAAATATCTTGGGTTTGGCCCCATAGCTAGCAAGTGGCAGGATGGGATTTGAACCCACATCATGTGTGAGCTGGAACACTTAATCCTACCTTAAGCTGCTTCCTTCTCTGCTTCTCAGAGCTGAAGGTTTCTCCTTGCTTCTCTGTCCAATAGGGAGCCACTAACCACGTGTGGCTATTTAAATCTAAATTAGTTAAAATTATATAATATTAAAACGTCAGTCCCTGAATCACACCAACCGCATTTCAAGTACTTAGCGTGTGTGTGTGTATACATAGACAGATTAACAGATACAGGTAGCTAGTGACTACCATACTGGGAAGTACAGAAAGTAGAATATTTGCGTCATCATAGAAAGTTCTACAATGCTTAGGAAATATTTGTCAAGTCTTTTCAATGGACAGTCGAGGAACTAAGGGCCAGGGAGGAAAAGTGATTTGCCTCAGAACCAGCCCTCCCTTGCTATACCCCTCCCCGCACCGGTGGTAAAGCAGAGGCTGGAACCTGGGCTTCCTGATGCTGACCCCTTGCGACCTTCACACTAGACCAAACCTGCCACTGAAAACCATTCTCGAACGTTGAATAAAGGAAGTCAGCACAAACCTGGGGGCCTCTGTGTTGTCTGTGCTGGACAACCAGGGTAGCCATAGGGAAGAGACTTTGAATGCTGCCATTCAGAAGTCCAGAAGGAACTCCTCAAGCCCCCAGGATTATTGCTGCTAAGGCTGAGTCACAAGGGTCTGTGTCCTAGCAAGGAAACATCTCTGCAGAGAAGCCCGTGCTCCATCAGTGAGATCAGTGCTGCCTGAGCACTTCCTCCAGAGCCAGTGCTGTGTCCTCCCTCGGGGTGGCTGGGCTATAGTCAGATTACTTCTCAGTCAAGAAGTGTCAATCCTTGTGATCTGGGATGCAGCTCAGGAAACACTCGTTAGGGCTTCTCCTGGTCCAAACCAAGGAGAGCAGGCTCCAGAGATGAGTAAGACATGTGCCTGCCCTGTGGGACTCCAAATCCAGAGGAATGCTAGGGGACAGATACATGGTAGACTGGACAGAGTGTCATCTTTAGAGTTAGATAGATCTGTGTTCCACTTCTGACGTGGCCACTTTCTAGCCGGATGCCCTTGGGTAGGATATGTAGTCTCTTTGATCCTTTTCTCAATGATACAGTCACGATGGCCATAACCATCTGGTAGGTTCTGTTATCAGAACTGAAATGAGAAATGGGAGTATGTGGCCAGATACCTGACTCAGAGTAGGTGCCAAAGAAGCCTTAGTTCCCTTCCCTCCCCTTCAGTCCTGCTTCTTCCTGGATGTCTCACCAGCCCCCAGAGTCCTCTGACATTTCTTCTTTCAAAAGGTGGATACTCACTTTAGGATGGCTGAGATTTTGAGTCTTCTCTGCATTTCTTTTCTAAACGGTGGAACTCCCAGGCCTTGGTACGCATAGATTTGCTTATTTTCCATTTGTTAACGTGTCCATGGATTGCTTCCTAGACGAGAGAGATGGTCAATGGAAAATTCATTCCAGGACACTTGTGTTTTTAGAGCACAAAGGAACCAAATGTACACATTTTGTGGGGAAAGAAGCCAGCCAGAATATGAAATATTCATTCACAGCTCGAGTATCTCCTAAGTGCTTTCTGTGTTCTGGGTACTGGGGATGCAACAGTGGACATGAGAGACAAAATTAAAATCGTGAAGGCAATTTCATAAGCCACAAATGGAAAGCACACCTTTATATTGCTTGTTGTGGATATAGCTCTGACTGTAGACATTTGTGAGGAGGATTGGTTGCCTTATTCTTCCAAAGCACAGCTGGGGCGTTATAAATGTCTTCTCTTCCGCTAGAAGGCTGCACTCCCTTGGCCTTCCCAGTGGACAAGTACTTTGGGAAAGCTCCTTCCCCAAAGCCTGCAGCCCTTTCTCTTGCAATCCAGCATTGCCATTTACATTTGGTGCTTCTTGAGTCCAAAACAATTTCTTAATTCACAAAATTATCATACATTGTTCCCTGGTCATGTAAAGTCTGGCAAATTAGCACAGCTGCCTGCAGAAGGAAATACTTGCTTGGCATGTGAGCCCCTCTTTGTTTTCATGGTCCTTTCTTAGTCAATTGAGTGCAGATCATCTTTTGAGTGTCTTTTATATACCAGATACAGTGTTAGATACCAGGGTTGAATAAGACATGGTCCCCTTCCTGTAAGCCTTACAAGGTAGAAGTATGACAGACACCAAACAGAAACACTTGATCCATCAGCCTAAGTTCCACAGGAAGGGGTGACATGGGGAAAAGTCATGGTCATTTGTTTGTGTTTGGAGAACGGTGAGCTGGAAGGACAGACAGGAGAAGGAAAGAGGATTCTCCAGAGAGAGAATAGCATGTGTAAAGGCACACGTACCTTTTGTTCAGACTCTCTTTAACAGAATCCCACTCCACAACTGTTACTTTGAACCTAGACAGTCAATCTACAGTGTTTAAGTGGGTTCTGTACTTAACCAAATATTTGCTCATACTCATTCTTTACCCATGTCTACTGCTAACAGATGGCAGCCACAGCAGTGTCTTTGTTCTAGCGTTTTGCCTTAAACTAGGGCTGCCTTTCTGTCTTGCACTTGACTGCAGTGAAACAGAAAGACCTGGAATGAGGTAAGTCATTGATTTGGTCCCCTGAGATAAAGGACAGCATAGCCTGTCACATGGTGGGCAGGGGGTGGAGGTGGGGGAGTTGTGCTGACAGTCTCTAAGAAGTGCAAACACAATAAGGGGACTTGGCAACCAGACAGGAATGCCATGATGTTGGCCAATTTCCTTCAGGCTTTCCCAGGAGGGGATGGGTGTAGGAAGCTGGGGTGGAGGGGCTGATCACATGCTTGTTCTCCTGGTTCTGGAAACTGGAGGTATGACCAAGAGCTCTGTGTAACTTTCCAGGTAGTGGGTGTGGAGGCTGTGGAAGTGATGGTGGACCGGGGGCCCCTCCTTGAGTCTGAGTACTGGGTGGTTTGGCTCTGAGTTCACCCCAAATCCCAGCATGCAGAAGCCAGGAAAAGAAGGCAGATCTGTTAAAAGCATGGCTGCCTTGATCCAGTGTTAACAGTGGGGCCTCACTGGGGCAGATGATCATAAGAATAAATCCTTGAGTCCAAAGGACAAAAGGAAATACTCCTTGTGATGGGAAAGGAGTACTACCTTTTCAAAATATTATTTCTTCAAATTGAACTTGTTTCTAAAACTAGATTCTGGTGATAGTTAAACTACTTGATAAATTTACTGAATATCATTGAATCATACACTTGCGGCATATGGATTTTATGGTATGTAGTTTTTTTTTTTTTTTTTTTTTTCTTTTTGCGGTATGCGGGCCTCTCACTGTTGTGGCCTCTCCCGTTGCGGAGCACAGGCTCCGGATGCGCAGGCCCAGCGGCCGTGGCTCACGGGCCCAGCCGCTCTGCGGCATATGGGATCCTCCCAGACCGGGGCACGAACCCGTATCCCCTGCATCGGCAGGCGGACTCTCAACCACTGCGCCACGAGGGAGGCCCTGGTATGTAGTTTTATCTCAATAAAGCTGCTTAAAAATATTTTTTAAAATCCGACCTGTTAACAGATCCTCAAACCACTTCTCTAGTGCCTGGAATATTCAATAGACATTGCCTTAAGCCAACTAATGCAGTCAGTGTACTGTCTTGAGGGTTCCTAGTACACTTGTTGTGCCCTATTCCCACCTCTGCGGCCTCTCCCCACATCAGCTGCCTGAGACCCTCCTGTTTAGTCTCGGCCCCTCTTGCTCCCCAAAAGAATTGCTTAGTGTTTTACTTATTCATTAGTGAATGAGCCCATTGCCCTGAATTGATTCTTTAATACACTTGCACTTTAAACCTGTGTCTCATTGTAGAATTATCATTTTTAAATCCCCATTCAAGGGATTTAAAACCTGAGGGGAAGGGACAAGAGAATTGAAGAGGTGCTTTCTCCTAAGAACCTGGAAATCACAGCAGGAAGGCAGCCTTGTATTTCATCTACAAGTAAAATCAACAGACCAAGTATGATGAAAGATTGCGCTGGTCCGATGTTCTTGGACCTGGCCATGTAAATGGCCTCGGGAGCAGAGGGTATGCTGCAGGACTGGTCCAGCTGTTTCATCCATCCATCAATGAACCAGACACAGCCAGGTGCTGCCAGAGCTAGCTGTAGTCATACAAGGATGATTTATGTCTCTGGAGAGGAGCATGGACTGCTAAATAGTGATTGTGACAGACAGGATGGGGCTGACTTTAATTAGTTATTACAGTGTCACTCTTTTTAACCTTTAAAAGCATTGTGCGTGTACCAAGATAGAAGCATTGTGATTCCATGCAGAGAGAACTGGTTGTGGAACCAGCCAATCTAGGTTTGTCCCTTCTTCGTTGTTCTCTAGCTGTGTGACTTAGATGAGCCACGGAACCCCTCTGAGCCTCAGCACTCTCATCTCTAAAATGGAACTGTTCCCTCCAACTACACAGGGTTGTTTTGAGGCAGGTGATATTCACCTGTTTACAGACATTACAGGGAATAATTGAGGTTGAGTAAAGGGGTTCTTACAAGTTAAAATGCTCTACAAATAGAAAGTATTATTATTTACTCAAGCTTCGCAATCAATTTCAGAAAAAGATAGTGCAGATGGTTATTACCTATCTATTTGATGGCAAAGCAGGGCACCCATAGCTAAGTGACTTCCCTGCCCAGGATTAATATTCACAACTCCTGATAGAAACATGAGGCTTTCTGGATGGCAACATTTTTAAGATTCAGGGTTAGTTTCCACTGTGATTCAGGGAAGCTAGACTGGGGACGTCAACGCTGACATTTCAGAACCCTTCCAATTAGTCTCAAGAGTTCAAATAGCTCTCTGTTCCGTACAACCAGGAGTGTAATCGTTTGTTGGTAATAACCTAGCCCTTGTTTAGCTTCATAGATCTGACTTTGAACCTGGACATCCCATGGACAAAAACATCACTTGCTCTTTATTGGCATGTTGGGTGGAATGGCTCCACACAGCTAGGAAACAATTTTATTTTTCCCCTTTGCAACGCAATTATAAGGCTGAAGGGCATATATAGATTTTTCTGCAGGAAGCAAAGGGCTTTCAGGCTTACTTTATTGGTAGATTTCTGCATCACCTGATGGACGGTTAGCTGCTTTTGAGAGGCAGAAATGCTCGGACTGAAACAAAGAAGGGAAAAATAGTAATATGTTCCAACTCACCTTGTAAAAGAAAAAAAGAGGGAGGTGTTCTAAATCTTGGCCTTTCACTCCTGTCCCACCTGAGGCCCCTTTCTTTCTGGAGCCTCCATGAATCAAACCAGAAACCACAACAAGGGCCCTGGATGGTGGTAAGAACTCTGAATTAAGAGCCAGAAGCCCCGGCCGGAGCGCCATCCCCAGCTCCAACACATGCCATGCGGGCCTGTTCAGAACCTTCAGGCTCTGTTCTCAGTTTGTCTGTGAAATGAAGGAAGTGGACCCGCTGCTTTATAAATGCCCCTCTGTGACTCTGTTCCCTGCAGATTTTCTCAGAGTACACATCTTCCTACATTTATTTATGTGCGTGATTAAATATTGTGATAAAGTTTGCGAGAAGATGCACAAGCGGAGATAAACATTGGCCCTGGGATTACTGCTCGCTTGGCCTTTGCCTGCTAGCCCACCTTAGGTGCTGGGCCCCTAAGGAGCCCAGGTGTCCAGAGCATTGACACCTGAAACTTGGGGCT
Organism: Mesoplodon mirus; assembly: GCF_964341445.2. NCBI lineage: Eukaryota > Metazoa > Chordata > Mammalia > Artiodactyla > Ziphiidae > Mesoplodon > Mesoplodon mirus. The sequence goes on along the minus strand of NC_138979.1, from coordinate 51,518,490 downwards.
TGGCGAGGTATGCTTGCTCTCTTTCTGTTTTTCTGTTCAACTCCCAGAAATGCCCAGATGTCTCAGAACAGCTCAGCTGGGAGTCCGTGGCTGAGGCTGGCAGATGTGTCCAGCGTGGCATCAGGAACAGAACCCAAAGCGGGTGGAATATTGGGAGCCAGTGTCCTTGCAGTGTGAATATTTGCAATCCGTCTTCTAGCCCAGTAGAGCTGTCGATGGCTGGCATGACCCTTCAGGACATGTTTCGACCTGCCCTGAGATCAGTGGTCTGAGCAGACCCCTCCTCCACCCCCTCCCCGAGGTCACGATGGCAGGGGACAGCAAAACAGACTGGAAAGGGCATCTGAGTCCGAGAGAGACATGCTTTCTCTCCAGCACTGGCTTGTCTGTGTAACCTTAGAACTCTCCGTAAAACATAAAATTAAAATAAAGGAAGACAGTTTTCATCCCCAGTACAGCAAGCAGCAAGCAGCAAGCGGGGCATAGTGGCCCCAGTGACATGGCATCTGGCCCAAGATTCATTTGGCAGAAACACACTGCCTTGTATGGGTAATAAGCTCGCTATCCAGCCTGCATTACTGGGGCAATGGTGACGGGAGGGTTGGGAGGGGGACAAAATGGGAGAGAGACCACTATGGAAATGAATATTGAATCCAGAGTATTACTGCCGGACTCTCCGGAGGAAATGGCTTCCGAACATACAGGATTTTCAGTACAGTTTAAAAAAGGAATGACTTCTGGTTTTTCCACTGATTGTAGCTTCCCCAAGCTTATTTTCAGTAGCACTGACAGTACCGCCTACCCCTGTACTCATTTTCTACGGATTTTAAAATCCGGTATTATCCTGTCTCTCTGGAGGTGCCTTCTATTTCTAAAACAGTAGTACCATGGGGGGGGGGGGAATAGGGCATTTCTGAGAAAAAGGAGCCTTGGATATTTGCAGTCCATTTTGATTAGTATTTTTGCTTCTCTCAGTTCATTCTGAATCGAGGGAAAAACATATTTAAATGGAAATAAATTGATGCCAAGGATCTCTGGACACCAAAGGTTCCCTTTGCCCCTGACACACAAACAACACAGTTAACTCAGGCACGAGTGTCCCCTCGGAGCTGGGCTGATGGTGGCCCTGACACAGGGGCTTCACCAGGATGGAAAGACTATGACCCAACTGCAGGAGGCACCCTGTACTCAGGGTGAGCTTTGGGCTGGAAAGAAACCACATGAGCGTGTGACCTGTGTGTTTCTGGGTGGATGTGGGGACTTCTGTGCTATCAGGCAGACTCCAGGCACAGGCTCAGAGGCCAGCACTAGGCATCTATGAATGGAAGAAGTCAAGAAACTGCTATTATAGCAGGACCCTCTGTGTTTATTGTGCACCTGGGAGCAGGATTCTGACAACAGAGCCTGCAGCTGAAGGATTACAAGACTTCCAACTGAAGTTGCAGACCTCAGTGACTTTGCAAAGACCTCTTCACAAACTGGGCAGTTTTGCCCATTGACACTTGGGAACTAAAGGGAGTGAAGCGTATGCTATCTCTCCCTATTGGCTCCCGGAGTGGCTGATTATTCCTGAAAGTAAGCTAACCATGGGCATCCTCAGCCCATCACTCCTCCTTTTATAAAGCAATGGCTTTGTGACAACTTAGTTATCCGGGTTCTAAGAGAGACATTACAGGTCAAGTTTTGAGAAAATAATGCTATGTTAGATTTCTGTGTATGGCCTCTCCTAGCTCAAAGAATTCACAATTAACCTAAAATGGTAGATCTGGAAGGGACCAAGAGAGCTTTTATCTAACTCCCTGTTTTGGAGTTGAGGTCCCCGAGCCTACAGAGGGGGCATCTGTGGCTGAAAATCTTGTACAGTTTGATAGGCTATGTCTCCGGACTCTTCTGTTACTCCTTCTGTTACCAAATAAAGTCATAAGTCATAGGGACCCTGCTCAGGCCCTAGCCCAGCAAGGCTCTCTGCCTTGGTGTGGGAGGGTTCTTTTTCTGTTAGGGTTGGAGTAGGCGAATAACGAAACCAAAGCTGAGATCAGCACAGCGCAAGCTTTAGTCAGTGGCCAAAGAATGAAGAAGCGGGAACTAAGTTCACAGATTGACTTCTCGCCCACCTGGTAAGAGAGGTTTAATTTTAAAGAGTGAAGACAAAGGGAGGAGGAGTGCGGCTAATGATGGGGAGGCATATGCCTTAGACTACTGGGAAGGGGCGGGGCTTTTTCCCGAGGGAGTGGGGTGCCACCCCCTTTTATCCTTCTTTGGTCCTTAATGTCTCATCATGGCCGCTGGTAGGTGTGTCGTATTTAATATGCTAATGTAGAAAAACACCGTATAATGAGCCTGAGGGTTTGTGGGAGGTCAGATTCCTTGCCATCTTGGTCCCAGCTGGTTCCATCTGGGTTTTTTTGTTGTTGTTCGTAGCTTCCTTTCTTACCTCTGGACCCTTTAACTTAAAGATTTATGTTTACTCCTGTTAAAAGTGAGGGGCAGGGAGTTGGCAGGTTCTGAGCAAGGACACGCAGCCGGTGGGGGGGTTGATGGATTTTGAGCAAAGACCTGGAGCAGCTGTGGCAACACATCCATTGGTTGTTGAACAAGACAGACAGGAAGGCTAGTGTGATGTACGTTTAGAGAGTCAGAGATTCCACTAACCCCGATGACTGGCTCTTGTCTCTCCTTCGAAACTCTTCCATGCTGAGTATCCCTGAGTAAGTTGCTTTACCTCTCTGTGCTTCGTTTACCACGTGTGTAAAATGCTGATGTCGCTGATGGTGGTGGTGAGGATGATCCCTCCCTCCCAAAGTGGTTCACGGGTCCAGAATGAGCTTTAGAGTCAGAAAATTGTGTTCAAATTCTGGTGCTTCCTTATTCTAGCTGCTTGGAGCATTTGGAGTCAGGCTCTCTGAGCCTCAACTTCCTTGATTTTAAAAGCAGGGGTAATAATTCCTAACTCAAAGCTGTTGTGAGAATTCAATGGTAAAATGTGTATGTAAAGCTCTTAATCCAAGTGCTCAATAAATGGCCACTGCTATTATTATAATCACCAATGAGAATAATAAGTTAGAAAGATGTCCTTAAAAAGTCCTAACGTGTAGTAAAAATATTAGTTATTATTAACCAAAATGACCACAGCATCCATTCCAAGCTGCTGTCAAGTACGATTCCTGCATATCTAGCAGCTAGATCAGCCCAAAGCTGGGTACTAGATTTGCTTGTTAAGACAGCTTAAATCACTTGTTTGCCTCTGACACAGTCTGGCTATTTCTGACATGGCCAAAGAGACCACAGAGGGCATTAAGCTGTAGAAGAGAAACTAAAAACAAGATTTCAGAGAGGAAGAGATTTCGTATAATGGTCAGGACCACCTCCCTGCCAGTTGGATTTCCTGTGCAGATGAGTATGTTGAAAAGATTGACGTGGGCACGACCTTCAGACCTTGTTTGGAAATTACCAGGAACAAATGGTACTCTAATGGTACATGTGGCAGTTGGGGGCTTGTGTTCATTACATTTGAATAGCGAGAGGGCAATAACTCACTAGCTCAGCCCCTGGTAGTTAACTTTGTTACATCCAGGGGGAAATTCTGTTGGGGTCTATGAGTAGCTGTGGTGCAATTAGGCGGCCAGAAGTTTTTTGTCGGCACAGTTGCTATTGATTAGTATTTACTTTTAAAAGAGTAAAAGCTATTCCCTCAGCTCCAGAGCTGCCTAATCTGTCAGGGACGAAGCTACACATCTCAGACTTGCATTGCAGCCTTTTTCATATATTATGACCCCTCCCCCCAAAAGAGAGTCCAGTATAAAAATCTCCCCAACTGGTTTTAATGATACTCAAATAAAAGGCATATACCACAGCCAAGATCTCATTAAAAGAGGGAAGTCTTTTTGTAGATCTCCTTATTTATTTATGAAACGCCTCTGAAATATTTATAAATGCTTCCCTGATATTTGTCTGAAAATACGTTTTAGGGCTTCTTTGGTGGAGGGCGAGGGGAGGGGGAGAGTGGAGGAGAGGATGTGGGTAGAAGAAAAAGAAGTGAATTCGGCCCAATTCCTTTCTGTTGTGATGGAGTGGGTGCGCCAGGGTATACAAATGTGTCGCTAGGGGGTGCCTCAGGAACCAGACAGACTAACCTGCTCAGCACAGGTGGCCCACTCGCTTGGATGAAACAGAGGCAATGGCAATCACAAGTACTCTGTTTTATTTTCCTGACAGAACCGGGGCAGATACAGACGCTCTTGAGGGCTTTATCACTTCCTTCACTTTTAGAGCTATTTATTAATTGAAATAATAGTTACGCTACCCCTTGCCTCAGACCTACTTTCATCTGTTTAGCAATTGGTTTCTACAAAATACAAAAGAGCTCAGCGATGACACCAGTGTCTTAATTAACCACTGAATACTTTATAGAGCAGCTGTCACAACTCTTGTCACTTGAAAGAAAGCACAGTGGTCCCTGTTTTCAAAAAAAACAACACATACACAGGAAAAAAAAAGTTGATCTAATGAGTTGTCTTTGACGTGCCTGAAGAATTATATTTTTTTATTGTCGGGCTTTGCGCTCACAGAGCAATGCAAATGAGAGAATCGCAGGCCACTCTGGAGGAAACCTATGAATCTACTTTTCTCCCCACCTTGCAGAAAAGAAGAACTTGGTTGCACAGTGGCTCAGGGAAGTGGTCCAAGATCAGAGCTGATAGCAGGGCTAAGACTGCATGTCAGTTAAAAAAGAGGAGGGGCTGATGTAAACTTATGTAACCACAATGTTTCCAAGCCTTTCCAGCCCGGGGTATGAATGCCTCTCATTAACATGAAGATCAGAGCCTCAAGCCCTCACCTGTTAGTTCAGGTAATACAATCCCTTACAAAGCTCATCCCAACCTCAACATTCCTTTGAGTTCCCAAAGTGGTGTTTTACGTGCCTTGAGGAATTAATCTGGGCTTCCACTCATCACTAGACTCTACCTGCTGTTCCAGGTTCCACTAGTGCCATCAACATGGGCTTTGCCCACCCCAAACCACACCACTCTTATTTTTCTTGACTGTTCCTTATGGGCTCCTGATCCTTCTCATGGTTGATTGCTGGCCCCTGCTACCAACCCGTTCAGATCTTTCATTACTGTGACAATTGAATAGCAGTCTCTGTTGAAGTGAGGAAGAAGGTTTCTGTCTCCGGGCTCATATAGAAGGAGCACATCGCCTTAGGAAAGTAATTTGAGCCCCGAGTGCTCTGGAATTTGATGAGAGAGTTCTTTTCTCCCCAGAGTATGCACAGCCCCTGGAAAATAGGACTGGATGGGTTTAAACACCATCATGGAGGGGGAACATCCAACCCATCTGAACATCTTCCCATCTGACTCTCAGACTTGTGGCCAGATTCTCCCACGGTGACCCTTGCTTTTCATCCTCATCTCCTGACTTTTGTCCCCGCACCATTCCTCAGGCCATCATATTTGTCAATACATATCTGAATCCCCAGTGTCACTAAAGTTCAAGTCTGCTTCCCCTCATGAGGAAGTTCCTTAGCCGCCATACAAATCAATGCTTAGGGGAAAGACTTATCTGACTCCATACACCCTGTATCTGAAGCTCCACCCTGTCCCAAAGAGGACCTCCAAATCACAAAAGTAAACCTAATGAGAGAGGAGGCCTTTAGGAAAACCCAGAGTAAATCTTGGGGGCATAAATGTGCAAATGGCATAATAATTGGCTTGTTTCTAACACATGACTACAGTTACATCTGCACCGTTACAAAGGACATTGACACCAAGTAACTGGTCTGCAAACTCCTCAAGAGCAAAACAAATGCTGTTCCCAACACTGAGCTTAAAGTCCAGAATTAGTGGGCGCTCAATGCGAGAACGGCAGGGAAATCATGGCAACCCAAGGACTGTTATTATTGGCCTCTTGTTTTTCAAAGCAAACAAGATACTTGATATAACACTGTGTATGAAAGCAAAACGCACCCCTGCAGGCTTATCAAATCAATGGAACAGCAAAGCCTTTTATAACAGAACTTTACCATGGAAATTTTTAACGTGTTAGAAGGTGGTGTACTCATTGCTCCCTTATTTAAATCACTGTTAGGTGAACTTTGGCCTTCTTCTATTTTGCATAATTCCAAATTCAGGGTCTCTGGGAAGGTAACTACCCCTGTAATAACAATTGCGTTTCTGTTTAGTTCTTTCTGTGTGCCCTCATCTGTGAATTCGCATTGGGATAGCATGGTGCATTCTGAATGGCGCGTCTCTGAAGTTGCCACCTTAAGTTGCACAGCACTTGGGGAAGGAGTTGGTGGAATATAATAGTTTTGCCAGTTAAATTTCAAAATAAAGCAGAGCTTTGACAGTGGGTACCAGATCCTATGCCTGGGGCCTAGAGCAACTGAGAAGGCCTGGTGCAAAGTGGACAGAGCTAGGACCCTGAAGCCTGTGACTCACACTGGACAGGATGATTCTGGAAGTCATTTAATATAAAGCTTCTGGCCAAATAGGCCAATAGGGGCCCATAAATATGTCCATCAGTAGGGACAGTGGGTCCTACTGGTCTCTGCCAATCGAAGACAGTGTTGCTTGATTTACTTTAAAGTTGCTGTGAGAAGAGTCTGGAGCTGGGTTTCTCTCACTTCTCGTATAATAAGCCTCCGCTCCCAGGGACCTTTTCCACTCCTCAGGACAGAGTCTACACTGTCTTCTCCTGGGACCCTCCAAAACAACTAATAGCAATACTGAGCCTCTGATTGGTGCCTCATAAACACCGGTCCACTTGATTTCCCTGGGCTTCAGGGCTCAGCCGGCAAGGTCAGGATAGTCCCTCACACACAGAGGGGAGGGCCAGGATTCATCCCCTCTGCAAAATGCTTCGGATTAGCCTACTTTCTCTCCACGGCGCACTTTTTTTTTCTTCGATTTGATTTATTGTGTCTGGGAGAAGTCCTCAATTAGGAGCTAATAAACTTGAACATTTGCATATCTTCCTTTCAGCCAAGAGCACGTCCCTCAATTCAGAGCATTCTGCAGGTAGCCATAGAGGGGAAGGAAACGCTTCTGCCTGGTGGTGGGCTGATGGTGTGCTGCTTCTCCCCGCCCTGAACTCAGGGATCTTCCTCCTCCTAGTTGGGGGCTTCTGTAACAGAGAAATCACAACGCTACAAAGCAGGGCTTTTCCTCTTAGCCTTTGTCGAGCACGTGTGGCATATACGTTCTGTGCCACCTCACCGCTCCTTACCACTCTCTTCCTGAGCAAGGTTTAAGCCATCTTTCAGCTCTGTAGACACGCCTGTAACGCAACATGGAGTAGAGTCTGAATAGGAGCAGGGCCAGCCCCGGTGCTTCCCTAGGCCTGGATTCTAGATGCTGAACAGCATATGGGCTAGCAGAGTTCTTAGGTATTGAGCTGTTTTCACATGTGAAAGGAGAGTCCCTTCCTTCATCTCCAATGACCCTACATGGAGCTGATGCACAACAGCTCACAAGTTACTACTAATGAGAAGGACCCTCTGGTAAACTTTGCATTACTGTATTTTTTTTTTTTTGATGTTGGGGGTAGGAATTTATTAATTAATTTATTTATTTTTGCTGTGTTGGGTCTTCGTTTCTGTGCAAGGGCCTTCTCTAGTTGTGGCAAGCGGGGGCCACTCTTCATCGCAGTGCACAGGCCTCTCACTATCGCGGCCTCTCTTGTTGTGGAGCACAGGCTCCAGACGTGCAGGCTCAGTAGTTGTGGCTCACAGGCCTAGTTGCTCCGCAGCATGTGGGATCCCCCCAGACCAGGGCTCGAACCCGTGTCCCCTGCATTGGCAGGCAGATTCTCAACCACTGTGCCACCAGGGAAGCCCCTACTGTATGGTTTTTGAAGTAAGTAAACATTTGAGATCAAGATAAGTAGACGTTTGTCTGTTCGAAGCCCCGGAACCTTCACTGCAGAATCGATCTGGTGACCAGAAGACACTAGTCAGACATCTTTGAATGGGTGAAATATTAAAGGCTGAAAGGTGTAATAGAAATACAGAGCTCCATTATAACAAGTCTTGTTATTATTTAGGTTTATTTATAATGTTGTCCCAATTCATATTTCTGTGATTCAGTAGCAGAGAAGAAGAATCTGATTTGATGTAATTGATTAGCCTTTTGGTTCCCAGACAATGAGCCAAGGCACCTTGGGCGTTGCAGCAAACTCAAAAGGGTGCTGGGAAATGCTTTAAATAGTTGAGGAAAATACATCAATTCTTGACATCTGTCAGCGTGTGAACTGCTAGCTCAAGGTAGTTCATAGTTTCACTACTGGAACGCACAACATTTTTTTCAGTGATGTCATACCTTTGCAAAGCTAGGGTTTTGGCAGTTGCTATCATGCAAAGCAGTACCACGTGGTACAGTGTGGAGCAGGAAATAGGGAGTGGAGGTTTCCAATCTAATGCCAAGGTTTGAGAAGTTGTGAAGTGCCCACCAGACACGGGCATCTCTTTAGTAAATACTTGTGATTATTTCACAGTGAAATGAAAATATTATTTTCTTTACATTTATTGGATATTTTTTCAAAAAACTACTAAATTGTTAGGACATAAACACTTCTTAAGTTATTTGGGTCTAATTAATTAATAAACTGAACCGTTAGGTATTTCTTTTTAACCTAGGGGTGCTGTAAAACAATTACCAATATGTTAATCATGAAACAAGAATGTTTGGGAACTTCTGGGTCAGGCAGTACAAAAGGTAAATAATCAATGTTGGTCATTGAATAAATGACAAGAAGTATTTATTGTGTGCCTATTACGTGTAGGCATGACTTCAAAGCTAAATGCATACACACACGAGATCTCTCTGCCCAAAATGTTTGGGGGGGGCAGGAATAATCCTAAGGTTGTAGTGTGTGCCAGGGCCAGATACTATACATGTAATCTTATTGTATCTGTATAAAAACCTATGAGGAAGGTCATATGGTCGGCATTTTATAGCTTCTGAGATAGTTTCAGAAGTAAGATTCTTGTCCCAAATCACACGTTGGTAATGAGTGTGTAGGCTAGTATCTGACTCAGCTCTATTTGATTCTGAAGCACATCCAGCCTTGTACAAGTGTTCTGGACTATATGATGGCAATATTGAAATAGCAGTCTGCATGTTTCCACATAGATCAAGAAGATGTCATTTAAAAATATATATATATTTTATATTTTTATAATATAAAATCAAGCATAGCTGATTAACAATGTTGTGTTAGTTTTAGGTGTACAGCAAAGTGATTCAGTTATACATATACATGTCCATTTTATGACTTCCATGACAATCCATGTAACTGTGTACTCTTGGGCTACTGCTGTTTATATTTTCCTATGTTGATCATTTTATGAGCATACATTTTAATTCTTTCTTCTTCCCCTAATGGTGTGACTGAACCATTTCACTTTGAAACATTCCATTTGGCAGACAATAAATGACCCTTGTAATCTTGGACTTTGTAGGTTGTACCCAGTTAAAAGTTAAAAAGCACCAGATGATCCCAGCTGTATTGTGGTTGTGAAGTTGTGTGATGTTCAAGCTTAACCCACATCAATTAAAGCAGCTCAGAGAAGGAGAATTCCATTCAGACTAATGGGAAAAGGCAACTTGCTCTTTCCAGGAAACAACTAAAATAACTGCAGAAAATTTACTTCCCTGCTCTTTGCGTAAGGAAAATCAGGCTGGAGGCTGGAAGCTAGCAGACCCTGGGCCTCCCCTGCTCTCCTATGTTGGATAGATTAGGGAGTCCTTAATAGCATCTCAAAAAAGGAGTTTGACTTTGTGGTCTGACATTTGTATAATGGACATTCTGTACACATATTCCCCAGACTTTGTTGATTCAGAGATTACTCAAACTCCATCCTGATAAAGCTGTATTTAATCTGGGTTTACTTAGTCGTTTGTTTAGTTTGACATGTGAAGAGTTGTTTTGGAAAGTGTGTTGCTACTTGCACTGAAAAGGCTTTTTTGCTGATGTCCCTACCTGGTGAAATGGCAAGAGGTGGTTTTAGTAGATGGTCAGGCACTGGGTGAGTGCAGATATCTATCAACCTAAATTGAAAAGAGCGCCATGAAGGAAGTGTGGCTAAAAGCTGCTGGGTTATGCTTGCTCAGGAAACTCCCTGTCTGGGTTACTTACCTTTTATTACTAACTTTTTACCCAGCCATTCTACTGGATTTCCCCTTTTTCCCCCTCAGAAAATTAGTAATCATGTCATTTCTAATCCACTTTTGTGCATTTCAATCAGATAAGAGCTGTGAAGATACCATGTGCATATTCACACTTTGACTTACTGCATGATGATCTGCTTTCCACCTGTCCAGGTGGCTGAAGGCAGAGTTGTATGTTCTCTATGTTGAGGACTTTTGAATATGATGTGTTCATATTCACGTCTCGGAGATCTTGCCTAGGAGATCCTAAAGCTCAATAGATGAAAATGAGGTGGGAAAATGGCATTTGTAAAACGTGTTTGCATACTGGCTGCCCTGTCAAGCTCAGGCAGGGTTTCTATTGCACTGTGGACAACCCTTGGTAGTCTGGAGATGAAACGCTGCTTACTGTTCTCCTAAGTAGGATGTGGACCACCCCGACCCCCATGCTGGTTAACAATGGCATGAGGGTCAGTTGCTGCCCATGGGACTCTTTGCTAAATGTTTCTAGAGAGTATCTACCATGGTCTCATCCATGAATAAGCCTAAAATCATGGCTTTGCCTCCACCCTATCCCCTATCCCCTCCTATCAGATCCCTGAAAACTGTATGCTAGAGAGAATGTCTTCACATCAATTTTGAATAGTTGTTCTTGGAGCACTTCCCCATCCAACCCCATGTGATATTTCTCAAAAAAGTATTGCCTTGTTTTCTGAAGAGTTCTGCCCTGGCTGCCTCCATTTTAACCCCAGAGGACCTGAGACATACAGAGATTCACCAGTTCTGTCTACTTCTAGTCCTTGAGCCCATGCCTCCAGTAAACAGAAGACCTCCAAAACCTAAAGACCATCCTGACTCCACCCCACATGTGCTTTGGAGTCACCAGAACTCAGTTTGAATGAGTTCTGTCACTTACTAATATGAACAAGAAGTAGAGCTTCCTTTTCTAATCTTCCAGTTTCTTTACTCCTACTTAAGATCCATCTTCAACATTGTTCATCCAGGATAAGAAGGATGTAGGGGGGGAGGGAAACATCAAATCCTTTCTCTAACTCACTGTGGACCTTGTCTATCCTTTTCGCAAGGTCTTCCTCTCTTTCTCATGGGCAGTTTTGCTTTCCCAACTGCATGACTTTGTGCTTAAGAGGAGGCTCAAGAAGATTGACGTGAATGAATTAAGATGTGAGACGAACAGTTGCCACGAGTAAGCATTATCTGTGTACGCGTTATCTATAGACAGACTTTGTAATATTTCCAGGTTCATCTCTTTCATTTAGGCATCATCTTTTCAATAAAAGTGCTGTTTTATAAGAAACATCCACATAAATAAAATTCACAAATCATTTGGAAAACAAGTGCCTTAATTCTGGGCTCAAAAATATGTCTTTAGCTATAGTGGATCTACCCAGTGGGTGTGGATCACAAAAACAGATTCTTCCCGGAACGATGGTAAATCAGACTGTTGGAAACTTTCATCCTCACCCCCCAAAACAGGCATTTGTGGTCTCTGGACAAGTCATCAAGATAATTGGTTCACGCTTTCCTGTACATATCCATCTAGTGTTCATACCCCCTCCATACAAGAAAAAGATTTGAGGCAACTCTTTAATTTGTTCTTTAGTGAAGTGGAGATCGATGTGTACATCCTGATGACTCATTCATCCCACAGGCAAAGATCTCAAGATGTCATTTTTGAGATAATGCGTACGAGGCCCTTATATATAATCAAGTTAGGGCAGAACTGGAGTGAAACTCATAAAACTGTGGGTAGTGCTGGCAGTCAGCTGACGAATGGGGTAGGCAAAAGGCTGTCCTCTCTCCTTTTTGTGGCTGTTTCCTCAGCTCTGCAGTCTGCTCTCCCAAGTGACTAATATTCTTCTTGTTTCCACTGCTGTTGGTTAAACAGCACACGCGTGCGTGCACACAGATGCACGCACACACACACACACACACACACACACACCCCTGGTGGCCCCCTCCTGGAGCTGCCTTTCCAGGATATACCCTGTTTCTGTTATCTCTTGTTAACCTCAGGAGGATAATCTCCCCTGACCTTGCTCTCCCTGCCCAGCCGGCCCCTCTTGAGAAACGGAATTCACATCAGTGAGCACTGTCCAGGGGGCAGACCCCATGTAGAGTGCTCTTCCTGTTTCTTTATTTACTCCTTGCAGGTAGGTCTTATTATTGCCCTTCTATAAATGATAAAGCTGAGCCTCTTAGAGGTGAAGTGACTTGGCCAAGTTCCCAGGGCTAGAAAACCATGGCTCTTGGATTCCAGCTCAGGTCTGTATAATCCCAAGCCTAAATTCTCTTGGCTATGCAACCAAAATAAAAACTTTATAATCTTACTGATTAGATAGATTAAATAGGTTGCCTCTTGGAATAATTTAATACAAAAAGGATATTCCTGAGCATAAAATATCTTAAAGGATTTTTCAGTGGCAAAATTTTAGGCATAAGGTAGGTTGGGAAAGGAACAGTTTTGGGGTTGGACTTTTTGGTCACCCCCTCATATATACTATGCTAAGGGATGGCCGAGTATATTAATGCCTAAAACCAGGTTTATAACTAAGACTTGCTGTATGGGTGTCAGGAGAAATGTTTTTATTTGGCAGGTGGATGTTTTGAAGGGGTCTAATGGTGGAAATGGGAAATTTGAAACATAGTCTGTAGCCAAGGGGGTAGAATCAATCCTAATTCACATGGGGGGTGTTTTACAAGTGTGTTAGCTTTCCATCGATTGGCACCAGTCACATCCAGGATGCGTTAGCTCTGAGAGCTGATATGAGAACAAAGATTCGGGCAGAAAAAGTGGAGTGTGACCGTCTAAGAGGCAGATAGGAAAATGGCCTTGCCTGGTCCCCCTCTCGGGGGGATAAATGCCAGTGTCTCTAAGTGCTTACGGTGTGAGTGGGTCTTTTCTACACACAAGCTTAAGACCTCCACAGAGAGACAGACCTCCAGTGATAGGAGCTCCAGAAAAGACTGTTCAGAAGTAGAACACAAGTCCTGAGGATGGTTTTGAGAGAGTAAATCAGATGACCCTTTACTGATAGAATTAAAATGTGTACTCTTCAAAGGCTGCCAGTGGAAAAAGTTGAGTATTATCAGGGTTTGCCTTTTTCTAATTAAAAAAAGTAATCAGCTACCCACGTTCAAGGATGAAATTTAAATTTAAGCTCTTGCCCTTCCCAAAAGAACAAAGTGAGCAGTTAAACCTTAAGGAAAGAGTCCAAAATGAAAAAAGGTGAAAAGCTGAAGTAAGAGTATTAGCTTCTAACAGCCCTATGTTAATTTTTCTCAGGGAAACTGCCAAGAAAAGGAAGGACCATACTTGAACATGTGTGTTGTACGGGCAAGCCTCTGAAATGCGGTGCCTATAACGATTTCTTTCCAGCCACTGACTCTGCTGTGAATGACAGAGTTTATTTTAGTTTATTTTTAAAGAAGAAGCCTCAGCCTAAGGAAATACTGTGCTTCCACAAGATGCCAAGCTATTGAAAGAGCCGTTCTGAGAGGAGGGTGGGGGGCAGGGGAAGTATATTTTCTAAGATTTTCCGATACTAAAACCCATTTACGACTGTTGAGAAAAATCTCTCTGACGGAGGATTTAGCTCTCACTAATCCTTAAGTGACTTGTTTTGACAGAGCCTTTATCGGAGATTTTCTCAGTAACTTTGGTTTGCTCTAAAGGAGCAATTACTGATTTGTCCTCCGGAACCATCTTTTTTTTTTTTTTTTTAACTTTTTCCTGTTTAATGTATGCCAGTTAATGAACTTCATATATGTTCCAAAATAGCAAGAGAATCCAATCAGAACTGTTTACTGTAGAAATTCAGGAACGTTTGGATTTTCTTGGATCTTCTGTTCCCTTTCTTGCCTCCGGGTATCAAGGACCTGGATTTCATTTCGTGTGTCATGTGGCCTTCTCAGCAGATTCTTTGACTCGGGCTGGTGGAAATCGAGCCCTACTTTCTATTTACACTGCACTTTCTCTACATAAAGATATTTTCTCCTGCTTGAAGAACGAGCATGGGGACCCCGGGTTTTTAAGCCTCCCGGTGTTTGCTTTTGCCCAGATAGGCATTATCGTTTTAGAGGTGACTCAAGGAGCTGGAGTACACCGCTCACATCCTGTAAAAGGGACCGCTCGATGCTGATGCTATGACAACGGGGCCTTCACATCTGTGCGCTTGTATTTCCCACCCTACCTGCTGTATCTGTGAAGGGATTTTTAAAATCCACCTAGCATCCTATCTTCCACCTTGTAATTCAGTCCCACCTCACTGGAGGTCTGAGGGGGCCTTTCCAGCCCAGAGGTTCTCAGCGTGTGGTCCTCAGGCCAGCAGCATCAGCACATCCTAGGAACTTGTTAGAAATGCAGATTCTCAGGTCCCACCCCAGACCTGCTGAATCAAAGTCAAGGATGGCGGGGTGTGGAGGGGGAATGGGGAGCGGCTGGCAATCTGAGTTTTAACACACTCTCTTGGTGATTCTGATGCAGGCTGACTTTGAGAGGTACTATTTCCTAGTCCAATTCCCATCTTATTTGCAGGGAAAAACCGCTAAGGAACCATGCTCTAAAAGAACTACCACCTTCTGCCTCAGAAATCCCCAGATTTGTGATCCCACACTCCATTTTGGCTTGTGTCTTGCAAAGCTTCCTCAGCACAATTAGGTGCCTGGTCCTAATTTATGGCTGGGTTCACTCTATTTTTTTTTTTTTTTTCTAATTTCAATAAACCATGCCAGTGATGGGATTGCTGATGGGGTGTGGCAGGAGAGATTTATGAGTTTTCACGAAAGTGTACAAAACTCTAGGCAAGCATTAAAATATTGCGTTTTAAATTATTCTTGAGACTTTTTGAAAGCCGCCTGCTTTAATCCTCTTGTCAGGGAGCTGCTGTGCTAAAAAAAAAAAAAAAAAATGATCACCGAAGCGGCTTTGCCAGCTTCACAGAAAAAAATCAGCTGTGAGAGCTCTTCGCAGGGAAAGCTGTCTCTGGGCCCACGTGGCTGATGGAGATAATTTTTAGAGAAAGTGGGCAGCCGTGACATTGTTTTTTGAGGAGAGGAGCATTGTGGGCAGCCTCTTGGGTTTGGTCGTGGGGTCCTCCTATAGGACCTTGGAGTTCCCATGGCCGTTTAGGGGGGGACTGTGGGGAAGGTCCTGGATCTGGGTCCTGGTTCTCTTTTCACAAGTTTTGTAACCTTGGGCAGATCACTCAGCATGTCTGACTTTTAGTTTCCTCATTTATAAAACAGAGGAGGTTATACCGGGTAACCTCTGAGGTCCGTTCATCCTTAAAATTTGTGATTCTGGGATCCTGTCTCCCACCTGCCTCCCTGTGCTGTCCTTCCGCCGAGGCAGGAACAGTCGAATATATTGATCCCTCAGAGGCTCTGTCATCCATTCTTCTTCCTCCAAGTCCCCCTACCCTTCAGAGACTCTTTCTTTCAGGGCTTGAAAAAAAATACAGACAGATACAACAGCATCTTCTCTCTTCAGCCACTTGGAAATTTCACTACAAATTGGCTGCTTTGATCTCTTGTGCAGAAGTAAGGTGGGCACCCAAAGATGATAGTGCCTGGGTCAGGGTAGGGGTTTGGTTGCCCAGAAACCCTTCAGAGAAACTCGAAATGAGAATGTGTAATACCCTCTTCCCTCTGAAAATCAGGGCTCCCAGCTTAATCCCATTCCCTCTTGCCCTGTCCTCTGAAGAAACCAAGCTGCTAAAAACACAGCAGAGGTGAGACAAAGGACACAGTTGCTAACTGCTGGAGAGCATCCTAGGATAGGGGGTCGAGGGGGATGTCCTATCATCATCTCTCATTTGCTTCCAGTTCTGGGAATTCTCCCATCTTTGGTCAGAGCCGTGTCCTTAGGTAACCTGGCGAAGCAGGTCATTTTGATGTCAGAGCGCTTCGCAGGGGGACATCCTGGTGATTCTCTTCAGCCCAGTTCACGGAACTGAAGCTGAAAGGTTAGATGATCCTTTGCCAAGTCGAGCCACGCTGGGGGGCTTCATCTCTAATCGCAGACTCTCACGGAAGCACGGGCTGTGGGAGAGGGGATGGGCAGGCAAGCGATTCGCGTTTCTCACCATTTAACATCTCAGGAGAGTGCATTATGGGATCCGACAAGCTGTTCCAGCTAAATTTAAGTACAGTGGTAATGTGACAACCCCTTGTCAGACTGAGAGTGTGCCGGCTTTCCTTCCCTTATACCTTGTAACCTCCTGAAACTGCAACCCTCTGGAAAATTCCATTCAAGGTAAGACAGGGAAAGAGTTCATTGAATGAAACCGTTCCAAGTATATTTCTTTCTCAGGAAAGTTTCAGGTTCCAGAGTGAGGAGTGAAAGATGAAGCTGAAAAGGTGCCTTCAACTTCCTCCACTTCCTTGCCTGACCCCAGGGACTGTGCATCTTCTTGATGGTGTATTTGTGATATCAGAAGAGTCAGCTCAGAAGTCTTCATTTTAACTTGGGGAACAGGCACTGGCAGTACCAAGAGCGCTGACTAGAGAAGAGCATGAAGGCGGGGACTTGGCGGAGGCTTAGGCTGGAGAAAACGTCGTAAGACACGGGGGTTCAGGTGAGGGGTGTCCAGGCAAAATCACCAAACCTCTAAGCTTTTCCTCACGGCTCCATCACTACATAATTACCTTCCTCCTCTGGGAAGGGCTAAGAATCCGTTAAGAGTTTCAATATTCCAGGTTTAGCATTAGGGGTAATCTTATCGCTTAAAAGGAGCACTTGGTAAGGAATCACAAGACCTGGAATTCCTTTCCTGATTTGGCTGTTAACTAGCCTTTGAAAGCTAAGCAGGTATTTCCCGTCTTTCAGCCTCAGATGCCTCATCTGGCAAATGAGATGCTGCTCTAGAGCAAGAATGGCAAATTGTGGCCCGTGCCGCTAAGTGGCAGGTATCCTTAAGGAACTGCAGTGTTCTTTCCAAATGGCTCCAGATGGGGCCTCAGAATCCTTCTCAACACAGTACTCTAGGCAGCCAGGACCCTTGCAGAGTTCACAGCTGACCCTTTATATGAAACATCTTTGCCATCTTCCTCAGGTGGAAGCTTGGAACTTGTTATGATGTCATCAGAGCATGTAGGTGTGGTACTTCACCCAGCCTAAAGTTTGGGGGAGCCAGGAAGGCTGCCAGGAGGAGGTGACTCTAGAGCTAAATCTTGGAAGATGAGAGACATTATTAGGAGAAAGGAGAAAAGGTTGTCTAGGTACAGAGAACAGAAAGAACACAGGCAAGAATGGAGACCAACACACAGTCTGCTGCGTGTTTAATGTGGTGGCATATAAGACGTCACGTGGGGGACAGCAGGAGATGAGGCTGGAAAGACAGGCAGAGAACACGTCATGGAGGACCTTGGAGGCCAGGCTTTGGAGGTGTGCTTTCACTGACCTGTTCCTCTAGTCCTTCACGTTCCTGCCTTGCTCCCCACTTGGTGACTATTAGTCTCTGAGTCTGTACCTCTCTGCTTCTGTCTCTTGTTGCCTTCATTCGTCCCTGGCTCTGACTCTCTGCAGCTAACTTTATTCCTCTTACAACTTCCATCCGTGTGTCCCAACTAGGTGCTAACCTCTTGACCCAAGGCGCACCCCAGATGCTTGTCTGTTCTTCCACTTTTTGGGCAGCTCCCCATCCAGCTTCTCTACTTTGTACATACATCTTATTCTTTGCTGCCCCCTCACACTCTCCACTGTGCACACACATGCACGCGCGTGCACACACACACACACACACCCCAGATCTGAAGCTTCCATCAAGGGTGCTTGGGAAATATTACATAATGACAGCTTCCTTCAGATACAGTTTAGGCTGGTTAGAAAAAGAAAAATGGGCTCATTTGCAGGATCATATCAGCTCGCTCATGGAAGAGGGTCTTTTGAGGCTCTAATGGGCAGGCGGCTGATTCTGACAGCAGAATTCTGGGTCCTTGATCTTCCCAAGACATCGCCCCCCCTGTTTTGAACATCAGCGGTGGTGTGGGTCCTTCCCACGGAGAACTGTGAATCCTATTCAGCCGCCTCCTTGTGATTTGGACACGAACAGGGAGCTTTCTCTGTCTACTTAATTCCCTTTGAAAGCTTTCTCGTCCCCCTATTGGGCACTTCAGAGAGAGCACTGCATTAATATCTTCTGCTCTGGTTTCAACTTGGTATGGTTTTGTGATCTTAAAATAGACGGAATTACCACGGCAAGCATTGTTCTGCCTTGAACTTAAAGTCTCAAGAGCAAGTCCTTCTAAAAAAGTTAATCCTTTTCTTATTTGCAAGGATTCTGGACTGCAGTTTACAAAGAAATATGCTAAATTATTTATAATCCAGGATTATTGCAATACCAAAGATTTCCTTGCATAACATCACAGCTCCACTAAACTGGCACAAAGAGAGCAGCCCTTAGCCCCACCTTATGACAGCTGCTCTCTGCAGTCCCTGTGACGGGGCCCTGGAGCATGCGAGGGTGGCCTCAGGAGCACATGTTCTTTGAAGCATCACCTTCCATGGCTCACATGCTCATGATTCTACTGCTGGGACCTCTGGGGCAAAGAGAAAAGCTGAGATGGTGTGGACAAGCAGTATTCCTCTTAATGGCTAATGTGTAATTTCTTTCTTATTTAAGATCTGTACCCCGTATCCTTGTGAGAGGAGCTAGGATCGTCAGTAGTTAAAGAGTGGCATTAGATTAGACATTTTAGAAACATGCAGTGTTCTAGGCCCACCTCTAGTAAAACTTTGAGAAAACTCATTGAGCTCCCAGTTTTCCCAAATATAAACTAAAGGGGTTAAAATAAATCATCACAAAAGGGCCTCCAGCTCTAACATCGGATGACTTAAAACAAGTACTGATACCACGCAGGGAGGCTTACATGAATGGCGCAGACAATTGGAAAATAAGACAATGACCTCTGAGTTTCTTATTATAGAAAGATGGAGGGCTTCCCTGGTGGCGCAGTGGTTAAGAATCCGCCTGCCAATGCAGGGGACACGGGTTCAAGCCCTGGTCTGGAAAGATCCCACGTGCCGCAGAGCAACTAAGCCCTTGCACCACAACTACTGAGGCTGCGCTCTAGAGCCCACGAGCCACAACTACTGATGCCTGTGCTTCACAACAAGAGAAGCCACCGCAGTGAGAAGCCTGTGCACCGCAATGAAGAGTAGCCCCCACTCACCGGACCTAGAGAAAGCCCGCGTGCAGCAACAAAGACCCAACGCAGCCAAAAAGAAATTAATAATTAATTTAAAAAAAAATGGAGCCTGAGAATTATAATAGGGCCTGCTTTGAGCAGTGAGCCTTCTGGCATACATGCACATATGTATAATACGTTTCCCTCTCTTTTCAGAATTGGGAAATTACTTAATGCTCTTTTAGAATCTCTTACTCTTTCTAAGTTGTCCCCAGTTTTCAGAAGTAATCTTGTATTTTGAAGATATTCTTATATCTGTTGCTATCCACAAGGGTTTTTGTGTTTCCCATTTCCAGCAGTGGTGCATTTTGGTTTCTACATATGAGTTCCACCTAGTATAAAAATTTAACTCTGCCAACGGGCAAAGGTGAAGGGGGCAAGGTAGAAACCGGCATTTCTCGGTTTGGGTCTGTTGCCCTTTAACATTTTAACTTCAGGGATTCTGCATCTTTGCCCACGAGGCAGTCCAAATTTAAATTCCAGGGAGGACTTGATTCCTCTCAAACTTTCTCCCCTACACAGCCCTGCTCTCATTCCAGTTCACCATGAGGCTTGTGACACTGGTCTCTCCCGTAGTCACTGTCCCCAACTATTCAGCGTTTCATTTTCATGCAACCTTGCATTTTGTTCTCTCCCAAGTAAATGTGTGTCCCAGCACCCACGAGCAAGTCTGCAGAGCAGGGAGACCTAATTCACTGGGGTTCTGAGAGGAGCTGAACTATTGAATGTCAGATGCCTAAGATGTTCTCTGTCCTGTGGGTTTTCCAGAAAGGTTGGATTCTTTCCCTCCCTGCTTCCTTCCCTTTCTCTCTCTTGAAGCACCAGCTTCCTCCTCTGCAAAAGGATGCTTTACAAAACAATCAGTCTTTTTTTTTTTTTTTTTAACCATCCATCTTTCAACAAATGCTTAGGGAGCTCGTCTCTCTGTTGGAACTGTGCAGGGTGCTGGAAGCACAGCCCCGGAGGACATAGCTCCTGCCATCAGGACTTGCTAGTCTGGTGGGAAGTAGCCAGCTACGGGCCAGGATGATGGCGGGGGAAACACTGTATGCTTGAGGGGCCCTGGGAGCAGACCTAACTCCAAGTCAGGGGCCAGGGGCATGGTACCGAAGACTCAGAAAGGTGCCTCAGAGGCGGCTTCCTGGATCTTAGACGTCCTTCACGGTGCCATCATCTTCTGGGCTCCAGGGCTTCTCCACGCGTTGAAGACACATTGCCTTTCTTTCTATAGTGAAGGCCTGATCTCTGCCCCCACCCTCCTGCCTCTCAGAGCAGAAGGAATGTGAGGGTCCAGTCCAGTCTCTCTGCCTGTCCCCTCAGGGCAAGAGACTCGCTGCCAAGTCAGGAAGGACTTGCAGAGTGGCGCACTCACATCACAGAGGGCGAGGACAGCTTTTGTCTCTCTGCTCACTAGAACTGATAGGCACCAGCCTGGAATCTTAAAGGGAAAGAGAGTCTGGGGAGAGCCAGAAAGAACAGCACTGGAAGGAGCTGCAGGGCAAAGTATGCCACCGGCTACACTGTGCCCAGAAATACCATGCGTAGGTGGGGCCGACAGCTGCTGTTACCTGGCGTGTCGGTCTAGTGTTATTCAGTAGAGGAAAAACTGGCCATGAGCTGCTGAGCCCTGGAAGATCATCCGTGTGTGCATGTGTGTTCTTGCATGCGCACGTGTACGCGTGTCTGCACGCCTTCCTCTGCCTGCCTGCCCTGGATCCCACGCCATGTAACTTTTTTTTTTTTCTTCCGGTACGCGGTCCTCTCACTGTTGTGGCCTCTCCCGTTGCGGAGCACAGGCTCCGGGTGTGCAGGCTCAGCGGCCATGGCTCACGGGCCCAGCTGCTCCGCGGCATGTGGGATCTTCCCAGACCGGGGCACGAACCCATGTACCCTGCATCGGCAGGCGGACTCTCAACCACTGCACCACCAGGGAAGCCCGCTGTGTAACTCTTAATGTCGCTCACATGTTCTCTTCTCCACACTGAAGGAATTGTTAGTAAACCTACTCCAGAGATCAGTGCCACCCGGGACCAGAGGCACTGCCCTGCTGCCCTGGTGTCAGCTCAGTCCAGTGCCCCTGGAGGGCATCCCTGACAGGCATGCCAGCCACCATCCGACTGGGGCTGAAATGCCCACTTCGAGTGGATGGAGCAAGGGGACACGTGAAACAGCAGCAGCAAAACCAGACACACGTGCCCAGACGAAGGGCTGCGAAATCAAGGCAGTGAAGCAGCCGTGCGGCGGGGCGTGTGTGAGGCTGGGAAAGGGAACAGCAGGGCTGGAGAGAGGCGACCCTGGGCTTCCTCCCATCCGCAGGCTGGGCTATCTCGGGATACCTTTGTTGGCTGAATAGGGCTGATTTTTAGTTTATCTTTGTTTTGGTTCTCACTCGCCTCCTTTTTTTAGACGCCCGTGATTAGACTACATAAAGTACTAGACTGTGTGAAGGAAGATGTCAGGAATCTGGTTGGTTTTGAGTGAAACAAAACATCATCGCAGGGACCCAGAGGGCATCTCTTACTCATCACTGCAGCCAGGCGCAGGTGATGGTGTGGTACTTACACGAGGACAACCCAACATTCTGTACTAGTAGTTTGGAGCAACCAGCCTTTCATGCTAGTACTGTGTCTTGTGCCAGAGAAAGTGGGCGACTTTTTAAAACCCCTTTGCTACCCAAATGCCAAATAACCACGGATGTATAACCGCGAGGAAAGAAATAGATGTCCCCAGAGTTACATCGACAGTGCATAAAAAGAGACTTCTTTTCCTACCAGTTTTGTACTCCTGCTTCTTGGCCTTTTCATTCTCTTTCTTCCTGCTTCTCTGCTCTTGTCTCTAATATGTAGAACGCTTTGGTTTGCCGAACTCAGGTCTAATCCTGGTAAGGGTCTCCAGTAATACTGAGACTCCTGAAATTCCTGTAAAAACCCAGTTTGGCTTCCTTTTATCATGAACCAGGCATGCACCCTAGTGACAGCATGACAGAGTAGGAACAAGAGAATGTCTTCACAACTGACCAAATAACTAGATCCCTTCAGGCCAGGAAGGGTTGCAAATCTGATATGCTTTACATCTCTCTTAAAAGATCACAGACGTCAGAGAGGTACTTGAAACCTTTTTTCTAATTCCAGCAATCGGTAGGTCTCTATCTCTCTCTCTCTCTCTCTCTCTCTCTCTCAGCTCTGGCAAAGGAAAGTATCTTGCTGACAAAGAAGCCAGCCCTCTTCTGACCTGTCTTGGTTTTCATTTGTGATAACCTGATGAAAAGCAAATCACTTCCAGAAGCAATAAAAACTATCGAGGAAGGCAGTCTTGTGGTCCAGGAGCAAAAGAGAGAGTCACAGATGATGCTATTTTAGTGGGCTTTTAGGTTTAAATGTGGTGACCACGAATCTTGTCTGGTCTTTACAATGGCAGGGATTTTAATGTTTTTAGTTGTCTTCCAAGTCTGTGCCACAAACAGCAGGTATGCCAAACCATTTCAGAAATAGACCTGGTTGTCTAGGAAGAAGTTGTAGCTGTCAAATATATTCATTGCTCAACCTGGATGAGGACATAGTAATTTCAGTAACATCTTAAGTTGTCTTTTAAGACTTTTCATCCTTTCATCATACTTATAATTGTTTATGCAGGCAGAGTTGCTTTTTTTATTACCGTCGGCCCACCTCAGATGGAGATCAAAGCTGTGTAGATTGATTAAGCCAATGGGTTGACATTTTTTGCAGGAGGAATTGAAATCCATGGTTGTAACTGGGTGGCCCTTGGCAGGCAGACTCTGTAAGGAGTTTAACATAAGCAAGTGTAAGGAATGTTTCACAGGAACCACCCAAGCATGGAGGTGGGGCCTTTCATGTGGGATATTTCTGCACTTGGTCATAGACAAAAGACATTGCAGTGTAAAGCCTTTGAGACCTAGTTATGCCTTAACCTTCGTGCTCTGTGGAATGAGATAAAGTAACAGATACAGAGGGGTCCTGAGTTGCTCATCTTTCTCTCGTTTCTTAACTAAAATCCCCTATTAGAACCTTCTAGTTCTCTTTCTTACCATCTCATTCTCAGGGCTCCTCTACATCTTTTTGTGGTTTTCTGATGCCTCTACATCTATTTTGGTTTTCAGATGCTCTGCCTTCTATCAGATCATGTTGTCTGATTTTGTTGGGGAAACGCTACCTCCCTATATAACCAGGTCTTGCCTCTTTCACTTTAAGGACCTTCCGCATACCGGATGGGGTTCTTTTTAAGACACCCTCTATTTGCTAACATTCTAACAGTGAGTCAGGTTGAGATATAAACAAGACAAAGAGTGAGCAGTCATTCACCAGGAAAAGTCAGAGTGTCCAGGTATTAAGGTGGCAGAAAAACTAGCTGAGATTTGGAAACCGGAGGCAAGGATAGGCAAGAAGGTGCAGGGATCACGGACTGTGGAAGCCTCTGCCTGTGAGCCAGCTGCCGTGCTGCATGCCTTACACTGGCTTACATATAACAGCGCAACAAGTACGTGTTGTTATTCCTGTTTTACAGATGAGGAAGTTGAGAATTAAAGTGGTTAATGATTTGCCTGAGTCATACTACCAGGCAAATGAGACTGCTGATAAGCCAAGACAGACACTATTTGCATTGCACTGCATTCAATAAAGAGCACAGACTATATTTTATCTCATATTTCAGATAGATAGATAGATAGATAGGAAGAAAGAAAATAGATACATTGATTTATGTTTGAGGCAAAGCCAATATTGAAAATGGACAAACATGATCACTGTCTTCTCTGGACCACACTGTCATTGTATAACATGCTACCCCAAAACGTTGGATCTTATAAACACAACCATTTTATAAAGAAGATATATATATATATATATATCTCAACATATGCATATATATGTGTGTGTATATACATATGTATATATATAATGGAATATTACTCAGCCATTAAAAAGAATGAAATAATGCCATTTGCAGCAACATGGCTGGACCTAGAGATTATCATACTAAGCGAAGGAAGTTAGACAAAGAAAGACAAATATCACATGGTATCACTTATATGTGGAATCTAAAATATGACAGAAACGAACTTATCTATGAAAAGAAACAGACTAACAGACATAAAGAATAGATTTATGATGGGGAGGGGGAAGGGTAAGCTGTGACAAAGTGAGAGAGTGGCATGGACATATATACACTACCAAACGTAAAATAGATAGCTAGTGGGAAGCAGCCACATAGCACAGGGAGATCAGCTCAGTGCTTTGTGACCACCTAGAGGGGTGGGATAGGGAGGGTGGGAGGGAGGGAGATGCAAGAGGGAAGAGATATGGGAACATATATATATGTATAACTGATTCACTTTGTTATAAAGCAGAAACTAACACACCATTGTAAAGCAATTACACTCCAATAAAGATGTAAAAAAAAAAAAAGAATAGATTTGTGGTTGCCAAGGGGGAGGGATGGATTGAGAGTTTGGGATTAGCAGATGCCAACTATTATATATGTATAAACAATAAGGTCCTACTGTATAGCACAGGGAAGTATATTCAATATCCTGTGATAAACCATAATGGAAAAGAATATATATATATATTATATATATATGTGTGTGTGTGTGTGTGTGTGTGTGTAACTGAGCCACTTTGCTATACAGCAGAAATTAACACAACATTGTAAATTAACTATACTTTGATAACATTTTTTTAAAAAACACAACCATTTTATTCCATCTCGCAATTTTTTGTGGGTTAGGAATTCAGGCAAGACTAGGCTGTGTTTTTCTTCTGTTCCACGTGACATCAATTGGAGTCACTTGTTGGTTTTCATCTGCAGCCAGGCTGGTCTGAAGGGTCTAAGGTAGCTGTACTCATGTGTCCAGTAACTTGGAAGGGACAGCTGGAAGCCTGGGGCCTAGCTGTACCCACCCCCCAACCCTTTTCATGTGTGCGTAAGTCATCTCCACATGGTCCTACCACAGAGTACTAGGAGCTTCTTACATGGCAGTTCAGGGCTCCAAGACAGCATGGTGGAAGCTACCGTCCTCTTATAGGCTGAGCCCCAAACAGGCATAGCGTCACTTCTGCTGTACTCTGTTGGTCAGATCCTCATAGGCCAGCCCACATTCAAGGTGAGCTGAAATTGAGCCCACTTGTGACTGGAGGGAGTGCCAAAGATGTATTGCCATCTTTAATCTAGGGAGGCAAACATGGCTCCTTTCCGTAGAGTCAAGTGAAAAGCCTCCTCTTTAGGACAGTGTTTGCTGTGGGCCAAGCTATGAAGAAAACAGCACTCATTTTTGTGACCTATTATCCTTTCTGTGACTCCCAGCTTTCTCTCACCCTTCCCCTATGTCCCTAAAACCTGCACTTAAGAAAGATCAGATACCCATGACCCACATGCCCTTTTGGGGGCCATTTTCATCTTGAGCCTTATCTCTAATTAGAGAATGAAAGGATTTTTCTCTTTTTGAGGAAATGTGTTGCTTCTCAAAGTCTTGGGGAGAGAAAGAAGGCAAGACAGAACAAGTTTGGGCAGAGGGTCCTTGACAGATCCAGTAACCTGCAGACCACTCCAGTAACTGCTAATTCTACCCCGAGACAGTGATGGCTGGGGCCACTCAGTTTTATAAGCTTTCCTATCCCTGTCTCTCTCTTTTTCTCTGTATCCCTCTGATTTTTTTCCTTCACTCTCACTCTTTTATTCTGTCACCATACATATATGTGGATTTATTTATATATTTTTATATATTTTAAAAATATATTTTATATATATAAAATTTTTATATGTATAAAAATTTTATATATATTTTTTAGATTTGTTTATTTTCTTCAATCACCCCACCAGCATAACCACAAGTAGTCAAGTAGATAAAATCACCATGGTTTTTTTTTTTTTTTTCTACCTAGGTGACATAAGGATCCAGCCATTCCAGGAAAGGGGCAGATGGCATTTTTCAGGGTTGCAGTCCCAATGAGGCATTTGTGAAAAGGGAAAAAAAAAGTTCTACAAAAGATGTGAGAATTATATTCATGGGTCTGGCTTAACATTGGTCTTTTTAGGTTGTTCCAGAAGCTAGCCTCTCATGTCTGTGTCATTTTCTTCTTCTTCTCTCTCTCTTTGGGATACTTTTTTCTGTTCTATTTTGAGCTCCGCAGCACAGCTCTTTTATTCCATTTGTCAGCCGCAGACGCACATCCAGTTGAAAAGCATCCCCGGCCTCCATCACCACAATGCCTCTGATCTTGTGGCCACTGGAGCCTCTGACCACACGAGTCTGTTGATCTGTGGCTGCTCTGTTGTTTTAGTTCTTGGTGTTACCAGTGGGAGAAATGCTCAAATGAGGGAAGAATGCTGGAAGAGTAAACCAGTTATGACCAAGGGCTGCTGCCCGTCCAGTGGGGTGTATGCAATCCTCATATTTCGAATCCATGGTAGCTGTATCATGGCATCCCTCAGGCATGTCATGGAGTGGGCTGTCCAAGTGCCAAACGCTGTTTCCAATGACCCTTCCTACTGCCTTCTTTCTTTTTTCCTCCTTTCGTCCTTAAGTTCTACTATGTTCTTTTACTTTTTGCATCAACAAAACAATCTATATATTTTTTTTTCTGATTTTAAAAGTAACACATGCTCATTGGAGAATCTTTGAAAAATAGAAAAAAAATTAAAAGATGCTGATTATCTTTAATATCGTCACTGGCTGGTAACCATATTCATTGATGCATTGCATTCATTCAACAATAACGATTACTTACCTACTGTGTGAACTGCCTTTGGATACCAAGAATGCAGAAGGAATTGAAAAGGCAGGGTCCCTGGACTCATAGACTTTAGTTTAATGGAGAGACCAACCCTGAAATAATAAAGAACGTGATTTTTAGCAGCTACATGACATTCCATAATTTTCATATATTTGGGGTTGGGTTAACACTTTTTTTTTTTTTTAGTAATTTATGTATTCTGTTAAGCCAAACTAGAATTTATTAATCACCTGAATTAGATATTTGGATTATTCCCAGTGTTTTGTTATTATAAATAAAACTTCATGTCACATTCTTATACATAAATATTTGAAATTCTTTCTTTCTTTGGCATAAATTTCTTAAGGGATGATTACTAGGTGAAAGACTGACATTTTTTAAGACTCTGAACACATGTTATCAATTTGTTTTCTAGAAGAGTCCACTACCAATCCCCACCCTACCACCTTGTGATGCTGGTCTTGCCATACTCTTGCCAGTAATAAATATTAAGCGATGAAGTGAAATCTTACTGCATTTCATATAGTTTTTCAAAATGAAAAGTTTCTCTCTTTTTTTGGCTTATAAAAGCAGTCAATGCTTATTGTAAAAGCAAAACAAAAAGAACAAACCAAATAAATCCAAGCTGGACATACCAGAAAAAAAGAATGATCTGTGCAATCCTATTCAGACGTAATCCCAGATTACCTTTCGGTGTGTATCCTTCCAGACTGTCTTTTTCGTGAGGTGAAGGGCCATTTTAAGAGTAAGTCCTTTTAGAATAAACATACTATAGGGAAAGCATAGAACCAGCTAACCTGGGCGCCATGCTCAGCTGTGTTACTACCTGGCTGAGTTCCTGGCAGATCCTAGCCTCCCTCCCCCTCCCCGGGCTTCAGTATCTTCATCTGTGAAATGAGAGGTTGACCTAACAGATTTTTATTACTGTGTTTCTTTTAGGCCAGAGATTCTCAACCTCAGTGATGTTGACATTTCGGGCAGGATTGTTCTTTGTTCTGGGGGCCACCCTGTGCATTGTGGGATGTTTAGCAGCATCCCTGGCCTTTCCTCACTAGATGTCAGTAGCTACTACCACCCCCAGTCGTATCAATCAAATATGTCTTCAGACAATGCCAAGTGTACCTGGGGGGCAAAATTGCCCCCGACTGAGAAGCTAAAAAATACTATAATTCCACATCTAGTGAATTTTAATGGTTACTCCAAAGCAAAACTTCGGATGGTAGCCAGCATGCTTTGTATTGGGAGAAGGAAGAGATGGTAGATACAAGAACAGCAGGGCTGGTGCAGAAGGAAGCACCACCTCGGTGCTGGCCTGGACAGCGGGTTGGGGACAGTTGTGGAACACGTACACAGGAGGACAATGCTGTGAGCCACATTTAAAGTTTCAGGTGCCCATTCATGGTCAGCGGGTAGGAAAACAAATTTCTTTTGGAGTACTTATATTGTATGCCAGCAAGGTGATGAATTATTGAATGGGTCCTTTTTCTGTAAACATATTTATCAGCTTTCTTTTTCATCCGTCCTGTGGTGAACAAGGGGAGGCAGAAATGGGGAAGCATTTTGCAAAGAGCTTCGAATGTTACCTCCCTTTGTGAATAGCTCCCTGGTTTTAGGTGTTATTTCCTTCCCAAGGGGTCTCTCTGCCTCAGGGACAACTTTTCATGCCACTATTGCTCAGAAAAAGAGTCACCCTGTTTTCTAGCACTTTCTCTTTCACTCACTGTCTGTTTCACTTTGGTGGTAAAAGGAAGCCCAGGGGTTCATTAAAAGATGGGATGACAGTGGCCATTTTGTGTGCTTTGAAATACGCTTTGAGCCTCAGCTGTAACGGCCAGCCTAGCAATGGAAGCAGCATCCTCATTTTCGAAGTAATGGCATTGAGCTTTACTGAATGTTAAAATGGTGTTTCATCCAGTGGGTGGAATGGGGACTTGAGGAGAGTGGGATGTATTGAGCACACCCTTCTGGAGCAATGATGGGGCAGCACTGGGTCCTGCTGGGACTGGTCAGCCTGTGTCTGTTTGGACCTCCTGGCCAGGTGAGGGACCTCTCTCCAGCAGAGACAGCCATGGTGGGAGTGCCCAGGAGGCATGCAGTGCAAGAGGCCACGGAGGGTTTAGGATCTCATGGGGAAGAGAGGCAAGTGCAGCCAAAGAAGCAGAGGCCATGCGGACAGTGATAGAGATGCACCAAGAGTCTAAAGGTCATGATGAAGTTAGGAGTCTGTAAGACTCATTGAGGGAAAGGCAGAGTGCAGGGAGGGCATGGTTCCCCACTCTGTCTTGTAATTAGTGTTATCTGTTACAGTTATTTGTTTAGATCACTGTTGTTCAGTTGGTGCTTTGAGGAGACCTCAGGGGGGTCAACGGAACAGGCCTCAAGGTTAAAATGGGGTTGGGAGATGGTGGCTCAGATGTTGAATGGGCAGGGGAATGGCAATATGTTTTGTATGTTAGTACTTGCTTCAGTTTTCACTGAAAGAGAGAAATCCTATAATTAAGGGGGAAAAAAGTTAAACCCATTGGCAGATTTTTGTGTTTTTGGTTTTCTCAAAGTAGACACGTATTAAGTTTAAACAGTTTGTTCCATAATTTTAACGTCTTTAAAAATCAAACCATTCATTTATACCTTATCCCCTTTTACAGAGGCTTTGATTGGCCTACAACATTACTATGAACTAAAAATGGCAAAAGTATGCTGAATCAAATGAAGTTGTTAAAATTCAATGACTTTTGACCTACAAAAGTGGTGATAGCTTTAACCTAATAGAAATAATCGTTTAGATATGAGGGCCAAGGAAACGTGAAGAGAAGGATGCCGAACCAATGCCAAGGAGAGGATGGGGTGGGAGATAGAAATGCACAGACTTGTGGACCTGCAGGGTTGCTAGCCATTGAGCCTTAAATGTTCCTGGAAACCAAGGAGTAAAATGAGATGTGATTGGTTAGGTGAAAGTATTTCCATCTCTGAGGGAGGCAAACCTGCTCCTTACACTTTTATCTAAAAGAAATTCTGTGTGTAGGCCCTCTTAGGGGACTCATGGGTGATAGATTATTTCTTCAAAGCATGCTAACAGGAAATACAGCTGCACATTTCATAAATCTCCTTCTTCTAATGACTCAGATGACAATACCACATCCATGATGCTGGCTTGCATATTTGTTTTTAAAGGAAATAGGATTCTAGAATGACACATAGAGGTGGAAGGTTTATGTTTGTGTCTTCTTTGACAAATGATGAAAAAGGAAATTTTTTGCTTCTGTTAAATAACATTTAAAAGCATTTCCTCTTAGTGTATGAGGAATTTCCAGAACCCTGACCCTAAACCCCAATTGTATCAGTCTGTTAGAGACAGACTTTATTGATGTCCTCTTATATCTGGTATCCACTGATGTCACTTTATGTTGTCTTAAAGTGAGTTCTTATAATTTGTTTCTGTAATCCAGATAATTGATCGTGGAAACTAAATGTTGTTCTTGGGAAAAATGCTTCAAGTCATATTAATAGTGCATTTATATGATGATCAGATTGTATCTAAGTAGATGCTTGGTGTGTCATTTTATTGACTTTGGATAGTTGTTTGCTTTTTCTTCTCCAGTTAACACTAATGTCTCATATTTCTGAGCATTTACTGTGTGCCAGGCTCTGTTATAAGGGCTTTACATACATCATTTCATGTACTCTACCCAACATTCCCATGAAGTAGGTACTATAATTATTCCCGTGTTATTGATAAACAAACTGAAGTTCAGAAAGGCTTAAAAATAAAAAGCAGACGAAGACCTTCCCAAGGCTACCGAGCAACTAGCAAAGCCAGGACTCACACTCAGCACTGGGCCACACAACCCTTGTTCCTCATTATGGTACACTCCAAGGTGTAGATGACTGTTCTTTGCTGCTGCTTTAGTAGAGGTGAAGCAAGTGTTTCCAGCACACAGAAACAGCTTGACCTTGTCACACAGGAACTTGGGCAGTAGATGTACTGAGAAACCGAGAGGACCAAGGGCAGCTGGATCTCAAAGAGCATGATCCCAAGAGCCAACAGGGTCAGTGGAGGCATTTGGGTCCTGTTCTGAAACCAGCTCCAGCAGATGGGTGGCTGAGATGGAGCTTGAAGAGCAGGTAGGTCCATGGTGAAGGTCTGGAGGTCTGGAATCCCCGGAGCTCAAATGGAGAAAAGGAAGACTAAAGATGGTAGGACAAGGCACCAGTTCTGGATACCTGGAGCGGGGGCTACATAATGGGAATTTTCCTTTAACCAACCCGCTTCAGTAACTTGGGGAAAAGAAGCTTACTTCTGGCACAAGTTAACTTCATCCGGAAAAACAAGCCGAGTAGGTCACTACAGTGACGTTGCTTCGAATAGCTGCTGCTTCTGTGAGGCCAGGCTTTCAGACGGAGGAACTCGGAAGTTAGCCACAAAGCTAAATGGACAAAGTACTCATGGAGGAACAGAGCTTCCCTCCAAGCAGGGCTTTTAGGCCTCAGAGGGTGGCCAGGACTCAGCTGCTGTTGGCCAAGCAGGCAGACCCACGAAGGAACAAGGCAGTTTCAGCACATCTTGAGTTTCTGAGCTCTGAATTTGCTCCCTTCTCACAAGCCACCAGCAGGGCCATGCGGAATCCGCAGCTCTAGCTACGTCCTGAGGGGGTGGGCTCTGGTGGGGGGAACGTCACTCTGTCCTCCTTAATGTGGAAAAATTCTCTTAGCTTAACTTAGGCTCCACACTAGATTCTTCACCAGCCCAAACTCATTTCAACGGATTCCGTTTTGAAAGTTTGTGTACTGTGGTGAGCTGTTAGAGGTAGGGCGTTTTACACGTTTAGTTTGCCTTGAATAGAAATGAATCCGAATCAGGTCTCATTAGAGCACGACTAGTGTATGATTTAGGCAGTTTTACCATTATCTACAAAGAGAAGAAATCGTGGGTACACTCAGGTGTAATTCTGTAGCATAGAAGTGAAATCTCCCTTTTACTACTTTGCTGGATTTTATTTATTTATCTTACTTGCACTTCTGAAATGTAAGCATCAGGAACCAGGGAGTAGGACCTCAAATTCTTAATGAATTTTTAGACCTTGGAATGGCTGAATGATTTTAAGGGTGAACTTTGGTGTTTTTATTTAAAAATTCTTGGTTATTTCTTGAATTCAGAAGAGACACTGGCTTTTTGATAATAGTCAAAAAATATTTACTGAATTCCACTCTGGGCCCAGGCCTGGGCAAGGCACTGGGGAAAGATAACCACAGAGATAGAAGATATAGGCTGCTCTAAAACAAAGTCCCCATGGGCTCAAGTTTCAAAAGAGAAATCTAATCTGTAGTTGTTTTGTAAAGACTTCCACTAGCATGAAGTCACTGCTCAGTGACATTTGATACAGTGATGGTAACAGTGATGGTAATTATGAAGGAGATAACATCTACCATGGTTCTTTAAAAATGGCAGCTCTATTGAGATATACTTCACATACCATAAAATTCACCCTAATAAATTTTACAATTCAGTGGGATAGTCAGAGTGCAACCATCCTATCGTGATTTCAAAATATTTCCATCACCCCAAAAAGAAGCTCTAGTATCCACTAGCAGTCATTTCCCATGCTCCTTCCCTTTAGCTCCTAGCAACCACTCATCTACTTTGTGTCTCGATGGATTTGCCTATTCTAAACATTTTATATGAATGGAATGATAGGATATGTGGCCTTTTATGACTCTATTCTTTCATTAGCCTATCTATGAGGTTCATCCGTGTTGTTACATGTGTCAGTACTTCATTTTTATTTCCTAATAATATTCCATTGGATGGATATGCCACTTTTGTTTATCCATTCATCAGTTGATGGACATTTAGGTTTTATTTCCATTTTTTGACTATTATGAATAATGTTGCTATGAATATCCACATACAACTTTTTGTATGGACATGTGTTTTCAATTCTCTTGGTTTGACACCTAGGAGTGGAATTGCTGGGTCACATGGTAACTCTTTGTTCAACATTTTGAGCAACTGCCAGACTGTTTTCCAAAGTGACCACGCTATTTTATAATCTCCCCAGAAATGTATGAGAGTTCCAGTTTCTCCAGATCCCCTCCGACAGTTATTACTGTCTGTCATTTGGATTTTAGTCTATTCTGGTGGATGTGAAATGGTATCTCATTGTAGTTTTGATTTGCATAATCGTTAATGGCACTGAGTGTATTTTATGTGCTTATTGGCCTTTTGCTTATCTTCTTTGGAGAAATGTATGTTTAAATCCTTTGCTCCTTTTTTAAAATTAAAAAAAATTTTTTAAAGTTAATTTTGTTTATTTTTTGGCTGTGCTGGGTCTTCGTCACTGCATGCGGGCTTTCTCTAGTTGTGGCAAGCGGGGGCTACTCTTCGTTGTGGTGTGCGGGCTTCTCATTGCCATGGCTTCTTTTGTTGCGGAGCACGGGCTATGGGCACGCGGGCTTCAGTAGTTGTGGCGCACGGGCTTAGTTGCTCTGTGGCATGTGGGATCTTCCCAGACCAGGGCTCGAACCTGTGTCCCCTGCATTGGCAGGCGGATTCTTAACCACTGCGCCACCAGGGAAGTCCCTTTTAGCATTTTTTTTTTTTGGTCATTTTTTAATTGATTTGTTTGTCTTTTTTCTATAGAGTTACCAGAATTCTTCATATATTGCGGATATAAATCTCTTTCTGATATATGACTTGCCAAAATTTTCTCCCATTCTGTGAGTTGTCTTTTCACTTTTTTTTTTCTTTTAAGTTTTTTTGATGTGGACCATTTTTAAAATCTTTATTGAATTTGTTACAATATTGCTTGTGTTTTATATTTTGGTTTTTTGGCCACAAGGCACGTGGGATCTTAGCTCCTGGACCAGGGATCGAACCCACACCCCCTGCATTGGAAGGCAAAATCTTAACCACTGGACCACCAAGGAAGTCCCTTTTCACTTTCTTGACTGTGTCCTTTGAAGCACATATATTTTTAGTTTTGACAGAGTGCAATTTTTCTGTTGTTTTCCTTTGTCACTTGTGCTTATCTTATCAAATCTAAGGGACCATAGCCTAATTCAAAGTCACAAAGATTTACTCCCATGTTTTCATCTAAGAGTTTTATAGCTTTAGCTCTTATAGTTAGGTCTATGATTCATTTTGAGTTAATTTTTATGTACAGTGTGGGGTAGGGGTCTAGCTTAATTCTTTTGTATGTAGATACCCAGATGTTTTAGAACTGTTGTTGAAAAGACAATTCTTTGTCTGTTGAATTGGCTTGGAATCCTTGTCTAAACCTTGATTGTTTTTTACTCATCAACTAGGTATCTTAAGATCACATCAAAATAGTCCCATTCCCTATCTTCAGAGAACTTGTTATCTCCAAGGGAGAAATGCTTGCAAAAAAAGTCATAGCATTTATTCATTCATTCCACATCATTACTGTATTCTTACAAAATAGCAGGTACCACGCTAGACCCTGGGGAGACTGGGATATATAAAAAGGATAAGAGTGTACCACACTGAAGCAGGTGAAGAAAACACAAGCTTTAAATGTATAATAAGACTACCTTAGGTCCCAAGAAGTTCTAGAATCTGTATTAATGTTTGAACATGCTCAGCCTGGCAGGTGCTTGCCTGTTTACTTGCCTTGGTGAACTATTTCTCACCCTCAGATTTGGATGTCATTTCTTCTAAAAGGTTTTCATCAATATCCCCAGAGTTGTACATATCTCTGTAATAGCACTTAGCACATAGAATTTGCACCTAGGTGTCTCTCAGTCTCATTCATCTTTGAGGAAAGAACCATGTTTTTATGACATCGTTTACCTGATAATTCTCAAGAAGATGTCTTATACATATATATTAAACAAATGAATATTTGAATCATGAATGCTAGACAGAGGTACTCTTTGAAAACTTCCTGGAAGTAAGAATTTGCAGATCTTCCAAGTGATCTCAGAAAAGAAAGTAACAAAAATCTCAACAAGTGTAATACGTTGTGTTACCAGTGGACTGAAGTCATGTGACTCTCTCACATTGTCTTGATTTGATAACGAAGGTTTTAAATCTGGGTAAGGAGATGGTGCGTAGGGGCACCAGTGTGGTGATGTATAGAAATTCCAAAGAGAACATTGTCTTTGGCTTGGCAAGAAACACTTTAAAATCAAATTCAAACCCAATATGACCCAGATGTCTCAAGTCAGCAAAATCATTTGTCAAAAGGATAATTCTACCAACTCTAAAAGTGCCGTCGTCTTCTAGCCCTTCTACTTCCTGTCAGAACCCACAAATGATAGATCCCAGAAAGCAGCAACCTCAAGAAAAAACTTTTTTTTTTTTTTGCACCAGCCTCAGGAAGTTAATTCTCTGCAGTCTGTCACATTCATGATTAATTAGCTTAAAGTTCCTTGAGAGAATATTTATGTTGTTGTGGCTGATTTGTTTGAAATAGTAGAAATATGTGGGCCTTCAGAAGGGTGTAGTGGTACAAAACCCTTGGCTCTCACAGCTCTAGTTTTTTTTTCTCTTTCCCTGAGCATAACTTTCATTCAGTACACTGAACAACTGTGGTCTTCAAAGGAGTTTTTGGAGAACCTGATCCCTAACTGAAACAAGTGAAAGGTTGAAAATAATTACCATGAAAAGTAATATTCTGAAGGGCTTGTTGGGTTATCACAACAGCCCACAGGCCAAATCAGGCCCCCTGCCTGTTTGTATTAATAAAGTTTTATTGGAACACATCCACACTTATTCTTTTACATATTGCCTATGGCTGCTTGTGTACTACAATGGCAAGTATTTGAGTATTGCAAAAGACAGTCTGGCTGTGAAGCCAAAATATTTACTCTCCTGACCCTTTACAGAAGAAATTGGCTGACACCTATACTAGAATGTCAGTCTATAAAGCTGGGGACTTTATTCTGTTTACAGCTATATTCCCAGCACCTAGAACAGTGCTTGGTACATAGTAAGCACTTGATAAATAGTTTCAGGAAAAAATGAATGAGATCAAATCTTTTGTTTGTAACTTCTTCAACCTTGCTCTATCAGACACAGCTTCAGTCTGCAAAGAAGCAGAATTTTAGTACAAGCTATCCCCCCAAAGCTTAAAGCCTATAAAATTTAATGTTCAAATATATAAGTTTTATGAACAGTGAACTCATAAAATGAGACTTTTATCAATTTTCTTGAGTACTTACCAAAGGCTGGGAAACGCTAGATGTAAAATAAGCAGTTAGGTTAGGTTTTTCTACCCCCACCCCCACCGCCCCTGCTTCAGGACCTGACGCCTTGGCTTGCTAAAATTAATATTGACATTGAAAGCTAGTTTGTTTTAGGTGGAGTCCCTGTAAAGCTAATCAGCAAATATGTCTAGGATAGACAGACTGCTTTGCATTCTGTATTTACTCCTTCTTTTATGAATTACTCTGCAAAAGATAAATTCCCTGGTATTTTACACCTGTCAATTACCTGCAAATTTTGTTTTTTGCTCCAGAATGTATTATTTGGGGATGTTTCAAACAGCAGCTGGGTATCTCTAGCTGTAGGTTGAATAGAGCTAATACAGCTAATTGGAGGTGGGAGTTGCTCAGCGGAAGGTACTTTATATTCCAGAACAAACTTAGAAACATAATAGCTATGGTGGCTTTTTTCCCCCCAAGTTCTTACAGTCATTTATCTTAGCAGTGAATTAATTATCTGGTACTTAGTCATAAAATGTTGTCATTCTCATTATGTCATTTTGCAGAATGCTCTGTACATAATGTTAGAACTATATGAGCTCACTGCTGTCGCATGAGTGCATTTGGAAATTAATCCAGTAGAAATAACATGTAACATTTAATACCAAGTTTTTCTGGCCTTAGAAGTACATACATACTTGTAAAATAGATCTGAGTGGCTTGACCATTTTATTCACTGATTTATTTATTCCTGTAACCTACTTTGTGCTGAATACTTGGCTAAATGATTAGGATACTAGAAACACACACACACACACACATCCTTTACCCATAGAAGATTGCAATCTGTTGTGAAAGGTGCTTGGAACACAGCAAGAATATTGGATGAACAGTTTAATCAGGGATTAGGGGGAGGCACCAGCTGAAGTTGGGGGAAGGAAAGATCAGGGAAGAAACTTTTAGGACTTGACACTTGATGTGAAACCTGAAAACCAAGAAAGAAAACTGGGAAAGCCTGGGAGACCATGAAGAAAGGATTATGAAAAATGGAAAACAAAGAAAAGAGGAGTCGGGATTATTCTGGTGAGAAAGTAGGGAAGGGCATTCTAGGGAAGAGGACAAGCAGGTGAAGGGCACATAGGCTTAAACCATATGTGTACTTGAGAAACGGCAAATGGGAGACAACAGCTGGATGTAAGGAGGAGGGAACGAGAGATGAGTAAAGGTGAAGGACTTTTGGGCCATGCTAAGCAGTTGAATTTGACAGTCTGGGTGCTGGGGAGCTCTGGAAGAATGACCAGATGTTCTGCCAGAGGGAGAGGACTAACTTGTCGGAATGACAGTTCAGCAAGCAGTGCTGCTAGCATTCGGGGCAGCAAGAGTCCCTGTGCCTGTGAAGGAACCACCTCTTCAATCACTAGATGTTGGGGTGATTTCACTCCGGAGTCCCAGAGCTTCCAGGAGATGGTAAAGAAAACCTTTGCTTCTGTCACTGCCCAGTTTTGCGTCTGGTCGCTGAATCCACTCTGTGTGCCTCAAAGCCGCCCTGGTGTCTTCTCTCAGGCACCATTTGAAAACTTTCTCTTGTGCAGTTTCCAGAGTTGAGATCAAACACTTCCTGCCTATACATTTGCCCATAGATCGTGTCTCTAAAAGTTATCAAGATACTCAGTGGCTTGTTAAACTTTTAGGACTTGACACTTGATGTGAAACCTGAAAACCAAGAAAGAAAAATGGAAAAGCCTGGGAGATCATGAATAAAGCATTGTGAAAAATGGAAAAGAAGGTGTTAAGACCACCTTTCCAGTTTGTTGTGTTTTTAAGTTTTCAGTGAATTCTCTAAAGCATCTTTGCATTTGGTCCTCATAGCGCCCCTGTGAGAGATGCAGACCCTCTCACAGATGCATGCTACAGGAGCTTACATGGCTGATCCAAGGTCATGGCTTTAATTGTAGGTAGACCTGGGTCTTTGACACAGAGCTCCTACCTCCTACACTGGGGCTTCTCTGCTCTGTCACACTTCCTTTCTGGTATAGAGATTCCCTCAGAACCAGTGACTTATCCTCCAAAGTATAAGTTCATCCATAAAGTTTGTAATAAACTGTTTAGTTTAGAACAATTTTAGATTTACACAGAGCTGCAAAGATAATGCAGAGAGTCCGTATATACCCTTCACCCAGTTTCCCCTATTATTCATGTCATAACTATGATTCATTTGTTAAAATTCAGAAATTAACACTGGCACATTACTATTAACCAAAGTCCAGACTTGATTTGGATTTCTTTAGTTTTTATATCAATGTCCTTTTTCTATTCCAGGATTCAGTCCAAGGCATCTCATAGCATTTATACACTTATTTACTTCATTGCATCCTTAAGATTTTTAATGATATGCGATTGTGGTTTTTGGAAACTGACTATTCTGCATAAGAGGCTTTAAACCTGGCAAGACTGGAGAGAGACATTTCTGTAGAAGGAAAAGGTTT
The DNA here is from genome assembly GCF_964341445.2 of Mesoplodon mirus. Lineage (NCBI taxonomy): Eukaryota > Metazoa > Chordata > Mammalia > Artiodactyla > Ziphiidae > Mesoplodon > Mesoplodon mirus. Next base: position 51,479,739 of record NC_138979.1, on the reverse strand, counting down.
TCCTTTATAAGTGGAAAAACCAGCCACCCTTTGGGATGTAGATGTAACATTCCCTTCATAAACTCTCCTAGGCTGAATGGTTTTAACAAGGCAGACAAGAATTGGATGAGTCAAAGTCTGACATGGTGATATGGGGATGTTATGGGTCTGGCTGGCCATGACCTCTTGAAACAAATGGTGCTCATAAAAATACTTCAAACCTCAGGTAGATGTAGTCCTCTGGTCTCATAAGCAGTGCTTTGTTTGCTAGGTCACTTAGTACACCTTGGGCTTGTAAGCTGAACTCCAAATTTAACAGGAAAGTTACCCAAATACCTCTTAAGTGCCTTGAAGAGTTTGGCCTCCAAACATGTGCTTTGGTGTGGTTGGGAAAAAAAAACAAACAACTTTGATCTGCAGCAGGAATGTAACTTGGGAAAGTATACACGATATCTGTTGCCTGAATCTCTCCAGCCTGTCTTTTTCCCTAGACCTGAGCTGTTGTGCACTGAAGCCCATTCGAATTACCACTTGCCATGCTGCTTCTGATGTGCCATTTCCCAGAGTTCTCACTTTGGAGAAGAGAGGATCTGGCTGTGTTTCCACAGCCGAGCAGAGCCCCTCCAGCTTTAATTTTCTGACAAAGCAGCCAGGTGTATCTTCTGACAGGACTAGCGGAGTAACTGAAAGGGTTCAGAAGTTGTTTAAAAAATACTTCCTGGCAGAAAGATCACATTGGTTGCCTTGGAAAAGAATGATATTATGAGGAGGTGTCTCCCATGAGGGTCAGAGTCAGGCGTGTTCTACTGTCACAGGGACAGATCATCTGCGCTCTCAGTGATGCACCTCTGACTGGTGGGGGTGAGGACTGAGCTAGCACAAAATGCAGGTAACCACGGAGAACCAGCCTACTCAGTGAGGAGAAAACACAGGCCACTGCCCAGGTCTTATGCTTTTGTGACAATAGGCGGGTTTCTAAGCGAGTGCGTTTGAGCGTTACCTGCACACACAATCATCAGCTGACGGCCTCATGCAGCAGTAGAGTGTCTTTCTGCCTTCAGGACCCGGATGTTTCCTGGCAGAAGATCCCTCTGCCCCATCATGGCTGACCCTGCACCTCCACCACCACCACCTTCCCATGTCCAGGTCCTTTTGATGCATTAAGGGCCAGCATCTGAGCTCCCTCTTCCGTGGAAGCTGGGGGATGTCCGTAGGAACAGGTTATCATTGCCTCCTCTAATGTCCTCCAAATCTCTGCCCATGCCTCTCAGATGCACTTCTTACTCTCCAGTTATGGAAGTAGGTATCTCATTCCTCCTCATTTAGTACGGTTAATTTGGGCACAGGATTTATGTTTAGCTCACCTTTGTGTTCATTCCCCCACCATGCTTAGCATGCTGCTGGGCACATACCAGCCATTCAATAAATATCTCACTAAATGGCACCTGGTTTCTGTAGCCAGTTCCGCTGATAACAGAATAACCCTAGCCTTGCTCATCACCTTCTGAGCTAAATCATGAATAATAAGACTTGCTGGGCTTCCCTGGTGGCGCAGTGGTTGAGAGTCCGCCTGCCGATGCAAGGGACAGGTTCGTGCCCCGGTCCGGGAAGATCCCACATGCTGCGGAGCGGCTGGGCCCGTGAGCCATGGCCGCTGAGCCCGCGCATCCGGAGCCTGTGCTCCGCAACGGGAGAGGCCACAACAGTGAGAGGCCCGCGTACCGCAAAAAAAAAAAAAAAAAAGAATTACTGGCCAGATGTCTGATTGAATTCTAATGCCGTTGTTGCTCAGATCACTTCATGGAGATCTTTTCTTTAGCCTAATCAACCATGATGAGCTTTCAGCAGCAGGTGAGAAAAGATAAGCAGGCAACAGAAGAAGACAGAGTATCCCAAAGTCACTTTTCATTGCTATGGCTGGGAATTCAGAGTCCAACACTGTGTCATAGTCGAGCTGCCTCCACTCTCTGGGATGTGGGGAGGGGAGCATGGAAGGAGGGGGAGTGAAGGCAACATACTCAGAAGCCAGCGGGGACCAGAGGAGGATGACACGGCTGTCGGGCCAGCGTTCCCCGTGGGCCGGCATCACTTACTCGAGTTCTTATCTATTTATGGTTTTCCAAGGAGAGAGGGAGCTGTAGTCTCCTGCTTGCCCTTTAAGGTTTCTTCCCACCCCCTCTTACCCCCATCTGAAGACTGGAGAATCTCCTATATAAGAGCGTTCAGAAAGCCCTAACCTGGATTAGGTGGGGCGGTTTGAGACTTCTAACAAATATTTATAGCACCTATCATGTGGCTGGACACTGCTTGTCACCTGTCCTGCCCACTCACATTTCAAGAGGCTCTACCAACAAGAAATTGCCAGTCCTGTTTCCAACCAAAGAATTGACTGACCCAGGAGTATTAAGTTGAAACCTGTCCTTCATGACCGAGGCTGCCATTTCTTCTCCACTTAGACACAGGTTACGCCTGGACCATCTACATTGTGGACTACCTGGGGTGACACCTGTAGTCCCAACCTCTATAATAGACGCCCCTCCTGGGATTTCCATGGAAAAGAAAAATCTATCTTTAAAATCATGAAATCAGTGCCTGGCCTCTGTATCTCTGGAGAATTTCCCACCAGTTCATTCTGCCCCATTCAGGTACCTGACAACTCCTTAGACAAAGGTCACTGGAAAATGGTTTCCATGGTTGTGTTGGGAACCTGCAATTTTATGGTCATTCCAGCCAAATTGCTGAGAGTTGATGGGTTCCTTTTCCTAGATGTGGCACATTTTCTGAAGGATGCCACTATCAAAATCCAGGTATCCTCTGCTTTTCAAAAGTTCGGCTATGCCAGTTAACTTTTACAAAAGACCTATATTAGTACCTGTTTTCACTAACTAAAAGAAATCTGAAGAGGATTTTCTCTTTTAGGGAGAAGGGTGAAAAGTGAAAATAGCGTTCAGTGTCTGTTTTGCAGTGAGCCATTATAGAGGCAGCGTGTACCCCTGAGCACGGAGGGTGGCCCCGCCAAGCTCCTTCCCCAGGAACCACACTCAGCATCTTAGCATCAAGCCGCCATAGCTTTAAACTGTCTGTGAGCATCTGTGCTTTCCCGCAGCTTCTTTTGCCTACCCGTAAGCAAGATGTGTCCTAAGGCAACTGCTTCTTCACTTTACGCCATCTCGGTTTTCGAAAGATTTCATAGGAATGCTCTACTTTCGGATAGCGGGGGAAACCTTGACTGTAACATAGCAGGGATGCATAATGGAGCAATTCAGTGTGAGGTTGACAGTAATGAAACTGGAACGCCCATCACGTTCGGCATGCGTTCTGGACAGTTTCATTGTTGGAAGTGTGCTGTCTGTGCCTTCCCGGAACTAATCAGGTTGCCAGCCTGTGCGTGGCAGGCCATGGGGAAGGCAGCTCTTTCCTTACAGTTAGATAGCAAAGCATAAAGTGCTCTCTGACATTTCCTCCACTCCTCTCTTCCTGGGTATTTTTCCCTGGAAAATGCTTTAATATCCAATTGATAAGGTCCCAAATGAAATTTACACATGAAAGAACAAAGAACTTCTCATAAAATGACACTAGAATCTTTTTTTTCCCCCAACACCCTTATGATACCTCTGAATGAACAGATTTGAAACATGAGTATCGTGAACTTGGGGCTGGAAAGATGCCTAAAAGTTAACTCATCCAGCCCCTCATCTGCTGTGGAAATCCCCCTCACAGTGGCCACACAAGCAGGGTTGGTCCATGGCTCCACCTTTGAGATTCTTCTGCTGACTGTGGGCTTGCTCACCCAACAGAACAGTCAGGTTTGGAAGTGAACTTAAGCTAATAAAACAGCTTTCAGTGCATGAGTCCTCTTTAGTGATAACCGCTGCTTGTTTTTCAAGTGCTCACTGTATGTGTCAGACACTGTGCTAAGAGCTAAAGTGCTTGACATGCACTAACTCATAACACTACTCACAACAACCTCAAAGGGAGATACTATTACTCCCACTTTATAGATAAAGATACTGAAGCTCAGTAAGCTGGCTGAAGTGCTTATCCAGTTTTTTCACAGACACCTCCAGTGACAGTGACAGGAACCATGCATCTCTTCTCTAAGCAGCTCCGACTCTCGGAAAGTGCTTTTTTATAAGGTGAGATGTGTCTCCCTGTAAATCAAGCAGTATGTATTTACTGAATATTTGCTGAATTTCAAGCATGATGCCCCCATTTCAGATTCAAAGAAATAATGGGTTTTATTTATGTATTTATATTTACCTCATTTGAAGGAATATTGGGGGCAAAGTAAAAGGAAACTTCTGATATACAACAATGGCAAAATACAAGAGGGACCAGAGAAAGTATAAGTAAAACTGAAAACTATCATGACTAAATTAAAGAATATACTATACAGAGTATATGGAACAAAAAAGATGATATCGATTCATTTCGTGTTTGACCTGGCCTTCCTGGCAGCCAAAACAAAAGAGGAGACACTCTGTCAATTCACAGTTCTTCATATCAAAATGATCCTCAAAATGGGATAGCTGTATTCCTGAAATTAAATAGTGAAAGAAATCTCATAGGGAACATTGAGAGGCTGACTTAGCTATAGTCTCAGCAGAATTCCTAAAAGATATGGATTAATCTACTTAGTGTGGTAGTTTTTGCAGCATCTTTTGTTACAACCCAAGAGCAGAGCATTAAAATAAATGTGGCAAACAGGGCAATACAGGTCACATATGTAGCCTGTGGCCTTCAGTCCATATTCCCACCCCCCTCCCAAAGCATAAAACATTGCCTCTGGCACAAAGGATCTTCACTATAGATCTCAGATATTGAAACATGTAGACATGTCTGAGTCCCAGACTCTAAATGTTAAGAGTAATAGAGAGCAAGAACTCTCCTGAGGTTCAGAGAGACAACCCATCGCTGGGGGCTGAGCCTCAAAGGGGCCATTTCTAGGATGGGTTGGCATTTGGACTGAGCTGGACAGAACAAGCATTGGGAAGGAGATGGATGAAAGATGAGTCAGGCTGAATGTGGCTGATTTGATTTATTCCTTTTACTTAAACTGTGTTGTGCCTCACTCTCATGTTTCTGTGGAGGATACTCACCCTTGGCTCCAACTGGAAAGTGAAACTGCAGGGCGTTCGTGGGCTGTGGCCGAGGAACCATCAGCAATCCCATTACCAATGCTTAGAGTGAGTCTCCTAAGGCAGACTTGGCTCCAAGCAGCAACCACAGCTCTGTTTTCATAAAGTAATTTCACTTATTTGCCCCAGTTAATATTAATAAGCCCAGGGCTACATGCTTCTACTTATCAGAGCACAAAGATAATAGAATAATGGAATGTTCAAGCTGAAATAGACCTTGGAGCTCATCTCGTTCAACCTCCTCACTTGACCAGTGAGGAAACAGTGGTGCAAGGAAGTGGAGGGCCAGGTTTCAGATTTACAGACTGGCTGGAACCCAGTTTCTCTGACCACAAGCCCTGTACATGGTTCATCAGGTCTGTCTGACATCTTCCTACCTCATCTCTGAGAACTAGAGTGTGCTGGAAAGAGCACTAGACCAGGCAGTGGGAAAACTACGATTGAAACATACCTTCATTCATTGTATCTTGAGTTTCTCTAGCCTCTTAATTTCTCCCCACAACAGCAAGCTTATTGTGAAAATGGATGCCTGATACCGTTCCCAAAGGAAGAGAGGTGATAAGGCCAAGTGTCCACGGTACTGGTAGCATAGCATCATGGCCCCTTTTTTTTTACATTTATTTTATTGAAGTATAGTTGATTTACAATGTTGTGTTAATTTCTGATGTATAGCAAAGGGATTCAATTATACATATATATATTCTTTTTCATATTCTTTTCTGTTATGGTTTATCATAGGATACTGAATGTAGTTTCCCATGCTGTACAGTAGGACCTTGTTGTTTATCCATTTTATATACAATGGTTTGCATTGCTAATCCCAAACTACCACTCCTCCCCCACCCCCCCACCCCCAGACAACCACAAGTCAGTTCTCTATGTCTGTGAGTCTGTTTCTGTTTCATAGATAAGTTCATTTGTGTTATATTTTAGATTCCGCTTATAAGTGATATCATATGGTATTTGTTGTTCTCTTTCTAACTTACTTCACTTAGTACCATGGTCCTTTTGAATCAGCCCAAACCCAGTGCTGGCGGTACTTAGTGCACTGTGACTTTGAACACATATTCTAGCCTTGGTCACCCTAAGCTTCACTGGACTGTTCCAATTACTGATTGAGTAAATATATACAAAGCACAAGTAGGGCCTAGCACTGAGATGCTTTTATTGTGCTCCTGCTTCCTTCCTTCCTGACAGATCACATGTAAGTCCATGTGTATCTCTAAGGCACACAAATCATCCAGAACTCCATGTAGTCAGAATGTAGAGTGATCTAATGTTCCTAAGTTACTTACCTCTTTCCACTAAGTCAGCCTGTGAGTCTCATTTCCATTTCTCTACAACTATCCAAACATCCATTTTCACCTACATGGAACCTTCTACTGGCCCAGGGACAAATAAATCACATTTTGAGTGGTCCCAGGACAATTCAGCTTTACAGAAAAAGAAAGGATGGCAACATGAAGGACATTCGCTGTGTTGGGCTGTCACCAGGTCCCCATCGGAACCATGAAAAATTATGGCCAATAAAATAACATTTTTCAAAATGTGACACTACCCTTCAATTTATCTTGGGCAATAAATGGATTTTGAAGAGAATATTTGAGACAAATTCATTCTTCAAGCACTCAACAACATATCAAAAATGAATTACATTATTAATTTATAGTAGCATCATTTGTTTTCTCTCAGTAGTCATCTTTACAAACTCTGCTGTAAATTTTCTCTTTCTTTTAAAACATCTCAAAATATTAGCACGTGCACTGCCCCCAGCATGCCACCCAATCGTCTTCACCTCCTCCTACAAATATAAAAATGATTCCGATTGGTTGGCATGCAGAATCTTCTAGCCATCCTTTTGCAATAATTAAGAGAATAAGAACAAAAGCAGGTCACGTTGATTGAGAATGACTGTCTGCCAGATAGTACTGTAAACAAGTTTAACTATATTATTTAATCTTCCCAACAATCCTGTGACGTAGGTGCCATTCTTTTTAAAATAAATTTATTTATTTATTTTATTTTTGTCTGCCTTGGGTCTTTGTTGCTGTGCGCAGCTTTCTCTAGTTGTGGCGAGCGGGGGCTACTCTTCCTTGCGGTGCATGGGCTTCTCATTGCGGTGACTTCTCTCGTTGCGGAGCACAGGCTCTCGGTGCGCGGGCTTCAGTAGCTGTGGCTTGCGGGCTCTAGAGTGAAAGCTCAGTAGTTGTGGCGCACGGGCTTAGTTGCTCCGCGGCATGTGGGATCTTCCCAGACCAGGGCTCAAACCCATGTCTCCTGCATTGGCAGGCGGATTCTTAACCACTGCGCCACCAGGGAAGCCCTTGTAGGTGCCATTCTTATGTCACTTTTACGTATTAGGAAACTAAGGCAGAGAATCCTTTCCTAAAGCAAAAAAAATAAACATCATCCCTATCTATGAGGTCTCATGAATACAGGTTTCCTAGACCAGATTTGCTTAAATCAGAATATGTATGAGTGCTATTTCTTTTATTTAACTCAAAATGTAATTATCATCTTTAACTGTTTCCAAGTCTAAATAGTGAAGAGCAGAGAAAAATTAAGTAAAGTACCTATTGAGTTAAGACCAACACAACAATGTCTTTGGAAGGGAATTCTCTCTCTTTTTTTAAAAATGAATTATACCATTGGGTTACTTGCCTATGTTTTCGTGTTAAGATGACCTTACTATGACACATACAAGTGTTTTGATTGTTTTGCTCCTGGAGAGTCAGGACTCCTGGGTGCCAGCCCTGGTTCTGTCACTGTCTGTGCCATATCAGGTAGGTCACTTCATCGTTCAGAAAACTGAATCTCAGTTTTCTCAATTGTGAAAGATTAACCCTACGATCCCAACATTCCCAGAGGTTTATAATGACCACAGGGTAGATCCAAGCAGCAGTTTACAAACTCATCATGAAGATGATGAGGAGAAAACTACCCATCTTTAATGCACAGTCATCAACCTTCAAAACTCAGCGTTGCATTTCTACCTGTCTGAAGGGAGAACAGTATAATTGGACTGCAGAGAGGAAAAAGCCTGTATGAAAGCTTAATAATAACAATAACCAAAAAAAAAAAGGCAGTCTTGAGGCATCACGACACTAAAAGCTCATTAAGATCTCTGTCCCAGCTATTACACTCCTAATTGAACAGTTACCCAGATAGATGTACAATCCAATCATGACTCTAATTAAGGCTTCAACCTCAGAATCTAGTAAAAGCTCGTACTGTTCCTGCTCCCCCCTGTTCTGGGCAAGCTTTGGGAAGAGAAACTGTCCTATTGTGACTTCACTAAAATAACATGAAAACTCATACAAGTCGCTCTTTTTGTTTCTTTTTCTACTGCAAAACACACCTCTCACTGTCCACTTTCCTTTCAGTGCCTTTTGTTTCTTTGGTGGAAGAGGATGCAGTTTGCCAACTCCAGTGGTGCCTGCCATACCGCGTTCAGCATTTTTCTACAGTGCCCTCTTCCAGCAGTACCTTGGTCTGCAAGGCTTTGGGTCTGAGAGAGTCCTGTCTTGCCCTCTGAAGCAAAGCTCTCTCCCTATTGGATAATTGGTTTCTTGCCTATGTATTGGTTTTGCTTTCTCTTGCCGGGTTGCCCTTGCCCATATACATATCTCAGCTAAGAATTTTAACAGGGAAACAATTTTGAGTTTCTCTCTACTTTTCCCTCTTCCCTTTTGTCCTGACCTTTGCAGGGAAGAGGGATGCCAGGACCCATAGGACGGAACCTTGGGAGGAGTAAAAATCAAGGGATGCCTTTGAATAAGGGAGAGTCTACAGGCTTAGAAAATCCTCAAAGAGGTTTAAGATTTGTACATAGAAGATATTCACAAAATGTTCATTTCCTGTCTCTCTGGGCTGGTCACCTTCCATGTTAATGGAAGTTGGAATAGTCATCAGCTGTACCCAAGATGAAATCTAGAGTGAAAATAATTTAGTTGACCACCTCCATGAATTGTTTTCCTTCCTTCCTAAAACTAAGGGATGGTTTTGAGGTCAGCTTAGTATACCTGTTGAGGAGAGCCCAGAGACCTAGAATTCCTTTAGATCCTTCTGTCTTCTTCAGTCTGAGCGGTGTGGCCTTCTGCAGGGCCACTTAGATCAAGGAGAGTCTAATACACCAGGATACTTACTGTCAAATTACGTAAAGAGGAAGGCAGTTTAGAGAGATGCTTCATTCCTTGGAATTTCAGAAAAATGATTTCTAACACTTTTAAAGTGAGGAATAGCTGCCTTTTGCTTGCCTCCCAACTCCCAGCATGGTATAAGACAGTTCACATGTCAACCCTGCACATACTAGCCATGTCACCTTACAGCAAGCCACCAACTACCCAGGGTGACTCTGAGGGCCCGATGAGTAAACACTTATGAAAGTGCTCTTAACTAGAAAAGTGGCTTACCAATGTAAATGGTTGAGTCTACCAACATACCCAGCTTCTCTACTGGGAATTGATTTACAGAAATTAAGAGGGAAGCACATTTTTCTGAGCTGTGTGATTGGCATTATTAAACTACCTCTGTTATAGAGGGTTGACCTCTTTATCAACTCTGATATGCATGTGATTTCCTCACGAATTTTCAGTTCCAGTAAGGACATAGCAGTGGAATGGTGTCTTTAGGATCTAGTTTTATTGTTGGCATCCTCAGTTGCAACCAACAGGTCTTTTTGCAGGGACTCAAGCTGGAGCATAATTGTTAAGGATATCCCTCAGGACCATGTGTTCATCATGTGCCCAGTAAATATACATTGAATTAATAGCTTTGATATCTGTACCAGATATTGTAGAATTTTGTACTTCGATAATACTTAGTAGCATGTCACAGTTTGGGGAACTGAGGAGATAAAGCTGAAGACTTTGGCTTTACTTTTTGGATTTCAACAATATCTCCACACCTCGTGGGGCCATAGATGTGGGTTGCTATGTCTTGAACCATAGATGGGCTATCATCTTCTGGGGCAGAAGGCACTGCTTAGGTCGTTGCTTCCTTAACATTCTGGCAAACACTTCCACTATTTTTAAGGCACAGTATAGTTCATGCCTATTTGTGCTGGACTTTGGGTCGAATGGCCTCTATTTACCTCGGATGGTTTGACTGAAAGCCTTTATTATTGAAACCTTGAGGTTTGGCACATTCTCAAAGGTGTCAAGTTTCTCTTGCAACTTTTGACCTTTGATACTACAATTAGATTTTCCATTGATGAGCAAATGATGCGTCTGCTGTTAGAGAAATGACTATACTCTCTTGGATTGGGTTATATGGCAAACTCTAACCCGTGATCAACACATTTAGAATGGTTTGAGAACACAGATTTGGTTTCAGTCCCCAGCTAAAGGTTTGGATGATAATCTGAACTGGACTCGTCGGATCTCGATCCGGACCATTGAATTTGCAACACAAAGCTCAAAACCTCGAGAGGGAAGACTCTTGACATTTCTGTTCATGCCAGCTTCCCATCAGGAAGTTCAACGAAATGTCCTCAGGCCTTTTGGCACATCTGGTTCTGTTCCAGGTCCAGGTTATGGTTTCTTTGAAAGTAGTAGGTGTAGGTGGTAGGTACCTGGTACATGGAAACTGGCCACCAAACTGCAGAGTTAATGTTTCGGAACCACTGCAGGCCTAGGAGAGAGGGCTTAAGGATTTGCGTTCCCTTAACCCTTTGTTGTGTCCTCTTGGAAGAGAGAGAACTTCATCAGGAATGATTGGTTGCTTCAGGTAAATTACAGAAACACTGATCAAGTGTTCCCCACCCCGTCCCATCCAGTGTCTTAAACTTGAATGTGGCTGCGTATTACCTGGGTATCTTGTGAAATGGAAGATTCAGATTTAATAGGTCTGGGCGGAGCCTGAGATGACACTTCTCACAAGCTCCAGGTAATGTTGATTCTGCTGGACCATAAACTGTGAATATTTTTGAGAAGCAAAGTCCCATTTTCAAAGCACTGTGCCAAGTGTAGGGAAGACAAAGCTGTTACCTTTAGGCAACCACCTGGTGGCCGGGAGGCAGCCAGGTAAATGGTATTCGTTCCACAAGTACTCAGGGCAGAGACTGAGCTGAATAGAGCCCAGGTGGGCTCTGAACTGGGCCTTAGAGGTGAATAGGAGGAGACCAGGTATGGAAGCCAGAAAAGAATATCTTAGGCAGAAATAAGAACATGGGTAAGAAGAGAAATCAAATACAAGCTTGTCATCTTTCTGCAGAGGAGACCTCTAAAATAGTGCCCAGCTCATTCCCAGGCCTGGGCAGGGGGTGGGAGCGGGGATGAAGCCTATGAAAGCACAGAACCTTCCTGTGGCAAGTAGGCAATCGCTCACATCCAAGGGCACCAGGCCGTCCTTCTGCTGCGCAATATAATTAGAGCATTTGAGACATGGAATCGAGAGAAGCACCAAGCGGAGGGGATTGTGAGCCAGCCGAAGCTGTGAAAAAGTCCAGCAATCCCATTCTCAGCACTGTTTGCAACCTTGCTGTTATTTCTTGTGGATTGACCAAATGGATGTTTTGCTTTATGCTTTTTTTTTTTTTTTTGGTGTATTTTCTTTCTCCTTTCCTCCCTCCCTGCCCCCCACCCGCTTCCTCCCTTTCTCCCTCCCTCCCTCCCTTCCTTATCTGAAAACTCAGAGTGAAACTCAGGCAGAGTACACCATTTCCCCAGGTTTTTTCCTCTCCTTCCTGCTGCCCACCTCTGCTTCACTCCAATCCCACCATCCCCTGGAATTCCACCCAGAAATGAGGACAGTTTACATTGCACGTACTTGCAGGTCTCTTCTCACATTTGAGCTCCACACCATCCCATCAAGCTCTCTAATCTACAGGGGGAGTCCAAGCATTGCAATCCAACAGGTACTCAGAAAAAAAATCTCACCTGGTCTTTCTCTTTTACTGCGTATATCTGGCCTTGCCTGCCCACTAACCAGTAGGGTGGCCCAGAACATACCTTGCCATACTGTAGCAGCAACAATTTGCTTAGAAACTTACACAGCTCTCATTTTCAAGCCTTGCACTGGCAAGTAATTAGGGCAGGAACCAGCATTCTTATCCACATTTAACAGGTGGAAAAACTGAGGCCCAGGAAGCCACGGCTCCTAATTGGTGGTCCAAGGATATGAATACAGTGTTCTGACCTTCTGTCATACACAATCCGGCCCTGCAGTAATCTTTAGTCCACTCTCACAGCAATCCAGGTTTCAAAGAGGCTGAGAGAGGCTAAAGAACTTTCCTGAGGTCAGTGAATTCCAAACTTAGGATGCAAACCCTACACTTTCTGATCTCAGAGTCCCCACTCTTACCCTGAGGCCATAGAGCTTCTTATATCATTCTGCAGTCCATTCTGCCTTGACTTCACTTCTCTGGGCCTTATTTTCTCATCTGTGAAATGGAGATGCTGTCTGTGATCTGTGAGACCTCTTCCCATCTGTAATAGGCGGTGATCATGTCATTTCTGCTCGGAAACCAGAGTTCTTCGCTGCCAGCTTCTATTCAGTGCTAATCATTTTGCTTAATTATGTTTAACTTGGAGTGTGTTTCACTGCAGCTGTCAACACACTTCAGTTTGCCGCGCTGATGAAGTCGATAGCGGCATGATAGCACCTGTGTGCCATTTTGCAGGGTGTATTCAGCAGCCAGGCAGACCTCCTTGGCTACATGCTACCATGTTCTGTCTTGATGCCAGCTTAGTTCCTCTGTTTACACTGGAAAGAAACGGGCATACCTTCAGCTACAAATACCCGGAAAGGAACATCGGTAACTTTTGGCCGAGTGTAAACCACTGGTTGTATTCCAAAGTCTAGCAGGTTGTGTCGATGGGGTGCTCAAGGTGAAGAGAGCAAAAGACTCATATATGACACATTACTTCCATGTTGAGGGCACAAGCAAAAAGAATTTCAGTCTCAGGCTTCTCCATGGTAACTCCACCTCCTGGGTAGCTCCCCCTGTGATTGAAAGGGGGTGCCACCTTATCTAGAAAGCTCTCCCCCGACACGTTCTGTCTGTGCTCACTTCGCCTGCATGTCCCTGAATTTTCATGCATCATAGCCCTTGCCCCACTGTAATGAAAATGTCTTTCATTATTTTTCTGGCTGAGGGTACCGGCCATATGTCATTTACCCCTGGACGTATTCCCACTAAATGTTTGTTGAATGAAGAGTGAATGAATGAATGAAGCCATCACTTTCTCAGTGTTCAGATTAGGAATAAGAGTTTCCTTTGTCTTTCTGATGTTCTTCCATTATTCCTCCTCCTTCCTCTTCTGGCAGATTTGCTCAAAGTTTATCCAGTCACTTGATCTCTGCTGTGAGCCTTCTTCCAAGCTCCGCTACAGACAGAATAGCATCCCTTTTCCCTCTGTTTTCTTACCCCGTACACTCCTCTGATGGGCCAGGCTCTCCGTCCTCCACCTCTGAAATGATACCTCAAACTTTGCCAATTCGCTGTGTTCTCTGGCCAGAAGAGGGACAGCACTTTCTCTGTTACCCTATTTGAAATAAACATGCAATTTCCAGGACTAGTCCATCTTCACACTCTACACGATACTCTGTTCTTTCCCCTAGATCCAGACACAATGTAAAATTCTATACATATGTATTTTCCAAGTTGTAAAATTACCGATTCATTTGCATCAGTGACTTTTCTAAAATCTGTCTTTTTCAATTAATATTTAGGTATTATCTAGGGACCTTTCTAGTTCTAAAACAAAAATTTTAAAGTCAGTAACTCTGCAGATCAGGGATGGCTCTCCATTCAGGGGATCTGCTACCAGACCTTCTACCTTAATAGGTGACTTGTTGGTCGAAGGGAGACCTGGTCAGTGTGAATACATAGGGTGTTATTGCCAGGGAGAGAGTTGGGAGGGAAATAAGATATTGAGTAGTGAGAGGCCTCTGGGGGTTCTTCCTCCTTAAGATACAAAACCTACCATGTCACTTAATCGTGGCCTCAGGTGTGCCAGGAAGGGAGTCTTACCCGAGCTTTTCTCATCATCTCCCATAATTTACTTCTCCACCTGACGGGTTTCCTGGGTTGGTGGTGATGATCTTCAGACCTTTTAAGGACTGTGGTTGGTGAGGAGGAATCATGCAGCCATATTTACCTTCAATGGGCTTAAGGATCTCTTGATATTGCTAAAAGTTTAAGATTCCCAGGGCCTTCATCAGGATTCCTGATTCAGTATACATGGAATCAGCCCAGAAATCTGCATTTTAGTTATTTGCAGTTCAAATTTAATACAGGAACAAGTTTTTTAAATAAGCAAACCTTGCAGAAGAATGAGCGATAAAATGTAAGACACCACACGTTTGTCCTCCAAAACTGGAATTACAGTCTACCTGCACGACAGGAGAACCATGGCAGCGTAAACTCAAACGTAACTCTGAAATTCAAAAATTCAAAAAAAAAAAAAAAAAAACCCAAACATAACTCTGCATCAATTTCTGCTGGTGCCCTCCTTCATAATTATATCACCAAATCTGACCAGTTCCACCAGGTGGAATTCTACTGTGCTGATTCTTAACTTTTAGGGGACAGGTTAGAGCAGAGTGGCAATGACCCGTTAGAAAATCTGGTGAAGGCACAAACATCTTAAGCCCTAAGTATGGATTCCTTTGGCGAGGGGGACGGGAAAGATAAGGAGTCCATATATGTCAAGTGAAAAAATCTTGCCCCTGACGAGCATTGCTTATCTCCTCTTCCTGTAGCTATAGACAGAAGAAGCGCCGAGGAATGAATCAAAAGGTATGCAGGCGCGTAGACAGTCTGTCACGTGGTTTCCATGTTACCGTAAAAGTTGATTCTAAATTTTCGCAGCCCTGCTAGGCTGTGTTTCTCTCGCTCTCGTTTGCAGCATGAAAGGCCAGGAGACATCTCATTCCTTTGATAGCCAGTGCTCCAGGAAACTTGAAAGAACAGATTTCTCCCATGTCTTACCAAACAGCTTGTGTCTACCAATGAGTTACATGCAGGCTAATAAAGCATCCAGTGCCAGCAGCATCGTCAGTGTGGTCAGTCACACAGACGAACGTGATCTTAAGCTCTGCCCCAGATCCCGAGCCCGAGTCAGCTACTTTTGGATTACTATGCCATGCTCAAAACTTCTACAAGCATCTTTTCCAGATGTATTTACCGGGGTCAAGTTCAGAACTTTAGAAAGAAAATCCTGGTTGCTATGTTGGGTGATTCTCTATGTTTGGGAGTGTCACTGATACTACAATTGATTTCCTTCTGGTAAGAAAGGGGACAAATATTTTAAACTTGCTAGGAAGCTTAGCCGAAGGGCTACAAGTTGCTAATTTTGTTTCTGATACCCACCCACCAAAGGCCACATTCAGCCATACATCATATATGTGCTATGTGCCTTGGTTTACTTTTCTTCTTGTGTTTTATGTATCAACCCATCTAAATAGTTGTGTGTGTAGCATTTCCTAGATAGCATTTAGTCATCAACAGCAGAAAATCCTCTCTCCTAGGAGTGTCTAATATAGAAAAGCAGCCTTACCTCAGTGTGTACAGGGATTACTTCAGAGTGGACTTTATCACTAGCTAATAATAATAATTATTGTGATTTGTATTTGTATCATACCTGATCATTTATAAAGTACGTTTCCATCATTTAATCTTCACTCGGACCTTAAGCTATAGATATTCAGCTCATTACAACTTTCCAGATAAACACTGTATTCACAGTACAGGAATGATAAAAGATGATATAAATTGCCCATCACGTGTGGACTATAACTGAGGTTTGAATGTTGGTCTGTCTGACTCCAAGTCCAGTGTCCTTCTAGTCCATCTACGTTTAAATTCCTGAAATTTGTGCAATGACATAGGGGCACTGTGGCCCATTGCACTCTTCCTAGAACCACATGGTAAACGCCCTGCATTATTGTATCAAGACCTGTCCAGATATACAGTGAGCCCGTTTCCACAACAAGGTGGCGTCGCAAGATGTTTTAATCGCTGCTTTCTCCTCCTTCTTCGGTGTCTTCTTGTTGACAATAGTATAGCCATTTGCTACGCTACCCACTTAAGTTGGCAGCCTTGTAGTCTTTTGTAGAATGTGGAAGCTTCTCGTTTTATGCCTTGTGACGCTGCTTCATGGAGCTGACAAGAGAGATGGTGGAAAAGGTTACAGTCACTCCATTTCTCTATTATCGTCTTCTCCTCAGAGCTTATCACTAATTTCGGTGTCAGAGCCATAGTCATTTTGAGCCCTCATGAAAGCCAACATACTCCCCAGAAATGCAGACAGCCCCCCTGACCTTTGCGGCTGGAGATAATGGCCAAGGCAGAGGCGCAGTGACCTTTAGGCCACGTGTGGGTGGCAGCACTTTCTTTTCTGTGACATTTGTGTTGCTTTTTCCTCGTGTTTTTAATTGGAAGCATGTACAGTGTGAATCTTCCTGGTTCCCTCCACACACACCCTGAACTCTGAGAGATTGAGTGTATCTGATTCCCTTCATAAAGGAATGCTCTTGATGCTAAGCTGGGGGCATTACTAATTGCCACCGTTAGAGACACAAAAGATATTATGGGCGACCTTGCAGGGGGAAATGCTGTTTGCAGAACAGGACCTTTGTGCCACCTGGCCCAGCCCATGTTTCTTATATTCATTTTACCCTCATGATCCCATGAGATAAATCTGGCACTTGGAGTTTTTTTCCCAATCGGTGTGTTTTGTTGCCCCAGAATTCTTACTATTCAAGGGGAACCACAGTCACTTAAGCCTCTTCCTCAAGTTCCATTTCAGGTGTTTTGTTTGTTTGTTTTTAACATCTTTACTGGATTATAATTGCTTTACAATGGTGTGTTAGTTTCTACTGTATAACAAAGTGCATCAGCTGTACATATACATATATCCCCATATCTCATCCCTCTTGCGTCTCCCTCCCTCCCTCTCTATCCCACCCCTCTAGGTAGTCACAGAGCACTGAGCTGATCTCCCTGTGCTATGCGGCTGCTTCCTACTAGCTATCTATTTTACATTTGGTAGTGTATATAAGTCCATGCCACTCTCTCACTTCATCCCAGCTTACCCTTCCCCCTCCCCATGTCCTCAGGTCCATTCTCTACATCTGCATCTTTATTCCTGTCCTGCCCCTAGGCTCTTCAGAACCCTTTTTTTTTTTTTTTAGATTCCATATATATGTGTTAGTGTACGGTATTTGTTTTTCTCTTTCTGGCTTACTTCACTCTGTTTGACAGACTCTAGGTCCATCCACCTCACTACAAATAACTCAATTTCGTTTCTTTTTTTTTTTTTTTGAATTTTTGAATTTTATTTTATTTATTTTTTTATACAGCAGGTTCTTATTAGTCATCCATTTTATACACATCAGTGTATACGTGTCAATCCCAAACTCCCAATTCATCACACCACCACCCCACCCCCTGCCGCTTTCCCCCCTCGGTGTCCATATGTTTGTTCTCTACATCTGTGTCTCAATTTCTGCCCTGCAAACCGGTTTATCTGTACCATTTTTCTAGGTTCCACATATATGTGTTAATATACGGTATTTGTTTTTCTCTTTCTGACTTACTTCACTCTGTATGACAATCTCTAGATCCATCCATGTCTCTACAAATGACCCAATTTCATTCCTTTTTATGGCTGAGTAATATTCCACTGTATATATGTGCCACATCTTCTTTATCCATTCGTCTGTTGATGGGCATTTAGGTTGCTTCCATGTCCTGGCTATTGTAAATAGTGCTGCAATGAACATTGGGGTGCATGTGTCTTTTTGAATTATGGTTTTCTCAGGGTATATGCCCAGTAGTGGGTTTGCTGGGTCATATGGTAATTCTATTTTTAGTTTTTTAAGGAACCTCCATACTGTTCTCCCTAGTGGCTGTATCAATTTACATTCCCACCAACAGTGCAAGAGGGTTCCCTTTTCTCAGGTTTGTGTCCTCCGAGAAGTTGTTTGCTGCAGGCTCATCCAGCACCTTCGTTCCTCCTCTGAGCTGCAGACAGCTTAGCCCACACCAAAGAGTTTGTCATCTATTCTATTTCATTCTTTATTATTTACTGACTCTATCCTGTTCCCAAATGACTTTCTGCATGTTCATCTTGTTTCCTGAGATAGATTTTTTTTTTACTACTTGTCAAAGAAAAGTTGGCCATCAGAATTTCCTAAGCACCTACTGTGGCCTGGCCCTGTGTCAGGTTTTATACATGGTTTCGTCAAATCCTCACAACACACCTGGGAGTTGGGTGTTGCTGTCTGCATTTTATAAATGAGAGACTGGAACTTATGCACAGTGTACATGTTATAAACTTGTCAGGAGTCGCAGACAGCTAGTAAGCAGGGGAGCCATGCTGCTGGGCTGCTCCATGCGTCAAACCTTGGACCCCAGGTGGGGATGGGCCAGGGAGGCTCAAAGCTTTACAATGATAGGCTCCTGGAGGCCCCCAAACGGGTGTTCTGTAAGAACATCTAGGATGGGGTTCTTAAAGGTGACACTGTTATGGCTGAATCACGTAGGGACAGGCTCCCCACTGAGGTTCAAGTAGCTGGGGCAGGGATCCATAGAGACTGAAATCAGAAAAATGCCACAATGATGTTGATCTTTCAACAGTTCACTCAGTAAACACAGTGTTGGCACATGCTGGACCCTGGGGAGACCTCATGGGAAATGTGGTAGAGCCCTGGCCCTCAGGGAGCAGAGACATTATCAGGAACCACTTCCCCCTTCTTCAGAACCGTCCAGTGATGCAGAAGAAAAGTTCTCGAACTTCTATCTGGTTGGCACAGTGATCTTTTTGACAAAGGTTGGAGAGAGGAAAACTGTTGTGAGGAAGAAAAATTGCACACACACAGAGCCTTCAACCAAAGCCACTGAATTGTCCTCAATAAAGGAAAACTTGCAGAATACCAAGATTTACTTCCTCCCCCTATTTGACATTGCTTTTTATCTTCAGAAAACTCTGAGTATGTGTGATTTGGACAGCCGAGACCTAGAACACCCCAATAAATACCCAAGTACCTCAAAACCACCACCACCCCCAGCCACCCCCCAGGCACGAGGCTGCCAACCCTCCCAACCACTCACACGCATGCCCAGGGCCCCCGGTGCATCAGGAATCGAGCAATCATGCCTTCTTCCTCAGGGGCAAGAGGAACACTGTTTCCCAGGTGGCAGGATTGACGCTTAAAATTGTCAAAGGGGATGACAAGGTGCCAACGTCTTAGAAGAACACTGCGCTTTTATGTTCTGCCGACTTTTGAAATCTAGCTCCCGCTCGTAAATCGTCATGTAACCATGTCGGGGATTATGTAGGGTTTTTATATTTATATAAAAATGTGTGCACTGTTCTTCCTGATGATTCAAGTAGTGGGACTGGCGGGCAGGCTTGGTCCACCTCGCAGAGCACTGAACAAGAGACCTGACAACAGCAATATGTTACTTCTTTTGTTTGTACCACGTCTTCACACCCACTCACTGGACAACAGCCTGAATGAAGTGTGCTCCCGTGCTTTGTGTGAGGGAGAAAGAGTGAAAATAATGGCCATTCAGGCAAAAGAAAGCTTTATAGTGCTTTTCAGAAAGCAGTCTTGTTTTCATTGTTGCCCCTATGTTCACATAATGGCCTCATCCTTGTCCTTCATTGAAACACACCCAAAGCAAGGAAAACATCTCCCCTGTACACAGCAAATGTGTGCTCTTAAAGTGATCAACAAGGAAGGTGTGGGCCTGTGAGGGCTGTCAGACTTGGTGTGTAGAGGGGTGTGAGGAGAGGGCTTCCTTCTCAGAGCGAAGGCAGTGGACAGGTGGCTCTGGATGGCAGGACCTGGAGAAACAGAAATACATGATTTTTACCATTATCACCATCATTGTGCATACTGACCGGCCACTTACTATGCCCCAGGCATGGTGCTGCGTGTATTTTTATGCATCTTGTAATCCTCACGTAACTGTCTGAGAAAGATATTATTATTCCCATTTTCCATATGAGGAACCTAAAGCCTAGAGAGATCAAGACACCTCCCTACTGTCACTTATTTGGGAAGTGGCAGAGTCGGGATTTGAATCCAGGTACCGTCTGACCCTATACACCAACCTCTTAAATACCACCCTAGGATCCTCAGAACCAAATCTCCCAGCCTTACAGATTACAGGGGATGATGCCTGAGAACCTTGGGTGGATTGTCCCAAGTTCACTTGACAGCTCATGTTTAGGCTAGGACTGCAGGAAGCTGCATGCATGTTGTATTGATATTAATCGAACAAATGTACGAGAGGCAGAATGAGTGAGGGCATCCGCCTGGTTCAGGTCTGGGTGTCCTACACCCAGGTCAGCGCACACAGACTGTTCACTGCTCGTCCCTCACAGTTGGTTGCCTGAGATCTTAGCTCTACCCGATCTCATTAAATTAGTGCTGGGCTGGAGTATCATCACAGTCCTCCTGGCAATAAGATTCTCTGCTCCTGC
Organism: Mesoplodon mirus; assembly: GCF_964341445.2. Lineage (NCBI taxonomy): Eukaryota > Metazoa > Chordata > Mammalia > Artiodactyla > Ziphiidae > Mesoplodon > Mesoplodon mirus. Next base: position 51,459,182 of record NC_138979.1, on the reverse strand, counting down.
ATCTCTCCAGGCAGCCCTCTTCTGGGAGAGTTCTGTTAGTTGCTTTTTTCTGTTTGTCTCAAGGACAGGAACCCCACTGGAGCCACAAGGACCATTGACCCCACTTTGCCAGCCCTGAAGAGATTCTTGCCTTTGTGTGCAGCAGGCCTCCTGCCCCCTCCTGAGGCCAGCCCCAGCCCACCAGCACGTTTACATCCAGTTGAAATCCCATCTCCCAACAAGACCCTGCCTTTGTACAGCTCTTCCCAGTGCCACATTCAGAGATACTATAATGGTAGCTTGAAATCGGTCATTGTAGGGGTATTTACACCACAGAAATTGGCAAGCGCTGCAGATCAGGCCTCTGTTGTTGTCATTATTGTTGTTTTGAGAGCTGGTTTGCCAGCACGCCACTGTTCATACCTATGCCTCGCCAGTCATTTGATCCCAACCATTCAGCACACCCGCCAGTCATTGTTTTATCATGTGCATGTCTCTCTACAGAGACTGTAGGAGGGATAGGATTAGTGGATTCTTTGTATCTCTGCAGCATCATCATGGTACCCTGTCAATAGTAAGCACGCTCCAGTTATCTATCAGTGTTCTTCATTTCATCTACTTGGGTGTAATTTTTCTCTAAAAATGTTCAGATGTTATTCATTTGGTTGAAAGTAAATCTTTCTTTTTTAAAATTTGTTTATTTATTTATTTATTGGTAGCGTCGGGTCTTAGTCGCAGCACACAGGATCTTTCATTGCGGCACGTGGGCTCTTCATTGCGGCACGCGGGCTTCTCTCTAGTTGTGGCGCGCAGGCTCCAGAGCGCGTGGGGGTCATAAACTGCGGCACCCCAGCTCTCTAGTTGTGGCACATAGGCTCCAGAGTGCGCGGGCTCTCTAGTTGTGGCGTGAGGGCTCTCTAGTTGCAGCACGTGGGCTTAGTTGCCCCTCGGCATGTGGGATCTTAATTCCCCGACCAGGAATCAAACCGGTGTCCCCTGCATTGCAAGATGGATTCTTAACCACTGGACCACCAGGGAAGTCCCAAAAGTAAATCATTCCCGTAGCCAGTTGTCTGTCATTCTTTTATTCATTCATTCATCAACCATTTATTCATGCCAAGGAGCATCGACTGTGTCAGGCACTAGTTCAAAGGGCAGAGTCTGACAGGAGTAAATGATATGGAAAAAATAACCTAGAAGAATGGAATAGAGGAGCTGGGGGCTGGGGGCTACATAGTCTCAGATGAGGATGTGTATTAGTTTCCTATTGCCACTGTAACAAATTACCACAATTATTTTGGCTTAAGAACATAGAAATTTATTGTCTTATAATTCTGGAGGTCAGAAGTCTAAAATGGGTTGGCAGGTCTGTGTTCCTTTTGGAGGTTCTAGGGAGGAATCCATTTCTGACCTTTTCCATCTTCTGGAGGTTGCCTGCATTCCTTGGCACTGGGCCCTGCATCTCTATGACCTCTGCTTGTGTCATCACATCGCCTTCTCTGACTCTGACTCTCTTGGCTCCTTCTCTTCCTCATAAGAACCCCTCTGATGACTTTGGGTCTGCTCAGATAATCCAGGATAACATTCTCATCTCAAAATCCTTAACTTCATCGTATCTGGAAATTCTCTTTTGCCTTGTAAGATAACAGCAGATTCCAGGGGGTAGGACATGGACCTCCATGTAGGGTCATTACCTGCCTACCACAGGAAGGAAGGGAAGGCCTCTCTGAGGAGGTGACATTTGAGATGAGACTCAGATGATGAAAACATGTGGGGGAAAAGTATCTCAGATAGCGAGAAAGCCCTCGAGCCTGGTGCAAACCTGGAGAGTCTGAGAAAGATGCCAGCATGACTGAAGTGAGCAACCGGAGGGATGCTGGAGAGGTAAGCAGAGCCCAGGTAGCTCAGCATCATCTACCTCTCTACCTCACAGGTAGGAGCATGGATTTTATTCTCAATGTGACGAGGAGCTGAGAGTTGTGTTTTTCAGTGGATTGATATGTACTTGAATGGAAACAACTTCTCTGATAATTGTCTAGAGTGGTGCCCTCCAGTAGAAATATAATGCGAGCCACATTTGTAATTTTGAATGTTCTCATAGCCATATTTTAAAAAGTGAAAAGAAGCAGAGGAAATTAATCTTAATAAAACATTTAACCCAGTGCATCCAAAATATTATCATTTCCACATGTAATCAATATAAAAAATATTGACATAGTTTACATTCTTTTTTGTTTTGGTACTGTGTTGTCAACATCTGATGTTTGTTTTATATTTTCAGCACTTCTCAGTTTGGACTAGCCACATTTTAACTGCTCTGTAGCCATCTGTCGTGACTGTTTTGGACAATGCATATCCAGACAGGGTCCTCAGGGTCCTGTGCAAAGTCTACACAGGCAGTGTTTGAAAAAGTGGTGAACAGTGACGTGTCACAGAAAATGTGGGCCATGTGTCACGCCCATTAACGATCCCCAACTTCAGAGGCTCTGAGTAGGCCATGGGAAGCTAGGGGTGGATTTGCAGATTCTAGAAAGGAGTATGTCCCCTGGTGGGGATGGTGGGGCAGGCAGGGCTCAGTCCCAGACCCAGAGTGGACTCCTGTGTCCTGGAGCCCCCAAGGAACACCTGTCTCTATCCATGTGATTGGTCTTAAGGTTCCCCTCACTGTCTACCCCTCATATCTTTTTTTTTTTTTTTTGCAGTACGCGGGCCTCTCACTGTTGTGGCCTCTCCCGTTGCGGAGCACAGGCTCTGCACGCGCAGGCTCAGCAGCCATGGCTCACGGGCCCAGCCGCTCCGCGGCATGTGGGATCTTCCCAGACCAGGGCACGAACCCGCATCCCCTGCATCGGCAGGCGGACCCTCAACCACTGTGCCACCAGGGAAGCCCTACCCTTCATATCTTTAATCCCCTGAAGGAGTTTTGGCCAAAGCCAGAATTTTCCCATTTCTTTATAGACCGGGCCATTTATTCATCGCCTTAGACCAATATTACTGAAAACAAGGATAGAGGTCAAGAACAGGAAAAATTCAATGAAGCAACGAGAGGGCGTCCGTTGCTAGGGCAAGAACTATATCCCAGGCACTTCCCATACTCTCTTGTGCTCTTGTGGTGACCCCAATATTAACTGTAAAAGTCTAGCCTGGAAAGTTTAGTATCGACAGAACATCATGTACGTTCATTTGGATTTTTACAGTGATGTTAGATTAAAAGGGTTTATGAAACAGAAAATAAAGATCTGAATTAAACATGTAGGCCATGGTGGTTTACGTATAGGCTAACTTATGAGAAACATATTCAACACTGCACAAGACAATAAAAATCACAGCAACATTTATTAAAATATGTAGAGCCAGTGATCTGCCCAACATACTCGGCTTTCAGAAGGGATGGTGCCGCGTTCCCTTCTGATGATGGATTTGGTGGACTGGCATCTGGACCCTCACATCTGGTCTATGGGAACCAGCAGCCCCATCAAAAGGCAGCTTGGCCATTTTGACATGTAGTGATAAAATATCTACTCTGCAAGGACAAAGGTGTCTTCAGTGAGTGCTTTGGGGCTTTAGAGCATCAGTCAAATTACCAGTGTCTCTAATTATTGTGTCTGCAATCTGGAGCAATCTATAGCTTCCTTCCAAAACAAGGTGGAATGTTTCCCTCTGACAGCACATTAGCATGAGTCCCCCTTGGATGAGTTTTCCAAAATTATAAGGACGTGGTAGCGTGGGGAAGAAGCAGCTATGACATAGAAACCTGTTGCCTAGAAAATCAGCTGTGATCTTTGCAAACTATCAGCTGATTAACAAATATTTATCTAGTACCTATAAAGTGCTACACTCTGGAGGAACTTCAGAAGCACAAGGTCCCTACTTTTCGTGGGCTTAAGACGTGGTTGGGAAAAAATGACTATGCAATGAGAAATTTAACAGTACATGGTGCCAATGTGGTGCATATGTTCAGGCTCTGGCCTGCGAATCAGTAGATCTGAGTTGTGCCCCTAACTCAGTTGTTTGCTATATTACTGCCTTCAATCTAGTCATTGTCTAGTAGGGCCAGTGACTACTGAATCACTCAAGATTAATTTCCTGGGGATAAATCACCTTACCTTCCTCAGGATCCTCTTCTAGACATCAGAAAGGTTTGAATGGATTATAATGATTTGGATAATAATAACTCCATTTAGTAAGGTCTAACTTTGTGCTCATGACTGTGCTGCATACTTTATTTTTTTAATATATTTTTAATATTTATTTATTTATTTGGCTGCACTGGGTCTTAGTTGCAGCATGCGGCATCTTTAGTTGTGGTATGTGGGATCTAGTTCCCTGACCAAGGAGCAAACCCACACCCCCTGCATTGGGAGCATGGAGTCTTAACCACTGGACCACCAGGGAAGTCCCTGTGCTATGTACTTTACAGGAATTAACTCATATTTTCTAAAGGAGACTTAACTAGGAGATGGGTTCTGTTATAGCCATTTTATAGATGTGAAAGCTGAGATGTAGGCTAATAACTTACCCAAAATCAAAGGGCTTTGACTAACGCAGAGCTGGGATTCAGTAGCAAGTCTTTGAGCCTGTAAAGTTTGGGGTCTAAATGCCCTGAAGCCCATCCCAGCTGTCACATTCTTTAGCTGTGGGAACCTTCCCAATCATGGGAGGGTTACTTGGAGGACTGAAAAGAGTGAAGACTGATAAAGGAAACCATGTTGCCGTAAAACACGGACCAGGTGTGAGCAGAGCTTCAAAGAGGAGAAAGACCGTCATCTGTGGCTTGGAGAACTCAGACCTACCTACATCAGAGCACCAGAATGCTGAAGTTCAGCTTCCTGATCAGTCATTGCTGGTTTCTCAGTTTGCATTCACAGGGCACTGGTCATTCAGCAAGCGAGTCACACACCAGAAAGGGACTTCAAAGCTGCTGAATGACAAATCTCACCTTTTCAACCTTTTCATTTTATACCCATCTCAGCCACAGATGGTGGGCTGTTAATTTCACTTCAGCCATCATGTTTAGTGAGGACACACACTCACACAGATTGGCACCCACAGAGCCTTCACTTTGAGACAAGCGTGGGTTCGGTTGCCTCTGCTTACACAACCGGTGCTGCCCAAGGACACTTGGGTTTAGATGGCGTGTTGGCCGCAAGCTGTTTGGTTATGTGTTGCCCGGTCCCCTTGGCTTCCTGCACATTCTCTTGAGCAGATAGTTTATCTCCTTATCTCAGAGAATTGCTTCCCCAAGTGTAGCCCCAGAGTCAATAGCTTTGATACCATCGAGGCAAAAAGGTATTAAACCACCTTCTGTGTAATTGTTTTAGTCGTATTTTTTCATGTCTGCTTCATGAAAAGATGATGTGGTTAGAAGTGAGCTGGGCCTTGCCGAAGGTATCATGTGTGCCTGGGGTTACCCACATCATCACGTGGCTTGCCTTCCTTTGCAGCGTGGAGATCTTATCTTCTTTGCTGCACTTTGCCATCGAGCACCAGCTTCTCCCATCTTCTGTGTGTGTGTGTATGTACACCCATGTGCATTCAGGTGTGCATGGATGCATGCTCATGGCAGCAACTTGTAAAATGATACTTTACCATTCATTTATAATGAGGCCTTTCCTGTACTCGTAGGGAAAAAAAGAAAAACACTTTCATTGGCTTTCCCACTTAAGAATTTGGAGCAAAATTTTCCTTAAGCAGACACATTTTTATTTAATTTAAGATGGTAATTCTGCTGTTCCTTCTATGTGCAAGAATTGACTGGCTACTCAGGGTACAAACATAAATATGACTGAGGTCCTTCAGAGATTGTCTTTGTAGCCATGGAAAGAGAATGTGTTAGCAAACAGCTAGAATTAGACCCAGCAGGGGCCAGGGAGGTGCCATGAACAGAGATGTGAGGGAAAACAGTTGAGGGGTCTAGGAGGGAAGGACCAGGGGATGCTATGAAACGGAGCAGGAGGTTAAACTCCATATTCAAAGTCAAGTACAAGTCTTGCAGTAAAGAGGGAAAAAATATTCCTGGCAGAGGAAGCAGCAAAAGAAATGATGAAGATGTGAAGGTGTGGGCCGTGTTTAGTGTGGCTTGAGCAGAGCAGGTGAATGAGGGTGAGGCTGGAGAAAGGTGGGCTAGTCCAGCCAGGGAAGGACTTCGTGTGCCATCCTGGTGGATGCTTTAAGATGCGAAGCCAGTGAGTGTACCAGAGACCCCAGGAAAATCAAGAGAAAACCTCAGAAACCTCGCCAAGCTGAAGAGGTTTGCTTTCCCAGCCAGACAGGGCCATGCCTGCAGGTCTGTCCCTTGTTCTGACCCAGCCCAGGGTTCTCCTTTCACAGGTGACTTAACCCTCCTAGGGCCTGGCCTGCCATGGTCAGGATATGAATCTTCAAAGCGTCCTCGACTCCTACTGACCACTTAAAAGACACATGGGAAGAACTGTTATTATATCTCATCTGGCCCTTGTGAAGCCAGTGGACACTCAGCTCTGACCACCGCCCCCCCCAGTAGGAGCAGCTGTTGGTTTGTGTGACCACAGCCGCAAGGTTGCAGGACGAGGGAAAGAGCTCGATGCCTGGGAGAGACTGGCACCCACAGTCTTGTCTGGCCTCTGCCACTCTCACGCTGAATGACCTTGGACACATCATTTCTCTCCAGGCTCCAGTGAGCTCATCTGTAAAATGAAGGGCTGGACTCTGCGCCTTTTAAGGGGCCTCTCCTGCCTCGCCTGAGTCTTTCTTACCTCTTTAATTTTTAGGAAGTCCGAGTGGGAAGTGTTTCATCTTAACAAGGCGGTTCTGGGGGTTTTGTGCCCTGAGCGGGTTGCAGGGGGGGAGTTGGAATCATCCAGTGGCCCAGTGAGGATGCTCCTTCCTCCATCTCCCTGGGGGGCAAAACAGCAGGGGATGGAAAGTCAGCACCCCACCTCCTGCCTGAGTAGTCCTTGGGTTTGGACGTTTGGAGAGCTTGCCCTGGGGATGGAGCTTCTTCAGGGAAACAGGCGGTGACAAAAGAGGATGGAGTGAGAAGGAGGTGGCAGCCCTATAGGGCTGTGTGGAGGGCAGAGCACAGGAGTGGTTGGGCCGCCTCCCGTGGGGCCCTGGTTCAGGCAGAAGGGGCAGTGGCCAGAGGTGGTCACGAGCGTGGGTTTTGATATCATGAGATCCGGGTTCAAATGCTGGGCCCGCCACTGACTTGAGGAACAGCCTTCCGTGCATGGTTCCTTCACCGCTGCCGGCCTCATTTTCTCATCTGTGAAGTAGGACTCTCCTACTTCCTCTCATCTCATCGTGGGATTCTCCCGAAAACAAACTCAGATAAAGTACTTAACGCTGTTCCTGGCTTGTAGAAGTATCCCATAAACGGTAGCTTTAAAAAACTCTCTTATTTTTATTTTTTTATTTATTTATTTTTGCTGTACGCGGGCCTCTCACCGTTGTGGCCTCTCCCGTTGCGGAGCACAGGCTCCGGACGCGCAGGCTCAGCGGCCATGGCTCACGGGCCCAGCCGCTCTGCGGCATGTGGGATCTTCCCGGACCGGGGCACGAACCCGCGTCCCGAACCCGCGTCCCCTGCATCGGCAGGCGGACTCTCAACCACTGTGCCACCAGGGAAGCCCAAACTCTCTTATTTTTAAGGTCTAGAAAAGTAAGTTAGGGCCGGAATGTAGAGGCTCCTGTCTGCCAAGGCAAGGCATTTGGACACTTGTCCTGTAGCCCATGGGCAGCCAGTGAAGGCCCTCCAGCAGAGAATGGCATTAAAGAAGCTGGTGTTTGGGGAAGTCTCCGCTTGTCATCAGTTTGGGGTGGATGGGAAGAAAGAAGGAATGTTGGCGAGAAGTCTCTGTCAATGTCCAAGCATAGTGGATGGGGGCCCGGGGAGATGGCAGAGGGGCTGGAATGGCACAAGCAGAAACAAGCACTTTAAAAAGGAAGGTGGCTGAGCAGTCGGGATGGGCGCTCAGCTTGCAGGCAGCAGAGGAGGATGAAGGAGGAATCCAAGTTTGTTCTGAGGATGTGCCCTGTGACATCCACCCAGACAGAGGTCTGAGCAGAAGGATGGCACTCTTCTCTGTCCTGGGGTGCTGCTGCCCTCTGGGGGGACTGGACCCTGGTCCTGAAACCCCGAGGGCATCTTTGGCACATTGATTGGTCTGTACGTTTGTGCCCTGCTTTGTCTCAAACTCTAAAAGCATTTGAGATGGTTTTATACCTTAGGGAGTAGGTGGTTTACACTTTCCTCATATGTGAAAATGAACGGCAACCGTAATCACTAAAGAAAAGAGGAGAGAGAAAATGGAGTAAAATGATGAGGCATGGAGAATGAGGTTAAAAATGACTGACAAGGGAGGGAGTGGTGTTGAGTCCCCAAATGTCGACTCTTGGCCTTAAAATTAAGATTGTACCATTTCTAATCTCCCTTTCTGAAGGAAGAATCCCTCCCAAAGGGACAGAAAAACCAGGTCCTTTGACCGCTTTTCTAACTTCCAGAATAACAGTGGGATACTTCTCAATGGTATTTTTAATCTTCCTTTTCTTTGCAATGCAGAAAGCAACAGCAGTTGCTTCTTCTCCAGAACCAGTACAGCTCCCAGGAAGGGCTGAGAGGGAGGGAGAGAGAGAAGAAGCCAGAAAGAACAGCAAAAAGGGAGAAAGAGGGAGGGACCCATCTCCAGGAGGCACTGCCAGGTGCTGATTGGATGGAAGTGGAGGTGGCTGCCACAGTTATCCAGCTTGTGGCTTTGCTTCTTCTTTCTCTCTGTCTCTAGTAGCACAGAATCACTCAACCCTTGATTCCTCAGGGTTTCACGACCTAAGAGGTCTGGGAGGGCACCTTGCAGTGCCTGAGACCCCGAGAGGGTTCACAGCGGCCACAAAATGCTTAGAGTCTGTGGGCAAGTGGCCTTTCTGCAGACGGGGTCAGCTGCTGGAGGCCCGGGAGAAAACAAAAACAAGTTGTGTTCTGCAGGTCTCTGCTGCAGTTGCTAACAGAGAGTCACCCAACATTTGGTACGTGCAGTGAATGTTTTTACTTTTGGTGCCCAAATTTCTCTGGCTTCCGGGAGCTACTGTTATCGAGGAAGGAGGTGGTATGATCGCCCCCTCCCACCCCACATGGTGTGACAGTGCAGAGATGGTTATCTCCACACTCAACTCAGTGTTGCTTTTTTTGGGTAACAGCTTTTGAAAAACCATCCACTAGGCTCTAGCCTGTCAGGTTTCCAGGGTAGTTGCCACAGTGTGAAAAGGCGTGTGGCTTTGTCAGACAGGCTGCGGACCACCGATGCAGGCTTTGGGAGATAATGAATGCATCCTCTCCTGTCATAGACTAGAATCCAGACCCACCCATTCCTGGGACATAGAGAGAGAAGGGCTGGGTGAGGAGTTGTGCTGGTCAATCCAGACCTCCTTCCCGTCTCTGCTCTGCCAGTCTGGTGATGGCTAGACTTGTGCATGGTCCCTTTCTGGAGAGGGTCACAGCTTAGCAAACATCTAGCTCTCGTGATCCTCTTCCTAATGGGATCCCTGAGGCCCAGAGTAGTGAATTTGCTTTCCCAAGGTCAAGCCATTGACGCCCAGAGCTGGAACAGGATTTCAGGGGCCATGACTCTGAATCCAGTGTTCAAAGACTTCTTGGTTAAGAGCAAAGAGCCTGGCTTTGCAGCCAGACGGACTTGGACCAAATCTAGCCTAAGGACCTGGGAGATTTTGTCTTCACCCAGTGCCACGCTGAGCAGTCAATCCTCCCCACCCCCACCAAGAGACCAAGAGATGCCCAGGACACCTGGAATGGAGGGCAAGGCATCTGGTGCCAGTGAGTCATTAGAAAGGGGACTCCCTCTTCCCCCTCCCCCCATGAGCAAGCCCTACTAGGCTCAAATGGACCACCGAGAACAGGGCAGCCTAAAGAAACCAAGGCGGACCCCATGTTAAGGTAGCAGTTGGCAGCATCAATGCCCAGCAAGTAGGGTTCACCCCAGAAGCAGTTCTCATTGCTGCTGCAGACCCAGGCCTCCCTCTGCCCTCTGGGAGCCGTCTCAGGGCGGCTCTGAGGCTGAGCCCCCTACCTATCTTCAAGGCTCCCATCTCTTAGATGATCCTTCTGTGAGGAGGCCTCTCTTGCCTGACCCTGCCCCAGCCTGCTAACCACAGAAGAATATGACTCTTAGCTCTTCTTCCAGTTTGGGCATCCTCCTTCTCCACTTTACCTTTTTAAATGTACTCGTTTAATTAAGCAAGCAGCAAACATGTTTGAGCACCTCCTGATTGCCAGCCTCCATATTAGAGATGATTGGTGATACAAAGACTTACATAGCCATCCCTATACAGGATCTTTTCTCCAGCACTGCTAAAGCCTCTAAGTGAGCCAGGATGGATCCGCTTTGTCTCACAGCTTGGGGCGAAGGGGGGACGTCATTTTCCTTGTATCCTGTAGAGCAGTTGACTCCTGCAGGTGCCTGTCTCATGGAATACCATGCATGGTGCTCTCCAGAGCACCATGAAATCATCATACTGACCCAGGGTCCTCTCTGCCACGTGTGCTGTGCAGCTGTGTGATGATAATGCAGTGGCTGAGTGTGTGGTCTCCAGACTCAAGCAGATCTAGATTTTCCACTGTCTATAAGCTGTGTGGCTTTGGGTCAGTTACTTAATCTGAGCTTCCAAGAAGATAATAATTGTATATATATTTTAGGGTGGTTTGATCAATTCAAGGAAAAATATAAATAGAGATTATTATTCAGTGAGGCACATAAAGCGTCAATACCTATTAGCAATTATTATTATTATCAACATCATTAATGTAATTACTGCTTAGTCTTATTGTCATTATGTCCTTTAAAGGTAGGATATACTATGCTGACAATACCCAACACATAAGCACGTAATAAATATGTGCAGAATGGATGTTTTTCAAGGATGATCAGGTGAAAATCCAAATGCTCTCTTGCATGAAAAAGAAAATTGTTCAGGGGAGCTGAGTTAGAAGCAGAAGACACTAAGCTTTTTAATGTGGTTTTGGTTAAACTGTGTTCCCTGGGAACTGAAAGCAGAGAGGGAAATCTTGACCTGACCACGCTTGGGGTACCTACAAGTCTGAGCCAATTTTATCTGCTTGGGTGAGGTTAGTTGTGAAGACTGATGGCATTCCCCCGACCCCATCCCACCCCCCTCCATGCTTCTTTTCTAAAGGAAACTTCCAGAATGAGAGGCTTTAGGTCTGTAGTCTTCAGGGCGGATTTCGTCCTGCACAGAGATGAGGTGGCAGCCCTGAACCTCAGGGGTCTGACTCCACAGCCAACATGGGGTACCAGTCAGCCAAGCCTTGGGATCTCTGCCGTTCTGCTTGAACAGTACATCCTGGTTGGTGGGATAGTTGCCAGGATGTTCCCTATTCCCCATGCCAGACATCTGGATGTTTAGGAACAGCTGGTTAGCTTTCTTTCTTTTTTTTTTTTTTTCTTATTATGTTCTAGATACTTGGTGCTGTGCAGTCACAGACAGGGTAAAATCCTACACACAGGTACTGCCTTGGTCAACCTGTGTTTGGGGGTGAAATCAGGATGAGAATCCAGGACTTTTACAGGCCAGGCCAGGCTTAAATCAGCAGGTAGAAATCAGGTCTGAGCTGGGTGGGGGAGGACAGTGCACCTGTTTCCTAGGGTTGTTGGTAGATGAAGCAGACTGTGGGTGTGGTTCCAGAGGAGCTGTGTGCTGGGGAGAGGGATGGTGTCAGGGGAGTCTGTGGAATAGGAGACCAAAGTCATCCTGTAGCCTCTGAAGGCTCGAGGATCTCAAACATCAACATAGGCAAGAACAGAACCTCTATTCAGAGAAGAGCTGGGATGCCAAACCTTGAAAGATCTGGAGGGCCAGCAGTGCTCCACCTCACAGCATATGGCTTAGCTTATTTGTTTACAAGGTCCCTTCCTAACCATTCATGGGCATTTCCTCTGCCAACCTGTACTCCAGGGAACAGGGACACAAAGATGAGGCAGATAGCCCCATCCTTCAAGATGCACCTTCACAATGCCAAGTGTCCGCATGCAAATTGAACAGGTAGCTGCCTCCAGAAGCCTGCAGATGTCCAGGCTTTGGGTACCATGAGAAGAAACAATCAGATGCTAAATTGTTTGGTGGGGCCCTTTGTGACTTCAAAGCAAATGGGGACAATGAAGACTTTGCCCCCACTTAGCTTTTTAGAGGAGTAGATGGTGCACTATCTCCAACTTTGTGGTCCACATGGAAACCAAAGGCAAGACTCCACACCAACATGAGACATGACTTGGAATGGGTACATCTCTGCACTCCAGATGGCTCCCCATAGAAGGAGGTGGCTGTTTCCTTTTTGTTTTTCACATGTTCAACTTGTAGTACCTGCTACCAAGCCTGTGATGACATGAGCGGGGAGGGGTTGGCAGTGTGTAGTGCCCATTGATTGATATACATGCATCCTCCTTGCTGCAGAATTATCAGAGCCCCACCTTTGGATGAGCTTGTATTAGCCAAGCTCCCTCCCATATCTAGAATCTTCTCAATCAAATAGCCTTCATTTTTTAATCCTGCTCATTTTCTTTTCCTGTTACAATGCATTGACCAAAAAATAGAAAATATGGGATAGAGAACAAACAAGAAAGAAATGGGTGTGATAAGAATTTAAGATGGGAAGATAAGTTTTCGGGGCTCTAGCCCAAGATCTACCTCTAACCTGCCACGTCCCTTCATTGCCTTGGTCCCCATTCAATGAGCCTGGGGAGAGGGGGAAAGACAAGGTTGTAGAGGACCTTAAAGTCAAGGTAAGGATTTCATACTTGGTCATGAGTATAGGGAGTTGTTGAAGGATTTTTCAATAGAGAGGGTCCTGTTCAGATTTACCTTCTAGAAGCCTCCCTGGCTGTAGTATTCACAGGGGTTTGGATTGTAAATTATGTGGGAGACATGATGGGCCTGACCTAGAACAGGGTGGATGGGGAGACCGAGGAGAGGACTGACAAGGGAACCTAGGAGATAAAAAACCCTCGGGGACTTAGTGACTGATGAATATGAGCTATGATGTTGGAAGGAGTCTCAACTTTCCTGCTGGGGTTGAATGGAATGTTTCCAGCCAAGATGGAGAACCCAGGAGGCAGTAGGTTAGGCAAGAAGGCCATGGATTTGATTCTGAAAATGGTACGTTTGGAGTCCCCACTGGACCTGGGGGGTTGGAAATGTTCAGGGAACCAAAGGAGAGTGAGTCTAAGATTGGAGAGGAGGCTCTGGTTCAGAGACTGACATTGAGGATTCACTGATTGTCCAGGGAGAGTGTGGAGCATGGAATGCCAGCATGTTGATGAAGGAAACCTGTGGGACCACAATCAGGCACAGGTGGACGAGGGCAAACCTGTGTGGAGATGAAGAAAGAATGGTCAGAGAGGTTCAAGGACAACTAGTGTAACCTTTCAAGTCTCTTCTCATCCTGTCATTATCAGTATGTGAAAAATCAAGAGCAAGAATGAAGTTTCTCCATACAAAATTTGTATGGAAACACAAAAGACCCTGAATAGCCAAAACAATCTTCAGAAAGAAAAACAGAACTGGAAGAATCAGGCTCCCTGGCTTCAGACTATACTACAAAGCTACAGTCATCAAAACAGTATAGTACCAGCACAAAATAGACATACAGCTCAATGGAACAGGATAGAAAGCCCAGAAATAAACCCACGCACTTATGGTCAATTAATCTATGACAAAGGAGGCAAGAACACAGTGGAGAAAAGACACTCTCTTCAATAAGTGGTGCTGGGAAAACTGGACAGCTACATGTAAAAGAATGAAAGTAGAATATTCTCTAACACCATATACAAAGATAAACTCAAAATGGGTTAAAGATCTAAATGTAAGACTGGATACTAGAAAATTTCTAGAAGAAAACATAGGCAGAACACTGTTTGACATAAATTGCAGCAATATTTTTTTGGACCTGTCTCCTAGAATAATGGAAATAAAAGCAAAAATAAACAAATGGGACCTAATTAAACTTAAAAGCTTTTGCACAACAAAGGAAACCATAAACAAAATGAAAAGACAACCTGTGTACTGGGAGAAAATATTTGCAAATATGCTACTGACAAGGGATTAATTTCCAAAATATACAAACAGCTCATACAGCTTAATATCAAAAAAACAACCCAATCCAAAAATGGGCAGAAGACCTAAACAGACATTTCTCCAAAGATGACACAGATGGCCAACAGGCACATGAAAAGATGCTCTATATTGCTAATTATTAGAGAAATGCATATCAAAACTACAATGAAGTATCACCTCACACCAGTCATAATGGCCATTATTAAAAAGTCTACAAATAATAAATGCTGGAGAGGGTGTGGAGAAAAGGGATCCCCCCTACCCTATTGGTGGGAATGTAAACTGGTGCAGCCACCATGGAGAACAGTATGGAGGTTCCTTAAAAAACTAAAAATAGGGCTTCCCTGGTGGCGCAGTGGTTGAGAGTCCGCCTGCCGATGCAGGGGACACGGGTTCGTGCCCCGGTCCGGGAGGATCCCACATGCCACGGAGCGGCTGGGCCCATGAGCCATGGCCCCTGAGCCTGCGTGTCCAGAGCCTGTGCTCCGCAACGGGAGAGACCACAGCAGTGAGAGGCCCGTGTACCACAAAAAAAAAAAAAAAAAAACAACTAAAAATAGAGTTACCATATGATCCTACAATCCCACTCCTGGGTATATATCTGGAGAAAACCATAGTTCTCAAAGATACATGCACCCCAATGTTCATAGCAGCACTGCCAAGAAATGGAAGCAACCAAATGTCCATTGACAGATGAATGGGTAAAGAAGATGTGGTATATATATACAATGGAATATTACTCAGCCATAAAAAAGAATGGAATAATGCCCTTTGCAGCAACATGGATGGACCTAGAGATTGTCATACTGACTGCAGTAAGTCAGAGAAGGACAAGTATCATATGATATCACTTATATGTGGAATCTAAAAAGAAAAATGCAAATGAACTTATTTACAAAGCAGAAACAGACTCACAGACATAGAAAACAAACTTATGGTTACCAAAGCAGATAGCGGTGGTGGGGGCCAGGGGGGGGATAAAACAGGAGTTTAGGATTAACAAATACACACTACTATATATATAATAGATAAACAACAAGGACCTATAATGGAAAATAATCTGAAAAAGAATATATATGTATATATGTATAACTGAATCACTTTGCTGTACAACTGAAACTAACACAACATTATAAATTAACTATATACTTCAATTTTTAAAAATGGTTAAAAAAAAAGAAATAAAGTACAAAAGGAAGAAAAAGAAATATACCCACTGATGGACACATTAAAAGGGATCAGTAAGTGTTTGGACAACACCTTGGGTATTGAATAAGTGTTTGGACAACACCTTGGGTATTGAATACCACAGAACTTGACAGTCCTTTAGAGAAAGACAGATAAGCATCAGGGAGGCTGTTTGCTTTTAAATTGGTAGCAAGTTTTTATCTCAATGCTAATTTTTGGAGGTAAAATAGGTTTAATAATCTTTCCTACCTTTGAAGTTGAATCAGATGACGCAGAGCAGTCATCTTCTAGGTTGCATCTGAGGATACTAAACTGAAACAGGGCATTGTAATGATTAAACAGACAGTTCAAGTTTAAAATACAAATAAGCCACTGAGGAATTAGTGGAAGGAGGAGGGAGTCAGAAGACCTGGGATCAGGTTCCCCCACTACCACCTCTCTGACCCTCAAGCTCCTCCTCTGTAAAATAGGGATGATAATAAAATAAAATCACAGGTTGTCATGACAGTTAACTGTGTATGAAAATGCTTTGCTATGTGAAGTGCGTTGGACACAGGTTGCTTTTATTGGTAACTGATCTTGGGAGAAAGACTTCACTTCCAGGTATGTTTCAGGCCCCTAAGAGGGCCAATCAGAGAGCTGATGGTCTTTCTGCAGGTTATGTTTTTGAAACCTTCTTCGGTCCACAAGGTTTTTGCTTACCCTCTCCACTTTACGAACGTCAGGAAGATTATATGATTGGCTGATAGAACACCAGAAACCCGGAGAGATACTGCATCACAGCCCAGGGCTATACTTTCCATTTTTATTAAAATTCTTATTAACTCATAGCCCAAGAGCTTTTAAGCCAAGCCTGATCTCCTTTAGGGCCCCTTGATTTGATCAGAGCAATTTGTGTGCAGTGTTCTGGCCCCACTTTGTGGAAAGGCAGTGCAGACATCAGCCGTGTGATGTTATTCTGAAGATGCTGGGGTCTTCTCTGCATCCAGAATCACCTTCCCTTACAGCACCACTCCCGCCCTCACCATATAGACACACTTGAGTGCCACAGTGACAAATCTGCTCTCTGACTTTAAGACCTCCTAGCCCTTTGAAATTCTAAATACTTCTAGGAAAAAGAACTATCAGTCATTTGCAGCTCAGTGATGTCGAGTTTGTTGATGCCTGTTTTGAGTGCCAAGAATGCTCAGTGGAGTGGGGGGATCCTGAAAAGATAGGGTCCTGAGGGAAAATATACCATCACAAGGTACAAGGGGAAAAGGGGATCAAGAAGGGACCTGGCAGCACTGGGCCAGCTCGTAGCCTCCTTGAGTGGGAGCTATATCTGGGATGCTCTTGTCATTCTTTGGGGCCAACAAGTGGCTTTCTCTCAACAAATGAGCAGAAACTCTGCATGCATCTGTGATGGGATCAGGTCCGTCATCTGAGCTGTTGCGTGAAACAGCTTCTCTCTTCGTCCCCCTCGGGCTTCGTGGTGATTTTTATCCTTCAACTGCTATTTGTTGAAGAGGCCACCCTGAATTACTCACATTTATCTTTCCATTAATAGATAGTCTTAAACTTAATGTCATCACCTTGGTAATCTGCTAAACTATAGAGCACCTGAAAATAGCAGCTCTTTTTTTGCAGCTTGCTGAGTAGAAGCCATTTCTTTCCTGACATAAAATATATCTGGACCCCTTTTGATTTTTCCTCATGTCGTGTTGAAGTAAAGGACACACAGAATCGAGGCTGAGGAGGGAGGTGCCGCTGTTCATGGAAACTAATCTCGTATCACTAAATTGTGCATTTAGACTGTATTGCTGTGAATTAGTAATGTGGTGTTTGAGAACCTCTCACAGTTGCAGATTTGTGTCTGAGGTCTCAGTCTGATATATGCCCAATATTTTGTGCCTTCTTTGCATTTGAAGGAGTAGATGTCCAGGAAAAGCCTTATTTTGTAATATTTAAGGAATGATTATATTTACCCTTTTCCCCCTCCTTTATTGATTCTATTCAGATTCGTGGAGTTGTCATGTACTCTGTCCCTGGCACTATGATAAGCCTGTTAGGAATATCTGGTGACTATTAGAGAACCAGTTATCAAGAACAGTTAACATGGTTATGGTGCTTGATATTTGATGAGCTATTCTCATAGAATTTAATCTCAAAACAACATAGTATAATTGGCAGAGGCAGTATTATAATCACTGCCACCTTACAGATGAGGAAACTGTCACTCAGAATCCCCCATGTAGCAAGTGCTGGAACTCAAACTTGAACCCAGATTTTTTTTTTTTTTTTTTTGTGGTACGCAGGCCTCTCACTGCTGTGGCCTCTCCCGTTGTGGAGCACAGGCTCCGGACGTGCAGGCTCAGTGGCCATGGCTCGCAGGCCCAGCCGCTCCACGGCATGTGGGATCTTCCCGGACCGGGGCACGAACCCGTGTCCCCTGCATCGGCAGGCAGACTCTCAACCCCTGCGCCACCAGGGAAGCCCCTTGAACCCAGATCTTTTCAACCCTAAGCCATGTTCTCTCAACCACATTGCGACCCTGGATATTAGAATCTTTCCAGGAGACAGAGATTAAACATGTAAATAAGATAAATGACTATACAAAGAAGTCTATGATTAATTATCAAAGGTGTGGTAAAGACAGGTGTTGCCAGAATCCAAAAAAGGGAGAAAATCATCATGGTAGCCAAAAATGGTAAAAGAGTTGGGGCTTAGTGGGTTAGATTAGCTGGAGAGAAAGTAGTAGAGACCTTTAACGAGAGAGAAGCTGATTAGTCTTTCACATAAAAGCCTGAGCTGGTGTGGCAGCTGTGCTGCATGAAGTTGGTACAGACCCAGCTCCTTCTGCCATTCTCAGCATTTCCCTTCTTCTCCATGTCCAAGATGGCTCACCACCTTGTCCATATTCCAGGAAATAGGGTGAAGAAAGGGGGTAGTGGGGAGATAATGGCCAAATATTCCACTTATGCCCGGAACTGGAATATTTTCCAGGATTTTCAATGCCAAAACCAGGAAAGTCCCTGGAAAACGAGGGGGGTTGTCAAGCTAGTTCTAGGGCTCTACCTGAAAGTCGCATGCTTCACCCTTGGTCACATCCCACTGGCTAGAACTTAGTCACGTGGTCACACCTAGCAGCATGTGAGGCTGGGAAATAAAATCTTTATTCTGGGTGACCCTGTGCCCAGCTAAAGTCTTCATACCTACGGAAGAAGTGGGTAGGGGTAGATGATATTTGAGCCATAACTAGCTATACGTGCAGTAACACAGAAATATTTTTGTTGGCAGAAGAGAACAGTGTTAACAAAGGTTAACAAGCATTTGTGTGAGCACCGGTGCTGTATCAGTCATGGTAGATCTGTAAATACTGTCCCCAGAGTCAGGCTGTGAGCTTTGTGTACATCCTACCATATTAGCTGCAACTTCCCCCTTTTCCCAATCCAGGAGACATATCTGAGAGTGATGTTTCATAGGGATAACATTGGACTCTACTAGCTTATAAGAAGAAAAAGTATTAATAGGTCACAAATGTTTCTTGTAACATCCTCACAATTGATTGCAACACACCAATGTGGCCAGATATGGAAACTCAGATGCACTCTGACAGGTCCTCAGTCTGGTTTTGAGTTCAGTAGTCATGAAATGACGTGATGCGAAAGTACTGGAGAAAGAGTCATCTGGAGAGGCGGTGTGTGTTTCTACTTAATCCCAAAGTAGCTAAATGAGGTGGGGACAAATGCATGGATCTAGAGTTTTGTATTTAAGTGTTATCAGAGTTATGTAACTGTGTGCTTTTAGAAGACTCCAGTGTAAGAAATTGAGGACTTGCCTCAACCCTGCCCTCTGGAGAGGACTGTCTGTTTAACTAGCTAGTTAGCCTCCCAGAGCAGCTTTCAGAAAAAGGTCTGCTGTGTGCCCTACGCTATTAGGTGATATCAGCCCTGAAGCTGATGTGTCGGAGTTGGGGTGGGTACTGTTGTACACAGGTCTGACCACTAAGTGGGGAGGGCAGTCACTTCCACCCTGCCAGACGTGCCACCCAGCCTTGTCCCGCTGGCTATACCAGGGTGAGCGTGTGAGTCTTCCATGCAAAACCCTCCTAATCAGAGTTTCAAATTCACCTTACCAAACACTCCTGCTACAAGGCAAAGAAGACTGGATCGGGGTAGGATGGGACCCAAGGAGTGAAAGAGCCAATGGCAACATTGGGAAACCAGTCATTCAATGGAAGAGAACCCAGGACTCAACTTATTCAGGGCTTCACAGTCTGGTCAAGGCCCTTCATTACCTCCTCTGTCCTCATAGCCTTACCCATGTTCCCAGCCTCACACCGATGACACAAGCCTGTGACCGACCATGGGTTGACTTGAAATTATTTTTTCTCTACCTGATGGCTTAAGATAATGTTTTTTAGCAAAATCACTTTGTGGTAGAGAACGAAAATATTTCTGTTCCTGAAACGAGGTGTGGTCCCGCCTGCCCAAGTAAGTCTCAAGTGTATTGTGAACCAACTAGACTCTTGCCATGTGTTTCTCATCATGCTCTGTGCCTGTTTTCTTGTGTACCCTGGAGCCTCCAACTTGAAGAGAATAAACATTCCAAAGGCATTAGCCTGCTGGTATGAATTAGTAACTTTGAGGAGGGAAAAGCCAAAGACGAGATCCAGCCATACTTGCAACAGCTTTACTTGCCTGGAAGTAGGTATTTGTCATTTTGTAAAGGTTTTCAGTCCGCATCAGCCGCTAAGATGGTTACAGAAGCCTGGGAACAATTTTGATTGTGCAGTGATTCAGGGAGTTATTAAGGACAATAAATCTGCATTAGTTAAAAATTGAAGAGCTGTAATGTAATATTATGCAGCCATTAAGTGCAACATTTTCAAAGAATATTTAATGGGTGGTAAAATGCTCATGATAGAATGTTCAGTGGAAAAATCAAGATCTAAAACTGCATATACGGCATGATTCCAACTTCATCCATTTGTACATATAGAAAAAAACTAGAAGGAAATTCTTCACAATGTTAACCGTATTGGTGAGATTATGGACAACTGGTTTTGTCCTTAAAACGATCAATATTTTCCACGCTAAGTAAACAACTATCCCTTCTATTTTAGTGCAAACACATGCCACACTTATTAAATAATAAATAGAAAGCTATTTACTATAAAAGAATAAAGAAGAAGTATCATTTCATGAATATGTGAAGAGATTGGTGAAAGTAGATAAGTTTCTGCAAAAATCCAAGGCAAATGTTTTGAGTCCTCGCCTTTGAATGAGTTCTGACACACAAGTCATGTGCTCAGTGGGATATCTTTAAATTTGTTTATTCATTTATTCATTCATTCATTCATAAACTATTTATTATGCCCCCACTATATGCCAGGCACAGTGCTAAACTGGCCAGGCTTTGGTCCCATCCTTGAGAAGCCAGCTATACCTGTTAACTACTACTAAGATATCATGTTCATTGGCGTATAGTGTTGTGAATGAGGTACGTGTTTACTGAAGGAATGAATCAATGGATCAGCTAATGAACAGAACAAGAGCTTGTCCCCCGTGTTGTCCTCCCCTTCAGGAGTTTTCTGGTGCTCTGTGAGATTTCTCCCATCTCCTTGTAGAATCTCAAGTATCTGGGCCCTCCCCTTTCAGTTAATTTCTTCATAAAATGACAAAGGCTCGTGGAAGAACTGACCAGCTCCTCCCATGTGCTGCCCTGGAGAGCTTGTACCGATTAAAGAATGGATGATTCTGGAAGGAGTCAGAGTTGGAGGCCTCCAGATGTGCAGAGTTTCTCCCCAGTTATTGCAGGGTTCGTGGAACGAGAACTCAAGCCAGAGACATGGACGGACCACTACTTTTTGGCAGAATTGGGCCCAGCAGGAGATAGAAGTTAGTATCTCTACGGTGTGATGGCAAAGCTCCTGAAAAAGCCCTTCTGTCACCCCCACTGTCTCCTGATCACTGATGCAATAACTGAGGACAGCATCTTCCACTCCAGTTGAGGGATAGAGTTTAACAGGTCAGTGCCCCAGGGAGCAGCGACCCACTGAATTCCATCAGCCCTAAGGTATAAATAAATACCAAGGGAGACTAACACTTCCTGCTTTGAAACTCCCTGGGGCAAATCCTGTCTCCAGACTGGCAATAATCCAAGTAAGCAAAGGTGAGGCCTGAACCAGGTTGGGCCAGAGGAAAGACATCCCCTCCCTGGTAGATTCTCACTAAATGCTCTGCCTGACTGGCTCTCTCCCTCTCTGGGACACCCCACCTCCCCCCAGAGGGGCTTTCAATTCTTTGGAAAGTCTTGTGGGGCAGGGGGATTCCTAATACCTTCTTTGAAGGACTCCTGGAAATCCTTAAATGATCTAAGTAAATGAGTAACTCTTTGGATATTGCAAGATGAAAGTAAATGAGTTGCCCAGGGACTGTAATGAATGCAAATGAATTCTGCACCTTTGCACAGGTTTGAGAGAGACTAGAGGAGCTTCCGGTGGCAAGACGTTGTCTGAAGATGAGAGAGAATCAAAATCAATGGGAATCAGGAAGAAGAGAGGGAAGGAGAGTGTAAAGTAGTAGTCCTTGGAGAAGCTATTAAGCAAGGCTTGGCTTTTATTACTTTATTCCTAAGGTTATAAAACATATCCTGGGTGATTTCTGCCAAGTGCCTCCCAAGAGCTTTCTCTTCAAGGGTCCCACGTCTCCTGTGCGTCTGGACCAGGGTAGAGGGTGCATCCATTTGCTGAGCAGGAGGATGCAGGTGCCTGGAGGTGCAGGAAGTGAATACACACACACACACACACACACACACACACACACACACACACACACACACACACACACACACACACACACACACACACACACACACACACACACACACACACTGGCCCCGCCCACTGTGGCTGAGTCCAGATTTGACCATCACTAAAGAGTCTCTCCACCTCCCCTTTCATTGTCCTCCTCTTAGACTCTCTTTCCTTCTGGGAGCCTCGTGATGCCCTCTGGGGCCCCAACCCAAGCCTTCCTTACCAGGAACAGACCGCCGCATTGGCAGGACTGACTTCCTGTCCTACCTGCCTCTTCCCCTTCGCTCCAGGCAGAGGTGTGGAGTCAAGGCTGAAAGGGTAGGGAAGTGAATGTCTCCCCAGCTGTGCTCCCTACTTCTCACCCCGACCACCACTCCTCCCTGGCTGTCTGCTCTATCCTCAGCCCCCTTCCCATGTCCTCCTTCCTACCTTCTTCAGGAAGCTTCTTCAGCCTGTTCCTTTCCCCACCACTCCTGACATCCGTCACCTGTGCTTCACCCTCATGACCCCCTACAATGAAATGCCCCACATAGTTGGTACTGGTTTGTCTCTGAAATGTGCACAAATCTTTCTTACATCATCCAGTTCTTGCTGAGCACCTAACACCTGCCATCCACTGGACCAGGGGTTCCAAACCTGAACGAGGGGTTGCGTCTGGCTGCTTAGAACGCAGTGGCTACAATACAGTTTTCCGACTGCTCTAAAGGAGGCTTTAAGAATCCTGACCGGAAGCAGCGGTAATAAGGGACAGTCAGTAACCCCTGGGGTCCTGGGGAGCAGACACCCACAGACGAGCCTGGCCTGTTCTCAGGAACCAACATAGGCATCTCCTTCCCCCTCCTGGATTCCCTCAAGAACCCCTCTCTCCCAGGAGGCAGCTCTGCGCCCCCCATGTAACTGCACCACGAAGATGGAGCACTGGCCCCCATGCTGGTCCCTGAACACACTTCGCTGTGGAAGCCTCGCCATGAAGGGTGGTTTGGGGATACCTTCAGGATTGTACTTCAAGTACATTATGGTTGAAACATACTTTTTTAGACTGCCCTTTGGGAACATAACCACCCTTCACAATTTTGCATTTCTGGGGAAAAGCTTTCAAATAACAACTGAACAAATGAGTTCATTTGGGATTTTATATACACCAGACATTTTCGTACTAGCCCTAGATCCTTCAAAACTCTCATTCTCTCAAGGCTCCACTTCTACAACCTAACTTATCTTTCAAAGTCATTTATGTCAAGGTATTATTGGGTTAAAATGTTCCTTTCTTAAGTAAGAAGCATTTTAGCAGAGGCTTCTGATGGACTAATGCCTTAACTCTAGAAAAGAAAAGATGTCTTCACTCTAGTAATTCTCTCCATAGCTGTAACAGAGGGGATCTCAGATCAGACAGTAAGGCAAGTCAGTAATAGAAACATTTGGGAAGAGGGGATTTAGGGCACTCTGAAATTATATACTTTGAGTCTGGTGCCCAGTATATGTAAGCACAACATTAATACTGTTTTCCACTTAGGCTTACTGTTACACTTTACAAGATACTTGACATTATATCTGTATCACAGGTATGGGAGGGGAGGCGTTGGTCTACCCAGGTAGATGCCTCTAATTCGGAAATGTAATTGAAGGTTGTGAAGTTTCTGAACTGCGGTTGCACACCTTTTCCTTTCTGTGGTTGGTTAGGGCTTGGGAACTAAAGCTAAACACAATAAATAATCTTAAGTTTGAAATTTGATGGGAAGAAAAAAAAAAGAGTATGTCTTTAAAAAAAAGAGAGCAGGTAGAATAATGTCCCCAGGCCAGGAAAGTACCAGTCATTTTCAGATAAATTATACCCTCCTCCTCCTCCATGGGAAAAAAAAAAAAATCATACTCAGACTTAACTGTCCCTTTGGCACTTTTGTCAAATGAGTTTTAGTAGCAGGAGCTGCTAAAAATACAAGCCAATTTCTTTCTTCATTTAAATCAAGCTGCTTAAAAAAAAGTGTAGCGCCTAGAACTGGTGCAGGGCTCAGCATAGCAGCGTCTGGTCTGCCAGAGTCCCTGAATAGTCCACAGTGACAGGCCAGCACCCTCTCAGAGCTAAGGGGAGGCAGCAGAGAGCCTGGAAATTGCCTTTCCAGAGTGGGGCTGTTTTTAGCACCTGGGACCTAAGTTGAAAAGGTGCCCTTGGGTACATACTGACCAGGTCAGGTGCGGGAGGTACTCTCAAGAATACTTTCTTGTTTGGACATTCATTAGTCCTTCCTCCCTTCCTTCCCTTCCTTCCCTTCCTTCCCTTCCTTCCCTCCTTCCCTCCTCCCTTCCCTCCTCCCTTCCCTCCTCCCTTCCTTCCCTCCTCCCTTCCTTCCCTCCTTCCCTCCTCCCTTCCCTCCTTCCTTCCTCCTCTCCTCCCTTCCCTCCTCCCTTCCCTCCTTCCCTCCTTCCCTCCTTCCCTCCTCCCTTCCCTCCTCCCTTCCCTCCTCCCTTCCTTCCCTCCTTCCCTCCTTCCCTCCTCCCTTCCTTCCCTCCTCCCTTCCTTCCCTCCCTCCCTCCTTCTTCCTTCCTTCATTCTTTCCTTCCTTTTCCCCTTCCTCTTTCCTTCTTTCCCTCCATTCTTCCTTCCTTTCTTCCTTCTAAAAAAACAAAAACATTTTAAAATATCAAGCATGTGCCCTAACAGGACTTAGGGTTATGAATACAACCAAGTCCACACTCTCAGGTAGAATGGGACCCACCCAGCGTTCCGTTCCCATAGGGCTTTTCTCTTAGTCATGTTTGGAGAGGCATCTGACCAATTGGCCCTGCCTATAAGGTGAGAACTAATAAAGGCTTAAATTGCTTTCAGAGTTACTTGCCTTTTAAGAGAAGACTCTTAAGAATGTACAAAGCCTTTGAAGACCAGGTAATATATTCATCACGGTAAAATGTCAGGAACTGTGATAGGGAGAGGGGGAGATGTGTTTTCAGTGGGGAGACTCTTCATGTTATCGTTTGTGGCAGCTGTTGTGCCCAAGAATCATATAAATTAGATCTAAATTATGCATATCAAAGATCCCCTTAGATTCACATTTCGGAAGTGGAGGGGTCTTAGAAATTACCTAATCCAATTGCATATTTTTACAGATAAGCAAATTCTGGAAGGGTCAGGATCCCAGCATGCAGTCTGCTGTTGTCTCTTCCCTGCCGTGCTTTCTGCCAAGGGGAAGGCAGCACCCCACTTGGAGGAAGGAGATGTGAGGTGGGGAAGCAGGCCTACTCTGAGCTGACTGTGGATTCTGCTAGGAGTTCACTGGCCTTGGGATGTTTAAATGAGGCCACCTTGAATCAAACCCCTTACGGAGCTCCAGTGATTCAAACAAACCTCCTGAATGAGGCTCTGAGATAGCTTTGCCATAGTTCAAATTCTGGTCTCTAATGAATAGTGAACAGTTATTAATGTCACAGTGACTTCCATGGAAAAGCTTAATTTTTACAACTCTTATCCAACCTGACTTTCCTATACGATAATTGCATTAACGCCTTCCGTGTGTATGGAGGGTGCGGAGTTAGAAGTACCTACACGTGTGTTAGGGGCAGTGCTGGATTGTGGTGAGCCATCCCCACTATGCTTTCTTCCAGTTCTACTTGATGACAGTGGCACAGAAATGTAGAAAGCTACCCAGATAACCCTGTCACCACAGCACAGGCGGAAGTCAACTGATTCCAATTAGGCTTAACTCTGTAACCCTTTGTTCCTTACAACAATGCTCTAATCACCTGAGCTAATACTCAGGCATCAGCGCAAGACAACTCCAGAAGTTCTGGGTGGGTTGCCCTGTCCTGCTTTAACCTGTTTGGACCCTCTTTATTTCTGATGTTTTATATTCAGGTTATTTTGTCCTTGATCAGCTGCTATCCTGTCCCTTAGCTGAGTTGCAGTTCATTGTGAGTGGTCTTTTGGATAAGCAAATAGATCTAAACAACAGATTGCAGGGGTTTGAGAATGAGTGTGGTTTCTAAATAGTGATTTCTAACACTTCTGTAGCATTTCTTATGTGTCAGGCACCGTTCTGAAATTTTATATAAATTACCTCAGTGCATCTTCACAGTAACAATCGTACAAGCAAGGTACTGTTATTAGCTCCATTTTGCAGATGAGGACACTGAGGTAAAGGGAGGTTATGTAATTTTTCCAAGGTCATACAGCTATTAAGTGGCAGAGCTGATATCTGAGTCTGGCCAGTCTGCTTTAATCACTACAGTATATGGCCACTAGCTCACTAAGATTTGAAACATTGATTTTATTATTGAATGTAACACCCCAGTTGCTGGCACTGTAGGATCCCTTTTACAAGGGAAGATGTCTCTGAAAAGAGCCAGTTGGCCTCTGTCAGCAAAATGGTATTTAAAGTTCACAGAGACAATTGTTTCTCCTCATTTGAACCCCCAAATCCCATCCAAGAACAAAGTTATCTTGACTTCATAGATGAGGCCTGTTCTCCACGCAATGCTAGGGAGAATTGTTGACTAGGTTAACTTCCAAAACCCGGCGGGGTCAAGATGTTTCCACATCCCAGACCTCTTCCTCCTCCACAAAGGCCCCCTGATCATGCCAACATGTCCTGCGCCCTCTCTCTGTGGATCTCTTCTTGGGTCTCCCCTGAACCTGAATCAGGACAGCTGATCTGACCAGCACTCATATTTATAAGCATTCAACAGATCTGCAAATTGGAAATCACACTTCACTACTCACTAACTTATGTTAACCTCTTTATAATTCCACATCAATAAGCTCTGTTTTCACAACAGTTTAAAGGCCATGAACCATGTCTTTAAACGGCACTATTTTTCACAAAGGGCTTATTAATATTCTGGCTGCCCCAAAGCTACATTTAGTAAACAGTTAGGGACCTGACCTAAAACAGCAGTGGTGTCTTAGGCAAGCCAGTCTTTTAGCCAGAGTTTTTACGTTGATTTTTTTTTTTCTCGTCAGTATCAATTCTTTACTTTTTTTTTTTTTTTTTGGTCTTTTCCTTTTCTTGGTAGTTGTCTAAAAATTCCTAGTTGCTTGCTACCTTGAGTTAAACTTCCTTGCTTATTTCTGAGGGAGGTAAACATGTTATTACATATGCTTGTGTTCTACCCAGTAAGGCCACAGCAATGAATTCTGAAAAATGGAAAATGCAATAACACATCTGTCTTGCCTATACATACCTAACATTCATTCACTCGTTAAATTTGTATTTGTTGTGTCTCCCCGCTGTGTGCCAGGCACTCTGAGTAACACAATAGGCATGGTTAGAACCTCCATTCATGAAAGCTACTGTCTAAAGTAGAGGGGGGTAGGCAAGGACAGTAAATAAAGGTATAATTTCACATCCTGCTGAATGGCGTGAAAACTAACGATAGAGTATGATGAGAGGAAATGGTAGACGGCACCTAATGTAGAATCTGGATTTCTAATACAAAGCCGAGTGGCTGGTTTGGGGACCCCCCTCTGAGAACCACTACCCTAGTATACTATGGGTGGAGGACATTTCACTTGCCTTACGGATTATCTCAGGACTTACTAGAATCACCTGGAGGCCTTTAAAAGATAATGATGCCTGGTCCCATCCCAAGAGATTCTGTTATCGTTGGTCTGGGCTGGGGTCTGGGTATCTACATTTTCCAAGGCACCTAATGCACATGGCAGATAAAGAACCACTGATGCTAGATGGCCCCAGGGAGGGTGAGTGGTGCTTGCCAGCAGAGTGCTGGCTAGAGTATATATCCTTGGGTAGTTTGCAACATAAATGCTGACTCACTCGCTCACTGGTCAGCCTGCTGGGGGGGAGTTCTGCCTTCGTCCAGTGCAGATCTCTCAAATCCCCAGCTGCAATGTGATTCTGTAATTCTACCCACCTGTCATATGAAAGAACTGGATCTTGATGGACTTGCTTCTGTGAATTTGAGCTCCAGCATGGAGTGTTTCTACTAAACCTGAGTCGTGGACAGTGGGACTCGCTGTTCCTGAGCTGAGAAGCCTGGGACCAGTGGGTGGTTCTGTGGGCGTGCAGCTGAAGTCAGGAGACCCAGGTTTACTTCCAACTCTGCTTTGACGAGGTGGAGACTTGGCGAGTTGTCTGACTCCTTGAGCTTCTTCATTCGCAAAATGA
This sequence comes from Mesoplodon mirus, assembly GCF_964341445.2. NCBI lineage: Eukaryota > Metazoa > Chordata > Mammalia > Artiodactyla > Ziphiidae > Mesoplodon > Mesoplodon mirus. Next base: position 51,430,985 of record NC_138979.1, on the reverse strand, counting down.
GGGCATGGAACTAGGAGGTCCCCAGGCTTTTTAAAAAATGATCAAATCCTAGCGTTTCTAGTTGTGAAAGTAAACATAGAACTCAAGCCCCACTTCCGCGTCGATAAAATCAGAGTTGGACTTAATGACTTCCAAGGCTATTGTCAGCCCCGAGTGCCATGATTCTACTAATAATGACAACAGCTAACATTGAAAGAGCGTTGCTATATACCAGACACTTCTGAGAAATTTGCGTTATCTCATTTAATCCTCACAACAACACAATGAGATAAATTCTGGTATTATCATCCCCATTTCATAGATGAAGAAACTGAGGAACCAGGATGCTAAGTAACTTGCCAGTCACACAGAGATTAGGTGACAGAGTTGTATTCTGACCCAGGCCATCTCGTCCACAGCTGGGGGCCCCTCATCACCACAGTGTTTTACCTTGGACACTTTGTTTCACTGCTCTGACCCTCAGTTTCTCCAGCAATAAAATCAGGGTTTAGACTAAATGGTCTCGAAGTTCCTTTTAGCTCCAAAATGCAGTGCTTCTGCACCTGCTTCCTCTTGCTCATTTGTTCCTATTTCCTTTATTTATTCATCAAACTTTGAATGATGCTCTTACCATGGAAGTCAAGAGTCAGACTGCTGGGATTCCAATCTAACCTGACTGCTTACTGGCTGTGTGACTTGGGTCAAGTTACCTAAACTCTTTGGCCTCACTGGCTCATTTATTCACATGGGATTAATGAAAGTGTCACTCTTGGAGGGTTTTCGTGAGGGTGAGGTGGCACAGTGCCTGAAAGCGCCTAGCACAGGGCCTGTGCTAATAAGTGCTCAATAAATGTTTCTATCAGTATCATGAGGCCCCACACTAGTTGCCAGGGATGCAAAGATGAGTGAGTCACAGTCTTGGGCATCATAGATCTCACAGCCTAGGCAGGGAGGACAGATGGATACAAATAATTAGAGCATGATATGAAATGATAGATGTGTGTCCTGAGCCTTTGGGGAATGCAGTGGAAGGAGTGATTATTTCAGGGACGGGGGTAAACATGGTGAGTCGCCAGTCACGTGGAAGCCTTCAGGACACTTTGGTGATGAGAGAAAGACTAGAAGGCTATCCTTTTCATGGGAGCCTCACCTTCTGGAGGGCCGAAGGCTTTGGGGACCCCTAGCACTAGGATCTGGGCAGCTCAAGGAGTGAAGCACAGAGGCTAGGAGCCCCTGATGCAAACAGCCAAGGAGGCACAGACCACATTGCTGATCAGAGGAGCAAGTCAAGAGCCAACCTGAAGGAGGTGGGCAGAGTGCCAGGAGCAGGGAGGGAGGAGGAAGCTGCAGCAAGGTAGGGAGTTGCCTAGGAGTGGAGCACACACCACCTCCAATGATCAGAAAGCCTGGAGGCAGTGAAGGCGTCTTCAGTGGAGGATAGATCCCTTACACAGCCAGCTGGCCCTGCTTCTGGGCTCTTCTTTGGGGCTGGTGGCAGGAGCCAGTCTTGGCCAAGGCTGGAGGGCCTGCAGGGGAGACTAGGTCATCGGTGACACCTGGCAGAGGTGAGGTGTACTCTGGCAGTAGGGTAGCTGCACTTCTGGTGGTGCTTGTTTCCAGTAAGTCCAGACTCTTCGGGCAACAGAGCTGGGGGGGGTTGGGGTGGGGGGTGGGGATTAGAAATCTGCTGCCCCCTTTACAGATCCCTGGACCATACCCAGCATCCTTTGGGGCAAGGCCTGGGAGCATGCATTTTCACAAGCTTCCCTCGTCGTTCTCACGTCTGTAAACTGCAACTTTGCTTTGAAACACACGTGGTCAAGGGAAGCTCAGAAATGAAAAACCGAGACGAGGCTGACTGATAGTGAAGTAGGGACCTCCAGACATGCAGTTTTCACAGCTTAGGGGAAACCTGTGTTGTTTTCCTCCACGTTTCCTTTAAGACCTATACACCTGCCCCCTCCACCCCACCCTCTGTGCTCATTCTCACTGTGAAAGCTACAGGCCAAAAGCATCACATTTGGCTTAAAAATCATTTTAAAAAAATTTTACAGGTAAGAGAATCCACCTTTTTGACCTCAAATCTGAAACCCCTTTCAAGCAACGCAGGCCTCATTCTCACCAGCTCTTTCCCAAGCGTGAAATGTTTAATAAAGGGTTCACTTTCTGTGAGACCTCCGGCACACTCAGGGCTGGCAGGGAGGCTCTGTCTTTTCCCCACTTTTGTCAACCGCTTGCAGGCCAGCTTCTGATACTGTCTAGTCTCTTACAACTTAAGGGAACTGGCATATAGTTTTGATGGGCAATGTTTACCTATCTCTGGGAAGGAAAAAAAAGGTTACTTTCAGAACACATGCTGGAACCTGCGTGAGCAAAGAGAAACCCTATAAATTCCCCGAGCTACCCTCAGGTCACTGGAAGGCAGAGGGCAGCGTTCTGACTTGTAGCATCACTTGTCAACTTGTCCCAAACAACGAGTTTCCCAATCGCAAATAGCAGGATGGCTTCAGACTTCGGTGGCCCAAGGGAGGACAGAGCTCTGTGAAATGCGCACACACACACACACACACACACACTTTTCCTTTAGGTTGTCAGGGAGGGGAGGGGTTGTGTGAGAGAGGTTTCCTCCCAGGTTGCCCTGGAGCATTCACAGGGGTGGAGTCACCATCCCAGAAGCAGACAGGATGCTTCTAGCACCCCTTCTCCCCAGGGAACCTCCCTCCTGCCTCATTTGGGGTGCCAGGTCCTCACTCTGAGACAGTATAGAGAGGCAGGCTGTGAGCTCCACCCACGAAAAGATGACCTTTTGCTGTGTCTGCTGTGACCTCAGTCCCCCGATGATAGTATTCCCACAGCTCTCAGAAGTCCCTTACTGGAATTCAAGTGTCCAGCCAGCCAGTGGTCCCAGGGAAGAAGGAGGGGGCTCGCACTGCCTGCCTTTCACTCCACAGACAAGCCCCAGCCTCCGAAGGGCACCGGCAGCAGCCTAGACGCTGTGGAAATTTCTCTAGGGAAATCTCACAAGCCTGTCAGCAACTTGACCTCATTTGCATTTTCTGATTGAATCACAGATAGGTTTTGGTTCTCTCTCTTCCCTTTACAGAACCAGGCCCAGGAATGAAGAAAGGCGAAGTAACCTAGTATTTTTCAGGAGAAGTGTGTTATTATTGATGATAAACTTGGTTCTCTTACACATGGTATTTCTAGGCCTTGACTCATTCCACAGTAGATGTGTGCCTGTATCGTGTTACTTAAAAATCTTCCTTTCTTATACATCATTGTTTCATGAAAAGTTCAACAGCATCAGAGCACGCTCCTGAAGGATTTATTTGTTTACTGCATCTTCGTCCTCATGATGGTAGTGATGGAATTTCTTTCAAGGACCACAGTTCCTGTAATAGCATAAATCAAAGACAAGACAGTTGCTCGCTCTATGTGGGACTTTTGTTTTTAATCTCGTTTTCCAAAGGGAGGGGAAATTTAGACCTCGGAAAGCAGAGAGTACGACCAAGTTATTTAGACGTCAGTAAGCATCTGGACTTCTGGCATATATTAATTGGTGTCACAGAGCCTTTTGAAAGGCAAACAGTGGTGGAGGGCGTATACTGCTGGGCTTCATTGTGCTGGTTTTGCAAAAGTGCATAAGCACAGTTGTGTCTGCCAGGCCCAAACCGTGGCAGAAAATGTTGCTGTGACAAGGAATTAACAGCTTGCTTGTTGGGCCTACTTATGCAAAGGGACTCAGAGACATGTACCTAATAATAGGAAAGACAAACCAAGAGCCAAGGAAAATCAGTTCAGTTCATTTTCCTTCTGATGAAAAAAAATAGGAATTTTATTTTTCATGCAAATGTAAGAAACCACTCTTCGAAGTGCAGCATTTAACACCGTAGCTGGATGCTAAGGGTTTTTTTTTTTCCTTTTAGTTATGTTACCCCCTTTCTCTTCTGCATCTCAAAGAGAAGAGACACTTGAGGGCCTCAGAATCCCAGAGGAAGGATGCTCCATCAGTGGAGCCGGCGTCCTGCTCTCCTAAGTGGATGGGATTTGGACACATTCAGGTTTCATGTTGGGTTTTGCCACGTATTAAGCTGTGTGACCTGGAGCAGGACACTCTTACTCTCTGAGCTTTTCTGCTTTCCTCTGTTACCTGTTGCAAAAATGACTGTCTAATACGGTGAGTGTAATAATAAAGGAGATAATGTATGTAAAGAATCCTAACAGTTTCCCCCTGCCCTCGCCATTCTCTTATGCAAAGAATTCCTGAAAAAGAAAATTTAAGGATGGTTTTAATCTAATCTTAACATATTAGAATCCATGTACCTGTCCCCTACTTTCATTTTAGATCTTCCCCTCCCAGATATTCCTCCTCCTTTCTCACTTCGCCTTGTTCCTCATCCCTCCCATCTGCAGTATTTCTCCCTTTTTTTACCCATTTTCCTTGCCCATGATTGGTATAGGGGAGGAGTAGAAAAGAATAAGGATGAGAGTCAGGGCATTGAATATAAGTGAATGGAATAGAAGAGAAAAAAGAGTGAAACGCTATTCTTTCATGCATTCAACAAATACTGATGAAGCACCTACTGTGCGCAGACTTAGGGCACAAGAGCGGCACACTTCGTGCTCCCACACGGTTTCATGCGCAAACCCAGAATTCAACAGGAACGTGCGATTCTCTCTGCCAAGTCTTTGACCCAGGATACAAAGGATGTGGTGGGACACCGGGGAGGGCTGGGGAAGGAGGAACCGTCTACCTGAGAGCTAGAGGTAAGGACAGAAAAGACGGGGTTTGGAGAGGCTGCAGAACAGCTTGTTAAGGACCCAGGAGAGAGAGACCCTGGTGTGTTTGGAGAAATAAAAGATCAGGATGGAGACACAGAGCACACAAGGGAGGGCGTCTAGAGATGAAGTGGGGGCAGTCAGGGTACCACTCGAAAGGTTTGCATGACTTGGGGAGGCATTTAGACTTGACTCTAAGAACCAGAGGAAATCGGTGGCAAAAGTAGGGGGGCAGCAGCAATCCGATTTGGGTCACGGGCGCCTTGCTCTGGCTGCAGCGGGGAGGCTGGGCCTGCTTATCTTGGCTCTGCGCCTATCTTTTCAGGGCTAGGTTGGGCCCTCAGAGTTGTCAAGTCCTCGCTTTGAAAGCCAGCTGTCTTGCAAAAGTCTAGTGCTTTCAGTGGTCCAACGAACTGCGATCAAAAGAGGTCCCCCTTGGCCAGGCGCTCTTTTAAGGACTCTGCTGAGGGTTTGAACTGACTAGTTTTGAAATGTAAGACAAACCGTAATCACTGGGCAATGCTCCCTTGTTTTGCTAGGGAGAGATTTATAGGTATTAAACTAGATCCAGAAGGCCTCTAATACAGTTCCTTAAGTGCAATAATAACACACAATTATTAGGGAGAACTATTATTATTATTCCAAGTAATAACATAATTTTGTGCCCATGGAGAGCATGCAAAGTGCTGAAAGAAATGAGCATTGAGTAATGAAGCCTCGCCACTCCTCCACGAGTTGGGCGAAGTATCATTAGATTCCTTTATAGAGGAGTCAACCGAAATGCTGTTGGCTTAGTTGACTTCCTTGAGGTCAAACCGTGGGAAGAGAAACTGGGGGTTTTTATGTTTTATCAACCCCTTTTGCTTCATGTGTCCCACTTATGAACACAGATTCAGATTTTCCCAGTGCCTAAGCAAAGAATACTCCTTAAGGGTTAGGAGAGACCTTTGGGGAGAAGCACCCAGAACCTATCCTGCTAACTGCACCCCCTGCTCTTCCACACTCGAGGGTTCTCTGCACACAGAGAAGCTGATTCACCGCCACGCCAAAGGCGGCCCTTTGGAGGAGAATCACAGCACCGGTCAAGTCAGAAATGGTGAACAAAGCCCAATAGCACGGGGTGGGGGTGTGTGAAAGAATAGAGAGGTCGCTGTTGGGGGGCTTCGTGTTCAGGTAACAGGAGTACAGACCCCAGACATTTGTATGCATCTGCTGGTGCAGCCCCTTTCTTCTCTTCCACCCATTTTCTTTAGCTCTGGTCTCCTGCCTCCAAAATTCTAGAATTCAAGCTCAGGGAAGACAACTAATGGGACTATATTGGGCCTCTTGGGAAGCTCTGTGCTCTCTTCCAGATCATTTGTTTTTTTCATTCCATGAACCTTTAACTCACGTCAGGAACCGCACTGGGCCCTGGAGATGCAGAGCAGGAAAAGGCTTGATTCCCACCTTCAGGAAATCAAAGACTTACCTGAAGGAGAAAAAGATACCATATATCCCCTCCATCCTGTCCATCTCCACCCAGAATCAACAGCCTGAACACACATGTGATTTGTGCTCAGTACGGAAGAGGCAGGTGCAGGGCACCTTGGAGAGGGCAGACTGGAGAGCTTGGAGAAGACCTTGGGGGAAGGGAGTAGCATTTGAACCAGCAGTAGACAGATGAGATTACTGGGCTAAGATCTAAGAGAAAGTCCAAGGAACAGCCTGGGCAAGGACATGGAGACATGAGGCTGTAACGAGGTTTGGGAGCCATTTAAATACTCCATCTTTGTTGTGCAAAATTGTCCTTTTGGACCGGAGGAACTAAATTAATCCCTAATTATATATTCTCTCCTAATTTTTATAGATTGTTTTATGAAATGTGGTAGGCCTCTTTATCCAGATGGATTCTAAATTACTTAAGTTCAAAGACTTTGTTTGCCCCATAGTACAGAACAGAGCAATAATGCGTGTCCAACAACTACCTAAGACACACAAAGGAAAAGTCCAAGTTAGATACGAGTGAGAAGACCCGGTCTCCAGGGTCACTTCCAGCAATGGCTCACTGAGTGATTTTTTTGTATTGTTTTGTTTTTGACTGCATTGGGTCTTCGTTGCTGTGTGCGGGCTTTCTCTAGTTGCGGTGAGCAGGGGCTACTCTTCATTGCAGTGTGCAGACTTCTCATTGTGGTGGCTTCTCTTGTTGTGGAGCATGGGCTCTAGGTGCGCGGGCTTCAGTAGTTGCAGCATGCGGGCTCCGTAGTTGCGGCACATGGGATCAGTAGTTGTGACACACGGACTTAGTTGCTCCATGGCATGTGGGATCTTCCCGGACCAGGGATCGAACCCGTGTCCCCTGCATTGGCAGGCAGGTTCTTAACCACTGTGCCACCAGGGAAGTCCCCACTGAGTGATTCTGAATGTGATGCTTCCATTCTCTGAGCCTTCATTTTCTCGTATGTAAAATTATGATAACTCTGCTACTTCTCAAATGATTCTGATGATAAAATAAGGCATCAGAGATAAAACTACTTTGTATAAACTATGATATACAAAATATTGTTGTTATTAGGTCTGACCTAATAAATAATTATAATAAAGATATAATATTCTAGAGTAATTTCTTTTCTTTCTATTCCCTCAGCTGTCACCCATTAGAATCTCTAAGTTCAGCCGCAAGGCAGAACTGATGGAATGATGGGCAAGGGATACAGTTGAGTAGGGCTCATTTTGAAGACCAGGTTTTAGTCAACAGATTCCAGACCCCACTCACCACTAGAGGTGGAGCTCCAACCATATTGTCTGCCTAGATTCTCACTGCCTTGAGTACTAGGATGGCTAAGCACATAGGTTTCAGGTCTTGGCCACCTATGGGTTCTATGGGACTTGAGCAAAGAGACTGGCAGCCTACCATGCACAGCCATGGGTACTCAGTGAATAGATAGAAAAGTGTTCCCTGGAGAAAGCAGCTGGCTGTCCGGACAGATCCCCCAAAGGGAGTGTCCTGCATGAGGCTCTGTACTCACCACCCTGTCTGCTCTTCCTGAGCACACAGGATATGACATTTCCCTGTCTCCTCACAGTGAGGTTGGGGCCAAAAGACTGAGTTCTGGCAAATAGAACGTTAGCAGATGCAGTACGAGTTCTAGTGCAAGGCACTGGAGAATTGATGTGCCTTTTCTCTCTCCCTTCTCCCTTCTCTTGGAGACCTTGGAGACCGTGTGTTCCAGATGGTAGAGAAACAAGATGGGGAAGGACTATTGATCCACATCAGACTTGGTGGAATCAAGAAATAAAGCTTTTTCTGTTGAGCTACTGAGATAAGGATTTCTTTGTTACCACAGAGCCTAGCCTTTTCTGGTTGGTGCAGTGGAAATGCCTTGGCTATTGTCACCATAGTTCAGACTCTGGCAGTATCCTTTTTAAATATAATAGCAGGACATGCTTCTGGATGATGTTCATCCATCCAATGTGTACATTCCATCAGTCATATCCCACTAGGGCTCTCTGACCTGAGACCTCTTTCTACCAGACTGTGTATTTCTTCTCGAATCCACCAGGTGCTGAATTTTTAATTTAACCATCGCATGACACTATTATTTCTCTTATATCACTGAGGAGTGAAGGAATGTCTCATTATCAAGCCAAGTTACAGTTAATGCATATCTATTAATTTTATTCCTAAGGCCTTAAAAATATGGCGAAATAATGATTAGAATTAGCTAACATCTACTGAGTTTTTTCTATGTGTCAGTCACTAGGAAAAGTGCTTTATATTTCCATTTAGTTTTCCCGATAAACTTACGGGGTAGGTGCTATTGTTGCTCTTTTACAGATGGGGAAACCAAAGCACAGAGAGGTTAACCAGTTTTTTCAAGGTCGCATAGAGGGAAACAGAGATTCAAGTGTAGGCAGTATGATACCAGAGGCCATGCTTGTCAACACACTGTGCTTTTCCACAATTTGCACAATTCTTCAAAATTAAAGAATTCTACAGGGGCTTCCCTGGTGGCGCAGTGGTTGAGAGTCCGCCTGCTGATGCAGGGGACACGGGTTCATGCCCCGGTCCAGGAAGATCCCACATGCCGCGGAGCAGCTAGGCCCGTGAGCCATGGCCGCTGGGCCTGCGCGTCCGGAGCCTGTGCTCCGCAACAGGCGAGGCCACAACAGTGAGAGGCCCACATACCGCAAATAAATAAATACATAAATAAATAAAATAAATTTAAAAAAAGAATTCTACCACTTGATTCAACTTTGGGGTTTGGGGTTTTTAAGCAGGTAAGGAATAGCCATTTCAGAATTAAAATAATGAACATGCAAATGACTCAACTTTCGTAAATAACCTGAGATGGAAAATTGTTCCTTGCCCAAGAGACAGTAAATGAAATTGACATCATTTGGTCTTGGCTGGCTTTGCACATTGCTCACCACAGATTAATGGTCAAATAGATATTTAAAAGGCTCCAATTACAAATCCACTGGACAGGACCAGGCCTACAGATATGTACTAGGCAGAAATGAGAATTGAGATATGGGCAATAATAAATGACAAAAAGAAACTGTCACTTTTCCAGTGGATTAAGATTTCTTTTCAGACAATGTTATTATATTGTTGGTCCAAAGCATATTTGACTATTTTACTATGTTAAAGACAGAATGAAGGAGCTTAGACAAAATGGTTAGTAACAGATAGCAGATTAAACACACATATTTAATTCTGTTCTAAAAATCCACCAGAATCCTTTGTAAAGAGTCTTTTTAAAGGATAACCCATAAGGCCACACATGAGAATACATCAGCAACTATTTTGGAAGCTAGAAAGCCAGTGGAATACAGGTCTGTGCCTTACCAGATAAGAAAGCTGAATCCTGGAACTTCCCTGGTAGCGCAGTGGTTAAGAATCTGCCTGCCGACGCAGGGGACACGGGTTCAATCGCTGGTCCAGGAAGATCCCACATGCCGTGAAGCAGCTAAGCCCACGAGCCACAACTACTGAGCCTGTGCTCTAGATGCCGTGAGCCACAACTACTGAAGCCCGTGTGCCTAGAGCCCGTGCTCCATGACAAGAGAAGCCACCACAGTGAGAAGACCATGCACTGCCACAACTAGAGAAAGCCCACACGCAGCAATGAAGACCCAACACAGTCAAAAAATTTTTTAAAAAAGAAAAGAAAAGAAAGCTGAACCCCAATCCAGTAATGGGGAAAATCTAGAACATCACAGAACTCACTGCCAAGAATTGATGGCAAAAATTATCTCTTGTGGGGTAGGATGTGGGCTAACAATAGAATATTGTTTAAAAATCTGTTTAAGTAGCAATTTGATCCTAAATTCCCTCTGAGAAACTGCCGCAGCCCTTCTCTGAGTAGAGTTATTCTTTGGATATATGAACTGGTGGTCCCTCCACTTGGGACACCATGCACAAGCAGTGGAGTTAAGGGTACATTTATGTGTTTCACTAAAGACTCCCTGCTTTCTCCCTCCAACCCGGCTCCCACACAAGGGCTGCCAGATGTATACCTCTTAGCAGGAGCTGGAGTCTTTGCTGGGGTATCTTACTGGCCTAAGAGGAATAAAACACTGAACAAACTGGCTTAAAATAAAAGATGGAGAATTAAACTGGTATTAGGCTTCTGAACGACAATTTTGGAAACTGAAAGATGATGGAGCAAGGTTTTTAAAATTCTAAGGGAAAATGATTTCCAGTGTAGAATTCTGTATCCCACCAAACTATCAATTACACATGAGGTTAGATTAAAACATTTTCAGATATATGAGACCTCCAAAGTTTTACCTCACATACATCCTCTCTCAGGAGACTACGGAAGGAAGCTCCATCAAAATGAGAACATAAACCAAGAGAGACACAGATTTTAAGAACAAGGCAGTCAACCAAATAGAGAGTGAAGAGAGTTCCAGGATCAGGGGAAAGAGAAATCACAAGACAACAGCTGTGCAACAGCCCAGAGAAGAACTAGTACAGATTAGAGTTGGTCAGAGGCTCCTGGGGAAACCACTTGGAGAAGGTGAAATGGGTAAAATACCTGATGTGTTTGAATGTATTGAGACTTACGCAACCAGGGGAGAGTTTGGGGTTGAATAAAGTAATCAGTAGATAGAAAATTAAGCAAACCAGTTCATGGTTAACTCCAGAGAAACATAATATTGTACAGGAAAGGAAGATTACTCATTGGATACAACAGGACCTAGCAGAGCATAGCATTTTCACTGTCATTAAACCAGAAGCACAGAATATTGATCCAACCAAATTGTGATAGAACTACATTGGCAGCATGGGGAACAGGAAATGTGCATGTGTGTGGTAGGGGTGGGAGTTCTTAAAAGAAAGCACAAGCCTCATCTTCTGTAGTGGAAGTTCATTAGATAAAGCCTAAAACTGAAAAGTCAAGAAGAAGTTACATAAAATTGGTACAGCCACTGTGGAGAACAGTATGGAGGTTCCTTAAAAAACTACAAATAGCACTACCATACGACCCAGCAATCCCACTACTGGGCATATACCCTGAGAAAACCATAATTCAAAAAGAGACATGTACCAAAATGTTCATTGCAGCTCTATTTACAATAGCCAGGACATGGAAGCAACCTAAGTGTCCATCAACAGATGAATGGATAAAGAAGGTGTGGCACATATATACAATGGAATATTACTCAGCCATAAAAAGAAACGAAATTGAGTTATTTGTAGTGAGGTGGATGGACCTAGAGTCTGTCATACAGAATGAAGTAAGTCAGAAAGAGAAAAACAAATACCGTATGCTAACACATATGTATGGAATCTAAAAAAAAAAAAAAAGATGGTTCTAAAGAACCTAGGGGCAGGACAGGAAAAAAGACGCATATGTAGAGAATGAACTTGAGGACACAGGGAGGGGGAAGGGTAAGCTGGGACGAAGTTAGAGAGTGGCATGGACTTATGTATACACTACCAAATGTAAAATAGATAGCTAGTGGGAAGCAGCCGCATAGCACAGGGAGATCAGCTTGGTGCTTTGTGACCACCTAGAGGGGTGGGATTGGGAGGGTGGGAGGGAGATGCAAGAGGGAGGAGATATGGGGATATATGTATACGTATAGCTGATTCACTTTGTTATAAAGCAGAAACTAACACACCATTGTAGAGCAATTATACTCCAATAAACATGTTTAAAATTTTTTTTAAAAAGAAGTTACATAAACATGTTATTTAGCGATATGGAGGGAATTATCAAAAGAGTCAGCTAAGGGAGTTGAAAGTGGTTGCCCTTGGGGCATGAGAAATGGAGGGAGGGGACTGCTGGTTTTTCTATGAAGCTTTCTAGGGTTGTCTTTTTCAATAATATGCAGGTATAACTCTTCACCATGAATTTTTTCAAAGACAGAATTGGAATTCACTGTGAACATTTCCACTGATGGTTGCAGTTCAGGCTGCTGTTACCATACAATTTACCAATCCAAGCCTGATGTCAGCATGGTCATTCCAAGAAGACAGGGAATTAGTTCTAGAATTTAGAGCCGAAGGACATTGTTTTATAAACGCGAACCTTTCTCCAAAGAAGGCAAGTAACTTGCCCCAGGTCCCCCAGCTCAGAGCAGAATCAAAACTGAAAACCAGAGCCCCTCACACTTGGCCCAGTATTCTTTCCTCGACACTCTCAAGACTCCACTTTTCTCCTTTTTGTGTGTGATAGGATGCTCGCTTAGTGGCAGGGGCCCGTGGTGATAGTGGAGGAGGTCACCTCTGACTCCAGTCCCAGCTCTGCTCCTGAGCTGCCCATCTTTAACCTCACTCAGCACGTTGTTGTGTTTTCATCTGTGAAATGGGGATAATAATGCCTGCGTTGGCCACTTGGTAGCGTTGTGGGGATCAAAGGAGAGCATAGAGGTAAAAGCACTTTATGAAATTATAAAGCCTTTTCAGGTACTGGGGGTGCTGTTTATTCTCGCTGCCCCTGCACCTGCCTGGGAGAGGCGGCCGTGCAGGCCATCTGAAAGTTCCCGTTAGGGGTATTGATGAGCGTGTTGTATAGAACTAGAAGGATGGCATTCCAAAAGGTGTGGCAAGGGACGTTTGAAGCATTCCGTTCCGCTCTGGCCCAGAATTAGTCTGGTGCTACTGCTCTGCGTGATGGGTGGATACACCTTCCCGCAGAGGTAAGCTTGTAATCAGAGTACGTGTGCATCAGATGCTTTTTGGTCCAGCCACCCACTAGAATATGGACTTTTTCCTCTTCCCCTGAAGGTTTTGTTTTTGTTTTTTAAACCCCTTGCCTTTTTTTCCCTCTTGCGTTCCTACCAAGGAATCAGAAGCAGAAGAGTTAAACTCCTCTGACGGTTCTGACTTTCCTACTGAAGGGAAAAATTTCAAAGCAGCATTACAGATGCCGCCGTGGCCTTGACTGGAGTATTCTAGGAGGAGGGAGGTATCAAAGACAATTCCCAGGCACCGAATCCTGCCCCGTCCACCCTGACACTCCTGGGAGAGGGGCAAATATGGAGGGAAAGGACTCCGGGCTCCAAAGGAAAGGGTTCCCGGACGCCTAAAATGTGCGCCTTTGCCACTCGTGTTGACAATCTGGTATTGAACAATAGGTAGAGGAAACGATGCTGTATTAGACAATCACACTTGTATTTGGCAGAAATGGAAACTGACACCAAAGTAATGTGATTGTCTCAAGTCCCTCATCTGGCCAGAGGCAAAACCAGGACTGAAATCCAGGCTTCTTTCGCATCCTCCTTAATGGTGCAGCCAGCTGTTCGCCATAGAGGGGCACACTGGGCCTGGAATGTTCACTAATGTACAGGGAAGGCAGACTTACCATAAAATCTTAATTTAATAATACAATATAAATCAGCTAACTCAAATTGAGGGCTACGTGCTTTGTGTTCTATATAAATACTCAGTATCTTACAAGGACACCATGAGTTGGCTCCTATTGTTATTCCAACCTACACATAGGAAAACGGGATGAGAGAGGATAAATAAGTTTCCCAAGGTTGCATCCCCAGTCAGCAGTACTGCTGGCCTCAAACCCAGTGCTTTCTGACCCTTACACTTCTCTCCAGCTGCGTTGTCTGTGTTTTAATTGTTTGTAGCATTAGCACTCCCTCTCTCTCTCCCTCTCTCTCCCTCTCTCTCTCTCCCTCTCTCTCTCTCCCTCTCTCTCCCTCTCTCTCCCTCTCTCCCCCTCTCTCCCCCTCTCTCCCTTCCTCTGCTTTTTCTGTAACTCTGTCTGAGTTCCCCAGCCCTATTGCATTGTTGTTCATGGTTTAAATGACACGGTTTTATTTGGGCAGTTGTCAGAGTGATTGGTCTGGTGAAGTCACCCTCTGGCAGGTGTTCCTTGCCTGTCAGTGGAGAGTGGCGTCATGGTGAGAAGGGATGGCCACATAAGGGGGGTAGTGGGGAGCAGAGAGGAGCCTGGGATGACTTGGGCTGCCTACTGGGGAAGTGACTGGTGGAAGCAGTGATTCATCACCCTGGATGTGCTCAGGACTGGATCCATGGGATTCTCACAATTTTCACGCCCTCAACAAAACTGGCACATTTAAAAACTATGGCTGGGAAGTCATTTTCCCTTGATTTACTTGGGCCATGAGGAAATCATTTTTTTAAACTACACATATAAGGAGGCCATTAAAAAAGAACAATGAATAAATTTGGATTTTAGGTTTCTTCTGTTGAAAGGGAGAGACGATTTTAATATAAAAGCTGTGATCACAGGCTTATTAAGAGGAATAAACTGAGCCAGGATCCCTGAATTTACAATTCAAATACATAAACCCTGGCCAAAATACGAGGAGACTAGTTTTTGTGTGTGGCTCTTGCAGTCAGTCATTTAATCTCATACATATGTAATTTTATCATCACACCTCTTTCATTTGTGGAAATTCAAAAATATTTGTAATCCCCCTTAACTACAGGTGATCGTAATCACCAGTGGAGCTTAAGCGATCAAACTTACTAAACCACATTTTAAAGGACCCTGATACATGAACTTGCTACCTTCAACACTATGGAAATAGCACTTGTTTGGAAGTCAGATGGCCCTGGGATCAGATTCAGATTCTGCCATTCCCTGTGTGATCTTGGGCAAGTTACCTCTCTGTGTCTCAGTTTCCTCCTCTGTCAAATGGAAAGGATTAACTTGGGCCTCCCTAGGCTATTTGGAGCATTAAATGAGATTGTTTTATTCAAAAATTATGATGTAATACACCTAACATGGAGCAAACCCATCTTGAATGTCTGTTAGTATTAATGCCAGCTCTTGCTAGTGTTTTGTCTATTCCTGAGATATGTGGAAAAAAGAGATAGTGAAACATAGAGAGCGGGGGAAAAAAGAGAGAGAGAAAAAAATAAAGTGTAGAGAGAAAAGGAGAAGACCAAATACAGATTTCCCCACCCAGATGTATTAAAACCAATTCTCCATATCATGGGTCAGAAACTTATAGTCATCCCCACCCCATCTATTTTGGGGTAGCTGGAGAAAATAGTTATATTGTAGAGGTTATAGGTAGTAATAAATAATTGGTTGTAGTAATAAACAACTACTTCCTCTTGAATTAGAGCTATGGCATGTCAGTGAAGGGAGACCTTGGACATCTTTTATTTTCCTGCTAGGGATGCTGAAGCCCCGAAAGATGATATGAGGTGATCAACATGACATACAAGTAGCAGCAAAACTAGGACCCTCAAATCCCAACGTCTACTCTGGCATCCTTTCCAATCTGAGATGCTGCCTTATGGGCTCCACATCCCTCCATCTCACTCATTTCCAGTTCCTTGTCTTTTCTTAGAGCAAAAATTTAAAAGCTGACACACATGTCGTCTGCTCTTTGGGATGGAATTGTTGAACGTTTCAGAATAGGTACCTTCCTTGGACGAAGAACATGAGGAGGCCAAACAAGTCAACTAGAGAGGACTGTTAGGCCCCCCGCTTTCTTTCAGCCGGCTTCTTGCTCCTCATCTGGGAATAAAGAGGTACCGAGCTTCCTCTCTCCCCTGAGCAGAGCACAGTGGTCCTGAGGGGCTGCTGCTCAGGTGCAGATGAGAGGGAAGATTTCAGCCAACCGGAGTTCTAATTTGAGGCATAAATTAACGCACACCTGAACAGGTGACATTATCCAAATGATAAATTGCTACAGGCACAGGCCATTGTGTTCATAAGGGTGATTTATGGCCCAGGTTTGGAAATAAACAGAGAAGGAAGTATTTAAATGTAGCCCATTTAAAAACCAAGCCGTGAGGTT
The DNA here is from genome assembly GCF_964341445.2 of Mesoplodon mirus. Classification (NCBI taxonomy): domain Eukaryota; kingdom Metazoa; phylum Chordata; class Mammalia; order Artiodactyla; family Ziphiidae; genus Mesoplodon; species Mesoplodon mirus. Next base: position 51,414,998 of record NC_138979.1, on the reverse strand, counting down.
GAGGGCTGTCTTTTAAAAATTGAGGTGTTTTTCCTCTGTCAGAGTTGTCCATATTAATCAAAATCGAGTGCAGTGGCTTTGTACATTTTTTTAAACAGGAAAAAAAAAGCATTTATGTTTTAAATAGAGCATGTAAGGCTCTTTGTTCTTGTTTTATTTTTTTTTCTAGAACATAGAACCCAGAATGAAACCTCCAGGAATCAGTACCCATTTTCTTTACTTAGGCCTTCTCTCATCGTCTTGTCTTTTGAGGCTGAGCAGTAAATGAAAACCTTAATTGATTTCCTGCCTTATTGAATCTGGGCAAAGATTTTCATCTCTGTAGACACAGAAATATCTGAAAAAGACAAAGATGGTTTGTCAACTACAAGTGACTATCATTTCAAAAGTTAAGAAGAGTGGAAGAGAGAGGCTGCCAGGCTTACCGCTCCCCGCCCAGCACACACACACACACACACACACACAGAGTAGGCCTAGACAGGCATGGTTTTTCCTTCTGAACATGGAAGCCAGACACTTGAGCTATTTGTCTCTAGCTCAGCCCCTAAAGGGGCAAAAGAGAGATGGGCCTTATGAAACATTTAGGATTCCCACCAGGCAGAGTCACAAAAAACAAATGAAATTAGCCCCCTTTCCAGGGCCAAGAGCCCTCGGGTAAAGCTAGAAATAATGATCGATTTTTTTAATCCCTACCATCTATTTTTTTCTTCCCACCTCTGCCCCCCCTACATGGTCCTCACAACAACCTTTGAGTTGGGAACTCTTATTCATATTTTTAGGTGGGGAAACTATAGCCAGAGGGATACGAGTTGGCCGGTGATCAGGAGGCCTGTCCTTGGGAGGCGCTGGTGTAGATTCAGGTCGGCCTGACTCCAGCCCTTGCATTCTGTCAAATCCTCTCTACTTACAGCGGTGCCTTTTCTTATCCATGTCCCCGACCCTACCCCACTACTACCAGCCATCATAAGAGAGCTCTGGGGTCTGCCATAAGATCATCCGTTGCCCAAGAATTACACCTGGAGCCAGCCAAGGCACCTCTCTCAGCCTTCCTTTTCCACATCTGTAACATCAGTGATTCATCCCCTATCTAGTGAACATAGTTGCTGTGTCTAATAAAAGGGGAGAAACGTACGTGAAAACAGCTTTTCACACTGCGATACACCACCACCATCATGATCATTTTCTTCTGTTAAGACAGTTAAGGAATTAACCCACACCAGCAGTCTTGTATTTTATGAGGAAACGCCTAGAAACTAAAAAGCCCACGAACAACGATGCAACTCATCTGAGATAGTGAGTCTGGTTTGCAAGGGCCTGCTCACAAATTCCACACTGTGGCGAGTGCCTCTCCTGGGCTTTGGGCGGCTGCATCAGGGCATTTGAGGCCAGAGAGCTTCACGTCTTTATAACATTATGCATTAAAGTCATCTGTAAAATGAAGAGACATTCCAAATAGCCCTTATGTTTTTCATTTTTTCATTTTGGCACGGGGACACAGAGCAATTTTCCAGAATGTTTTAAATAGGAAAAAACGGTCATTCTCAAGACAGCCATTCTGTATTCCTGAGCCTCTGGGTCATATCCACATTCTGAAATATCTGAGCCACTAAAGTCTGTGTTCCTTTAAATGGGCTGTTTCTTTTATTAAAACAAATGAAGGCAGCATTCATTCCTTATATAATATTCTTACCTCTGAGCCCTGTGGGCAGGGAGGATTCGGAATCCTGGAATAAAGCTGTTGGAACACATTGGGAGGAGGAAGAGGCCACTATTGAGAAGAATGCTTCTGTAGTTCCTAATTGCTACTTGCCACCCAAGTCCTCCAGGTGTTCATGAATTTTATCTGGCTGCTATGGGATTAAATGTTTTCACAGGGTCTGCGCAGACAAGGGCTGTTCCTAGGGTTGGCAGTAACGTGCCACGCTTTTGTGTGGTCTGTCCTTGATAGTAACGCTTTACATTTTATATATTATGTGCACAGTTTTTTGTTTTTGTTTTTGTTTTTTTTTTGCGGTACATGGGCCTCTCACCGTTGTGGCCTCTCCTGTTGCGGAGCACAGGCTCCGGACGCGCAGGCTCAGCAGCCATGGCTCACAGGCCCAGCCTCTCCGCGGCATGTGGGATCTTCCCGGCCCGGGGCATGAACCCGTGTCCCCTGCATTGGCAGGCGGACTCCCAACCACTGCACCACCAGGGAAGCCCATGTGCACAGTTTTAAAGCCCCTTCATGTCTAGTTTTTCAGTGGTTTACTTCAGTAAGCTTGCAGTGATCAACTACTGTGTGCCAGGCACTGTGAAAAGTACTGGCAGTGTGGCCCCCTGCCCTTGAGGAGGTCACAGAGTGACAGAAGTTGCGGGGACCAAATCTATAAGCAACTATATGCAGCCCAGCATAGTTAATGCTGGAGTCGAGACAGGAGTGTTGTGAAGCAGCCATACACCAAAGAGCAAGCCCTCTTCTTCTGAAGCAGCAGAAGGGCAGAGGCATGAGAACTGGGTTCTGGAGGGTGAATAGGAGCTCATCAGGGGATAACCCTGTAAGTTAGGCAGAGGAAGTATTGTTTACTAGTTGATAGCAAGGAAACCTGCTCTCAGAGAAAGTCACTTGCTCCCTGAGGTCACAAAGAGGAGGTTGCTGTACATGACGGCTCTCTCTGAGCCGGGCATCCTTCCTCTCACAGCCCTGTCCCAGCACTTAAAACGATTCTCTTTTTAACATCAAAAGAAATGAGAAACAATGTGAAATCTTCACCTCTTCCTTGTGGGTTTCTAAGGTTGATACTTTCCACCAGAGCTGAGTCAGAGACACTATTACCAAAGAGAAATTTTAAGTTAGTCTTCCTGGCATTTCTTTCTCTGCTTCATAACTAAATCCTAAGGTTTGTCATCCTGTTGTTGAGAACTTACAGAGGGTATGCTGTGAGTAGGGCCAAGAGAGGTGCTAGAAATGGCTGAATTAAATGGGACAACATGTCATTCTTCCTTTTTTATTTAACGAATATTTATGGAAGACCTACTGTCAGTAGGTTGCTGATAAATGTTTAATAATTGGCTCTCCAGAAAAAAAAAAAAGTCCTGATTTTCAATGTCTGTCAATGTCTGTGGTGTAAACACTCCCATTATAATCAGTTTCAGGCAGCCAGTGTAAATATCCCTGCATGCAAGGTTGACAGGACTTAGGCAGAGCTGGTACAGGCCCTGGGCTAGGTGTTCGAGATGGACTAGTGCACAAAACAGACATGATTCCTATCCCCATAAGAAATCAGAACCCCCATCACTGGGGAGATGAGATATGGACAGTATTTTCCACTTGATCCTAGCAATATTTCTGTTATTGTTTTAAAGAGAAAGCCAGAGATAGAGACAAAAAAAGACTGAGATGTTCCTTATACACGTCTTGATAAATCCTAAAGTGCTTCAGCCATCTCTCTCTTCCTGTGCCCCTCCATCCTTATCTGCCTCTCTGCGATGGCAGTCTCCAGCACGTGGGTGTTTAACAGAACATCAGATGGCAGAGGAAAATGAGAAAAGGACAAAGAAAAGTGTGTTACTTCTCGGTGCATTTTAACATGAAAACATCATGATAAACTTAGTACTTTGGTGGTGGGATCTTCTTAGCCTAAGACCTTGTTTCCCCTAGTGACTCAGCACCCCTCTCCTCAATATTTTTGGACCAATGTGGATTAGAAATAAAGGAACTGTGAACCAGTCAGAAGGGGAGCTGTAATGTTTTGAACAGATACCCATCTCGCTGTCACTCTGATAAGGCACACAGGTACCTTTGGCATCCAGGGCTTGGGCCTTATCACTGCCCCAGCCTCCTTATGATAATGTTTCAACCATCCAGAAGAAACTGATGTGATTGAGAAGACTCACCTTTGCTGAAATGTCACCAGTATTGTATTCCTTTGGTTGATGGCAGTGCCCCTTACTAACTGATACCCATGAAACCTTTGCTTTGCTAGCATCAACCACTGACACCTTAGGGTAAACTAGTTTAATCAGATAATTTCTAGAAAAATAATTAGCTGAAAGTAGGTTTTAAAGAGAGAGGGAGAGAGTCTGAGCAGGGCTCCAGAGATAGATGTAAAGGGGTGAAGGCCTGAGGTACCAGGGTCCTGGGGGAGGAAGGGGGTAAAGAGCCTTGTTGGAGGGAAGGTCCCTGCCCTCTCCCTGACAACATGCAGACTACATGTTAGCCTCCTCCCTGATGACTCAGGATTCTCACCTTGAACATGAATAACCAGACCACACCATGATACCCTGATGTCCTCTGGTCTTTAAAAAAAAAAAAAAAAAAAAAAAAAGTCTTTATTGAGCAATAACCAGATGACTTTGTTAACTCATTACATAAATTATCTCATTTTCACAATAACCATGATAGGTCGATATGCCTGTCCCCACTCTAAAATGGGGATATATTGTTCGTTAAGAGAAGGAAACTAGCCATCAGAGAGGACAAGTAACTTACCCAAGATTCTGCAGCAAATAAGTGGCAAAGTCTGGCCTTCAAACTTGCGCCTGTGTGACTCGTAAGCCTGCACTCTACCCTGTGGCCTGCTAGGGTGGGTAAGGTTTGCTGGCTCCGGGCTATTTGATTTCTGATTACTTCTGCTTGCTCTAAGTCCTTCTGGGTCTTCCTCTTTTGGTGGTCAGGAATCACGTACTGCTGCAGTCAGGGCGTCTGGCCTGTGGGGCTTCTTCTCCCCCTGCTCAGGAGCCAGAGTTTGGTTTTAGGAACTAGATAACCAAGCTCGTTGTTTCTCTCTATAAAATAAGAGTCTGTGCCTTCTGAGTAGCGTCTTAAGGGCTCCTCCAGATTTAAGTACTTGATCTTTGAGACATACCTTGAGTAGGCTTTTTTTTTTTAACTGGTTTTCTATTTCCTTATTATTTTCTAAGTAAATGAAATTATGAAGTATTACATCTTATTGGTAAAATATTCCATATATATTTAGATGTATCTTTTGGAGGTATGCTATAGGTGAAGTGTGTGTGTGTCTGTCTGTCTGTCTGTGTGTACAGGAGGAAGAGAAGGAAGAAACAGAACTCGTGAGCTTAGCAACTTGTTTGGGGCTCATGCATCAAATAAAGTTCGGTTTTTTTCCAGATGCGATCATTGGTTTAGTGACTGTTGCCAGTTAAAAACTTCTGTAATCTGTGTCTCCTTCATGCCAGAATTCAAGCTCCATTGATCTAAGTAGTCATCCTCCTAGTTGAGCCGGGACTGGTCTGTGACACAGTTCTAGAACAGTGATGACTGTATTAATATTTTTGATACCTGGCTGACTTTAAAGGCTTCAGTATACAGCACCCAAGTGTCAACCTAGCTCCTGGAAAAAGACTGGAACTTTTAGTAGAACTGATTTCTGTGGGTGATTTCCCTTCACCTGTCTGGGTGTCTCTGCTGCCTCACGTAGAGAAGGAGGATGTGGCTAGACCTGGCGATGGCTTGATGGGCCCGTCCACATCTATAGCCAGATGACTGCTTTTGCCCCTCAACCACGTACTGGTCTTGGCGGAAGCCAAAGTGTGCTGCTATTTTATAAGTGACACCCATGTCCTTGCCTCTGCCAGTAAGGAGTTAACATCTCGTACGCAGAGTGCAAGGAGTCTTATGTAACTCATTCAGTCTCATCTCATGGGTGTTTTTCTGTAAACTCTGCCAGAACTAATTTCACGGTTTTAAAACAACTCATGGTACTGAAAGAATGTGTAATGAGCTGCCAGGAGATATGATCGTTTCCTGTTTGTAAGGAAAAGAACTGTAGCTCCTTGGGACTTATTAGGAAGAATTTCTCAATTAAGTCAACAACACAGGCCCTTGGAAGAGCACACATGGTGCAGCAGAGCTGGTTTTTGAAGGTTCTCCCTCTACTGGGGCTCTAGAACCTTCCCTTCCTCCTACCTCATCCCCACCTTTGTCTAGCTTGCTTGCTTTCTTTCTTCTTCTTAATTTATTGTGGTACATTACATACAAGATTTACCATGTCAGCCATTCCATTTTTTTAAAATTCCTGCTAGGATTTCAATTAATATTTCATTGGTTTTTATAATTTTTCCTCATATTTTAAGAGTTATTTATGTATTAGGGATATAGACCTTTATTATAACATATATTACTAATTCTTTTTTTTTAACTTTTTATTTTACATTGGAGTATAGCTGATTACCAATGCTGTGATAGTGTCAGGTGCACAGAAAAGTGACTCAGCCATGCATATACAAGTATCCATTCTCCCCCAGACTCCCTTCCATCCAGGCCATGTTAGCCATTTTAAACTGCACAATTCAGTGGCATGTTGCACATTCACAAATTGTGCAGCCATCACCACTGTCTTGTCCATAATGTTTTCATCACCCCAAAAAGAACCCCCTTCCCATTAAAAAGTCATTCCCAGTTCCCAGCCCTTGGCAGCTACTAGTCTGCTTTCTATGTCTATATAGTTACCTGTTTGGGGTCTTCATGGAAATAGAATCATCTGTTATGTGGCCTTCTGTGTCTGGCCTCTTTCACTTAGCATAATATTTTCAAGGTCCATCCATGTGGTAGCTTGTATTGGTCCTTCATTCCTTTTTTGTGGCTGAATAATATTCTATTGTGTGGATACACCAAACTTAGTTTATTCATTCATTAGTTGATAGACAGTTAAGGTTGTTTCCACCTTTTGCCAAGTGCGAATTGGGCTGCTACGAAGATTTATAGACAACTGTTTGTTTGAACACCTGCCTTTAGTTCTTTGGGATGTATACCTAGGATTAGACCCCCTGGGTTATATGATAATTCTATTTTTAACCTTTTGAAAAACTGCCGAACTGTTTTTCAAAGTGGCTGCACCATTTTCCATTCCCACCAGCAATGCATGAGGGTTTCCATTTTTGCCAACACTCTTTTTTCCCTCTTTTTTCTGTTTAATTGCCATCCCAGTGGGTATGAAATGGTATCTGGCTTTCTTTTGGAGGGATTTCTTTCTCAAAACAGTTTAATTTTTTTCAGCGGTGGAAAGCTTGTACAGGCCAAATCACTGCCATAGCCCAGCCCACTGAGTCCATATCATGTCTCTAAGTTTAGAATCCAGCTCCCGCGTTTAGGGAAATCTGAAGGGTCACCTCTAGGACTGCAGTGCATATCAGAATTGCCAAGAGCTGCCTAGCTTCATATCCTTGTGCCATCTCATGGAGTCCCTTCCAGCTTAAATAGTCTGTGCATCTGACCAGAGCTAGGCTATCACACTCTCCGTGATACAGAGAGCAGGGCAGCCATGTTCCAGCACACAGAATAAGATGGCAACAGAACCACAGCCAGACCCTGGCTCACTCCTCCTCCAGGCTTCTTTCCACTCTGTCGTGAACCACAGATTCATTTCACACTTCCTGTTTGGAGGATGCAGAGGTTAGAAAAATATTGCAGTGATGCTGACATATTTACATAGGTGTTAAACATTTTGATACTCACAGTAATCCTGGAATGTAGGCCAGACATCAGGTAGTACTATGCCCATTTTAAAGCTGAAGAAACCAAGGCACAGGGCCATTTAGGTAATTGCCCAGAGCTATTTCCACTGTAATAAGTTGCCATAAATAATGTTCTGTGGTGGTCCAGCCTACAAGGTACCTTTACCTTGAGTGGGGCTGGAGGAAAAAGAAGGATGGGGGTCTAGGTGAAAGGAATTGGCATACTTAGGGGGTGTCATAAAGAAGGTGTCCTCTGAGAGTGTGAGGTTGGCAAGTAAACCTGTTGTTTCTGGTTGGCTCATCGTGGAGGGAGGGAAAGGAGGAAACTGTTTAAAGTTGTAAACTTAAGAGTTCAGTGGCTGCTACTCATCATTACGCCATAGGATTAGATGCCCATGCACCCGCATGGTGTCATGCTGTGCCCCGCAGAAATGAGGTCAAGTACTGAGCCTTCTTCCCTCCAGGAGCTTCCAATCTAAACCATTATCAAGCTTTTAACCCCCCAGAAATAGTCTCCTGAGGTCTGGCCACCTTTTCTGAGACATGTCATAGGAAGAACAATGTGGAAGCAAATTATGTATCACAAGCAACCCATCTAGGGGCTGAGGTTTTAATGCTGCCGCTACTGTTGTTTTGTGGTGAGTAGAGCAGTAGAGTGACAATTGCTACCAGCCTGCACACGGTGAATAGCCCACGTTGAGTGCTGGCTTGGAGACACCATGTTGAATTCTCTCTATACCTGTCCCCACTACTAGGCTCATCATCCAGGTTAGTTCTCTAGAGATAAGGATTCTTTGTCCTGATTCCTGAGCTGGAAGACACCAAGGGGGTGGGGATTGTGGATAGCTGCTATCACCCAAGAATACCCATGCCAAAATGGTCATAGCTTATAAATTCTGATGCTGTAGCAGTGTTTTCTTGAGGGTTTTATGTGGTTGGCAAGTGATAGAAGGTGGTGTCACATTTCAGAAACTAAGGTCCAGGATTTGGTTTTAGACAAATGTATCCGAGATCAGTCCCACCACCTCGCATTTCCCACGTGTGCTTGGTTGAAGGTCTGGAAGTGGAAAGGCAGAACTCCAGGCCTAATCTGCATTGAGCAGTGAATTCAAGGATATGGGCAGATGGGCCAAAACACCCATCTAAACAGAAAACAGGAAAGGAAGTCCGTTGTTTTTTGCTCAAGTTCTAATGCATTGACGACTCTGCACTGTCAGAAGTGAAACACTGTTATTCGACAACCAGTGGCCCATGGCTTAGAAGGTTCTGGTTGTCATTTTGAAAATATACTGGATTTTACTGTCAGAAACCCACAGGCAGCTCACAACAACGACAGTGACTCAGTTGCCTCTGACGTCAGTGGAGATTTGGATATCAGAAAGCAGACTTTGGCTCACTGGTTATGTACCCAGAATTTTCCCCTAAGGCTTTCTCGTTGTCTTTCCCCCAAAGGACAGCATAAAAGCAGGTATAATGGTCTTGAGGGGGCAACGTTCAAATCTGCCTAAGAGCCATTCAAAAACACAAATGATGTGTATACCTCATTATGGGCTACAAGTTGGGAAGTTGGAATAAATTTAAAAAGGAAAATTTAACCTGGGATGCGTGTGTAGGAGGGAAAAAGGGCTTATCAAGAATGCTGCGAAATAAGCAGAAAATTATTCAGCATTCCTCTGCTCTGTTCATTAAAGCAATGGTGTTAGGCTTCAAACTTTTCTGTTTTAGTCAGACCTTTATTTCATTTATGCCAGTATTTATAAATAATTATATTAACGTGACATTTTAAGTAGACCTGTTTCCAAACAGTGTGTTATTCACAGTGACTGTTTTCTGGGGGAGAAAAGAAACCACTGAACACACTGTGCTCAGCAGAATTACAAAGCTACTGCGGATAAAGGGATGGAATTATTCTACCTTTCCTCTGCCACCTCAGAGGGGCAGCTGGGACCCGGGTCCTCAAAGAGCCCGTTCTAGAGTACACTCAGTCGAGAACCTTCCAGGGCTCGCTGAATCCAGCAGAGTATCAGAGGCACTGAGGCAGGAGGGAATGGCCCCCTCGCTCAAATGTCACAGAGCATTGTAACTATGGAAGGTCACCTCAGAGGCAACCTTCCAGAATGTGGTGGCCAGTAAGCCTTGGAGTCTAGCCTGGCTTCAGACCATCTCTGTGGCAAATCACCAGGAAGCTCTCTGAATTTCCACAGATTCTCCCCCCAGTGAAACATGGACACACTGAATGTTTAATTAACTGTTCCTAGTCCTTGGGGCCTTACTACTCTCTGCTTCACACACAGGCTGGACTTGTGCAGTGAACTTTCACGCTTGGCTAAGCACATGCTGATGTGGTTTAATGTGGTTCCTCAGTGTTCAAGATGACTAAGAAACTGGCATCCAACATCGATATATCACAAATGAGAAAGGGAATCTGACAACTGGGATCATCAAACTATCTTACCTTTATCTGTTCCAGGCTTTACAGTTTGCAGAGCATATGTACTGTGACTTACCTCATTTGATTACTTGAGCAATGGGAGCGTGTTTTGGGTTATTTTTGAACTGCGAGGCACAGAAGGGTTTGGTGTGTCTAAGGAGCTTCTGAGGTTCATTAGTTCTGGGGTAAATTTTATGAGTTCATCTGATTATTAAGAATAAGACTCAGTTGGGACTTCCCTAGCAGTCCAGTGGTTAAGACTTCGCCTTCCAGTGCAGGGGCTACGGGTTCGATCCCTGGTCAGGGAGCTAGGATCCCACATGCCTCGTGGCCAAAAAACCAAAACCATGAAACAGAAGCAATATTGTAACAAAATTCAATAAAGACTTAAAAAAAAAAGGATAAGACACAGTTACCTTAACTGTTATAATGGAAATATAAATAATAATAGTAAAAATTAAATGGAGAATATTATTAATATACTGCCCCAATTTAGTATAGAATCCATGTATATCAAGCCAAAGGGAACTTTTGAGATTATTTAGTCCATCTTTTCATTTTATAAACGGAGAAACAAATGCACAGATACATTCACTTTTTGCCTAAGATCACAGAGGTAGATAATAAAACCAAGTTTTCTTTACTCTTTTTTAGGGGGGAAGGGGTTTGTTGGGGGACAGGATAAAACAGAATTTATAGGATTTATGGGTTCTGTTTAGAGGCCATGTGTCATTTAGCATAGGGTAAACAATGATTATATGGGATAAATTTGCTTAACCCTGAAAAAATTAATAACTGGGTACATTAAAATTTTTTTTCAGTGATCCTCATTCCTTCTTGTAGATCTAGTTATCAACTGGTGTCATGTCCTGTCAAACAGAGGAACTTCTTTCACCTTTCTTTTAGTGTTGGTCTTCTGGTAGTGAATCTCTGAGTTTTAGGTTATCTTGAAATGACTTTATTTTGCCTTTATTCCTGAATATAGAATTCTGAATTTTTCTTTCTGTATTTTAAAGATGTCTTTCCATCATCATTTGGACCTTGTTGTTTTTTGAGAGAAGTTGGCTGTCATTCATATTGTTTCTTTTGAATATAATGTCTGTTTTCTTCTGGCTGATTTCAAGATTTTTCACTTTATTTTTGGATTTCAAAAAATTGACTATGGTGTGACAAGGTATGGAGTTCTTTGTGTTTATCCTGCTTGGGATGTGTTGAGCTTTTTGAATCTATAAGTTGGTATCTTTCACCACATTTGGGAAGTTTTCAGCCATTCTTTCCAATATATTTTCTACCCATTACCTCTCTCCTGTGCTTCCAGGGCTTCAATTTCATGTATGTTAGACTGTTTGCTGGTCTCGGAAACTCTGTTCACTTTTCTCCAAATTTTTCCTCTCTGTTCTTCAGATTGCATACTTTCTATTGATCCATGTTCAAGTCCACTGACTCTCTCCTGCCATCTCCAGTCTGCTGTTAAGCTCACACAGTAATTTTTTTTCCATTGTAGTCATTTTTCTTTTCCACTGTAGGATTTCTATCTGATTCAATTTTATAGTTTCTGTTTGTCACTGAGTTTCCACATGTGTTCATGCATTATGTACATATATTTTTTCAATTCCTTGAACATACCTGCTTTAAGGTCCTTACCTGCTAAGTGCATTATCTGAGTATTCTTGGGGTTGGTTTCTATTGACTCCTTTTCTTGAATATGGGTTAAAGTTTACTCTTTCTTTGTATGTCTAGTGGCCTTGATTAGATAACATGTAATACAAATGTTGCAGAGACTCTAGATTCTGTTATGTTCCTCTGAAGAGAGTTTTGTTTGTTTTTAAAGCAGTCAGTTAACTTGGCCAACTTCAGCTTTGTCTTCCCTGTGGTCAGCAACAGCTAAAGTGCCTTTTCTATTCTTTAATCTTCCAGCTGCTGCTTTTGTATTGAGCCCCCCACGTTCTCCTTCATGCATGTATAGTTTAGCAGTCAGCAAAGAATTTGGGCAGATTTTACACACTGGTGTTGTGACTTGTCCTTCTGCAGTTCCCACCCTTCCAGAATTGGTCCCCTACCTTTCTAGTTCCTCTCAAACCCTGATCTTATCTCTGACAGCTCAAGCTCTACAGATCCAAAAACTAACTAGGGTGTGTTTTCAGGCAAAAATCCTCAAATTTACAAATTTTACCAAGTGGAGGCCCTATCTTTCAGGGTGAAGGCTCTCTTCCAGTTTCTGTTTGCTTTTGGTTATATTCCATTGTCTTTAAATCATTTTTTAAAATTATTTTGTGCCAATGTTTTGTTATCTGTGGGAGGGTTAGTAGACCATTACCAAAAGCCAATATTCCGTATATTTACATTTAGATTTTTCAAAGCACGTTGGCTCAATATCACAGCTCTGTGATGTAAAACTCACTAAGTCCATACTACAAATGAGGAAACAGACTCAGGGAGGTTAAGTGCCTTGTCCAAGTTCATACAGCTGAATAATGGCTGAACCAGGACTGGGACCCAGTCCACAGTCCGTGTTAGGCACATTTGAGTCTAAATGAGGCTGACTTTTCTTTAAAAGCTCCTATTGAATTCTCATCCCACTGAACAAATTCCAGTCCTGACTTTTTGAAACCTTTTGGTCCAAAGGAAGGATCTGGGGCCTCTGTGGGTTAGATATCTCTGAGAAGAGGGACTGTGTCATGCTGGTGTTGGAAGCAAAATACCTGTGCAGTCCTAGAACCAACTAATACCTACAAGCCCTGGCATGCATGATCGTGAAACTGAAGCCAGCCCAGAAGTTTCTTTGGGGGGAGCCATGTACAACCATGGCAGGAGTGTTGTGTGTTGCACACCCAGGACTATCTATTGAAATTCTTAGTGTTGCAAAGCTGTGTTGGCCCCCGTGGTTGGGGAAGGTATTCTGCTCCTCTCCCTCATGGGGACTTGGTGCAAAGTGTCTGCAGGTTGAAACTCACAGGAAGACAAGGATTGGTCTAGAACTGGGATTTATGTAGGTATTTCCTAGTAAATCTACAGCCTTCTCTACTCTCCAGGTTCTCTAGATGCATGTTTTCCACACCCTCTGTCAGTCCTGGATCTTCCTCAGGCCATGATGCCACATGGTGTTCAAGTCCAATTCCAGCTTCCTGAGGGAAGTCTAGCTCTCTGCTAGCCCTCCCAACCATCTTCCACCCGGTTCCCCCAACCCACTCCCTTCCAACATCAACATCTGTATTTAGTCAAGGTTCTCAAAGCATGGTCTTAGAAAGTCCGGAGCAAGATCATGGGATTTTGGTATGGTATGTGACTATAGTTAACAATACTGTATTGCATACTTGAAAGTTGCTATGAGAGTAGGGCTTTAATGTTCTCACCGTGACGACAACAACAAAATGGTAATTATGTGAGGTGAAGGATGTAATAACTAACTTTATTTTAGTAAAAATGTAGCTAGGGGCTTCCCTGGTGGTGCAGTGGTTAAGAATCCACCTGCCAATGCAGGGGACACGGGTTCGAGCCCTGGTCTGGGAAGATCCCACACGCCGCAGAGCAGCTAAGCCCATGCACCACAACTACTGAGCCTGCGCTCTAGAGCCTGTGAGCCACAACTACTGAAGCCCGCATGCCTAGAGCTGGTGCTCCGCAACAAGAGAAGCCACTGCAATGAGAAGCCCTCGCGCCGCAACAAAGAGCAGCTCCCGCTCGCCACAACTAGAGAAAGCCCGCACGCAGCAATGAAGACCCAACGCAGCCAAAAATAAAACAAATAAATAAATACATTTATTTTTTTTAAATGTAGCAATAGGTATGTGTATCAGATTATCATGTTGTATACCTTAAACTTCCACAATGTTATGTGTCAGTTATATCTCATTTAAATTGGGGGGTGGATGGAGAAAGATCATGGATGGGCATGCATGTTTGAAATGCAGGTTCTCAGGCCCCACTCAAGTTAGAAGAAATTAGAATCTCTGACTCTCAGATTCACACCAGGGAATCTGCCATGTAGCCAGTGATCCAGGTGATTTAGGTGCTCACAAAAGTGGAAGGACCGCTGAGCTGGGTGAAAGGTTGAATGCTCAGAGCAATCGCAAGTCTGAAGACTGAGCCGTATGAACCACATGTCTTCACTTGGGGAAATCTCTTCATTTTTCTTTGGTCATAGGTTCTCAGATGGAGAAATAGGATCCTTGGAAATCAGTTCTGGCTCCAACCCCTATCAGCTGTATCCTCTGGGCTGCTGTGATGTTAGAGGAGACTGTCCTTGCCCCAGTTCTTTCACTGAGCCTATCTTAGACCATTCGATCAAAAGTAGTTCCTTTTCCTTTAGTCATTCAGTTCATGCTACCTACATTTATCAGATGCTTGTTATGAGCAAGGAACATTGCTCAAGAAGGAGACTTACCTCAAAGCTAATAAAGCTTAATCTTCCGAACCCCTCATTTGCACAGGTCTCTTCCAAGGCCGTGGGAGGGATCTTCATCACGTGTTCTCAAGGTTATACTTTTTCGGTAGTATTTGCAAAAGTTAGATAGTTTTTATTGTTTTTTCTTAAAGAAAGTCCCCCAGCTTGAATAAGCTTCAGCCGCCACCCCAAACCTAGATCTGTTCCTGCAAAGAGCTTACAACCAGTGGGAGAAAGAGACATACATGTGGATTATTAAAATACACTGTGGTAAGTGCAATGTGGACTGTCTTCTAGGCATTCTGGGAATATACTTGTGAGGAAGGAGGATGATCAGGGAAGACTTCCTGGAGGAGGTGTTGCCTGAGCTTGAACATGAAGTAGGGGAAGGAACATTCTTTTAGAGAAATAGCTTGAGCAGAGTTACAGAAGTAAGATATATCATGGGGGTGTGTGTGTGAGAGAAAGAGAGAGAGAGAGAGAGGGAGGGAGAGAGAGAGAGGGAAGGAGAGAGGGAGATATTAAAGCATTTTGCTATTTAAAGGCATTGCCTTTAGGTTGGGGGAGCCTCCGATAATACGATGGTGAACAGATTCCCCATTTCCAGGGAGCTGTATGGACTGTGGGGCTGTATCCCCAGAGCACACCCGATCCTCCGGATCCTGGAGCCCAGCTGACCCCTCTACTTGACCTTTAGGAGACCTCTTGGTTGACTCCATCAATAACTGTTCTTCAAGGAAAAATAGCCCTTTTACCCCTCACTTCTTTTCCCACGTCCCTCCAACCCTTCTTTATTGTCAGCCTTGCGAATCAATATTTCATTTTGAAGAGCCTTGTTTGATGCCAGTTCTGCTTATTTGCTTCACAGCCACTGTGGGTAAAGCTTTGTAGGTCTGTCAGTATGTAAATTAAACCAAGCATAGATAGCTTTGTGTTGCTTAATGTTCAGCTGATAAAAATTAATGTGGTGTGAAATGAGCATTTTATCTGACTGCAGATACAGTGACGGAGTTAATTAGACAGGCAGAGGGAAAATGCTATTAAGCGGGATGGGGAATTTCTCCTGGAAAATGGCCTCGACCCTCAGACAGGAGGTTTGGATGGGCTGCGGGTATGGCCGGGGTGCATGGCCGGGGTGCCTGGGCTGAGGCAGGCTGGGTGCAGCGAGGCAGAGAGGGTGCCCCTCTTTGAGCAGTCGGCCCCACGGTGCTGATGACTGTGTAGATCGCGCCTGGGGAGGAAGGGAGGGAGGCACAGGCCAAGCCAGGCCGGCCACTTTGAACTCACTGCAAAATTCATGCATCAGCACTTACTGAGGTGGCATCTTCTCCGTGCAACAGCACCGCCATTGGTGGAGAAAGGAGTTTCGTTCTTAAGCAAGGAAGAAGAGCAAGATGAAGGGCCAGGCAGCGCCCCGCACAGCAGTCAACCAGGGCAGCGAGGAACCCCCAACCTCAGTCTAAGGTGTCTTGAGCTCTGCTCTCCTGGCCTTTGCACATGCTGTGCCCTCGGGTGGGAAAGTGTTTCCCCCGCCCAGCCATGCATGTAGCACATCCTGTTATGATTATCTCCTCCCCCACTAGCCTCATTGAAGTCAGAGATGTCTTGCTCACTGTGGTGACCACGGTACTGAGCACGGTGCCGATACACATAAATACTTCATAAACGTTAAGGGAATGAATGAATGCACAGGAGGCTCTCTCTGCTGCATCTCTCTTGCTGCCTGCACTTCCAGCCCCTCGGCCTCCTACACCCCTGACCATCCGTCCCACCTCAGCTCAATGTCACGTCCTCTTCAGAACTTCTCCCATCTCCCAGACAAGATCAGCTACCCAGGTAGACTCTCTTGAGATACCTTGTACTTTCCCTTCAGAGGACTTCCCGAAGTTATGGTTAACCGTTTGTGTGTTTCCCCACCCCCACTAGACCATGAGCTCCATGAGGGTAGGGACAGGGCTGTTTTGTCACCACTGTATCCTCAGCACCTGGCAGGGTGCCCAGCACATTGAATGTCAACGAATGAATGACTAAATGGTTGGTCTTTCCGATGCTTGGTAAATTTCTAGTCTTTCGTCAAGACCTTGTTTCGGGAAGGTTTCCTAGGCTCTCCTGGCAGAGTTTCTCCTTCCTCTGAGTTCCCACAGCACCTTGCATATAACAGCAATAGGCATGCAAGGGGGCAACTGTAGACTGTGGTTTATGTACCCTTCTAACCAACTAGGATATAGCTCCTTGAGAGCAGTCATGGTGCCGTATTCAGCTTTGCATTCTGAGTACTTAGCACCGGGCTGGCCTTTGTAAGTGCTCCATATGGACAGCAGGATTAATCAAAACAATTGTACATATCCCTTGGTTAGATAAGCAATACTTCTGTTAGATGAACAGATGTTTAGCCACTAATATAGCTCTCCCCACTCCATGTCTTGCAAGGGGACACCCAGAAAGGACAACTGGCTGTGGCCATCCGTCCATCCCTCCTCAGGCTTGGCCACAGTTGGGGTGCGTTGTTGTGCAGAAATGCCACATTTAGTGGATCCGTCCTGATTCCACATTATCATGTGAAGAAGGTGTAACCTTTCCAAATGAGGAAGGGACTAGCTCAGTGTTTAATCCTGTGACGGCCACATCTGTCTCTCAGCTGGGCCAGGGTCCCTGCCTTCCCAAATGTTGCTGTAACAGCGCCTTCCGTTCTGATAGTCCCGTGTGGTGACCCAGCACTTCTGTCACGGGTCCTGTTAGGTCTCATGGGATGAACCTACACCCACCTTCACAGCATTCAGCGACTCACAGTAGACCTGCCGATTTACCTCTCTGCTCCTCCTTTGTCAAATGGGATGACATTTGCCTTTGAAGAGCTGTTGCCTGGATGTCTTGATATGTTCAGAAAACACTGATGAAGTTCCACTCACACCCCACCCAGTGGTTCCCGAGTCACTTTATGCTGAGAAAGGCCATGGTTCTCGCTCTATGGTCACGCGGGACTTTCCATACCTCTGCCCCTAAGATTGCTAAATAGTTACCACACCTGAGCCTCCAAGAGGGAGCTACCCCCGAGTGAGGGCTGGATCCAGTCTGGTGAGCGTCAGGTAGGGGAGAGACTTCCTGTTTGTTTGCCTAACCCAGGTGAAAGAGGGCCCAAGAACCATTAGAGAAGCAAAGGAGCGCAGGGCAGATGGGTAATTTGCTTTTGAGAAGAATGTGCCGCCTTGCTCATGTCCTCTGGTCCTCTGCCATCCTGAAGCTGCTCAGTGTTCCTGCTGCAGGGTGGTCATCCAAGCACCATCCTCCCCGAGTGGCCCTGGGGGCAGGAGGGCAAGCTCACCCAGCTCTCTACAGGGTCCTCCCCTCTGTCTGTTCATCTGCCACTGAAGTGTGCCCCCAAACTGGGCCCAACACCCTCCTGCTGCATAAGCTACATCTCACCCAAGAGGGTTGCTTCCATCCTATTTTTCTGGTAAGGCTCAAGGCTCTTTAGAGTGGCAGCCAAGGAGGTGGTGACTTGTAAGTAAAAAGTAAAATCGACATTTACCTTTTCAAAGCATTTGTGTTTCTGTTGTCTGGCCATTTTGTTTGTTTGTTTCTGTTTATCCTCTGGCCATTCAACAAAGGGCATGCTGATCTTGTCACCATTTGACATGCGGGGAATAGAAGGGCAAAAAGGTCCAAGCAGAAAGGTACCATGTGGAAGACACCTGGATTCACTGATGCCACATTCTGCCTAACCCTCAACCATAGTGATCTTGTTTTATGTGTGAAGATCTCTCCAGCTGCCTGAAACCCCCATAGGCCTGGAACCAGGACTGTTACGTTGTTCCACAGGGTGCTGTGCGAAGGCAGGTCATTAAAAGAGGATTTTGGTGAGGTTGTCAGGGATGCATTTATTCCATTCATTTAGTACTTAAATAGTTACTGGCACCTGCCATGCAGATAAGATGGGCGCAAAGACTGGCAGCCTCTGTTCTGCAGAGCTTACAGTCAGTCTCCTGGGGGGAAAGGAGTTCATCAAATTGTAACCAAATAAATGTAAAGTAACAACAGCAAGGAGTACTATACACCCTGGAAGAATGCATAACAGGGGTTTTGTCCCAACGTGAAGGGGAGGAATGCTTCCCTGAGGAAAGGATGATCGGAAACATGAATAGGACTGAACCAGGCAAAGGAAGTGTCATGTGCAAAGGCCCTGTGGCGAGGTGAAGCACGTGTGTTTGAGGAGCAGGGTGAAGTCCACTGAGGCTAGAGCCCAGGAATGTGGGAGAGAGCAGCGTGAGATGCAGCTGGTGAGGTGGTTGAGGGGTCTTAGTGAAGCTTCCATGGCACAACGGGCCCAACATCCACCTTTTCTTTGTGCTACATGTGACATAATTTGCCAGTGAATTTGTTCAAAATAATACATGGCAGTTACAACACTCTCTTTGCCCCTTCATGCCTAACTTATCCACAGTTAAGATTCAAATCCCTTCTCCATTTATTGAAAATATTTATCACTGGAAAGGGGTGGCTAAAAGTTCTTCTTCCTTTTTTGCATGAGTAACTTCAGGAAGAAAGCACACGAGTTTCAAGCCCACACAAGTCCCCCAGCTGGAGTCTCCAGTAGACCCTCTGAGGGTATGGATCAAGCCTGTTAGAAAGGTGCTCACCGATGTTTAAGTTTCAAGTACGTGAAACCAGACACTGAAACTGTTCATTAAAAATTCCTATGTTCAAGGGAACAAAGAAGAATCATTTCAGAAGCTCTGTAATGAATGTACAAGCGAGTGCAGGTTATCTTGTCAAACACAATAATCATGAGTCAGTGTGAGCGGATGCTACTTGTATTTGATTTTGTCTTTCACTGGAGCTCGCTGACGGTTGCCTCTGGCCCTCCACCTCCCCTGGTGGGTAGGAGGACCCACCTTTTGCTTTGGGGTCCCCTTTGGCCAGGGCTGAGGTAGGGATGACGTGGAAATGTGAGAAGCATCCAGTCAGGGCATAAGATGGCAAGAGTGAAATGAAATTAACCCCCGTGCAGGACTTTTTCATGACCTGTACACAGTGACGGCTGGGATGCCGGTGGAGGGTGTGGAAGTGTTTCTACACTATTGGAGCTGGAGAGGACCAGTAGCTACTCAATCCCACAGCTGTTAAGTGGCAGAACCAGGATTCTAATCGGGTCTGCTGAACCCACGTTGAAAGTTTTCTTCTCAGTTCCGCAGCTGGTCTTGAGATTTCACCCACGTTGTCTGTCCAGCTACAGAGTATAGTTTAACAGCAGTATACTTGAAGCTGTGTTAGTCACCAGAAACACAAGGCAGAGGTTTCTTCACGACCTGGAAGGACAGACAGACACATGCAGTGATGGAAGCAAAACTCTGTAACAGTCATACAGCACATTTTGAAGAGTCAACAGTAGGACCAGGACTTTTCACCAAGATATTTGGTGTGGCCCCATGAGAATGTCCAGAATCTCCATATCCCTATTGAATGGGGATCCAAGGTCAATGTATGTAATGAAATAGTTTGATTTCACTCACATTTGGGGGGCCAATATAAAATTCCTGTATTTTACTGCAAAGAAATAGCAGGACAAACACACAAAAAAACTACCCATCAATAGTCACCATCTGTTCTCAAAAGGATGGTGTTTTAACACCAAAAAACTGGAAAGGGCATTTATCTTAGAGTAAGAAATAATTTTTTACTTTGTATTTAGCTCCATGAAAACTTATTTGCCCCAATTGGACACAGACCAATGAAAACTAAAGCACAGACCTGCCCACACTGTTTACGGGCAGGCATGAGAAGCTGCTAATGTATAGCAAAGGCATGGCTGCACTTGCTTTGACCAGAAATCATTGAGTTAAGCCAACTGTGGGACTGGTTTATTATCATATATAGAGATTTACTTCTTTGCCTGTCTGTGATCAGTCACATAGACCTGAGTTTCCTTAAGTTCAGGATGGATAAGAGACAGCTTTGTCCATCTGGAGGTTCTGAAACGCTGGCATTGAGAGTTTTCTCAGGCTCCCCTCCAAGGGTGCTTCCAGGACTTGAATGGATGTGAGCTACTATGGCTGGTGTGAGGAGAGTGGGCCCCATTTTAGCACCTTTCAAAGTCATCTTATTTGGAATAAATGGAAGAGGTCCTCTGCAAAGGTGAGACTCCAAGGCCAAAGGCCTGACTTAGACTAGAGAGTAAAGGATACAATGTGTTAAGCCTTCCCCCAGCATCCAGCCTGATGGTGGTGACCCTCTATATTTCATTATTTTCATTCAGGAGATCCTTAATAAAAGCCCCTTTGTACCAGAAAATAATTGTCCGAGGGGCCTCCTACTACATTCTCTATAATGCTCTTCATTTCTTTTATATATTAAAAAATGATGAAGAAAAACATTCAAGTAAATCCTATCATCCTTGTGATATTAAATCTTAAATTTTCCCCTCGTGCCTTTTGGAGTTTAATGTTGTGTAATATTCCATCATCAGTATCCCATACTTTGTTAAACCATCCCCAATTACCGAACATTAGGCTCCTTCTGGAATTCTGTATGTGTGTGATCGATTTGATCATTAGAGACAGCACTACAGTTTGTGTAGCTTTTTGCTTCTGTCAGATTATTTCTTTAGTACACATTCCGAGGAGAAAGATTACTGGGTCAGAGGAAGCATATCTTGATGATTCTTGTTATACATTGCCTTAGTTCTTTTGAGAAGAATTATGCTGATTTAACTCAGTGCCTATAGCATTTGAGTCTATCAGTTTCATTGCAGCCTGACCAGATTTAGGGTATTATTTAGTAAGACTAAAATGCTAACTTTTCAAAGTTGCTTTAATTTGCATTTCTTATTACTAGCAGGGATGAACATTTTCCCACACACTCACTTATCAAGTACCATTCATTAAAAATGTTTTAGGTCCACATGTGGGTGCGGGGGGTGGTATGGGTGGGAAACTTCACTTCTCATAGCTGCAGGGCAGATGACAGCTGTGGATGAGTCTGTATTAATAAAACTTGAGTTCTGTGATATAGAGTGACTGCATGTCATATGACCGCCTTTCCCATTAAAAAAAAAAAATAGGTGGTTTTAACTTTTGTGTAACCCAAAAATAAGTAGCCAAAATGGGACTTGTTTGTTTCTTCTGTTGTCCTTATTGAAAGGTTTCAAGGACCTTCTGGAAGGCCCTTCATCCTCCGATCTTTCCGTCTTTCCATTTGTCCACTTTAAGACTTCAGAAGCAAAAGAACGGATGTAAAACTCACGACAGAGTACGCTTCCCTTAACTGCAATCGTGCATTAATTTTCACATGTTCTTCATCATGGGGTTCGGTCTACTGAAAACAGTTGTACAACAGGGCACGTTTTAAGGCCAAATAAATTCACTGCCTGAAAGCGTCTGAGCCCTTTCACTCTGCCAGCCTCCCTGCCCGCAGCTGTCCAGGCTCAAATGCGTAGGATTCAAAGATGACAGAATTAAATGGGAAACAAACTGTATGGGAAACCACGGTTCCAAACTCTCAATTCTCAGGAAAGGTTTCGAAGTCTGTTTTCTGAACATTACGCTAACAAATGCCTTTCCTGCTCACCCGCCCAGTCTCCCCCTCCAGGGAGGCACTCAGCCCAGTGGTTATATAACTGTGACTTGACACCACGGCCAAGGTACAGGAGCCCGGGAGCTCGGTTCACTGAACCATAGCAAGGCGTGCGTTGGTCTCCCCTGTGCTTGCCAGGGAGCAGTGCAGTTAGAGGATAAATAGATGACTTTGAGTTACAGATCAGCTGCACCTAACTCTGTGGCCTGGCCGGGCACTTGAGCTGCTGAAACATGGGAAAGCAAGCCAGGCAGAGTCCTGCCCTGGGGAACTGAAATAAATGGCTCTCAGGTACCACACTGAGCCCAGCATGAGGACCCCGGGCTCGTTCTGGTTTTTCCCCACCAAGAGATAGTAGCCGCAAAGGCATTGCTGACCATAAAACTGCTGGGTTTGCTTGGATGGGCAAGTTGAAGGGGAGGGAGATTCCTTAACACCAATCTTGAAAGCTGCAGGCACCCAAGATGCTGAGTTTGCTCTGATGTGAAGCAGCACTGATGTAACAAGAGAAAAGGATGTGCTCAACTCTCCCCACCCCACCCCGACACAGCCAGCCCAGCTGAGCACCCCACGTACCAGAGCCCCCCATACCTTCTATCTACTTCTGAAGCAGAATAAGATGGGGATATAAACTTAGCTTGCTGAGTCAGAAAGACCCAGATCTCCTCCTGACAGATTTTGTGACCTTCAAGAAGTTAGTTAAGCCCTCTAAGTGTCAGGTTCTTCATCTGTAGAATGGGTACAATAATAGAACCCACCTAATAAGGTTGTCGTGAGGATGAAATGAGATGTGGAACTTGAAAGATTACGTGACCCATGGAGGAGGCAAATAAAAATCAGCTTTTATCACAGCACTTATCTTACCCCCTCCCTTACTAGGCTGGGTGACCCTAGCATGTAGCGACTATATCTGCTTCATCCTGGTACTGCTAGGATCAAGCACATTTCCCAGCACACAGTGGACCCTCTGTAAGCTTGGTGCATGTATGGCTGTGTGGATGCAAGCTGTCTGAGGAAACCTGCCCCATGGATCACAGATGCAGCAGTGTGGGTTTTGTTTCATTTTGTTTTCTTAACTACTTTTTCATTTTAAGTTATTTTGGGGTCAGTAATGTAATTCCTAATTCTGCTCATCTCTAAAGCGAATTGTTTCTTTTTGAGTCCATTTAAATGAAAGTGAGAATGAAGGGTTTCTTGTTTTAAAATAGTTTCTCATGTGAAACATCAAATAAAACTAAATTACTAATTGCACAATGACGCAAGTTAGAGGCAACTACCCGAGGAGCCTGTGCCCAATTCTTTTTTGTTGTTGTTTTGTTGTTGTTACTGTTATTTTTTCTTTTTTATTGAAGTATAGTTGATTTACAATATTGTGTTAGTTTTAGGTGTACATCGTAGTGGTTCAGTTAGTTCTTCCTGATTATATTCATTATAGGTTATTATAAGATATTGAATGTAATTCCCTGTGCTGCACAGTAAATCCTTGTTATCTATCTGTTTTATGTGTAGTGGTTTGTATTTGTTAATCCTAAACTCCTACTTTGTCCCTCCCCCTCCTCTTTCCCCTTTGGTAACCCTGAGTTTGTTTTGCATGTCTGTGAGTCTGTCTCTGTTTTGTATGTAGATTCATTTATATTACTTTTTAGATCCCACACAGAAGTGGCTGTCCGATTCTTTTTAAAGGAATATCTCTCTTGTGTGTTCCCTGACAGGTGATGTAACTCACATGTAGGCGTTCACTGTCTACACTGTGCTCCCTAGACCAGCCCAGTGGTTCCTGGACTTGTCTGCACAACAGAATTGCAAATGCAGCTTTTTAAAAATACCTCTGTCTAGTCCTACTCCTGGAGAAGCATATTCAGTAGGGCTGAAATAGACATGAGAGTTTACAAAAGTTCTCCAGATGGTTGTGATAAGCAGCCAAGGTTGAGATCCACCAGGCTAAACTTTTCCACTCCCAGCACGGCAGCAAATTTCTCTCCCTCTATTTTTCCTTAAATTCCCATATTCACTATGGCTCACCTAAAGCTCTTCCTCCTACCATCTCCCCATGGAACAGACACATTTCATGTGTGTTCTGTGAAGGATGACTGTTGTTGCTTCTGATGGTACTTTCGAGAGATGTATAAAGATTTGCTGGAAACCCCCAAGTGCTTTGGAAAATATGTATCCACATGTTTTTGATGAGGGAAAGCTGAAATCTTAGTGTCACCACCCTCTGAGAGGCAAAACTACTTGGTGCATATGAACTAGAAAGATAATTCCTCCCATGTCTCAGTTAACCATTTCACAATGAAAACAGAAAGGCTATCGGTGCCCATCAGTTTAAGGCAATTCACGGGGAAAATGTAAAACCATGTCAAGGTCATCAGAAGCTCAGACATCTGGGACTGTCTTGAGAAAAACCTTGTCCAGTTTCCCACAAAGTGACCATCAGCTTGGTCTTTGTAAAAGATGTGTGGATTACCAAGATTAGCCAAAACGTTCACAACACAAAACGTATTGGTCTCTTTATCTGTATTCTTCCTACCTATCTATCATCTATCTCCCTATCTATCTGCTTGTGCCAAATGGCATTCCCCTTGTACAATCCAGCTACGGTCTTATATCTCCAGAGCCTGCAGGTCCAAGGTGCTGTGTGCAGGCTGCGTTGAACACGACTTCCATAGCAGAGCGAGGCTAGTAAAACTCGGGGAGTCTTACTAGAGGAAGATGTTGGACAGGCTTTGGCATTTAAATGACCCATTGGTGAGCCTTTGATTTGAGTTTCTTTGAGTTGTGTTGGAGAAAAGCAATCCCTTCTGACCAGAAAACTGAGGGCGGAAATCGGTAGTAGCCGTGCTGAGCTGAGAGATGCTGTTCTGACCAGTGCAGAGAATCAGCTGAGATAGGCTTGGATTCCTGAGCCTGGGACAGGGTTTTCATCAATTTCTGTGAATGAGAAAAGTCACGTGAGCCCTCACTACACACCGGAATCCAAGTTGCTCATCCCTTCACCGACTAAAGTCCATCTGGGCTTGGAACAAATCATTCATCCTCTCCACCTAAATGTTCTCATCTATAAAATGGGGCTAATTCATACCTCACACGGTGTTGGCACGGGGAGTTGATTAATTAATGTTTCCCCTCTGCTTTGAACTTGAAAAGGATTCCCTCGAAGTTGTTATTAAGCCTATACCATTTTTACTTTGAGTTCTGGGGGGTGTCTAAACTGAAACTCAAAGCAAACTGCACAGTTTGCTGCACCCCCAGGGAGAGATAGAATGTAATGAAATTAATGCAAATTCCCTGAACATTGTGTTCTTTTTAAGGCTCTAAATTAGGGATCCTGAAGTAAAAGGAAAAGAAGAGTAGCCACCTTCCATGCGAAGAAGCAGGCAGCAGTTCTTCGAACTGAGAAATTGGAAACTGGGTGGGGGAGGATTTTATTCTTTGGTAAAGGCAGCTGGTTCTCAGAAAATTCCGGTTTTGACCCCTCTGCCATCAAGTCCCCGAAGGAAGCCAAACAGAGGGTCTGCCAGGCAGAGGGTTTACATGTAAGGCATGAAAGCATACTCAGTATAATTTAATTTCTAGTTCTTCTAATTTATCTTGTTGTCACTCAGCAGCCAAACAGCGAAATATAGATGCTGGTCTACAACCAGGTAATTGGCTGTGCTGTGGGGTTAGATTTGACGCCAGAGCAATGCGTGACAGAGAGCACATTCATGAGCAGTGGCTGTTCGGAGCTGGGGGTGTTTAACCCTTCTGATGGAACAGGGGGAGAAAGACGGATCCTTGTGCGTGGGAAAAAAAATCATGATAACCGAATCCCTCTAGAGAACCTTCATAAACAGTAAAGATAACAAGCCTGTGCTCAGCTCTTCAATAGGCGAGATCAAAAAATTATTAGCCACATCGATCCCTGAGCACTGACCATTTCCACCAAATGCAGTTTGAGATAACTGTTTCTTACAGCTACCTGTGATATGTGTATCAATACCAGGCCTGCGCAGTTGCATTATACTTTTCTTGCCGAAGGCTATGGCTTGAGTTTTAAGTCAATTGAGTCTATACAACAGAAGCTCGTATTGGCTATTGGATTAAGCAGCAAGTCGATTTATTTTTCTGGGTTCAATATTCAAGGGTGCAAGCGAGCACGGAGATCTTCCAGATGTGCTTTTGGGAGGCGGTGGTGACCCCACTCACATTGCCGTGGTGCTTTGTAAGCCATTTGAAAGAGCATCTGCACACCCCTTGCTCAGCAGTTCCGTAAGCACCTAGTCTCTCTGTATTGTACTCATTCCCTGTGCTGGTGAAATCGCTGTTGGATTCTTGGTTCTTCGAAGTGGCTATTAGAGGTGTGCACCTAGACTCGGCTGCACCAGGGGCTCTCAGCACCTGGCCTCTCTGAGTAAATGCCTGCTCTGCTGAGTAAGGATATCTACATGAAGGTGCAATCCACCTGGGGGCTGCAGCCCACAGCAATGAGGGGAGGGGATGCAGCTTTAATTTCTCGCCCACAAATGATCAAATTTAGATAGTAGGCTATTTTAGCATCTTAATATTGAGTGGGACTAGGTAGGGTTATGCCATCTTGGGTCTATGCCGTCTTAGGGCTAGAAGTGATGAAGTGGGCACTCATTAAAAATTTGCATTGAATCAAGCTAAACTTGGATGGAGAAACTGAGGCCCAGAGAGGAAAGGTGACTTGTCTAAGGTCACACAGCTGGTCTGTGCCAAGCTGGGTCTTCAACCCAGGTCTCCCTGTATCTAGGCTAGTGAATTTTCTATGATATCATGAGGCTTCTCCTGGTGAAAGAGGAGGTATTTCTGTGTTTAGCTCAGACATATGTATTTCCTCCTGAGCTAATGTTCTGGGTTTGTGTATTTGTTTGTTTGTTTGCTGTTTCAGCTTTTCACTTATGTAATTGGAGTATACGTTTTTAGAGAGGACTAAACTGTGCCAGTGCTTATACTTTGTTTTTGTGTTGTTTGGTTTTGTTTTTGCTACTGCCTTAAAGGGTCTCCAGTGTTTTAGAGTGTGAGAACTGTGTTTAAGAACTGACAATACTCATTCATTCATTTACATAGTAAATATTTACTCACCACATACTGTGAGCCAGGCCCAATTCTAGGTACTAGGAATATATCAACAAACATAAACAAATATCCTTGCCTTTGAGTCGCTTCTATTCCTGCAGGAAGAAGAAAATTAGCAATAAATATAAGAAATAAGGAAATCACACAGTGTGTTAGAAAGGTTAAGAGCTAAGGGAAGGAGGAAAAAGTAGAACAGGTACGGGGGAGACAGGTTGCCGGTTTAAGTAGGGTGGTCAGAATAGGTTGGCATCAATCCAGAGACAGTGATTGCACTGCTCTTGATACAGTCTCTGGACAGTGGTTGGTGCAGATTATGATTCAGAGGCTTTTTACAATACCTCTACTTCCCCCAACCAGATCCAGGCCCCAGGCTTTGAGAAGCCCAGACCTTGTCTCTGCCTTTTACATCCATGGCTTGATTGCAAACTTTAGGCTGGGGATCTAGGCTCTGCTCTCTCAGTTTGGTTCGCTTAATTTAAAAGGAGCAGAGAAAGCACATGTATGTCAAGAAAGCAGGGTTGTGAAGTGTTTGATGCTCCCTCTTTTCTTTCTTCCCAGCACTCATCTCTTGGCTGGTGCTCCTAGCTTCTCAGCCTGTCACTCTCCACCTGGCAGTCTTTGGCATCTACGAAGGCCAGGACAGAGTTGCCCTGCTCTATTTTCCTCCTCTAGAAGACCTTATTAGGACATTACCTAGCCATCGGGCAGACTCCTTTGAGATGAAGGGGATGTGGGTAATACACTGTAACATATCCCTCCTGAGTTATATTTGCATTTGAACAATAATAACAATAGCAAACACATACATCCCTTTTGATGTAGGCCAGGTAGTGTTCTCAGCATTTTAGAATACTAAATCGTTTAATACTCAAACCATATAAGAAAGAGGCTCTAATTATCCTCATTTTACACTTAATGAGACTGAGGCACAGAATAACTTGCCCAAAGTCACACTGCTTTTATGTAGTGGAGCTGAGATTTAAACCCCTGAAGTTTAGGCTTATTCACTGCCTTAACCTAGGAAGGTAAATGTCAATAGAATTCAGCTCCCATTGTCAACTCTAGCGGATTCGTGGTGACTGCTTGAAGTATGGGAAATGGGAAAGTTCTGTGATTGATTAGCAATGTCTGGCGTGGGTTCAGGATGGGGGAATTCATGGTGTCCACGGTGAGGATTCCTTAACTCAGAGGAGTACTGGAGAGTCAGGCCTAGGGCATGGCCAATGAGGGAGGTGCTTAGGGGCCGGTCCCTATTAAATCATATTGCAACGTCAATTGTCTAATTTACCAGCTGAATTTGATTCTGTTCACTTATTGTGAACTTTTTTTTTTTTTTTTCCCATGAGAGCGGGACGTGTGAGGTTGGAAATGCAGCGGACACAGTCTGAAGCGCATCCAAGGAAAGTGTCAGGGGATGGAGAGGAGGGCAGGGGTATGGGGGTGGTGGAGAGGCTTGCTCCTGAAAGCTGGCTGTGAGTCCCTTCACCTCAAGCCGGTGGATGATCACAATATCCTGGGCGCTGTCTGAACTCACGTCTCCCTGAGCCAGCAAAATACCTTCCCCTTCAACAAAGTTTCAGGTTCCCATCGAATTACCGATAAGCGCTAAGCCACAGAATTTGAGGTTGAACTAGTTCACACACAGGCACTGCTGACATCTACAGATCTGACGCCGCCCCCGGCACTTAGGGATGGAAGACATGGAGTCAAAGGGTCGAAGGAGTAGAAGCCCAAAGCAGGGGACATTTTCCCTGCCACGTTGTACTCCGCAATGCCCCAGCCGGGAAAGGACGCGGGTGCTGCGCGAGATCATTCTTCTATGTCAGTAATTTTAAACCTAAAGAGGTTTGATGTCCCATAAGCATATTCATCTTTCCATGTTTATTCAATTAAGCCCTCCATGAATCTGCAACAACATACTGTTCATTAATAGGAAAAGAGACCATTGTTTCCCCCCGGGGAATATGTTGGCTCAGATCTGTTCCAGCGTAGGCACAAATGAAGTGTGTGTGTATGTGTGTGTGTTTGTGTACACGCGTGCCTTGAATAGGGGCAATAAGGGAGGGATGAAGAACAGAGAAGGAAAGGAGGAAAAGAGGTCTTCGAGCTTAGAAGAAAAATATCCAAGAGGAGTTTTTAATCAGAACTAAATCTAAGTACTCCTGGTGGAGTGCCTTGCAAGATACTAGTTTTTATAGGGAGAAAAACAAACATGGAATTGTAGTGTCTCCACAGGAAGAAAATTGCAGATCTGTTCAGGAGAACCCCCATGCAAATCTGAAAACAGCTTACGTATAGGAAAATCAGTTTTTTCCTTCCAGCAACATTAACATAGTCAAACAACTGAAGAGAGAATTCTATTAACGAAGTCAGTCCCATCAAGTTAAAGCCTAGTAATGCTGCCATCGGGGCTCAGTAGGGAATCTAATCACTTGCAGCTTGGACCAGAATAATGTGGAAACCCCATTCGTTTAAGAGTCATGTTACTACAGATGCCGAAGGCAGATCCAGTGAGGACAACTGAAGGAAGCTTAAGAGAGAAGGATTGAAAGCAGAAAGAAGAGGGTAAAGATATTTTGGCAGCCATGTGATTCATAGGTGAGAAACCTTAGAGGTGTGGGGTGTCTCAGACACCCCTGTTTCAGGACAACACACTTTATTCAGAGAATGTTACAGTAACAGACTCAAAATATCAGTCACAAAGGAAGTTGAGGAAATGTGTTGAGTAATCATGAATTGATACTACAATTACCCTAAATTTTCCAGTTTCCAGTTAAAGCCAATGGTTGTTTTGTAATAAAATCTAAGGAACATGGTTATCATGTGGGTTTAACAAAGAGAGAGCTTTAGTCCTCAATTCTTATGCTGTGCTTCAGGATGAAAAAAAGATTACCATGGGAGGCGACAGACTAGAACACTTAGAGACTGTAAGTGACTTCCGTCCACTCAGAAATACTAGTGACAGTTGTGGTGTGTCTCAGGACTTCAGTGTAAAGAAAGACGAAGGCCGTGAGATATTTGAGTGACCTAGATATGGGTATATCCATTGGAATTCTCAAGTGCAGCTAAGACTGGTAATTACTCAGAGCAGCAAGCTAAGTCGGGAAACCAGAGAGGGGCTTTCTCTCTTCTAGGAGTAAACTCTACTAGTAGAAGCAGAAATACCAACCACCATGTGAGCAGGAGTCTTTAGAAAGGCATGTCTGGCGATTTCCCTAGCCTTCTAGTGGTTAAGACTCCACACTTCCAATGCAGGGGACACGGGTTCAATCCCTGCTCAGGGAACTAAGATCCCACGTGCTGTGCAGCATGGCCAAAAAATAAAACAAAATGATCCATTCTTTAAAAAAAAAAAAAAAAAAAAAAGGCGTGTCTGGTAGCTGGTGGAGGATCCAAGAAGGAGATTGGCCTCCTGTGATCCTTATGAGATCTTTGATGATGGCCTTTCAGACTTAAGCAATTTCCAGTAAATGGCTCCTAGATGAAGACGTTCTCAGATGAAGACATCATGAAATGGGACAGCACATCTGAGGGTGAATGTTAAGGCTGACCTTGACATTGATAAGCACTATAGAGACTCACCCGACCCATGTACTCTGATAAAAGCTAATTCATCCAGAGCAGTAACAGAATTAAGCTCCCTGGGGTATAAAGCAGGGAACTGCCCTATTAGGAATCTCCAGAAGCCATGGCTATGGGTATCAGCCAGCCCCTCAGTCTGAGTCAGGCCAGAGGTACACACCATCATGAAAG
The DNA here is from genome assembly GCF_964341445.2 of Mesoplodon mirus. Taxonomy (NCBI): domain Eukaryota; kingdom Metazoa; phylum Chordata; class Mammalia; order Artiodactyla; family Ziphiidae; genus Mesoplodon; species Mesoplodon mirus. The sequence goes on along the minus strand of NC_138979.1, from coordinate 51,384,324 downwards.
GGCCTTTCAGCCGTGTGGTCTTGTCGTTGCTGCTGAATGCTCCTGATTTATGCCTCCCCAGATGGCTACACAATATTTTGTAAGCAATTAGTATCTTAAACCGAAGAGAAAAGATGTGAAATAGGTACAGCTATCATCAAGTCTTTATGACACACCACATAAATGCCTGAGCACACCCCTAAAAAAAAAAAAAAAAAAAGACCTCTTGGCCTCTGCACTGGGGAAGCCTCCCTATCTAGACAGGGTAGTGTCAAGTCTGGTGGGGCAGTTGCTCTGAATGTTTGCAGAGTAGAGACTGACCTGGCCTTCCTTGACTCTTTATGCTCTTATCAATTCAATGGCCAGAAGTTGGCCTCGTTGGCCTTTTATTTAACTACATTTGCTCCTTCGTGACCAGTTTTGAAACGCTTGTTAGCAGTGGCGTTTTTTCTTCAAAAGACAGAGGCAATGGGTGGGAGAAAACTGCAGCCTCTGTGCCCTCCCCTGCCCTCCACCACCCACCCCTGAGGTGCGCCCGTGACCCTGGGGCCCTGCAGTGCACTGTCTGAGAAGCTCTAGCAGGACAGAAAAGCTGACTGCCTGAGTTCCTGAGCTTGTCTTGACTCTGCTGCCGCTGTGAAATGAGTTCTTTCTCATTTCTCTTTCTTCAAAATAAAGAGTTCTCTTACTCTTTCCTGAAAATATTATTTCTTCCCCTCCATTTCCACCTCTTTTGGAACCAGATCTCAATAGATACCCAGGATATTATTTACTGAAGCAGATTTCAAAGTACATTGATAGAGTACATAGTTAATTGTAGCCATGTAATTTTTTTTTTTTTTTTTTTGGCTGCATTGGGCCTTCATTGCTGCACACGGGCTTTCTCTAGTTACAGTGAGCGGGGGCTACTCTTTGTTGCGGTGCGTGGGCTTCTCATTGCGGTGGCTTCCCTTGTTACGGAGCACGGGTTCTAGGTGCACAGGCTTCAGTAGTTGTGGCTCGCGGACTCTAGAGCGCAGGCTCAGTAGTTGTGGCGCACGGGCTTAGCTGCTCTGCGGCACGTGGGATCATTCTCGGACCAGGGCTTGAACCCATGTCCTCTGCATTGGCAGGCGGATTCTTAACCATTGTGCCACCAGGGAAGTCCTGTAGCCATGTAATTTATGAAGTTGATGACTGTGGTTATGTCATCATATAAGAGAATATTCCTCTTTTTAGGAAACACACTGAAGTATTTAGGGCTCAAGGAGCATGTTGTATATACCTTATCCTCAGACAATTCATAGAACAAATTATGTATATCCATTTAGAAAGAGAAATAGAGGGAGAGAGAAAAAAATGTTTTAAGTAAATCACTGTGAATAATAAAGCCAAAACTCAGTGTATCAAGAATATCATTCTTCAGGTCAAAATTCACCATAGATATTTAAAGCCAAGAGCCCACCTGAAAGCTCGTGGCTTTCTGTGCTGCAGCTTTCATAGACTTGTCACAATGGATCAAGGCTTCATTCCCACTGAAACTTCAGATGCAAATGTGCTGTCAGGGAGCAATGAAGAGCCTCTTCCTCAGAGGCCGGGAGAGTCTGGATCTCCCATTTTAGTCCAGGAAAACTAAATGGCACTGCCAACCCCAAATATGTAATGATTCACCCCATGGTAATAAAGCAGCCTTGGAAAACTCCCTAGAGGGACTAATCTTAATCAGCAATTAAGATAAAGTCAGGGCACATGCTAATCCAGGGCTTAATCGAAGACATTTTAATGTACTGCTGTGATGTGGCTGTAAGACTGGGTTTCCACTCACTGAGCCTGGAATGTGGATGTGAGGAGGAGGGCTGCAGTGGAGGGACAGCCTGCCCATCCAACAGCTTCAGGAGGTTTTGCAAGAGCACTGGACAGTCATGGCTTGGCTGCCCCGTGGATGGCTCACGCTGCTGTTATGGCTCCCAGGTAAACGAAAGCCCCGCTGTCTTTACAGCAATGCAACCAGAGCAAAAAGGGAAAGTAAGTTACTAAGAAGATGTATGGGTCACTTCTTACCTGGCTACCCTGTTCTGACAGCCTTGATTCTTGAGATGATCAACAGCTCCCACGAGGTGTGGAGACCTATATGAATACAAGGAAAAGCAAAATCGAAAAATGAAAACAATGTAAAACAGTTTTCAGAGAAAGTTAAAGCCAGTGTTATTGTCCTTCCTAGTATTTCCTTTTCTGCGTATTTCTAAATCCAGATCATCATGCGATATAGTTTCTAAGTGTAAATTCCCAGGGACTATGGCATAGGCCCCTAGCTTAGCCAGAGAATCTTGACACATGCTCTCCAGCTGGTTTTCTCTCCCCTTGTGTCATTTTAAGTCCCATCTTGTCAATCGTGATTTGAAGATTTGATGCTGACATTAGCCCGGAAATCCTCGTGAGAAACCCAAACATCCAGTTTAAACAGTATACACTTTGGAGAAGTTTTTTCTGTGTTCTTATCCTCATCACTAAGTGCACTCCAGACACCCCATGCTACCTATCTTTTTCCAAGATCACATGTATCCTCAGGACCCTAGGAGGGAGGTTGAGTACTAGGCTCTTCTCCCAGGTAAGGTATCTGACATTGAAAGAGCTCAAGTGCCTTGTCCACAGAAGAAGAGGTTTTGCATTCTTTACTCACGTGCCCAGGAGAAATGGATCTGGCCGTGAAACTTTTAATCAGGTCTGTGGCCAAATGCATGTTTGAAGGCTTCCCGTGTGCCCACTGGCTCACATTGTGGAGGGGGCACTGTGCCTTCCCTCCATGCGAGAAACCAAGTAAGGGAAAGTGGAAGCTGCAGGAGAGAGGGGCTCAGTGACAATCAGCAGTCACCTTTGAAACCAGTAGGTATCTGGTGAGCACTGACCACGTGAAAGGCCTAGGGCTGCACCCTATGAAGCGCAGAAAAAGGTTGTAAAGGTAGGGCCACTTCCACGCAGGAGCTTGTGCCTTCATGGAAACAGTATAATATACAGGGGAGATGACCACCCACGCTCCTTGGCAGTGTGTGAGAGGTCCAGAGAGAAAGAGCTGGATGATCTAAATGGAGCAAGAGGTTACTTTTGGCTGGGTGTTCCAGGAAGGCTTCTCGGAGGAGGAGCATTTGAGTAATCCAGGGAGAGGGAAGGAAAGGAAGCTTTCTGGAGCGGAAAATAACCCAAACTCAGAGGCCGGTAAATGGGGCACAGGATTGGAGGAGGGAGGAGAGGTCAGATATAGGAGGAAAGAAGGCAGAGAGAAGAGGGTCAGAGTCAGCGTATGGAGGAAGGACCCAGACGTCCTGGTTTAAGAGTTGAGGCCTGTCCTCTTAACACACTGCAGATGGGGTTGCCAGGTTTAGAAAAACACACAAAGCAAAACAGAGCATCTAGTTAGCTTTGAACTTTAGGTGAACAAAGAATAATTTTTATGTCTCAAATATTGCAGCATGGGACATACTTATAGAAAAATTATCCATTATTTATCTAAAATTCAGATATAACTGGTGTCCTGTATCTTATCGGATCACCCTAACTGTTTTGGAATAGAAGAGCCCCATGGGGCCTCCCTGGTGGCGCAGTGGTTGAGAGTCCGCCTGCCGATGCAGGGGATACGGGTTCGTGCCCCGGTCTGGGAGGATCCCATATGCCGCGGAGCGGCTGGGCCCGTGAGCCATGGCCGCTGGGCCTGCGCGTCCGGAGCCTGTGCTCCGCAGCGGGAGAGGCCACAACAGTGAGAGGCCCGCATACCGCAAAAAGAAAAAAAAAAAAAAAAGAGCCCCATGAAGATAAACCTCTTCCAAAAAGAAGGCTGAAAATCAAATATAAAGACCTGAGGTATTATGAAACCTTACTCACCATATGTGTTCATTTATGGGAAAGCTCAGTGGAAATCTCACGCCCCATCTAAGGGGCTCCCTGTAGGTGAAATGCATGAATTACCTGGTTATTAGACATGAGCTTAACACTTACCATGAATTCAACAATGTCACCAATGAAGCGTTTGTCCCTAGGAAGGCTGATTAGTGTCGAGCTGGATTGGGCTTTGAAACCATCGTTTCTTAGAAACCCCTGACTTCTAGGCTTTTTCCTCCTGCCTGTGTGTGCTGGACATTTAAGAAAAAAGGAGATCAGATATAATAGGCATGACACAAAAAGCATGATAGGAAAACAATATTGGACCACAACAGTTTTCATTAAAATCTTTTTTTCTCCAAGAACGTAAGTAATGTATTTTTGGAACGTTTGTAGTTTTTAGGATATTAATGGGCAGCATTCAGAAACAAAAAGCCCCTTAACGGAGGTGTAAATTGTGCCTTTTAAAATGACTTTTCTTTCCTACCCTGGTACCCACAGTAATGAACACTCCTACCCAATCAAAATATGAAAACAAAATTGGAGCTGTGTCAGCATCTTGGCTGCAAATAAAACTCAAAAAACAGGTTATAGCACATGCTAGGAATACAAAATAAGGTTAGAAATAATGCTTCAGCTGTGAGTTCTTCAGGCTGTGGAAATAATAGAGCATAATTTAGTAGAGGGGAACTAGGGAGTCAGCATACACAGGAAAAATGAAAGAAGCAAGAAAAATGCAGGGGGTAGGAAACAGTTGGAAGAAATTTGAAGAGGACACTGGGTGGCTTATCATTAGAGGAGAAGAAGAAGAAAGGCCCAGCCTCATCAGAGAAGGCCCGGGAGGATAGAGGCCAGACTGGTTGAGTTTTATATAAACTGCTCTTAGTGAGTTTTCGAGGTGATTCTAAAGGACCTCAGACTTCAGAGTCAAACTAATAGCGTTAGGGTTTATACCATCAGTATACGAGTCCCGACAAGACCAGAAAGAAAGAATCCACTTTTTCTGACCTGGTGACTAGAACATTCGAGAACATCTCTTAGACGAATAGAGCTATTAATTCTGTTCGTCTAGGATTATCCCCTAAACCCTAACCAAATTTGTAGAGCCACTCTGTAATTATCTTGGTTTATAGATTCAGATATCAGCTCACCATGTTCAACGGAATGGATTTTTTTTCTTTTCTTTTTGCAACTTCACCAAGATATTAGTGGTCCAGATTCCCCCCTCCCCCCTCCCACCCCCGCCAAGAGCGCCTGACCCTGGTGAATAAAGAAACAAAATAGTTAGCAGGTTTTCTGCTTCATATTGTACTTGCAAAGAGCTTATCAAGACAGTTATCTTAAATAGCAGTTTGCACATTTACTTTCATTCCAACTCAATTAAAGAGTATTTTTCTTAACAAATATTGATCATGGAAGTTAATTTCCCTTTGTACTTTACTTCCTGGCACTAACAGTTAAGAATCTGTTACTAAGGGAAAGTGGTGGACTTTCTTTACCCTCCCTTCACAACAGGAAAAATAATTCAAAAAACTGTGATCTCTGCCATACACCAATCCATCATACATCCACTGACACAGAGGGTATCAGTGGCCTGGTGATGATGATGACCATAGTTTCTCAGGCTACGTTCACTGTTCACATTTTAGGAATAACCACACCTGCAGTGCACATTCAGTGAAGCTTTGCTCAGGATGGGGAACAAAAACATGCCGATTAAAACCCCCTCAAGGTACTACCGCTTCTCCTCCGTATCCTATCTTGAAATAATCATTTTGTGAGAAGACGTGTTTCTCACCTTTAATAATTCATTGCCAGGTCAACACTTCCGTCCTGCGTGGTCATTCCTCTCTCATTGTCTGCTTGTGATGAGTTCATTAGGAAGAAGAAAACTCCATTTTATCAGGCCAGCCTTCCTTCTTTGTGCACCTGCTCTTAATTTTACCACTTATTTATGAGTCGGGCGTGAGATGAGATGGCGTTTAAGCTTTGGCCTCTGGTTTAGTTTATTCCACACTTATGCTACTCCATATTATTTAATGAGGCCTTTAGTGGTTACCTGTCGAGACAATTATTTTACATGTTCAAAAATAGTATGGGAGTAGAGAATCAAATTGGGAAGGTCAGTTGAGGCCAATGATTTGGAGGGAAATCAGTGTATATCCAGAGTTTCCCATACCCCATGTGAGAAAGAGGCGTTCAGCCAGCCCTCGGTTCACATCTGGGCACACCTGCCATCCCTTCAGGTATTTTCACAGGCTCTTGGTAGCACTGGTCATTTCCTGATTGAGTTTACAGCCGCGTCACGATCCTGCAGGGCACATATGCCAGTTCCTCATTACCCGTATGGTACCCAGCAAGTTTCTAATGTGTTTCCATTTTGAAGCCGCTCGATGAACTTATCTGGGTATTCAAAGCAGTGAGTGTGTTCAGCCATCTGGCACCAGGGGAGTGAGTGGCAGTCGTGTTAAGCGTTGAATATGGAGGATAAGTACAGGTGCAGTAATGGGGCAGGAGAAAACAAACTAAAACATACATGGAATGTACTGTTGACCCTTCTTAGTTAATTTCACTTCCCCAAGGAGACCTTGACAGGTGTATGGTTCAGATCCTTCACTCCATAGACCACCCTGAGTTGAATACGTACTGTTTGTCAGGCACCTGTGCTCAGCATGTGGGATGCAGTGATGAATGAGATACGGTCCTGCACTTAAGGACCTGACGGTCATCTGTGAGGAGACTTTGACCTTCCACCATGGGACACTTAAGTAAGAATGGAGGCTACAAGAGCTCCAAGGTCAGGATGACTGATTCAGGTGTTCATGAAAACCTTCACAAAGGAACTGACAATTAAACTGGGTTTTGCAGGATGGGGAGGCATTTCCAGGTCCAGAAGGAAAGGTAAGGAGAGAGCATTCAAGGCAGAGGGAAAAGCCTATGGAAAGGCAAGAAGTGACAAAATGATCTAGACTATCTGGGGTATAGTGAGAAGTTCAGCGTGTCTGAACCAGAGCATCACTGAGTGAGAGTGGGAGAGGAGAGGGTGGGTCCAGGAGCTCTTGGTACACCCTTCCCAGGAACTTTCCTACACTGCTAATTGGAAAGAAGGATGCTTCAGAGCTAATGGCTCTAGTTCCAACACCCAACTCTTCAGTCAGCAGCTGTGTGAAATACTGCAAGTTACTTAAGAGCAGAGAGCCTCAGTTTTTCCTCGTGTAAAATAATGGGTGTTAGAATCCTAGCCTTGTAGATGTGTTGGGACAATCAAATGAGATGACATCTCTTAAACGCCTGCTGGTGTCCCCCAAATATGCCATTTGTCATTATCTGCCTTTGTATGTGTCCTTATCACGGGTCACAAACTCAAAAGACCAGTGGCCCAGCAGGTAAGGTAAAGATAACAAGAGATCCACATCTAAGGTGCTTAATGTCATCTGTCGCTCACCTGAGTTGAGAGAGAACATCTGAAACAGGCCACATGCAGGGAGAAAGCCCTGTGCAATCACATCTTCCAATTTTCCAGGAGAATCTGGAAGTACAGATATCTAACTAAAATTTCCCAACTTTTCTACTTTAGCTGCTAATCCAAATTTAAAACACAGTGCAAGCAAAACAGTTCTGTGGGCCATACATGACCTGTGGGCTGCCAGTTTATGGTCTTTGATATCTGTCTCCTCTCTCCCACCACATTACAGGCTCCTACAGGGCAAGGGCTGTGGTTGTTAATGATTTGTATCAGGGTTGGCTCATGGCGGCTGCTCCGTGGCTGGAGAGCTCAGACTGGAGCCACGTACAGACATCGGCACCGGGGCGAGGAAAAGCCAGCCAACAAGTGAGGTGTTCAAAAGTGCAGAATTCAAAGGGTGACCCAGTGCCATAGCACAAGGCCAGGAATGAAAAACTTTTAAAACTCGGCCCCAGCAAGAAGCTCCTGGGAGAGGAGCCGATTCTTGGGAAAAAAAAAAAAATGCGCAGTCTGTGAAGGGCAAAGTTTGACCATCTATTAAACAGCAAGTTACAATAGGCAAGTGTGGAGATCACAGAAGCTGGGATTAATGTACACACATCTATACAGGGAACTTTGATGCTTTCAAATGCCTGCTCGCCATCTGAAAATCAGGCAGCAGCCATCGCCTACATATTTCACAGCAGTCTACCTGTCTGGGTGTTTGGGCTTGACAGCAGGAAGCTCTTTGAAATGAGGCTGAGGCATTTCAAACACTTCTGCTTGAATATCCAGTTTGTATATTCTGCTGATGGCTTTTTAAATTTTTTTATTTCATTTTATTTTATTTTATTTTTTACTAATTTTGGACTTGCTTATGAAGTCAGAAGTCTGCAAAAGAACAAATTACAAAGCTAAGATACCTTTGACGATCTCACATCAGTAATCAGATACAGACTCCCACGCTCACACACAATCCCGGGTAACGAGGAAGGAAAGAAGTTTTATTCACAGATCAGAACTATTTTCAACAACAGCCCAGTAAAAAGTGCCAAATGTTTGAACCAATTGACTCCTGCCCAGATAATTTCATTATGGTTTAGGCAGGGATGTTTATGACTTTCCATGAGTAATAAATAATTTAGAAGCCATTCATTAAAACCTTCTAAATTACAGACACTGCAGGCAAATCCCTTCTTTTAAGAAGGAGAGGATGACCTGAAAATTGGTCCCCTGTCTCTTGTTTTCTTGCCTTTGTTTTTTTCCCTTATTTTCTTACTAGTGAAGAAAAACACCAGCATTAGGTTTACAATCCCATGGTATAGGTGAAAGTGAAGCTGGGACACACTGGCCTGGTGAGATGCTGGGGGGAAATCTGAAGATTTTAATTTTTATTCTCAGGTGCACACATTTCTTGTTCATCCTTCTCTTCTCGTGTTTAAAAGGAGGGGCTGATGTCCTGACTGAGATGGAGAATGTGAAGATTTGCATTAGGGAGGTTTTGTGACTCGGGTATTCAAAGCTGCCACACAGGAGACAAAAAATAGGATCCTCATCCGCATCATGATGGAGGTGTGGTGGCTTGCCTCTCTCTTCTGCCACATTGCAAGGCCTTGATTGTGGGGTGTGGGAATCTTACACAAGACCTAACCAAGCCAGAGAGGATTAGTTTTAATTTCATTCAAAAACTTAAGTAGGAGAAAAGGTTGTCAGTGCCCTAGGACAATACTTAGGAACCAGTAGAAGTAGGTATGAGAGTTTGGAGAATGACAGGAAGACCCCGATTCTAAGTGGATCTCAAGCGCTCCCAGGCCAAACTCGGTAGGTACACATGAAATTAATTTTCACTGGGTTCGGTGAGGGATCTCGGGAGCAGGGAGTACTAGTTCAGCCCATAGATACTAAAGGTAAGAGACCAAACTGTTAACTTGGTTCTCCCATTTCACAAATAGCCAGTATCAGCAAGAGAGAGAGGAATTAGAAATGTGCTGTAGATTCTAGGGTCTTCCCATCTCTGTCCCTAATGTAAGCATTTCTGATTTCCACTGTTTTGTCACCCATATTGAAATATAACACCAACATTCCCATTCAGATGGAATCAAGGCAACACGGGATGCTGTCTTTTGCGGTAACAATCTCTAGGCTGCCCTCCTTTCACTGAGGCAAGCCACCGAGAGGGCACGCTTCTGGTTCCAGGCACAGAAGCCCTCTCAGCTACATGATGAACACGTTTTTTAAGATGTCCTTTTTGTGGTTTCTTAAATGACAAGGGATTTTAAGCACAACATGATCAAGGGGCACAATCATAAAGTAACGTTCTTGGGAAGGAAGGTATTTTATGTGAGCAGGAGTGTCAAAGCGGAGCTTTATCAATGAGTGGAATTTCCTGTATGTTAAAAGATAAATGAATTAGTAACTCAGGGTAATTTTTAAAAATACATATCCAGATGAAAGCTTGGATAAGTTTGATCCCTTTTAGCCAATGAAGTATGATCTCTAATTAGGTTTCCATGCAGACGGTGCAGGCTTGGAGTACATTTCTGAATCTACTTGACCTTTTCAGCTGGAGAAGCCAAATGATTTCCATTCCATGCTCTTTAATTCTGGAGGAATTTCTAATTTGTTGCCAGAGATAAAAAATTGACTCCAAACAGGAAAGTGTTTTAAATAATCCAGAGTCCCATTTATTGAATATTAAAATCTGAGAGCTGGGAGAACCCTAAGAGATGGCTTTATTCACTCCCCTTATTTTACTGATAATAAAACTGAGGACCAGAGAAAATCAAAGACTGGGCCAAGGTCACTCAGGGACATAGGACCCAGGACTAGAACCCAGCTCTCCTGCTTCTCACCCCAGACTCCCTGAGCAGCTGCTTTCTCATCTGCCTGCCAGCCTTTCTGGAGTGATCCATATCGCTGCTGAATCAAAGGTCCCTCACTGAACTCCAGCATCAGGCCTGTTTTGGGAAACTTCCATGGGCCAGCACCTACCCTCTTGCCTTTCTTAATTTCTTTTGGAAATTCTCTATTCTCTCACCTTATTAATGTTAAAACAAAACGGGTTCTTTTATTGCCACAGGCGGCAGGAAAGTGAACTTCTTGATGGAGGGAAGTGTCTTCCCTAGTGAGAGCAAGTAAATTAGTTCTGAGGTCCTCTCACTCACTGTAACTGTAATGAGAGAGACACCAGCCCTTCTTCATTAATGAGATGCCATCACAAAGGGAGCAGCCTCGGAAAGCCTTTGGGGAGGGGGGTGGCTGGGGGAGAGTGGTGATTGGCACTGGAGCGAGAAGGTAGGGAGCGGAAAAGAAAAGCCATCCGAGGTGGGAAACACACGTGGATGATCTAGAATTGGAGGGGCAGGTCCAGTGGGAGCTGGTGGTGTTCCTGAATGGTCCCATCTGTGTAGTTTATGGGAAACATCTCCGAAACGGAGCAGGAGAACCGGGGAGCTACCATCTGGCCTGTGTCCCCCCGCACATGCTTCCCGAGGCAAGGTTCTGATCACGCTAAGTATGTCCCACATGGGGACCCGTAGTCCTGGTGCCACTTGGGGCTGGTTAACGATGGGCTGTCTCGGAAGGTTGGTAGCAGCGTATCTTGTCTCTCCTCTGCCTCGGAAATTGTCAAGAGTTTTAACATACTGTGGAACCTCCTAAACTTTGAAAAAGAAACTTTCCTTAAAAAAAAAAATGCTAAGGACTTCGATGCTGAGGGAGTCTCTTCCTTGCACGAAATAATTTCCCTGGTAGGAGACCCTGGACTTAAATTTACCCGAGGACCAGTTAACCCAGGGCAGGGGAAGCATCTAAGTCTGATTTGTTCAGTTCTCACCATCAAAAAGTGGTTTGGGAGTAAGTCCTGCCCCTGGCAAGACGATGCTATCTTTCCCCCTTAGCTGCCCAGAACAGCGTTCACCACACTGTCGAGACAGTTTGCGGAAAATATCTGTGCGAAGTCTCCTAACTCAGTTTTCAACATCCGTAGCCTGCTTTTGCTTTGGTAGGTTGGTAAAATTCTGTGCATTTCGGAAATGAATAGAACTTCCATTTGGAATTAAATGTCCTTTTTTTCCTCCAGTTGTTTTTTTCCCTCAAAACATTTATTTTTTATGAATATGGGTCTCTCTGAAGGTTAAGAGACTTTCAGCGCTCAAAACAACTTAATAAAATGGCTGAGCACACAATTAGGCATGCTTATGTCCTTCAAGAATCAGGTAGCGGAAGTTCTAATTGGCAAAGCAGCATTTTGAATGTCATTTTCTAAACCCATTAGACCATGTATAACAGAGAGAGGAGAAGCAGCAGCACTTTACAAAATACCAGTAGTGTCTCTCTTAGAGACACAATTTTAGGGTAGCAGTTAGCTGGTATTGAATTTTTAGATGTTGCGAAAAACATAGCTACAAAGCCACAATCGCTTCAAGCAAAAAGACATTCATTTAGATCGTATGCACGCTCACCTATTCATAGTAATGGGAGTAACTGTATGCTAGCAAGCTGGAAACACTTCTTCACGGTGTGTGTGTGTGTGTGTGTGCGTGTGCGTGCGCGCCCGTGTGCACGCCCCTCATTGCATTTAGCCCTTTGGAAAATCTGACGAGGCTCACCTAGGAATTCCATTCCTTGTTGAAGGCCAACAGGAGAAATCTGTGGAAAATAAAGATGCATAAAGCCAACTACGTTTTATTTTTTGAAGTTTTGTTTCTGCTAGAAACCTGTTTTTCAAAAACTTACTTTCCAAAGCCTTATGTATGTATTTTTGTCTTAAGTTTTAGACGCTTGGGTTTTTAAAGATAAAATCCTTGAAGATGTTTTGGCTTAATTTGTTTTCAAAAGTGCCCATGAACTTGATTTCCAAGGACTAGATGTATTCTCTTCATTACCAACCACTGTGGTTTTCAAGGAGGGAGAAACTCAACTTGTGATTGACTTGAGTGCAGTAGTCACGTCCTCCTGGGTTTTAGGACCATTTGAAACTAAGCAAAGCACAAGTGTGTCACCTGACTCTGAATATTTAAAAAAATAATTTTGTCAGCTTTGTCAAACCAAATTTCTCATATAGTGATTTGACTGTAATTAGAGGCATCAGTAGATGGTTATGGGAAAAGGGTAGAAGCCTGCCCAAAAAGTGGTTCATAGGAAAATGAGGGAATTTCAGTTTGACCTACTCAGGCATACTGTGGAATGGATATTTCTCCAGGCTGATAAGTGAACCATTTTTGCAGAGATTAGTAGTAGTAGTACTGGCAAGAGCTTGAAAGCAGAGGAGGCCTGGGATAGAACATTATTTCTTTTAATATTGTAAGAGAATATTGCCCAGCACTTTCTTAACTAGTACCCCTAGTGAACTGGCTCTTCCACACATTTACCAGAAAATAATTGATGTTTGTAATGCTCACCCTTAGGCACTACAGGATCCCAAAGTGCCTTTTGAATCATCAAAGAATGATTCATTGCGTTCTGGGTGGTCTTTTTGTTGAGTGTATTTTATTGTATACTAATCCCTTTGAAAATTGGTAACACATTTATGACAGGTACCAGAGGTGTGCAATCAAGAGCACGCAGCCATAGCTGGCGAGTGGGAAGTGTCTTTGGTATACAGGCTGAGTGCTCCCCGCCACATCCTCCATCCCACTGCCTCGGAGGAGGTGATACTGCCCAGGGAAGCTGCAGATGGGTCTCTGTGAAGGTTTCCATTCAGCTCCCCGTCCGTCCTCCTTTTCCTGCATAGCTTGCTAGCTGGAGCCCACATGCAAACAGAATTCCATATTCCCACCTCTCCCTGTTCCCAAAAGGAGAAGGGCCAGAAACTTGGGGCAGCATGTATTAGGTTGAACAGTGTGAAAATGCTGATATTTGACCACTTTCTGTCTACAAAAGCAGTGACTTCAAATGGCCAATTTCAGTGATTATAAATATCAGGTGCCTGTTTGTAGTTGTGTCTGTGTGTGTAGATATGCATATATCATTCAATTACTCAGAAGACGCAATTAACAAGAGCACCAAAGTTCGACCAGACAACACAATTTGCTGCCCCCTGCTTTGTTAAGTAAATGATTTTTCCTTCTGTGCTGTTCTGTAGCCATTCCAGGAACGGAACCCCAGCGTATCTCGGCACTGCTATGTATTAGGTGAAAATGGCCTTCCTATTTCCTGGTATGCTCTGTTTATATTTTAATGCTGTTTACCAATGGAATACTCTATAAATATTCATATAGTGTCTGTACAAAGGAAAGGCTCTGAAGAGCTGTTTATTAACAAGCTCCCTCAAGTCGGGGTAACTATGGGAGAGAGGGCTTTAATCCATCCTCGTGAAGTCCTTGCACAAAAATGGCTCTACCCTCTTTGCACATAATGTTGGGGTGACCTGGGAGTTACCAGCTAAATTCACAGCTGAAAGTGGCAGCTAATGAATTATTCCAAGTAAATTAACAGACCTAGGGAATCCTTTTTCAATCCCATACCAATGCTCCTTCATTAGCGAATACTCCGAATGTAGGAGACGTTATCAGCTGGGGGCCCAGAGAATGTTTAGCTCACATTCAGCCCCTCCGCCATTCCCGCGCCCCAGCAAAGTTTGAATTTTATTTTAGCATCAATCATCAATTGACATTTGTTAGAAGAACATTTTATTCTTCCAAAGGGTGGTTTGGAACATATTTTTTAAAAAAACAAACAAACTCAGAACTCGTAATGAAGCAAACTGAAACATTTTTTTTAAAAAAACATAATTTTGGATGATTCACATTTAAAACTACAAAAAAAATAGTCCAAGTTTGTACATTAAAATTTTTTAAATACTGAGCTACTGACTGACTAGTAAGTCTCAAGTACTGTCAGACTGATCTTTGTACCAAAGAAATTAAACAAAAATGACAAATCATTTGGTATGTCCTTGATGGGAGGGAAATCAGATCTCAAATGGTAATACCTTACTGTTGTATCAGAGATGGTAAACTATTCCTTACTTTCAGCCAGACAGGCTTAACTGGCAAGATAATATGGGGGCAAGTCTAGGTTGAAGAAAGAATGAAGCCCCCCTGGGGTCCACAGGGCAGTATTTGGCAGGCACTTCTTCGAGGCCTACCCAGAAGTGGCTAATCAGAGAGTAGGGACGATGTCAGATTCCATTAGAGGCAGATTTCTCTGTGTCTATGGGCAAATCTGAGACGGCCAGTCTTTCAGGTCTGGAGCTGCGGTTGCACACAGAATGTGATCCTCAAAATGAAATGCCAGTATTTAATCCTGCCAGCTACTCAGCTTCCTCATTATCCCCTTGTGGGAATTGTGGTTGCTACTGTCTCAAAGCTTTCCCCCCGCCCCTCTGCTTGGTGATGCATTAATTGCTAGAGGTGGCCCCAAGGTTCATCTTAGCCTGGACTCCAGTGGAGGGTCCTATCATGAGAATTCAATTCGTCTCAAGAGAAAATCTAGCAGAAAGAACTTTTAAGCCTGGAAGCGCACAGTGCTGTGTATATATTTATGAGTGATGTGATGTTCACCCTCAAACACAGTCTGGACTGGCTTCTGTGGGTCAGGGCTCTCAGTGTGTTCCCTCGGGCCCTCCTTAAGGAATATTTCTTAGCAGAGCACATATTTGTTACATGAGGCCATAGCTACATGTGGCCACTGAATCAACCATTTTAACGTCAGTTAGTTCTTTCCAGTTGTCCTAATGACTGTTAATTGAGCATTTGATTGGATTAGAATAGGTTGATACAGGTCAACTAAATCAAGGTGTAGGAAGGAGAAAAAAAAAAACCCACTACATTGTAAACCTAGAGGATTATTCCAACCTCAGCTCAGCTACTGACTTACTATGTGACGATCAAATCTCTTGACCTCTCTGAATCTCATTTTTGGTTTTGGGGTTTTTTTTTTTTTTTTTTTTTTTGGTCTGTAAAATGATAATCTAGCCTATTTTATCAATCTTTCAGGGTTTTTATGAAGATTAAATGAGCTGGTGGATGTGAAGGCTCTTTAATCCATTTGAGTGATCAGCCTGAACTTTACAGAGTTAATTGGCATAGTGCTACAGGAGAGAATTTGAGGATGGCTTTGCAGGGAATTTCTGTGCCCATCGGAAAACAATCTTTTAATATGTACCAGCAGCAGTAAGGAAACGAGAGTCAATTGGATCATTTGGACCCAGTTGATCACCACCACTTTAAAGATAAGCAAAAAATAGTTGAGAGAGTCATGGTAAATTTTTTGCATTAGCTGTTAACTAAAGAAATGCAAAAGAGAATTCCCACTCCCCAACTCTGTGTGAAAACAGAAGAGTCTAAAGCATTCGAACAAGCCATGGTGAGTGGACGGGATGTCCTGGAATGACACTCTAGGTGTGAATAAATCACTGGAACTAATGGCATCCACCCAAGAGTTTTGAAGGAACTCAAGGGTGAAATTGTGGAACTGTTGGCCAAAATGTGTAGCTTGTTACAAATGGGTACTGTGCTCCAGACCTGGCAAATTGCCACTGAAACTCTGAAAGCAGAGAAGGACAAGTACGTGAGTCTCACTTTCATACCTGGCAAGCTGGTAGGGACTGTCTGAGTAGATAGTGTCACTGAATACGTGCTTATCATGGCCCAAAGCATTTATTGAGCATTCACCATGCCCCAGGTATGGTGCTGGATGATGGAGGTGAACAAATGAAGGTGTCTAGGAGGCAGTGTGAAAGGAGGTCGGAATACTCCAGTGCTGTAGATATAGATTTGGGGAGTCATTGGTATATAGATCAGAGAAGTAGCTTTCATCTGGAGAACCAACACCTCTCAGTTGGCAGAGCCTGCCTGGAGGACCGTGCACACTAGGACTAGACTGTTTTGAAAAGAGAGCTGAAATCTGCTAGTAATGTCTGCCCTGGGCAGCACCATGCTCCATATTTGCCATCTCCATATAGACGGGTGTTGGAATTCTGAGGGTGGCCATGGTAACCCAAGGGAAGTGGAAAGTGTGAAAAGGGAGAAGAGAAGAGGTTGGAAGGCAGACTCCTACACAAAGCAAGCATTTAAGGAGTGAGTGAAGGAATAAAGAAGAAAGCAAAGGAGGCTGAAACAGATCATCATTTGCTCATCTGTTCATTTATTCAACAAATAACTATCGAGCACTTTCTGTGTACAAGGCACTATTTTTCACACTGGAGTCACATCCAGGGAGCAGGCAATGCTCTCTCTTTGGAATTGTTCCAAAATGAATAAATGTCAGACAGTAATAAATACTCAGAATCAGAAGAGGGTGATGTGGTGGAGTTGGGATTGGATGGGCACTTTAGCAAGGTTGGTCAGCTTTTGGAGGAGCTGAGAGCTGAACTACAGGACTCATCCAGCTACATGAAGGACTAGGTGAAGAGCATTCCAGGTGGCAGAAACAGCTAGTGTAAAGGCCCTGAGGCAGAGGAGATGGCAGAAAAAATTCTTCCCTGAAGTTTGTCTGTGTAAGTTAGCAACTTGATGGGAAGATGGGCCTAAGGAGGAGGTTTCCTGATGCTGCTTACAGCTGGTTGGCTGGCTATTTAGAATAGGGAAACTTGATAATGTTTGTAGATTGAGGAAAAGAAGAAAATAGAAAGGGAAAAATTGACTATACAGGAAAGAGAAAGGATGATAGATGGTGCTGAGAAGGACATTCATCTTGAGAAGGAGCATAATAATAAAAGCAAGTCAGATATAAAGAGTTTAGAACAGTATTCCCCAACCACTTTTAAACTTGTGAAATCATTTCTTAAGAATATATATTATTTGGAGAAATTTTGAATCATCTGATCATTTCGCATGCAATGCAAAATTAAGTGATTTAATGTTTTAAAGTATGTGTGTCATTTTAATTTTTTTTTAAATTTATTTTTTATTTTTTTTGGGGGGGTAGGCGGGCCTCTCACTGTTGTGGCCTCTCCCGTTGCGGAGCACAGGCTCCGGACGCGCAGGCTCAGCAGCCATGGCTCACGAGCCCAGCTGCTCCGCGGCATGTGGGATCCTCCCGGACCAGGGCACGAACCCGTGTCCCCTGCATCGGCAGGCAGACTCTCAACCACTGTGCCACCAGGGAAGCCCCATGTGTGTCATTTTAGATCAGTATATATTAAAGATTTTATTACAAAATTAATTGAATACAATAGTTACTAATATTCATGGATTATAATAAGTTCTGAACAAGTTCCATCTAACAAGTGATGCACACAGTTTAATTTACTTTAATTATGTAAGAAATGACAATTTATAAAACATACATTAAAATGACATCTAATAGTGCGCTTAGTTTGGAAACCAAATAAATATTAAACTGTGGCTTGAAATTTAACTCATCATAGCATCAAATATTGACAAAAACAGACAAAATCTGCTTTCCTAAGTAATGTTCAGAAACTTTTCATTTTGTGTAAAAAAAAAACTTCTGGTGTATTTTTATTCTTTGTTTCTTTTATTTCTAAATAGTGAAATAGAGATTTTTGGTCATTATTTACAAGCACTTATATACAAGTAATTGAAAACTGAATTGGATATAAGAAATACCAAATTTTGTATTATTAACATATTTTTTTTAATGATAGATCTCAGTGGGTTATGTGAGAGGTCAATCAATGTAATTCTGAAATCTGGTGAAGAACAGCCTAAAGTATATTTGCAGAGTTACTACCTCTGTTAGCTCTTCATAAACTTTTCAACTTTTTTCTTCAGAATTCTTCTGCTGTTTGCCTTTACCTAAAGGCCGATTATGGGTAAAAATTAGACAAGTTAATCAAGTAAACAACTAACAAAGGAAAAAAAAAAACATTTGAAATTGCATGGTAGTCAGATTGCCACAGTGGCTGGTGGTATTCAGCTCAGCACCCAGTAGTGGAAACCAAGTCATGAGCACACGTACGTGATCCCAAACTCTTCTAAGTGGAAAACATATTTAAGTAAACAATGTGTTTATTCAGTTATTTAAGTAGAAATTAAAATACCTACCATTATCACCTGCAATGAGTGAACACTCCTGGAACATCTTTGTGCAACTCTGGGCTTCCCGCACATTGGGGACTGTCACTTAGGAGGAGAAGGTGGAGACATTGAGGGCTGATGAGCTCAACGAGGGCGAAGACTTCATTTTGTGCATTGCTGCATCTCCAACACCTGGAACGGTGCCTGGCACAGAATAGGCACTTAACAGATATTTGCTACTAAGTGAATGAGCAGAGTAATGAATGTGTGGTGAAGAAGGTCAAGCCCTCTGTGGAAGTGGGGAATGAGGTGGAGGGGGGCTTGAGGAACAGGGAGGCTTGAACAAGAGAGGGAGCCAGCAGGGGTAGGGTAGCAGATGGTTTCCAAAACGAATGTAGCATACATAGACAGTCATTTATCCCAAACTATGCCTTGAACAACTACTGTATGTTTGGGCTTGTGAAAGATGCTGTAGGATTCAGTGATGAAAAAGACTCAGCCTTTGCCTTCCAGAAGCTCACCGAGTTTATGGGGATAACGAGACAGGTATCCATTCTAGACTGTGTACACACTATATAGTTCCACAGACATCAGGGGAGAGGCAGAGGGGTCTGACACAAGCAATGCAAACCTCAAGAATCAGGGAGTGGGGTACTTGTTACAGCTTCAGTGTCAACCAGAGAGTCATTTGACCTCTCTTGACTCCAGTCTCCTCATCCATATAAGAAGGAATTAGGACTGGGTCTCCACTAAGATGCCTACCCAATAAACTCTGACAGTCTCTGGGCTTTGCAAATTCAGAGTAGGTGGATGTCGGTGTTGGCAGAGGTATTGTGGAAATGTGTCTTCAAGGACGTGGGAATGAGTTGGCCTTGAAGAAAGGGGGAGTGTTGTAGAAGTTAGGCGGCAAGCATTTCGGGCAGAAGGACTAGCAATGAACTCAGCCATGAGGGTAAAATGGTACAAAATTTTTTTCCAACAACCATTTTATGAATTAGGAGAAGAGAGGTACGAACAAGCAGGGTAAAGTGACATGATAGAATCCATGGTAAAGTTGGAATTAGCATAAGTCTCCTTGTTGTAATGTTTTGTTGCTTACGTACAAGAAACAAAAGGTTGGGATGATCTAATTGGAGTAGTACCAACTTTGGGACCCCCATATATTGATGTAGAGAGCAGCCTTACACTAGAGCTAAGTGAAAGAATGTACGATGGCATCTCCATGTTCATGAATGGTGATGATACTAATAAAAGGTGACGGGAAATGCTACAAGTTTTTACAAGGTGGAAAAGCAGCAATTGATATTCAAAGTGGGCAAGTATAAAAATACCCCAGGTTGTATTTCAGATGCGGATTTCTACCTAAACACAGGATGCCATGGAAACCCAAAAGACTGACATATATAGGCAGCATCCAGAAATCGATTGAAGCCAAAACTGAAAACATCAGCCTCCACTTGTACATGCCCGTTGAAAGGAGGTTGGTGATGGCTGGGGGGGCGGGGAGTGGCGAGGGAATAGCCCCTGACCAGTGTTCCTGTCCTAGGACAGTTCTAAGTCCAGTTTTGGCATATTGCTTATGTAACCTTGGTTTCCTCAACTGTGAAATGGGAACAATCACACTGTTACAAGGATTAAATGAGACAATAGGAATGATGTGACTTAAATGAAGAGCTGGATCTGCTGGAATGAGGCAACCAAAATTTGTGCATTTGTACTGTCTGTCTAGTGTGTGAGCATCTTGCATAAACACAATTAAAATAATTCTTTGTACCTGCAGAATGCTTTAGAGTTTATCAGGTTCCAAAACAGTATAAAGGGACCTAGCAGAGCTTTAAATTCAGAAAACCTAGGTTTGAATTCCAATCTAGTCACTTGCAAATATGACTTGGCATGGAGTTACTTAAAGTATGTAGGCTCCATTTCCTCATTTGTAAAATAGGGATAGTGATACCTACCCTGATAGGGTGGTTGTGAGATTTAAACGCTATCATGGATGAAGGGTGGTGAGGTGGGTGCCTGCCCACACTGGCCCTCGGTGCCCAGTGGCTGTCTTTATTGTCACACTTCACTGGGACGCGAGCTCCTAGAGCTGAGACAATGTCAGCTGGTATTCCCAGTGGCCAGCACAGTTCCTGAGTTGGAATTGGTGTTCAGTCAGTATTTGTTGAATGGATGGATGAACGGCATGAACAGATGGGTGAACACCAACTTTGTAATAGAGATGCTTTCCTGGGTAAGACAACCAAGGCTCAGAGACTTTAGATGACTGCCCAAGGGTCAGTGTCAGAACTGAAAACTGCAAGCCCCGCATGCGTCGTGAGCCCCTTTTCAAGGCATCCACATGCTACCCTCTGCTGTAAACCTCCAGCCTTGGGTGAGATCACGGGCTACAGCACTCTGAGCAGTTATTGCCTGTCTTATAGAAAAGCGGAGGCGATACTATTTGCCTCTGCTTTTTTTCCTCTCTCTCTCTCTCTTTTGTTGTTTTGATCTAAGCTCATGGGGTAAAAAATTCAAGTCAACTTAATTTTTTTTTTCTTGAAAAGGGGCCAAAAGAAAAAGAAAACAAAAAACATGAGCACAATCTCAGATATCTTTGGTTTTGACAGTCCTTGGTTGGCAGGACGCAGCCCGAGAAAATAATCTTCACTGAAACGTACAGTTTGTTTCTTTCCCCCACAGACGGAAATGTGTGTTTGGGAGGCTGATTCTTCCGATGGCCCTGGTGCCAGGCCTGGGACCAGCACTTTTCATTATTAGCTCTGTTCCTCTTTTCGTTTACAAGGTCAGCGTCGATGTTTTGGTTGTTTTCCCAACAGTGCTCTACTGACCGACTTCGCTCTAATCCCTTGATGTCACTTAAATAAACTCGAGGCGGCTGCAGGTTGGGGGAGCGATTTGAGAACTCCAATGATTTCCGGCCGCTGTTGTTCTCGGCGGCAAATTAATTTGATGCTGTTATGTAAGTGTAATCATCCTCTCTAATCACATCACAGGATTGGGAACTGCCAGAAATAACAGAAGGGAACATTCGAGGTATCAAAGGGGAGCCACTAAAATAGACTGTTTATTTAGGTAGCAAATTGAAACGCTATTATTGGAGATGGAAAACAACTCTTGCCACACTTCCTTTTCACACATCCCTACATTTCACATACTGTATTTATCAGTGTGCATCATCCAGAAGTAAAAGGAGATATGAAATCAGAGCTTCCAATTGTGCCATGGGGGAAGGAAAGGCACGGAGTCGGAAGTGTCTGAGCGTCAGCGGGGTTTTGTTGATGCCTGAAATTTTGGTTGTGTTTATGCTGTTCTAAGAGGCTTCTCTCTTCGCCTGATGTTCTTTCTTTATGTCTGCCTCACTCTCTTTCTTATTTTCCCCCAACTTGTCCCTGCCTTCTGTCTCCCCAGTTGTTTTAGCAAGTCAGAGAACCTCTACCTAACTCCAGTGACCCTCTCCAACTCCTTGGTGATACCCACTCACTCAGCTGAGGGGTCACAGGAGATGCGCTACATATTTACAGCTTGCCTATCTTCTAACACACTTTGTCCATTCTTTCCTCTTCCCAAACTCCCGCCCAGCTCCTACCTGGACATAGAGTCCTAGATGCAAGAGAGAGAGTCCCATCCTTATTTCAGAACGGGTTTCTCAGAATGGTCTAGGTAACAGCAGAAGAGCAGCTTGGAGTCTTGTTTTTGAAGCTCATCTCTGCCCTTCTCCCGGGACAGATTATCACTTCTGAGCCTCAGTTTCCTCATCTGTAAGAGGGGATAGCAACACCCACCTCTGCCTGTGTGAATTCAGGGAGGTGACACCTATGAAAGCCTGGCACATAGCGGTCAAGAATGCTGACTCTGGAGTCGAAATCTACAGCCAGACTTTGGGATTTGGGTCCCAGCACTGCCTCTCACCCACCCAGTGACTTTGGTCAAGGAGCTGAGCTCTTCGTGGCCCACTGTCCCCATCTGTGAAGTCAGATAATGATAACACTGATCAGAATAGCAGAGAGTTGAACAAGATTGCATATTTTAAATGCTTGGCATAGTGCCTGGCTTTCTAAGTGTTGGTTTATCAGCATTATTATCATTCTTATTATTGCTTTTTATTGTTCTAATAGCAAAACCTAATTAGATAAAAACAATAATCATAATGATGATCCATTTCCTGCTCTCCCCACTTCTTATTCCCACTACTTATCTTCATACAACTGCAAATCACTCCTGATGTTATTTGCCATAAGTCAGCGAGTCATGACAGCCGGGCTGAAGGGGATGAACAGTTGAACCCATGGACAGGTTGTGGGGAGGGATGCCCGCCACGGGGAGGGAAAAGACATTCAGCTGGATGAGCTTAGGAGACATTCTCCTTGGAGCCTCTGATGGTAGCCTCGCCCTGCTCTCCTGGTCTCCACAATCCTCTGCCTTGTTCCATGTTGAGTCCCCCGGCTGCCTTTCTTCTCTGCTTGGATCACCACCTGCTTTGAAATGCCCTCCACCAACAAAGTCCTCACATCAGAATGAAGTACTTCCTTTATCCTGGTGTAATGGAGGGGCACCAACCTGGGGACTGGGAGACTCAAATCCTTCCCTGCCCTTCACCCTTTGGGTGACTTTGTCTGTGGGCCTCGGTGGCTTTGACTGTGAACATGAACGGCAGGGGCATAGCCCATGTAACCCAGAGTGCCAGCTGATTCCCTGTTTCTGAAGCAACTACTAGGACATTGAATGTTATTTTTCCTTGCCTTGCTTGCATTTTTTTAAGTAAAAAATAAAAATTCACTTCTAAAACCATTCTCTACAAGCCCATCACAGAAGGGAAGAGAGAGATTACTATTCATGGTCATCTTTCACTCTTTTTCCTCTAATCTAATCTCAGGTCTCTCCTCTAAAGATTTTCTATACAGGCGATCTAATGATAAGGCTGCCCCAAGCATCTGTTAGACCTGGGTAGGATGAAAACCAAGGTTCGAGCATCAGATCTGGACAAAGCTGAGCTCTGGGGCCCTCAGACCAAAATAGGTTTGCAAAACTGTATTGAAACTGAAATGAAGATGAGGTTTTTTTTTTTTCTTTTTCCTAAAGAAAAATATCTGGATAATTATTTTCTGTGCACCACTTCATTCTACATGAACTTTTCGAACTGCAAGTTTTAGTTGCATGATTTACCCTTAAAATAAAGGAAACACTGTTTGAGGAGACTGGTCACATGCAGTGGGGAGAGTAAGTTTTTTCTCAGGTATAGACACGGCCGTGATGTCTTGGGCTTTGGAGTCAGATTCTAGCTGTGTGACATTGGACCAGTTACTTAACCTCTCTGAACCTCATTTTCTTCATCTGTAAATATCATTAGGGATGTTGTGAAGACAGTATGAAATAATGAATGTAAAGTACTTGACACATAGAAAGGGTTTGATTAATATTAGTTGTTAATGTTATTGTTGTTATTTAGATTTAACTCTTTATATGCCTAAAATCATGGGGCAGATTTTCTCTCTGTCCTACTCCTGGTAAAGGAGATAGTGTCGAAATTTTCTAACAGTCACCCTGAAACATTTATCTGGGCAGGTCTAGAGCATATCCATTTGGCCCATAAGGGTTACTTAGATGACCATCAGCTGTATTCTCCCTCTTAGCTAGTGTAAAAATAGCCTTGAAATTAATTTCCTAAAATAGCTAAAACAGCTCAGTATTTGAATGTATATATCATAACTGACACCACCATAGAATATTAGTTAGCAACATATAATAAGCATTTACAGAAATCTCATTCATTTGCATTTCATCCATTCTTACAGCACTTTGCAGTAATTCAGTCTGGATCAGGCTATGTTAACTTTTATATCTATGTTTTATAGAAATAATTTACTTGAAGAATTAATGGTACAAATGAGATTATAGGGGACATACTAAACTTTTTAAAGACAACAAATATTTTTCTAACAATAATGGTCTGTATGAAAATAAAACTTGTGATACATACATGGATGTTGTTTACTGAATACATAGAGCAATGTTTCTCAAAATTCCATCCAAGAGAGAGAATCAGGGGGAGAAAAAGTCCAAAAGTCCTGAACTATACCCCAAAGCTTCTGAATTAGGATCCTGGGCCGGGAGGGATGGGGGACCTAGGAATGTGCATTTTAACAAACTCCTTGAGTGACTCGTAGGTTTACTAAAGTTTAAGAACAGCTGTTACTCGGAATATTGATAAATCACATATACCTTAACTGAAGTATCCCAGGAAACCCTTCTTAGTAGTTGAATAGAGCTCCTCCTTTCCTTACTGGAAAATACCAGGACCTCTTCTCTTTAAAATATTTCAGAATTCAGACTTTTCTGGTAGTGCAGACTCATCTTCCCCCATAACGGGGAGGTGTTACTGAAACAGACCCAACTTCCCACAATCAGTGCCAAGCTTCCTGCGTTATAACCCTCTGACAGTCAGAAAATCTAAAAATTATGATGGTAAGATTGGGATTCAGGCAAGGAGAGGAACCAGGCTGGGACCCTGGGAGGCCTGGAAAGAAAACCAGGGTAGAACGTGACAAAGACTCGGAGAGACTTGCTCATAAGGGTTAGGTCAGAAGCCCAGTTATGAGAATGAAGGTTGGCAAAGAGGCTGCCTTGCTTTCCAGCCACTGCACAATCCACCCTTGAGTTGACATACAAACCAAAGTGGTGTGAACCCTTAGAATATCTAAGAATGACATGAGGAGGAATATTCTTACTCTATTTCCATATGACTTTTTTTTTTTAAAGAAAATGGCTTTTTCAATATTTAGACCCATTCATTTGTTAATAAAATAATTCCTATGTCTGTAAAAAGCAAATTTATGGTTATCAAAGGGGAGGTGAGGGGAAGGGACAAATTAGGAGTATGGGATTAACAGATACAAACTACTATACATAAAACAGATAAGCAACAAGGATTTACTGTATAGCCCAGGGCTATATGTGTAGCCATATACTACTGTATATGTAGTATCTTGTAACAACCTATAATGAAATATAATCAGAAAAAATAACTGAATCACTATGCTGTACACCTGAAACTAACATAATATTATAAATCAACTATACTTCAATTGAAAAAACAGTCCCTAATGTCTGAAGGTGTTGGTTTATACCTCCTTAGATCTTTATTAACTAATTGCACCGATATTGGGTTAGGACTATTTTTTTCACCCATTTCTGGGTGAAATGGGT
Organism: Mesoplodon mirus; assembly: GCF_964341445.2. NCBI lineage: Eukaryota > Metazoa > Chordata > Mammalia > Artiodactyla > Ziphiidae > Mesoplodon > Mesoplodon mirus. Next base: position 51,358,911 of record NC_138979.1, on the reverse strand, counting down.
GAAAAAAATAGTGTACAGTATATCATGTAGATGTGCACATGTGTAAACACACACATTTCAATCCAACTATGTACATAACTTAAAATAATTTAAGCTAGGCTTTGACTCAAAACTGGATCTTTATAGCTTTTTTGTTTTATAAATGTATTTTATTTACTTACTTTTGGTTGCATTGGGTCTTCGTTGCTGCGTGTGGGCTTTCTCTAGTTGCAGCGAGCGGGGGCTACTCTTCTTTGCGGTACGCGGGCTTCTCATTGCAGTGGCTTCTCTTGTTGTGGAGCATGGGCTCTTGGCATGCAGGCTTCAGTAGTTGTGGCACGTGGGCTCAGTAGCTGTGGCTCACGGGCTCTAGAGCGCAGGCTCAGTAGTTGTGGCGCACAGGCGTAGTTGCTCCGCGGCATGTGGGATCTTCCCGGACCAGGACTCAAACCCGTGTCCCCTGCGTTGGCAGGCAGGTTCTTAACCACTGAGCCACCAGGGAAGCCCAGTATCTTTTTTATAATGGCAAAGAGTGTACAACAAGTACAAAATTCACCTAGCAGTCAATTTTATGCCACTGTTTGCCAGAGATTAAGACCATGGGGTGAGCAAGTTTGCTTGTAACTAAAGCACAGACTCTTGGCTATTTGCAGCATTTTAAACTTTAACAAGTGGGCAATGCAATATAAATGATGCTTTAAACATTTATGCATTGGGTGGGAATCTATATTAATTATAAAACAAAGGGCCAAGTCCTAGAAACAAAGAAGCATTAGTTTTTTTCTTCCTGAGTTGCTTTACTAAGAATTAGATCCCTAAAGGAAAGGCGCAGAAACAAGAAAGGTTCTGCCTACTTACTAATACTTGATTTGTGGCTTACCTGGGAACCCAGGACAACTCATCCAAGAATTTCCCATGGTCTGTTTATGTATTCTATCCTGTGCCTTGCTTGTACCCTCCAGCCATCACACACTGTGTATCTGAGAACTCCTCTCTTTATGCACAGCACTCCTTCTCCTGGTCCACATGAGAAAGCCTCACCTATTCTTTTTTTTAAAATGTTTTTAATTGAAGTATAGTTAATTTATAATATGTTAGTCTCAGGTGTACAGCAAAGTGATTCAGTTATACATACATACATATATATTGTTTTTCAGATTCTTTTCCATTATAGGTTATTACAAGATATTGATTACAGTTCCCTGTGCTATATAGTAGGTCCTTGTTGTTTATCTATTTTATATATAGCAGTGTGTGTATGTTAATCCCAAACTCCTAATTTATCTCTCCCCAACCCTGCTATCCCCTTTGGTAACCATAAGTTTGTTTTCTTGTCTGTGAGTCTATTTCTGTTTTGTAAATAAGTTCATTTGTATCTTTTTCTTAGAGTCCACATATAAGTGGTATCATATGATATTTGTCTTACTCTGTCTGACTTGTTTCACTTAGTATGATAATCTCTAGGTCCATCCATCTTGCTGCAAATGGCATTATTTTATTCTGTTTCATGGCTGAGTAATATTCCATTGTATATATGTACCACATCTTCTTTATCCATTCATCTGTCGATGGACACTTAGGTTGCTTCCATGTCATGGCTATTGTAAATAGTGCTGCGGTGAACATTGGGGTGCATGTGTCTTTTAGAGTTAGAGTTTTCTCTGGATATATGCCCAGGAGTGGGATTGCTGGATCATATGGTAACAAGCTTCACTTACTCTGAAGTCCTGAGATGGTAGAGGCGGCCTGAACTACAGGAAGTTTATAAAGTGTCCCTGCAAAGTAATTGGGGCGTGTTAGCATTTTTCTCTCTGTATAAAATAGTTGTTAGTATTTCGCTATTTAACAGGCCAAGGTTGAATAAAGAGATGTTGGTTATTTCCAGCCTGTTCCTTTATGTTTCCTCCACTTCCTATCACTTAAACTCTGTACCCCAGAGGAAAGCAGGCTCCTCCTTACACTTCTGTCTCTTGGGAATGAAGACTGGTTGAATGTTTCCATCTCCCAATTTACAGTCTCTCTCTCATCAGCTCTCCTTTGTTCCCAGGAGTCTGACTTTTTTTGGACTCTCCCGTCCAAAACATGGCTGTTCTCTGGGAGGTGAACCCTACTCAGCTGTTCTCACCTCAACGGAAATTACTTTGCTAGAGAAGAAAACTCCTAAGTAAGTTTTAAGTTGAGCAAGGGACTTCTCCCAACCTGGGATGCTGCCAAGCTTGAAGGGAGGGTCCCGAGTTGGGAGACAAGGGAAGCACAAGGGGAGGGCGAGGGCTGTGAAAACACATAGTCACCAGTTCACAGTTCAGCCTGAGGCTGACACTAACTAGAGTCGATTAGTGAGTTTGTGCTCACTAGTTTATTCAGAGTCATTTGATATGGAATTCGACTCCTCCTCACTGGAAATGAAGGCCTTAATTCCACAGGTTTAACTAAAGCGGGCGGCCTACAGTACGAAGTTAAGACAATAACCTGAATTATTTTTGCAAAGCCACCAAGGGAGAGAGATTTTTATAACCACGTATTTAAGATGGCCTGTGTAGGTTTAAGTGTCCAGCTGATTGTACCTCCCTCCGTTTCATCTCGTCTGTCCACGTATAGACTTAGTGGGCAATAGTCACACACAGTGAACCCAAGCCTGGAATCTTTACCTCTTCCGGAAAGTCAGTAGAAGCTTCTGTCTCCTTGAGTTTCTGTTTCAAAAGGTTTCAGTTTTCTCTTGGGAAAGGCCAGCAGGAGTCTGGATCGTTGATCACAGGTAGTTTAAGGTCAGAATGTTTTCTCTCTCTCCCTTTCTAACTTTTAACCATGTTTATACAGAGAGTTCTAAAGACTAGAATTTATGAATCTCAAGGCTCATAAACCACTCTCCACCCACCGTATAGTTGTAAGCTGTGCCTCTACACATCTGCGAGGCATACCTGCCATGTACAGCATCTGCAAAGCTACAACTGGGCAGCAAGCTGGAAAATCAAACCTCCATTCATTAAAAAAATTATAAAATAAAATAAATGCACATGGCCTGCCACCCCCCGACAGCTGGCAGCCTCTATTTTTCCAGCTGGGTTTTAGCTTAACACCTTTTGGGATGTTGTCCTCCAAGAGGATGTCTTTGGCCTTTTCACATCTGACTTTTGGATCTAAAAAGAAATGGAGCCCAGAGACTGTGTTGGACACATTCTTATAAATCCATGAAGGCTTAGCCTACAGAAGCCACAGGAAATACTATGATATTTTGGAAAAGGTCGAGTTTCATAGATTCTGTAAGGCACTCAGCAGGTTGTAATTATTTTCTTTTATTTAAAAGCCCTCCAGATATTTTTTTCCAGAGGGTCTCTGCAATTGAGGGCAGCAGACATTTTTTTCATACTGTACATTCTTTTTGGCCAAGTGCTGGAAATACACAGGAAATCAAATGGTTTTGGAAGATACCAGCAGAGTCCAGGCCAAGGCATGAAGTCACCGAAACAAAATGGGAAATCTCCAAATCAGCAGCATCAGGCTTTGGCTGCCTTGTCCCCCTCCTGGTGCAGGAGGGAAAAAATGAAGCAGGTGAAGACACTGATCTGTTGTGCTCTAACAGAAACCAAATGTCCCTGTGTCCGCGGGCCCAGCTCAGCAGCTGGAATCGTTCAAGGGTTTTAGACGCAGGCCGACAAGACAGATCCATTGAGGCGGCCAGGAAAGTGGAATGAGTTGCCTGTGTCTTAATTCAAGGTCTTGGTGCTGCTTTGAGCCCTGAGTCCTGCTGGCCTGGCTCAGAGCAAGGGCAGAACTGGCCAGGCCGAGGCCAAGGAAAGCAGGCCAGCTCCTTGTCACACCAGCCTCTGGGCTGCCTCTCAGGAAAATCCGTTGCAAGGACTCTTGCCTCAGACCAAGGATGGAATGGGCCAGGCCTTTGGTCTCAGCTACTGAAAACAAAAAGGCAGGGTCCGATTCTGAGGCAGCAGGTAGACGTGTGTCTGGCTTCCTTTCCATAGGGAGGTTCAGCTCCTGGGAGGGATGGGAACATATGGGGAGAGACCTCCACGGGCGGTGGGCCCTTGGCTCCTGCCAAGCCATTGCCTCCGTGGTTGGATGGGATTCTCTTGGAATCCTGGAAAGCAAAGAAAACTCCCCTGGAAACATACTTGGATTGTGCAAGGTCCTCCCTTATCGCTCTCTCATTCAGATTCTTTGTGGCTGCTTTGGGCTGAGTAGGGTTAACTTTGAGCCGAAAGGGAAAGAACTTCAGCCAGCATGAATGAAGTGCTCCCAGGACAAGTCACAAAATGGCCTTTCAGAGAGAGCCGTCCATTGAGACGGGAGCCAGTGGGTGAAGTCACCATCAGCCCAGGGCGCGGTGGCCAGTCATAGGCTGGATTCAACAGAATCCTGGCCTGGGCCCATTACACCCTCCAGCATTTCCATTTAATCAGTGGTGGAGGCCTTGGGTGAAATGAGGTAGAGAAGTTGTGAAGTTCTCAGTAGATTTCCTAGGACTGAGTTTATTCCTCCCTGGCTCCCAAGACAGAGGAGATACCAGGAAGGGATAGAGAGGACTGGCTAATAGCCCTGGGCAGAATCAGTCCTGGAACCATTCCAGCCACCATTGTTATGGTGAGTTACAGTAAGTGGCTGAATGTCATGTTGTCCAGGACGCCGTACCACGTGATGATTTGGGTAGCTCTTTACAGTTCACAGAACATGCTCATATATACTTATCTCATTTGATCCTCACAGAACCCCAAGGTGCAGGCAGATGTCACCATCCTTGCCCACAGTATACTTGTGAGGACACTGAACTCAGGGAGTGACGTATCCTGAGCCACACAGCTAGTAAGAAGGTGAACCAGGACTCAAATACTCCTTCCTCCTTCAGAGCTTTTAGAACGATGGCAAAATGCCTCCTAGGATGTATCCAGATCATCTGCATGGATATGGATCCCTGCCCTCTAGAAACTGAGAGCTCAAAGCAAACCACACAGGTTTTTATATGTAACCCGCATAAGACTAAGCTGCCTTGTATCTCCAGTATCAGCACTGTGTCACTGCCAAAGAAACACACACTGACTTCCAAAAAGAATTTTGAAGCAATCTGTATCTTTATTACGTTTTTTCAGAAAATGCTAAAAGAAGGATTTCACCTATAGCTTACAGCAGATTTTCTGAAAAATCTCTTTATCTCCCCAAAACGCCACCTATCACATTATGACAGCTGCCTGAATCACTCCCTCTCCTCAAAACAAAACAAAAAAAAAAGGTCTTCAAACTTTTTCTCAAACCCAGTGCCTTCTGATTCTTAACTTTTCCTCACCTACCTCTTACCTTCCAAATCTATTATTTCCTCTTCCATGGGTCTGGTTTCTCCACTGTGAACCAGTCAAAAAAAATCTCAGTTCCTTTTAGTCTCCTTCATCCCTAATCCATTACTCTGATTGGACCAACAAGGCCCAGGATCAAATTGGACCAAGGCTGTCTTCTCCCTGGATGGCAGGAGGGAGACAGAAGCTGTGATTCTTCTATTTTCCTGGTCACACGTGCATATGACATAGAGACGGTGGCCTCAGGCCTTCAAGCCAAGGCAAGTGGTGTATCAGCTGTGCCTGGCAGAGCCTCACACTAGATTTGGGTTTAGAATCAGACTCATGCTCTGTGATACTGGGCAGAAAGATTGGCAGATTTGCTCACCAGGCCTGCTTACACTTCTTTTGTCAACCTCAGTCACCCTTTACCCAAACCAATGTTTCCCACTTTTGCCAGACTCATCAGTGTCTGTAGCAAAGTGATAACGGGATTGAACTTCACTCCTCTTCCACTTCACAGAAGGTATCTTACTTGTGTTCACTGTTTTCTTTTCTTTTTTTTTCGTGTTTTAAAAAAAGCTTTATTGTGGTATAATTCACATGCCACACAAATCTCTATAGATTTGCTTATTATGGACATTTCATATAAATGAAATCATAGAAATGTTTTTGGCGTTCACTGTTTTCTTAATCACAGTCCTAGTCAAGCTGAAAGTCTCTGCTTAAGCAGAGAAATGATCTTTTCATGGTAGGCACGGAAATAGAACCAATTAATGAGTAGCTACTTACTCTTTGCTATGTTAATTAGCCCCATTTTTGTCTGTGTCCTAGAGGCAATATCTGTCAAGAGTAAATGCATTAATGGAAAGAAGTGTATCCTGTAAAAATTTACCTCTGTATAGTGGGGTTTGTGTGATTTTTTTTTTTTTTACATTCTTCAGATAAGTTTCTACATCTACAAATCTAACTTTAGTGTACGCATCTGACATTTTTATACTGAGTAAAACATTAAAGTTACTTTCACTTTTTAAAAGAATAACAGCATTCACTGGAGGTGGCAGAGAAGGGACACCTAGGGACTTGGCGGTTGTTAGAGACAACAACTCCTAGAAATAAATACGTATATATTTAGTTAGGGCCGTGGGAATCATTTGCATTTCTCCCTAATCAATCTCGAGTGGCTTCCTGGAGGAGGTCGGGTTTCAGGAGTTACATAAATGTTGGAAATGAGGGAAACTTTTGTTCAGCTGGGAGGGAAGGTAGAGTTCTGAGGAAGCTTGGCAAGGGGTGGCATGTTGGTTCCCGAGGAGATCTGTGCAGTTGGTCTGAGGCATGTAGGGGGGGTCAGCTGTGGCTGTGCAGGAAGTGGGGAAAGAAGACAAGGAAAAGCAAGGTTGCCGAGGCCTCCCACGTGAATAAGGAAGAGGTGAGGAAAGTAAGATGGGCCCTGAGGCTCTAAAGATGAGATTGGAGGGAGAGGGCTAGACCCCCATAGCTAAGTCCGTGGAGCCCATTAGGTCAATGAAGCTTGGCCGCCAGCTCTGTGCACAGAGCTGAAGTTCCAGCACCTGCCCTAGTGAATTATGGGGCATTGGCTCAATGCCCTGGGTGTAAACCTCCACGTTTCCAGGACCAGACAGGAAAGAAGCAGCCACCATCTCTGACCTGGCACATGGCCCTGTGAGCAGCGTTGATGAGAATTTTCACAGTCTGTCTGACCCTACCCTCTGCCTTATTCCATTCTTTGGAAACTCTCTCCCCAAGGAGGCATTTTCCTGTTCTCACTTTGCCCTGATCCTGGTTATTATAGCCTGCAGAAAGAAAGCATGAAGCTGGTGGCCTCTTGAAAGCCATATTATCAGAGATCGTGTGGACAGGGAATAAACTGTCTTATTCCTTTTCTGAGAGGGAGAAGCATGGGAGTGCAGGCAGCTCCTCCAAGGTCAAGAAAATCACAAGGTCATATGACACAGAAGCCACCGTTCCTCGGGACACTGTCCTCTGAAGTCCGTACTGTGCGGCATGAAGTTTCTGGCTGGGAATGGAATTTGAGTCATTTGTCCACTGAACTTTCTCTTCCTGTCCCACCTGATTTGCTTGCAGTCATTGTTGTATAGGATTAGTCAGCTGAGGCATTTGGAGAGGACCTTGGGACACCTCCAGCGGTTCATCATATACTGACCCAGAGCTGAGACCACCCATTCCTTCTAAACCACACCTCTTCCACTGCCCAAGCAGGATGCCTAGGGCTTATATTTTGTAGTTGCTGAATACCATGCAGGAAATAGAGATGCTCTGTGTGTACAGCCTTAAAAAAGACCACAGCTTCTTTCTCACTGGGGTTTGCTCAACCTTTGGGCTGAGTCTCGTAGGTCAACCAACTTGAGGATCTTTTTTGAGGAGAAAGAAGAACTAGCTTCTTCCACAAGTCACTGGGTTGTGTGTATGTACATAACAATATCACTTTTTTTTTTAAGTTAACCAAGACCTAACAGATTTATGGCTTGGAGTCACCACTACCATTATTTTATTATAATTTGTGCAGAAAGAAAAAGCCTTCCTAGGGTGGTTTCAAGTGCTCCTCCTTGGAAACATGAAATGCTTCGTGTTGGGCACACACACGCTCAAAGCCATTACTATTATTTACTATACTCTAAGAGAACCTTCTCTCGGGGACAGCCTGGCTTTTGACACAGCCTAACTGACATTGTCCTGGGTGCCTGTAATGACGACTTAGGCTCCAGTTCACATCCTGGGCTGTGAATGGTGTTGCCAGACCCAATTGTGTGTCTGCGAATGAGCTGGAGCTTTTGCAATTTAAATGGACAGGCCAAGTTCATGGACTGTTCAGTTCTCACTCTGTGGGCCCCCGCCCCCCGCCTCAGGCTGTGCTGCTTTATTTGGCTGTTTTTGTGTGAGGTGATTTTTGTGTGGGAGGGGAAGGTTCAAGGAGGACAGCCAGCACTTTGTTTGTGTTTCTAGAATCCTCTGGGAATGAAACCATTGAACCACAGACTGAGAAAGAATTTGGAGGCTTTTGTTGCAATGGGCTGATAGTAACTTTAAAAATGGAAGCCACAAAGGGAGTACTCATCTCAGGTATCCTTCCCAATCTCCCTCGGTCTTTTTCTCTCTTTTTTAATAGAGGAGAGGGGAAAAAGAGGTCGCGTCTGGGGGCGATGGACACATCCCTCTCTTTAGCTGGATCCTCCGTTAGGACCGAGGGGCAAGTTGAAGTTTTCTTGCAGGGGAAGAAAAAAGGTTAACATGGGGGAAAAAAGCATGAGATGTACATTGCCTCCGTGAAAATCAGATTTAAAAAAAAAAAATGAAATTGTGTCCTTCCTCAATTCCTAGGAGGGCTCAGCTCCAAGAGACAAGCACAAACATGTAGGATGGAGACGTCCAAGTGGAGGAAGGTTGGCTCCTGATCTGGAGTCGAGGCAGGTTAGGGCTCACCTGGGCTTATTGGAAGTGGGGTGTTGAGAGAAGTTAACCTCCTCCAGGGTGAGTTGATCCACAGAAAATCTCCCTTGAAGTGTTTTTGAATCCTGAAATATTTCCTTTAAAAACAGGATCAAACTGTTTGATAAGTTTTGGCATATGTATGTGTAAAACCCTTTAAATCTATGCAGTTTGTTGTATGTCAGTTACACAATAAAGCTGTTGAAATATTTTTCTAAAAAGAGGGTAAAACTAAATGTAAAATGTCTCCCTCTTTCACCCCTGGGCCCTTATCACATTTCTGACGCTTTGGAAACCCCAGACCTGCATCTCCCATTCGGCATCCTAGAGGAGGCTTTGCACGGACAATTTCTCCATTAGACACAGAGTGTAGGCCCCGTGTTGTGTTGAATTGTATCCCCTCGAAATCCTTAATCCCCTGCACCTGAGAATGTGACCGTATTTGGAAATAGGGTCGAATTCAGAGTAATTAGTAAAGATGAGGTCATACTGGAGTAGGGTGGGCCCCTAATTGGACATGATTGGTGTCCTTATATAAAGGGGAAATTGGAGACAGACCTGCACACAGGGAGAACAGCAAGTGAGGATTAGAGTTCTGCTCTCACAAGGCAAGGAAGCACGAGAAGCTAAGAGAGAGGCCTGGAACAGTTCCTTCCCTAACACCTTCAAAGGGAGCACGGCCCTGCTGACGACTTGATCTTGGACTTCTAGCTTCCAGATCTGTAAGACAGTAAATTTCTGATGTTTAAGTCACCTAGTTTACGGAACTTTGTTACAGCAGCCCTAGGAAGCTACTAACAGACCTGCAAAACGTAAATACTAACGTGCTTACGTTTTTAGTGACTAGAATAACAATAAATATATAATCATGAAGCCCAGCCTGGATTATATTTGTCTTTATACCTATGCAGTCATAAAATATAATTAAAAAATTTTTTTTGGTCGAGGAAAGGACTTGTGAGGACAAAAGCTCCCAGGGCCCACAAAAGGTGTGATGTGGCCCTGAGACCCGGCCTTGATTCGGAAAAGGAGTTGAATCGAGAGACCTCTCTGTTGCTGAAGAGAAGCCCTGAATTTGTGGTTGGGGAGGATGTTAGCCCAGGTACTAAAAAAAGAGACAAAACGTCCAATAGCTTGTGTAAGTGTGTTGCAAAATATTCCTGAAGCTTTGCCGCTCTGTCCTTCCTCCTTACCTCTGGCGTATTGAGCTGTTTTCACTTTTGATTTCTGTGGAAGGAGGAGAGACTCGGGAATGTCTACGTTTGGTAGATTGTCTATGTTCCGATACCTTGTGCGGAAGCACAAAGTGAAACACAATCCACCACGGTCTCGGCTGGTCCCCTGTGGATGGCTTGCTTCAGGAAAATGAGAAGGTAGGGCTTAAAATTAAGTCTGGCCTCCCTCATTCAGCTCCCAATAGGTCTTTCTTTTCAACCGTCTCTTCCCATTCACTTTCAAAGCTATATGACTTATTTATGATCCAATCCAGTGGAAATAATATGCACTTAACTTGCACTTGTAACTGTTATCCTATTAATTACTCAGTGAAAATCCATAAAAGTGGATGGCTGTCACCAACGTCTCTGCTAAAATCCTCACAAAGGGGAGCAGCTCTTGACAAATTCATTCATTAGGATGTGGTATGTCGTTCTTCAGAGTCAAATAGCCTGAGCTTCCGGGAGCCCAGTGGCCTGTGAAGATTGTATCCCATCCTCTCCAAGTTGACAGTTCACACAAACTATGGAATTAAAGTATCTCTTCCTGACAAGCAGCAATAAACAGAGGTGACTTAGGTCAAACAAACCTAAGTTTGTGTTTCTACATTGACAAGTGATGTGCACACCTGATTCTCCTGGCCCCCAGTCTGTACACCAGTGGTTCTCAAACTGTAGTGAGTATCACAGTCACCTGGAGGGCATGTTAAAAGCACCAATGGCTGGGCCCCACCCCCAGAATTTCTGATTCAGTAGGTCTGGGAGGGGGCCCGAGAATGTGCATTTCTACCTAGTTCCCAGGTGACACGGATGCTGCTGGTCTAGGGGCCACACTTTGAGAAGCACTGGTCTAGACATCAGCCTTCAATTGGTCTTTATTGCTAATAGGTGGTAGAGAACACCGTCCCGCAGTTACTAGGGGACAGAATGAACTTTTAACGTAGGAATGACTGCCTGAAGTCATCGAATCTTCTTTCCTGGAAATAGGAGTAGACACCGTCACTTTTCCAGAAGGATTTTATGTAGTTTAGCTATAAGACCATGCAGCAGGAATGACAACGTGATCAACGTAACGATACCCTGCTCCCGGTCCATGCAAACTGCTACCCTCCTCATTACCCCATTGGCATCCCGTCTAGTGATGTATAGCTATTAAATGGTTGTAGCAGGATGGTCCAGGATCAAGGCACTGCAGGGGTTCAGGTACGAAAATACACTAGGTTGCTAAGACACTTAGGAACCACTGCACGGGGGCAGTCTAAGAAAAGGTACAGAGGGTTGGTGGGGAGAAGCAGTTAATAAAGATCTAGGGGCTTCCCTGGTGGTGCAGTGGGTGGGAGTCCGCCTGCTGATGCAGGGGACATGGGTTCGTGCCCTGGTCCGGCAAGATCCCACATGCCGCGGAGTGGCTGGGCCCGTGAGCCATGGCTGCTGAGCCTGCGCATCTGGAGCCTGTGCTCCCCCACGGGAGAGGCCATGGCAGTGAGAGGCCCACGTACCGCAAAAAAAAAAAAAAAAGATTTAGCAAGACCCTGCCTTCTGCACGGTGGAGAAGTGGAAAGAACCTGAGTTCTCTCCTCTGTGTATTCATTGAGCACTTTTGCTGGGCACGTTTCTGCGCTGGGCAGCTGGAGAATGCCCATGTGATTCATCCAGGGGAGCTGTTGTTCTAGTGGGGGAGACTGAGTCAGGCCCACAAATCACACGTGGTAGACAGGGCCACAAAAGCAGACTCACAGCTCCTCAAAGTTGCTCCGGAAGTCATCATACCACAAACATAATTACATTTCAGGAGGGAAAAAAAGAATATCAGAACAGAGTGTGTCTAAATCAGAGAATATCAAATTAGAGTTCATGAACTGAGAAACTGAAGCCAAAAGTCTTCAACTGAATGCTGGCATATGCAAAGGTCTTCCTCTGGGAGCAGAAGTCCTTTCTCTAATATTACTAAGTGCCGACGGGCCCCTCTTCTCATTGCCCTTCGGAAGAGGGAGACAGAAGGGGTTGTGCTTGGAGATTTTTTTCCTTGATAAATCTGACCTCCTGTCATGCTGCTGGCACCTGTCATCTGCCTTAGGTCCCTGTAACCGGCTGACATTGCCAAGATGAAAGCTCTTAGCCCAACCAGGAAGTACTATTCCAGGATACTTTGGGACCAGGGGGAAAAGCAGAAAATTGAATCTGGGCCCTACACTTAGCCAGCAGCGAGCTGACATCCCTGTTCACTCTGACTCCCACAACCTGCATAGCTCCTCCACCAGACTCAGTCCCTGCTTCTGATAGCATCTCTTTGATCCCTAGATGACTTCTTAGAGGTGACAGAGAGCAAGATAATTAGGAGTGGTGACAGCTGAAATGTGCTAGATGATGCCCTGGTGTGAAGGGCATGGAGACATCTCATCTACTTTGTGTTTAGAATTGGGAATGGAGGATTCAGTTGGGCTTGGACGGTCAAGTCAATACATCTTTCTCTGATGGTGAATAATCAAGCTTCCTGATGGTGGCTTTGCTGCTTCCAGATATTTCATCCCAAATGGAAATTGAATTTTATCTTAAAAAACACCGAATCTTGTCTCTGTTGCTCTGCTTTGCTTATATTTCCTGCCAAACTTCCTTGTGAAAGTTTACCTACTGAGCAAAGCTCATCTCGTCCATGGAAGTTTCTCCTGCCACATTCTAATTCACATGGAACTTCTCTAAACACAAACATTTCAGTACTGAACTTCTGTGTACCTTGTCTCTTCTGGAAGCCGAAGTGGTCCCTGCCTTTCTTTTTTTCCTGAGCATGCTTAGCACAGTTCTACAGATGGTGGGCACTCAGTAGTGTAAGTGTTTTGCTTTGTTTTTTATTAAATAACGTTGGTGTGTATCCCTAAATATATAGCAAATTAAGCAGGTAGGTATAGGTGTGATATACTTTCCCAGACACAGATTAGAATGATGTCTGCCACAGATTCAATAACACTAACTGGTCTTTCTCTTCTTCAAAGAGCTACAGAAATAGTGTTTGGCAATATTATATAAAAAAAACAACCTTTTATAAAGCAAGCTATGTTTAGTTAGGGGTCAGATGATGCTTTGTTCAGTGAAAGACATTTCACAGATGTCTTTTATCGTAAGCAACAAATCTTTCTGTGTTGGTGAACATCTCTGAAGCTGATGTCCTGTGACCCAGGGTGGAGGTTCATCCTTTGTTCTGTGATATATTTGCCTTCTCTTGAATTGCAAGCTCAGTGACTCAGCTTCTTTCTCTCCTCTACAGAGAAGTCAGTGACTGTTGTTTTGCTCTCTGATGCTTTATACCTCACAGGGATTTGCTTTTGTAAACTGCATGGCTAAGGTGCACACCTTAAATAACACCATTAAATAACTCTCTTTTATACCCAACTGTGCTGCCCACAGTTGTCTACAAGTCAAGTCTGAGTGCACATAACAAAGAACGTAAAACAATAAAAGCAGTATAGAAACACACACGAGAGTGATATATTGGATTGCAAGAAAACAGTTTAGTTAGTCATTGCCAAAAGTTTCACAGAAATTTGTCACCTGAAAGTAGCCACATGATTACCATGACATTATACATAGAGCTGAATGGCCGTTTTGGAAGAGTGCACTAGACCTTTCTAAAGCATGGTACCAAGGTGTGGGTCTCTCTCAAATCACAGAAACCTATTTTTCTGCGTCTGAAAATGGAGGAGAACCTCCCCCCAGCATATGGAGAAGTCAGATGTCCAGAAGCCTAGTAGTGAGTCATTACCTTGACGACTCTCTCCTCTTGGCAAGGACCAGCTTTCAGCTCCCCCAAGCTCAAAGACTTGTCTTTGCAATATTCAGAGATGTGAGGACAGACTCAAATCCCACAGGCTCCCAAACTGATGTATAAAACCAGAATGTTCTTGTGTTTATGTAAATGAGAGATTTCTCCAGCTCTTTCTTCAGTGGAGCTCCAGATGCAGTAGTTGACTTGTGTTTAGGGCAGCGGTTCTCAAACTTTATCATGCGTTGGAATCACTGAGAGAGCCTGTTAAAGCACAAACTGCTGGGCCCTACCCACAGAGTTTCTGATTTAGTAGGACTGGGTGGGACCCAAGTTTTCATGTCTAACAAATTCCCAGGGGATGCTGGTGCTGCTGGTCCAAGGATCACACTTGGAAACACTGGTTAAGGGTCATATTGAATGAGCAATAGCTATATTTAAGCACTGAAAATCACGAAGCACAGAGAGATGCTAATAGGCTCAAGTACTGGGGCTGATTGAAGAACTAACAGGGTCACATCCCCTGTATTCACCTCACGCTCCCTTTCTCTCTGCTCCTCCGCTTTCCTCTCTCCTTCTCTTCCTCTTTCTCCTCTCAGTTGCCCCCTCTCTTCCTCTTCCTCCCTCCTTCTTTCTGTCCCTCCCTCCATCCCTCCTCCCCTCCCTCTCCCTCTCTCTCCTAACTCCACTACCTCATCGGTGTGCAGGTAGTTGAATACACATAAATCAGGCAACTCAACTTCCTTCCTTGCCACTGGGAACAACTGATTGGGGCCTTCAGCCTGAAAAATCCCTAGAAGGGCATTGCCCAAGTTGGTTTCCATAACCTTCCTTTCTCTCTGCTTCCATGGTCAGACTTCATGGTCATATCTTCTTTTGATGTATTTCTAAATCAAGCAGGTTTCAAATTTTGTCTTCCAGAAAGACCTCTGTAAGGTAACTGCATATCTCTGCTGTGACTTATAATGTGGGATAATATGGTTTAAGTTTCAGGCCATGGTCTTTTTTTCCTCCCTAGGACTTATTCTTGGGGGACACTTCTGTAATCCCCAAATATTGGCAACATTACTATTTGCACTTTAGTTCAAGTATAAAGATCTCCTGGATTGAAATGGTTTTTTTCTTGGGAATCTCACTGTGATACTGATCATTGTTCGGTGAACTTGGCTTGGCCCTCACTTGCCCGTGAGGCCTTAACCATAGGCTGATCATACTCGGAGTACCTAGTTTGGCGTTTGTTTCCTCACTTGCGCCCTTTCACATCTCAGTATGGGGCCCTGTTTATGGTGCTACAGTTGGCAGTTTTACTAAGTCAAAGAAAGCACCCCATGAAAGCAGAAAAAAAAAAAAAAGAGATTGAGAAATGAGTAGGGGAGGAGGTTGAGAAGGACATTGACTAATGTATTTCCTTATTTAGCTCTATTTCCAAATTTAGGGAACTCATAAGAAGCATAATTGAGTCTCCTACTTATAAAAGTTCTGAGCCAGTATTCCTCCAGAGGAACAGGCTAATACCATCTCGGCAATAAAGGGGCCGACGGCAGAGCAGGTGTGTGCTTATTTTCCACACGGTCCCCAGGGCTTGGTGTTGATGAGAGTGTCCCTTTAGAAGAAGGAGATTTCTATCACAGGAGAGTTGTTGCTGTTGAGAAGGAAAATAATATGATGGGGGTGGGGCAATATCTGAGTCTGCCTCTCTGGGGGCTGAAGATAGGACAGTGTGTGTAATGTGTGAGTGAGTAGGTGTGTGAGTAGATGTGCGTGTATGTGTGTGTGAGAATACGTGAGTGTGAGTACATGTGTGAGTTTTCGTGTGTACATGTGTGTGAGTGTATGTGGGTGGCTGTGTGTATGAGTGGGTGAGTGAGAGAGAGACAATGAGATTAATTATCCCATCTTAGACAGGCTGGATGGGCTTGCCTGACCTCCCTCTGATATGATGAACAAAGCTGGTCAAATCAGGTAAGGGCTTCTTTTATTTGCTGATTTTTTTTTTTTTTTTTTTTTTTTTTCACTGGGACAGTTTCTGCCCTGAAACTCCGGGAAGGCTTCCTAAAGTGTGATGGTAGATTCTTCGGTGTGCCCTGGGTGCAGGAAGCCAGCTGCTTGTTGAAGATTCACCACAGGGAGAAAAGCTTTGGCCTGAATTCTGAGCAGGCAGCCCAGCTTTGTCCCCTCTCCAGAATCTGGAAGGTGCTGGCTCATTCTCACCTACCTTTCCATCTTACATTACCCAAAAAGTGGACACTCACATCCCCTTCCTGTCAGATTCCATTTCTGTTTTCCTTGATGATTGCCATATTTGAAAACACTGCATCATGGTTTTAGATAAGAGGTCCTTTTACATGTATCTAAGTTGCAGGGGGGAGGTGCATATGCAGAGGCTGCACTATCCAAACAAGACTTTTTAAGGCAAACTTGTTGTTAATCCTTGAGAGCTCTTACACCGAGTGTCTGCTGGAGATGTGCTCTATTCCATTTTATGGTTCACTTGGACCATCACTCAACTCGGTACCTGCCATCCATTGGATGTTCTCTTGGGCTCTAGGGGAACAAAGCCATTCCCCTTGCAGAGCTTCCAGTCTGGTTGGGGAGGATCCCAGTTCATCAGCTCAGAGACCTCCTGTTTTCCCTGGAATGTGTCCTCTGCAGATACTTGACTGAAAGAGAATCCTAACAGCAGTTTTAAGGTTATGCAATTGCTATCTGCTTGTGAAATTCAAACCCATGGTTGGTCATAATGGAGACAGTGACTCCCATAAATGAACGACAAACTGGATTTCATTTGGGGCACCAGCTAGAGTCAATGCGTAGTGGCTGCCTGGAGTGCTGAGTACAGAAGAAATCTGAGGCCGCGTCCTGGTTCAGTGGGAAAGAATGCCACAGTAGATTAGTGATGTCGCCATAAACAGGAGTGGGGGTGTTGGGATGCTTGCTGTATTTCTCCACCTCTCCTCTGTTCTAGTCAACAAAAGAAAGCACCTCCTTTATAAAAGTCTCTTTTTATTTGCTTGGTGAAATTGTCTTTTGCTTGTAAGCAGTTGGGACCATTTCTAGACAGGTGACTGATATTCAGCTAATTTGGAAATCTTACTGTTTTTATTTTTTGTTTTCTTCTTTAGGCACATCCCCTCTCTCTTGCATCTCTCCCTCCCCAGTTTTAGAATCCTCTTCCACCAGAAACATTCAATGTTTTCAGATTGAATCATACCTTATGGGAAGGAAAGCACCCAAACAACTAAGTGGTTGCTCGTTCCGAAAACATGCATGTTTAAAGAGAATGTTTAAAAAAATTAAAAAAAAAAAGAAATGTTTAGAGTTAGCCATGTTTAGACCAAAGGAATGAATTTCTATTGGTGAAATTCAGGTGTACTATCTGGAAGTTTGAGGTATGTCCCGTTTCCTGACACAATTCAAATGACCATATTCACCATCGCTGATAGCTGTTCGCCCCATACGGCCCATCAGAGTTCTCAAGCCTCTTGAGGTAAAAATGATGGACTGCTTCGCTCTTTGCTTTACCACTTGCTACTGTTTAGCCCTAATATATGCCAGATTATTGTCAAGAAGCAACATAAATACTGCTCTTTCTGTAGAAAAAGCATTCCTTTCCTACATAAAGTAGCTAACTTCTGAGACACAACAATTCAGACTGTAATACACCTTTCAATTTATTCTAAATAATACTATACAGCAGTTGGAAAGAATGATACAAGTATAGATAAATCAACTTGGAAACCAATCCATGATATATTATTAAGTAAAACAAAATAATCAAAACAATGTGCAAAGAAAAATATAAGTGAACACACACATACATATATGTATACATACATATATATATATATATATATATATATATATATATTTAAGCCTATATTTAAAGCCTATAAAGTAGCCTAGAAAGTTTTATATTAAAAACTTTTACCTTAGAAGAGACGAGAGGAGTTAGGGAATGTGGGAGGAAGTGAATGGGGTCTTTTGATTTTTTTATTCTACACCTGACTGTATTTTTTAGCATTTACAGCCAGCATGTATTACCTCTATGTTTTAAAGAAAGAATGATTGAAATTAATTGGAAGAGAGCAGCAAAGGAACTCAGGCCATGAAAGGTTAAGGCCATTGGACCAAATGCAGTTATTCAGAGTGAGGAGAATGGCATTTCCTATGTCCTTGATAATCCTAAAGTTTCCAGCTGGTAATGATCATCTCCTGGGGTCCTGTACACACACATGAAATGAGAGAGGAAAGCCATCTTCCTTTATAGTGCAGAGGGCCTTCTAGCATCTCCTACTTCAGGCCCTCTCCTGTGGTCAGCTGAAGGAAGATAAGATGCTAGGGGCCTCGTATGGAACTGCTGACTATTTTTAAATGATATCAAGGTCCGCTCTTTAAAAATTGCTTCCCACACGCTAGCTTTTTACTCTTGTTTGTGGCTTTATTTTAGTACGACAAGAGATAAGCGTAAAGAGTGACAGGTCGCGACAAGGGCCACTTTGATTCAGGCCACTTTGATTTACTACCCCACGAGATGGAACCAGGAAAGAGGGAATCTAGCAATTTTTTAATGTTGAAGCTACATCTTTTGTCAGCAGCTAGCCTTAAAGCAGAGAGATGAAATATCAGATGGAAAATATTACATTATTAGCCCTACTCCTGACTATATAAAGCACAGTTTGGATTAAACACATAATGAGAAGAACAAGTAAACAAGTGACTGCGTTGTTATTACAGTCCAGCTGGGATGGATTCAATGCCATTCATTGTCACAGTAGGAAAAACCTACTCAAGGTACTGTAGACAGGGCTCCTATCAAAAAGATTCCCTGCACGTGACTAAAGTTCCCATTCATGGTTGTCTTAAACTGTGTTCATATACCTCATGAGAGCTTTGTATTACATATTACATATAACATGGTGAGTCTGCTACTGTTGAATTTTAACAGTGAAGAAAACAGAGGCTCAGATAAGTAAATGGGTTTGTCCAAGGTTACTATAGTGAGTGAGTAATGTAGGACTTGCACCCAAGACTCCTGACTCTCCTCTCTCCATCTTTCCTCATACGGAGTTTTCTTTTGGTTCAGGACTCATCCCCGGAAGACCTTGTTAAAATGTATCTTGTTAGAGGTTGGAATAAGGAAAGCGACCGAGACATTGAGCCTTTCCAGTTAATGTGTTGGCATTAAGTGGAATGCTCTTCATTGGCATTTGTGGGGTTCCTTAGTGATGAAGTTTTGATGAAGCGGGAGGCATCCAGCATATGGGATGGAGTGGAGGATCTGGGAGGGAGGCCAAAGTGGGAAACTGCAACCTAAAGAGAGGGACACCAAAAAAAATAGGAGGTAAAGATCAGCACCAGCTTCAGCTCTTCCTATGGGCTTCCAGCTCCTGTTGCTAATACTAATTAAACATAGAATAGATACCCCACCAAAGAAAGATGTAAATATCCCATCTATGGAAACTAGAGTATCACTTTGTATTCAAACGGGATAATTTAAGAGGAGACCCCTGCCAGATGAGATGAATAATATTTTATGTTTTATATAGCAACTTCATCATTTTATAATTTTTTTAATCTGCGCCTCACTTATGGTACTTTTCACACTCTGACTTGCAAGTTAATTATACGTAAGTGTGACTTGCTCCCCCTCAATCACTCGCTAAGCTTTCTGAGGGCAGGATCTGTGCCTGCCTCATCTTTAGGTATTGAGAAATGACTAGCACTCAGCATGTACTTGTTGAATTCATGAGCGGAGCAAGGATGTCAACAAAGATCTTTTTAACCCTCTTTAGTGTATGATAGTTGTACGTGCATGTGCACTGTACTTATAAAATACTAAAAAGTGGGAGACTCATCTATTCTTCATTTTTAATCTGCTTGTTCAACTTTGTAAGTGCATTGTGTGTCTTTATAGGAGTTTTGTACGAGAAGAATGATGATTTATTGAGTAGTGATATTTTAAAATCATACAGACGAACATATGTTTGTCTGTATTAACAAACTATAACTTGCTGCTCAACCAAATATATAATCACATACGAGCAACATAGTCCCCACACAAGCAGGGACAATATAATCCCTATTCCATATTGCCTAGATCCCAGGGCAGTGAGCATATTGGAGATCATTAATCAGTACTAATGAATGATAAGAGAACATCTGTCTCTCAGTTATGGATTTGGGTTAAAAAAAAAAAGAAAACAGAAACAAAGGAAGCATCTTCATATCATGTTAAATTCTACATAAAGAATAATCACCCAGATGGGAAGTAGAAGTAAGATTTTAGTTCCAATAGCATGCAAGAAAAAATGGAAAAATTCCTTTGGTGTGCATTCTCTTGATACAGAGGAAAAACACTGGGTTCAGTGTTCCACAGACCTTGGTTTCCTAATCTCTGGTTAAAGGCAGGAGGCAGCCTGTTGTGAGCAAGCAGACCTTTCAAACCCGTTTACTGTGTTTTTGGAGGGAGGAGGGGAAGCCAGGCCCAGGAGAACATTCAAAGAGGGGACAGATACCTTCCGGGTGCTGTGACTGTCAGTAGCCCTGTGAGCCTCTCCTAGGGTTTCACTTGGCAGCCAGGCGCCCCATTGAAACCACTCCCTGGGGATCTCATGGGATCTGAGACCCTGCTCCTTCTCTTACTGGGTGGGATGAGAACACTGGCCGGTTCATCTGAGGACAGAGACAGATTCTTTTCGTCTGCATGCCTTAAAAAAAAAAAAAAAAAAAAAGCCCCAAACAACCTATTCCAGGCCTTTTTCCTTCGCAGCGTGGGTCCAAGCTGCCTTTTCCTTTCCATCTTTCTTCCCAAGGATCCCTGCACACCTGAAGCATAGAGCGGTCTGCAGTCTTTCCCTGCTCTGTTTTGCTCCTGAACTATTCTAGTTGATAGCTCAGAGCTTTACTTCATAAGGGATCAGCTGTCAAGGTCAAGGGATGTGAGACTCTTAGTTTGGACGGGATTCGGGCAGAGTCTGTCTGAATCCTTGCTTTTGTCTGGAAACGTTAAGAACGATTATAGCACTGTGTGCCCAGTAGCCTAGGAGTGGAGGTACATCCAAGCAGGGGTCTGTTCGCTAAGGAAGGTATGCTGGGAATTCAGTGGGTTTGCAACCGTCGGGATTCCAAGCCATAGTAAAGGCTCAAGGAGCACAGGGAAGCAATTACAAGGAAGGGATAGAAGGGAGACGCAAGTATTGTTGCGCTTGGGGCTATTCCTGCCAAAAAAAAAAGCAACAGGCTGAGTTCAACTGAGCAGGGGAGTTAGCTGAGGGCAGAAATACTTCTCTCTGGTTGTGGACATGTAATCGTGAGGCTTGCTGGGGAGGAAAAGCGGCCGACCTGCGCGGGCTGCTGTTTGTGAGGCGTTCACTGGAGTTTGCGATCCAAACGATTGTGAATGTGAAAGTTATTACTGCTCAAAAAACACTTTATATCAGGGTTAATTATAAGGAGATTCTGGAGTATAATTAGTGTTCTTTCTATGGAGGATTAAGGGGCTCTCCTAAATGGCCTTTTTGATTGCCTTCTTCCCTTTTTTAATTTCCTCCTTGTCCTTTTTGATTATCTACCCCACGACCCTCAGGGCTCCTCAATGTAATACAATTAAAATAACATTTTTGTGTTAGAGGGTTTTATTTTATGAGCTATTAACCCCCTGCTTGCCTGCAGTCTGGTGGCGTCTGCAGGGTACCGCCATCCCCAGACACCTGGTGCGTCTGCAGCCCCGCAGGAGGGCGGTGAGCCTGGGGACCAACTTCGCTGGGTCTTTCAAGACCCCATTGGATGCTGACTTTCAGGCGGGAATGGAAGGCAGAGGGAGCCCTTTTGGCTCATCTGGCCTTAATGCAAGTCTGCAGCTGGGTAATATGACTGTGTCCAGAGTCTCTTCCACTCTGCACTGTGGCAGATTGCCTTGCACACAGTAGGTGCTCTAAACTGGCCGTGGATGACCAGTGTTGAGAACCATTTGCCTTCTTTGTTTTTGCAGTGGTACCACAACCAGGGACTTAGACCTTTCAGCTTCTCTTTCCTTTTGGTCCTGAACTCATTCATTTATTGGCCTTGCCAGCTAGGCTTCTTATTAACCTTTCTTTCCCTCATTCTGAGCCTGAAGGAGGATTCTAGCTGGTACATGCATTTCAGATGAAGGTGACTCTGAGAAGCAGTATAAAGAAAAAAAAGTATAATTTTGGAGTCAGATAAACCTGGAGTCCTACACGAACCCACCCCTGTATGACCTTGTCTGAGTTATTTAAATTCTCTGAAACTCATTTTAATCATAGGTAGAAGGAAAGGGGCATTATGTCCACATCTGAGGGTTGTTGTGATTACTAATCAAGTGCACAAAACATTTAGCCCACAAAACATCTAGCTTATGTGGCCATTCAGTAAATATTAAACAACCCCCCATCACCACCCTCACCTTCTGCCTTTCTTACCATTCATATTTGACCAGAACTTCTACAGTTCTGCCTGAAGACTGCTCTATAGAACCTCCCTCCACTACACTTATAAATACCCAGTAGTGGAGGACATTTCTGTTCAGTTTATTTGAGGGACATAACCTTTTATGACATTCCATGGACTTTCCCAAACCACCATGGAACCAATACTTGAGTGACTAAAGTCTGTGAAGAGGCATAAGTCACGATGGTCTCTTGTCAAGAAATTTCCACAGGAGACAGTCAGGAATGTGGGGACCATGAGTTAACAATGCAAGAGTTAAATAAGAATCGGGCACAATTGGAGCTTCCCTGGTGGCACAGTGGTTAAGAATCCACCTGCCAGGGCTTCCCTGGTGGCGCAGTGGTTGAGAATCTGCCTGCCAATGCAGGGGACATGGGTTCGAACCCTGGTCTGGGAAGATCTCACATGCCGTGGAGCAACTGGGCCCATGAGCCACAACTACTGAGCCTGTGCGTCTGGAGCCTGTGCTTCGCAACGAGAGGCCGCAATAGTGAGAGGCCCGCGCACCGCGATGAAGAGTGGCCCCCGCTCGCTGCAACTAGAGATAGCCCTCGCACAGAAATGAAAACCCAACACAGCCATAAATAAATAAATAAATAAATAAATTAATTAATTAAAAAAAATCCACCTGCCAATGCAGGGGACACGGGTTCGAGCCCTGGTCCACATGCCACGGAACAACTAAGCCCTTGCGCCACAACGACTGAGCATGCACTCTAGAGCCCGCGAGCCACAACTACTGAGCCTGCACGCCACAGCTACTGAAGCCCACGCGCCTAGAACCCATGCTCCACAACAAGAGAAGCCACCACAATGAGAAGCCCGTGTACCGCAAGGAAGAGTAGGCCCCGCTTGCTGCAACTAGAGAAAGCCCATGCGCAGCAATGAAGACCCAACTCAGCCAAAAATAAATTTAAAAATAAATAAACTTATAAGAAAAAAAAAAAGAATTGGGCACGATAGTCTATATCTCTAAGTAAAACATGACTAATTGTCGAGTAAATAGCCCAGGAAATAAGAGCACAGACGATGAAAGAGGGGAAAGACCATGTCAGAGCAGAAGAAGGAAGCCTTTGCTGCGGTGGTGTTGCTTTAAGATGATTCGTTGCGGGAGGGATACGGGGGGGAGAAAATGTTGAAATGCCTGAACTCATAAGATAATTAAAAATGCCCATTCCAATTTTTAATATAGCACTTTTGAATATACTAAGTTAGACTGAAATCAAGTCCATTTTATAATCACTAATCAAGAAGACCTTTTCTCCCTGCAAAATGTGCTTCTCTGTGTTTGATTAAACCTGGATGCATATGCTTTACAACTCACAGACTAACAGTTGTTTAACTTCAGAAGCAGCACCTAGACAGGGAGAACTATCCAAATACATGTAGGTGAAGCTCCCAACAGCTGCCATCATGAAGGGACCAGTGTGGGGAGGAGGGAGACAGGACCTGGATGCTTCTCTCTGGGAGGGCTGTACAGTGTTCATGGGAACGTGATGGAGCCCTCATGAGTTCAGTCAACCCACACCAGCCTTGATTAAACATCTGCTCTAGCTCATATATGCTACCAGGCACTGACACCTTGAAAGTGAGGAGGACACAGCCCATGATCTTGAGGAACTCACCCTCCAGAGATACAAGTGCTCAGAGGTGGGAGCCTCCTACTAACCCAGCCACAGAGTCAGGGAGGGGTCACAAAGAAGAGGAGGCCAGTATTCCAGAGGCCCCCAAGACTAGGTAGGGCCCAACATAAGAGTCCTAGGGTCAAACAATAGAGTGAGCCCAGTAAGCAGAGGGCTTCTCTACCACCTCCTAGCACATTACATCAACTCTCTGTGCTTCGTTTTCCTCATCTATGAAATAGGGCTAATAATCATGACAGTCTCACATGATTATCATGAAGAAAAAATGAGAAAATGCTTGTAAAGTGCTTGGAATGATACCTGACACGCTGGACTCCTCAATGAACATTACCTGTAATAATAAAAACTACCATCTTTGTTATTGTTATTACATGATCTAGTAGGGTAATTGTATTTATTTTTTAAGAATTTAGACCTCTTTATTTCCCAAGAGGCTTTGAGGTGGCTTATAATAATAGAGACAGTACACAAGATACAAATTCAGTGAATCATTCAGGGTGGAAAGAAAACACGGGTAAAACAATAAAATGAAGCCAGAGGTAAAGTATACAAATTGCATGTTTTCAGATCTTGCTAAGCTTTGAGAGAATTAACACCTTTACCTAAGTACCTAGTCTCTCTAACACAAGGTCCAGGGCTCCAGAGTTAGTTGGGCTACACAGATAGAACCACCTGGTCTCTAGTGTGGCTGAGGAGAGCCCTACACATCTGCACATACTGCAAACTGTTGCCTTCCTCTCACCCTCCTTGAGGACTGAGAGCTTGCCTGGCCCTTCTTGTAGCCCCCAGTCCTCAAGCACAGGATCTTGCACATAGTAAGCCCTCGGTAAATACTTCTTGATTTGTTATTTGAATGGATGCATGCATGCATGCATGCATGGGTGAATGCATGGATGCATGGATGGTGTTGAAGATAGTCCTGCCTTGAGCCATCACGCTGAGCCTGATAACCTCTCAGGAGTTTATACCATATTTGTTTGGGGTGTGGAAATCTCCAGGAAGAATTTATTTGTTTAGAATCTGCCATCTGTTTTATTTAGGGAGATTCAAATCACTTCAAGTCATTTTCCAGATTGTTTCATTGAGAAAGTGCTTAACCAATCCAAACCTACCTTCTTTTCCTTTGCTTTTCCCTCCTCCTGACTTTGCAAGAAAATGGCCATTTGTGTGTGTGTGTATAAATGGTTCGAGAGGGGCATATTTGTCTATATCTATCAGTTTTGAGGTAACAAATGGTCCTTTTCTCTCCTTTCAGCCAGTCTTTCAACCTCTTTACTCATCTAAACCAAGGGTAGCTGCTATTGCTGAAATAAAAGTCCTCATATTAGGCCATTTATAGCTGCATAACTGTTAGGTTTTTAATAAAATCTAGCCTTGGCACTATCTTACTTGGCTTCCTTCCTTAGATAAGGAGATGTGTATCCTAAGAAAACTTTTATGTTTTCTTATTTTATGATTACTGAAAAAAGTGAAAGTCCGTTATCTCCACACCCTTAAGGTTCTCAGCAGCCTGAGGACAGATACCCCAGAGAATCCAGCGTTTCTCTCCAACTAGTGTTGCTCCATCTTTGCAAAGAGTAGGTGAGACAAACTCAATAGTCTGTAAATATGTTCACAAGCAGAATTCCTGTGGCTTCCTGTCTCACTGGACCCTGATCACCTCTCTGGGAAATGTGCTCGTTGTTTGTGAGACGTGGAGAGAGAAGGGTGGGGAATGGGAAGGAGGACTCTGGGGTCTGATGTTGGCCATCACTGATGCAGAACAAGAAGGTCTGCATCCTCCGAGGGTGTGGTACTCCTTTCCCGTATTCTTCTGGGATGACTGCAGGACACGGCTGCCCAGGAATGACTAGAGTCCAGCCTTGCTTGAGGGATCTGGCATGTAGACAGTCCAGGCCAACAGGGAAATGAGTCCAGGGAAGTCAGCTGAACCTCAGAGGAGCAAGTCTAGGTGATACCCTAGGTGGGCAGGGCCCAGAGTCCAGGAGGTCAGACAGGTGACAAGAGCAGTAAAAGGGAGCCCCAAGCTCTGATTCTTCAGAAGGAAGCTTTCTTCTGGTGTCGTCAGCCTCTTGCATGTGGGTACCCAGGTCCCTTCAAGGTTAATCAGAGTCAGAAATTCAGAGAACTGCAGGTAAGTCCTCTATAGGAATAAAGCAGGGCAGAAACACTCGTTTTATTTGTGTATTTGTAAAGATAAGAGTTCTAAGAAATAATGTACTGGGTGACAGGAGGAAGCTACCACTTTAGCTCCACCTCAGTTTGGTAGTTATCTCTGTGATTTCATTTCCACTTAGTTTGCTAACTGCAGCATAAGCTCAGTTCTTTAATGACATGTAGATAATGTCATGCACTTACGTTAATGATATATGTTATGTTGATAACACGTAGAAATTTTCTTGGAATTCAGGACTCAAGAAATTAACCAGTATTTGGCAAACTGAAACGGAAGAGAATGGAGTCAACGGTAAACAGTGATAACATGGGCTATTGTTATTTCTTTGATAGGCTTTCAGTAGAAAAGGTGTTGGTATAATGTAGCCAGTTGTAATCATGTAGACTTTGGCTGGGCTAAATCCATAACAAAATTATTTGCTAAACAAATGAATATAGGTATATAGTTTGTTTAAACAACTGATGGGTTTCTAAAGAGCTGGTTGTACATGTTCTATGGTGAATTCTTCTGTCAAATAAATCACCAGCCTCTAAGGAATGACTCCCAAAGAGTGAAGCTCTGTTGGAGTGTCAGGCACTTCTCACAGAGATGTCCCTTTGCCGAAATCATCTTTGCTCAAACTGCAAAGGATTTTGTCTTTTGTTTTAATCAAGAAGACCTATCCTGATTCATCTGTAATAGATGTGTTTCACATACAAATGTTTCCTGTGTTGGATTTGTTTAAATACTCTTGTATATAGATAGTGTAAATAAGATTTCCAGCAATTATTTTTTCCTACTGGAAGAGCACTTAAGAAATCGCTATTTACCAAGTTCTTCGAAGATACCCTGATCTGCCTTCCCCATGGCACATCTTACTATGAATTGCACATAGTGGTACTCAACAAATCTGGTTTGTATGAGTAAATAAATATTACTTAAATAATGTACGTCAGAATATGTAAATAAGAGTATTATTGCAATGGAAGCAGCGCCTCGCTCTCCTCTGAGAGGTACTTGGCTATTGTGGTTTCAGTTTCCTCTTATCTGTTTGTGAATCAGAACTTACACCAGGCAAGTTTATTTGTCTCGCTCTTGAGACTGTATATAAAACAGCAAAACAGTATTTTGACCATTCAAAATTTTTGTTCATTTGGACTGTCCACTCCCCGGCTATCGGTCCATCTTTTTTTTTTTTTTTAAACATCTTTATTGGAGTATAATTGCTTTACAATGTTGTGTTAGTTTTTGCTGTATAACAAAGTGAATCAGCTCTACATATACATATATCCCCATATCTCCTCCCTCTTGCGTCTCCCTCCCACCCTCCCTATCCCACCCCTCTAGGTGGTCACAAAGCACCGAGCTGATCTCCCTGTGCTATGTGGCTGCTTCCCACTAGCTAGCTATTTTACATCTGGTAGTGTATGTAAGTCCATGCCACTCTCTCACTTCGTCCCAGCTTACCCTTCCCCCTCCCTGTGTCCTCAAGTCCATTCTCTATGTCCAGTCAGTCCATCTTAATGGCGTTATTTTTCTGTACAGGCTGATCTCTCTGAGACACGGAGTTAAAGAACCCGTGGCCTCTTTTTCTCTCTTCTGCCCCTGACTCATTCCGTGACCTTCAAAACGAATGCAGTGCTACCCCAGGAAAGGTGGTTGTATTGATTGCAGTTGAGAACGGAGGCTTCTGCGTTTCTCTGGTTGTTTGATTGATGATGTGGGATGCAGGGAAGGAAAGCAGCGTCGGGGGAGACTCTTAGGGGTGGGGGCGGGAGGCAGTGAGTTCTCGAGAACCACAAAGTTCTCCCGGCTGAACTGAGAGCCAGCAGGGGGTTTTGGTTAAATTGTGTTTGAAAGCCTAAGCATCCCCCAGACGAAATATGGCAAATTCAGACGTGAGGAACACTGTCAGAAGTCATACCCACAAACTCTGGGAAATTACAGCCGACAGTTATTAGTCATTCTTACGGGCAATAGAGAGTGTTGTTTAAAAAAAAAATTCAAATCTGATGCTGTGAGTAAAGAGGTGTTCTTTCCTGGCCCGGATAATAGTATTTCCAGGATCGATTCAAGAAATTAATAGGAGACCTTGCTCTGGGCTGCCAGCAAGCTTCCTTTCTTGTCAAGTTCAGCTAGCACCCAGGTGCTCTTAAGTTCATGGGGAACCATTAATACATAGAATCGCAAAGCACTCGCTTATTTAGGCAGAAGTGCAGGCACTAAGGGGGACTGTTAAGTCTGCTACTGAGAAAGGTGATTGGACCCGTTCAGGTATTTTTGACTGGGGAGTCTAGATTTTTCAATTGCTGACTTAGATCTGTTGGTTATTTTCTGCACACCTCTGTTCACTTTAAACTTTGCAACCCAAATAGGACTCTTGTTTGCCATCTAGCTCTAGAGGAGGGGGATTTGGGTCGCCGTTATGGTGGGAAGGACATGGGTGTGAGATGCTGTTCCCGTGTCCCAGAGAGGCACCAAGGCAAGGTCATTGTCTAAGATTCACAGTAGCACACAGCAGTAGGGGGATGAATTCTAGGTTCCTGCTTCTTGGTTAGCCCATAGCCCTCCCTTCAAAATGCTGCCTCTGTCCATTTTTTGAACAGAAACTGGGAGAAGAAAAATAAAGGTGGGTGGGAGGTTTGTAGACCGAACGCCTCTCCAGCAAGGTAGTCTATCCTGCATTAGATAACAAAGCTATGCCCCATATATTCGAACCATCTCTCTGCTCCTTCCTGAGCATATGACACATCTATTTGACCTGTGAACATCCACCCCACCCCCAAATCAATTCTGCCAGTACCCAAGCACCTCCTCCAATCCTTGAAGCAGGAGTCTGCAAGGTGAATTTCCTAACAAGCTGACTTTTCAAAGGTTTTTCAGCTCTCGAAAACATGAAAACCGTGTTTAAAAATTTAAGGGTCTGATATGTACCAGTTCTGTGGCGCAGCAGCAGGACGTAGCTCTTTGCAGTGCCATGATTCCCAAAACCCCAACTCTTTAAATTAAGATGTTTATGACAGCTGCTTGGGCTTAATGGAATGCACGTAGGATTGGCCATTAATTATTGCTCTCGGGTTTTTGCACTTTTTCCCTGTGTTTTACCGCAAAAGGCGGTATTGTTGTGTAAACTATTTTTAGTGCTTTTTAAAGAAACCCTCTTTATTTGGGGTTGGATTTTTTTTAACCTTTATTGTAAAAATTTCTGAACATACTCAAGAGTTGAAAAACAATGCAGCTCTCCAAAGGACCCATCATGCAACTTCAGTAACGATCAACATGGTATCAGAGTTGTTTTATCCACTCCCCCACCCCAGAAACACACATATACTTTTAAATTTTGCTGGAGTAACTTAATGAAAATCCCAGACATCATGTCATTTCAGTAATAAATATTTCAAGGTGGACATTACTTTTAATTTGTATATGTCCATAAAGCCATTATCAAAATGAAAGAAAATTAATAATTCCGTAATGTTGTATAATTTTGAGTCCATTTTCAAGTTTACAAAGAGCCAAACAAGGAAGAAAAGCAGTGAATCATAACTGAGTGGTTTGCATGATGTCTTTTAGCAGCTTTAATTTTGTTAACCCTCATCTAAAAGTGCCACACACACATGCACACATGTGCATACAAACACACACATACACACATAGAAACATGCACTCACACACAGATGATCATCTTTTTTTAAAGCTCAAGAAGGGTCAGTCCTTGAACCCTGACTTCCACACTTCACTTTCAGAAGGGATCCAGAGCCTGTACTAAACAGAAACTTTGCCTTAGTAATGACACAGTGTCCTGTATCTATTGTGGAAATTCCTCAGCTTTGTGACAGAACTTATTATTTTATTGTGGTAAATATTTGTACAGTTCCTTTTGATGTATATCAGTCTTGGTGTGCCTTTGAGAGATCCCTTTTCCACATATTAATGACTTCATCTGCTTTCTGCCAAGTTCTGTGCTTTGGGTTAGAAGGAGGTCAGGACGTGGATGTTTAGATGAATTTCCTGCAACCCGAGCTTTGCGTATTAAGTTCTCACTATTCCACTCGGGCTCTAGTTATCTTTTTAAAATTTATTTGCAGGCTTCCCTGGTGGCGCAGTGGTTGAGAGTCCGCCTGCCGATGCAGGGGACACAGGTTTGTGCCCCGGTCCGGGAAGATCCCACATGCCGCGGAGCGGCTGGGCTCGTGAGCCATGGCCGCTGAGCCTGCGCGTCCGGAGCCTGTGCTCCGCAACGGGAGAGGCCACAACAGTGAGAGGCCCGCGTACCGCAAAAAAAAAAAAAAAAAAAAAAAATTTATTTGCAACATGGTGACAATTTTGACAGGAAAGTCAAACTTAGCAAACCACCACTATTCATCTGAATGTGCTTAAACCTGAGACTTTCATTCATATCCAGCCAGAAAACCCTCTTCTAAAGTGGTTTTTCCTATTCAATTTGTAAATCTAACTTTTTTTCATTGACTGGACTAGATTTTATAAGTGGGGGTCCCCTTTTTCTAGGTGAACATCTTTACTTCTCTGCTGTCACATTCACCTTGAATTCCACAGCAAGAGAAAGACGTTTAGAAAGTTGGCAGGTAGAGTGGCTGCATCTGAACATAGCATCAGGGACAAGGTGAGAAACTTGAACATTCTAGAAAGATTCTTCCACTGGTGACTGATGGCTGACCAGAAGGATAAATATCTTCCCAGTGATGTTCAGACCACCATTTATTTCTGCCTGTATGTCGAACTAATTTTTATTATGCCAACTCTGCCCTGTTGACCTACCTTTCACTGATAGGAAGGTCCCAGCTAGAGAACATCAAACACTACAATGAAAATGCAACATTTTGATCAATTATCCAAAGTTTTCCTATGTAAAATCCAACTAATCGGGAAGCCGGTCACATTTGGAGGCTTCATCTAGATCAGAGGTCCCCAACCCCTGGGAACCGGGCCGCACAGCAGGAGGTGAGTGGCGGGCGGGGGCGAGCGAAGCTTCATCTGCGGCTCCCCATCGCTCGCATTCCTGCCTGACCCATCCCCCTGCCCCCGACTCCCCGGTCCCTGGAAAAAATGTCTTCCACGAAACCGGTCCCTGGTGCCAAAAAGGTTGGGGACCGCTGATCTAGATATCTGATTCAGTGTCTAGCACATAATAGGAGCTTTAATAAAAATATGTTAATTAAGTAATTGATGAGATCCAAAGACGCCAATTTAGGAGTGATGACAGAACGTAATGCAGGACAAGGGTTTTATAACTTACCTGCCAAGAGAGGAAGATTGTACCTGTATTTCCACCCACCTTGCCTTCCAGTGTCATGGGAAGATCTTAGTAACATGCTTTAGGTGTTACAAACCCCATCCCCTCTTCAAGTCTGTGCTGATCAGGCCACATATGAAGCCCTGATTCTGGGCATGACACTTTAAAGGAAGGCGGAAAGGGGCCTGATGTTTGCTGAACTCCTATTTTGTGCAAGGCACTGTGCTGGGGTCTGTACATTCCCTCATTTATTCACAGTGACAAGTGCATGGGTGGGGGTCTTAGCCCCATATTACAGATGTGGCTCAGAGATGAGAATTGCCTGGCTAGTAAATGGTGCTGCTGAAATTCAAACCCAAGTTTGCATGCTTTTTTCCTTGTGCCAGTACAATAGACTGCATCCTTTAGGTTAGGGACTGCAAGTACCTTCAGAAGAGTGGGAGGAAGATGGTACTGAGGCAGTATTGCAATGAGGGAAGATTCACAAGGAACATGGTGGTTCATAGAAGCCTGCTCCTCTGTAATTGTCTGTGGCCCATTTCCTTCCCTGGTGAGAAGAATGTTAAGTGGGCTTCATCTAGAATTGTGCTTCCCAAAGTGTCATCCATGGACTAGAAGTTGTGGTATCACCTGCAAACTTGTAAGAAGTATAGAATCTCAGGGCCCAGTCCAGACCTACTGAATCAGAATCAGCATTTTTAACAAGATCTCCAGGCAACTCATATGCACATTAAACTTTGAGAAGCACCGGCCTAGAGGCTTGTGGGAAATGATAATTAAATATGCTGACTGAATAGTTCTAGTGTAGCGTAAGATCATTTCTGAGTAAAGGCAATTCTCCTGCATTAGGCTGAGAGGGAGAATCATAATTTTTTATTAAAAAAAAAAAGTAGAACAGAATTTCTTCCAACTGTGAATCTCCAGATTGGTGGCTTGAACTAGGAAATGGGTCTTTCCCTTCTCCAGCATTTAGATTGCTTTTGGACGACTAAACCTGGAGTATGTGTGCGCCCACGCACACACGCAGCTAGAAAAAACTAGCCTATGAATTTATTAGAAACTGTTGTTGGGCAGTGTTTGGAACATTAATGGAAATTCAATTGTGTTTTCATTATATTCCCTTTCTAAAAATATGATTTTGGTTTTGTTGTTTTTCAACATGCAGAACAATTTGCCCAATTTGTGTGAATGCAAACCTTAAGGAATAAGTAAAATTGTGGTTTTTCTAGCTTTGTTTGCTTGGGCTGCCTCCACTCTCCTTAGACAATCTCCAAGTTAGCCCCCTTCAGTTGGTCATGAGACACCATGTGAAGGTCTTTGGAAAAACAGAGTTTACCGCCCACCTGTTGCCAGGAAGCTTTTCAAGGAAGTTAGCAAAGGAAAAAGATGTTTTGCAGTTGAACGTGCCACATCACCTTGTTGATAGGAGGTTCTCAGTATTCGGTGTTTTCAAGCTTTCATCACAACTGAAATTCTTTTTGCCCCAGATTTGTGCCTTTCCTCCTCACTGTGTCCTTGTACGTTGGATTCCTGCTCCTTGTAGGTCTTCTTGTAGAAATGATTATACACTGGAGGCATAGCTGAGGCATTGCATCACAGAGCCTACTAGAGAAGGGAGGGGGTGTGTTGCATAGCTGTTGAAGCTGATCCTCTCTTGCAAGAAAGAGCTAGAATTAGAGTCTTGCAAGGCTAACACTTTCCAACAGCATAGTCAATCAAGCCAGCTGCCAGAGGTGGCCTGTGAAATGAAAAACTCATTTGACGGGAAAGCCACATGACGTGCATGCTAGCCCCACCCTTGCCTCTAAGTTGTTAAGAGATTTTCATCCTATTTCTTCAACTCTCAAGGGTTGGCTGGCACTTCTCCAAAAAGAGAACTGGTACAACCTCTTCTGGCCTTGGAATTTAAGGATTCCATTATTCAGTCTACAAAATAAGGAGACCACGTTTTAAGTGCAGCAATAGGCTCATTAGATGATCTCCTTTTCTATCTGGTCACAGGTCCCGTCAGTATATCAAACTGGGAAGGCAGAAGCCCATTTTGACATCCCAGGATTCCCCATAAATACAAATTTTCTGTGTGGGAAGAATAATCCTTCTTTAAACAAGAAAGAGAATTAAGAAGGTGCTAATTCAATTGCTCTTGGGTTTCTGCAGGGTTCAGTTTTGCTAAACAAGGCCACCTCACTCATTCGAGATGGTTGCAGAACTTTATTATTCTATGAAATCTTAGCCTGAGAGGCTCCGGGTCAATGGTCTACCAGCTGACAGCTATTACCATATATTGTAAATCCTGTCGTAAGGTGTATGTCTGAGAAATCAGGTGCTTTCTTTAGAAAACTAAAAGGATAACAGCAGCTCCTATATATTGAGCCCTTCCTATGTGACGGGTAGTAGAATCAGGGACTGACATTAACCTCACTTTACTGATGGGGAGACTGTGGCACGGAGACGTTTGTGTACTTACCTAAGTCCACCGGTACCTGAGTGTGGTGATTAGGATTTGAACGCAGACAGGAGGGGTACATGACATCCGCCTCCCTCTTATGGGAATATCCCCAAGGGCCATCTATCACTTGGCTGGGGAGAAGAGAAAATTGAGGAGAGTGGAATATATGGGGAAGTGTATCTTAAAATGTTTTTATTAAGTTTGAATCTTTTCCTCCTCATTGCTGCTGTTCAGTGTCAGTTTCACAAAACTCTTCAAATATCTGTTCAGTGTTTTCTGATCACTGGGAATGCCGACAGTAGGAACCAAGAATTTTAAGCACAGAATTAAACATTCCCTTTGTCTTTTTGCCAAACTGATAAAAGGCGCCATTGGTTTTCTTAGTGGGTAAAGAGGGGTAGGAGGAAGCGAGAAGCCACTTCCTTGAACCAGATGACCTCTTGAGCCTCATCGCTGTGGCGGGAGGAATGACTTTCCTGCTCCTGGGTGGCCGGGCAGCCTAATAAAAGGCGGAGTTCCTGGGCTCTTCTGGCGTGGATTGCTGGCTTTAGCACATTCAATTTCTTATGGAAGATGACTGTATTAATGACTATCATCTTCCTACCTAATTTAGAACAATTTAGTGTGATTGTTTACAATTACAATTTAGTGCCAGTGAAACCCTGGCCACAGTCTGAGAAAAATAAAAGAAATGAAAAATCTGTTTGCCTTGCTGATTAATGTAACCTTAATTGTTGTTTTTTTCTAGCTTAACTGGGGTTCAAAGTATCCACCCTGACTGTTGAATAGGGTAGAGGCCCAATATTTTGGAGCAGAGAGATTTGGGGCTTGCTAGTCTGAGAGACAGGATTTCCATCTTCAAGATATATATATATATATATATATATATATATATATATATATAGAGAGAGAGAGAGAGAGAGAGAGAGAGAGAGAGAGAGAAGGAGAGAGATAAGCTCCACCTTTTCTTGAATATAGAAATATGCGGGACTTCCCTGGTGGCGCATTGGTTAAGAAACAGCCTGCCAATGCAGGGAACCCGGGTTCAAGCCCTCGTCCGGGAAGATCCCACATGCCGCGGAGCAACTAAGCCAGTGTGCCACACCTACTGAGCCCACATGCCACAACTACTGAAGCCTGCGCCCCTAGATCCCGTGCTCCACAACAGGAGAAGCCACCACAGTGAGAAGCGTGCGGCAACAAAGACCCAATGCAGCCATAAATAAATAAATAAATAAATAAATAAATAAATAAATGACCTTTAAAAAAAAAGAAATATGGCAACAGAAAGCCTATATTCTATCATTATACAATCATATTATACAGTTGATCTGAATGACATACTATGTATATTCATATTAAGGGAAACATCTGAATGTTTAAATATTGGAATATAATTCAGTTTTTCAAAAGTGCTAAACAGCCATTTGTAATCCAAGTAGAACATGTAGGGAACCACTGGTGCGTCACCCCTGGAGTAAACCTTCCTCCCTAAACCAACACAAGGATATTTTCAATATGTCCTATTTTTGTTTTGTTTTGTTTTGTTTTTTTGCGGTACGCGGGCCTCTCACTGCTGTGGCCTCTCCCGTTGCGGAGCACAGGCTCCGGACGCGCAGGCCCAACGGCCATGGCTCACAGGCCCAGCCGCTCTGCGGCATGTGGGATCCTCCTGGACCAGGGCACGAACCCGTGTCCCCTGCATCGGCAGGCGGACTCTCAACCACTGCGCCACCAGGGAAGCCCAATATGTCCTATTTAGAGTCTGGATTCCATTTGAAAATATCAGCCAATTTTTCTAAGGTAACAAACATCACTTCTAATATTCATAGAAGGAAAATATACTGTTGTTGACATAGATTTCACGTCTAAAAGAGAAAAAAATCCATGTATTATTAGATTACCTATCACAAAATAGTTTTATTTTACTGTTGCAGGAAAAAAGAGAGTTGAAACCACTGTTCCTATCATTTATAGCATCTTGAGAGTGAGCGTGTGTTCATGGAAGGCAGGGCACAGTAATGGGGAAGAAGAGTCACTGTATATTACCGCTTCTTGCTGTTGGCTTCTAATTAACCACTGCCTCAAGCTGTCCATCTTCTTGAGTACCATAGGCAACTTTTTGACATTTATTCATTATACATTCATTTATTTAATAAATATGTATTGATTACCTGCCCTACGCTGGCAGCTATTTGGGCAAAAAGAAGTTGGCAGTGAAGAGAGAAAGAAACATAGCCCCAGGCCTGCAGAAGTATGCATTTAGAAGTAGGAGTGAGAAATGTACATTCATGACTAATTCCAGGTGAGTGAAGAGATACATGTGGCCTTGAGGACACGTGTTGGGAGCTGCACATAGGAAGGGCAAGAAGTGACCCATCGTTATGAGGCCTTATAGAGGCAATGCCTCTCCGGGATCAATTTGCCTAAATTGGGCGCCAGGGGAAGAAGAGAGGCCTGGCACCATGGGGTACAAGGAGCTCTGGGATTCTAGACTCAGCACACCACTCCCTAGCCGTGGGACTAGGTATGCAAGGAGCTTCCTTTCCCATTGCCTCGGTTTCCCACCTCTAAGTGATGGAGCTGGAGGAACCATCCCTGAGGCCCCTTTCTGCTGTAGGGGCTACAGATCCTGACTGCATATGTGCCCCAGAGCGTGGAGGGGCAATGGTTGTCTGGGGTTCCTCCTGCTGGGCCTGCCCTCCCTCTTTTCTGACCTGAGACCAGTGCAATGAGAAGAGCCTTGCTTTCCCAGGCACCACAGAGCCATCCAGAAGGCCCATCGTGCTCTTCAGGGGGAACTTGGGCCACAACAATGAGAATATGAGTAAATATGCCAAGTGAAGGCCATCCGGCCATTGACAGCCAACGCCTTGTGTCTCACGGTTCTTGCCTTGGTAGAGATTTAAATGTCTCTTATGCCACATCCTAGATGGATATCTATCTACGATCTGCCTGAGCATTTACAGTGGAAGGTTATCTGCTCTATTGTTTGGTATAGATCATTCCTAGGGCAAGGAGGAATCCTTCTCTCCAAGTCCAAGTGCAAGGCAAGACAGGGGCTTTGTCCAAAGTGGCAGAGCCTGGCTTAGAATCTAATCTCCGTCTTACCAAGTCTCCAACCCCAAAGTGTTCCTGAGACAGTAAAATCAAGGTTAAAAACTCCAATTAACCCAACACTGGATATTTAATTACTTCTTCCCTCCGCATCAAAACCCTCAGGCGCCACCCTCTAGCTGTGGCCATGGCCTCCTTTGCATCATGCGGAAAGGAGGGTGGCCTAAGGGAAAGCGATGGGTTTTGGAATCAACAGGCCTGAGTTTGCGTCTCCAGTCTGTTACTTCATAGCTATGAGATTTTAGGAAGTTACTTTGCCTCTGAGTTTCTCAATCAGTAAAATGAGAGTAGTAATAATGGCTTCTCAGTGTTGTAGAATTAAATGTAATCTGTATGTAAAATACCTGGTGCATAGTAGAAACCCAGTGAATGGTAGTAGCTGTTAATTACTGCTGCTTAAGAAACTTACAGTTAGGTCAAAGAGGAGTTTACATGCAGTTCATCAGATGAGGGGAGGAAAGATTAAGGTATATTATGTGGTAGAATCCTACCACTGATCTTTTTGAAATAAGTTTGGGGGTGGAAAGGCCTGGAGGAAGGGCCTACAGCTCAGTGGTTTCTTGACAGGCTCTGGGATTCCCCCCATCCTCGTGGACTTTCAGGAACTGCTCTGAGATACTCATGTCTACCTGCTCACACACCCTTTGCTGGCTGCACTGACACCACATCAAGGCCTTTTCCCTGCATGCCCTTGTGTTGTTCAAGGTCTGCAGTGAAGCCAACTGTACAGCATGGGGTTTTACCTTATCATCAGTACTTGTTTTCAGCCTGACCCCTGGATGCCCTGTTAGGCGACAGACCTCCTGATTCACTTCCTTCTCAGAATTCTACTGCATAAACAAGCCTAAGCTGTAAGATGTAAATAATTCTAACTCTAATACCAAGCAGACTTAGCCGCAGTGTTGCTGCTATACCCTGGGAACAGGGAGGGTGAAAGTGTAGGGAACGTAAAGGGCTTGGGAGGGAGGGGAAGATGTCAGAATTTCTCTAGAGAGTCTGGGGAGCTGAGTGAAATAATTTTTGTCCAAATAGTATGGAAAATTCCTTCCTGGCCCTTTATATAATAGAAGCTATTTCCAAGTGTTTCTCCCACCCACCTTGGGACACACACAGGCATAAAATGACAAAGAAGCTCAACATCTAATGCTAAGCCACAATGGAATGCCTCTTGGATGAGAAGTTGGTGACATTTTGATTTTTAAAAGAAGGTAGGTGCCTAGGAAGGTCCCAGTTGAGCAGTAAATACAGATAACACAGAAGGACCCTCTGTGGTCAGAGTGCTGTGGGGAAGTTCACAGGACCCGATACATACTCTCTCTCCCCACCAGAAGCCTAAACTTTAAGCCTCAGTCCAAGGAGTCCAGAGTTTCTTTGCAGGGAGCAGGTTGAACAAACATCAATAATCATGTATGCAAATGGGTGATAAACATGAACTCAAGTATGTGTGCAATTAGTTTTATGTAAATCTTACAGGGCTCCTGAGATGATCAGGATGAGAGCATATCTGGGAGAAATTAGAGTGGGATCCCAGTGTCGATGTGTTCTAGACTGGAGAATGGCCAGTGTACAAGCTAACAACGTGGCACAAGGGGGGAACTCAATAAAATAAGAGAAGAATTGCTGGAGAGGAAGGAGCCAAGGAGAATAATAAAAGAGGATTTATGTGGGAGTAAGAAAAGGAGGTGGTCCTAGGGACCACAAGAGTGACTTCAAGAAATAGAGGATCATGGATGCTTAAAGGGAATTATTCTTGCTTTCTGAGGGGCAGACTAGAGTCAGAGAGTTAATTCAGGGATTAGGGAAGAGGTCTTCCCTTTGCAATAGCCATCAGTAAGCTAGTTTGCCATTCTGAGTTGCTTCAGCAGATGCCCACTTCTGTACTAGCTAACCAAGACCCACAGACTCCAAGGATCGATTGAGGGCCATCAATTGACCTATTAAGTTCCAAGTTTGAGCAAAGTGGTATCTTTCCCAAAACACACCATATACCTCCGCCATTTGCTAAACAAATGACATTATTAGTGTCTTAAAAACAAAGAAACAAACAACAACAACACAGAACAAGTAACAGTTTCTCCCGAGCTAGGTAAGTAGGAATCAGAAACTGTTTATTATCTCAGCGTGTCAAAAACTATAGTTCACATCAGAGGCGACTAGTTTATTAATTTGAATTTTCTCTTGGGGGTTTTTCCTTTTCAAAAAGTGATTTTAGTTGAGCCCAATTCCCCAGAGAGCTTGGCACTAAAAGAGTTTGAAGTTGAGGAAGTGCTACCCAGGCTGTTGCTTTCAGGCTTGCTCACTCCTTGCTGAAGCACCCTCTTCAGTTCATCAGTTATTGATCAAGACGCTGGTATAGGCTTCAGTCTCCAGAGAGGGTGTGTAACGATGGGAAGCTGAATTCTGCCAGTGGAATGTTTACAGATGAAATGGAGCATTCCTTGAGGCAACAGGGCCAACACATTCTCTCTCAGTACTCCCATGATTAGATCTCTCTTGATTCAAGAGATGAGGACTGGGCTTCCCTGGTGGCGCAGTGGTTGAGAATCTGCCTGCTGATGCAGGGGACTCGGGTTCGTGCCCCGGTCCAGGAAGATCCCACATACCGTGGAGCGGCTGGGCCCATGAGCCATGGTCGCTGAGCCTGCGCGTCCGGAGCCTGTGCTCTGCAACGGTAGAGGCCACAACAGTGAGAGGCCCGCGTACCACAAAAAAAAAAAAAAAAAAGAAAAGAGATGAGGACTTATGGCATGTTTCCTATCAATTTCATATCAATAGATAGAGAATAGCAAACCAATCATTCAAGCCCCCGAGCCTTTCTTACCAAGGCACCACACCTCAAAATACCATACACAAACCCACATTGCAGAGGGCCATGGACACCAGTGTGGTCAACCGCACCAAACCAAAGGACAGTGAGAAGCAAAACTAGAGCCACAGGGCTGGTGTGCTATTTGAGAGTACTGTGTCAAGCAGTACATAGAAAATTCGAGTTATCCACAGCATCGGTGCTATATCCAAGTTTGCCTTCTGAAGAGACCACCAGGCTAAACGTCAGGAAGTATGGGTTCTTTCATTGGCGGCCCCATTAAAGCTCATGCCGCATGAGCACACTTGGGGGAAGGGCAAAGCATGCGGTCAAACTGTCCTGTCCTGCTGTTCATTCGTCAACAGTATCAAACTTGATTGATTCCTTTTTTTCAATGAGTTGATGAGGTGCTTTGAGGTCATGCAGACGTAGGCGTGTACCCTTTTTACCACTCTTTATACAGCTCCATTTCCTCACCTGAGACGTGTTGATGATCTTGATGAACCTTCATAAGACTAGCCACCTCCCTTCCACCTGGGGACCCTAGGAGGATTAATTAGAGTATCTATAGTATGCTTACACTCCTTGGAGAAAGATTCTACATAAAAGCAAAGTAGGGGCTTCCCTGGTGGTGCAGTGGTTAAGAATACTTCTGCCAATGCAGGGGACACAGGTTTGAACCCTGGTCCGGGAAGATCCCACATGCCGCAGAGCAACTAAACCCGTGCACCACAACTACTGAGCCTGTGCTCTAGAGCCTGCGTGCCACAACTACTGAAGCCCGCGCACCTAGAGCTCATGCTCTGCAACAAGAGAAGCCACCACAATGAGAAGCCTGCGCCCCGCAACAAAGAGTAGCCCCCGCTAACCACAACTAGAGAAAGCCCGCGTGCAGCAACAAAGACAGGGCAGGTTGGTTGGTGAAAGAGAATGGGTTGGATTCCTAACCATAACTCGACAAGCTTGTTTTTAAGGAAATAGTTAACAAAGAAAATAGACACTGCTATCACCTTCCCTCTGATTTTATAAAATGCCCTTGTCTCCTTTATAATAATTACGTGGTAAAGATAGCTCTACATTTCTCTGTTTGTTCATTTTATGGCCTTTTGACCATTCCAACTGTTGAATCCTTCGATTAAATGGCATTGTAGTTGAGTAGCTGTTCAGAAATCACAGGTCGTCATTGCACTCATACTTGTGGTGTTATTTTACAAATTGATAATGTGAGTTATGAGTGGAAATTTTTAAATCCAAACTCCAGTCCACAGAAATTTCAGGGAAAACTCAAACCAGTCTTCATTTTATATTCACCTCATTTTCCAGATCGGGTCAAAATGCCTTATTCGGCATTTAATACAAGCCCAGCCTTCACATGAAACCAGTTCGACGTGCCCTGTGTTTTGGATAACTTACTACAGTGAGGTGCAAACTGCCTAGGTTTCTTCACTACGTAGGTAGGGAACTGCTTATTTTTTCTTCTCCTTCTTATTTTTGTCCGACAGAAAAATTCCACGGTGAGAATGAGAATCTTTCTGGGGGAAAGCAAAACAAAGCACAAAGGAAAAAAAAAAGAGAGAGAGAGACCTTAAAGTAAGTTGTTGAGTGAATTTTAGAGAAGAAAAGCCAAAGCAAATGTATGTAGTGCCTCTGTGTGCCCACAAAGAGCATTGCCAGCCCTAGCCATCACAGGTCGAAGCGCATACGAATCAGATCTTAATCCATTAAACTCATTCACAGGAAAATGTAATGTAGGTCACTGTGGAGAGCAACGTGGTGTCATGTGCAAGCTCATTCACCATCCCAAATGACATGAGTCAGGGGCGTTCAGTGTGGAAGATCTGAAGCCAGTATATTGCAATCCAAAAGGTAACCGTGGAACAAACTGAATGAGTAGCCAACAAGGCCTGGTGTAAAGTGTCTCTAATACAGTGTGCTGTGAACTGGTGCCCATCCGACCTAGATGAAGCATTTGAAGCACCCACAATTTCAGTACTATCTCCTCTTTCTTTCCAGTGCATTCATGGCCATCTTTTTCAAGCGTTTATCTTTTCTACTTTGTTTATTTTATTTTATGAGAAGGTTAATGCTTACCTGAGGGATTTAAGCAAAACTCAGTCAACTTCTGTGGACAGTAAGGGCAGGGAGAAAGGAGACAACAGAAAACTTTGCCCGAGAGAGCTTGGGTGATTCTTTTTATGATTGTTTTTATTTTTGCATCTCAGCCTGCTCAGCCCCACCCTCTAGGAGTATGCCTTCAGCATCTCCAGGGAGCCACCCAGGCAGTCTGACAACAGGGTTTGTGGGTTGTGTTTGCTCTTAGGATGGGTAGGGTGAAGGGAGCATGGCCACACCCTTCTCTCTTTGTAACCACAGCCCGATATAGCTCCTCCCACAACTCCTCTCCAACCCGAAACCATGAAAAAGCTCCAGAAAAGAAAGCCAAAATCTAGACACTTTGGAAAAATCCTCAACTTTCCACTTTGCCCATTCAAGTTTGGAGTCACCCACTGTGACTTTGTCACAACTGTGTTGCTTACAGTTAGAGGTAGCGCCTTGAGGGCACTGAGGGTGTTTAAAGCATATTCTGTCAGAATTGATTTTTTAAGAAATTTTAATAAATTATCAAAATCAAATTAATTTTATTGTCCCCACTATAAAAGTAAAACAATACTCATTATTTAAAAATTAGAAAAGATAT
This sequence comes from Mesoplodon mirus, assembly GCF_964341445.2. Taxonomy (NCBI): domain Eukaryota; kingdom Metazoa; phylum Chordata; class Mammalia; order Artiodactyla; family Ziphiidae; genus Mesoplodon; species Mesoplodon mirus. The sequence goes on along the minus strand of NC_138979.1, from coordinate 51,316,623 downwards.
AAAAGCAGAAAAACACTATAGATATGTCACAGTTAAAATTTTGATATATTTCCTTCTAGACCTTCTTTCTTCCTTCGTTTCTTCCTTCTTTCCTTTTTTCTTTCTTTCTGCACAGCAAAGGAAACCATCAATACAATGAAAAGACAACTTACCAAATGGGAGAAGATATTTGCAAATCACATACCCAATAATGGGTTAATATCCAAAATATATAAAGAACTCACACAACTCAACAAGAAAAAAACAAACAACCCAGTTTAAAAAATAGGCAGAGGAGATGAATACACATTTTTCCAAAAAAAGACATACAGATGGCCACAGGGACATGAAAAGATGCTCGACATCGCTAACTTTAGGAAAATGCAAATCAAAACCACAATGAGATGTCACCTCACGCCTGTTAGAATGTCTATCTTCCTTCCTTTCTTTCCTGTAAGTGCTCAGATTTTTCTTAAACCCCAGGTAGTATGTTTCCAGACTCAAATATATGGTATTTGGACATATATTGCTTTAATCAAAACACAGGGGTGAGTAAGGATGCACCTTACATTACCCATTACCACCTCTCCTCCAGCACCTTCCCCACTCACATTGGCCCAAAAGGATATGTGATGTGAGCTGGCATCCTCTCGGTCCCTAAAGCAACTGGAAAAAAATGTTAGTGACATCAACCTAATTGCCCTCAAGCAGATTAAGTCTCCTAGTTCTAGTGGTAAAACCTGCTGGTGACTGTCCTCATCTACCTCCTCCATATCCACTGTTGATTTATTGCAAATATCCGTGCTTCAAGACAGGGGTGAACACTTGTGCCCCTCTGGTGTTCTCTGCATGTTCTCTGTTCTTTGAGGAAAGTGGAGCCAAGTGGGAATGTGGCCAGCAATGCAACTGGCTTTCCGATGCATGTTTCTGTAACACATCTTAGTGCTATATTTGTCAGTGGACTTAGGGCCTCAGAGAACTTTCCAAGGTGAAAACCTAACATTGCTTCCATGGATGTTGAGGGTAAAGCCCTTAACCCTAGGACTTAATGAGAACAAAATTAAGTGCTTCTTTAAGCAGCTCAGATTTATCCTGTCAATATAAGTGATGGGAGACTTCTTCGTGTGCTTTGGAAAAGAGATTGTGTGTGTGTGTGCGTGTGTGTGTGTGCTAATCTAAAACATCGTCTCCTTGCTTCATTATGTCACCATACACACTGTTCCTTTATGATAGACAGGGTTCATCTATTCCCCTGCTCTAAACTTAATTACTTTGCAATTAATTCTTTGTTGAAAATAGCAAGGCTCCTAAACTCAGAACATCTCATTGTGAGAAAGGCTGTTTATGGATAGAGGTCAAGAGGATGTATTGGAATATTCCGCAGCACTGCCACAGATATTTTGAATGAAAACAGCAAGAGAGAAAAGGCCTATTCCAAACGAGTTTGCCATGGAAAGTGAGGCTTCTTCCCAAGCTGAGTTCAGAATTTTAAACTTAGGACGATAGAAAAATCTCACTGCAGTCATCTTAACATTTCACATTTTTCTAGGGTTTACCTTGTGGCAACCATTCGCACATGAATTGTTTTAGTTAATCCTTATAAAAGTCTTCCCAGCTAGGTATTATTAACACTATCTTATAAATGACATAATTTCTTAAGATTATACAGATGGCCCCTAAAGGAATTCATTTCATGTGGTCATTGCTGAATAGTTTGCATACATAAGATCGTTGAATCCATTATGCCAGTTTTACAGATGAGAAAAGTGAGGCTTTGAGAAGTGACTTGCCCAGTGTATTACAGCTGGTAAGTGCTAATACCAGCCTCAGACTCCGTTGTCTGCCTGCGTTGTCAGCTGTGACCCTAAATTACCTCCCTCCCAAAGTCCTTGTCCTTATCTTCCACCAGCCTGGGAAGACAGTCTTTCAGGGAGGGCCCTTCATGTCAGTTGGTCAAGTAAGTGTTCCTTGGAAGGAACTCAGAAGAAATTACAGAAGTGTGCCCTTTATGAGAAGATGCTTCTGTCTTATGTATCCTGGGGTCTGTGAGGATCCGAGGCTGACTAATCAGTCCCTGCGGTACCCACAGCCCTTTCCAAATGCTACCTCGTCAGTCTTACCACCACACCTTGGAAGTCAGTGATGAGCACACTAGTGACACCAGTGGACGAGGCCACCATCCTTCTCTTGTACAAAAATGGGTACAAAGGACAAGATTGGGAAAAATCAGAGCTTCGGCAGTCAGGGTCAGGCACTTCCTGTAGCACGTGCTGCAGAGCAGGGTCTGGGTGCTGCTGGGGGTTCACACATAGTAAATAACAGATAAACGTTGTTGAGTGTGTGAATGAATGAATTCTCACAGTTATAAGGGCAGAGAAGGAACAGTACATTGGTGAGTTCAAAATACTTTGCCTACTTTACCCTAACTTTAGAGAAACTGAATCTCCAATGAGAAGTTTCTCTATGAGACCCTGTGAGGCAGTGATACCAGCTCACTTCCTCTGTGTAAATTTTTTTAACTTCTACTGACGCCTCTGATCCTCGATGGTTCTTGTCCCAGCCCCTCTTCAGAAACTTAACATATGAAGCATTATTTTGTGTGTTACAGTGGTTACAGGAAGATAAGGTACTCATATAGAACCGTGCATTTCTTGAAGGCATTCCCTTTTTTTTAAACTTTTTACTTATTTATTTTTGGCTGCATTGGGTCTTTGTTACGCACGGGCTTTCTCTAGTTGCGGCGAGCGGGGGCTACTCTTCATTGCAGTGCATGGGCTTCTCATTGCGGTGACTTCTCTTGTTGCGGAGCACGGGCTCTAGGTGCTCAAGCTCAGTAGTTGTGGCTCACGGGCTTAGTGGCTCTGCGGCATGTGGGATCTTCCTGGACCAGGGCTCAAACCCGTGTCCCTTTCATTGGCAGGTGGATGGACTCTTAACCACTGTGCCACCAGGGAAGTCCCAAGGCATTCACTTTTTCCCTTTTTTTAAAATTGTGGTGTAATTGACAGAAGGCATTCACCTTTGATTCATTCAGCAAATATCCCAGAGGTATTTTCTAAGGAGCTACCATGTGCCAGGCACAATGGCAGGAGCTTAGGACTCAGAAACAAAAGATAGTATCCCTGTACTTAACAGGATGTAGTATTTTCTGACTTGGAGAGGGAGGATGGTGTGTGATAGAGGATAGGGGCGTGTTTAGACAGATAAGTAAATAAAGATCATGTGGCATGACAGCTATGACAATGGTAAGCATAGAGAAAAAAGGCAACTTTGGGGGAATTTAGAAAAGGCACCCTTTCCTAGAGGTGGATGCAGATGCAGGCCCGCACCTGGGCTCATAGATTCGTGAAGGAAATATGTCCCGCCCATCCTTTAACCAGTGCCCGTGAGCTGTGACCAAGCTGCACAACAGAGCAGAGGCCTGATGAAAGGTACGCTGATGGCAAAATGGAGTTTGTGCTGAGTCTTGGAGGTTTTGTGGGAATTAGCCCAGGAGAGAAAAAAGGTATCGCATTCCTGGCAGAAGAAACAGAAGACCAGAAATCTCAGAGCTCTTTAAGAACATGGACTACTTGGGGAGCTCTAAAGGCTGAGAAACCAGGAGCCTTTCTTCATTAAGTAAATTCCTTGATGCCTTGGATACAGCATTATATTAGGAAAACATTTATTGCTGGTGAAATATATCAGCAAAAAGATTCCTGACTTTTTTTTCTTGCTTTATCTACTGGGCTGTCCTTTCACACACACACACACACACACACACACACACACACACACACACACACACACACACACACACACACACACACACACACACACACACACACACACACACACACACACACACACACGAAGTAGAGGATGACTAGTTTACACCCGATTCCCACATCCTTAAGGAGTGAGTTGAAAGTATCCCTTGGATTTCTGTTCCCTGTGAGTGGAATGAAAAATTTCCCTTAAGCATCATCACATTGTCTCTGCTTCCTCCGATTTCTGCAAAACTAAAGATGTCAGGTGTTGGGGCTATGGTGAGACAGGATCAAGGTCAAACCCCTGCTCCCCTTCTCTTACTGCAGGCTTTACTTTCCCTTAAGGAAAGCATGCTGCTGAAGATCGTGTTCTACATGACCTCTTTGCTGGCAATTGACCTGGCGAAAGGGAATAATAAGGAAGAGTTGTTATATTTTAGACACTTTTGAATAGAATGGGAAATTGTTATTCATATCCCATTCGATGACCAGGGTGCACATTATTTTTCCCATGCTCTAGTTTTTTCATAAAATGTATGCTTTCCCCACCTACCCACCCCCCTCATTTCTCCTAATGAGCATAGTTCCCACATCTGGACAGGACGGGCCTCTCTGCAAGGTCCTTCCTGTCTCTTTGACCTCCCTGGCTTTCCTCCTGGACAAAAAGCAGATCAGCTAGTGGAATTGCATCGGGAGTGTCGCATCATGTGCTTTGTGGGAAATCAGTGAATGGAGCCCTCTTAGCTTCTGGAATATAAAATTCTGATCTAAACAAACTTGGGTCAAGAGCACATGGGGCCTAAGTTATAGAATCAGCTCTATTTGGAAAGCTATTGGTAACTATTAAAACGTCACCGGTAATTTTCATTGCGGGCCAATATGAAATATACTAAAGATAAAAGGGAAACTTTGTATGGTGCCAGGGATCTGCTATAGAAAGTGTTAGAAATTGGTGCTACAGTTCTCTGCTTCTCCCCATAATCTGCATTTTACACAGAAATCAGGAAACATGCCCAAGTTTACTTGGTGAAAACAAATTTAAGAAATGAATGCTTCAAATCTTAATGTTGGACTCATTTTCTATAGGAGGGGTGAACTGACTCAAATTCTATATATAAAGCTTTTGGGCTAGAATTTGGCTCTAAGCCTTTTGATATTTCTGATTTCCTTCCTGATGTGACAGGCACAGTGACATACTTCACTTGGGAGGAGAACAAAGAAAGACGTAAGATAGCTGGTGTATTGTTTAGACTCAAATCTCAAGAAGTGGAGTGGAATAATTTAACTATAAGCTAAGCTAAAGAAAGAAGAAAAAGAAAAGTATATCTAGATAAATTCCATTTGAATTTTAAAATTAAATATGAAGAATATAATCATAAAACTAATTTTTAAAAATATAGGCAAATATATTTTTGGAATAGACAGAGTCTTTGTAGGCATATAAACAAAGGCAGAAACTATAAATAAAAGCCTACTAGATTTGATTCTATCCCCTTAAATAAAATAAAATTTCTTAAATTTGCACATGTAAAAAGAATAACCCAAACAAAATTTAGATAGAAAATAAGCAACATATGATTAACTTTGCAGAATTATTTTAAATTGGTAAGTAAAAGACAAATACTACCGTAATACAAAAATGAGCAGAGATTATGAACAGGCAATTAGCAAAAGAGGAAATACAAAAATCAACAAAGTTAAACAAAGCAATCTCATAAGTAAACAAAGAAATGTAAATTAAAAGAAGATACCTTTTTAGCCAACTAACTCTCAAGATTTATTTTTTGTGATGATGTTCTGTATACAGTACTCTAAGAATTATAAATCAATTAACACTTTCTACAGGATGCCTTAATATATATTCAATTCTTTTTAAAAGTTAAACTATCAAGAATGTACTTTTTAAAAAAATCACGTGTTAATAAACATCTGTGTAACAAGGACATTTATAGTAGAATTCTTTTTAATAGCAAAAGGAAATGGCAGAAAGGGCTATGATTATTAATAAGTGGTAGAGTTAATGGGATTTTAATTCTCTCCTTAAATCTTTAAAAATTTTGTCCAAATATTCTGCAGGAAATATGTATTACTTTTTTTTCTTAAGTGATGATGGATCTTAAGAAAGATATTGGAAGGCTTTCACAGTGCCATATCAGACAGGGGCAGGTGATGGGAGTGGCTGGCCCTGGGGAAGGAATATTTTATCACTGACATTGTTTAGAATTGTCAGCCCATGGTAATAATCAAAAGCAAGCCAGCTCTTAGCTGGGATTTTTATTGTTTTTAAATTATTGCCTGCATCCTGGGCCATTGCTCCCATGGCATTCTCCCCTCCTCGGTACATAGCTGTGGCTGCTGATGCTTCTGAGAAGAAAGAGGAAGGGGTGACACATCAATTTCAGCATCAAGTATGTAAAAATCACTCAAGATTGGTACTTTCTACCAGTTTCTACCATATAATATGTAATCATTTCATGACTACAAACACGGGAGCTTTTTTCCAGCTTACCTGGGTGATCCTACTTCAAGAGTGGAGTGGCACCATTTTCACTTTGCCAGCTTTCATATTCTGCATGTGTGTGGAATCCCACAGGAGTCTCATTTGTCCTATCAGACAGGAACTTCACAGGTGAGAGTTGTCAACTGACTGAGAGGTATAACTCTGCGTTTCCATCCCGGAGGAACTGTGAATGAGATGCCATATAATATGAATGGCTATCCCCCTAGGCATCCTATAAATTTATTATAAAGCACTGGATTTTGCAATAACAAAAATACCTTATGAAATTGGAGGAACGTGTAAAAATAAGAAATTTCTGTCTCTTCAGGGTCGCAGTAGACCCCAGATTGTACTGAGTAGCAGGCCTGATTTCATTAACACAAGAGCAGGCCTGGTGTGATCCAGACCTGGCAGAAATTCTGCAGTGCGTGAGTGGCTCTGAAGTTTCTAGTTTGGGGAACAGAAAAGTTAGATGTGAGGAAGGAAAGAGCAAATGTGGACAACTCTGTAGATTGAGAGGATGAGGACAGCTGGTTAGATGATACTTTGTTTGCTTTTAACATTCACTTTGTAAAAGATCCTTAGAAAGGTCCGATCTGGGGTTTTGACTGTACTTGGGAGATTGGGGTGAGGGGAGGCCTCATTTGGGCAGCTGTGTGGAACAAAGAGCATCTAACTTAGGCTTTTGGTTTTTGAAAAAGCAGTCTGTTGGGGTTTATGTAGCTCTGTAGATGTTTATTATTGCGACTGGCTTGGCATTTAGTTACCTTTCAAGGAAATCCTAGGTAGAGGTAAAATTTGTAATATGGACATTACTCAAAATCCTACCAAAAGCAATCCATACGCGCTGGAGTTGTGTTTCGTTTATTGTGGCACAAAAATCTCTTCCCCTCCTTATTGTGTCAGCCAGTCAAGAGCGAGAGCAGAACATAAGGCCTCTTTCAGATGTCGGACCCTCAGTTTTGCTCCCCTGAAAAACCCTTTAGAATCTCAGAAAACAGTTTCCCAGTTTCAGTTGCCCACCCTAAGTGCAGATATTGTTTATCTATTATATCAGTTTAGCGAGAGGACCATCTCACACTCATTAAGTCAATTTAAAAATGATCAGAAGAATCTCAACTGTGTCCTTCGAGAATATAAATGCCTCCGAGGCCATCTCCATTTTAGGAAAATCAGGTCTTTTACCTTTGCTCTTGCTTCCCCTCAGCATTTTCTCCTACAGCAGAAATAATACGTTTAGTCATTTTGGAACAGCGGTTTAATACGTTAATGATTGCAGGTGCTGTTTCTAGAATTTTGGCTCTGCAAATGTGATCTGGTGAGTGGGTCAGAGGCAGTGAGTGAGGGTCCTGGGAAGTGAGGATTTTATGAAGCCAGGATGCACTGCAATGAAAGCACAAGCATCCCACGTAATTAAAACACATGAGGCATCCGTGCTCTGTAGCCTGTCAGAGACACATGTGGCCTTATGGTGGGCTGAGAGGAGGGGAGGGGAGAGTGAAAGGGGCATTAAAATGATGCGAAACCAGAGAAATATGGGCCTCCTGTTCCCCAGCTTCTGGAATTAGGGAATTGTTATATAATCCAAGCCAGCAGCATGAGGGGATTTGGCTAATAGTTAACTTAATTTTCTGGAATGTCCTTTTTTTCTGTAAGTCAGCCTAAGTGGAAAGAAAGTGGAACTCTTGTCAATGAATCAAATGACGGGAGGGGCCGGCTGGGAGAGCTGATTCCCCCTGGATCTTGTACATATTACTCCATTCCTTGGCTGTACTTGCAGTACAGGTTAAATGAATTGTTCCCATTAGCGAGCGGATAGGACAGCTCCTTTAGATGAAGGAGACTCTGTACTTTGAATGTCACCGTGAGGAAAAGGTAGCCCTCATAGAAAAGTTGACAGTGCCACTTGTGGCGGTATTTTACTGTCATTGTTAAAACTATATCAAATGATGACTTACAGTGAGGCTCAGAGTTTCAGCATAATATATAATAATAATAATACTTCTGTCAGCTTAGAAGCGATGTTGGATTTCTGCGCAGCTTCGTGCTTTATATGAGACATGGTGGTTGTAGAAGCAGTACTTGGTGCCAGACTTGCTGTATAAGGCTGATTCATTCTGCCATGGATGCTCCTGACTGAGTCACATTCACTCTGATTAGTCACTTTGCCTTCATTTGCTGAAACTAAAATCCTGAATTTGCTTCATCTGTGTACTTTTTATAGCCATATTTAAAGTAGCCGTCAGTAAGTGACACCAAATATGACTGTTGGGGGAAAACTATTAATAATCAGGAGGATGTTGAGTTGGCTGAAAGGTTCCTGATGTCTAAGTTCAAAGCCATGTGACATCATATTGACATTCCCATATTGGCAACAGGGAGATGGCTTGTCTTATTTGTTCTGTTACCTTGGAAACTGAGGCATAGGCTTTATTTGTATAAATAAAAAGTAACAAGATCAGTTATCTTCATCATACAGCAGTTGTAGGAATTATTTGGAATATTCAGATCATATATAAGAATCTTTTAGAATGCAAATTTAAAAATCAAGATGTTTGTATGGGAAAATATATAAGCAGGAAGAAATCCCTGTCACATACATTCCTTGATGGACATTGGTACCCGAAAAAAGTCAACAGGCCCTCAAGTGACCAACAGTGCAAAGGGAATGTGCTAAGAGTTGGGCTGAATTAACATTTCAGTGCCCCCCGCCCAAACACTTTTTGCTCTTGAAGCTCATGGATGTAAAGAGCTATAATTGGGCTTCCCTAGGGAGAAGAAATGACGTCTAGGAGCGTGGATGGGGCTGATGTGAAATGGTTAGCCAGAATGGAATTTGGGTCACCCATTGAGGCTTGGGCTGATACTCTCATCTTGTAGGCTTTCCCCCGAAGCACCATGAGTACAGGGACAATTGATATCTTGCTGTATCCTATCACTTACCACAGTGCCTAACAACATGGGCAGGGAGAAAACAGTCATCCAGTCAACCAGGTTATATAGATGGCAAGTCTCAGGTTTCATACTTGAGCAAATTCTACTTCGAGCTGAAAGATCAGATTGTCCCTTTGTTGTCCATTTATGAGATGGTCAAATAGTTTCACACTTTCCTTTGGTTCTGGGACCACATTAGACGGTTCTGAAAATAGAAGTGACTAAAGCTACCTCCCTGGATAGGGGTTGATTTCCAAATTCATAAAGGCCTTGAGAGCGCTGTTTTAATGTTGCGTGGGTGAAAGGGCAGAGGGTGGGACACATGGCTGTGAGTGGCAGAGTGGATCACCATGCGTTTGCATAATATAATATCACAAGAGTCCAGTCTGTCCCTCTGGCAGCAAGGAATGTCCTAGAGGCTTGGGCAAGTCTCCTCCTGTGTTGTTCACAGATACAGGGAGTAGAACAAGGGGCACTCACTTGTGCAGCAGTAAACCATCTAAGCTCTGGTTCATCAAATCCCACCTGCACAGAATGAGAAGGGACAGCCAGAATGTAAAGCTAGGAGAGGGCTTCCCTGGTGGCACAGTGGTTGAGAGTCCGCGTGCTGATACAGGGGACATGGGTTTGTGCCCCAGTCTGGGAGGATCCCACATGCCGCGGAGTGGCTGGGCCCGTGAGCCATGGCCACTGAGCCTGCGCGTCCGGAGCCTGTGCTCCGCAACGGGAGAGGCCACAGCAGTGAGAGGCCCGCGTACAGCAAAAAAAGCTACGAGAGCCTTTTGGTGAAAATGTTAGTGCTGGTGGGAGGTGATGGGAGAACACAGGCAGCTCTTGGAGCCAGGATTCAGATGTGTGTCTCTGGTACCGTTTGCTGGGTGCCTTTGGATTTTGGTGTGGGCATGGGAGGAGCCCTTAAAGGGTTCAGCCAGGGGAGGAAGTAACTGCAAGGACCACTGAAAACATCGCATGGCTGAGCTCTGGCCCCAACTCTGTCATACAGGGGCTAGTTGACCTTGAGCATGCCCCTCCGCTTTTCCGACACCATTTCCTCACTGTAAAATGGTTTAACAGTATCTTCACTGCTTACTTCACAGAGGGAGATGAGGGAATCAGAAGATGGGGTGAAAATATGCTGTCCATTGTACAAGAGTGAATACGTTGTTACAATGGTGAACTGCAAGTTGCCCTTGAATATTCTTCAAATGAGCTTTTTAAAGTGTAGGACTCGAAAAAAAAAAAAAAAAAAAACCCTCATGGAGATTGCTCCATGTTGTTTAAATGAGGATCAGATTGCTATTCTGGGTGATGAATTGAAATTACCTGCAGAGGGACAGAGAGAACAGACTTCTTGTTGCCAAAGAGGAGGGGAGGTGGGGGAGGGATGGACTGGGAGTTTGGGATAGCAGATGCAAACTATTAGATATAGAATGGATAAACAACAAGGTCCTACTGTATAGCACAGGGAACTACAGTCAATATCCCGTAATAAACCGTAAGAAAAAAGAATATGGAAAAGAATATATATATAAATATATGAATCACTTTGCTGTACAGCAGAAATTAACACAACCGTATAAATCAACTGTATTTCAACAAAATAAATTTAGAAAAAGAAATTACCTGCAGAGGGACTGAAATGCAATTTGGAGACAGCCATTTGCCTTAAAATAACCATTTAAGAGGGTAGCCAGGATTTCTCACGTTTTTGTTTGGAATCATCAACCAAGAGACTTCTGATTTTGTTTAGGTTTCTGTGTGGTTAAGCTGGCCAGCTTTTAAGGGTGGCTGCTATTATATGCCACTTACGGGACTCCATCCAGCCAACAAAATGTGGGCTGCTCAGAGCAAAGGGAATCACGCAAAAGATTGTCCAAGAGGGCAGAGCCATCAAAACTCTAGTAAAGGGCTTCCCTGGTGGTGCAGTGGTTGGGAGTCCGCCTGCCGATGCGGGGGACGCGGGTTCGTGCCCCGGTCCAGGAGGATCCCGCATGCCGCGGAGCAGCTGGGCCCGTGAGCCATAGCCGCTGGGCCTGCGCATCCGGAGCCTGTGCTCGCGGCGGGAGAGGCCACAGGGGTGAGAGGCCCGTGTACCACACACACACACAAAAAAAACACTAGTAAAAAGATGGTGGAGGGCTGGTGAGGGGCTGGTGGGATTCAAAGTCAGTTCTCCTGATTTATGTTCTACTGCGTGCTTCCTTCACACAGCTTTAACACATTCCAGTATTCCCTCATCAACCAATGCTCCTGCAGTGTATCATGGTTGAGAAAGTCATGATTGGAAAGACTAAGACCTCACTGGAAATGAGAATTAAAGGGGAGGAATAAAAGCGATGACATACTCCTTTTCATATAAAAAATAGAATGACTCACTAAATAAATAAGTAAATATTCTACGGGTATCTGCTCTACAAAGTATGCAAACCTGCTCTAGTGACTAACACTTTTTTTAGCTGCTGAGGAAATATGACTGCTGCGTATTCACGTGCACGGGCAGAGTCACTCCCAAACTCTGTGCGAGGGAGACTGAGCCGCTTTTTAATGTTTTCTAGCCAATAAGGACTTTTTTATTATGGAAACTTCAAACATATGTAAACAGAGGCAACAGTGTAATGAACTCCGGTATACCCAACACTCAGATTCAACACAAGATTTTGCCACATTTGCTTTATCTATTCCCTTTTTCCTTTGCTGAAGAATTTTTTTTTTTTTTTTTTTTTTTTTTTTTTTTTTGCGGTACGCGGGCCTCTCACCGCTGCGGCCTCTCCCATTGTGGAGCACAGGCTCCGGACGTGCAGGCTCAGCGGCCCTGGCTCACGGGCCCAGCCGCTCCGCGGCATGTGGGGTCTTCCCGGACCGGGGCACGAACCCGTGTCCCCTGCATCGGCAGGCGGACTCTCAACCACTGCGCCACCAGGGAAGCCCTGCTGAAGCATTTTAAAGCAAATCTCAGACATTGTATCATATCACTCCTACATATTTCATGTTCAGTACAGCAACTAAATGCCTGGTGCACTCACATTTCCCCTTGTTTCCTTTTCAAGGCCACTCAGAAAGGTTTTGTGATTGTTTGCTGTGTTTTCTAAACCTGCTATGTAGCATAAACTGGTTTTCCCTTTCCGTACTACTCCCAAAGACATGCCCTGGACCATGCGGTCCAGAAGGGTATGAATGAAGAAATGATGCTGCATTATTCAATTTAAGAAGAATGACCCCAAACGCACATATCAAATAATAATAATAATAATAATACAAGGATTTGAACTCTGGGGTATACAAATATAAAACAGAACTATCTTTAAAAAATAAAAATAGAAAACTAAGTTTGGCAAAGAGACTTTTGCCAAACTGCTATTTCCTCTCGGTCCCAGCATAATTCAGTGGTGGTGGTATCCTGACTTTTATTTTTAAGTCACTTTAAATAGAAGGGAGATTGCTAAACCCAACCTCTAAGCTGTTGTATCTAAGAACCTTGAGTACGGAAGTCACTGCTTCCAAAAGAGCTTTCTCCATCTCAGCAGTGGGAGAGTTAAACTATTCTGAATTGCCATGTGTGAGAAGCCAAGCAAGCCCTTGCTTCTTGCTATAACATATGGCTAAGTGGGAATTTTTCTGTAGGTTCTTTATTATCCCAGAGCCAATATGAGATTAGCTTTACAAGTTGGGTTATAACCTTTACAGCTTCTATGTCGGGGATCCGTTAACAAGATCATAAAGATATTGCTAACAGATGAGGCTGATGTGCCCTGTTTTCAGCTCCGGTAATGACCAAATTGATTTTATCAGAAGTGTTTAAAAGGGCCATTTTAACTTTGCTATTGATTGCCTGACCTCTGCTGTGGGTACCAGGGTCAGTATGTGTTCTCCCTCCTCTCACTTTTTGTGTGGAGCCTTCCACTTTCTCTTCACCTGGGCAAACCTTTCCTTCTGTGCCCCTAAACCGTCTCATTTAGCACTTGGCCCACCATCTATATTCCCCTTGGGCCCTCTGTACATTTCTGGAGGACTAAGCTTTGGGGTCACAATCGGTAAACTAGACTCATAGCTTTTGGGAGCCATCTTCGTTCACTGGACAAATTTTCTCGAGCTTCTCCTTTGTGCCAGGTACATTCAAAGCACTAAAATGTTCAGTGATAAATCAGGAACACAAAGTTCCAGCCAGCAAGAGCTGACATTGTTGGAAAGACACACATCAACTATTTAATAGAATGTCAGAAGAGAAATAACTGTGAAAAGTAAAGCAAAGTGGAGAATGGGGCAGGGAACACAATTCTGCATGAGCTGGTCAGGCAGCATCCTGAGAGGAAGTGGCCTGTGAGCGGAGATAGGAGTGGGGATGTGAGGGAGGACTGGAAAATCTGGAGGAAAATTGAACCAGGCAGAGGGAGTCATAAGCAGAAAGGACTCAGGGCCAGAGCAAGCTCAGAGCTTTAGAGAAAACCCAAGTGTAGAAGAGTGAGCTAGACCAGGTAGAGAGGAGGACAAGAGCTGGAGACCCAGGTGGGCTGGGCCATGGAGGACCTGATGAGCCACGGAAGGAGTTTGAGTAAGAGGCTGACGGGGGCTTCCCTGGTGGCGCAGTGGTTGAGAGTCCGCCTGCCGATGCAGGGGACACGGGTTCGTGCCCCGGTCCGGGAAGATCCCACATGCCGTGGAGTGGCTGGGCCTGTGAGCCGTGGCCTCTGAGCCTGCACGTCCAGAGCCTGTGCTCCTCAACGGGAGGGGCCACAGCAGTGAGAGGCCCACGTACCGCAAAAAAAAGAGGCTGACGGGATCTGATTTACAGCTGAAAAAGTAGGTCTAGCTTAAGTGATGCTTCCAAATGATGTGGGTGGTCTGTTGAGCTGTCTTGTATGATTGTGGGGAGACTTGAACACAGCCAGGCCTCAGAGCCTGCAGAGCTGAGCGCCATTCTCTGACCTGCTTCTCACTGGCCGGTTGACTTGGAACCAATTAGGTGATAATTGCTCTCAGGCCCTAAAGTTTCTGAGTCCTTAACCAGGGAGAGGTACAATTTCTTAAGACTCTTCCAGCTCTAACATTTGGTGGCTCTAAACTGTAACGAGAGTTACTTCCTAATCATTTGTATTTGTTAGGGTAAAGGCTAAAAGCTGCTATAGCAAAGAGAGCAGACAACACAGTGGCCTCTGTGAGGTAGGGATTTGCTTCTCTCGCCTGTGAGGTTTGAGCCAGTGGAGGCTGCCAGGGAAGCCTGGCTCAGGGGCTCCACGGTCCTGCCTCCAAAGATGGCCCTTCCCCCATGGCTGGAACTGGGTGGCGGTCTCATGCAAGTTCCAGTCCACGGGAAGAGAGAGAGGGGAGATCTGGGCAAGCAGTTTCCTTCATTTCCTTTTAAGTGACATGGAAGTTACACACCCTCCTTTGGATCACAATTCTTGGGGAGAACCTAGTGTTGTGGCCATACCCAGCCCCAAGGGACTCTGGGAAGTGCAGACTCTAACTGGCCCTCTGTCTGCCCATCTAAAATGTGGCTGCTGGCACTTCCCTGGCGGTCCAGTGGCTAAGACTCTGCGCTTCCAATGCAGGGGGCGCGGGTTCGATCCCTGGTCGGGGAACTAAGATCCCACATGCCGCGTGGCACAGCCAAATTAAAAAAAAAAAAATGAAATGAAATAAAATAAAATGTGCTTGCCATGGAAGATGGGAGAATGGATTTGAAGGGGTAGCAGGAAAACTGCCACATCCTGTTTTTGAAAAATTCCAGAGTACTGTAAAGATAACTGAAACTCTTAAAGTTTCCTGGACCTTTGTATTAATTTCCTGGGGCTGCTGTAACAAATTGCCACAAACTGGGTGGCTTAAAAGAGCAGAAATGTATTCTGTCACAGTTCTGGATGCTAAAAGTCCAAAATCAGCAGGGCCAAGCTCCCTCTGAAGTCTCTAGGGGAGAATTTCTAGAAGGTTCTCTCCTAGCTTCTGATAGTTGTTGGCAGTCCTTACCATTCTTTGGCCTGTAGCTGCATCCCTCCAGTCTCTGCCTTCATCTTCCTGTGACCTTCTCTGTGTGTCTTCTGTGTCTCTGTATCCAAATATCCCTCTCCTTTCTCTTGTAAAGACAGCAATCACTGGATTGAAGGCCCACCTTAATCCCATATGACCTCACCTTGACTGCATCTGTAAAGACCCAATTTCCAAATAAGGTCACATTCACAGGTACCAGGGCTTAGGACTTGAACATATCTTCTTGGGCGATATAACTCAAGCCATTACAATCTTCTTAAGACTAAAAGAAGCAGGAAGAGAGAGAGAGAGAGAGAGAGAGAGAGGGAGGGAGGGCTGTGCTAACTGAAATCAAACAAATTATGACAAGATATATCAGTCTCAAAAAGAACCCGTAGTTTGTTCCGAAGCTCAGTGCCACCTTAATGCCACAGTCCAAGGACATATAGGCCTTTTTTCATTCCCTTCTCCATGGGGACATTCCAACGCATTGGTGCAACATACCTTGCTTAGGTAATGGGATTCAAGAACCATTGACAGCTTTCAGCTTTGTGGTGTGTGTTCCATTTGATGATCATAACAGCCCCACAAAGAAGGTATTCTTACCTCCATCCCACAGAAATTGAAACTGCAGCTCAGGCTAAGTAACTTGCCTAAAGTGAAATGACTTCACTGTTGGTGGTGCATCCGGGCTTGTAGCCTGGGTCTCCTGTCTCCAAAGATCCTGCTCTTCACATTACATGGCTCTGAGTCCCAGCGACTTCTCAGGGGGTACTGACAAAAGGGCTCACTCTTGCCTTGAGGGATCTGTGATCAGTGTCTGAGACCACACATGCTCTGCAGAGGTCTCCACAAACCCGTGGGGGACCTGAATGCTAGAATGTGCTGACAGCACAATCAGATACCCTTAGTCATCAGCATAAAAAACACCTCTATTAGGTAGCTAAAGGACACTTGTTTGCCCAGGAGTCAAGGCTTGTCCAACATCAGAGTCCAGGTTTCTCACTGCATTCTAGAACATTATACATTGCACTCAAAAGGCTTATTTTTCAGACCTTCCTCAGCATGTTGACTGGTGGTTTGATTACTACTTTACCAAGTCCAATTGACCCTTGAACAACATGGGTTTGAACTGCACAGGTTCACTTACAGGCGGATATTTTTCAATAGTAAAAACTACAATACTACACGGTCCAATGTTGGTTGAACTGATGGATATGGAGGAACCATGGTTATAGAGGGCCAACTATAAGTTATATGTGGTTTAACCCTGAGTTGTTCAAGAGTCAACTGTATTATGAGATTGCCCATCACCATGGGGCCCTCCTATACTTGCCAGCTATGCCATCACACATATACTAAAGACTTCAGATAGAGTTCCCTGGAGTGTGTAATGCAATTAGTAGTTGCCATAGGAAACTGGGTCTCCTAATGGTCCCAGAGAGGTGATGTTTGTGATAATAACCAATATTAAGTCACATTTCCATTCATTATTTCATTTTAATATTGACTTTTCTTTCTTATTGTTAAAACTTATTTGTACAGCTTTATTATCGAAATTTAAAAAAACAGACAAAGAAGATAAAATACTAATCATTTATAATTCCTCCACTCAGAGATAACCAATGTCATTAATCTTGTGTATATTTTTTAGTCTTTTGTTTTTCTTAAGACATCTTTCTTTGCAATTAAGATTTTTTAATTTTTTTAATTAATTTTATTTATTTACTTTTGGCTGCGTTGGGTCTTTGTTGCTGCGCGCGGGCTTTCTCTAGTTGGGGTGAGCGGGGGCTACTCTTCGTTGTGGTGCATGGGCTTCTCATTGCAGTGGCTTCTCTTGTTGTGGAGCACAGGCTCTAGGCACGCAGGCTTCAGTAGTTGTGGCATGTGGCCTCAGTAGTCGTGGCTTGCAGGCTCTAGAGTGCAGGCTCAGTAGTTGTGGTGCACGGGCTTAGTTGCTCCGCGGCATGTGGGATCTTCCCGGACCAGGGCTTGAACCTGTGTCTCCTGCATTGGCAGGCAGATTCTTAGCCACTGCACCACCAGGGAAGCCTGCGATTAAGTTTTCATTATTTTAATAATGGTAGGGTATTCCATTATGTCAACATACATCATTTACTTAACTCTTCCTCTACTGTTGACATGTGAGTGGTTTCCCCCCTCATGTGTTGCTTATAGAAACAATGTTGTGATGAAAGCCTGGTGTTCATCCATAACTACTTCCTAAGCCTACATTTCCAGTGTTTGCATTGCCAGATGAAAGGAGAAAAAGAGTTTCCCTTCTTTCAGAGATGAGGAAACTGAGGCTCAGAGAGATGAAGTATTCTGGCCAAACTCACACAGCTGGCAAGTGACAGAGCTAGACCTGGGATCCAGTTTTCCTGACTCTAAATCTCATATGGGAGAAGAGTTTCTGCATCTAATCATTATCACACTCGATAAATTCTGTGAATGCAAAGTAAATGCCCTGGCAACTACCTTCTTTTCTTGAATTGTCACCCAGCAGTGGTCAATCCAGACAAACTGCCAAAAATTGTCATCAGAGGAGAGTAGAAAGGCTATAGATGTTGATGTAATTGGACTTTTCGTCTTTCTTCTTCAAGATTATAATAATGTTGACATTTTTAGACACCTTTACAGACCCTTGGTATCCTGTACATTCTGGAATAACTGAAGCCATCTCTCCACTTCTAAATACTTATTTGATACCCCATTGGATTCTGGGGCTTTTAGTTCATCCTAGTTCTGAGAGTAGAGCTCATTTCCTCCAAATTTAGAGCCAAATTCCCCTTGTTTCCACTTCAACAGATTCCCTCTCCTTTCTAGGTGATTCAGCACATGAGTGAACGCATGGAATTGTTTCCTCCTTTGCCATAACTAGTATACCCTTGCTTTATCCATGCTTCTGACATCAGTAGCAGACTTTGGTTTGGGATGGCTGCAGACCAGGTGAGATTTCTTCAGTCATTACTTGCCTTGACCTGGTATGCTGACCAGGATCCATGGTCCATGAGGTATGATTATGTTGAGTATACAAGGACATAACATATGAGGAGTATCCATATACAAGGACGTAATATATGAGAAGCCTGACTTGCTTTGGGGCCCCAACTCCATAATCTTCGGGTCATCCTTGTCCAACCAGTTCTGGTAGCTTTGATTTGGGGCATTGCAGCTAGGGCCACGCGTTTGACAACATCCAAGCAAGTCACCTACAGATCATTCAAGTCAGTCCCTGCCCTATGAGTAGCAAAGATAGACAATTTCAACAGATTTCAGAGGCATATAAGTAAAGCGTTTCCTGGAAAAGCATGGTAAAATATGTTGATCTTTACCTGAGTTGGATCATTCACTTATAAGATAAAACTACTCAATTCCAGAAGGCTAAGCTGTAAGTGTTAATAGTTGTCAGTTCACATCTCTGCCCAGAGCCCTCCAAGATCAAATTTAAGTTAACCAAGTAATATCTAATGGGTAACTCCATTTTCAGGACAGAGACTTGATAAAAGGAAATCAATGTGAAAGAACAAAGATTTTTATTATTCTTACTGTCCATTAGTGCTAATCATACATTTGGCACCAGCAAGCCATAAGAGGAGAAATTACCCTCCCTAGGTATGGACTTTTCGTAATGCAGTGAATAGTTGTCTCTAAGAGAGAAAGTGGATGTTTCCCAAATAAATTTAGTCTCAAAATTTCTTTCTAGGATAGACTGATGGTCTCTTGATGTTGCCTTTGCTGGGGGACCAGGAATGATGTTTTGTGCTTGGAACTGTTTTGTCAAAGATAAAGGGAGGACTTGAAAGAGTGTATAGCTCTGTCCTGCCTGCCCAAAACTAAAAGATATTTCTGGGCACATATGTCAGGAAATATGACCTAGAGATGGAGTGCAATCATAAACATTTTTTTAAATTCAAAAACCAGAAAAAATTTCTCTTATTCATTCCCATAACCACTTTTCAAACTAAAATTAATTTGTGTGTGTGTGTTGTAAAAAGTACCTCGATTGGTAAAGGAGCTGAAGTATTATCATTGAAACAGCTCAACCTAGGCTCAAATCTAACATAAAAGAAACCTCACGTTAAAGTATTATTTATCTTCATAATTATTATTTCTAAATGACTTTTAAAGGCTTTTTTTTTTTTTTTTTTTTTTTCTGCAAAAAGCTTTATTGTTTCCATTTGGTCCATGGCATGGGAGAGGGCTCCAGTGTGGTTAACAAGCTGCCTACTGGCTGCAGAGCGGGGCTTCAGGCAGAATCCCTGACACCAGAGGGGCTCCTCAAAGGCCACTGGGCTCCGGAGGCTCCTAGTCGTGCTTGAGGTTGAGCCTTTCGAAGAGATACTCGCCCAGCCCAGCCTTGGGACCAGCAGCCTGCGGAGGTTGGTCAGGTGGTCACCCATCTTTTTTTTTTTTTTTTTTCGGTACGCGGGCCTCTCACTGTTGCGGCCTCTCGCGTTGCGGAGCACAGGCTCCGGACGCGCATGCTCAGCGGCCATGGCTCACGGGCCCAGCCGCTCCACGGCATGTGGGATCTTCCCGGACCGGCCCTGCATCGGCAGGCGGACTCTCAACCACTGCGCCACCAGGGAAGCCCCACCCATCTTCTTGATGAGTTTCACCTCCTCATCTAGGAAGTGGCTCTCCAGAAAGTCGCAGAGGTGGGGGTCTGCGCGGGCACAAGCCAGGGCATGCAGATCCAGAAGGGCCTGGTTGAGGTTCTTCTCTATGTTAATGGCGGCTTCCATAGCGTCCTGAGTTTTACCTCACTCATCTTGAGATGGCTTCTGCAAGTCCTGGAAGAGGGTGCGGCCGCCGCGTTGGTTTTGCATTTTCAAGAGACGCTCGGTGCTCTCGTGCTTCTCTTCGGGCCAATTCGCGGAAAAAGTGGCCCACGCCCTCCAGAGCCACATCGTCGCGGTCGAAATAGAAGCCCAGAGAGAGGTAGGTGTAGGAGGCCCGCAGATGCATGTTGACCAGGCGGTTGACGGCGGCCTCCACCTCGGTGGAATAATTCTGACGAATCTGGGAGCTTATGGTTGATCGGTAATAAGGAGTTCGGCTCAAAAAATGGTGTTGGCTGGTCCCGGTGACCGAGGATAGCTGAGTGGCTGACTCCGAAGGTTGGAGGGTGGTCGGAGGCTGGAGGAAAGGGCGACCCTGGGTCTGTTCCGTCCTAACACTGTTGAAGCAAGAGACAGATCTGGGGAATCGCCGAGCGCAATCCTTTTAAAGGCTTTTTAATGCAATTAAAAATGTTTGATTGTCGTAATGTTGCTAATGTTTTGATGCCTTCCTAGTGTTGTCCTTGGTCCCTGCAACCCTGGCACATAATTTATTTCTCTTTTGAGTGAACCTTAAGCATTAGTGTCCATTAAGAATTTTTAAAACAAAGTCCAGAGATTACTTGGAGCACTTTCAATAATATGTACTGATTATCATTAATAGCTCTTTTGTCCTAGACAAGGACATTGTTTTGTAACATCATTTTGTTTGGCGAGGCCCTATTCGGGCTGTGTTCCTGATCTGAATCCTGCACTGATTCTCTCCTTGACAGTGTGGAATAGAGCAAGCTCATGGGACAAGTCAGGACTGGGGCCAGCGGGGACAGAGGCCAGCACAAAGTGATACGTTTTCTTTATGAAACAATTGTTAGCCATTCACAAAAAAAAAAAGCCTACATGCTGGGCCTTGATTCTTATCTCATGTTCTTACGCTGCATATAAATTGCTGTTTTAACTACCAGCTCCTTACAATGCGGAAGTGAAAGAGAAGGACAGGAGGGAACAGGTGGATGCAGATGATCTCAACCTTATCACTGTGTTTGTTGGTTTTATGGCAGGAGGGGGGTCTAATCTTCCAGATTTTAGCCTGAAAGTTCTGCCCTTGCTCTCAAACTTTTATTTACCAGATTATCTGCCTCTGTAACAGCAGGGCTCTAATTAATGGGTATTGCCTGTCTTCACCCAAGGGGTAGCTCTCTGTTTATCCAGTGCAAAGTATCTGCAATTAGAAACATCTTTAAAAGGAAAGAGACACTCTGCTATGTGTCCCACGTGAATGGCCTTATTTAAGTCTTACTATAAACCTAGCACTGAGAATTTTATCCCCATTTTATGGATAAGAAAACAGAGGTTCAAGAGTGGTTAAGCCATTCTCCCAAGACCACGGCTTGAATAATGGGCGTCTTATTTAATGCAGGTGTCTTGTGAGGAGGGAGAATAAATCTTGCAAAGGCCTTCGTATTTGGAGCCCTCCTTTTCTAGAAATGAAATGAAGAGTTAGTGTTCTGGGGCTTGTGTACATGCATGTAACAAGCTGGCCCATTACAGAACAGATTTTGTTAATTATCGTTCAGCACCTCTCCTTCTCCCTGCCACACACACTCACTTGAAATAGAGAAACACTGATCTATTTAAAAACAAAAAGAAGAAAAGAAAAACTGCACAGCATCTTATTTTAGGTATTTTTTTATTGAAGTATAGTTGATTTACAATGTTGTGTTAGTTTCAGTTGTATAACAAAGTGATTCAGATATATATATATATATATATATATATATATATAAAACATATATATATGTATATGTTCTTTTTCAGATTCTTTTCCCTTATAGGTTATTACAAGATATTGAATATAGTTCCCTGTGCTATACAGTAGGTTTTTATTGTTTATCTCTTTTATATATGGTAGTGTGTATCTGTTATTTCAGATATTTTTTGTGTGTGTTTGTTTTTCTTTCTGTTTTTTATTCTAACACAGAACTTATACATCTCTGTCTCAACAATTGTTATCTCATTGTGAAAGAGGACAAGAGAAGGCACACAGACTGAATATTAGCAAGGTGGCAAAAGGACATCTTTGTAGCTAGGCGCTTGTCCAAAATGCAGAGCCTCTGAAAATACCATTGTGGTAATTGGTATGTCTGGGGAGGAGGAAAGATGCCATTTCTTACTAAAAAAAAAAAGTTAAATTAAACTTGGTACCCAGACAATTGCCTAGAAACCAAGAGACAGTAAGAAGTCCATCAAGGAAGTTATTGGTCCAAGATTTGGCACTGATTGGAAAAATCAGATTCTATCCCTCAAGTGCCCTGCTCTGCCATAACTGTAACTCTGAAACTACTGATACCCTGACAGTGATAAATTTGTGGTATTTTCATGACATTTCCTTTGCTTTACTTTGAAGCATAGTCGGCTAAATAGAGTCAGGGAATCTTGCTGTATTAGAGGTCCTAGTTTGGGGAGAGTCGTTGTGGAGATTTTTTCCTCTTCATTTTAAGGATATTACTTGTCAATTTAAAATTGTTATCATAGTGTTAAGTTAGAAATTAAAGCATTACCTGGGAATGTTTCTCTCTCTCTCTCTCTATATATATATATATATATGATGGGCTGGGTAAGATGATGAGTCTCACAACTTTATCAAAAGGTACCATTTTTCTGTAGCCCAGATAATTTAAAAATATCACCCAAAAGAAGTGTATCTTTTACTTATACAACGTTTTGTGGATACTGCCTTCTTTCTTCTTTGGTTTTTAAAAGCAAAAAGAAAAAAGTTTCAGGGGGTTGTCCTTGATTGTGAGCTACATTAGATTTTTTTCACACTGAGAAGTAGATCTGGCAGCCTGTTGCTTAGAGGAAGTTTGGTTTGTTAGCTTGAAAGCACGGCAAGGAGTCATTGATCAAGGCTCTAGAAGGGAAATCAAGAAAGCGTGTAGTTCAGCTATCTCATTCTATAGATGAGAAAACTAAGGACCAGAGAAGTTAAGTGACTTTCCCAAAACATCCAGCAAGGTCACTTTTGGTTCATGGTTCGTGAGTGCTTTGCATTTAGAGTTGGCTCCACCCATCACTCTTCCACAACTCCACAAAGTCCCAGTCTCTGTGGCGTGCATGCCTCTGCTCAGCGGTCTGTTTGTGAATCTCTGGGGGAGGATCTTGGTGTCACTTCCCAGGCATTGGGAAGTATATCAAAACCTTCACAACATCTGGACTTGGTTTGACACCCTTTGGTGGTGGTGATCCAAGTCCTTTGCCCACTTAGCTTACCTGCCCATGAGCAAGTATCTTCCCTTGATTTTAGAGAGTAGAGTCCAGGGGAGTTTGGGGTCTAGAACAGAGTACACTTACTTTTAGAAACTCGGTTCTCTGTCTTATGCTCTCCTCCATCAGATATGAATTTTGAAGTCAGAGCCCTTGGTCTGAAAATCAGAATCCCGGGCTATGAGTCAGTGTGAAACCCAGGAAATCATGAGTAGCTATGGCATAGCTTTCTGTAGAACATTCTAATTCACCTTTGTTAAAGTAAGACTGTGTGTGTTGCCCACCTTTTGTGAAAGTTAATAATTAACATTTATATCACACTTCCCACTTTGTAAAGGTCTTTACACATCCTTATTTTGTATGGATTTTCACAACAGCCTTTTGAGTATTATTATGATTATATACAATTGTAGAGACCTGGAAATTCAGGCCCAGAGAAGTGAAGTAAGTTGCCCAAGGTCTCTCAGCCTTGGGTAGGAAAGTGGATGGACTAAGAATGTAAGTTCAGGTCAACTTGACTCCAAATCCAGTTATCTTAAAAACTGCCTTTAAAAAGTTTATTCTTTTCCACTTCTGGGTAGAATTAGAGCTATTTGCCTCCTAAACACTCATCATAATTTATCTTTAGAAAACCCAGCTCTCCGGGAATGGTTGATTCAGGGTCACTGCTAGTAGCATTAGGTTTGGATAAGTCTTACCCCTTCCACTTGAGGACAAAGATGGACAACGTAGGCTGCTGTGATTTCAGAAAGGATGAGCTCTATGGCGAGAAAGACAGGAATCGTGCAACCTCTGGGGAAATGAGAAGAAAGAGAAACGGAAGACCCAGCCACCTCATTTAAGGAGGAGGGGGATGAAGAAATGGCTGCTGGTTGCAAACCAGGGCACACAGACCTCTCAAGTATCTCTTTCACCCAAGCCCTGGTGGGGATTCCTGGTTTAGCTAAGGCTGGGGGACAGGACCCTGTAGGTTTAAATTAGTTATAGAGCTGACTGCTGAGTGATATGCTCTGAGGAGTAAATCTTTTTTTTTTTAATATTTACTCTTACTAGATGCACTATCTATACCAGGGTTTTTCTGGTTTTTATTGAAGTATAGTTGGTGTATAATATTATGTAAGTTACAGGTGTATACTATAGTGATTGACAATTTTTTAAAAGGTTATACTCCATTTGTAATTATTATAAAATATTGACTATATTCCCCGTGTTGTATAATGTATCCTTGTAGCTTATTTACACGTAATAGTTTGTACCTCTTAATCCCCTCCCCCCTCTCGCCCCTCCCCTCCACTGGTAGCCACCAGTTTGTTCTCTATATCTGTGATTCTGTTCCTTTTTTGTTATATTCACTAGTTTTGTTGTATTTTTTAGATTCCACATATAAGTGATATCATACAGTATTTGTCTTTCTTTGTCTGACTTATTCCACTGAGAATAATACCCTCCAAGTCCATCCAGGTTGCTGCAAACTGCAAAATTTCATTCTTTTTCATGGCTGAGTAATATTCCATTATATATGTATGTGTGTGTGTGTGTGTGTGTGTGTACCACATCTTTATCCATTCATCTGTTGATGGAAACTTAGGCTTCTTCCTTATCTTGGCAATTGTAAATAATGCTGCTATGAACATTGGGGTGCATGTATCTTTTTGAATTAGTGTTTTTGTTTTTTTATTCAGATATATTCCCAGGAGTGGAAATTCTGGGTCATTTGGTAGTTCTGTTTTTAGTTTTTTGAGAAACCTCCATACCATTTTCCCCAGGGGCTGCACCAATCTACGTTCCCACCAACAGTGTTCAAGGGCTCCCTTTTCTCTGTATCCTCACCAACAATTGTTATTTGTGTTCTTTTTGATGATAGCCGTTCTGACCAGTGTGAGGTGATATATCATTGTGGTTTTGATGTGCATTTTCCTGATGATTAGTGATGTTGAGCATCTTTTCATGTGCCTGTTGGCCATTTGCATGTCCTCTTTGGAGAAATGCCTATACAGGTCTTCTGCCCATTTTTTAATTGAGTTGTTTGCTTTTTTGATGTTGAGTTGTATGAGCTGTTTATTTATATTGGATATTAACCCCTTATCAGTCATATCATTTGCAAATGTTTTTTACCATTCAGTAGGTTGTCTTTTCATTTTGTCAAAGGTTTCCTTTGCTGTGCAAAAGCTTTTAAGTTTAATTAGGTCCCATTTGTTTATCTTTGCTTTTATTTCCTTTGCTTTAGGAGACAGAGCCAAAACAAGTATTGCTACAATTTGTGTCAGAGAGTGTCCTGCTTATGTTTTCCTCTAGAAGCTTTATGGTTTCCAGTCTTACATTTAGGCCTTTAATCCATTTTGAGTTTACTTTAGTATATGGTGTTAGAGAATGTTCTAATTTCATTCTTTTACATGTAGCTATCCAGTTTTCCCAGCATTACTTACTGAAGAGGCTATCTTTTCTCCACTGTATATATTTGCCTCCTTTGTCGTAGAAGAATTGACCATAAGTGCATGGGTTTATTTTTGGGCTCTCTCTTCTGTTCCGTTGATCTATGTATCAGTTTATGTGTCAGTACCATAATGTTTTGATCACTGTAGCTTTGTAGTATATTCTGAAGTCAGGGTGCGTGGTTCCTCCAGTTCCATTGTTCTTTCCCAAGATTGTTTTGGCTATTTGGGGTCTTTTGTGTTTCCATATAAATTTTAAAATTATTTGTTCTAGTTCTGTGAAAAATGCCATTGGTATATTGATAGGGAATGCATTGAATCTGTAGATTGCCTTGGGTAGTATGATCATTTTAACAACATTAATTCTTCCAATCCAAGAACACCATGTATCTTTCTCTTTGTGTCGTCTTTAATTTCTTTCATCATCATCTTATAGTTTTTGAGTACAGTTCTTTTACCTCCTTAGGTAGCTTTAAATACATACCATGGACTCACTTCCCATCAGATATTAACTTTCTACAGAAAACTTTTTATTGTGATGATTAAATTGTCCTTAGTTGACCCATCTGTGAAATGAGAAGGACATTTTCTTTTTTTTTTCTTTTTTCCTGCTTTTGTTTTTTTTTTCACTTCTGTGGAGTCAATTAATATGAAGAACTGGAGCTTCTTTAGAGAAAGGAGAGACACAGGACATTAGTGTGAGCACAATTATTTTTCCGGAGAGGAGAAGGAAGGGAATTCCAATAAATTTTCTGATTGTTTCATTAAATTTGTCTTTTGTGTGTCCACATTGTTTCAGTTCATTTGCTTTTCCTAGAGAAATAGAATTTTGTCTTCATAATGGCTATTAAGTAAAAACATTGAAAAAAAGAAAATATTATGCACAGTTATGTCTCCATAGTGAGGAGTTGTAATGCACTTTAAAAAATATTGCTTTTGTGAGAGGGATGTGTTTTTTAAGCCTTTCTCCATAAAAGTGTATCTATTAATTTATTGGTATGTTTTTCCTTGCATGTGATAGATATAATTTACATTTTATTTGTATAGGTTAGGGTTGCCAGATAAAATACAGGATGCTCAGTTACATTTGAATTTCAGATAAACAACAAATTGCTAGTGTCTGAAATTTAAGTGTAACTGGGGATCCTGTATTGTTTCTGCTAAATCTGGCAACTCTCTTGTAGGTATATCTCCCAATTACTTGTAGTGATCGCTAATTGGCAGTTAAACGAAACTGAGGGGCCGAGTTTGTGCTGTTACAGAAGTCATGCTGTCTCCTGGAGACAGAAATGAGAAATTTTAGCTCCGTGCTGCTGTGATCTCAAGGATCAGGCAGCTTTCCTGGAAAGATTTTCAAAATCTATTATCATTATAATCGTCGTGAAAATATTTGATGAGAATACTGCATCACACTGTATAATAAATTTAAGTAGAAAAGTCAAAGCAGTGGTATTTTCATCAGGCCTTTGGATGTCAGGAGAAAATAGTTCCACACTCAGCGAATATAGATAGGTCTGTTTGGGGCTGTGTTAAATCCAATTGTGTGAAGGTTCTGAATAATCAAGAGTGACAGCATAAGCACTTTCTCTTCAAAGTGATTTTACCGAAAGCATCATTTCCTAAGGAAAGTACACATATAGCTCTCAAAATGCTGAAAGAGCACTAAACTACCCATTTATTGGTGCTGGTGTCATGAGCTGGAGTTGCAAGTGGTATTCATATTTTCAACTTGATTCACTGCTGCTGTTGGGGGCAGTTCCCTTCCCATGAAAAAGCTTATTTCAAAAACTCCTCAAAGCCTTTGGTTAGTTCCCATGTGAGAGAGCGTTCAAGACTCTTTGCAGAAGCTTCTAACTTCACTGTGTGAAGCCAAGTCAAACACGATGAAAAACAATAGTTGTGTTTTTCTCCGTAGAAAGGGGGGGAAAAAGAATTTGAGTTGGGCTATGTAATTTCAGCTTCCCTAAATAAGTCCTGTGGAAATTTGTGGGGGAACAAGTGTGTGATTTTGGTCTTGGTGCACAATTTTGGCACTAGCTTTTTTTTTATGTCTACCATGGATTTTTTTTTAACATCTTTATTGGAGTATAATTGCTTTACGATGGTGTGTTAGTTTCTGCTTTATAACAAAGTGAATCAGTTATACATATACATATGTCCCCATATCTCTTCCCTCTTGCATCTCCCTCCCTCCCACCCTCCCTATCCCACCCCTCTAGGTGGTCACAAAGCACCGAGCTGTTCTCCCTGTGCTATACCATGGATTTTCATAAGGGATTTCTTCCCTGTCTGATACATTCCATAGCTAAGTAATAGGTCTGATCTGAGTGCCAAATTTTTCAACAGTGTTACTTTCCAGAGGAGGGTTAAATAGTTCTCTTAATAACTTGAAAGAAAAAAAGACATGCAAGGTTTACCACACTTCTTAGTCACAGGCTAAATGTTTTCAAGAGCTTTATGACTTTGGTCTCAAGAATATCCCCCAAGAAGAATGAAGCATACAGAATTCAGAATGGAGCACTTCTGAAGTGGCGATAGCACTGTTTGCATTGAAGTGTGCGTTCACGTTATCTTTCTGTGGCCATATGTGCAGAGTCTTGCCCAGTTCCATTCTTCACCCGCTCTCTATAAAGCATCTTAGAAGTATCAAGGGTGCTGACTCATGAACCCCTTATGTTTTCATATAGTTTTTGTTCATTGCGCTGCCATTTGCCAAGAAGTAGCCGTCATTCCCCTTCTGACTTTAACAAGTATAGACAGAGAGGTACAGTTTGTGGATGTATTTTCCCTCACCATTAAAAGTGATGCTTCATGTGAGCACAGAAAGTCATTTTCATTAAAAAGTAAACACAAAATCAATGGCCAGAGCAAATTAATTGCTCTGTGGCTCAGTTCACTCTTGTCTGAGTAAGTTGGCTTCACTCTCTTGTGCCTTAAATCTTCCCCACTCTGCCTATAAACATGATCGTCTCCCCTATTTAAAATCAAAAATAAGTCTTCTCTCACTCTGTTTAATTACTGTCCGTGCTGCTACTTTTTACCACAGAACCTCTTAAGCCAGTAGGCAATGCTTGCTGGCCCCATCGTTAATGGTTTCGTTACACTGGGGTAGATCCAGTGATGCTGTATATGTGATGAAAATGCATCTTGCCTCTCCATCCCCATCTGGACAAAATGCATTTCTGAGTACATTGGGGATGATGTACATTCTAAGAAGTACACACAGGCTCCTTTCTTACCTTTGTCGTTGTTTCTTCTCTTCTAGGTATCTCAGTAACAAAGAAGACACATACATGTAAGTAATGCATTTTTTTTTTGTCCAAAGTTTTCTGAAGAGTTGGAATTCGCATATGTCTGGCTGCTGTGGCCTTTCAAGTATAAACTAATGTTTCAGCTGTGATCCATGGTCAACAGAGGTCATACTTCTCTACCTGTAGTGGTCAGAAGTGGTACATCTCCACCTGTTTGTACTGAGTGTGTGTTAAAGAGAGTCTAGACATAGTGTAATAAATTCTAGCGATTCAAGCCACTCATCTTTAGAAAAACCATAAAATCTAGCCAGGAGGATCAATTAATTACTTACTGATCACCCTTACTCTGGATCCTTCTTAGACGAGTTGGTATGTTTCTAGGAAACATCACCTTGATTTCTTTTAAACTTTGGTCTCCTTTTCCTCACCACTAGTTCACGATTTAGGCCGTTTTGTACTTGTGTCTGTGGAGCAGAGATACTGACCGGGAATCTAGGCGCTGCCGCTCGTGTGGCCTTTGGGGGCCCTGGTAAATGGCATGGGTAGTTTGATGTGGAAATGTGCGCTGGATTTATCCTCTGTATTCATTCCCACCTCTCAGGTTCAACTGCTTTCATCAATTGCCTTCATTTGAACTCCACCATAAGTTTACAAACTCACGTCAATGTAAAGTGTTGTGATCTGCATTCTGAGCAATGATGTTTGACTGTGCCTTGATCCTCAGGATGAAACCAATACGTCATTGATGGCAGGCAGTCAACTTTCACTGTACTTGACCAGCATATTATTTAGACTTTCAATTAAGAGTGTCATTAGAATTTGATAACTGTTTCAGACCACAGATATGTGCTACCTACGAGATGTGTTTGGGCATCCTTCTAAGGCAAGCAATGGAGATATTTACGGCACAATTTAGGGCCGACAAAGACGTGTCCCCCAATTTTTCCTATTTATGCTTTGAAAATTTTTGATTTCATGTGAACAATTTGGAGGGAAAAAAAATCTGTGTACCATCAAAGTAGTTTATCTTGTGCCTCAGTTGATTCTTGAAATCTGCTCTTGGGTTTGTCTGTCTGTCTATCTGTATTTGTAGAAAACAAACATAAAAAGCAAAAAACAAAAACAAAAAACAAACAAAAAAACCAAAAGCAACCCCATCCAATTTGATGGTTGCCTGACTTTTAGGGCCCAGTCCTGCTGTCTCTCCACGTGGCTCTCCCGTGGGCTTCAGTGGAATGTTTGAGGAAAGAGGCAAAGCTCAGGCCCGTAATGGACACATGCTCAGGACAGCACCTCGTCTCTCAACACACGGTTCCAGTGGCTGTCCCTCCACCAGGGTAGTCTGTGGCCCTTAGCGTTTTGGGGGTTGTTTTGTTGTCGTCGTCGTTGTTGTTCTTGCTGTTGTCGGTGCATAATTGAGCTCATGATGACTGAGAGATTGACAGTGCAGGAGACTGAAGTCCTCTGTATATCCGCAGGGCAGGCATGGTACAGAGCGCTTCCTTGCACAGCCTTGCCCATGAGCTCGTCCCTGGCCTGCTGGGACCCACTCTAGAGGTGGTAAGTAATTCAGTCTTTCTGCTAGCTCAGTCCTGGGCCTCTCCTGAACAGGGGCGGATGATTGTGCCTACTGTTTATGGCGGTTTGGGGTATGGACTCCTGGCCACCTGGCAACATACAGAAAGCCGCTGACTGTTTGCATTATGACTTGGCTCCTGGATAAGTGGACAAAAACCACTAGTTCAACTCCACTGGATACAAAGAATACCCCTCAACGCATAGGACAGAGACCATAGGTGTTACTTAATATATAGACCATCCATCCATAAGGACCTTTAAGGAATTGTCATCCCCAAGGATAATTTCACTGGCCTATTGCAGAAATAATAACCCGTGGTTGGATTTAAATTCATGGACGGATGTGGGTGACAGCATGAGAGTGGTAGCTAGTGAAAAAAAGTGGCACACTACAGTAACAGGCAATGGAACAGGTTGGTCTTTCAGCAGAGGCTTAATGAACTCTGTCAGCTGTACCTGCTTTAAAACAAAATCAAGATATAGCCAGAGTTGGGTAGATTTTGAGTGCCTTTCTAACTGTGAAAATCAGCAGGAAAATTCTTAGGGATTAAGCATAATGTAAATGTAGAAAGATTTAAAGTTGCCTTTATGTAGTTCAAATATTAAATTGATAGAAAGATTTAGATCAGAAGTCATCTTGGTTTTTTTTGGCTGATGTTTACTTTCATGATTTGGGGGAGAGGGCCCAAAATAAAATGGCCCAATGACAAGTTGGGGAGAAAGCTCCTGAAAAGACAGTTGACACAAAACTTTGCCTGTGCCAAGGAGAAATTGAATTGTCCAAATTGCACGTTAGTGAAAGTCTTCTATGCCACGTAAACATGGAGATTGTTTTTGTCACCCACCTCAGCAGACAGCCCATCATATTTCTGATCTTAGCATCTCTATAGGCCCCACAACTGGTGAGGAGGAAGAAAACCAATCAGTTCTTTCTCTAGTAACTATCACCCAAATGACTTCTTCTTTAGCATCTGTCGGATTTTTCTTGAAAACTGAACTGTCCTAATTTGCTGATAAGTTTTCTTAAGATGTTAAATTTCAGCTCTTCTTAAATCATCTTGACATCTGCTCTTTAAAAAGTTTCACTATCAGGGAAGTGTGCGAATTCATTTTGGGGGCCGTCTCAAGACTTCCGATTTTAGCCAGGGTTCAGGAAACCTTGGTCAAGGCTTGACTACATAATCATCAACAGCTGAAGTCAGCTCACATTAGCAGTTTCAATCTGGGTTTCCTAACTGCCCGCACAGAGAGATTGTTCCACTTACAAATGAACATGTACAGTTGCAGAATATATTATCAGACCCGAGTGTCAGCTCACAGGTACACCAGTCAGAGGCGCAAGAACTATAAAATGAACCTGAATGGTTGTGACACTTGATAATATTTTAGGCCACCTTGTTATCTGGAAAGTACAGGTATTGCTTCTTTAAAAAAATGCTTTGGGTGAGTTAAGCAAGAAATTCCCAGGAAAGGAAATCTGATTGTTAGCTTCAGAGAAATCCACAAGCATGGTCTTTGGAGAACACAGATTCTCCTGAGCTCCTGGGATAGGACCATCAGTGTTTGTCATTAACTTCACTTGGCAGGTGGGGGAAGGCAAAGCTTGGGGCTTCTTGTCCGAAGTCATCATGACCAGTTGGTCAAGGAATTCTTACATTTGCGATGTTCTTCAGTTGTTGACAGGAAATATTGCTGCTGGGTTTTGCTGTGTGAACATAAAAGAGAGTTTTTACTTGCGGGATAGGGATATACTCGAGAAATTTTACACTGTGGTGTAGAATTTTAATTTAATTTTTCTGGTTGATTATATAGCACCTGTATTTGATTGGACACTTTCAAGACTGCTTTTGCTTTGTGATTCACAAGTTTGTTCTGGTCTCATTCCCGCTGTAATAGTACTGTGTGGATAAGTATCTTTCTCTTGGAATCAACTGCTGTCTTGGTTTCTATTAGTTGCCACATTTTATTATTTGCCAGATCTGTTCATTTGTTCCTGACTTCTTCATCTAATTCTGCATGGGTAGTTCTCATTCACTAAAATGTTAGAAGATGACATATATGGAGATGAAAAAGTGAAAAATACAACAGATAATAATCAGCTATTTCCAGCTACTGGGAAGTTTGGCATCATAGCTCATCACCTTAGGGAATCTATCAGCCGGCCACCAGAGCGCAAACCCAAAAGATATCTGGTCGGCCCCTGGATTGTTTCCAGAGTCAACAGACCATTGTCACTTCCTCCTGTTCTCATTCTTGTTTGCATTTCTTATTCTTTTTTTGAGAGTTTGTTTTTTATTGAATATGGTTGATTTACAATGTCATGTTAGTTTCAGGTGTACAGCACAGTGATTCAGATATAGATATAGATAGATAGATATAGATATCTATATCTATCTATCTATATATATGTATCTTTTCAGATTCTTATCCCTTATAGGTTATTATAAAATATCGAGTATAGTTTCCTGTGCTCTAAAGTAGGTTCTTGTTGGTTATCTATTTTATATATCGTAGTGTGTATATGTTAATCCCAACCACCTAATTTGTAATCCTAAATTATATTCCTTATTCTTTTTGTTTAAGGCTCTTCTGCTTGCTTTCTTCCACACTCGGGAACTTCCAAACATGTAAAAATTACAAGTTACTCCGTAAGCAGTCAGGAAAATATGTCAGTTTAATCCAACTGAATGTCAGTTTTCCCTAGTAAATAACAAAATCAAATATGCTTCTGAAGCTTCTGGAATTTTTAACTTTAACCCAAATAACCATTAAAAGTGAATTTAGTACATTTGCAAATGTTTGGTTGCAACAGGCTCATATCTAAGATGTAAAATTAAAGTGCTGTATTATTTATAAAGAGATTTTAGTTCTCTAGAGTAAAAATATTTTAGTACAAATCAGAATATTTCTTTGAGAACGAATCCTTCGTATTTTAAAGAAAAAAAAAGTATTTATTGCAGTCATTTAAAGTGGACTAGATTAATGTATTCACTTCTTACCCCTAGAGGCTTGGCTTTAAGTTTGACTTAGTGAAAATGAGTTTTGAGGCCCCGACCACCTCTCTTTGGATATTTGCTGATATCACAAAACCAACCCAACAATTTGTCACAGTTGTTGCCATTTACTCAGGAGGCCCAAGAAGTACAGTCGCCTTATTTTCTCGTTTTCTTTTCCTTTCCTTGAGGCTATTCCTTTTGGTTGCAGACTCTTAGCAGCCCCAAACTTGGGGCTCACCCACATTATTTTCACAGTCCAGGAAAACTCAAGAACCATTCTTGGCAAAGCTAATGGAAGGTGCTTTGGTTATATAGTTAATAGGTTGCTGTGGCAACCCATGTGACTCATGGTGTGACTCACAGCAATTATAATTTCAGTTGCTGGCTGGATGTTTCATTAGGACAGACCTGAGAAATAGCCACACTCAAGTTCTTTCAGGAGGCTTTCATCCAGCTCCTGTCCACCCATTGACAAACAGTCACAAACTAGTGCTCACAGAGCTGCCAGAAGATTCATCTCTTAGCTTGCAGACACTGAGCTTGCTGCCGATGGGACATGACCAGAATACAAGTGCTGGCCTCTTCTAGAGCTAATCAGTGGACAATTTTTTATTGAGGACCTACTATGTACTGACAGGTTCTTTGCCCTCAAGGAGCTTACAGACTAGGTTCAAGGTTGGGACTGCGGGAAAGTGGGGACACACAGTCACAGAAAATCATCTGAAAATACAAATGCTAAGTGTACCCTTTTCAGAAGATTTGGCTCATAAACTGGAAAGCAGACTCAGCCGGAAATGTGGGAGAGGAGAGGAGAATTAGAGAGACCTCCAGGGTCCTGACACTGTGCTCCAAGTATACAAGAGCAATGAAGGGAAAGGTAAATATTTAACTCTAGGTGCTGAAAAGTACCTTTGCTCCTCCTCTCCCCCTATTCTCACCCAGAGGAACACCTATGTCATTCCTTCAAGATCAGTCAGTCCAAGGAAGTAAAAATGCCCCGTGCTGTCTGGAGACGTTTGCCTTGTTTAGACTTGGCCTGTATGTCTAGAGCCAAGCCTCTGAACTTAACAGGATTTCTCTGTCTCATCATATTAGGATATAAATGGATAGCACTTGGCCCTGCCAGTCAGTTCTTCCAAGGTAGAAGATTTGCATAGTCTTAAAATCCACAGTTCATGGTGAGGATCTGTGAATTCCATTTACAAATCTGAATATTTACGGGCTTGGAGTGAGTTTGCTCTGATTCGTAAGGTTTTTGAATAGGATTTGTGATGTGCATACTCTACTGATGTAACAACATAGGTATATACTTTATAAGTCTATACATATATACATATATATTGGTGTTTTAGAGGCAACTGAGGCTACAATAGGGTCAGAATAGTCATCTGGATCCCAGCAGATTATTGAGCGGATTCATATTCACATCCACAGAGAGCCATCTTCAATTTTCCTAATTGTTTGAAAGGCCCTTCCTTGTCAATAGTAGTAGAAAAGTTGGGGGTGGGGGAAGGATAAGTTGGAAGATTGGGATTGACATGTACACACTACTATATATAAAACAGATCACTAATAAGGACCTACTGTATAGCACAGTGACCTCTACTCAATACTCTGTAATAGTCTATATGGGAAAATAACCCAAAAAAGAGCGGATATATGTATCTGTATAACTGATTCACTTTGCTGTATGCCTGAAATTAACACAACATTGTAAATCAACTATACTCCAATAAAAATTATAAAAAATTAATTGATTAAAAATCTGAATATTTAGCTAAGTGTTTACATCAGAGCATCCAGTTGGTTCAAGTTTGCTGTTCATAGACCTCAGATTTGTGAATTGAATTTGGACAAAAAGTATTTGTGTTCTCATTTCAGAACATAGGTTCAAAAGGGTGTATTGAGATGGGGAATGGCTCTTTAAAATCCACCATCACCGCTAGAAAATAAAAATGCCTAGCCTACCAAGTACTGGTGTCTACTTGATGGATTTATTGTATATTTAGTGAAACTCTTGTACATGATTGAGTTGATCTTTAAAGAAGGGCCGATGTCTTTTCAGGATTTTGTGTTACTTCGAGTTCAATAATAATAATAATAATAATAATAATAATAATAGTGTAATAATAATCAAAGTGGCGATAGGAAAAGTCCAGGTACCAGTAGTTGCTGTAGCAGCAGCAAAAGCAGGAGCTACCGCCTAATGCGCAGTTCTAATATTCCAGGCATTATGTTGAGCGCGCTACATGCATTATCTCATTTAATCTTCTCGTCAGCCCCATGAGCTTTGTCCTACTTGTACCCCCGGTTTAGATGAGAAAACTTGTCTGAGGGGGTCAGTAACTTACCTTAGAGAAGTGAGAAAATTTGCAAACTCATCCGGCTGGAAATGGGCAGAGCCAGGACTCAGAGTAGATTGACTCCTTGCATGCACACGAGTGCCACACTGTTATCTCCAATATCAGCATTAGGTAATCGTTGTGGAGCACTTACTAAGTGCTAGATGCTTCTCTAAGCACTTTGTACGCGTTATTTTATTTCATCTTTACCACAATCTTATGAGGGAGATGTTGCTACCATCCCCACTTTACAGGTGAAAACTGAGGCCCAGGGTTCTACAGCTAGCTGGTATGTGGTTGAGCCAGGGTTTAAAGCCAACCCACAGAGCCTAGGGTAAAGAACTTCATTCCTTAGAGCGGTCCTTCCACTTGAAAATATAAGAAGAAAGCCAAGCGAACAGTCATTCCTACAATTCACTCAGGTTATCTTTTACCTTAGAACTATTTTACCTATAAAGGCTTCTAAGCTTGGTGAAACAACTGATTATGAGAAGGAGGTATGCTATTCCCACTATATGAAAAAGTTCATTTAAATCAGTTGGCCTAAAATGACCATTATTTATCTTTCTGACAACCTAACCTCATTCATCAAAGAACTGACATCCATTTACCATCACTATTCATTCACCTCAACTGATTCTGAAATAAAACAAGAGTTCAAAATGGTTATTTTTGCTTCTAAGATAGTTATGCCCCCCACACTAGTAGTAACATGTATTTCTTACAGCATGAACTTGTTTTCCACTGCAACAAAGCCTTTAACAGACATTAATGACGTTTATAAGAAAATTGTACGTTAGCATTCTTTTGTCAGATCAACTTGATAATCCATGTATAACTTTCACTGCCACTAAGAGGTAGTATGATTCAGGATACTGTGGTTTCCCTGAAACCTAACCAAAACCAAACAAACACAACCATGAAAGCTAAAAGTTCCTTAGGGAACTGAAATATATATCAAAAAGATGCATAAGAGAATTAAGCATCTAGGTTTCAAGTATGCTTGAGAGTACCTGAATTTAGGATTGGATTTACAGTTACATCAACTTCTCTCTTTATTGAGATCTGCATCCAAAGGACTGAAAACTGAGGAGAAGCAGAGATGTCAACGTGTTTGAAATATGAAGAAAGTTATTGGTCTATGTTAACTTGCTTTATGGATTATACAAAAAATTTTACACTAGGTCTATCAACTACACTTCCAGGAAGTTAATGTATTTGAAGTCACATGATCCTTTTGATTATAATTGATGTCCATATCTGCGCAAACGGTGACTTTTTCATTTCCACGCATTTGATTACCCTTTTCCCTGTGACTGCCCGAGATTCCTCACAGTGCAGTGTTCTCCACCCACTTCACCTCCACCTCTGGGTAAACATTTTTCTTATGTAGGAGTGATAGCTCTTTACCTTGTTCGACTTCGTTGAACTCGTAGGCATGGACTTTAGCTCCTATGTCTTAAATAGTTAACAGCCGAGCATAATGATTAGAGGGCATATTGAAGAGAAGAGCAAAAAATGCAAGAATGTGCAAGATTCAGGTTTGGATTCAGTGAAAGAGACTTAATCCATACATCTTTTGTTATAATTTTTTTGTTTTAGAGGAGAGAAGGAGCAGACTATATGGTGGATGATCCAGATACCTGCTATACTGGAATCTAAGGAAGGAAGGCTGGAAAGCAGACCACAGCCAATCCCTGTACAAAGGGCAGGCGTCTGGGAGTCAAAGATTTTATTGGCTTAATATTTCTAACCCCTTCTCTGTGTCTGGCAGTGTGTTAGGCACAGTGTAAAATAGAAAGTTTAACTCAGTCCTCACACTCCAATAGTTTACATCTGAGGAGAAAGGATAGACCCACTTGAGGAGCTTTTAGTAATGAGAGAGTTGCAGGAGACTGCAAGCCTGTGATTCAGTTGGATTGTCTGTCTGAGTGGAGAACACGGGTGGGGAGCTGAGCTGGATCTGGAAGGGTAGCGAGGCTTAGGTGTGATCAGGTAGACTGATGGAGGACTTGGGGGGGGCGTTGTATACACCTGTCTGACTACAGTAGAGTATTAATAAGAAAAAAAGAGGGCTTCCCTGGTGGCGCAGTGGTTGAGAGTCCGCCTGCCGATGCAGGGGACACGGGTTCGTGCCCCGGTCTGGGAGGATCCCACATGCCGTGGAGCGGCTGGGCCCGTGAGCCATGGCCGCTGAGCCTGCGCGTCCGGAGCCTGTGCTCCGCAACGGGAGAGGCCACAACAGTGAGAGGCCCACGTACCGAAAAAAAAAAAAAAAAAAAAAAAAAAAAAAAAAAGAGGACGTGGACAACAGAGATAAGGTTTTGGCTTTATCTCATAACCAGCGGGGAGCCACAGAATGGCTGTGAAAAATACAGTGACCTGTAAACAGTGTTTTTATTGCTGTCATTTAGTGAGCATCATAGGAATCACATGTTCCATACTTCATTCCCTTCTCTGAACTCAGACAAAATTCTTATCCTCAGATCGAGGTTCTTTTCTGGTCTCCCCTCTGATCACCTGTGTAGAAAGTGCTTCTTGAGCAGGAAAGATCTAGTCCAAAAAGAGAAGGCTGTTCTGACTATTAAAGCAAAAGCGTTTCATTTTTTTTCCTCCATCTTCCCAGTTTGAAGGTCTAATTGTAAGACCAGTGCTTGCCATTTCATTAAAATCAGAGGAATGAAGTAAGCAGTGAAACTTGAAAACTGCACATGCACTTTGAATTGCGTGGCTAATGGTTCTTTTTGCTTTCTTTCCTTCGTGCTGCTAATTGCCTGGAAACGACAGTAATATACTGGGACTCAGCCACACCTACCTAGCTTTCCAAAAATTTGAACCCCGCATGCCCAATCTTGCTCACTCCTTACGTAAAGTAAACTGCATTATTATTTTTTCATAAGCACAAAGAACTATTACCCTTACATAGCTGGACAGTACAGTTAGAAGATAATGATACTCCCTTTTCTCTTTGCTGGTCTTTCTTCATTTTCCGAGAACGAGTTTCTGTTGTTTCACTTAAAGAACACCAAGGTTCAGATGAGGCTTTCTGTTGGCTGCATATTCAGAAAAGTCTTCCGTATATAATGAACCAAATCACGTTAATTTATCTGTCTCTCTCCACCATGTCTTTTTGTGTTGACAAAACTGAATATTCACTTTCCCTCACCAAGTTGGGGTGTCAGGATAATTGATTGTTACCAGTCTCTGCTGTTCTTAGACAGGATAACACCAGTGCCTCTAGAGAACAGGTGAAAACTAAACTCTGTCCCCCGAGGCCAATGAAATAGCTGTTTGGTCCCTTGTGTGAAACTTCCTAATAACTTAACTGGGCAGCCTCTGGGTCCCTGGAGGCTTTCTCCACCAGAGTATTCCCTTTCTTTGTTAAGATTGCTTATTAAAAATGATTTTATAATGAAGTTGCCTCAAATAGCAGCTCTTTTCCTGGTTGTCCTTGAAGCTGTGGTGAAGAATCTTAGAGACAACTGTCTAGGGTTTTCCTCCTTGTTAAAAACTTCTCTCTTACCACCGTTACTCTTGATTTTTAAGGAGACAAAGTCTAACTGACACAAGTCCCTCTCCGGTTGATTATGTCGCTTAAAATCCTGTGCAAGGCATTATTGCCAGTTTAGCTTGTCATTCGGGCTCAGGAATCGAATTGATCTACATGGATTCAGAACATTTAAGTCTGCAGTGGGAACAAGGCTGTCGGGCTTCCCTGGGAGAGCAGCAGCCCAGGAACACGATTGCTAACTCTGCCTCAACTCCATCAAAACAATGATTTCCAATTATTTTATTTCTTTGGTCCTAGGTGTCTCCTATCTGCACACTAACCACTTTCCTGCCACAAGGGACTGTCGTGAAGGGGAATCAAATAGTAATAAAAAATTAGTGTTGCATTCTTTGCTACCCATGTACTGTATAAATTCAGACTTCTGATAAGTGTGGGCAGTTAGGAGAAAAATCACTTTTTGGTTGTTCACATCATCAGCTTGGCTTCCTGGCTTGAAAGAGCTTCGATATGCTGGTCTATTTAACATGAAGGATGATAAAGCAGTTGTCAGTAAGGCTCACCATTGGAAACGTGTTTTTCAGACTTGGTCTCCCAGTGGCCAGACGACTCAGGAAACAACAAACTGTATAAAGCTGTTAGTGACAGATTCAGCTTGGAATATTTTTCTAACTTTAAGGCTTGTCAGGCAGTAAATCTGCAGCAGAGTACTCAAGATGCAGCTTGGCACTCCGCTTGCTTTGCTGTGTGAATATAGTAGAACACCAATAATAAGAAGGACTGTTGTGAATCTCTTAGTGGAGCGATCAGTCTTGTCTCATGGTGCTAGGGTTGGGTGCTAAGAACATGCCTTGGCTAAATTCTGCTCTCTGAGACCAGGTATATTAGAAAATACTACCTTTACATTCAGCAGTTCCTACTCCCTCCTCCCCCAGATAAAAAGCAAAGAAAAAGAAAAACTATGGCCTGCTTTGGGATTCCACTGTCAGCAGGATCTTCTTATTTTACCTTCTTAATGACCTTCTAGGGCTCTCCATTGCCTGAGGAGTCTAAACTACTTAATATGGCAAACAAGGCCCTTCACAACCTGGTCTTAATCTTTCCATTGCTCTTTCCCTGACTTCTATGCCAGCAGTTTTTGCCACCCTGAATGACTAGTTCCTAGAAGACTCTGTGTGTGGGTATGTCTCAGCGCCTTCGGTTCTACTGTATTACCTTGTTTGTCCAGGAATGTCTTTTGCCAACTTCTGCACCCGTGGAAGTCTTACTGCTCCACCAAAGGCCAACACAAATAGCAACTTCCATGCAAAGCCTTCTCCAACCCTACCTTGTGAAATTAATTGCTGCAGTTCCTTTGCTCCCACAGGACATTGTTAAGGTGACAGTACAGAAAATATATTATAGAATAGTTGTTGTTCTGTAGCTTTGTCCCACTAGATATGCTTTAATTATCTTGGTATATCTTGGACTTAGCAGAGTGATTGGTATCTACTATGTGCTCAGTTAATTTCTGTAGACTTGATGTGTGTGTGTGTGTGTGTGTGTGTGCATGTGTGTGTGTACATACACAATTTTATGACCACACTTCTTGCACATTTGACTATGGAGGAAAATAATCATCTTTTCCTTGTTAACAGCTATAAGGAAGAACAGATACTTATTATGTGAAACTATATTGTGAGATTTGTACTATATTACTTTGGAAACCAATGCTACAACTCAGAGGGCTTCTTGATGTCTGACAATTTACTGGATGTATTTTGAGTCTCAGTTTTAGGACTGCTTGCTTTTTTTTTTTTTTTTAAGTTGATCAGATTGCTCTGTTTCGTGTTCTTAAATTGTTTTAACTGAAGTAGAGTTGATTTATAGAACTGCTTGCTTTAAAGTTTCTGTTAGCAGTTTATAAGATTTAAATCAGAATCTCATCCAGAAAATTTAAAAATATTTTTATATCATCTAAAGATGAAGAATACGTGACCTCTTAGATACCATTTGTTTGCATTATCCATACAAGATTTTATAAACCAGATCATCAAATCTATAGAGTAAAAAGGAAAGAGACATTTTCAGTTACCATTGGCATCTATGTAAATGCAAAGGAGAAAACCACCTACTAGAGAAGAGAATTGGCTGATCTTTCCAAGAATGGAGGGTATATTCTGTCAAGGGAAATATCCTGTATTTGTCTGGTCTCTAGAGGAAAAGGTGATCCTCATATGTTAAAGAATCTGGGAAGTAGATGTTCTGATAATCCTAGATTAGTTACTGAATCTTAAAGTAAACTCTGAAAAGAAATGACATTTATTTATTCAAGGTCAGAACATGTGACATTGCTATGTTTGTCTGGTCTGGAATGTAAGTATGTTTCCTTAACTTAGCAGGGACCATTGATTTCAAAACCATTGTCCACTTCATAAGTAGCTGCACACAACCATGGTTTCTGTCTGTTATTCCTTAGAACTCTCTGTCTTTTAAGCTTTATGTGCAGCTTCCTCCCCACTTTTGTTTGTAACTTTTACTTGAGTCAAAACATGAGGAGCGAAATTATCCCCTACAGAATCAATTCCTTGAGTGGAAAGCTTGCTTACAAATGAGAGGATGAGATGTGACCCAATAAAAGAATCTATTTTAATTTTAATTTATTTCCTGATGGCCTTTTATGCCTCCTTAGGCGATAACCTAACCAATTCCAACTTAACACTGATTTTTTTTCTTCCAAGGTCAAAAAGCACTTTAGAATGATTATAATCAGAGAATAAAAGTCCTTTGCCTCTAATGTAAAGTCCATCTCTTCATATGAAATCTAAATCCTAGTTATCTCAGCTTCACAATAATTCTTCTGTCATTATGCATCTATTAACAAGCTCAATGACAACAGGATGAACTTATGAGATCTTTAGGGACTCGGAAGTTGCTTTTTCATAGAAACACCATCTCTGGTAGTCTCTTTCATCCCTTTCCTTTCTCAGATGGGAGTTTTTAATAACGCAGGGAGAGGAGCTATCTTCATTTCGTGCTGCAGTTTCACACAGCAAAGTTCAATCAAGGTAGAAACGGGCCTAAAAGGCAGCTGAACCTATGGTTTTCCAGGTTGGAAAAGGAAAAGCTGTTATGCCATCACACATACATACACACCACCATCCCTCCCCTCCCCGCCCCCCAAAAAAGAGTTCTGACTGATATCTCTAAATCAAAGCACTTTCCATGGCCTGATTTGTGGAAGTTACCTAATCCTGTGTATAATTGGGGTGATTTGAGAGATGGGAAAATGTTCTCATTTTCATTATGGGAGCCACTGGGGGACAGTATCATTTAAAGACTATGTTTTTATTGCCCTAAATTGCTTTACCTGAGATTCTATTGATGTGTTTCTCTTAAGTTAGGTTTCTAATGAATAAAATGACCAATATGGGTCCCATTCTCACAGATTTTCCTAGTGCTTAAGCTACTCTTTAATGCTCAATCTATCCCAGAGTCTCACTTATAGGGAAGAATTCTAAAGGGTTGGGTTAACTTCTAACCCAAGAGAGAAGAGCCAACTTCTAACATTCTGCATATGGCCAAAGCATCCACATACTGTCCATGATTTGTCTGTATTAATACAATAGTAAAATCTCATCATGAAATTTCCTATATGGTATGATCACCATTAAGTGAGCTCACCTCGCAATGCCAAACTTAGGAAACTTCTGGAACCAACCCCCTTGGCATCAAGGCTAGGCTGGGACTACCTCACACTGAAGAAAGTGAAGTTCTACCATATTCTCATCTAAAAATTCATCATTATTCCCAACTTGTCGCTCCACTAAAGTATTCTTAAATAAGTGGATATCTTAGATTGGGTTCCCCAGAAAATAGACTTGGAGATGCTGAGATTTATGTACAGAAAGCTGATTGGGGAGTGCACTTAGGAACAACACCTATAATGAGTGAAGGAAGCTGGATTGGACAGGAGAAATTGAACTGTCATACAGTTGTGACCACAGTTTGGTAGATGCCACAGAGAGATCAGAAGCAAGGATACAGCCTTTGAGAGATGTCCCAGATTGAGGCAGAGGGACTGGATACTTTACCCTGCATCAAACCAGCCACTGGATGCCAGCTGCCCCCAGGGAAGGGCATCGTCTTGGGCAAGACAGCTCCCTTTAGCTAAAGATGAGGCTCAGAAAATGACTCAACTGTGAGCCACTGGCAGTCAACACTTTGGGCCAGAGGGGAAATAAGGGCTTCAATCCTGAAGGGAGAGATCTGGGTGGCACACCATAGCATCACCGCAGGGGAGCCAAAATGGACATTAAATTTAACTTTTGTGAAAAACACGTTTTCTTTATCTAAAATGACACACATTTTATTGCTTAGCTAGGATTTAAACTAATAAAATATATGCTTGGCCTCAGCATTATGGTATACCAGAATTGCAAATGCTAAAGAAAAAAAAAGTTTTTTTCTGTTGAATAAGGTTCTTCGTTAGAATTTCTGGTTCTGGA
The DNA here is from genome assembly GCF_964341445.2 of Mesoplodon mirus. Classification (NCBI taxonomy): domain Eukaryota; kingdom Metazoa; phylum Chordata; class Mammalia; order Artiodactyla; family Ziphiidae; genus Mesoplodon; species Mesoplodon mirus. The sequence continues at coordinate 51,272,858 of NC_138979.1, read as the reverse complement.
TATGTGCATTATAAATCATGTGTGTGCAATTCCATATAATGTATTATTTTTCCACACATGGACATTCCAGAGAGTTGACACATTTTTCTCAATTACAAAAATAAATAAGACATTTCCATCTCTTTGGGCTCATGTGAAATGTATTCATATAGGAACAAAGAACATGCCTGAAAAGAACTAGTTATACATATTACGTGTCACTTTTCAGATTTTAGCAGTCTGCTACTGTTTTATAATTGAGATACAGTATCTGAAATATTTTGCAGGGCTGATTTATGTACATAATGTCTCTCTTTTTAGTGGTTTATGGGACTCCACCCTCATTTTGCCTGTTAGCAGCAAATAAACTCAGAATTAAGTTGGAGATTAGTGGTGGCTGTCAGTGTTGAGGACCATCCTGAGCCAATAATCCCAGCCCCCAACTGTTGTCATGGAAGAAAAGCTTCTCAGTAGTAATTAGTGATGGAGTGGAGAATGAATTTTAGTTTCATTCCTTAAAATCTCAACATACCCTTTGATTTAGCAAATTTTGACTTCAATTTTACTTCTAAGAATGAGAGATCCCATTCTGAGAAAATCCAAACTGTCTTCACGGAGTATTATAAACGGAAGGAAAGACCTAAGTGTTTCCATTCTTTTCACCTTGCTTCAAAATAATCCCCCCAACACGAACCCCAACATTCTAAAGCCCCAGCTTTTTCTTCATGTGATTCTGAGGTTTCCACAGTTAAGAATACCCCTATTCCCTCCAGAACCAGAAGCTCAAGACACCTTGCAGATCTGAACAGGAGCTTTCCAGTTTCACAGATGCTGAAGGTATAAATTTCTGAACCTGTCGAGTTCAGATGGAGTCAGGGTTTATCTCAGTGGAATTCAATCTTCATGGATTTCCACGGTTTAGTTTCTATGCCTCTGCCTTGGAAAAGAGGGCCCCTTTCAGGTTGATAGTGAAGTTAATTCAGATTATTCTTTCCCTTATTCAAAGAGAATTAATAGATTGGAGCAACACTTTACCTTGTCTAAAAGCTTCCATGGTTCCAAAAGCTCCTACCTGGGAAAATCCCCAGCCATTATTTTGGAGATCCCTGTGTCTGAGGCCTTGTGAAAGGAATTCTGAAGCTGCCTGTGAATGTCAATGGCAGCCTGATCAGTCTGCCCTGGGTATTACCATAATAATTACAAGGTCCTCACAGATGGCAGCTTTTCAAGTGGCAAAATCATTGGGAGGATAGTCTCCTACAACTGGCTCTTGGGAGAGGAATCCCATATATATAACAAGTAACCCATCTAAATTTGCCATTTCACAGATTATGTCTGACCCAAACCATTCCATTGCATGAGCTGTGAATCCACACTACTTCTTTACAATACATGCTGATAGTTAGTGCAAATCACAGTGATTTTTTTTTATATAAAGGTAGCTAATGAGCTGACATGTAAAGTAATTGCTGTTTTCAATGGACAGGATAAATCTGCTCCTTAACTTTTTCCTGGAAAAAAAAAAAATAGCTCCGTGATTTTTTTTTTGCCAGAATTTGTGAGTGATTCACATTACTGTCAATTACACGCCCTTATTACATAGTACAGCCACCAGGCAGCTGTCCAGGAAAACACAAGTCTGAAAATGCTTCTGTTTTAAGAAAATTATAATTCATGGTTGCTCCTCGTGCGGGCATGTGCAGCAGGCAGGAAGCTTCCACTTTCTTGCCGAGGAAAGCGATAAGGCCTTGCCTACTTCACCTGGATTAAATAGCCACTCTGACATCTTGAGATATTGATATCAATGCCCCGCTGCAGGGCTTGGTTTTGGTTTCTAAATTGTCTTGTTTGTTTGTGTGTTTGTTTCAGTGTGTGTTATAAAACACAGACTCGTGTTATAAAACAGTGTTTCCAGTTATGAATCACAGCAGCTCCTGTGCATTACCAGAGAGGCCTGAATAGAGAAATTGTTCACCTTCCTCCTTCCCAAAAGTCAGAGTCTATGACAGGTTAGGGCTCCTAGCCCTATTTACAAAGCTGGTGTCTTTGTTGCTGTGTTCCTTCAGATGTGTCTTTTTCGAAGTAGAGATGAAGCTACAGATGAAAATGCTACATTTGCTATTGGGCCGCTTTACAGCTTAGGACATTCAGCTTTTATATGGGTAAAATAAAGGTCACTAGGGCTTCCCTGGTGGCGCAGTGGTTGAGAGACCGCCTGCCGATGCAGGGGACACGGGTTCGTGCCCCGGTCCGGGAAGATCCCACATGCCGCGGGGCGGCTGGGCCCGTGAGCCATGGCCGCTGAGCCTGCGCGTCCGGAGCCTGTGCTCCGCAACGGGAGAGGCCACAGCAGTGAGAGGCCCGCGTACTGCAAAAAAAAAAAAAAAAAAAAAAAAAGGTCACTAGGGTTTGTCAGATGGGATTCTTCCTGGGAATGTTATAAAGTTTTACAAAATATCTTTATAGCATGCAGTTAAAGTTGCCCAAATTGTTTACGCGTTTGAGAAAACTATAAGAATTATTTGGTATCTTTCCAGTTGTGAGTCTTTAACTACATTTGTATCTGCTTCATAGAATAGGACATTTCAAATAATGAAATATTTAGTTGCGATGAAAGTGGCCTTCACATTATCTGTGTCCAGATACACTGTGTCTAAGTAATGGTAGCGTCTAAAAGAAATATTTAAAAGACAAAGAATTGTGACCTGGGTGAAATCAGTTTCACCTCTGCCCTTGTTTTGTTGTTGATTCAAGCTAAAACTGAAAAAGAATTTTTTTAGGTGGTTGATGAAGTTTGAATATGAACTGGTATTTTAGATGATGTTAAGGGATTTTTTACAATATTGTCAGGCGTAATAATGGCCTGGAGGTTGTTTTTTTTGTTTTTGTTTTTGTTTTTGCGGTACGTGGGCCTCTCACTGTTGTGGCCTCTCCCGTTGTGGAGCACAGGCTCCGGACTCGCAGGCTCAGCGGCCATGGCTCACGGGCCCAGCCACTCCGCGGCATGTGGGATCCTCTCAGACCGGGGCACGAACCTGTGTCCCCTGTATCGGCAGGCGGACTCTCAACCACTGCACCACCAGGGAAGCCCCTGGCAGTTGTTTTTGTTTATTTGTTTTTGTTTTCGTTTTAATCTCTTATCAGTTAGAGATGAGTACTGAAATCATTAGGGGGTAAAATGACAAGATGTCTGAGATTTCCTTCAAAATGCTACAGAAAAAAAGTAAATTGGGGATAGGTGAAAAGAGAGTGAGCAAATGTTTTACCAGGGAGGAGAGGAGGAGTACATAGAGATGTATTATACTATTCAATTTTTTAATAAGCTTGAAATTTTTTTAATAGATTAACTTTTTTTCACCTTCTTGTCTGTGATTTATAAGATGATTACTTTTACATTGGAGGTTTGACCACCTTGGATAATTAGTCTTTAAGGAGAACGAGGTGACACTGATGAGCTTGTCAAATTCAGGAAGCTGATAATAATCTCTTAAAATCCATGCTTTGCTATAAAAATTATGCATGAACTGTTAGCAGGCATGTAAGAAAAATTATCTTTTATATTAAGGTTCCCTCACCTTCACTTCAGGTAGGAAAAAGGTATGAGTGTTATTTGCTCTGTTTTTAAATCTTTTCAATGTTATGGTCATAGGGGCCCAGATTTGAGACTTGAATGGATCAGAGAGAGTTCATCTGGTGGTCCCCACCTCCAATATTTGAGATGAGGACAGTTTCTCAGGGAATTAGAAAGTGTCATGTTCAAAGTCAGTTGTCTTGTTCAAAGTCAGTTCCAGTTGCTTTTACAGAAGTGGAAGCAAGACTGGAACCCTTGAAACCAGTACCCTTTTCTACTCTTATCATGCTACCTCAATCTTGTCCTTTAAAATACTCATTAACAATCTACTCTCTGGGGATCAAAGCAGTTTTCTAAATCCAGACCAGTGACTGTGAGTCAGATGTTCATGCCGGGTAGTGTGGCCCCAAATTATCTTTTCTTTTATTGAATACCATTTCCAAGCTGTGTGATAAGTCCCAGAAGTGCTAATGTTTAATTCTGTTCTTGTTAATGTTCTGCAGCAGGTTTGCAGCCTGTTCTTCCCCCTCTGGCTTTTCATAGACTTTCCGTCAGGAACGGGTCAATATACTCAAATGACAGTCCAGGCTGACAGGAAGATACACTTGGCCTAGTGATTCCACAAGAACCGTCAGCCTGTGCTATTAAAGCCTTTCCCAAGGCCTTTTGTAATGTAAGCTGAAATTCCAAACATCACAATTGAAATAGGGATGTTTTTCTCTAAATAGAAACATTGATCCTGTTTAACATTTGTGGCCAAAATCTTTTAAGCACAAACTTCCCTGCTAAATTTTCTCTTCTTTGCATAGTATGTAATAGCATCTCATTGGGATAAAGTAGAGGATCAGACTGGCATTTATAAAATAATTGTTACCCAGTCTTTTCAAGAGTTTTACAAAGAGCAACCTCTGATTCCTAAAAACGTGGTTATACAAGCAGATAGGAAAATAGAAATAGAGACAGAGGGACTGCCCTGTTGGTGTGGTCTGTGAGGAAACCAGCCACTGGGTTTGGGTGTTCATTCAGGAATTGCCCTGTGCTTACTGACCTCCTAATGTGTAGAAAGCACTGGGGACAGAGAATCTCTATCACTACCACCACCCCCTTTTTTTGGAGGAGGCAGGGGTACAGAGACAGAAAAGTACACAAATGCAGAATCTAAGTGCTTTGGAGGCAAGTAATAAGGAAACAGATGACCTAGGATACCCCCCTGCAAACTGGGGGCTCCTGGAAATCACCTGGGGTGAAGATGTAGCTAAGTAATATTTCAGAGCATGAAGGAAGGTGAAGGAAGAGCTGAGAGAACATTCCAGGCAGAGGTAGATGGGAGTACGGTGCACAAACGTGGCTCTTTGTCTTGTCCAAGGTATACTTAATCCCGAGGAATTGAAAAATTCATTTCAACTTTTCCTTTTTTTTCTCAAATTATACCTCCTAAAAGACATCTACTTAACTTTCTAGAACTCAAGATAACGATCCTGTAGAGGAGTCTATCTTTGGACAAATGGAAACAGGGAAGTGCTTGGTTTCAATAACAGGCTCCCAAGAAGTTTTTGAAGGGTCCCCGCTCTGGCTCAGCTTTTCAAGAATTGGTTTTGTTGTCAATACAGGGAGGTTTGTTCTTTTTTCAGGCCTTTGAATGCCGCATAATCTGACAGGGGAATAACTCCTCTAGTCCTTGAGGGGCAAAAGAATCAGCTTCCCGGGCTTCCCTGGTGGCACAGTGGTTGAGAATCTGCCTGCCAATGCAGGGGACACAGGTTCGAGCCCTGGTCTGGGAAGATCCCACATGCCGCAGAGCAACTAAGCCCGTGAGCCACAACTGCTGAGCCTGCGCGTCTGGAGCCTGTGCTCCACAACGGGAGAGGCCGTGACGGTGAGAGGCCCGCGCACCGCGATGAAGAGTGGCCTCCGCTCGCTGCAACTGGAGAAAGCCCTCGCACAGAAACGAAGACCCAACACAGCCAAAAATAAATAAATAAATTAAAAAAAAAAGAAAACTCTTTAAAAAAAAAAAAAAAAAGAATCAGCTTCCCTTGGTTTTATTCATGGAAATATGGTTTGTCCCATTGTCCAAAGCTGCTTGTGAATTCCTAGCTGGTTGTTGTCACGGAGAGGGCCTGTTTCTTCTGTGGGGTTGGCAGAAGCATCATTAGCTACAGTTAGACCCACTGAGATGCCCATATCGAAAATGAAAGGAGAAGGAGGGGAAGATGGAGAGGAGGGGGAGTGAGGGGGGAGAGAAGGAGAAGTAGGAAACGCACAGGTAGCATTTGAGCTCATCCAGGGACTTTTTTCATGAGCTGACCTCCGACCAGGCAATCCGTAGACAAGGCCTTTTAACTTTGTTCAGCAAACTCTGGAGATTTGTGGTTTCTAATATTCACGGTGCTGTGTGCCAACCCACATAGCCAGTTCTGCAAGCAACTAGTGCTGCAGACACATGACCCATATTTCTCACAAATACCAGTATTCAATGGTCTTTCTTTTCTTCTAATTATACCCAAAAGAGAGTCTCTAGTGGGTAATAATCTCTCTTTGCTAATACTTTGTAGTTGGGTTCCAAACCAAGAGCTTTCCTCTATCACAGCTTGAGTGTGTTATTTTTATTTTAGAGCCAGCCACAACTAATAGGGAGGAGAGAGTGTCTTGGCCTCCTCAGGTGGTGGTCAGTGGATTTATCCTTTACTCGTCCTTCCTTTTTGACCCAGTGCCTTCTTTGGTTTGGCTTTCCTGGATAGACAGGAGATACCTGCCCAGAAGATCTCATCCAATGTGCATTGTGTGGTCTGGCTTGGTTGTTTGTTTTTTCAAATCAGATACCCAAATACCGGGTGTTGTAAAATCCTTAACTAAGTTATAGTCCAAATACTTGGTTTCAAGGAATCTTGGAAAAAGGAAGAATTTCACTATTTCACAAGTTTGATTCCTATAATAAAAAAAATTGAAAAAAATGTTCAGGGGTCAGTGACTTAAAGATTCCTTTTTAATCTACACCACGTTAGTAGAGCCTATCTCTGTTTACTTTGTGTCATAATTTATATGTATATGTAATAATATACATATGTAATAATTTATATTTATATGTATACGTGTTATCGCCCCTGCTAGACTATAAACGCCTTGAAAGCAAGATTGGTGTCTATTTTTATGTGCTTCAAACTTGTACCATCATCTGATGATGCAAGGCGGGTGGATATGCATATTGGATTCAGGACTCAGAAGGCCTGGACCCCATTGCCGAGAAATGTTATTTCCTAGCCAGTGTGATCTGGGAAATGCCCCCTGGGCCTCAGTTTTCCTTATCTGTGAAGTAAAGAAGCAGGACTAGATGACCCCCAAGGCCTCTTTCTTTCTAAATTATGACCTTAAGAGACAGCCACATCTTAAATTGGGAGAACTAGAGTTATTTTTAGTCGTTATCATTAATTTTTTTCCATTCCTATATTTCAAAAATGAATCATCTAAATCTCTCCAGTTTGGTAGAAGGTATTGATTTTACCTCTATGATAAATCTAAAAGAATCCTGAATGAGAAGTACTGTAAATCGCTAATATGATTGTTAGATGTTAAGTTCCTTAGGAGAACTATTCTTCAGTCAGCCAGAATGGCTTAGTTTATTTTCCTTTAAATTATAAGACTTGCAGAAATTGAACAAGCGAGAGGGTCTCAGAAAAGGTGGGGTATATTACTGTGGTCTGCAGCCCCTGTGGCCAAAATACCTGTGGCTTGTTGGGTGTGTGTGTGTGTGTGTCTGAGGTTAGAGGGTGCTCTCCTTCGCTCTTCTTTAGTTTATATGAGTAAAATTGATGGAAATGACATCCAAGGAGGCAGAACAGGCAGAGGTGGGGGGAGATTGACATCTCCTGTAGAAGGCTTTGGGAAGGGGATCGGGGCAGGGGTGCAAGGTCACGATCATACACTGGCTCTAATGTCATTCATTCTACCATTTTCTTCTCTTTTTTTAAGTTTTTTTTTTTTTTTGATGTGGACCATTTTTAAAGTCTTTATTGAATTTGTTACAATATTGCTTCTGTTTTATGTTTTGGTTTTTTGGCCACGAGGCATGTGGGATCTTAACTCCCAGAACAAGGATCGAACCCACACCCCCTGCATTGGAAGGCGAAGTCTCAACCACTGGATCGCCAGGGAAGTCCCCTCTACCATTTTCTTCTTCAGTGCCTACTATATACTAGACTTTCTTCAAGGTGCTGGTATTTGGCATTGTACAGTATGGGCACTGCCTCTTCTTCCTCCCTGTCTTCCTGGGGCTTTGAGTCCTTGGAAACACAAAATAGTTATTCTTTTTTTTTTTTGCGGTATGCAGGCCTCTCACTGCTGCGGCCTCTCCCGTTGCGGAGCACAGGCTCTGGATGCGCAGGCTCAGCAGCCATGGTGCACAGGCTCAGCAGCCATGTCTCACAGGCCCAGCTGCTCCGCAGCATGTGGGATCCTCCCAGACCGGGGCACGAACCTGCATCCCCCGCATCGGCAGGTGGATTCTTAACCACTGTGCCACCAGGGAAGCCCACAAAATAGTTATTCTTAAAGCAATCAGCCTCTAAAGGCTGTTTATCATGCTCCATGGCCTCCTGCACCTGCTCCCAGGAAAGAGCTTGCTAGCCCTGAAGAGCTAATGCAAAGCTGCATAAACTCTGGGGGTCTTGTCATGGATAACTGAGTAACCGTCCACCCAAGTGAGCTTTAAAGAACTGTTCTTCTCATCCTTAGAAATAGGGAATTTTTTAAACCAAAAAAATGTTGCCTGAGTTGGGTACATTCCATTCTCATGATTTCCTTCATGTACATTTTCAATTTATTCAGTAAATATTAATTTATGAGTCCATATATGTGCCAAGCACTATGCTAGATATGAGGCAATAAATGATAAACGAGTTCATTAGTTTCCTATTGCTTCTATAGCAAATTACCACAAGCATGGGACTTAAAACAACATACATTCGTTCTCTTAAAGTTCTGGAGTTCAGAAGTCTGATATCAATTTCACTGGGCTAAAGTCAGGGTGTCGATAGGGCTAGTTCCTTCTTGAGGCTCTAGGGGAAGTCTACTTCCTGACTTTTCCAGCTTTAGAGCTGCCTTTATTCCTGGCTGAATGCCCCCTTTCTCCATCTTCAAGACCAGCAACATAACATCTTCTGGTGTCTTTCTCTCTGTCGCTCTGCTTCCATGGTCACTTCACCTTCTGTGTCTCTGACCCTCTTGCCTACCTCTTAGAAGGACCCTTGTGATTACACTGAGCCCACCAGGATAATCCAGAATAATTTCCCCATCTCAAGATTCTTAACTTAATCACATCTGCAAAGTCCCATTTGCCATCTGAAATAACACAGTCACAGTTTCCGGGGACTAGGATATGGACATCTTTTGGGGAGGGAGGGCCATTTTCAGCCTAGTGCAACAAAGTATACAACATTTCTAACCTCAAAGAGCTTAGGTTCTGGTTGCCTGTCAAGGGGGAAATGGAGTAGGTTTTTGCTTGTTTGCTTACTTGTCTGCTTGTTTGTTTTTGATGCTTTATTCCAGCCATATAGTTTCAGTGGAGTAAATGTGGAAAATAAAATGTGGAGAAAATATGTCTGTTAAATTCAAATTGTGTCAAGTTTAAAAATAAATTTTCCTCTTACAAAACTCTACCTTGAAAACCAAACATTAATGGTACCATCAAGAACTTTAGAGTATAAATCTTAACTGTCACATTATCCATATTTCCAAATGAAAAGATTTGAATCTTGATTTACAAAGGGAAGAAATAAGATTCCTCCATCCTTAGCCTATGAGAAACTTTGGTCAATGAGTCTTTATTCCATAGCTTCTTTGATTAAGATAATAGATATTCTAAATCCCAGCTATCCAAAGAGGCAGCGTTCATGGCAAAGGAAGAGAAGCCACTTCTTTTTCTTTTTTTTTCATTTTTAAATTTATTTATTTATTTATTTATTTTTGGCTGCGTTGGGTTTTCGTTGCTGCATGGGCTTTCTCTGGTTGTGGCGAGCGGGGGCTACTCTTCCTTGCGGTGCGTGGGCTTCTCATTGCGGTGGCTTCTCTCATTGCAGAGTACGGGCTCTAGGCGCGTGGGCTTCAGTAGTTGTGGCACACGGGCTCAGTTTTTGTGGCTCATGGGCTCTAGAGCGCAGGCTCAGTACTTGTGGCACATGGGCTTAGTTGCTCCGTGGCATGTGGGATCTTCCTGGACCAGGGCTCAAACCCATGTCCCCTGCATTGGCAGATGTATTCTTAACCACTGTGCCACCAGGGAAATCTGAGAAGCCTCTTCTGCATCTTCAGTGTCAGCTGCACAGGTCGGGATCTCCTGGCAGAATCGATGCTCTTGATGGGATTTTAATTGTCCCTAAAGTGCTTTGTAGCTTTGAAAGTTTGAACGTGAGAAGATGCCCTTGGGTATCTGAAGCATAAATTATAACATTAGGCAAATAAGAGAAACGACTTGGAGAGGGAGGAATCTGACCACAAATAGCAAGAAATATAATATCAGAGACAAACATGAGACAGGGTGGCTAAGGCAGGGCCCAAGAAGCAGATACAGTCAGACTCTGCACCAAAAGCTGGACAGTGTCCTGAGGCCCCAGAGGCATCATCGTAGGGCAAACTTCCATCTCTCCCACCACCCGGAGTAACGTGGCTGTGGGCAGACTGCGTAACCTTTCTGAGCTTCATCTGTGAAATGGGGATGACGGTAATTAGCTGAATAAATAAGGTCATGTGGGTACAAGCACCTGCTTCCCCAGTGCCTGGCTGATCAATGTGTAATCAATGTGTAACCATCATTTTGTGATGAGGGTTAGGCTGGCAGCCCTAGTCTTATTAGCCCTCCCCTCATTCCCTATTGCACGACACCCTTCACCTTCTGTGGCCCTCCTTCAGTTTAAGACTGCTCTTGACATTCCCTTTGGCCACTATTTGTAAAGTACACTTATGATTCACTTCCTGTCCTGGGCATGTTCAAATACACACACAAGCACAGGTTCACACTCTCCCAGAGGATGACCTTGTATCTATGACTCATACATGACAGCCAATTTTCCAAGCAAACTCAAGCACCAGACCAAGGGTTGGGCTTTGCCCAATTGGGTGGGATTTGTCTGCAGACTCACAGGTCATTTCTCCTAGCAAGCTAAAAGATTCACTTTCAAAGTGGTTCATCACCTGTGGCAATGAAAGCCCATGGTGTAACATCTCATAAAAAATCCAGTGTCACTCAGATCGGGTTCACTGGCTGAACCCAGGTGATTACGGAGTGAACTCTATTGTTGGAAACCTGCATGAGCGTCCAAGTCTGTCATCACTTTTATTGGCAGGTGCCATGGGCTCCAACAGCACGAGGGCAGGATGGGAGAACACTGCTGGGCTAGTCCAGCAGAGACACGGTGGAGAGAAGGAGAGCAAGAGGCAGCGTACAGACTTTTGACTTTTCTAAAAATGGAACTGTTTGTGTACTGGGAAGTAATTAAAACATATGGCCACGTGCTTTGTGTTAAATGCTGTGTTTCAAAATGGTTCAATGTGTTCTGTGCACTCAGTAGCAATGTGTTTCTCTACCAACTGAGTGGAGGGGAAAAAAACATGGGAGGAATTAGTTTTCTAGAAGGAAAATGAAAAGGAGAAAAAAATCATGTCATTTTACTTTTATTCTCCACTGTGGATTTTGAGAGGATTTATCTTGGCTTTTCTGGAAGGACACATGTGCAAATCATAGAATCGTCGAATTTCAAGAGCAGCAGGGAGAATTGCAGTAGCCACTCTCAACTCCGACCTGTGCCCAGAGTCCTCCACCCAGCATCCAGGTTAGGCACAAAACCTGCAGTAGCTGGTATTTACTTCTTCATGTCTTTTCACAGCAGCCCATTCTATTTTTGAGCCAACCTCGTTTTTAGAAGGTTCTTTTGTTTGCTGAGCAGGAAATCCATCTCCCTACAACCTCTCCCTGTTGGTCCTAGCTATACCTTTCTTAGACTATTAATTATCTTTAATAATTTTACAGTTGGGAAAACTAGAGCTAAGACAGGTTAAGTAACTCGCGCATTATTTCATGGCCACCAATGACAGAACAAGGACTTAAATCCAGCTGTGCCTCACCGCCAATCTCCTGTTCTTTCCATATGGCACCTAGACTTTTCAATCTAGGTAAGAGAAAGGCAGCCTGCTGTCTGGCACAGGGGACAAATCCTAAACACCGAACGAGAACTGAGTTCCGAGGAGGGAGGGATGAACCAGTGAGTGGAACCGTGGAGCCAGGGGGGAAAGGGTACCTGTCTCTGATCGGGACTACACTTTCTTAAGCAGGCCTGACTGTGCTTATCTCCATGTAACTCACTTCCAGCTCTTGACAGCTCTCCACCTGGTGACACACTTAATGGCCCATGAAATTCTAGCCCTCAGGGCTCAAGCCTGATACTTACGGTTCCCCACATAAACCTAAAGTGGATTGTAAATTTATCTCTCTCAGATTTAGGTGACTAAAATGGCTGTTGGAAATTCTGGAAGGGATAGTCGACTTTATAGACATGTTGTACCAACTTTAAAAAAGATTAGGGTGGGAGGAGGGTACCTCCTGGAGTGGAAGCCTTCTTGTGTACTTAAGGGTATTGATGTCATGGGAGAATGGAGGCCACATAGGGAATACACATCAATTTTGTACTGTAGAAGAGATGCATAGTTTGTATTACCAAAATATATTCTTTCATAATGAATAAAAGGGAAGTTGTTCAGCATAGGTAGGAAGCTTCTTCTCAGTTCCAGAGTAAGTCACCTAATTGTATAGCAAGGCATGTATATGGTGGGAGATACCTAAAGAAAAACACTCTGCTTGTGGAAGACTCGTTCTTTATTTTTTACTTTATTTTATTGAAGTATAGTTGATTTACAATGTTATGTTAATTTCTGCTCTACAGCAAAGTGATTCAGTTGTACATATATACATTCTTTTTCATATTCTTTCCCATTATGGTTTATCATGGGATATTGAATATAGTTCCCTGCACTATACAGTAGGACCTTTTTCTTTATCCATTGTCTATATAATAGTTTGCATCTGCTAATCCCAAACTCCCAATACACCCTACCCCACCCCACCTCCCCTTTGGCAACCACAAGTCTGTTCTCTATGTCTGTGAGTCTGTTTCTGTTTCATAGATAAGCTCATTTGTGTCACATTTTAGATTCCACATGTAAGTGACATCATATGGTATTTGTCTTTGTCTGACTTAACTTCATTTAGTATAATCTCTAGGTCCATCCATGTTGCTGCAAATGGCATTATTTCATTCTTTTTTGTGGCTGAGTAATATTCCATTGTGTATATGTACTATATCTTCTTTATGTATTCATCTGTCCATGAACATTTAGGTTGTTTCCATGTCTTGGCTATTGTGAATAGCGCTTCTATAAACATAGGGGTGCATGTATCTCCTCAAATTGTAGTTTTGTCTGGATATATGCCCAGGAGTGAGATTGCTGGATCATAGGACAACTCTATTTTTAGTTTTTTGAAGAACATCCATACTGTTTTCCATAGTGGCTGCACCAATTTACATTCCCACCAACAAGGAAGGAGGGTTCCCTCTTCTCCACACCCTCTCCAGCATTTGTTATTTGTAGATTTTTTAATGATGGTCTGACCAGTGTGAGGTAATACTTCATTGTAATTTTGATTTGCATTTCTCTAATAATTAGAGATCTTCAGCATCTTTTCACGTGCCTGTTGGCCATCTGTATGTCTGTGGAGGACTCATTCTTGCTGACATATGGGTAAACCTTACTGAGACCTTCTCCAGAGGCAAGCAGTGTGGGTATTTATGTGATTTTAGGTGTGTGCGTCCTTCAGACTTGACCCTACTGGAGACAGCAGCTTTCTCATCTCTTGCTTCTCTGATGTGAATTTGCACCATATGCAGGATGGTACTTAAGTTTTACCACCAAGTTCCAACATGCAGATTTTAAGAAGAAATCTCTGTATATTTCCACGAAAAGATGCAGACATAGTAACAATGACCGAAGTGCCAACATTTCCCTCCACGTCGTGCCCACTCCCCAGTCAATCCAAAAGTTTTTCTCTCTTCCCACTGGTAATAATATGCTTTGTTAGGAAGGATGTAGTAAGGTGCTGATGTGGCATGTTAGAAAGACCTCAGGCATTAGAGGCAGAAAGACCCAGGTGTGAATCTTAGGTTTTCTACGTATTTGTTGTGTAACTTTGGACTTAATCTCTGAGCCTCAATTTTCTAATTCATCAAATGGGGATTAACAACACCACCCAAAACATTGTTCTGAGCATGAATGACCCTAAGAACTAAAAAGTAATAGGTTGGTGAAACAAGAATATTGTTTGCAAGGGGTTGGCATCGTTCCTCTTTTATTTTGGAAGACAGTTTGCTTGAAAATTCAACTGTCTACCAAATCCTCCTCCCCAGGGACCATCAGAAAATTGCAGGCTCCTTCTGCGTGGAAACCTTCACAAGGGTTCCACAGATAGCCTCTCTCATCTCCTGGTTTTGTCTCACAAGAAGAGTCATTCTCCTCACAGGCATGTTCACACCATGGGAAAGCTTTCTCACCCTCTCTCTCTCTGTGGAATTTCTCTCTCCAGTTTTTGAGATGTCTTCGCCTCAAGGACGGAGCAGTAAACAAATTCAAATCTATGTGCTTCCCCTCCCTCACACTGGGGTTGGGATGCTCAGACCTTCTTTTCTGAAGATACTTTGTGAGTAACCTGAAGTTGGAATGCCCTCCTGAGGTCGGTGTATAAAAGCCAGCAGCATAAATAGGAACTGAGGCTGAAGTGAGCACCAATGTTCTCAAACAACTTCAATAGAGAAAGGCTTGTTTGATCCTCTCTAAACTTCCTGAAACCGAGCTGAATATTTGTTTGTTTTGTGGTAGCTCAGCTTTTTTTTTCAGGCCTTGTAGTGCATGGCTGTTGGTTTCTCTGTTTAAAAGGAAAGTGCTTTTTCTCAGTAACGATGCTCGCATTCTGAACTCGGCGATACCCACTTCTAAAGGCCACTTCATCATAAAGATAAAGTTCTGCTAACTCTCAGGTCCCAACAGATAAAGGATGTGGCCAGTTACCATGACTCGTGCTTACCTCCCAAGTGTGTCATTCGGGGCACACACCTAAAAGCGTGTGAACAGAAAGTTTCTAGATTTATTTTCACGTTGAAGATTGGATCCCACAAGGGGAAAATATCAACGTAAATGACTATGCAAAAATGACAAAATAGCATTTTGACCTTTCATTTGCCAGAGGAACAAAGGCCAAGTTGAGGTGAGTTTGCTATTCTCTTGCTTTTTGAGGAACCTACTGGTAATGATAGTACTCTTGTTTATTATTTGAATATTCATGGAACCTCAGGGCCACAGATTCCCAGTCCAAGTTAGACAGACAGCCCAAGAACAGTACATGGAGAAACGGCCCAGGGACAAAGCGGGGGCTCATTTGCAGAAGATAGCGATGGAGGTGAGTCCTTCCTTTTGGCCTCCTTTCTGGTAGATGTGAATCAACACCATAAAACCAGAGTATGAGGTCGAGCTGACAACTCCTGAGACAGAATGTTCTGAAGCTGGAAGAGCTCACAAGTGGCATGTCAGGGATAAGGTGCTTGGCAGAGTTTTCAGATACATGTAGAGTCTTTTTCTATACCTTGTCTCCAAAATGCTAACATCCCCAGCTTTCTGGATGTCGCAGGGCCCCTCAAAGTGTGGGAGACAGCACTTCAGGCCACGACAGCAGTGGTCAGATATCCTGTCTGTGGCCTGTGAACACAGGGGAAATTTGCCAGGTGTCAGATGCAAGAATCTTATACGCCATGGTTTTTTTTTTCCTGGAAGCAACTGGAAACCAGCTGAGTGACACTTAAGTCCTTCACCTGCTGCATTACTGTAGCCAGTGGGTGTGAGCCTAAGCGGTACCAAGAAGGGCCCTCATCTGAACAGCCGCAAGAGTTATGGACTCTGGCTTGCAGCGGAATGTTATACTATGTTCAGAGTCATGGCAACTTGAACTTGGCAGCCATATCTGCTTCTGAGATTACGAGTGCCTCCTGGCCAAGTGCACCTGTGATGAGAGTTGACCTTGGAGTGGGATGTAGGTTGAGAAACCTCCCTTTTGTAGCTAACAGTTCATTTGAACTCCTTTAACAGCTTGATGCTTAAGTAGCAGTTTAAGTGTTGGAATTACCTGGCACTGCTTTCCATCCTCAATTTATTGAATGTAAGAAATACACGGAATCACTGAAAGCTCCCCTCCTCCCAGAAAAGAGAGGAGGTGCTCAGAACTAAAAGGATGTTTCCAAAGTATCTTTTGTTTCCATCACCCAAGTGCATAAAATGAACCTTATTTGAAACTGAGATCCCTCAGTGAAGTATAAGTGCTCCTTGCAGAAGGGCTATTTTTCAGAGGATTGTTAAGACTGTATTTCACGGTAGACATGTTTCAACATATTTGCACTTCTCAGAACACGCTAAATTTCCCTTCATGTGTTGTGATTAGCTGGTTTCTGTGTTTAATCTATAGCATGTGGTATTTTTCTATAACACTGCTTCAAGTAGAAAATTTTACTCTAGGTGCATGGGAGACCAGTTATAATGCTTTGGCTTGAAAAAGATCTAACATTTCCAATAGTCACATTTTCCTAAGAAAATGATCTATGGGCACTCAAGGTTAAAGTTCCAAAAATTATTTTTGCATATTCTTTTTTTAAATTTTTATTTCAGTGTAGTTGATTTACAATGTTATGTTAGTTTCAGGTGTACAGCAAAGTGAATAGTTATACATATATGCTGCACTCTTTTTTAGCTTCTTTTCCCATATAGGCCATTACAGAGTATTGAGTAGAGTTCCCTGTGCTACACAATAGGTCCTTATTAGTTACCTATTTTATATTAGTATAGTATATATGTCAATCCCAATCTCCCAATTTATCCCTCCCTCCCTTTCCCCCCTGGTGACCATAAGTTTGTTTTATACATCTGTGACTCTATTTCTGTTCTGTGAATATTTCCTTTGTACCATTTTTTTAGATTCTACATATAAGCGACAGCATATGATATTTGTCTTTCTCAGTCTGACTTACTCAGTATGATAATCTCTAGGTCCATCCATGTTGCTGCAAATGGCATTATTTCATTCTTTTTTTTTTCATTTTCTTCAAGTCATTTTTAAATACATTTGAGAAATTGTATTAACAATGCCTCCAATATTGATGTAATTAGGATATATAGTATATTCTACTGATAGCAACCTTCTTTAATTTGTGTGTATATATTTAAGGCGGCGTGTGGTTTACTGCATATCAAACTTCCCATTTATCCCCACCTTCTTCAGGACTGTATTTGGAAGACACCTTCATATTCACTTGCATACAAATGAGACACTGTCATGCTATCAAAAGTATCTTCTCTTCCACTCTTCCCCTCCTCCCTCAGTCGGCCTCATGTTGAGTTAGCCAATCAGAATCTACCTTACATCTTCCCCTTTGGCCTCCTTCTTACATAAGCCTTGGTGGTTCCACGCATTTCCGCAGCTACCGCCACACCTGGCTGGGCACCTGCAATAGCTGTCCCACTCTTCCACCTCCTCATCTGATCCCTGTGGCTGACCCAGCTGCCTCCTGGGGTACGATGCCAGGGATTCTGAAGACAGCGAGGCAGGATGAGGGTACAGAGGAGGCGCTATGGAGATAATAGCCATCTTCTGGCCTGTATTCCTCTCTTGACAACAAACACTGCATGCGAAGTTTGTTTGGGGTATAAAGCTTTAGAATCCTTTTCTCCTTCTGAACAGTTTTGGTCTTTAAATATCCCTAGTACAGCAATGGCCTCTGTGATTACAAAACAAACAAGCAAACAAAATGCAGTAAGGAATAAGAAGGTTTTTCAAAGTAGTAACCCAACCCGCTGTTTTGGTTTGTTTTTCTGTCTCTCTCCTCCCTTCTCACTGTTACCTCGGGATCAGTTGTTCTTTTGCTCAATCGTTCAGCAAAACAATTGGCAATGAGGCTGCAGGCTCTGGCAGTGATGGAAACAGTGAATCTGCCGAGGTCTCCAAGTGCTCAGAAGAGGGATGGGTGTCTACGAAGCCAGGCAGACTCAGGGGGGTCACTTGTGCAAGGCTTCACAAGTCCCTGTGCCTTCTGGCTCAGGGACCAACCCCTACGGGTTCACTCACAAACTTTTGTGTACCATCTGTGAACCTTGTTTCTTTTCTTTTCTTTTTTTTTTAAATTTATTTTTGGCTGAGTTGGGTCTTAGTTGTGGCACGTGGGATCTTCGTTGCGGCGCTCGCGTTTCTCTCTAGTTGTGGCGCGTGGGCTTAATTGTCTCGGGCCATGTGGGATCTTAGTTCCCCGACCAGGGGTTGAACCTGGCTCCCCTGCGTTAGAAGGCGGATTCCTAACCACTGGACCACCAGGGAAGTCCCTGAACCTTGTTTCTGAGTGTGATCTGAGGGTCTGGGGACTGAGATAAAAGTTTCAGGCATCACAATACATCTGAGCATAAAGGAATCATAGAGAAAGTCCTTGGAGTCAGGGAAACTGAGGCCAAGAGGTAGCAAGCTGTTCCCATGAAGTTAGCAGCAAGGGCCACAGAATATACTGGAATAAAAGAAATAAATATGTGATCCTTGCCCCAATCAATACAAGTGAGCCATTTTAGCATGAGAATAGTAATTACAGTTTTTGCTAGACTCTTCTTCCAGCTTATAAACATTTCCTACCACAGGCTACTGAGCCCAAAGATAAATATGGGAAGAAAATCCTTTGTGTGTATGAGGCACTTTATATTTTCTGCCTCCTTCTCAATCCTTAATTAAGCTTTGCAGCCACCCTGTGAAGCCGGTCATTACCACTGGGTGAGGAGTCCCACGGGAGCTATGTGACTTGCCCAAGCATACGAGCCAGACAGGCCGGGCAAGGTGAGACTTCCCAGTTTCTGATGCCCACGCCCCGTGTGCAATCCAGCCTCATCACCCTGGGACTTGGCTCAGGGAATAAACAAACAAACGACTATTACATTGCTTTTACGTCTGGGGAGCAAGGGGTTCTTATTTCTAAATAGGAACAAGGGGCAAGACAGATGGCATCCAATAGCAAAATTATTGGAGGAGAGTGGTACCGCCATTTAGGGGCTTGGAGTTCTGCTCTTTCTGAAGCTGTGTGTCCACTTGTAAGTTTCCCTTTATTACTCACATCCGGATGCCAGGTTTTATTCTGTAAAGGACCCGTATGTCTTGCTGGGCAGTGGGGATTCAAAAGTGGTACCCTGAGGTCTACTTTGTTGTGTGCAGGTTCAATCGCATGTGGTATCATGTCATCCGTGGTGTATTAGAGAAGGATATATATGGAGAGATACAGAAGTTCAGAAGAAGAAAATTACCCTCCCTGGGGGTCAGGGAAAACTCCACAGATAAAGTGAGATTTAAGTACAATCCAAAAAGATGAGTAGGTGTTTGCTAGTTGGAAACAAGGGAAAAGAGCATTTGGGCAACCGTGGTAGAGGTTTGATAAATCATGACTTCAGAATGCACCCCCATATTCAGATCATGTCCCCTCTTACCTACAGTGTAAAACTGAAACAGTAAGCTCTGCTCCCAGCTCTGATGTCAAATAACTCTCTCTGATCTTTGAGACATCTCTCAATGCACTTTCCCCAGGCTGCGTGGAAAGCCAAGACTTTGCCGGATTTCTGAGAATTCTAAGGTTTGAGAGCGTAAGGGGGAGGCACCAGGGCTCGGTTTTCATGGTCACCTCTGGTGCTGAATTTCTGCTTTTCACTGATCCATTTCAGTTTATCCAGTGTCTTCTAGGTACATGTACGTGTATCTATACACACACATATATATATCACGTGCACCTATATATACGTATACATATGTGTACATGTATATAAAATTCATCCCTTAATTGATTTAAAAAATCTATTTCACTTAACATTTTACTGGGGTGTAGAGAAGAGGATGGGTACCAAACAATGGATTTGTTTCACAGAAACACACACAACCTCAAATTAATCTTTAGAGACCTTGTTGTTGAAGCACCTGAAACACCATTATTTTTATTTTCACTTAAGCCACTTTGCCACAGGTCCTTTTGTCTTCCCCCTTTGTCCTTTTTCCCACTCACATCTCTCATCTCTCCCTCTCTCTCTCTCGCCCTGAGATTCCTAGTTATTTCTTTCCTCCCTCTCCTTCTCCTTTCTCCTCCTTCACTCCACAATCCCGCTCAGCTCAGTGAAGTTGTCTCTTGGTTCTTGTTGCCCACCTCATCATGGTCATGGCTTATCATGGAATTTTCCTAAGCAAAGACAGTTCCTTTCCTAAGAGAAGCTTTGATATTACAGTGGTTATAATTTCCATTTGTCTGTGACTTCCATAGCATGGTCCCTGGCAATAAGTGGGCAGTCAATATCATTTGTTCTATGGATTGATTAATCAATTAAATAGTACTTTTTAAAGGTTTGTCTTATCCTAGTGTTTGACTCTACTGTAATTCTGCCCTGAATGCTGGATGAAAAGAAGACTTGCCATTTAGTAAGACAGGCCCAGTGACTGCCCACTGCATGGTGATGCCCATCCATCACAGAAGCCTGGCTGCCTGAATACTCCAAAGGCCAAGTTCTTTAAACCAAATGGCTATTTGGTCAGGCCTGCAGAAAGGGCCAAGGGTGGAAGGACGCACACCAGTTGAACAGAGTTTGCCTCTTGGGAAAGAGGAAGAAAGAAGCATGGGGATAGGAAAGCACAACCATAGCATTTTCTTTCTTTTAAGAAGAGCTCAAGTAGCAATTGTGACATCTTGGGAATAGGATATGCATTTACCAAGTCTCTGCATTTTTGCATGTTTTAGATATTTTGTAGTTTAGAAAAGATTACATCATTGTAAAGGGAAAAAAATCCCATATCCAAGATGCCAATTGAAAATGAAGTTGCCTTTGCTAATGAAGAGACATTTCAAAATAGGATGCTCTTCCAAAAAGAGAGGCCCACAGCCCCCCAGAACAGGAGATGGTTCCCAGTGAATGTTACCAGCATGAGGCAAAAACCTCAAGTTTCACGAGAAGTCTTTGTTGCTGGCGGTCTTTGTCTCTTACCACTGTAATGTGATTAAATCGTTACAGGCCCGTGGTAAAGACTCCTGTACTTGTCCACAGAGGCGTTTGCTGGGTGTTCCCAGCTCTTAAAAAACCCTTGGTGAAATGGTCCTCTCTTCCCTCCCTCACCCTCCCTGTACAGGGAACGTTGCAAAGGGCTCTAAGGAATTTTCTCAAACTAGTCGCGTCCCCAAGTCATTTTCAAAGCAACGTGGAACTAGTTTTTCAAAGTGAATCATTTAAGAAAAAAAAATCCCAGTGGCTTCCCGTGTTATTCTAGTAACTTCCCGGGAAGGTGAGAGAAATGTACAGACATTCCCACAGCCACTTTTATTACTAATAAGTCTCAGAGAAGCCGCGTCACGAGGTTCTGTCCAAGTGACCACACACTGTCCTGAACCTTCCTGCCCAGTTTATTTATTTATTTTTTTCCCATTCTAGAACAGCCAGCAAATGATTTCACACCTTTTTGTTTAGCTGCTAAAAGCAACACAATAACTCCCCTCAGGGCTGCCTCTGTGGGTTCCAAAAATAAAATGGGCTCATTTTCATGCTAAGCTTGCAAAGGCTCACAGGGATTCTAATGAAAGGCGAAGGAAGGAAAGAAAGAAGGTGAAAAGAGGGGTCAGGCTGGGGGATGTCGCTGAGCAGGGGGTCAGCTTCTGCCCGGAGTTACCAGCCACCCTGCCAGAAGGGAGAGGTAAAGGGTAACAAAGAGTTCTTAGACCACAAATTAAAAGGCGAGCTAATTCAACTCTTAAACTCTCCAGCCTTATCTTCTATCCCTAAACCCAGGGTTATTTTTGGGACACAAACTATTATTCACCAAGAGAAGAAGTAGCCTGCTTCAGCCTTCCAGATAAGAAATCTCTTGGGTAGGAAATAGCCAGTAACTTCCTTCCAGGTCAGAAAGTAAAACCATGGATTTATGAGACTCTAGCTTAACTTTTGAAATTCAAAATCTCCTGGGCCTGAATCATTAGCAATAAGAGACTCATCATATTCTGCACATTACATACTAGAAAGAACGCTGTGTGATGCAAATCACACAATATTAGACCCCACTAGTCAGCCTGGAATTCGTGAAAAGAGCTCTGTGAGAACTTGCCCACCTATAATGGGAAGAATTCTTTTTTTTTTTTTTTTTTTTTTTTTTTTGTGGTACGCGGGCCTCTCACTGTTGTGGCCTCTTGCGCCGCAGAACACAGGCTCCGGACGCGCAGGCCCAGCGGCCATGGCCCACCGGCCCAGCCGCCCCGCGGCACGCGGGATCCTCCCGGACCGGGGCACGAACCTGCATCCCCTGCATTGGCAGGCGGACTCCCAACCACTGCGCCACCGGGGAAGCCCCAAAATGGGAAGAATTCTTGTGGGACATTGCTGATTAGTGGTCTGCCTGTCTGAAGTTGAAACATCCAGTGATGGCACCTGCTTATTGTATTTCCAAGCAGACTTTTGCTTATATATGAGGGCAGACTGACTGCTAGAAATTCCCTCCATTTATGGCACCAAAATCTGCCTCCCAGTAGCTTCTACTCACCAGCTCTAGATTTGTCCCAGGGCATGTGCGGGGCAGCATCTTTTCATGAGAAACCTCCAGATATTTGACAGTTATCAGGCTTCGGATCAGCGAGGCCTGCCTTCAATTAGGCCTTCCCATTTTCTTCTCCTAACAGGGTTTCCGGTTCCTTCCCTAAGATTGATCCATTCTGTACGGTGTCCCTCTCACAGCCCAGCCCCAGAAGTGGAATGAATGACTCCCTGAGCTGAATAAATGCCATTCACACAGTTTGTGCTCACCTGAGCCATTTCTTTTAGCAGATGTGTTATGCTGTGGAATCACATTCCTTTTCAAGATCTGTGAACTAAGGATGTGCTAAGCCAACTGTAAATAAGATTGTTGGGAAAACCTTAATGCTACTGAAAGGAACACAATTTTTTTTTTTTTTTTTTTTTTTTTTCTTTTTGCGGTATGCGGGCCTCTCACTGTTGTGGCCTCCCCCGTTGCGGAGCACAGGCTCCGGATGCGCAGGCCCAGCGGCCATGGCTCACGGGCCCAGCCGCTCCGCGGCATATGGGATCCTCCCAGACCGGGGCACGAACCCGTATCCCCTGCATCGGCAGGCGGACTCTCAACCACTGCGCCACCAGGGAGGCCCAGGAACACAATTTTTAAAAGTAGTTTAAAAGGATCCCTTGACATGCAAATTATAAGTCCTTCTTATTTTTTTTTCATTAAAGCCGATAGACAGTGTTTCAACTGGGTAAACCTAATATGAATTAGTATATGATGAGTATTTGAAAATTTCCTAACTACATTTCTTTTAAATTATTCTGGGATTCAGTCTTGCTGTTCAAGGCGTCATAGAATCTTTAGCAATGGAAAGACATAGAAAGACTGCCAAATCCAGTCACAAACTTTCAGGAAGTTATCATTACCCCATTTTACGTATTTAATCAGAATTTGTTCACCACATGCTGCCCGAGTGTTCTGGGATTATTCAGAGGTAAAAAGTGTAGTCCCCTTCTTTGATGAAGTTTACATCCCCAGCGGGGGAATCAGAGAAGCAAAATTTAAAATAATTTCATGCAGTAATAAGTGCTATGAAAAAAAAATGGTATAGGGCTGTGATAGAGACTAGATCAGGGAAGACAAATTTTACGAGGGAACATTGAACCTAACTGTTGAGAAGGTTTCAACCACAACAAAACATAGAAGGAACTTCTTCCAAGCACATGCAAAGCCCCTGAGGTAGAAATAAACTTGATGTGTTCTAGGGAGTTAAATTAGGCCAGTACAGCTGGAAAATATTACTAGAAGAAGGAAGTGATACAGATGAAGTCAAGGAGTAAAGAGGTAGGCAGGGGCCGGATGGCAAGGAGCCTCGAAGGTTGTGATGAGGTTTGGATATTAGTCTCAGTAAGAAGCCACTGGAGGGTTTCAGGTGGAAGAATGGCATGATTTAATAAGCATTTTTTAAAAGTTTTCTCTGCCTGCTGTGTAGAGATGGATTGTACAGGGTTTAGAAACAGAGAGAAAGTAGTTAGAAAGCTGTTGCAGTGGCCTAGGCAAGACATCCAGTGGCTTGTACTGGCGTGGTAGCAATGGAATTGGAGAGAAGGGGACAAATTCTGGATATACTTTGGAGGTAGAACCCAAAGGACTTGATAAGAGAAAAACACGTAGAGTCCAGGGAAGCTTAAACGGTTTGCCTCAAAGGGGAGAAGGAGATGGGCACCAACAGAATTTGAGCGCGTAGTAGGGCCATGTACATTAATCCTAATGTTAATCCTAAGAACACTGTGAGAGATATTATTTTACCTATATTTTATATATTAGGACTCTGAACCTCAGAGAACTTAAGTAATTAACTCCACATCAAACGTAGGGTCAGATGAAGCCAGGATTCAAGCTCAGGACCATCTGACACCATGTCTCATAGTCTCTTCCCATTGTTCCTACATTGCTTCCAAAGCGGTAGTAGAGAAGGAACTTGAACACAGACTCCTGGGGGAGCGCCCCTTCTATATCTCTTTTCTAACAAGTTATCAATGCTTAATGAGATTTTAAGCTGATACCATCATTTGCTATATACCCCCCAGTGTGTCATTATATATTTAACCAAAACGTAGACTCCTTTCTCCCGTTTCATTCTACCCTCTTCCCTAGCTCCCCACAAACCCCAGGTCTGGGTCAGATCCTCTCTATGCATTTTACCCACCAGAGACATGAGCCCCAGTGCCTGCTTCTCTTCCTGAGGAGCTGTAGCTGGAAATTGCTTGTGCAACCTGATGACAACTTATCTATATTTAGCAGAAAAAGTGGTGGCAAGGATCTGTCCAGCTCAATCTTTTTTACACTGCCAATCTTCAGAATCTCACAGACAGTCTCCTGAAAGGCATATTGGCCCTGACAGGATCTGAGTGGAAAGAAGCTTCCTGCATCTCACTGGGTTATCCACTGCAAGCCTTATTCTAAGAAATTACGTGGACATCCATGGTAGAGCAAAGACTACACACGCCTGACACTACCCCTGCCCCTGAAATGAAGAGCTACTTGTTCTGTGGGTGCTTTGATGGCTTTTAAGTCTTATTCTAAGATAGGAAAACAAGGTTTTCCTTTTCCTTTCCATGAAAGGTTTAAGGGAGAAATGGACTCTTTACCTAATTGTTTATGTGTTGAAGTGATATGTACGGCACTTGGTTTTTATTTCTTTTCAATGTGGCATGGAAAGGAAATACAGAGTGTGGCTTAGGGTTTAAGAACAAAGATAAACTTGCTTTGGGGCAGGGGGATGTGAAAAAATTACACCAGGTATTCTCAAGTGCTTACAACAACGAAATGATTGCAACCATGGAGGCTGACTGTCGCTTGTACTTAAAGTGACTAATTTGAGGCTGAAGCACCATTTAACTTTTCTGCAGCCAGACAAAACCAGATATAGTATATTGTCGGTGACTCTGACCCCCATCACTGTTCGTCAGCCAGAGAGAATTATCTACTGATGAAAAGCAGAACAATTAAGAACTAAGAAAAGAGGAAAGGAGAGACAATTAAAGAAAAATGGAAAAATTTAAGACAGTAAAAGAGCAACAATTGTATCACAAAAAGGGAATTTACAAGGAAAAAAAATTGTAGCCAGTGATTACTTACTCATAGTCCTCTACTTTTTAACATGCAAGATGTATCAATCCTTGGTTGTCAAGGGAAAAAAAAAAAAAAGCTATTGCAAAAGAATTCCTATTAGCTTTAGAAACAGCAATTTTAAGAGGTAGTTTTTCATACCTTCTTCCAGTCCCCAACCTCATTTTGGGTTAAATCTTATTCAGAGGAAAAGCACTTGGTTTAGAAATGTCCTTTCTCATTTTCT
This sequence comes from Mesoplodon mirus, assembly GCF_964341445.2. Taxonomy (NCBI): domain Eukaryota; kingdom Metazoa; phylum Chordata; class Mammalia; order Artiodactyla; family Ziphiidae; genus Mesoplodon; species Mesoplodon mirus. The sequence goes on along the minus strand of NC_138979.1, from coordinate 51,247,313 downwards.
CAAAATCTCTTCTAATGAGATGAATTTTAGTGTTGCTGTGTCTATTAAGAAAAGAGGTGAAGAAATAGAAAATCCACTTTTGGTACCATTGCACTTCTTGGGACTAAGGCTTCCAGTACTGTATTTTCAGAAGTTAATTAACAGAACATTATGAAGAAAACAACTTCTATGCAATTTGGGGGGAAAATGCAAATGTAATGAAATTAAAAAAGAAAAAAAGTCAACTATAACTCCATCATCCTAAGATACTCACTGTTAGCAAGCCTTAAAAACAGAAAATTATTCGGCACATACCTTATAGAACCCTAGTAGGACCATGAGGCTTCCTCTCATTTTTCATTTTGTGACAGTTTCTGGAAATTTTCTGCAGATACATGGGTTGAAATCTTTACTGGTGCCCTAGAAGGGGAGATGATCTTTCAACATTAAACATCTTAATCTTCTCACTGGAAATTTTCTTTTCTTGAGGGGAATATAAAGATACGTCACTTTTCTTCTTTATATTACTGTTACTATGACTATCAAGAAACTAAGAAAGTCCTTTTCTGATTTTCTGTGTCATAGCGGGAACCCCACCCTTCATAGACACAAGAAAAACTCACCTTAGGTGAAGCCTTAGGTGAACTGTATCTTGTTCACCTAAGACCCAAAACTATAAAGGCAGAAATTCTCTTTCTCCAATAATTTTAAACGATCTTCTTTGTACATAATCTTGGCCACCTTTTAAGTGGAAAGAATGCAATATAAGAGATAAAAGAACGTCTAAAAACAAAAATTAGGGGTGGAGAAACTACTGGTTAAAGAAAAGGCAAAGAAATCAGTAGAAAACCCGGAAACATAATCTTGCATTTTTAAGAATAGTCTTGAATATGTATATACAGAATACGTATAAAAACTGTGCAGAAAACAGTTGACAAGTGGTGCCAGGATAACTGATAGTTTATTAGGAAAAAATATATTTTTTCTCATACCATGTAACAAATTAAGTTCTAGGTAGATTCAAGAAATACTATTTTTGAAAAATCGATTAAATAACTAGAAGAATGTATTTCTGCATATTTATCTAGTCTAGATGGGTAAAGATTTTCTATACATTAAAGCAATGGAAGAAATATCAGGGTAAAATGCCAATAACTTGAGCTATAGAGAAATATAAAATTTTTATACCTCAAAAATAATTGTAACAAAATCAGAGGACAAAAGCAAACAGGAAAGAAGATGTATTTTTTTCAAAAACTGGGACACAAAGAAAGCGAATGACTGTAGTTTATAAAGTGTTACTATAAATCAATGAGGAAATGGAAAAGGTCATGAACTGATCATTCATAGGTGAGAAAATACAAATAGCTTCTTATATACTAAACAATTTTTCAGCCTCACCAGTGAAGACAAAGTTAAGTAACAGGGACCTGACAGAATAGCAAAGATTTTTAAATGACATCTATCAATGCAGTCAGAGCTTCAGGAAGACTTTCATGTACTGTGTTAATGTAAATTGATACAACCTTCCTGGTAATATGTACTAAAGACCTGAAAAATGATGATATCCTTTGATCCCATATTTTTCTGCTTCTAGTAGATTATCCTAAGGAAATAATTTGAAATGCTAAGATTTATTCACATACACAAAGTATTTAAGTATACCCTAGATGTCTAATATTAGGAAAATTATTAATAAATTATGGTATAGTCATATGGAAAATGATACTACCATTAAAATAATATTTAAAGAATTAATAATAGCATGAGAAAATATTTTTGGTTGATTGAACAAAAACATGGTATGTGAAATTCTGCGTAAAGAATGATCTTAATTATGTGAAGAAAAAAAGAGCATAGGAGAAAATACTGGAACCATTCCTAGTTGTGGTTGCATGTGACTAATAAGATAAGATTTAGTCATGTTTTTGCATTGCTTCTTGTAATTTCTATATAAATTCCAGATTTTCTACCAAGTATATGTCTTATTTTTAGGAAGGAAAAATTAAACTTGAATGGGATTCAGAGTATGCCACCCCAAAATACGCCACTCTGGCATAAGGCTTATTTTGAGCTGAAAACACAATTGAGAAAAAGCAGACACAAGACAAACTCTATGGCCTCCCCCTCACTACCAGGAAGGGCAGGCCAATTCTTAACCACCGGAGACAACTCTAGACTCTTAACCAGCCTAGAAACTACACCAGAGGACTCTACGTAATAAACTTTGCTGAAACAATCCTTATTTTCCATTGGTTTTCCCCATATATTTACCACCCTTGGAAACCTAAAACCCTTCTCCTTTGTATTGTCACTTCTCCATAAATTTATTGTTCTTTGCTAAGATGCCATAGAAGCCCAAGTTGTAAGCATTCCTTTGAGTTACTCATCACTGAGTATTCTATGTGTTGAGTTCATAAACTTGATTTTCGCTCATTAATCTGCCTTTTATCAGTCTAATTTGCAGGACCCCAGCAACGAACCCAAAGATGGGTAGAGGAAAAAGAAATTTTTTCTTCCCCTACAAATTACCACAATAATAAAAAGAAGAACCGATGGTCAGCATCCTTCTTCAGCAATCTTAGATTGTGTTCTGCTTGAGAGTAGAGATAACTGGATACTTTCAAGCCCATAAAGGTACTCCTACCTACTGTGAGTCAGTTTACTGCGAAAGGCAGATTGCTAGGTGATTTGGTGGTGGTTGGGGGGGGGCTACTTTCCCTTCTTCTGCTTCGTACAGGTTTAGTTTCCCCTTCTCTTTTACCCACACTTGATCCAAGTAAAAGCCAGGGAATATGAGCACCACACCCCTCCCCCTTTCCAAGAGTGGCGAGATAGGGTTGTTTGCATCTGTCCTTCCCAGCCTGAGCAGAGAAAAATAAAAAGGAGTGGTCTCTGTAAGGACCTGTGTGAGCTTCTCTGCCCTCCTTCTTGTAGACCACTTCTAAATATGCAGGAACATGCTTCCTCGGGGAGTTTATTTGAGAAACAGGCACGGGGAATGTTTAACCTAAAAATATATATATTTTGGTGTTTTAAAATGGTGACTCTTAAAGTGTTAAACCTGATGATCACTTCCACTATTAACAGCATTACAACCACAGTGAGAGCCAGATCTGAAAATAAAGAAACTGAAAATGCAGTCAGTCATACCAGAGTTGACTTGGGTAGAGGAAGGGAGATGAAGAGGCTCAGGATTTTTCTCCAGACAAGTCCAAAGTGAATTGGGTTTATTTTTTAAAATAAACTTATTTATTGATTATTTATCTTTGGCTGCATTGGGTATTTGTCGCTGCGCAGGCTCTCTCTAGTTGCAGCGAACAGGGTCTACTCTTTGTTGCGGTGCGCGGGCTTCTCATTATGGTGGCTTCTCTTGTTGCAGAGCACGGACTCTAGGCGCGCGGGCTTCAGTAGTTGTGGCACGTGGGCTCAGCAGTTGTGGCTTGCAGGCTCTAGAGCACAGTCTCAGTAGTTGTGGCGCACGGGTTTAGTTGTTCCTGGACCAGGGCTCGAACCCGTGTCCCCTGCATTGGCAGGCGGATTCTTAACAACTGCGCCAGCAGGGAAGCCCAGGGTGTTTTCTTTAGTTGAAATTAAAAGCAAAATGCAGATTGTTTCTGTTTCTAAGGAAATGGAGGGCCGAGTCTCTGATTCATTTCTGTGATGCCACGCCACATCCTTGAATGAAAGCATCGCTGTCCAAGAAGCCTTGAATGCTTTTGGAAAGCCTTTGAACCTGTTCTTTTCCCTCTAAATCTTGTCGTTGCATTCTGATTGCAGAAAGCATATTTTAAATCAGTAGGGGCAAATGTAATTAAAATCTGAGTACACAGATTTTCGGTGTCTGGCCAGAAACACCTTGTCAATGATCACAACTTCCTACAGGTTGATTATATTATTCATCATGTTTTCTTTATGTCTACAACCCAGGAATTAGGAAAACCTAGCTTTTTCACCTAATTTCTTTGGATTGAAAGCTCTCTTTTCTCCCCTCTCTCCAACAACAGCAACAAAAATCTGATTTATTCAAGTTGGACTAAAAAACGTAATTCAGCAATATGCCACCATCACCCTAAGGTTTAATGTTCTCTCCCCTGAAAATAAGTAAAAATAGCACATTATCCTCAAGCTTGGTGGTTAGGAAGAGAAAAATATGGGAAAAGTATAACCTAACAGCTACCCTTCAATTGCAATTTGAGGGCCACACTCATTTGCATCCCTCCACCTGCCCTGAGGCAACACCCCATGTGCAGAGTCCTGGACGCGGCAGCTTGGCTGGGATGACAGAAACCATTACACCATTACAGAGGAGCAGAGGGCCAGGCCGTGCTCCGTGGGTTTCATTAGCTCACTTGTTGTGTAGGATGCAAACGATGTCTGAAGGGCTCTGGACTTGCTAACCAAAATGTTCATCGCTTAGAAACAGCAAGAAATTAGTTAGTGAGATGTTTATCAAGTACCTGGAACCAGAGCTGACTTTCTGTGAAACATCATTATGGAATCCAAGCCAAAATCTCTCTCTTCTGTTCAGTTGAGCCTGAAAAAAAACATCGTGTCAGAATTAGTAAGGCATACAGCAAAGAGAAGGGAATGTAAACAGCTGATATTGAAAAGGACTGCGGGGAAGATACCTGAGCTACAGTAATTACAGAAGAGCTGAGATTCTGAGAGGTTAAAAAAAAATTGGTTGCACTGCTTCTTTCAGAAAGACAAATGTCTCAAATACAGAAGGGGTATTGAGTTTCTCGCGTGGGTCAGGGCGAGGACTGTGGTCAATAGGGTGTGATTATGAGGTGATGCTAAATGGTCTCCTTAAAATTTATGTTGAAGTGAGTTTTAATGGGAGAGTTTGTGTTTTGTATCTTTGTTTTTTACTTATTACTAAAGTAATAAACAATTACAGTTATTTCAAAAATAAAATATATACTTTTATATATTTTATAAATGTATAAATAGAATAGAATAGAATAGAATCAAAAGACACCAAATACCCCTATGACTAGAAAAAAATTAAATTATATCAAAAATTTTTTAAAGTTAGGGGTATTTTTCATGTTTTTAAGCATATGCTAACATATATTTCAGCGTGTGTGTGTGTGTGTGTGTGTGTTGTGTGTTCGGTGACTACTTCTTTGCCTCTAAGAGCCCCTAAAAGTTTCCAACTTCCTAGCTATGGGGGAAGGAAAGAATATCTGAAGATCATTGGTAAATAATACTTTGAATCTCTCAGCGGCTTATGAAATTGAATTTTAGTCCTATTTAAAGAAAAGTTCCTGTGGTAAAAAGTCTTTGTGTGTGTTTCTCAGGCAGGAGAAGGACAGAAGAAACTACCCACAAGACTTGGGTTAGGCAATTGATTTTAATCGTGGTTTCTATTAATTACTCAGCAATTTCAGGCAGTTCTCCACTTTCACACCATCGTTTTCCCTTGTGTAATGGGAAGGGTGATAAAAACTCTGAACTTGGGGACTCGGTCTCCCAGCACTGCTATAAGCTACACCTGTCTTTTGGCCAGCTCTTCTCAGCTGGGGTCACACGTTCTGCCAGCTCACAGGAGCCAGGAGGCTTCATTACCCGTGGTTTCAAAGACCTCTGAACTCTCTTAGGAAGGGGGCTGTTGAAATTCAATGTCATATTTTCCAGTTCCTGAAGCATTCATTTTAGAGAGAGAGAGAGAGAGAGAGGAAGAGTACAGAGATTGTGCTGTGCTCCAAAGGAAATTTAGGAAAAGGTTTTCTGTAAGTTTTAAGTTGAAGAAATGCTTCCTGGTCTGAGAAAAGTCACAATAGACTCCCACACAAATAAGATGCTTCTCGGAAATTAAATCCTTAAATTAGCTAAATTTAAGATCATCGAAATGCAAACTGGCGGTGTTCACCTTCTCTTCCCTTTACTAGAAGTTGCTCTGTGATTATCTCTTACCAGCACAAACCTGTATGATGTGCAGGATTGCTGCAGGGCTTATGCTGCTATGGCATACCCTGGCTGGGTGTGCTTAGATCCCAGGGCCAGCACCACACTTCGACAGTTTTCCACAAAACTGAGAGTGGTACATTGGAAGGCTGCCAACTTTATTTAAGAAGTATTATTCTTTTTTCTAAGACTGTGTCCTTCCTACTTTGGGGATATTCAAATGTTATTTTCTTTTATGAATTAATGATCATTGAAGATGGCAGTTGTGGTATTTTTAACATTCTTATTTGATCGAATTTAAACTTGGCAACCATATATTGATCTTCTCACAATTTCACAATTTCCTTTTCTTTTTACATTTTACTGCTCTGCAAAATCCAAACTCTGGAAAACATCAGTCTGTGGCTAATTCTGTCTATATGGTAATAGGGAGAATGCAGATAATCACCATTTTCAATCCAAAGTATCAAATTCTTCCCCTACTAAAACATGAGCCTCAGCTGATGGTAAGTAGGACACGCAATGTGCTTGAATTGTATTTCTCCCTGCACCCTCTAATAGGGTTCCTAAAATTAAGCCACCAAAAGGTCAAAAAAGAAGGAAGCAGAGGCAAAAATGATCTGAATAATAAATAAACCGGCTGAGTAACGGACCCAGTGTTGATTTAAAATGAATAAAAATATGTCCTATGCAATGTTTGGAACATACTTACACTAAAAGTTTATTCACTGTTTATTTTTAATTCAGATCTAACTGAATATTCTGTATATTATCTGGCAGCCCTACACCGAACACTTTCTAACCCTTTAGAAAATACATAGATAGTAAAACATGACTTCAAGTAGCCCGTACATATACGTGGCTATTAATGAAATACACCTAAGTGGCTATTAATGACATACTCTTTTAGTTATCTTTTTTTTTTTTTTTTTTTTGTGGTACGCGGGCCTCTCACTGCTGTGGCCTCTCCCATTGTGGAGCACAGGCTCCGGATGCGCAGACTCAGCAGCCATGGCTCACAGGCCCAGCCGCTCTGCGGCATGTGGGATCTTCCCGGACCGGGGCACAAACCCGTGTCCCCTGCATTGGCAGGCGGACTCTCAACCACTGCGCCACCAGGGAAGCCCTTGGTTATCTTTATGTTGTCTAGTTTTCTCATCTGTATGTGAAATATTTAGATGATTGGGTTCTCATAAAACATAACAACCTTCAGGGCTTCCCTGGTGGCACGCACAGTGGTTAAGAATTCGCCTGCCAATGCAGGGGACACGGGTTCAAGCCCTGGTCCAGGAAGATCCCACATGCAGTGGAGCAACTAAGCCTGTGCGCAACAACTACTGAGCCTGCGCTCTAGAGCCTGCGAGCCACAACTACTGAGCCCACATGCCACAACTACTGAAGCCTGCGTGCCTAGAGCCCATGCTCTGCAACGAGAAGCTACCACAATAAGAAGCCTGTGCACCACAATGAAGAGTAGCCCCCACTCGCTGCAACTAGAGAAAGCCCGCACACAGCAACGAAGACCCAACCACAGCCAAAAATTTAAAAAAAAACAACAACATAACAACCTTCTATTAAATCCAGAGAAGAGTAAAACACGTTAACTTGCCCTCAACTGGCTTACGTTGCAAATGAGCTGATAACCAGTGTTTACAGGCAGGTGCTGCTGAGTAATTCCCTTCAACCCATGCGATGTTTCAGGATCTGAAAGTTTGTGTGTGGGAAGTGAGGTGGAAAGCCAGGATCCTGTGAGGTGCTCTTCCAAGTACTCAGCATGCAGCCAACACACTTGTTCTTTGTTTTGCCCTCTGATGTTAAAACTAATACAGAGTTAAAAACTCTGCCTTTTGAAATAATGCCATTTGCAGCAACATGGACAGACCTAGAGATTGTCATACTAAGTGCAGTAAATCAGACAAAGAAAGACGAATGCCATAGGATATCACCTATATGTGGAATCTAAAAAAAAAAAAAAACGGATACAAATGAACTTATATACGAAACAGAAATAGACCCACAGATATAGAAAACAAACTTATGGTTAGCAAAGGGGAATGGGAAGGGAGGGATAAATTAGGAATTTGGGATTAACATATACACAATACACTATATAAAATAGATAACCAACAAAGACCTACTGTATAGCACAGGGAACTATATTCTGTATTCTGTAATAACCTATAAAGGAAAAGAATCTGAAAAAGAAATATATATATTTCTTTGCTGTGTGCCTGAAACTAACACAACGTTGTAAGTCCACTACACTTCAATAAAAAAATAAAATTAAAAAAATTAAACTCTACCTTTTTTCACCAGACTACCTGGCAAATGTAGAGTTCCACACCTTAGCCTGAAACAAAAGTAATAATAAAACAGTCCAGTAGTGCTAGTAACCTGTCTGCTAATATTTGCAGGGAAATTACTTTCCATCTGCAAAGTTGACTCCTATTTTCTGTTAGGGAAATGAATTGATATGAGCTGGAGATTGGCACTGAAGTAAGAGTCCAGGTCAGATACCTGGTGTATACATTTCATTTAAACGAGTGTGAAAGTGGGTAGTATTTTCTTTTGTTTTTCCCCTGGCCACCTCAAGGTTATTGTGGAAGTAATGTGAGGGAAAGAAAATATATGGTGAACAGTGCTTGGTATGTTTGAATATATTCAAATGAATGTAGAATCAGAGCCAATTTTGTGGTCAGCGTCCAGATGAGCTGCTGAGGATTGGGAAAGGAAAGCTGGGTTGGTTAGAAGGTCCCATCCTGGCTCCAAAGCCATCTACCCAGGTGACTCTGGGCATATCACGTTGTCCTCTGGACATTAGTTTCCTCCCTTCTCAAATGAAGGGATCACAGAGGTTAATACCTGCTATCCCTTTTAGGCCTGATCTAAGGAGGTACAGAAGAGAGAAGGAATTCCTGCATTACGAGTCGGTGAACAGGACTCACCTGCTTACCTTCTGGGGGTTCAAAGGCTGCAGATTTAAAATAGCAAAGACACATTGCTTGATCTCATGCTCTGACCTTCAGATGTAGAAGTGCAGCCATTCTTCATGCCTTCCTCTGCCCACCCTTACCTTGCCAGAGGACGATTGGTTGGACCGTGTTCTTGGTCCTCCTGGGGACCCGGTGAGCTCTGTCACCGACGGTCCCTCTGGACTCCCAAACACACAGGTCATTGTTATCTTTCTTTTTCAGGGCTGTTAGTTGGGTTGGATGAGAAATAGGCAGAGTTCAACCATTGTAATTAGTTATATAGATATATACAGATGACACATACCACTTCAGTTTCTAAATCATACTCTAGACTCAGAGTTTCTTTGCCATATGCTTTCCAGGCCTTTTCGCACTGGGCTTGTTCCAGTCAGAATCTATGAAGCACTGCCCTTTGGTCAGCATTTTTAAACTGGACTCAGATGGGAATATATATATACTTTTGGAGGTAATCAGCATATACTACAATTCTGTCCTTTGTAACCATGTAGAAAACATGGTGGAAATTTTCCAAGATTTCAGTGGGGTCCTTTCCATTCTGAGCCCAGAAGCTCATTTTTCTTCCTGCTTCCAAAGATTGCTGTCCTTTCCTAGTACTAAATCCTAGAGCAAAAATCACATGTCTTCATCTTCCATTTTATATTTCTCACTGAGGACCATTGACTTGAGTGCCCTTTTTTCTCCTTGGGTTTACGCCAACACCAGAGAAGTTAAACCGGGAACCCCCTTTACTTCCAGGAGCTTTTGTGTTATTCTTATTCATGGGGTACATTCTGCACTTAAGAAGACATCCCTATGGCCCCCAGCCCTCCCTTGACCCCAGTTATTCCTTATCCCCCACTTTTTGACTATGAACCCTTGGTGGCCTTCCCAAGATGGAAAACTACTGGATCGCCTCTACCTCTGTGCAGCCCACACCTACTACATTGCTGGTGTTTGCCCAAATTATGCCACCCTGATTGGGATCAGCTGACACCATTGTGATCCGTCTCATGACCTGGCAGCATTCCACCGCCTACCCAGGCCATTGCTCCATCCCAGTGCCTCTTCCAGGGCTCATGGCTTTTCTCGCTGTCTCATGTCTTGTCAGGCTCATCCAACATCAACCCTTTTATTTATTCAGCAAGATAACTTGAGTACCATTATGTGTGGGTCATGTGCTCTCTGCCAGGGTGAATTAAAAAATACAGTCCTTGTCCTCAAGGAGCTGAGACTCTAGTGAGAGAGGCAGACAATAAAGAAATAAACCATCAGTCTAAACATTGACAAAGGCTTTGAAGAAAACAAACAAGGTTACTGAGAGTGACAGGTGGAGCCTATTTTTGATAATGTGGTCTGCAGGGATAGACATTGCTGTAGACATTGCTGTCTTAGACAGCAACAGACATTGCTGACTTCACCCACTCTCGCTAATTAATCCATCTCCTAAGCTGCCACAGGTCGTTCTCCTGGCTCCCCTTATTTGACACATGCTGTCTTTTGTTATTTAACAGTGTGGAAGATCTTTACAAGGCTTGGGTTCCATACTTCATCTCTCCAAGAGCATTGATCAGGGTTCTACTTATATCGAAGGTGCTAAAGAAACACTTGAATTCTAGTCAGTTCATTAACCATTAAATCAAAAGCCTGGTCTATGCTAGGTGGTACATGCTAGGTATTTTGCTCAGTGCTGGTGTTTAAAAATGAAGAAACTCCAGTCTAACGTGATAGAAACCCCAAATTGAACAACATTCTACAACATACCTTACCAGTATGCCTCAAAACCGTCAAGGTCATCAAAAACAAGGAAAGTTAAAGGAACTGTCACAGACCAGAGGAGGCTAAGGAGACATAATGACTAAACATAATGTGGTACTTGGATGACATCTAGAATAGGGAAGGACATTAGGGAAAAACTAGTGAAATCTGAATAAACTGTGAAAATTGGTTAATAGTAACAACCTAGTATTGATTCCTTAGTTGTAACAAATATACCATTGTAAAGCCAGATGTTACAACCAGGCAAGGGGTATAGAACAACTCTCTGTATTATCTTTGTATCTTTTTTTATAAATCTAAAACTATTCTAAAATAGCTTATTTAAATTCAAAATAAAAAAATAATTAAGACATAGAACCTGCCTTCTGTAAGTTTACGCTCCCGTCAAGAAAACACACATCTAAATAAACATTTGCAATACAGCATGATAAGAGCAACAATAAAATTATGTACCAAGTACAGAAGTAGCCCAAATGAGGCCATGATTGTCACTAAGAATTTAAGGAAGGTTTCACTGAGGAGGGAAATGCATGGAGCTGGGTTTTGAAGGATTATTAGGAGTTTGAAGAAAGTGGAAGACAAGGCTGGAAAGGTTTATTCAGGTCAACTACTTGACAAGGCATGGAATCCTTTCCAGCAGTTTGGCATTGACAGAAGAGAAATAAGGAAGAAAAGAGAAGAGCGCCACTTGGGTATTTGCTGACCAGTTTTGGTAAAGTGGTTGGTAACCTCATTACTTGTGGCTGGGGCTTGAGCACTGTCCACCAGAATTCTCTCCCATCAGTGTCCACCCTACTGTGAAGGCCACCTTCTTGGTCACCTTGGACTCTGTAAGACACTGGGCCAAGTTTCTGGAGGTGGCTAGAAAACCAGGAAAAGGCATGAGTGCAGGGAACCACAGGTGCGGTGATGTAGCGACTGAGACAAGAGCTCAGTGGTCAGTCATGGTCATTGTCTCCAAAGTGGACAGGCCAGAATGTCTGCCACCCCCATCACTGCAGGTCAAGGAGGTAGAAGGTGAATCCATGGAGAGCAAGGGCTTTGTGCTCTGTTGGTGTTGCACCCCCAGTGTCCCAGTGCCTGGTTTTGAGGTCCGTTCTCAAAAACAAGCTTCTATGAGTGAAGGAGAAGACTTAACCCCAAGAGGCCTGGTAGCCCTCAGCCACAGGGAAATGAAACAGAGCGGGAACCTGACCTGGGACAGGCCACCCTCGGGTCCGGAAGTGGCTGGCCACCAGTAAGGATGACCTCTCACGTTCTCTCTCATGGGAATAGACGGGAGGTCTGAAGAGGAGGAGGCCATTAGGAGGCAGCTGAAGCCCAGAGGAGAACTTGATATGGAGGAGGGTCTCCAAGGACCATCCTTGAAGAACTCGAGCAGGCAAAATCAATGAGTGAGCACAGTGGGCAGTGAATAAGCCAACTGGTATCAGAGAAGCAAACATACAGGGAGAAGCTGCAGCCCTGAGAGATACCGTGTTGCCCAGGGGAGTGAGACTGAGGGAGAGGCATGTTTTCCATTTCCAAGGGCCCCGTCTCTGCGTGGCACCCGGGACCTCTACAGTGTTCTGTAAAATCGGGTAATAACAGTGACAGCGTCATGGGTTGGTGGTGGGATTGAAGTGACATTATCCGAACAAAGCACTTAGCACAGTGCTTAGCACCTAAGTGCTCCATGTTGTTATGTTTGAGATTGTTGTTTTATTATTCTTATTAGATTCTCATGAGAAATATTCTTATCGCTCCACATATAGCCTTGTGATGAGCATCCCCTAGCTTGGTGAGTCGTTGTTCCTTGCAACCCCAAAAAGACACAAAACCTAATTCCAAAATTATCACTGGTCAGACTTGCAGCAAATGTTTGGCGTAGCCCAGTGGAGGTCCTAATCCCTAGGGGTCATGTCCCCTGTCAGTCCTACAGGGAGGGTCCCTGCATCCTCAGATCTATGTTTGATGGATCTGGTGCAGATCAGGTACTTCCTGGTTTGGGGACTGTTAGCTCAAACAGGTGCCAGGCTGACCCACCCTGAATTGAGCTGTGGGCAACCAGGAAAGTCAGAGACTGGGAAGCCCGGTGTTGAGAGGAACATGGGAGAGCTCTGAAGACACACCTCATCCAGCCCCACCACCCAAAACTGGTAAAAGGTTCATTATTTTACTTTGGCGTTTGATCAGTGGTTTCACACACATTAACATTATTTGTTTAGGTTTTTTTGAAAAGGTCCCATGGGTACATGATACAGCATTCAAAAGGATATAAAGTAGAGGTAAACCCTATCCTTTGGCCAGTTACCAGTTTCTTATGCAGCCTTCTAGAAATCATCCATTCTATGAGACTTCCCTGGTGGTGCAGTGGTTAAGAATCCGCCTGCCAATGCAGGGGACACGGGTGCGAGCCCTGGGCTGGGAAGATCCCACACGCCGCAGAGCAACTAAGCCCGTGCACCACAACTACTGAAGCCGGAGAGCCTAGAGCCCTTTGCTCTGCAACAAGAGAAGCCACCGCAATGAGAAGCCCACGCACCGCAACGAAGAGTAGCCCCTGCTCACCGCAACTAGAAAAAGCCTGCGCATAGCAACGAAGACCCAACAGAGCCAAAAATTAAAATAATTAATTATTTAACTTTTTTTAAAAAAGAAATCATCCATTCTATGAATATATGAGCATGATGAATCCAAACATACATATTCAAATATATTTATACATATATACCCCCACACACACTATTCTGTATATTGGTCCTTTTCAATTAACATGATATCTTTAGAGCTAATTCTGTACAGTGCATACAGAGCTGCCTTATTCTTTTTCCACAACTCTGTGATACTCCATTTTATGGATACACTAGCAGTTATGTAATCCCCTACTAATCAACTTTTAAGTTGTTTTCAGACTTGACTGATACAAACAGTGTTGCAGTGAATAGCCTCGAGCATATACCATTTTGTACGTATGCAAATAGATGTACAGGATAAATTCCTGGATATGGAATTGTTAAAATAATGGGAAAGATGCATTTGTAATGTCAATGGATACTGCAAAGTGGTCCTCCCTAGAGATTTTACCAGTTTACGTGCCCACCAAGAATGTATGTGAGTGCCTGTTGCCCTGCATCCTCACCAACCCAGAATGCATACGTTTTTATTTAGAAAAAAAAAAAAGATTTGGTTTTGCAGCAAATATAAACATATGGGCCAAAGCCTCTTGCCCAGTTTTTTTCTGAAGCCCAGTCTGTCTCTCTGAATGTCTGTCTCTCTGTTCTCATCTCCTGTGCAGGTATGTGCACTCACACAATACCTTGCCCTCACCCTGCTGCAGTTTGATTTTAAAAGCTTTAATTCTTTCTTTTTCATATTGCAGTGGGTTTTCATCTTTGGTGGTTTCCATTTGCAAAAAAAAAAAAAGAGAAAAGTAATTCTTGGGTGAGTGTTTTCACTGAGTCCTACATTCCCCAATGCAGAGGGTCTCTTAATTTTTCCAGAAGAGACTGCTGCTGCCAGTATGCCAGTACCCATTTCTTCATTAATTTTTCCAAAGCCCTGATAATACTGAGGAGACAGATACTGGGGCCGATAATGCCCAGTAATTCTCAGTATTTACAGAGCTTCTTTGTCTGAGATCTCAAAGCACTTGACAGAATTAAATCATCATTCCCTTGGCTCTCTCAAAAGTATCTTTGAACCTAAATGGATGATGCACAGAAATGAAAACTCTGCTTTCTAGTCAGATTGTCTGAAAGGTGACCAGGAAGAGAATACAAACGAACCAGTATAGTTTCTACCATAGCAGCATGTGATTTTGGTTACTCTAATTTTTTTACCTTTTGTGGATGCTTTTCCAGTGAATCGCCTGTGTATAAGCAGCAAATAGAAAAGTCTCTCTTCCATGCATGTGGTAAAGGGGTTAAATGATATCTGCGGGGTGAGTCCTTGGATGCAAAGCGAGGTGTGCTCAGGCCTTCAAGCCACTCGCATTCCCTCTGGTCCGAGTCTCTGCTTGTCTTTTCTATCTGAGAAAATGTGTAAATATGACAGAACACAACTTCCACTGGCCCAGAAAAAGAAAGAAAGAAGACAGAGACGGAGGGGGAAAAAGAGGAGTCAGGCAAGGTGAGGTGAGGGCCTAATTCAGATATGATGTTTTCATTGAATGTTGGACTGTCCCTTATGAACAGAAAGCCCAGCCCGGCCTCATGCATTACATCGGATCCCACCAGCGAGTAATCGTCCTCAGAAGGAGATTTGCCATCACCCCACCGTACCCCTCCCCACCTTTTCCCACCCCCTAGTCTCCACAATCTCCATATCCTACACACATCACACACAGAATGTCAGTCATGGAGCAAGTATTTTAGTGGGAAAATGTTAGCAAATATCATCTCATATTTCAGATATAGAAACCAAGGCACAGAGAAGCTGTAATTTATTTAGTGACAAAGATTCTATGTTAGGCACACATATCCCAAACTGCATCTACTGAGTCAGGAATTATCCTTCGATAGGGTTGACTTTTTAAAAATTAGTACACAAACAACACTGAACATTGAAATGAAAGTAAACGTCACTGCAATCTCACCACCTCCAACCAATCATACTGCTTTCATCCCCCCTCCATGTCCTTTGAAATTCTTAGTCCATATGCACATAAAGTAGTAACCAGAGCCTAAAGAGTATAAAATTGCGGGCAAGAGCCCAGACACTGGAGCCATGCTACTTGTGCTTATATCCAACTCCACTGTTGAGTCGCTGGGCCTTAGTTCCCCTGTCTGTAAAATGGGAATTTTTTTTTTTGCTGTACGCGGGCCTCTCACTGTTGTGGCCTCTCCTGTTGCGGAGCACAGGCTCCGGACACACAGGCTCAGCGGCCATGGCTCACGGGCCTAGCCACTCCGCGGCATGTGGAATCTTCCCGGACCGGGGCACGAACCCGTGTACCCTGCATCGGCAGGCGGACACTTAACCACTGCGCCACCAGGGAAGCCCTAAAATGGGAATTTTAATAGTACCCACCTCATGGACCTGTTATGGGGAATCTATGAGATGCTCATGTTGAGTAGTTAGCAAAGTGCCTAGAATATCGTCTGCACCTGGTAAATCTTAGCTGCCGCTGCTGCTTCTGTTATTATTAAATTTTGCTTTCTGCTTTTTAAATGTATTAAAAACAAGTACAACAAAATTGTTTGATAGATCACAAACCCTTACTAAGCTGACTGCCCACTCCTGGTGACACTGCTTCCTCTAGGTTCCTGGGGGTAAGCCCTTCTACTGCAGAGGGACAGGCAGCATCTTTTAGCCCCTTTCCTTTCAGACCCTCTGCAGACCACACCTGCTATGAGCTTCACTGCTATCCTGACCCTCTCACCCTACAAATCTCAAGTTTTTAAGAAAAAAGAATAGGGTATGGATATTGTATATCAACTATACATCAATTTAAAAAAAGAACAGGGTGGGGAAGTGAAGAAGGAACCACAGAAGACACTGCACTCCTCCATACTGTTCTCCATAGTGGCTGTATCAATTTACATTCCCACCAACAGTGCAAGAGGGTTCCCTTTTCTCCACACCCTCTCCAGCATTTGTTGTTTGTAGATTTTCCTTTAAAAATAGAATTACCATATGACTCAGCAATCCCACTACTGGTCATATACCCAGAGAAAACCATAATTCAAAAAGACACATGCACCCCAATGTTCATTGAAGCACTATTTACAATAGCCAGGTCATGGAAGCAACCTAAATGCCCACCAACAGACGAATGGATAAAGAAGATGTGTGGTACATATATATACAATGGAATATTACTCAGCCATAAAAAGGAATGAAATTGGGTCATTTGTAGAGATGTGGATGGACCTAGAGTCTGTCATACAGAGTGAAGTAAGTCAGAAAGAGAAAAACAAATATCATATACTGACACATGTATATGGAATCTAGAAAAATGGTACAGATGAACCAGTTTGCAAGGCAGAAATAGAGACAGATGTAGAGAACAAACATAGGGACACCAAGGGAGGAAAATGGGGGGGAGGGAGGAATTGGGAGATTGGGATTGACATATGTACACTAATATGTATAAAATAGATAACTAATAAGAACCTGCTGTATAAAAAATAAATAAATTAAATTAAAAAAAAAAAAGAAGACACTGCACTCCTCAGAGTTCCCAAGGCCTAGGTGGGTCGCTGCAGCAATCTGACCAAACTGTGTTCTGAATATTGCTTTTCGGAATGATGGTAATAAAAGGCTTTGTCATTCTGGTAGTTTTAAAACTAATTTAGTATTTTTTGTACTTTAAATTTTTAAAAAACTTTTTGTGTTGGTGTAATTTCAAAGTTATAGAAACTTGCAAGAATAGCACAGGTGCCCTTTACCCAGATTCACCATATGCCCTTTATCCGGATTCACCAGTTGTTAACACTTTGTCTTCTTTGCTTTATCATTCTCATTCTCATTCTCTCTCTCTCTCTCTCTGCCCCCCCATATACAAGTGTGTGTGTGTGTATATATATATATACACAAATATACATATATGCGTATATGTGTGTGTATATATATATATATACAAATATACATATATGCATATATGTGTGTGTGTGTGTATATCTAGAGAGAGAGAGAGAAAGAGAGAGAGGGGGTATTCCTCTTTATGCTTTCTCAGAGTAGATTTCCTAGGAACATGGTCATTCTCTTCCGTGACCACAGTACAGTGATCATAACCAGGGAGTGTAATGTTCATACAGTACTGTTCTCCAACCCACAGTCTGTTTTTGTATTTTTAAAACCTCACTTGAAAAAGCAGGTATGGGACAAAGATGGTAAATGTACATCACAGCCTAATTAGGCCACTTGCTCAGCTGGTGACCTTCTCGCTGGAGTCATTCTTCAAAGCCCAGCTCTAACAAGACTCCCCAGCAAGCCTTTGTGGCTTCTCTCCCACCTGGCAGAAAAAACTTCTCTGCTGGGGAGCCCTCTGTGCAGCCACAGTGATAGCCCTTCATAACATGTAGCTACCATTTATACTGTCTGTCTCCACACCAGACTATGAGCATTCTCAGGGTTCCCAGGGCCCCCTTGTGTAACTGACAGATAATCAATGCTTAGGAAATGTTTGTTTAGGGGATATATGTATGCATACAGCTGATTCACTTTGTTGTACAGCAGAAACTAACACAACACTGTAAAGCAATTATACGCCAATAAAAATAAATATTAAAAAATAAAAAATGAATGCGCAAATAGACAAAATGGAAGCCTCCGGTGAGTTGAACTTGATAAAAGAGTTAGATTATTTCTTTAAACTATGAGCTGAAAATTCAGCTGTACACGATACAGTGGGTGAGATTATTCATTGATCTTAGAAACATCTTAGGGCAAGCAGAAAAAAGCATACATGGGATCTTGGCTCATGACTTACTGCCACTCCCTCAAACTTTTTTCTCCTCCCTCTGCTCCAAAATATAGTATCTGCTGAAAAGAATACAGTTATGTGCCGGGGACGTGTATAGACTAGACTCTCCGAAGAGCCGTGCCTGTGAGCATAAGAAACGCAGCCCAGGATTTCAGCACTTGGCAGCCCTGGGCTTTCCCTCGTTCCTGCCACGTTAGCACGCAGTAACTTTCCGTGCCGGCTCTGGGCCGGGGAGGCGGGGGGCGGGGCTCCGGGCTGTCCCCCTCGCCGCGGGAGCCACCATCAGCGGGCGCCAGGGTGCCCGGCAACCCCTCCTCCTCGGGCTATCCCGAAAAACCACATGTCCCCATCCAGGGAGCACTCCAGCTGAGTTTGTGGCAAAACCTGGGAACTTCCAGGGCCCCTGAACTGGAGCGCGGAGCTTGCTGTGTTCGCAAGAGCTGCTCCTTCTGGAAGGTGGTGTCACCAACCAGCCCACTGGTCCTCGCAGCCGCTCCATCCCGGGCGCATGCTGGTTCAAGTGTCTCAAAACAAAGACCTTGGTTGAGTTTAAGCTTTACTGAGCAGGCACTGTGGTAGGTTTTGGCATTGTGATGGTATTTCATTTTCATGTTAACAAATGCCTCTGTGGCGTTTGCTGCATGCCTGGCACTTGTTTTACAAATATGAACTCATTTAATCCTCATGACGGTCTATGAAGTTGGTACTATTATTGTTTCCATTTGGGGGCACACAGAGAGGTTAAGGAACATAAGAGGATAGGACCGGGTTTCTGCCCTTGTTTAAACTGTGATGTCTTTTTCTCTTTCACATTTTCTACACTGTTTTCACTTACCTCCTTTTCCATTTGACAATGATCTCATCCACCTTGTTGTTTGAATCTATCTATAAATATGCGTTAATACTTCTCATGCACTCCAGAGAAGTCTGAAGGATATTCCTCACTTTAAATGCAGTAGAGTTTGTGTGAAACATCTATACTTTAGCAACAAAGGGAGAGGGTGAGAGATGCTGACCATGGGAGCTTCAAGGAGATGAAAGGAAGGGGAGAGTCCTATAGGCAGGAATGGTTGGGAAAAGCCTTTGAGAAGGTGGATGGAACTCTTTGAAATCAGATCAGCTTTGGATAAATGGAACCGAGAGATCAGCCTTGTGTGGACAATGGCTTCCTGGGCTTTGAGACCTGAAAATACAGGCAAAGATGCTATGTACCATCTGCAGAACGTGTCTCAAGTAATGTCTGTGGTTCTACACCTGAAAATCATAAAGCCCTAAAATCTTGGGTAGTTTGCTTGTTCTGCCAGCTCCCGAGCCCTAGTGAAGTGTTGAAGATGGCTGATCCTTGTGCTACAATCCATCGCGATTCAAATGATGAGGTGATGATACAGAGAAGTGCGGGTGAGAGCAGACGTCCAACTGGAATGTAGACAGATTTGAATGCTATGAGACCCATGAAGTAGGAAAGCAGTTAATGTGTTTATGTTTCCAGGATTGTGACTTTCTCAGTTTCTTTATACGTTATGGTATTCTTATGCAGTAAAATTTAAATTTTTTAGCAATTAAAGCAAAAACAAATATTTTTCAAACCCGCTAATTACAAATGCACCCAAAAAGAATCATCGTGATACATCATTTGTGATACGGGGTGGCCATATTGGTAGTCCCAAGATATCTTACACTAGAATTGGTCAAAAGAAGCTGAAATGATGGCTGACAATGCAAAACACTAAATTCAATCCTCTATAATCAGAGGACTCAGAACTTACCTTTGTCTCCAAAGAAAGATAATCTACTGAAGGTGTGTCAATTTTTGTAGTGGTTTTATTACCATAATCATGCTTTAAATCAAAGAAGCCATTACTGTGTATTAAATTCTGGAGAGTGCACTTTTCATTATGAAACGTTACAGTAAGCAGCATATGTCCGACATGATTGCAATTAGAGTTTAGTGAACCACAAGAAGGGACGATCCATGTAGGATACATCCGTGTAAACTCCTTTGCCAGGAACAAGTTTTAACCTTCATACAGCTGTTGAGGGAAAGTTTTCCCTGTGAGAATATCTGTCAAGTTTTTATTTGAACAGGGAACACCTAGTTTATGTTTTCAAAGACCACTCCCTTCTTAAGCTGAGCGCCTTTGGGTGTGTGTCAGCAGGAGGTGTTGGGAAAGAAAAAAAAAATTGCGTGAGCTTCAAACCCAGCAGATTAGCAAGACTTGGGGAAGTGGCAAGACACAAAAAAAAAATCCAAAGATATTGTCCATTCTAATCTCATATATGTAAATTTTGGGAAGTTGGAGAGTTATTACAGGGGCAGTGAGGAAGGGATTGTGTTTAAAAAATAAAATTCACAAGAAAGATGACTTTCTGTTCTCTTGAAATTAGAAAGTAAATTATTTTTATTTTTGTCACCAGAGTACAAAGAACATATTACCTATGTATCTTGACTTTCATAAAGCTCCTTTATGGACAATAAATACGTGAAAAAAGTTTTGTCCACATAATTTTATAGTGAATTAAAGCTTGGTAGGGTCAAATATTGCCTGAGTGGGTTCCCTGCCTCCTAATATTTTAATCCAGTCATTCAACATTTGACATAGAGTTGGCCCTCCGTATCTGCAGTTTCCACCTGTGAGGATTCAACCAACCATGGATTGAAAATATTTGGGGAAAAAAAAAATTCCAGAAAGTTCCAAAAAGGAAAACTTGAATTTGCCTTGGACCCAGCAACTATTTACATGGCATTTATATCGTATTAAGTATTATAAGTAACTTAGAGATGATTTAAGGTATATGGGACGATGTGCATACATTATACACAAATACTATGCCATATCGTATAAGGGACTTGAGCATCCTTGGATTTTGGTATCTTGGGGGTCCTTGAACCAATCCCCCACAGATGCTGAGGAACACCTGTACTTATTGGGCACTGCTGTGTGCCAGGTGCCTGAAGTGCACAAAACACGACATGCTTCAGGATGTGTATTTGTATGTGTGTGTGTGTGTAAGGGCTCTGTGTCAGCCCGTGCTCTGAGTGTTTGTGGGGGGCTGTGTGGGTAGGTGGGGGGCAGCAAAGGGAGGAAGGTAGCAGAGGTCATCTCTTGGCCTTGGTCAGAGTTGGGAGAGGCTTGAGTCCTGCTACCCAGGCATTGCTCCGTCGCTATTCCTGAGCATGGCGTTGCCATCACATTCTTGGAATTCTCATTTACATCTGCCTCACCTCCAGAAACACAAGAGGGAACATCCAGCCAAGCTAAGTGTTAATGGCCAAGAAAAGAAAAATATGTGACAATAATTAGAAGGATGTTTAACAACTTATCTGGGGCCTATAATTGTCATGTCCCAATCGGATCATTAAAAACTGCCCTCAAATACAAACCCCAGTCGCTTCTCTATGACTTAGTAGTTTTAAGAAGCAGAGTTTGACTTCCATTGTCACTCTTAAGAGCACAACACCCTTTCCAGGGATCTCTCATTCCCAACTGCCTCCCTCTTTCCCCCATGCACACAGGGCCACCCCAGTCCCTTACACAGTAGGGCCCTACCTCTGAAACAGCTCTGTCCCAAGTTAGGCTTAGCAACTGTTGTCAAGGACCAGAGGAAGCCAGGCTTTCTGCCCTCCATGGGGCCGATCTTCCCATCACCAGGTATGAAGACTGGGCTGTGGAGAAGCTCATCAGTCCTTCTTTACTCATTAACAAAAGGACTTGTCATCTGGAGAACTGGTTGCCATGTGTTTATTATTAGGAGTTCAGGACAAACAGGTTCAACAACGCACCAAGGGTTCTTGGCAAACAGAAAACATAAACGGTTTCTGTATGAGCTGGACTGGGAGGGAGCGACTTCCCCAGACCCTGGTTCTCATGCGCTCACATTCTTCCTATGCCCACCAGACGCTGCCTGTCGTGGGTTTTACTGGGTAAACTCACGTGCCATCATTAGCCTTCTCTTCCCCAGCTGCTGACGGAAGCTCAGGTACAGAGTCACCTGCCAGCTCCCAGTAAGTCCTCAGAGCCCTCATCCCATGAGACTTTGGGGAGAATCTTCCCTACCTTTCTCATTTTCTACATGTTGCAAGGTGCAGGTTAGAGATACCGGCTGGGGTGTTATTCTTTTCTATTGCCAGCCTCCCAGATAGGCAAACCCTCAGAACTTAGAAACAGTCTGTGTCGGGGCTCAGTAGAGAACAGAAGTCACCCTCTGCCCCTTTATCTGTATCCCCTGACCCCAAGCGTGGGGTATTACAGGATTCAGAATACAGGAATCAGAGCAATCAGCTCAGCCAAGTGCTCCAGCCCTAAGACGAAGAAGCACGAAAGAGCATTAGGACTTTTGGCTGTGGATAATGGCAGCTAATCCACCACCACGTTCTCGGAAGCAGAGTGGGTGCCTGCGGAGCGGTGCTGCCTCTTCACTGGCAGCTCTTAAACCATGGCCCCCTGAGAAAGCTGTCCTGGTCCCTCCTTGTGCATAGAAGCCTGGACAGAGGCACAACCTTAACCTTATTAATTTTCTTATTATCTCGGGATGGGAGTTCTTACTTTTTTCCTCATCCCTGTAGCATCCCTGTAGCAAGAATAGGTAAGTAATTCGGAAGCTTACTATGTTCCAGGCATTTTATATGTATGTAAGTGTGTGTGTGTGTGTGTAATCTCATGTAAACCTTATGATAACTATGACTATTATGTATAACTATGAATATTAATTGAGGAAGCGAGTTTCAGATGTTAAGCAACTTGCCCAACCCAAACCCACACAGCTAGTGAGTGGCAGAGGTGATAGCTACTTCTGTCAAGTGCCGAAGCCTTTATCCTTCCTTCTGTGCCAGGCTGCCCTACACTTCCCAAGGGTTGTAGGACTAAAGCCAGAGTGTCAGTGAGCTATATTCTTTTTTTTTTTTTTTCCCCACACTGCACAGCATGTGGGATCTTAGTTTCCTGACCAGGGATCGAACCCACGCCCCCTGCATTGGAAGCGCAGAGTCTTAACCACTGGACTGCCAGGGAAGTCCCCATGTGAGCTATATTCTAAATTCTTAAATACTTGGAGCTTTCTCTAGAGGTATTGAGCTCATCAGTACACTTTGTGGATGCCTCTTTTCTTCAAAAATATACACACACACCCCAAAATAATCAACCCTTTAATGTTCCTCCCCGTATGACTTGCCTTAGCTCTATAACTTTCTCATTTCCATTTCCCACCCACTCAGGCTCCTATTTAGAGCCCACTTTCTCTAAGTCTGCTCCCTCATCAGGTGGCCATTCTCCAAAATTGTCCTTCCTTCCTCTCCCTCTACTCCATCAACACTCGCATTCACTCCATGCTCTTAGGAGGAAAGTATTCCATGAAGCCAAACTTGATTTAAGTTCCATTTCTGAGATATTTACCTTTGACCAGATAGCCCACCAAGCTAAATGGGTGAATCGCCAATCATAGGATACTCTATTTTTCACCTAAATGTCTAACCTCATTATACAAATGATAAAGCATATTATAGAGGAGAAAAAATGTACCCATTTTTCTCAATAACCTACGAAAAAAGTTTCCAGTTTTCCTTTTTCATGTTTTATCATACACATAGGTCACTTTCATGTTTTTGTGATTATAGTTTAGATTCAAAGTGCTATTTTTTTTTCCTATATAATTTCTCCATATCAGGCAGCAGCAAATGTTTGCCCCCTGGTGCTGCCTTTTCATGGGTTCTTAACATGGGAATGTGAGGGCGCCCCTTTACTAAACAGTAAAGGTAGAGGGAGAAAGTCCTTCTCTTTGACACCCCCTTTTCAGGTGAGTTTGGTGACCCTGATCCTACCACAAAAACCAGACATCAGATTTGAAATGTCATAAGTAATCATCCTCTCTTACATACTAATGATTTGTAGGATTTTCAAAGATCAGAAAGAGACATTCATTGAACACCACGTGCCTGGCACCCTGGTGGGCACGTTACAGTGAGTTGTTGCATTTCAGTCATACAGCAGTCCTGGGGGGAAGGTACTGTTACTCTCATTTACAGATAAGGAAACCAAGGTTCAGATGGATAAAGCTCCCTGCCCCGGTGACAAGTGACAGGACAAGATTCAAAGCTCTTTTCAACTTGCCACCTGACTTTCCTCTTAGAAAAACCTTCACTAAATAAATGTTAGTCCATGTGACATTTCCAAGACATACCAGAGCAAAATGTAACAAAGAAAAGGAAATGGACAAGGTTTTACAGTCAGTGACACACACATATATTACAGGCACACAAAGAATATGAAACAAATGTAAATTTATTCAAAAATTATGAGAGAGGCAGCTGTAGTGATACATGTTAACAGGAGACCTATTACTCATAATTGATTTTACTAATATTTTAGCATCTGACCGGTTTCTCTTAATTGAATTGAAATGTCTTATGCAACACATTTGTTTTACTGACTTTGGAAAGATATAATCACCTTCACCTACACTTTTCATTTTAAAATGGAGGTCTTTAAAAAAAAAAAAATTCCTGAACAGTGGCCTTAAAGATAAGTAAAATGCAATTAGAGTTTTCTTCGCTAAGAAATGCCTAGAAAATGGCAGTGACTTTGTTTAAAAGGGAAAAAATAAAGGAATGGCATTTTGCTCAAAGATCAGTGAGGTCACCCTGAACGAAAATAAAATACGTCCATTAAACTCTTCCCAAGAATCACAGATCAAGTCACTTGGAGTCACTACTCTGCCCTGTTTAACTTAGTCAAAATTAGTCATTCCAGAGTCCTTAAATTATAAACTAATTTCATGTCTGCAGAAAATACTTTACCCCCGGGAACAGGGTAAATCAGAGAGACACAGAGAGCTTCTTACAGCAGCAGAGGCGTCTCAGATCTTGGCTTCTCAGGACAGATGACTTGCTCTGCCACACTGCAGAGAATGCCGCTCTGCTAGGTTTGCTAATGCCTGGGCTGGCACTGTACCAAGGATGAGAATTCAAGAACATACCAGGAGATTGTTCACGAAAGCAAGTAAAAAATGACGGCTCTCACCTCAGGCTTCAACTGGGCTCACGTCCACCGGTCTCTGCCCTGGGTTAGCTGAGGCTTGGAGAAACATGCCAACACTAGGGGAGGTTCATTTTTGTTTTTCAAGTTGGCAGGTCTTGTCTTGGAAAAGAAACCGAGTTGGTATACTAGCTTTAATGGATTGTAAGATGATTGAGCACTGGCCGAGAGCAGAGGGGGGATAAAGGCAAGCCAAAAAAAAATTTTTCTTTTGAGAACTTGCAAGAAAGAGGTCTTGCTGGCCAACAGTGGCCCTAGGTTTACATCTGTTGTATGTTAGTTTCGAATGCGTCTGTTTCTTAGTAAATGATCTCAGAACTTCAGTGATAGCATCCAAGGGAAAATTACAAAATGAGCTTGAGGAAACATTTTTCTGGGTTCCTTCTCCCTGTGCCCAACAGGGAAAGAGCAGAGAGAAGCCCTGCCTAGTCTAACTTGAGGCCACCCATTGGCTGGTAGGACTAGGATGAAACATCAGCACCTTTAATGTGGGGTTGAAAAACGGAATGCCAGGAAGTTAAAAGGACTTAGGGGAAAATGTCCTTTGGCCTTCCGCTGCGTGACAGGATTCTGAAGTGACAGCTAGTGAGCAGAGTAGACTCAGTTAGTCCAGTCAGAGGAAAAAAGCAGCAAAACCAGAGGACCAACATCAGTAATATCTTTGAGTACAGTGATGAAAGAGTGAGGATGGCTCTGCCAGAAAGGCGGGCCTCTTCATCAGGTTTCCCAAAGCAGTTTGTGTCTCTGGGCAGCTGTCGGAGGAAATGAGCCCTACCTATTGGCTGGTATTTATTGAGCACCTACTAGGTGCTCAGACTAGTCTAGACCCGTCGTGCAAAGAAGACTTCATCCTTCTTTGTTGTTGCCAAGCTTGTTTGAGATGGAGACAAGTGGTGATTTTGTTTCCTACTGGGACAAAGAAAGTAAAATGTAGAATGGAATAACGAAAAAAAGCATATTCTCGTATTGATAGGAATCTAGTAGTGTACAAACACCAAGATCTTTGAGGAGGGTTAAAGCTATGGTAAACTGAATCCGTTTTTCCCTCCATCTGTGTCCTATTCTCATGCTGATTCAGTGCTGGACGCCTGGTGGGGTATGGGATGAAGAGCCAAAGGTAATAGACAGAAGAAATCAGAACCAGGCTCCAGCCACTCCTGTTCTAGAGACTCGCTTGGGGATTTTTGAGATCTGAGAGATTGAACCCATTCAAGAGTAAAGAATTCTCCGTTCCCTGCTGCCTGTGTACTAATACTCAGCCCAACAGAGTGAAGATAATCAAGTGGGAAGAGATGGTTTATTTCCCTTCATGTACAAACTCCCTTTGACTTATGCCTACTGAGGAATACCTCCTCCCTCCCTTTTGTCCAAAATTAGGTTAATAGTTAGCACAGGAAAAACCACTGGCCCATAAACTTTTGATGATGCGACTTCTTAGCTCTACTACAAATACATACATCGCTTTTGATCATCTGAAGATTTTGTACCTTACATGAACCAATACACTATCAACCCAGAGGTGTTACAGACAATTATCTGCATGAAAAACAGAATAATTTTTAAGTCTATATATTATATCTTTACAGTGCAATTTATCTGCATTGTATTTGAGTGAAATTGTTAGTTTTTATTCGGATGATTGCCCTGGATTAGACACAGTCTTAAAGAGTCTCTCTGATCCTTTAATTTTCTCTTTCACTCTCTCCCTTTCTCTCTGATCTGGGTGTGCTTGCTCAATTGTGCTGTTTCTATCATTGCCTACTTAGTAACAGCAATGGGAAATGAGCCATAAAAGTGATAACCCATCGTATATTTTTTATTCTGCTGGTCTCATAAAAAACCTACCAATCACTTATTTTATCTCACTTATGGTTGATCAGTCCCGCATTTTTCACCTCCTTACCGTGATTTTCTTTGTGCTGTGGTTCCCAGCCATGGCCCACTTCCTGCTGAATTAAACTGCAACCCACACAAAACCAAAGAGCATATCTCTCCCCAGGTTCACTCAGAAGGTCGCCCCTGGTGAGATGGACATTGCAGATGTGCTGGAAAGATTAGAGGCTGCTTTGATAAAACCCACGTCTGTTCTCTGCTCCAGGTCCTCAGAGTGGAAGATCGGATGGATTGCCATCGCCTTGCATTATTTAAGAGTTTTGATGAGCAACTCCCATCAAAATTCCCCACAGACTCTGGACCGTGCATGCGTGTGTGTGCGTGCGTGCGTGTGTGTGTGTGTGTGTGTGTGTGTTTTAAACAGCACTTTAGAATGATTGAGATGTTCAAAAGGACATTGCCGTGTGAGCTCTTTGCAGGGCTAATGTTACATTAGGTTATCCTTCCTTGAGGTCTCTTGGTGGCCCTTCTGTTCTATTTGATGGCAAATTCTGTTCATTCCAGATTGTATTACATCCCTTTAGCAGCTTCAAACAGCTCTATGTGCTGCAGTTTTAGCATGTGGGTGCTGATCACTCCAGCCCCTGAACTTTTGTTATTTTCCACACCTTTGATGGTTTTCCTCCGTTCTTCTGTTTTCATTGGTTTCCACTTTCATCTCTACTGTCTGTTCGTGATGGTGTTATCTATTCATCCGAGCAAGTCCAGCCATTCAGGCCTCTGAAGAAAAGGCTATTTTCTCCCCTCTCTGGCCTGGCTGCCCCAGTGGGTAGTCCATGATTTGTGCCTTTAATCACACAACTGTGGAGGCCCCCTCTTTGGGCAACCACTTTGGTGATAGGATAAGGATGAATGTATCATGATTTCATTTTTATCAACCTCTTCTGTGTCTTCCCAGTTTTAGTCGAGATGCAGCGGTTTCTGTTATGGCAGATATTTTGTAAATGGCTTCAGCTCCGATCATTGCAAATGATGAAAGTTAGGCCACCTCATTTCCATCTCTGGACTTTCCACAGATGTATATTTATTGTCTCTTCCTAGAGTGTGACTGAATGATCGGAACATTGAATAGGAATGAGACCTTGAGGATTTTACTCCTGGGTCTGTCAGTATCTCTACCTGAGACTTTTACCCTTAGAGCTACCACATTTTTGTTCTGTCTAAAATCCTTGCCATAAATATTGCATGTTATTTTGCCCAATTAAAATTTTCACATTTTACTTCAAAGGCCCTACTATCAAGTAATACAACTTTTAAAGGTAATGTAACCTATTATGGTTCTTTAATAAACTAATTCAGTATTTTATACCAAGCAAAGGCTGGTAAGAACAAAGTTATGGGGGGCAGGATGCCGACTGAGCACCCCTTAAATGTGGAAGAAGTTTTGGAATTAATCATAGGAATCACTCCCTTATGCTGTTGGAAAACACGTGTGACACAGCTTGCCTGGACCCCCCTCCCCAACCTCAATGGATAAAATATTAAATGGTACCAGAAAAGTTTAAATTAATTAATGAGAAAGAGATCCATAAAAAAGAAGAGACATAACTTCAAAGCATACTATTCTTAACTTCTGAGGCCATTGTAGTGATGGGCACTGGGGCCCCTTGCAAGCCCTCCGTGTATCTCGTTCACTCTGAAAGGACAGAAACTATGAAACAACCATCATATGACTAGGCTTGGTTTGCAACCTGCATCATATGAGCTAGTTTTCTTTGGATTGTTGTGAGATCCAATAATTAACATTTAATTGGTGATTTGTTAGTGGCATATCGTTGAAGAGCCATGTAAATTATCTCTTGTGGCAGGAATGAATAGATAACAAACATGTGTGAACTGAAAGGAAGATATAATTCGTGACAAAAGTCTTCTGAAAAAATATGACAGACTCGGGTTTCATTTTCAGAAATCCTACTGTGGAAAATGTTCCTTATACTTGCCAATCTGAATTTCTCAGAATATAAGTTCTTAAAGAATAGGAGATCAGTTTTCACTATCTAGCATGTGGCAACATTTATTGAGCACTGGACTGAACGTCAGAAGCCTGCACTCAAGTCCCAGCTCTCCCTTTCTCGATGTCCCAGGCTAAGCTGGAAAACCTCTCCAAGCTTCCTTTACCCCATCTGCAAGTGGGGATATTGACTTTGCCTGCTGTCTTCCTGGGCATTGGTGAGTGCTGAACGGTAGCCTTTAAACTGTGTTCTCACTAACAAGGACAACAACAATAGTGATGAAGATAATAATACATTTAATAGCAATTTAGAGGTAGCCATGGTGATTTTAATGCAGAAAAGCATTATTCTGGAGCCTGGACAATAGGTGGAGTGAAAGAGGCAAAAATCCAAAAGTATGGTCCAGGCAGTTCCGAGAGGTGGCTTCCCTTTCCTCCATCTAGCTTGGAGCGGAGAGAATTCATCTCGGGACCTTCGGCTCCTGCATCCTAGAGTCTGTACAATGTGGATCTCGCTGGCAGGTATAGAGGCAGCAGTTTCCATGACTCCAATAAATTAACTAGTGTTCACGGATGTTTTGCAGCTGCCCTGGAAGCAGGCTAGCAGTTTTGAAAAAGGATTATTGCAGCCATGAAGAAGGGTGTTGGTGTCATGAGTGTGCATGTAAAAAGCGTACTTTTAAAAACCTATCACTTCACCTGCCCTGAATGAAAACAATGCCAAGTTGTGCCGATGTTTTCTTTTTTTTTTTTCCCATTGAACTTATCGTACTAACTTTTCCTTCTCCAGAATTCTGGCAGGTTAAACATTATTATATAAATAGCCTTTACTATTATATAAATAGCAAGTATCTTAATATAATGATATATATTTAAACCTCAGCCCTGAACACTCATAATTCAAGTAAACATTTACAAAAACATTGTCGCTTTAAAAATAGAGGGGGTATTTGAACAGTTTTTCTTTTATTGATGTCTGGCTAATAATGAAATTGAATGAAATACCGGGGTACAAAACAGTTATTCCTACTATGGAAGCCCTTTATTTTTCCAGCCGGCTTCAGAGTATTGCTTACTGAAACTGGAATAACCTAGACCCTGTAAGGTCTGAAGTAATTAGGGTTATTATTTGAAGTATGTATATCAATGCCAGATTCACAAACATTATTAGAAAATGAGATATTCCATGTAAATTAATTTTCTGGAATGTATCTAAGTGCCTAAACTATTTCACTCTGTTTGGAGGTGGGGGAAGCCTTTCAAAATATATTACGTAAGTCCCTGGCTTCTTAGAGTTCATGGGCTAATCCATTCTTAATGTTTCAAAGTCATTATAAACACTAATTATGATGGTGTGTACAGTATGCTGTAATACAGGATGTCCTCGGAGACTTTGCAGGTGTGGCTTGTTGTTTGCCCCTATGCCCAAGCTGCTATACTTTTTGAGTTCTTATGTCTAAATTTTTATCATTTTTTATCTCTTCCTTCAGTATTTATTGTTTCTCCTTGCTCCTGTGAGAAGAACTCTCTATTTCTTTCTGCTGGGCTTTTTTTTTTTTTTCCTAATATATTCTGTATACTGGAAAATCAGATATCAAGGTTGTCAGAACTGTCTTACGTAAGAGTAAATAGCCTCTGAGCGAATGCCTGAGGGATTTGTTTAAGCTCAGGCACGAACTTTAGTTATTGGAATTTTAATGGTATCTTTGTGGATCTTTCTTTCTGTTTTGTTTTCTTCCATGTTCCATTTCATAAGGTTTTTGAATGACAGTGCTCTAATTATGAAAAGTGTGATAGCAATTATTTATACTACTTTGATAACAGTTCTAACTTAGTGTCACTTAGATAAACATTTGCCTCACCTGTGAATATTCTGGAACCTGCACACCTTCTACTATTCTTAATGACAACTCTTGTTGTGTCAGCATGGGTAGGATGTTTTTAACTTTATTTTTCAAATATCTCACACAGTACCTCGTCCACAGTCTGTTCTCAGGAAATATC
Organism: Mesoplodon mirus; assembly: GCF_964341445.2. NCBI lineage: Eukaryota > Metazoa > Chordata > Mammalia > Artiodactyla > Ziphiidae > Mesoplodon > Mesoplodon mirus. The sequence continues at coordinate 51,216,389 of NC_138979.1, read as the reverse complement.
TGGTGATTATCTGAGATTTAAAAATAATTATCATGCACAAGCTACATTACAAATGAAACTTTCAAAGAACTGTACTTGTCTTTCATGTCATGTCCTGGAAAACGCTCCAGTGCTTTTGACACCTTAGTTTAAAAAAAAAAAAAAAAAAAGAAAGAAAGACCAAGTTGAGCATATCATTGAAAAATGATAAAAAAAAATTGTAAAGGGGCTGAAAATAGAACTCTTCATAGATATGAATTCCAAGTACATTGCTACTTTCCTATGGGATTATTTTGTTGATGGAAGAATTTGTAGCTCATAATTAGAAACTCATTAATTCATTCATTTGTTCCAACAATAGCATTTATTGAATGCCTTCTGGGCCCACCAGGGATGCACAGACCTATCAGACACAATCTCAGGAAACAGACATTTTGGCCAGAACTTGAAGGTTGCTGTGAGTCAGAGCCCAGTGGCCATATGTTAGAAGCATCTCCCCCCAGTTAAAACTGACGCTTAACATGAAACTAGCCTTGATTACATTAGAACGATCCCAAGTATTTCATGTTCTGGGAAGAAATCTGGAGAAGTGGTGTCATAATGTTTTCCTGTTCCCTGACAAGTCATTCAGTAGCCCTGTCCAAGATCATTTAAAATAGCATGGAAATAATCAGAAGTGATGTCCCTCTGTGGAAAACACTTGGAGGATGCCTGTCAGCAAATAATGTTTTAAACTCTAGGTTTAATTTAGGCCTGTGGTTAGGTTCCTTATAAGAATTTATGTGTTGAAAAAATGTCATCTCAAGAAAAGTTAATATGAATCTAATTTAGGAAACAATGAAAGTTTCATATAAAATAATGATTATTGATCCTGAGGTTTTACTATCTGTTCTGCTTTGTAATCAAATACACAGTTAACATCTCTCCCTCCCTACCATTAGCTTGCTTTGCCAGTGAATCATCATGCTTTGCATCTACTAAAGACCAACAATCTTAGTGTCACTTAGTCTTATCTGATCATCATAATTTTATAAGGCAATCCTCTGTATAAATTTTGAGTGATGTAACCATTGTATTGTTTATGCAATTTCTTTTCCACAGGACCTGAGCATTTACTTTGTTAGCCTTGGTTACACTCAAAAGGATTGTGATGATTTTATAGAAATTGTTGATTTTTATTGCCTTGAAATCTTAAGGGAGGTAACAGTTCTTTGCAAGAAAACATTTCAGGCAGAATCATGGTATGGTTATTAATTAAATTTAATTCTTTGTTTTTTCAGTAGTGTTTGAAAGAGAAAAAAATCTTGTTTCCAAAGAATACAAACTCTGTGTTATTGCAGAGTGACTTTCAAACGTTCAGAAAATATTTTTGAAATGGAGTACATAAATCATCAGTTGCTATGAAGATATATTCATAGTATATAGTGTACATAACCTTTGATCTTAAAGAGTGTGGCTTGATGGAGTGCAAAAACTTCTAAAGTGAAAGATTGTCTTAACTATTGGAGTCCCATGAGTTCATAAAACCAAATACATGAAGAGTTGATAGTATGTAGATGGCTAAATAAACTTTCTGTTCATAGTGTTCATCAGTGTATTTTATACTGCTCATATAGTTAGAAAAGTCTAGTCGTGGTTCATAAACCATTCCAATCCAGTGACTTGGATATCAACAGATACTAATGTTTTCAGGTTTATTGTCTGACTTTGAAGGCTTAAATTTTTTTTTTGAAATATGGGCATTCTTTTTCCAATTTTACAGGTGAGAAAACTGAGGCCCAAGGAATATAAGTAACTTGTCACCAGTTACACAACCACTAGGTATTAGAACTGGGATGGTAAGACAAATTTTCCAACTCCAATTCTAGTGCTCTTTCCACCATACATGCTGCTTTCAAAGAAGCATTCGTTTATTCAACAAATATTTATCCAACGTGTAGTGTATACCAGGCAATGTGCTCAGCCTTCATGTTACAAGAGGTACAAAGGCGAATCCCTGCCTCTTAGAGTGTAAAGTCCAGTGAAGAAGATGGAAAAGAGAACAAATGATTACAAGAAACAAAACCAAAACAGTGTGAAGAATCAGGTTTACAGAAAGGGAAGAACAGGATGCCAATGGGAGCCCAAAGCTCATCTGATGGAGGCTAGCAGTTTGGACAAGACATCCTCAAGCCTGTGACATTTAAACTGAAACTGTAGGATGGCAAGATAGATAGATAGATAGATAGATAGACAGACACACAGATAGATAGATGGCAGAGTTGATTCACATTATTGGCAGATTCTGTATTTGCATATTTGCCTACTCACCAAAATTTATTTATAACCTCCAAATCAATACTTGCTGCCATTAACATTACTCAGCCATGAAAAGAATGAAATAATGCCATTTGCAGCAACATGAATGGACCTAGAGAATATTATACTAAGTGAAGTAAGTCAGACAAAGACAGATACTTTATGATATCACTTATATGTGGAATCTAAGTAAAACAAATGAAACTATATACAAAATATAAACAGACTCACAGACATAGTGAACCAACTTTCCCAAAGGGGAGTGGGAGGGGGGGATTAGGGTATGGGATTAACAGAAACTACTATACATAAAATAGGTAAGCAACAAGTATTTACTGTATAGCACAGGGAACTATATTCAAGACCTTGTAATAATCTATAATGGAAAAATAATCCAAAATAATATATAACTGAATCACTTTGCTATACACCTGAAACTAACACAATATTGTAAATCAACTATAATGTAAATCGATTGTACTTCAACTATAAAAAAAATTACTGGCTGCCTTTCTCACACTTAGGCAAGCGCAAAGCATCCTGACACACATGTTCCCAGCTGAGGTTGGTTGAGGCAATGTTCTGCCTTCTTGTTTCAGGTCTCATACTGTAAACAAGTGTCCTTTTCACAGTCTATTTAGTGCCACATTTTCCTAATTTGTGTGCTTTTTGTTGGTAATATTGCTGTTTAAAGTAGCCCCCAAGCATAGTGGTAAAGTGCTGGCTAGTGTTCCTAAGTGTGATGTGCGTTACAGAGCAAATACGTGTTAGATAAGCTTTGTTCATTGCTGTTGGCTGTCGGTTCAGTGTTTTGTCTGTTTGTTTGTTTTGGCTGCATTGGGTCTTCGTTCCCATTACTAGATATTTACCCAAGTAAAATATAAACTTATGTTCTGGGCTTCCCTGGTGGCGCAGTGGTTGAGAGTCCGCCTGCCGATGCAGGGGACACGGGTTTGTGCCCCGGTCCAGGAAGATCCCACATGCCGCAGAGCGGCTGGGCCCGTGAGCCATGGCCGCTGAGCCTGCGCGTCCGGAGCCTGTGCTCCGCAACGGGAGAGGCCCCAGCAGTGAGAGGCCCGTGTACCGCAAAAAACAAAACAAAACAAAACAAAACAAAACAAAAAAACTCATGTTCACACAAAAAACCTGTACATGAATGTTCATAGCCACTTGGTTTGTGATTGCTGAGGAATGGAAACAACCTAAATGTCCTTCAATCAGGGAATGAGTAAACTGCAGACTGGAATACTACTGAACTACAGAAAGTAACAAATTATTGATTTGCTCTTGGAGTGTATATGAAATGCATTGTGCTAAGTAAAGAAACCAGAGTCAAAGGGCTACATTAATATATTTTTCCATTTAAATGATATTCTTTAAAGGCTAAACTATAGGGATAGAAGAGACAGATCTGTGGTTACCAGGGTTTGGAGAAGGTGAATAAGTTGGCTACAGAAGGACACAAAAGAATTTGGGAGGAGAGGGAGATGGAACTCTTTCATATCTTGATTGTGTTGGTCATTATGAAATTAAAAACCTTTGTCAAAATTCGCAGACCTGTTCACTAAGAAGAGTGAGTTTGGCTGTATGTAAATTATAGTTTGATAAGAAATGAAAAAAAACTGAGGTCTGAAGGATGAATCAAGATACAATTCCTCTAGTTTGCCACAGTAACATCAGAAAATACTATTAAAACGTATTTTACTACAGTTCTCATTGATAAAACACTGTTAGTGTAAAATAAACACTATGTAGTAATTTATGTTACACCATAACTGAGCAGTGGATACAATGAACATAAAAAACATGTTTTCTTTGCTGTTTTGTGGTGCTTAAATTTAATGTGGTTCTTACTGATTTACAGGAAGTATTTTCTTACTGTTTTTTGACAAGCGGTGAAATCTGCAAACTATACTATAACTCTAATATTAAGTATATGCATTACTCATAAGAGAACAAAACTTTCCTTTGACTTGAATTACCCAGTGAAATGGCATATTGTCCCTGGGATAATAGATAAAATACAAAAAGAGAAAAAATATAATATCACTTATCTTGCTTAAATATGATTATTTAATGATAGGCAACTGTCAGACATGGGCGGTTTAGCTGCTCACATCCTTGGAATCAGGAGGACCTACCACATGACCTCTCTGAGTGTCTTGCAATTCTGATATGTCCTTTTAAAATTTTTTCCTCGTTTACCATGGCTCTGCCACATTATCTCTGTTATATTTCAAGGAGCAAATATGTGGTAAAGTAAAAAAAATTACTTTATATTTTACTTAAGATGTGTTGTCAAAACATCTTGAGGCTATGTATGTACTATGTCTTTGTATAAATAACGAGGCCATGCATGACTACAGTCACTTAAAAAATGTAGACAATGATTTATTCAAAGTGTATTGAAAATTAAGTAGCTCTGCTTATTATACTATGGAAGCCATTTATTGGGTGATTTAAATAGGTGAAAGAAATGCTATATTATATGACATGTTGCAAAAACTATTTATGAAAAGAGCAGCCGTGATACAATTTGGAAAAGTAAAAACAGTGACTATCTCTCTTGTGCTTTTCCTGTAGAAGAGGATGAAGTATAAAATTATTATTTTTGTGTTTCTAACAGACTTGTTACTTTGTTTGGAGTCTTTTAGAAACACCAGCTTTGGCTTTTGTAAGTTGTTAGTTTCCTCCTATTCCTATGTCACATTCTGTTGCCAGTATTTAGAGTTGTTTATTCCAAAAGTGCAAAGAATTCCCCTCAAGAGTTAATGTGTAGCAAGTGTTTATTAAATGGACAAATGACAACATTGTTTTCAAACAGGGTAATTACAACGGTGTACAGTATGTTTCTTCATTAGTAAGTAATTAAATAATTTACTAAATTGTGCAATAATTCATAATGACACATGCTAACCCCGCTCAATTATGAGAGCTAGTGATAAAATAATTTCTTGCACGCATGCCTAAATTTTATTAGAGTAGTCAACTTTGATTCCTGAAGAAGTCAGCTTGCCTTTTTCAAAATACTGAGTAGTGCACAATTCAAAGAAAATTCAGAAAATGCTTGAGGGTCATAACGTAGTTGTTAAGAGTGCCTACCCTAGATTCAGTTCACCTGGGTTTTCCTTATGGTTCCTTGTGTTCTTGGACAAGTTACTTAATTTATCTGTGCGTCAGTTTCCTCACCTACAAAAGAGAGTTTTGAGTGAATTCAGTGTTAAAAAACACCTGCCACAGAGTACGTTCCAAGGAATTGTGAAGCAATAGGTGAGGTAAAAGCAAGAACAGCAGCAGTGTGATACAAGTATTGGAAACCCATTTTGATTTCAGAAAATCATCTTTGTGGGACACAAGGTTTAACTGGAATACTCAAAATCTCATGTGAATTTTGGAGCCTCTGAATGGAATGCCTAATTTAATGAACCTCCATCTTACAAAATGTAGGAATCCTTTTTTTTAATTCAAGAGAAAAGTATTGATTTTTTTTTTTTTTTTTTTTTTTTTTTTGCGGTACATGGGCCTCTCACTGTTGTGGCCTCTCCCGTTGCGGAGCACAGGCTCCGGACGCACAGGCTCAGCGGCCATGGCTCACGGGCCCAGCCGCTCCACGGCATGTGGGATCCCCCCGGACCGGAGCACGAACCCGCGTCCCCTGCATCGGCAGGCGGACTCCCAACCACTGCTCCACCAGGGAAGCCCAGTATTGATTTTTTAATGTGAATCTAATATATTTAGAAGAAATTAACATTTTTTATGAAAACAGAAAGATACATCCAAGTCTGTTCTTGTTTCAGTCCTCACAGCATACTTCCTCAGTGCAGGACTGGACATAAATAGTAAGTGTACTTCTGAGGGCAGAGAATAGACTTCTGACCCAACAGCCCAATGAGTTCCATCCTATGAGCTGGAGCTTAAATGTGAGCCTCAAAACCATTATTGACATGTGGCACAACTGTCTGAAATGTCAATAGTTATAAAATGAGTATTTCATAATGCATAATAATTGATTACTTTGCTTGACTGAACAGAAGCATATTTTCTCTGTGAAAGCAAAATAATGCCAACATTTTCTCCTGGGACACTCCTAGCTGCAAGACTCGGATTTCCCAGTGAAGCCCACGTTACGCTGTGGTCCTTGATCATGCGTGACAAAAATAGGGAAAACCATCTGTAACTACTTATCTTCTCCCCATTATTTGAAAATATATATTTTAAGAGTTCTTTAAAAATAACATATCACCTCTATATGAAGCATCTGTATTAATAGAACTGTCTCACATCATTTTCAGAACCGAAATGGATGAGATACGAAATCAAATAACATTCAATTTACCTAGTTCCTCTTAAAATGCTCTGCTTAGCTTTTCACTCTGATGAAATAACACCCATTTCCAGTTTTATTCTTCCTGGGTGTGCTGTGATGTGGAACTCTTTTGCTCTATGTGTTTTATTAAGTGTAATTTAACTTTATGACTATCAAACCAACTATTAATCCTTAGAATAAGACTATGAAATAGGCAAGCTGCAAAGAGATTTACTTTCTAAAGCACAGTTCCCTTCTTCTGCCCTCAATTCTTTTTTCAAAACTCATTCTCTGACTGTGTATACTTTGCAAAGCTCTGTACTAGGCACTTCGAAGGCAAGTGAAAGAAATAGCTACAACCTATATTCTGAGCTTTCTCCCCTCCTTATCTATATGTACTTCATGATATACTCTAAACCATCACTACTAGTTGTTTCTTAAGTTAAAAATGCCTTTTCTATCTCTGTTCTTTTACCTGTGTTCTGCCCTCCTTCTAAGATGTCCTTTTGCCCTTTATTCCTTTTCCTATCCACTAAAATTTGATTTGTCTTTCAATGTCTAGTTCAAGTGGTACCTCCTCCGTGAAATCCTTCTGCTCATAAAGTATAAGATTAACCCTGCACAGAGTAACCTCTCTTACTCTTGGCTCACATAGCACCTTACTTAGAGTATGTGTCACACATTCTGCCTTATATTATAAGCATTGAATTCATTTTCCTACTAGATTGCAAACTCCTTGAGGGAAGGTCTAACATCTTACTCTTTTTCCTTTCCTCTCCATGTCCCAGCACAGTGTAATGCACAGTTGTTTGTCATTGTTCATTGGATGGGAGCTTGCATTCTTACAGGAAACAAGACATAAAAAAGCCTGCACTCTTATAGAAAATAATACATTTTAAAAAGAGGCCGCTTATGCCAAGGGGTAATTTAATATTTATTCATCTTTGTATTCCCAGTACCTAGCAGGTACTTAATAAATGCTTACTACACACACACACACACGCACGCGCGTGCCCACACACATGCACACACATGCACACACACACATTTCAAAACTGTAGAAAGCTTATCAAAAGTGCATGCTGATAATCATGTCAACACATCTTTATTAAGGTCAATAATTTTTGCCAGGCATAGGATCTGCGTGTATAACAATGTGGGAATGGTGATGGTATTTCCACTTGTAAGTCTACTAAGAGATAATCACTGTGTCCTTTCTTTAAATTGTTTCATTTAATCCTCCCAGTGTGCCTACAAGGTTCTATTATCCTTCCTTCACATACGAGGAAACAAAGATTTGCTCAAGGTCATTCAGCTAGTGAGTAGGATAAAGGTTGGTTTGGAGCCCAGTTTTGTCTAATGCCAGAGCTCACGGTAGCCTACCGTGGGGTTCAGTGAAACAAGGAAGGCTCCTTGGAGAAGGAAGTAGACATGGCACCCCAAAGAGGAAGGGATGAAGGTGTTTCTGAGAAGGGGCTGGGACATGGTCCTGAAAGTAGTCACGGGATGTTTGAGTTGCAGGAACCCTTTGAGGTCTGTTCCCATTTCTTCATTCTACAGGTCAGGGGCCTGACGGACTGAGAGGGGAAATAACTTGCCCAAGGTGACATAGAATGCTAGTGACAAGTGTGAAATTTGAACCCGGGGCTCCAGGTTCTGAGTTCACTTCTGCTACCCATATTCCTTTAACTTAAAAAAGAAAAGAAACATCATTTCCTACGCTCTTTACAACAGCCAAGACACAGAAACAACCTAAATGTCCATCAACAGATGAATGGATAAAGAAGATGTGGTGTACATATATACGATGGACTATTACTCAGCCATAAAAAAGAATGAAATAATGTCATTTGCAGCAATATGGATGGACCTAGAGATTATCATACTAAGTGAAGTAAGTCAGACAGAGAAAGACAAATATACGATATCACTTACACGTGGAACCTAAAATATGAAACAAATGAACTTATTTACAAAATAGAAGCAGACACAGATAGAGAGCAGATTTGCAGTTGCCAAGAAGCAAAGGGGTGGAGGAGGGATGGATTGGGAGTTTGGGATTAGCAGATGCAAATTATTATACATAGAATAGATAAACAACAAGGCCCTACTTTATAGCACAGGGAACTATATTCAATATCCTGTAGTAAACCATAGTGGAAAAGAATATGAAAAAGAATATATATTGTGTATCTATATATATATACACATATATATGACTGAATCACTGTGCTGTACGGCAGAAACTAACACATTGTAAATCAACTATACTTCAATAAAATAAAGAAAAATCATTTCCCGAATGCCTGTTCCACTGCCAGCTGTAGGAGTGGGGTTAGGACATCTCATGGGAACACCAGGGATGGCAGCTCCTCTGGCCTCGGAGGTGAGTCTCCTTCCTTGCCGCCTTGGCAGGTGTGTGTGTAGTGAGGCACCTCCCACATACCTATTCTATGGGGGTTGCTTGGGTCTGAATGCCTGTGAACTTTACCCTTTCCCTCCTTGTGATGGTTACAAAACATCTGCCAGTTCTTGAATTGCCTAATAGATGTATGAGATATGTGGTTCCAGAAGTTCTTCACCATTGTCTCAATGCAGCCAAATCTTTCACCTCTAACATCCCATTACACTGACAGCCACACTAATGATTTGCAGCCATCTATCAACTGTGAGGGGTGAAGTGCCGTACAAACATCCTTTCAACGGGTGACCAGCCAGACACTGCCTTTCTTTAGGAAAGTTCAGACTCAGGGAACTGACTTCTATATAGTTTTCAGAGCCAAGGTCAGCTGATTAGGGAGCTTCCCAAGATCAGAGCTGTTGTCTTGTTCTTGTTTGATTCTCCAGTATAGGGCCAGGAGCATAATAAGTATTCAGTAAATGTGCTTGGTAATGTGAAATATGTATGTGTGTGTGAGTGTGTGTGTAAAATTGAAGATGTCTCTTGCTATCAAAATATCATTCATTTCACTATATTTCATGGACTATGTATGTGCATACATACATGTACATTTCAATCTGGCATCTGTATTTGCTTTAAAATCATGAATAAAACAGGTTATATTAATCTGTTCATCCCCTCCCCCTTAACACACATAAATAGGAGGACCCCTCTGTCACCTTGGTCTTACCAGTATTATTCCATTTATAAATGTTTCTTTATGAGACATTGGCTCCTTCCAGACTCAAAACTAGGTAAGGCTGTGATCTACTGTAGGCAAGTTTGTGTCTACCCTGGAGCTTCCCAAGTAGTCTTGCTCAGAACTCTCTAAGTCTGACCCTGTTTGGTCTGTAGGAGACCCGGTCCCCTGGCTTTATGTCAGCCTGAATGGCCCAACTCCTACAGATCACAGTGCCATGGAGGCTAAGAATTCAGCTGAATCAAGCTGCCTAGGACCACATTAACCTTTCACTGATCCCTTTCTTGTTCAGTTAGGAAGAAGTTAGTTGAATTAGCAAGCTGCCACACACTGGAAAAAGAGAATCAGGGCCCAGGCGAGACAGAACCTCAGAGCCAAAATGCTCCCTCTCAGGTGCATCAGCCAACTTTGAAAACATTTTTGTACTGCGAGCCACCTGCCGATTCTGGAAAAGTTTGTCAACCCATTGTTTTGCCATTCTCCCCAATAGCACTCAGTGTGTGAGTCGGTGTGGTATACCGTGAGATCAGATTGTTTGGTAGAAAACCAAATGTACTTTCCTAAAGTCAAGGGTCATTTCTTTATTTAACCTCTGAAAGTGGGAAGATAGACACCAATTTACTGATTATACTCCAGTCTAGACCCCTGCAGAAATCCAGCAGGCTTTTCTCATAGGCATTTTGGAACAACCTGACATCGGTCATGTGCCTCCAATTCCTTGCTAAGTAACAGATCCAGTGTGAAACCCAGTACATAGGGACACCATGTGGGGCTTTCTCTAGAGGACTCTGAGTTGACTTACATGTGTTTTAAGTATGCAGTGTGTGCCTTCTTCTTCTGAGATTAGCCAACAGAAATATTTGACTTGTGAATGCATGTATGATATAATCCCATTCATGGTAAAGAGTTCCCATCCTGTTTAATTATCTTCATGTAAGCAATATTCTATTTATGGGTTTTTTTTTTTTCAGAACACTTGGTAAAAATTTTTCAAATGGAAAGAGTATACTTCTTAACACTGTTTTTCCCCCATAGCAGGCACTCCAGGAGTGTGTATTTAATGGAATCCAAATAATGATTCCTACATTTCAATATTTAGCCGGTAAAATTTTGCACTGAAATGTGCATCTTTTTGGGCTCCAGTTTAGTAGTATTGAAGGGAAATACAGATCCTTTCATTCCTGACTGATTTACTTGGTTGAGGACGTATAACTCTGTAGAAAAGTTGTATTCCAAGAGGTTTTAAAAAACCTCTTGTTTTTACTTTTGAAGTTTCACGAGAGCTTTGTGTTAATATAAAGAACACTAATATACCCTGGGTTAAAAGCTGTGTTGAAAATAAAAGAATACATTTATTAGAGGCATGTATTACAAATAGCATCTAGCCACACAGGAAAGTTACGACTTAATATCTGAAATTCTGTTGCTCATTAGTTGCAGGGTGAAAATGAAATACATTTCTAAAGGGCAAGGTCAATATTACATTATCCTGGAAATGTCTTTGTTGAATAAATGTGTAAATATTTCAAATAAGTATTGTGAGAACATATTTCTATTGGGGACGTATCTATAGGATGAATGATTCTTCTTGTAATTGCAGGAGCACATGTCATGTTACATGTCATTCCCAATTACCGATTTCATTTGAAATGGTCTGGAAATAAATACCAATTACTAGTAATGTAAGACTATTTACCTTGGAGTCAGATGTCTGACAGGCAGACCAAATGGATTTGGTCATTTTCAAGGCATTATTTTCTAAAGCAGCATGCTGTTTTAAAGTAACACTGAATTTTCAGAGTGGTATATCTGGGTTCGTTTGCAGCGAGTCTGGACAAACACCCCTATGAGCACGCACTCTCTGATGTTTTTCCATCCTTTAACAATACGAACGAAAGAAAATCGTATCCAGGACCTACCAACAGAACAGCTTGGCATTACCCATCCTTGTTAAAGTCGTTAGGATGAGGGAAACCAAGAACCAAATATGAAGGATAGTGTCAGTGTAGCTGAGGGGTGTTGCCTCACTGGGAGATGCAGTTGCATCATGGGAACGTGGTGTGACTTAATTTCATCATTATACACATCACAGTGGGTATGGTTGATTCATTTGAAACCCTTGTCCACTTCGCTATGGCTGCGCAGCTGAGTTAACATGGGTAGATCTTGACTCCACGCTTTTAGGATTTCTTATTTTTGTGGTTTTATTTGAGAAAAACTCTAAAGAAAAAAACTGTGTTGGGGGCCTCCCTGGTGGCGCAGTGGTTGAGAGTCCGCCTGCCGATGCAGGGGATACGGGTTCGTGCCCCGGTCTGGGAGGATCCCATATGCCGCGGAGCGGCTGGGCCCGTGAGCCATGGCCGCTGAGCCTGCGCGTCCGGAGCCTGTGCTCCGCAACGGGAGAGGCCACAACAGTGAGAGGCCCGCGTACAGCAAAAAAAAAAAAAAAAAAAAAAAAAAAAAAAAAAAGAAAAAAAAACTGTGTTGGGATGACTTCAGTTGAAATCAAACTTTTATAAAGCTGCAGCTTGATTTAATGTACGATGAATTTTTTTTTGACCTTCTAAATCAGAGCACTCTGTAAATTTTGCCTTGAAGGGGGATGCGGGGGTGGGAGTGTATGAATCCTAGTTTTTCCAGTGCTGATTGTCTGCATGTGTTTTAAATTATGGCCCAACTCAGAGTCAAGGACAACTCAGTTATTTGGGAAAAAATGTTAGGACTCTCCTTGTTTAACTACCATGAATACAACAACTAATAACCATCTAATATTTGCGTTGTAAATGGAGACACAGGCCATCAGAAAAGAAAGCAGAGTTGAAATTATGTGAAGGAACTGGAGTAGGTAACAAACTTGGCTTTTGATAATTTTTTCTGCTACACTCAATACTGTTGACAAGCCTGCCGAAATTTTAATAACACAGACTATGGGTATGTAAGCATCTGAAATTCATAGTAAAGAGATTCATGATAATAATATCATGATTTAAGTTTCCACAAGTCCAGTAAAAAGGATTAAGTTTGGAAGGAATTAGATCTTAGCTGCAAGTTAAAATTCACAGAGTTGACCTTTAGAGGTTGTTTGCTTTTTTGTTGCTGTTGGTTTTTTGTTTTTTGTTTTTCCTGTCCAAAGTACCACAACATCTCATTTTTAGGGTATGAAAACTAGAGCCTTTTCCACTTGTAGATGGGTTCTCTGGAGAGAATGGTGGATATATGGAAGAGCCTGGGAAATTAGTGGCTCACATCGGCTGGCGACAAGTTCATTTAGGTGATTCACACAGAGTTTTCTGCTCTCCTTCCAGGTATCAGTGGTCCTGGGGGAAGGGAGAGGTGTAAACCAGGACCTTAGGTGTCGGTGTGATGAGAAATATTATCGTCTGGGTGGGCGGAGTTCCCCCTTCCCAGGCCGAGCCTCCCAGGCTCTTACTGAGGAGGCGCTTACTCCACTCCCCAGCAGTCCGGATGAGTGCGTTCTCCACGGCCCCCGGAGGGGGCTCTACCTTCCGAATAAAGCTGGGGCGATCTGGGAAATTGGAAGTGAGGGTGACTACAACACACCTCCCCCCGCCAGACCGAACAAACCCCTCTTTTCCGCCAACGGGTTGGCACAGTTATCACCCCTGGGAGATGCGGAAAGAGAGCAGGAAAGTAGCGTCGGGTTGCGCCCCTCTAGCCCAAGGGGTGCGGGAGAAAGTAGACGCGTGATCTTCCGGGCGCTGCACGCAGAAAGCGCCCGGGCGGCCACAGGTGCCCAGGGAGGCGAGCAGAAGGCCGGGGGCCCGGGTGCGGGCCGGGGGCGCGGGAGGGCAGCGCCAGCGCGGGTGCGCCTGGGAGCCGCCGCCGCTCACCTGCCCGGGGGGGCGGGGCGGGGCGCGGCGCTGGAGCGCCCCCGCCTCCTGCCGCCCGCCTCCCGCCCGGGGAGGAAGCGGAGGGGCGCGGTGTAAACAGAGCGGCGGCCGTGATGTCAGCCGGTCACATGGAGCCTCTTATGGCTCGGGATGGCTCTCGGCGGACGGGCAGCTGCGGCAGCTGCTGCTGTGGCTCAGGCGGCGGCGGCGCGGCGGCGGCGGCAGAGGGGGCTCCGGGGTCGGACCATCCGCTCTCCCTGCGCTCTCCGCACCGCGGCTTAAATGATGTATTTTGTGATCGCAGCGATGAAAGGTGAGCCCGGGCGCCCCGCCGGGGCCGGGTGGGCTGGCTGCTCCGGGGGGCGGGGAGGCGGGCGCGCAGGGGGAGGGGTGGGCGCGCCTGCCCGAGCGCACGTACTGCCCAGGGCTGGGCGCTGGAGCCCCGCCAGGGCTTTTTGGGCCCCTGCAGGGCGCCCCCTGAGCCAGGCCGCGGGATCTGCCTGCCTCCTGTCGGGGGCAAAGGCGCAGGGGCTGGACCCCCCCGTCTTCTGTCCCCTCCGGCTCCTGTCAGTCGCCCGGGTCCGCCTGGCACCCGGCGGGGCTCCCGGAAGAAAGTTTGCTGGGAGTCGCCGCGCTTCTGGCAGGGAGGGGAGGGTCTGAGGAGCTCGGAGGAAGCCAAGGGGCGCCCGCGACGGGTCCCCAGGGCCCGCACCCCGGACAGCTCCGGCCTACGTAGGGAAGGCGCCGCGGCCGGGTCGGGCCGAGCGTGCGCCCGGGCGCGGTGTCATTCCTGGGGACTGGTCAGCGCCCCGGGCCTTGCACCCTCCCCCCCGCCCCCCTCCGCCGCCCGGCGGCCCCGAGCGCCAGGGCGGCCGCCTGCAGGGGTAGTGCGGCCGGTCCGCGCTGCGTGCCCGCCGCGGCCGCTTCCGAAAGCGCGCAGGCCCGAGCGAGACGGGCTTCTGGAGCGTGCCAAGACTCCCTGGGCGGCAGCCGCAGCGCACCCTCACTTGATACTTTGGGTTGTGGATGGATGTGGGGAAGCAACTTCTCCCCCCCACAGGATTCGCGGGCAGTAGTGGAGGTTAGACGGCGGCGAGGGCCGGCGGGCGCGGGTTAGTCGCGGCCAGACCTCCTCGCCCGGCCTTCCTTCCTGATCCGAAGTCCTTTGCCGGGCTGGTGGCGGGATGGCAACGGGGACTGGTTGCAGAGAGGACTGGCTTCAGGTCTTCTCAGGTGAGGAGGAAAGAAACCATGGCAAGTCAGGGAAATTTCTAATGGGAAAGCCAAAGTTTGGAGGTGAGCAGGAACTCGCCTGCGCGGTCCGGACAAGCCGAGACACGCAAACAGCCCGAGAGAAAACTCAGCCCGCAGCCCTCCGCCGGCTCGTGCGCCAGCAGGTTCTTCGGGGCCGATAATCTGCCCGCGGACCCGGCCGCTGGGAGTGGGGATTTAGAGCCCCATCTGTTTGCGGCGCACAGGGCTCCCCTCATACGCAGCAGTTTTGCAGACCCAGACTGTCCTGCGGGTTCTGCCCATCCGTGCGGGCGCGGGGCGCTCGTTAAACGTTTGCTAAGGTTGAGGTTTTGTTGCAATCCTAGACGAAGGACACCAGTTCGGTATCTGCACTGGGTTTACTTTCGGATCACCGAGCTTTGCCTTTCTTCACTAGAGATTGGGTGGCATCTCTTTTATTAATTATTAACAGGCCGAAACGTACTGGACGCTAAGATGAGCTGCTTTAGATGAAATCTTTCTATACGACGTGCCCAGAGCAAATTTTTGTCTTTTCCCCGGTGGCTTGCGGGAAATGAAATTTAATCATTTTTAGAATATGTAACAGATAAAGGAAAGGGTAGGAGACCTCCACATTCTTAAGCACTTAACTTTTTTTTTCTTCCCAAAATGATTTTAAGATTTTCTTATCGACTTCTTATGTAGACGAAACGTATGCTCCTCCCCTCCCCCTCAAAAAAACTTTTATGCTATTTCCAGCGGTTCATTAATCCTGTAAGAGTAAAACGATTGAGATAGCCTTTGTAGTTAAGACATTTTCTTCCGTTTTTTTCTTTAAGGCGTGAAATAGATTTGGGGAGGTGTCAATGTTAGTCCTTATCTATTTTATTTAGTATGATTGGTGTCGACTGGGGAAGGGTGAGAAGCTGATACTATTTTCCCTAATGAACAGTAACCACCAAACAATAAGGAAAGTGCGTCTGAATGTTAATTTTGATGTTTCTGAGTACGTAGGCTTTTGCTTTTGTAGTTCTAGCACAAAATGAAGTTCCATACTATCCCTTAGTGATATAATCATGGGAATCACACCACCACTATATCCCCCAAAAGCTCTAGCCCACACATTTGTCTTGGAGTGACCTCTGGCTGCCAGAAGATAATAGATGCATAGTATTGTGCTTTGCGAAAAGTAGCTCAGATGTACTGGCAGTTCAGTTTTTCTATAAGCTCAGCTGCGGGGCTGGGGAGGGGGTGGTGGGGGGGAGGTGTAGAAATAAAATGCATCTAGACAATTAGAATATTTCATTCCCAATATCATAATATCCTGTGTCTTAGTGGGATTATCTTGCTTTGGAGCATATTTAAACTGAAGAAAAACAGTTTGTGGGAAAATAAGGAATGCTGTAAATGTTTCCGTATCAGATTTAAGGGGAAAAAAACTGGCCCAGAGTCATATTAAATACTTCCCTACTGCCTCTCAGCTTTAATAGTTAAATTGGTCCCATATGTAACAGAGTTTGTGTAATTAGGTTTTTTATACAAAACAGAAACACTCTTTACAATATAGTTTTTTGGTATGTGTATGCATGTGGCCAGGGGAGGAGAGAACAAGCCACCATAAAAGAGAAACATTCTCTTTGTTGGCTGATTTACTGATGTTTTTAAAACATCATTAAAGCAGGCCTTTTGAACTCACCAAAGAAGAAAATCCTTCCTCTGCCTTAGTTGTCAAATAAGTTTAGGCTTAAAGTGGGCTCATGCTTAGAAGTAATAAATCTTCATTTGAGCAACTCTAGTCTCATCCTTCAGTTTTGTTTTTGTTTAATTAACAACAGAATTCCAGTACCATTTGGATTGCTTCTTGAGCAAATGGAGAGAGCCAGAGATAACATTTATAATCAGGGGAGCACTTGTTCTACGCATCATAAAAGTGCTTTGGCCAAATGTCAGGCAGCAGCCAGTGCTGAAGGGAAATGCGAGCGCTTCATCAGTTTTAGTAGATTATACCCCCTTTGCTTCCTAGGAACGGAGCACTCAGCCTGTGTTCATGTAAATGGAGTTAAGGGAGTGAAGGGAGGCTTAAGGGGAATGAATGTCCCATCGTAGACTCTTCCCTCAGCACAATCCATGTGCAAACACAAGGCATGTTACTGCTTTGAAAATACTGTATATGTGGGTGATATGGGGTATTTCCAACTCTAGTAAATGTGATTTTATAGTTTTAAAGAATTTGGCCTTTCTCTTTCCCAATGAAATTTGAATTTTATCCCTCGTCTTATTTTAAGTACTGTGTCAGTGGTATCCCTTAGCTGGGATTTTTTTTCCATTTTCATGACCTTTGATGGGTAGGATTGGGAGAGGGTGATGGCTGGATCTTGGAGAGAGAAAACTCAAATGGCTATTTCAGACCCCAGAGTGCTTAGCAGGCAAGGAGAGGTCAGTTCTTTTAAAGACAAAGAGGATCTCTGAGTCCGTTTGTCCACTGGGTGAGGAGGGAGCTCGGACCTTCTATGAAGTAGAGAATATTTCAGAAGCACCATTTTCATGAGCAGTCTCTTGATTTTACATATTTCAATCACATCACTTTCAATTTATCATAAGTAAACCACTTTGCCCTCGATTTGAGTTGAGTACCATATAATTTCTTTAATGCTGCCCAGTTCTAAAATAATACAATTTCTAAACAGACTTAGTCCTTTAAATATATATATGATTTAAATATTAGGGCTTTTTTTTTTTTACTATCTAGTAGATATATTAGTAAATATATTAATAGTTCTTACTAGACTCCTTTTTCTACCAGCCTTTCCCTCCCAGCCAAGTGAATCACAATAAAATGGATGAGGTCAGCAAGTAGATAATTGCAAAGCATCAGCAGTAGCACCTAGCTACTTTGTAATTTGCTCTAGGGCACCTAAGAAAATAATATTCACAAATGACCATTTACTGGGAGAAAAAGTTACTGGATGGTTAGATAAATAGATAGATAGCTAGATCTGCAGAGGTAGAGTTGAGTTTTCTTAAAATCTTCTCAGCTTATTTTAGTGATCAATAAACCCCTTGTGTTGAACAAATCTATGAATACTTTGTCATAGAAATTTTCTGCATGGATTCTAAGTATTCACAGTGTTTATTAATAAGAAATCAAGCCTGCCTTAACCTATATATTTCATATTTATTAATTTAAAAAACCATAATTAGATGCTCAGAGTTAGCATTTATGTTTCTCTGCTTTAAAAATAATAATAATTTGGAGGGGTCCACCAGTGACAACACAGGTGTGAATTCACACTTGATATTATCTCAAAGACCACATATTGACCCTTTGAGGAATGATTTACTTGTTCTCTCTCCCTCCTCTAGCTCCTCCACCGAGGATACCTCCCTTCCACACCAGCCCTTGAGTCATGGCCTTAGAGATTTGCAATCAGAGATTTTTGTATCTGTCGGTATTGTCTGTGACATGATGGATCATGGTTTTTCTGTTCGTTGTCAGAGTGCTATATCCAGAAATAAGAGGTCTAAATAGACAGATACTAGCATATATTAGCCAACAGGCAAAACGCAAGAAAGCAGTTGAAATCTTTTGTTTCTGGATTTTCTAAGTGGCATTTGTTAGCCCTCATCATAATATAAGGAAGAAATATGATGACTTTAAAATCTTTGTATAAAAATTAATGTCAAACCTATTCCCTAAGTTTGCCAGCGATTTCATTTTTTGCTTTTGATTTCATTGCCTCTGAAATTTACTAAGCATTTCATAAACAAATAGCAGTTTGATGTTAATCTATATTTGTTTTTTGCTTTATGGTTTGCAGCCATTCTTGTCTCATTTAATCCTCCATGGGAAGTCACTGACACTGTCGTGGTTTTTAGTCGAAGAAACTGAGGCTCACAGAGGTTATGTGTTGGTTAGCCAAGCTTGACAAGTGAAGCGAGGACTAGAGCCCTAATTTCTACTGTCTTCACGCTGCCTCCCCTGGAGGAAGCTGTGAAAATGTCCTGGATATAACTTAGTCTCTAGTTAGTGGAAATTATAACTCTGGCATTTATAAGGGAAAAAATAGATTCAATTATGTAATGCTTTGCTGAGCCTAATATCTTTAAATTACTATTTAATAAAATCAATTTGGTACAAATAGGGTTATTCTTATTTGCTTACCATTAGCTCTCTTCATCCACGATTTTCATTAAGTCTGCCTCTTGTAAGAGGATCTGAGTGAAATGTAAGCATTACTTTCCTAAAGAATATGGAATACTATGAAATGCAGCTAACCTGTGTAACCTAACTCCATTATGAGAGAATCGAGCTGGAGATTTATCTTTATGGTCCACTTAGCTTTAGGCAAAGGGAGCATTCACAAACGCATCTTCTAAATTTCATATCCCTTTATGGAGTAGAAAACTCATGAATCCTTGGGCTTGTGAGTGCTGTCCTGGTTGTTTCCATGACAGCTAACGGGCATGATCATGGGCGTATTCTTGAGAAATCTGTTGTCTTTTAGAAAATCAGAGTCAAAGTTTCCAAGTAGATAGATCTGCAAAAGCTCATTTCTCACTTGATGGGGGTTTATTTCTCTGGCAACTGGATTGAGTGGTCTTTGCCTGAAGGCAAATAAGCATCATTTCATAGAGTCTCAGGGAGAGCAGAAACCTAAAATGTCATTCAGATACACACCCTCTTGGCATTTGGTTCCTCTCCACAGCGTTCCTGGCAAATTGTCTGGTTATGCTTGAACACCTCCTATGATGGGGAGCTCACTATCATTAGAGGAAGCTTATTCCATCTTGAATAAGAAAATTCTTTTTATTTCAAGCATAAGTCTCTCTTTTATACTTTTAATCCCTTGATTCTGATCCTTTCTTTTGGGGCTGTGTACAATACGTTTAATCCATCTTTCATTTGAAAGATTGTCAGTTATTTGTAGACTAAGTATGAAACACACACACACACACACACACACTCAATCTTTGCTGTGCGTCTCCACTCCATTCTGTTCACAGTCAGCCTTCTAGCAACCTTGGTCATTTTTTTCCTCAAACACATTTCAGTTTGACTAGAACCTCTTGAATTTTTGTACCACAACCCGAGTCCTAGTTGTGATATGATTGACTCAGCACTTAACCCACCACGTAGTAAAGAGAAAAGAGCTTAAATTTTGTTTTAAATTTTTGAAGATTCATAAGCTAGGTTGTATCTTTTGAACGTCATGACTAGCCTTTGTGCTACCGTTGTGGTTTGTGAAAGTGGACCTTTGACCTACTTAGAAATACTTTTGGATGAACTGAAGTTGATATTAAATATCCAAGAAAATCAAAGATGTTGAAAAGATAATTAAAGGAACATGAGAAGCATTTCTGAGGTGTTTTTCGCCAAAGTAGTGTCCGAGCTGCAATAAGGCTGCCCTCTAGTGGTTACTTTCTCATGGAATGCTAAAAGCGGTAGCAGTGCCAATGAATTTCCCATCAGGCTAGTGGCGAAGGTCAAAGGTTGAAGTTATTTTCTCGATTGCTGTGGGACTTTCTACATCAGATTCAAAAGTGTAATTTATTGTTTTGCATGGTTACTAGAAATGCGTCTGTGGGAGAGATAATGAATGTTAAAAGTTTGCTTGGAAGGGAATTTTTTTTAAAGCTTAAAGTTGATTTATAAAATTCTGTTTGGCTCCATATTAAAGTTAAATATTTAAGTGAGATTTGGTTTGTGACCTTTGTGGTAATCCTTGATTTTTGTTGTTGTTGTTGTTTGGTTGTTTGTTTTTAGAATTTCAACCTCAATTCTATTGCCCTACCCTCGAATATTTTTAAAAAAGAGATTGTCAGTCATTTTGACCAGAGAAATCCAGCATTTTCCCTTTTTAAATCTAAAGCTTTTTTTTTTTCAAAAAAGGGAAACATTTAGAAAGAAGTAAACAATTGTAGCTCTTTTTGGCAATAAAGCAATTTTTCAATGGATGCAAAACTATTAACCCGCTGGTTTCTGAAGACTTAGGGTTAGAGCATTTTGTTCACTTAAGTATATACAATTTGCCAAAGAAATTGAGTATATGTTACAGAGGTTTTTAGAACATAATATCATTTATGTTTTAAAACAGTGCACAAAATAGAGATAAGCATTCGTTTGTGTAATTTTTAGGATAGTAGATAATACAAGTGAAATGTGTGCTTAGATTTCAGTGGTATATCGAGTGTGAAACTATTATGAAACAATCTGGTTTCTGTGTTGGAATCAAAGAAATAATTATTGACCTTCCTATTTCCTTAAATATCTTTTGTTACTGATGCTACGGGGAGTGATGAGAATTCAAGTTTACGTGAATTTTGCATTGCTCAAGTAGTCAAGGCTTCTGTGCTGAGCTAGAATAACCAGGGTGATCTTAATGACAGATAATCACCAGGATTTTAAAGGACGACAGTGCTTACTTGTTCCTACCGGAAAGATTAAATTCCATCTTTACATGAAAAAGAAGGAAGGGAATTTTTAAAAAGCCAGGAAAACCTGCTGTTCAAACCTTTTCATCATAGAAATAAGGTAGTGGTTCAGAAGTGAAGACTTGTGGTTAAGTTTCAGATCAGTTATTGAAGCAAACCGTTTTTCAAACTGCGCCACCCAGAAGTGTGATTCTTTCACCACATGAGAAATATTCTCTTTTTCACAGAATGTTATTTTCATTTAGCAGTTGTTGGGTTTTCTTCTTCTTTTCTTTATCTCATGTCAAATCTTCGGTAGAACCCTGGGTATAAATAACGAAATAAAGTTGTTTCAGCAAATACTTATTAAGTGCCTATTGTGTGCTACGTTGTATAGGTGCCACCTGTGTGCTTTTATAATAGAACAAGGACACCTTCCTCCCTATCGTGTATCTTAAGCCATGAATCAGCGTTTAAAGACATGCACTGAGAAACTGCCTGCCACGCTTAACTAGAGAAAGCTGCTTTAAGACTTTTGAGCTTATAGGTTTGTAGTTTCTATGAAGTCTGTGCCATTTAAAACAAAATTGCCATTTTGCAACACGCAGTGAAACACTAATGTAATTGGATAAAGTTAAGCCTTCTATTTATGTGTGAACATGATTCCCTTCCAAATAAGCCATAGGGTAGCTCTAAAATCCTGCCTAAGCAGTGGCTCTGAAACTTTGGAGAGCAACCCATAACCCGAGGAGTTATAAAGGCAGATTTCCGGGTCCCACCCACGGAGACCCTGATTCTGTCAGCCTGGTCTTCGCAACCCAGGAAGGTGAGTATTTAAAAGGTGTCTCAGGTGTTGCCAGTTCAGATGGTCCTTCTCACTCCCTCTGTGAAACCTCGCCCTCGCCTGTCAGAGCTCAGATGGGCAGCAGAATCCTCCAACCCTTCAGTGGTTCCCAAATATCATTGATCTTCACAGTTAGCTGAGAAGCATTTAAAAAAAAATAAGTGCCCGGTCTCTATCACCACCTATATGGATCCTGATTCCGATGGTCTGGGGAGAGGCCAAGGAATTTGAATTTGTAAAAGCTCCCCTTGGTGACTGAGGATCTGACAGGTTTGGGAACTACTGCTCGGGTCTAAACCTCTCCTCTTACTAGTGAGGAAAGGATGCTCAGGTCAGTGATATTAAGGTAAGCATAAACTTTCCTCTGAGGCCACTGAAATCTCCTTTCAGAGTGGGTGAGGTGCACACCATGGCAGTTTCTGCCATTGTTTGGATGTTATTAACACATTTGAGATATTCTTCTGATTATTTCTGGCCCTTCTATCAACCAGTGTGTAGGAAAAAAAGTGGGCAGGCTCCCAGTCTGTTACCCCAAATGATCCAAACAGGAGAGGCCCCTGTGATACTTTCCCAACCCTGTATTCCTTTTCTGCATAAACCTTGCCCAGGAGTTCTGGCCTTCTAGCCCTCAGTGAGCCCCGGGGCTGGGTCTTGCCACCATTGTGACCACTCAGTGGGGCAGGCTGGGGATTGTGCCTCAGAAGTCAAGGCCAACTCCAGTGGCAACAGTGATGCCTCTTCTATGTTGCTTTTTTTTTTCAGCAACAAAGTACAGGTTTTAGAGCCCTGCAAGTTGTGAATGCTTCCTATTTATAAGGTGGTGTTTCTCAGGCCCTGAGCACCTGGCGTGTATCTGCCCCCATCCAGGCACTGGAATGGCGAAGTTTGAATGACACAGACACCACACTGCCTTTGTGCAACTTAGATTCTAGTCTGGTGAAACAGAAAAGTGGAACTACTCTGGCTGATGTGGAGGAAGGCCGACCCCCATCTGCACCAACTCCAGCTCCTCCTTCTTTGGAAAATGGCGGTGCCATAGCCCATCATGTGACAGGTGTGATGTTGCCATGGGGGCAACAGCAAGCACAGCAGCCCTCACCTCTGGTCTCTTCGAGTGTATGTTCTCGTGGGAAGAGGTAGATAATACCTAAGTAAACATATAAATGAACTAGATAAATACAGATGGTGACAACAGCTCGGCCAACATAGAAATTGTAATGGCTTAAAATTGCTTATGGCCTCATGGATGAACAGCAGGGAATGAAATCCAAGAATTTTTTCTAACCAGTGATGAATGTTCTGCCGTAGACCCAAGAGGGAGTTTAGAGGTCATCTGGTCTCTTGGTTCTCAGCCTTGTCTGCCCACTAGACTGTCTAGAGAGCTTTTTGAAAAACACCAGCCCAGGCTCCACTCCTGGAAGCTCTGATTTTATTGGTCTGAGGCGGGTCTCAAGTATTGATAATTTGTTAAAGCTGTCCAGATGATTCTGGTCGAGAAACCTCTGAGGTCCAACACCCTTATTTGACATGTGAGTCATCTGTCCCCAGTGCAGGGCAGCAGTGTTGGATGGTGGAACCTCCCCGCCGCCCCCCACCCCATGTAGGGTGGGAGAAGACATGGGTTCTCCTGCCAGGTCAGGATACCTCAATTGCTCACTTTCCCCATTTGTAAAATTAGGGAAAATTGGTAGCCATCAAGAGCTTTTCCAGCTCTCTCATTCTGTGAAAATGTTTGTCTTAAAACAGAAGGAAAGGTCTGGTTTCTCATCCAAGACTGGGAGGAAGAAAACAAATACACTCTAGTTTCCTTATTCCTTGTCTCAACCCCTAATTGCTAGAGGTGCCTTCATCAGCTTATCGGTTTCTTTGGGGAGTGAAAATTTAAGGTAGAAAGAGGTAATTACTTTTTGCCAATTATTTAAATAAATTTAAGAATAAGCAAGCTTTCATTAATATTTATGCCCTGACTTAGTTCTGGTAAATTAGTCATACCTTACTTATCAAATTCTAGCCCAAAGCCTTTTTTGATGGTTGAGTTAAAACCGAGGAGGTCGGGGTAGGGAGGTTGCTTAAAAATGGAAGCCCTCCAAATAGTCTTAACCATCACACACCACAGTAATTTTATTCCTTACCAAATATTCCAGGCCAGAAACCCAAAGACATTGAGTCTCTCCCAATATATTGTTTGCAGTTTTTTAACAAGCAGAAACAGTGTATTTCCTGTGTTGCCAGCTTAATAAAAGAAAACTACAAAACTAAGTTCTATCATGAAAAATATCATTCTACTTCCTCATCTGTATCTCTAAGAACTTGGATTTCGTTGAAACATTTATTCAGAAAGATACCAGTTCATTATAAACCAGCATGGTGTGATGTAAGCACCTTAACTTTATTTCCTTTTCGTGTGGAATCTCCCAGTGGGGTTTGATAATATTCTGCAGTTGCACAAATGACAAAGGAGTTTGAAAAGTAAATCTGATGGGAGCCGGTAAATGAAATTAGAGCTGTGTATTTTTCAACAGAGATTTTTTGAGGATGAGCACATTGCCTGTTTGGCGTGTATATATTTAAGAAATTGGACACATGTTGATATACATCCATATGTTCTCCTTAGACAGAAAATTATAGAAAGCCGTCCTCCTGTAACTTAAGCTACATCCATAATAGCAAGCACCTTCTGAAAATGATACCATTTGACAAAATAATTGGCAGAAATCTATTTCAAAAGCAATGTTTCTATCACAAGCATAATCATGTAGAACAGAAGTGTTTTGTTTCCCCCACTGCAGAGAAACAAAGTCATTTAATATGAGTCAAGACGTCCCAAAGTTTTGGCAGACTTTCTAAGCCCCCTGTTGCTGTTGCATTCAGAATCCCTTTTAAAGTGGCTTGGAAGTTTCTGTGTGATTTCAATGGCTGCTTAGGGGAAATATTGGCTAAACTCCTCATTTTGACTGTTAAGATGGCTTGAGTGTTTTCAGAATGTTTTCATTTGCTAGAAATATGTTTTGCGCTCAGGCTTCTCTTGTTGCAGAAGGTTGGTTACCAGCCATCTGATGACGCCTTAGGGTGTTTACAGAAGATGTGGGTGCCGTAGTTATATTTGAGCACAGCCCTCCTCCAATGAAGACTGTGGTAGTCAGCAGAAATGCGAAAACATGTACTTAAGGATTGATGCTTGTAAGAGATGTGCCGTAAAGAAAAATGGTTGTTCAGATGTACGACATGACTGACAGCTCTCCTTGTAGGCATGCTAGTAACAATAAAGTCTAGAAGTTCAACATCAAAGCGATCACAGCTTACTCCACCAGTGACTTACACATCAAAGAGAGAGCGCAAGACAAAGGAAGTGCACCGAGGTATGTTTTTCTGCCTCGTAGCCAGATGCTCTGGGGTAGCTCCCAGAGCTCCTTTCTTGAATGCAAAGTGATTTTTTTTTTGCAGATCAGCGTCTTCATTTCATAAATGACCAGGAATATAAAAGGAGGGCAAATGAGCTCTGTAATTGCTCCCCATCGCTCTAAGTTTGGTTAGGAGAGACTCATTGCAGGAAAGATTGGTCTCTGGTTTCCTTAAGAAGCGAATTGTGTACCGGCATGGGCAGCTCTCACTTCACCTAATAGGGTCCAGGGAATTATTCACAAAATAAGAGAGTACGAATTGGATACATTTCAAGTTGGTTGTTTTGAATTATGCTTGACATAAAACTGGACCTAAGTTTCTGGAGTTGTCCCCACCGGCACCCCCCACCCTTGCTTTTAAATTTTTTAACATTCGCCTTGTGGGTGGATTTTTTGCTGAATCAGGTGTACGTTACCTAACAGGTGTGTGTGATAATGAAATTTAGACCTGTTAAACCGGCTCTTAATTAATCGCCAGATCGCTGCCTCAGTTCTATCAAGCAAATGGTGTGTACTCCAGAATGCTAGAGGTAGAACGGGAAGAAGAGTCTGGATTTGACTCCCCCCCCCCCACTTCTTGTTATTAAATTGAAAATAAAATTAACCATGCAAGCATTATGGGTGGTTTGAAATAATGTGCTTTTTTTTTTTTTTGGCTTGCCTTTGACATTTGAAGTTCTTTTATAGTTCATCTTCAGTAATTTACTCATTTTTAAATGCTATCGAAAAATAGTAGTGCTCTGTGTGGTCATTAATAAATACAAAGCAGCTTTCTCAAGGCTCTAGGGAGACCTAATAAACAACTGTGTTACTAATTGATGCTATACTGAGCTGACAAAAGTAGTGCATTGGTAAACAGAAGTTAGAAAGCAAGAAGTTAAAGAACTATAGGGGATTATGTAGACATCAAGGGTTGGAAATTATAATAAGGCCTCTTTAGGGGAGCATTAATTTGCATGTGGCTGAATTAGGACACCCAATTATTTCTGAGGACACTATGAAGAGCTCATCCAAAATACCCCCAAGTGAAAGGTGTGGGAGGGTTGGGAGTTAGATGGGATAGAGGGGGGACTGAGCATGTCATATTTCCTATAACTCACAATAGTTTTCCCCATAGGTTGTTAGAGTAGCTTTCTTTGTTAGGGAGGAAAATGCTGATGAACTCAAGAGTACTGCAATTTCTTTGTTCTGTACACACTATTTATGTTGGATTGCCACAATGGAATTTTTTTTGAGCAGGGAGGGCAGGAATGTGGAGACAGAAATAAACCTTTTAAATCTTCTTTCTGTGAACCCCACAAGGACATAAGCATTGAGCAGATTAGAGAGTGGATTTATACTGGTACTATCCACCACAGCAGTGGTCCTCAACGTGTGATCCAGGCACCCCTGGGGGTCCCCAAGGCCCTTTCAGGGGTTCCAAGAGATTAAAACTCTTTGCATAATAACACTAAGACGTTATTTGCCCTTTTGACTGTACTGGTCATTTGCATTGATAGTGCCCAAGCACTGGCGGGTAAAACTCCTAATACCTTTGCAGGAATCAAGGCAATAGTCATTTTTGCTCTTACTGTGGACTTGCTGGTAACAAAACATTACCAAGTTCATTTGAGACTGTCCTGATGAAGCAGTAAAAATTATTAAGCTTATTAAATTTTGACCCTTGAGTACAAGTCTTTTTGACAAAATGGGAAGTACACATAAAGTACTAGAGCACTTCTGCTCCGTACAGAAGAAGGATGTTGATCTCCAGGGAAAAGTACTTGTGCCATTGTTTGAGTTAAGAGCTGAACTCACTGCGTTTTGAATGGAATGCCATTTTCTTACTAGAACCACTGACAGCAGTTCTTCAGACTTAGGTGTATGTCCTACATTTTCTCAAAAATGAACCAAGTAAGCTCATCATTTCAAGAAAAATAGTTGACAGTATTTATTACCAATAGATTCAAGCTTTCAGGCAAATATTAGAATTTTGTAACACTTGTACCCAACACCATGAACTTGACAGCATCCTAATACATAAAAAATTTTCTGATGATGTAGGTG
The DNA here is from genome assembly GCF_964341445.2 of Mesoplodon mirus. Classification (NCBI taxonomy): domain Eukaryota; kingdom Metazoa; phylum Chordata; class Mammalia; order Artiodactyla; family Ziphiidae; genus Mesoplodon; species Mesoplodon mirus. The sequence continues at coordinate 51,188,880 of NC_138979.1, read as the reverse complement.
GTGATATCAATAAATGTGATTACTTGATATAATCCCATTTGGTAATGAAATTTGGTAATGCAACATGTCAACATCTGGAAGAGCTACGTAACTCATTGAACTAATAGCTTCCAAGTGACCAAATGCATGCCATTATAAAAATGTGGATGGGTGTAAAAGATTCATTCAAAGTACAAAATATACCAATGTATTTGAATTTAACAATACAGAAAATTACTGGTATGGTTTCAGGTTCCATATTCCAGCTAACCTTTAGGAAACTACCACTTGTTGAGTTTTGGTGTAGTGTCAAAGAAGAAAATCCAGAATTATTTGAAAAGCCCAGTAAAATGCTCCTCTCTTTTCTAGCTGCATATCTGTGTGAGGCCAGAATTTCTTCACATACTTCAACCATAAGAATACAACAGATTGAATGCAGAAGCAGATATGAGAATCTACCTGTCTTCTCTTAAGCCAGAGATTAAAGATGCAAAAATAATGGCATTTTTTACTAACTTTTTTGTTTTGTAAATATATATTTAAATACTTTATGTCACTATGTAATGAGTTTATTCCTGTTATTTTCAAATTAATTATAGATAAATATTGTTAAATGTTCTGTTTTAATTCCTTGTACAGTAATTACTGATATCTAGCCCACATAAACAAAAGCTCTCTTAAGAGCATGAAATGATCCAGACACCAAAAGTTTGAGAACTGCTCTTTACAGTTTACTCTAGGAGACACAGAAGATTTTGTGATAAAGCACAAGGTAACAATAGAAGGGGCTTTAAATTTATACAGATTTAGCAGATAAACCCCCAATTATATATATATATATATATATATATTTTTTTTTTTTTTTTTTTTTTTTTTTTTTTGCGGTACGTGGGCCTCTCACTGCTGTGGCCTCTCCCGTTGTGGAGCACAGGCTCCGGACGCGCAGGCCCAACGGCCATGGCTCACGGGCCCAGCCACTCCGCGGCATGTGGGATCTTCCCGGACCGGGGCACGAACCCGTGTCCCCTGCATCGGCAGGCGGACTCTCAACCACTGCACCACCAGGGAAGCCCCCCAATTATATATTAAACAAAGCACTTTCAAACATGAATTCGAGAACAAATTTTCTAATCCCCGTTTTCTTTATAATGTATTTCCTCTTTATTGGCCGTGTAAGACCATTGCTGATGGTTACCTTTTTGTTGTTTCCTTTTTTAATAAAAGAGAGGTTTGGCATAAAATTGGGTTTTATGGAGGCTTTATGATTTATCTTTAATCATCTGCACCCTACATTAGCAAACGTAGTAGTAAATGACTGCCATTTGTCTTTTCAGTTTGGACTTGTATCGAGAAAAAAATATTTTGTACAATTAGTTCAACTTCAGGAGGGGTCCCAACTCCTGGTAGATGTGAGATTTTGGTCACTAATATGGGCGCTTTAGGGAATCTTATTGCTGTGTGTAGTGATGGAAACGTCTCAAGGTCCTGCTACCACTCAAGTGATGGGTACCTTCCCCTGAGCTTCATCAGTCACACTTCCCTCAGACCTTCTCCAAGAGAGAAGAGTTTGCCCAGATATCCATTGGCCCCTGGAGTGTGACAAGAAGGCTGAGCCTTCGACTGACTTCCCACACACTTGGCAGAATCAGTTCTGTTAAAGTAATGAAATGTATGAAAGTCCATCCTTCCCCGAAATTTCTTGTGAAAAATAATGGGCAGTTAGAAAGCAATGCTCAAATACTTGTTCTTAATTTTATAATTGCTTTGTTGGCATCTAACATATAGACAATGGCATTGCCCTTTGTAGCTGGGCCATCGGCCTCTTTGTTGTTACCAAATAAGAGGCACGCAGGTCTTGGTTCCATGTGGTCACCTACCAACAGACCATCAGTTGACTGGGAGCAAATGTATTTTGGCACATTGTGCATTGCCAGGGTCTTGCTCCTGACTCCTCTTGCTAAGGGAAGAGTTGGTGCCCCTAGAGCCAGATCAGTGTCAGAGTACTGGGTTACCAGGCTCCCGACATGGTTTTATTAGCCAATTAAAGGTTAGGCTGGGGGCTTCCCTGGTGGCGCAGTGGTTGAGAGTCCTCCTGCCGATGCAGGGGACACAGGTTCGTGCCCCGGTCCGGGAAGATCCCACATGCCGCGGAGTGGCTGGGCCCGTGAGCCATGGCCGCTGAGCCTGCGCGTCCGGAGCCTGTGCTCCGCAACGGGAGAGGCCACAACAGTGAGAGGCCCGCGTACCGCAAAAAAAAAAAAAAAAAAAAAAAAGGTTAGGCTGAAACACACTCACTGTGTAAACAGTGGTTGTGCAATGGCCCAGAGTGAGGCTGGCCAAGAGAAAGAGCACCTCATTTCCTCTTGGACCTGCCCAAAAGCAGGAGGGCTAAGGAGAGTGAGAGAGTGAGATGGTCTCGCGTCAGAACAACACGCAATGATGACGTGAGGGAAGGACGGGAGTGGAGAGGAAGGGAAGGAAGATAGCGTCCTCTCTCCTTAGAAAGGCTGTGGGGAAGGCGAAGCCCTCACCTTTGTCAAAAGGGTTAGAGAGTGAACTGCATGCCTACTTACCGTTACAAAGAAAACTTCCTCCGAATTTCCGAGATAATTCTCTTTGAAGGAAAATGGCTCTTTTTAGGCATTGTATTTTATTAAATTTCTAATATTTTCCTGCTAACTGAACTTAAAATAATAAGTTTTATACCTTCAGTTTTGCATTAGTCAGTGGTTTTGACCCAGGCATAGAAAGACTAAAACCCAAAAGGCATTTTTTTGCTTGATTGCAAAGTGTTTACTGTGAAAATTCATCAAGCTTACATTTGTGAGTTGGGCCTATTCTGTGTATGTTGCAGTTCGACAAAAAGCTTACTAAAGGGTGGGGGCATTCTAGTACGCTTTGTGTAAATAAGACACTCACAGTACTGAAAATATTCTCTGGACTCCAGGCTTGGAATTTTTCACTGTCATTTAACACACATTGCGTTTATCTCAATTTCTTCATACCACTGCTTCACAAACAGAAGACTGAATCTGTGACCTGATGAAAGGGAAACTAAAGGCATTTGTATACTTCAAATATGTGTACAAAGCCATAAACTATCACAATAGCCAACTTTACATTTTTCTTTTCTTTTCTTTTTTTTAATGTTGGCTTTTGAATGATCCAGGAGGAAGGTAGGAGGAGAAAGTGAATCAGAAGACACGGTGATATTATTATGGGTACCGGAAGTTCTTCTAAGACTTAATGCTTTCTGTGTACCTTTTAGCCCTTTGCTAAGGGTTTCTGGTTCTAGGTAAGGATGGCTCAAGCACACTGGCAGTGTTTTCAAAGTCCATCATCTCCTATCTCATAACTCCCAGTGGTCTCCTGGCTTAGCAACCCAGGGCTGAGTTGCACCACCCCCCGTCCCCCGCCTGGCTACATAGAGATCAGTGGTGCCTCTTTTCCAGACCGCCCCCTCTTCCCTCTCCCCAAATTCAGTGTTTCCGTCTTGTGTCCCATTCTCTCCCAGCTCTTCCAGGTGACATAGGGGAAATGAATAAGGAAGGAATGTAAGAAATTTGGCACAAGTATAAGAGCATGGATGGATCTGAAAATTTTTCCAAATAGGTTTAAATCCCATAAATATTGCATGCCAGCTGAAGGATCTTAGGCAAATCATATAACCTCTCTACACCTCAGTTTTATCAACTGTAAAATTAAAAAATAATAATAACGGGCTTCCCTGGTGGCGCAGTGGTTGAGAGTCCGTCCGCCTGCCAATGCAGGGGACACGGGTTCGTGCCCCGGTCCGGGAAGATCCCACATGCCGCGGAGTGGCTGGGCCCGTGAGCCATGGCCGCTGAGCCTGTGCGTCCGGAGCCTGTGCTCCGCAACGGGAGAGGCCACAGCAGTGAGAGGCCCGCGTACTGCAAAAAAATAAAAATAATAATAATAACATGGACCTCATATGGGTTTTGGAAAGTAGGAAGTAACACATCCAAGGTGCTTTCTACAGTGTCTCACCAGTAAGAGGTGCTTAGCCCATAGTAGGCAGTGGACAAGCATTATGGTGAATACGGTTCTCATCATGTTCACGTGGGGAATGGGACACACGCCATGTATACAGATTTGAAGTCGGGGTAATGACTTCATCCAATCTTACCTCAGCTGATGCACACTGGCATTTTAACCGGGGCCTTTGCTGGTGCCCAAAGACGTGAGTTATGTGATTTGGTCACAAAGGGGCTGATGGAACGGGCACTTGGATGATATTTCTCATCATACAATCTAAAAGGCTTCTAATTCTGCACGATCCAAGCCCTACCACTGTGAACAGTAATACAAGTCCTAGGCCTGTCATTTTTAAAGTGCTTCCCCTGTGTGCCAAGCACTGTGAAGTGGATTCCCACATTTCATACTCCTGTGAGCCTTTTACCGCCACCCCTTGGAGGCAGGGACCTGCCCAACGGCCATAGAGCTAGCACGGAACTGCCCTTGGAGGCCAAGCCTGTCTGACCCCCAAGCCCATGTTTCGAACCTCCTTGCTGCTCTGACCCAACAGCGCAGCACCATGGGAGTCTCACAAAAGATACATTGTTCCAGACTCTGAGCTTGGGTGCAAACTGGGGTGGCAGGCTCCCTCGGAGCACTTTCGTGGAGTGAGAGGTAGGCAAAATATGCACAGATATTTATTGAGCATCTGCTGTGTGGCAGGAACTGTACAAAGTGCTAGAAGCAGAGAGAAGGGAAGATGTAGCTCCTGCGTTCAAGGAGCTCACAGGCCAGTGGGGACCCGAGGCGGAAATAAAACCATGACACAGGGTCAGTGCCAGATTGGAGAAATGGAGGGTTTGTTGGGAGCACAGAGGAGGAGCCCAAATCAGACTGAGGGCTTAGGAACAGCTTTCTGAGGGAGGCAAAAGCTTAGCTGAGCTTTGAAGCGAAGGAAGGTCTTCCCAACAAAGAGTAGAGCTTGGGAAAATTCTCAAAGGCTAGACAGGGAAGGAGGCGAGTTTGGGGCTGGCAAGTACTTGAGTGTGGCCTGTAGGGACTGCAGGAGATGACGCAGCTAGAGGAGGCCGGTGGAGTTCAGACCATGAAAGGCCCAGCTGTCGCTCTAAGGGAGTTGTTCTTTAGAGAGGTGACGGTAAGCCCCTGGGGGAGGTCGCCAAACATTTTCAAGGCACATGGAATTCATTAGGAACAATCAGATGTTCTCAGTATCGTGCTTTCCCTTAATCATTTCAGCGAAGGGAAAAAAAAAAAACAACGCTTTTTGGATGTTGCAAAAGACCCTTCTATGGTATGATTTGGGTTTCTGTGCAGACACTTTGCCTCTCGTATGCTGTTGAGAGATATATGAAAGGCATCAGCCACGAGACTCTTTCAATGGATTTTTGCACTTTGCTTGTTAGAAATTGATTCCGGGACTTCATTTTGATGTCGCGAAGATGAATGGGGCAGTAGTGTTTTGGCTTGTGCTGCCAGGAGGAGGGAAAACAAGGTTCTGTGGTGCCGCAGTTCAATCACGCTGCTTACAGAAGTAGGGCCATGAAAGGATGGAGGGGTGTGTCTTTGATACTGGAAGCCCTGTAGCCCTGTTGGAGCTACAAGCGAATGCTTAAATTAAAGGTTGGAGCCCGCTTTCAAGTACTGACTAGCAAGCAAAAAGCTCAGCCCACACTCATGCACCTACTCAAGCTTGTTAAAATAAAAATCCACTCTCGGCTAGGCTCGTGTCACAGCCAGCGTAATTATGACATGGAAGACTACTGTTTAAATTTGAGAGGCTGGAGCACACGTTTATTTAAAGCTACATTTGGTAATTGAATACGTGTTAGTCAGGACATAGGCCCAAACTGCGAAGAAGTAAATATCATTGCCAGCTGCCTCTCAGGTTGTTTCTCCTTCATGCATTCAAGATCAACACTTGGCACTGGGCAGATTCATCCAGAAGAGAGGTGGTTTGACTCCCTTACCTTAGGACGGGTTACTTACCTCTCTCAGCTCTCATCCACCAACGGGGATAATCCATGGCATCACCTCAGTGGATTGTTTTGAAGACTAAATGAGATAATACATTTAAGGTGTTTGGCAACCATCACTGAGTGCTTCATGATGTAGTTTTGTTTGTTTGTTTTTTAAGGTTGTGACTCTGTGTACTGACATATAGTTGATTTACAATGTTGTGTTAATTTCTGTTGTACAGCAAAGTGATTTAGTCATACACACACACACACACACACACACACACTCATTCTTTTTTTTATATTCTTTTCCATTATGGTTTAATCTCAGGATATTGAATATAGTTCCCTGTGCTGTACAGTAGGACCTTGTTGTTTATCCATAATGTAGTTTTATTATCAGTATTATTTATAGTTTTTTTTTTTAAACAGTGGGCAGGAGTATGACTTAAATGCCCCTCTTTTTGTCTGGCTACCAAAGATATAGGCAGAACAATGCAGCTATCTGTAATAGCCATGGCCTTATTAGGCCCTTTGAGTTAGAGTCCCTGCATTTCTGGTGGTTAGATAATATGCTCAAATTATCCAAGTGTTTGGGAAAGCCGTGGTATCATGCTCATTTTGAGAGCATGAGGTATCATGCTCATTTTGTGATTGGTTTCTCATGGGTTCTTCCCCTTGCCATATATATTTCAAAGTCATTCTCCCTCCTTGCCCTATAGGGACCATGTGAAATGCAGGGTAGCATGTTCTCCAACCAGTGAATCCCCTTTATACCCACTTTATACTGAGCTGCTTTCTACATTTAAGGTATTCAACCTTGCTATGTCATTTTAAGATCCCAAAATTCAGATTACAGATACTGAGGAACAGAGGAGGGTGTGCCTAGTATCTTTTCTGCAGAATCTATGGAATCTCATGCATGGAACTTAGAGGTCAGGCCTCCGTCTCCCCATCTCAGAGTGCTGGGATTTATGACCTCTGCAGCATGCTCTGGTATCTTTAAGTTAGGGCATTATTCTATTTATATAATTCACACTCTGCACTTTTGTGTGGATTACTACATGTTTTTAAATTAATTTATTATTTAATTTATTTTTTGTCTGTGTTGGGTCTTCATTGCTGCGGGCCGGCTTTCCCTGGTTGCAGTGAGCGGGGGCCACTCCTCCTTGCAGTGAGCGGGCTTCCCACCTCAGTGGCCCCTCCCACTGTGGAGCACGGGCTCTAGGCACTCGGGCTTCAGTAGTTGTGGCACGCAGGCTCAGTAGTTGTGGCTCGCGGGCTCTAGAGCTCAGGCTCAGTAGTTGTGGCGCACGGGATTAGTTGCTCCGCAGCATGTGGGATCTTCCCGGACCAGGGCTCGAACCCATGTCCCCTGCACTGGCAGGAGGACTCCCAACCACTGTGCCACCAGGAAAGTCCCGATTATTACATTTTACTGAGAAAAGTAGTGAGGTCAGTTTATGAGTTGGCACAGTGTTCTGATCAGTGAATTTTGATAACTCCCCAGCTGGGAGCAGGATTTTTTTTTTTTTTTTTTTTTTTTTTTTTGCGGTACGCGGGCCTCTCACTGTCGTGGCCTCTCCCGTTGTGGAGCACAGGCTCCGGATGCGCAGACTCAGCGGCCATGGTTCACAGGCCCAGCCGCTCCGCGGCATGTGGGATCTTCCCGGACCAGGGCACAAACCCACGTCCCCTGCATCGGCAGGCCTACTCTCAACCACTGCGCCACCAGGGAAGCCCAGGGAGCAGGATTTTGATTGTGGAAGATGACATAGCTAAAAACAACAGTCCCTTAGCTAGTCAAGCATTTTATAGGATATTTGACCTATAGCAACTTCAGAAGTCATCTAATCCAATCTGTGTGCTTTACACAGCAGGTACCTGGGAGATGAAATGCCCTGCCCGGTCTAAGCTAGTGGCAGGGTAAGGACTAGAATCAGAGTCTCCTTACTCCTCTTCTGGAATTGTTTTCACTGATCATGTTTCATCTGAGAGCTGCAAAGAGTTTACAGTGGCATATTCTTATATCAGAGAGGGCTGTAAGTGATGTGTTAGGTCTGTTTAACTCTAGTAACAAGGCCATTCATTTTTATCAAAACGTCTGATTGCATCATTATTTGTATTTTCATAGAAAATGGACAAAAATTAATTCCAGCTAAGCGTAACAGTGTAGAGAAGACCTGGGCTTTAATGTAGTCTTTAAAACATGGAAAAACACAGGAAACCACTTCAAATATACCATCACGATGGGTTCAGACTGTGTCAGAGAAGCCAGCAGAACGGTGTTCCTTCCTGCTGAGTATTGTGAAAATCTATCCTCGTTGTTTGCTGTGGTCTCCCTGCGAGGGACACGTCGAAATTCCTCTCCAAGGAAAAAAAAAAAAAAATAGCAGGAACAGTAAGTAACAACCCTCAGATAATACAGATGGGTAAACATTTCCAGCATTGATTATGTAAAGTACTGTTGACAAGCCACGAGCAGGCAAAATGAGAAGAGAATGGAAAAGAGGACTTTTATCTGCCATTCAACTCTGGGCTTATGAGGCAGGAAAGAGAGCAAAAGACGTGATTAACATGGTAATGTACGTCGTTGCCTGTGTAGGATCACAAGAGGGTCCTGTGAGTTATCTGGTCTGGGCCACTCCTGTTACTCCAGAGGAAACACAAACTCAGAAAGGTTAAGTGGCTGGCCCAGTGTCACACACTTCACAGCAAAGCCAGTTTTGGAACCCTGGTCTCCTGCTTGTCAGTCCAGTGTTCCAACTGCTGTAGCATGACCCCCTAACTGAATCTATGACAGGAGCGGCATCAGGGGTACAAGATGAGGCTCATAGAAATCTCTCTAAATAGAGAGATGTTTTAAAGTCATCCCCAAAGGGCAAAAACTTGTTAATTCAATATTGTATAAAATCGTAAGCTGTCATCAGATACAGAAAAGAAGGGACTTTTCATGTATATTTAGTTATGCAACAAATACTTACTGAGTGCCTGTGCTGTATTTGTGTGACCTGTGGTCCATGCTCAATTATCCTCTGTCTTTTCTTGGAGCCTGATACACAGGGGGATCACTGGATCTGTCCGCTTCACCTCCCTTCTGTCTAAGGATGTCACGCTCACATCGTTCTCTACTTTTTCCTATCCTTTTAATCTAGTCTTTAAATGTCAGTCTCTGTTCTCGTGTCCTTTTCTAGCCAGTGTGGGTTTCTCCTGTTTCTCTTACTCTCCATTCGCTGACGTATTTGCATCACTTTAGCTGCAGTTAATATCTGCTAAATCAAACCATATTGGATTGAATAGCTTCCATTGATTTGTGAACAAAAGGATGCTTCAGCTGCCCAGCCCTGCTCTCTGTCCCGTCTTTGTTACCAGTAGGGTTAACTTACTCAAAACCCTCCTTGTCCTTGTCCCTCTGTTACCCCTGTATTGTTCATCCTCCCCCGTTCAAGCCGGCTCATCCTTTTGGACTGCCGTTGCTATCAACACTATCTCTGTTTACGGAGGTGCCTGCTATTTCATTTACTCACTATTTACTGAACGAGAAGACCAGTTGTCATTTTTCTTTGCTGTGGTCCTGTTTTTACTTTTACCCATCACCCCTCCCCCAAATTATCGTGAGGACCACAGTCCTTATTGTCATGAGCTAAGCCATATTGAGCATCTGCTCCCTATTTGCTAAACATGTGAAGACTTGAATTTTGTAAAAAATGGAGCCTTTGGTTTCTTTTGAGAAGGGGTGCACAACGAACAAGCCACTTTCACTGATTAATTTAATTCAACCAATTTTCTCTAAATAATACCTCTCCCCAGAGGGAAATGATTAGATTCTATATGCCAAAAGAAGGAAATGTGAAAAGCACTAACCACAAAAATATGATTTTGTAAGTCGTATCGTCAGCCTATCTATTTTACACTCCAGGAAATGCCATAATCTTGATCTTTCTTTCTTTCTTCAAAACCAATCCAACCTGAAATCCATATGAAAAATATCAAAACTCTTCCATCAACTTTTACCTACTTCTTGCCTTTGTCACTCAACAGTTGCCCACTCTTCACCTGCAGAAGAAGCTCATCTTTTTTACTTATACTAGGAAAGCATACAAAATCACACTGACAGGTTGCTGATAGAGCAATAATGCGTAGATTCAAGAGAAACTTATATTCCCGGAAAAATGAAGGAAGCTCTCAGATGAGTGAGCTCTGTGTTGGAGGCCTTAGAGTTGGAGGACCGGGAGGCCCTGGAGGTGGTCTGATGTGTTCTGAGGTCTGTACCTGGCCTCTCCCAGGTGTTAGCGCAGCAAGCCCTGCTCTCCCCAGTGACACCCAGAGCGGACCTCGCCACTGCCTTGTTGGGGTGCAGAGGCTTTATCTGTCCTCAGAGACATTCTGACGGCACACTTGGCCCCAGCGTATGTGAATGGGGAGGTTTGGGTCTTGAGTAAATCATGTAAGTTCCTGTCTTCTTTCCCTCAAATACATCAGTAATTAAGAGCATAGAAAGAGGGGCTCTTTGGTACAAATGAACTTATTTACAAAACAGAAATAGAGTCACAGGTGTAGAAAACAATCTTATGGTTACCAGGGGGAAAAGGGGGGGAAGGATACATTGGGAGACTGGGATTGACATATACACACTACTATATATAAAATAGACAACTAATAAGGGCCTACTGTATAGCACAGGGAACTCTGCTCAGTACTCTGTAATGACCTTATTGTCCTGGAAACCCTCCTCCCCGTAGAGCATCAGTTCTCAACAGGGAGTGAGTCTAACTCCTAGGGGACATTTGTCAATGTCTGGAGACCCGATTGATTATGACAACTGGAGAAAGCTACTAGCATCCAGTGGGTGGGGGCCAGGGACGCTGCTAAACATCCTACAACGTCCAGGCAAGCTTCCCAAGATACAGAATTATCCAGCCTTAAATGTCAATAGTGCTGAGCTTGAGAAACCCTGCTGTGGAGCGTGTTCTTTACCCCATGTCCACCGTGGGCCCCTCACACATGACATCTGCCTTTTCAACCCACATACATTTTATTTAAAAGTACTTATCTTCACTTTTAAATAAAGGTATAAATGGAAAACCTCATTGGCAGGAGGGGCCCAAAAAAAGGGTAAAGGGATGTACTGGCCAAAGGAGCCAGAGATCATCAGTATAAATTAACTCATTGAAGTTAATTTATGCTGCTTGCAGTGGTAGAAGGACACGTGCTGTTGAAAGAGGACATCTCTTTAAAAGAGAAGGCACAAACCCAAATATTTAGTGCCCCTGGGCAGGTGGTATGAGTGTGGCAGAAAGAAGAGGCACCTGGGCCACTGGACAGCACATGTACCATCTGGGGCAAGCCACCTCCCTTGGCTGTGACCAACTGTCCCCATTTAGAATAACGGGTCTACCATTGCCAGGCCAATTGATTTTTTTCAAGAAAATCTGGAGATCTGAGCTTTTATTGAAATTCCCTGGTTATTAACTGTTAGAAACAAATTTTAAAACTCATAAGCTCTGTGCCGTTGAACATGGGTCAAAATCTCTTCTAATACATGGATCTGAATAGGCTGCCCACCCCCTCCGTTCGAAATCTCTCAGTAACTTAGAAAATAAGTCCAAATTCCTTTGCAAAGTATTCGAGACCCTTTAAGATTAGGTCTCACCGAGCTGGCTACCCACTTTCCATCCGTTAGCTCCTCTCCAACCTCCTTTGCACACACCACGCATGCGTATGCGGGGACCTCAGCCTGGCTTTTTCTCTCACTGCCATCGCAACTTTCTCTGCCTATTGAACTGTGATATTCATTCTTCATGGCCCAGATCAAATGACAAAGGATCTTCCTGAATTCCCTCAAAAAAATCTGGTTTGGTGTTTTATGTTATCATGATCTTTACAACTTACCCTGTATTCATCTAGTCATCTCCCCACCTCAAGGAAAATATAAGACTTGGAGGCTGGGAACCCACTTTATTTACTGTTCTCTCCCGCATGTAAACTTAGGTTTCAGTATATTTCAGTCACCTTCTCCTTAACCATCCACCAGTATGCACTGTGATTAATATGGCAGTTTCTGTATGTAACACGAAACTCTCTCTCTTTCATTTCTATGGCCAAATTCTCCCCCCAAATTACAGTAACATTGAAATAAAGTTATTAACGGCAATAAGGGAATTGTGAAATTTTTTGCATCATCTAGGACCTTTTATCAAGAGAAAAAAAGTAAAACTTCAGAGATGAGTAATACTTATTAGACACTTGGAATAACATTAAAATAACTACTTATACATAGTTAAATATTTGCATCTATACTTAGATATATAAATTACTATTCTTTGAACTTGAAGTGGATTTTGAACTGTACTCACCACAATTGTAATAATCATACAGTTTATTTGTTGAGCTATATAGACATTAACCAATTAATTCTTGATCAAATTGCCTAATAAGGAGACTTTCCTTGGGTACCCACTTTTCAGAGTATACATAGGAGTGTGTGTCAATTATAGGCCTCTGTTATTAACCTTGCATTATATTACCCAAGTGCTTACTTAATAATTTACCAACATCGAGGGGTAGGTGGGCAAGAAGCTTGTATCCGACTTAACTTCTGTTTCAAGCCAGGAGGCAAGTGACATCTATAAATCCATCAAGTACTTGGCCTGAGTTCAAGGACAATTTATTTTCTTTAAGTGTTTGAGTGGGTGTTCAAGGGGATGTGTTGACTTTCGCAATTCAGGGCACATCATAATTAGCTAAGTTTTGTTGGAAAAAACAAGGATGATAGATGTATGTGTCTGAGCCAAATTGAGTTTTATTATGATCCAGGTTCTGTGTAGAGGATATAGCTAATAATGAAGTTATCCCCGTGTGGTTATGCTTTCAGATGTTGCTGTCACCTGCTGCCTATGTCACTTAAAAAACTACCTTCCTTATTAATTTTAACGGATCCATTTTGAGAAAATCCATTATGAAGGAGACAGAGTTGTTTGTTCAGTAACATAGGTTCAGGCTCAAGGCTAAACATAAACGTGGTACAAATGGGAAGATACTGGACAAATGCAATTTATCTCATTATTCAGCAGCGAGGTATTCCAAATGCCTAATGAATGCATAAAAACAGATTGCGTATAACATGCGCACTGTGAGTCTCATTTGCAGAATTATTTTTGCCACCTCTATCACCGTCTGAAACCAATCCTGTCTGAATAGCAACAGTTCTTGAGCTTCTCAAGATTACAAGAAGCAGCTCCTTTAAAGAGAAAAAAGAAAACTCCGTGTCTTATCTGTGGAATTTACCTTTATGGAAGAATTCTTGGGAATCCATCAGTTTTATCTAAGTCCGATTGTGTTGTCCTCTGTTAAACTTCTATTGTCCCTTGAAATCGGCCCACATGAAAAGAAGACAGTGTTCTTCTTCAAAGCTCTGGTGGACGAATGCAGAGACTGGGGTTTCTGGAACACTCAGTCTCTTTGCTGAGATATTGTTAGAACACAATAGATAATATTCACCGAGCTCACGGCGAGGACACTGCTTGCCCATAGCAGTTTGTAAGCATTGAATTTAAAAGCCCCAAAGAGTGAAGCAAAAATGTGTAATGATGCTATTATTGCCCTGGTTACAGGGTTCTAACTTGGGTGTTATTCGGGTACTGAGTGATTTAAATATCACTATATGCTCTCCTGTAATTTTCAGAGAATAAACATTATTTTATTTTTTTAATTAGTTTATTTATTTACTTATTTATCTGGCTGTGTTAGGTCTTCGTTGCTGCGCATGGGCTTTCTCTAGTTGCAGCAAGCAGGGCCTACTCTTTGTTGCAGTGCACGAGCTTCTCATTGCGGCGGCTTCTCTTGCTGCGGAGCACGGGCTCTAGGCGCGTGGGCTTCAGTAGTTGTGGCACGTGGGCTCTAGAGCACAGGCTCAGTAGTTGTAGCGCATGGGCTTAGTTACTCCGGGGCATGCGGGATCTTCCTGGACCAGAGTTCAAACCTGTGTCCCATGCATTGGCAGGCGGATTCTTAACCACTGCGCCACCAGGGAAGTCCCAGCATTATTTTACTTTGAGAAAATAGTGTGTACTCTAGAATTCTCTCTGATTCCCATTCCCCCAAATATGTTTGAACAATACATCTGTTGAAAGTTCAACAAGTCGAAGATGACTTGCTCTCGTGGGCCCCCATCTTCCATGGTTAGAGGATTGTTCTAATGAGACCGAAAGATCAGATTTATGAGAGCCTAGGAGACTTCAAACACAGGAAAACGATTTTTTGCAGCCCTCCATTGTACTCTTAACCCTAGCCAGCTCTCTCCTAAGTGGAAGTAAAAGTAACCAGATGAGAGAGTGTGGATAATTCTCTGCAAGTTATCATCCCTGCATGTTAAAAACCAGCTCCTAGTTGGAGGGCCAGATGTGTTGCCACGTTAGGATAAAGTCAGCAACAGTAACAACACAAGCTGTCATTTACTGAGTCTTTTCTGTCTGCCAGGCCCTGGGCTCAGCAGTCAACATGCATGGTCACACTTCACTTCTAACAGCTCCCTAAGTAGGAACCATGGTTACTCTCCTCTTACAGATGAGGGAAGCTGAGGATGGGAGAGGTCAAAGTGACTTGCACGAAGCCACATGGTGCTGTCAGCTGGGATTTGCGTTTAGGTGTCTAACCCCAGGGCCTCTCAACTGTGTCTCCACAGCCATGCTGTGTACCGATTGTAAGTGTGCACATTTCTCAGATGTCAGAGTCATTGTCTGGACATATAGTTCACAGGCTAAAGGAATGAAGTGTGTGGTGACAAGCAGGCTTAAGTTAGAAGACCTGTGGAAGGCTGTACCTGAGAGGACAAAGTGAAGGCTGGATATACTTCAAGCCCACGGAATACTGTGAGAGCATTTTACTCAATCCTGAGGGCCGTGATCGCTGTTCAATAAATATATAGGCCATTTTTATCAATGTGTGTACTCGCCATATTGGAAGCAATTTCCCGATGACAACTCAAGAGTGAACCACAGTGAATTAAAACCTATGTCCTCTGATAAACAATGTCTGATGTCGCCACACAGGAAAAGCCACGGTTTGAACCTCTGGGAAGCCAGTTTCCTACATTTACTGAGAGTCCTGTATCCCCCAAGCACTGTACTATCTCATTTCGTTTTTAGGACACCATGAGATGAGGTGATTGGTAAGATCCCCTGTAAATAAAATTTTTAAAAATTAGAAAAAAATGAAGCCTCTTAATTTGTTAAATTTTCTTTTTGCTTTTCCACTGTTTGTACAATTTTCCCTAGGCTATGGGATATGGTAAAGAAGAAAAATATCTATGAAAATATCAACTTAAAAAACTCTTCTTATGA
The DNA here is from genome assembly GCF_964341445.2 of Mesoplodon mirus. Classification (NCBI taxonomy): domain Eukaryota; kingdom Metazoa; phylum Chordata; class Mammalia; order Artiodactyla; family Ziphiidae; genus Mesoplodon; species Mesoplodon mirus. The sequence goes on along the minus strand of NC_138979.1, from coordinate 51,173,609 downwards.
TGTGCTATTTATATTTACAAAGAATTTTTGTAAAGAAAAATCTTGAATATTGGTATAATTTGCATCTGCATCATTCTTTGAAAAACATGAATTAAGGTGTTTTTTTTAAAAAAAAAAGATCCCCCATACTACAAGTGAAGAAACCGAAGCTGAAGGAAATTTTCCTAAGATCTATTTATGTAAGTGGCAGAAGAGAAATCCTAAGTGTTCTTTAGCACTACAGTAGATGAAAATATACACAGGGGCTAAAATCTCATGAAGCTTCCCTAATCAAACTCACAAGGTAGACTTCATTTTGAAGTGAAGTGAGACACCTTCTAAATCAAAGCCTGTTTAATATCTTCTATCCATTAGAATAAATGTACACTTCAGCCAAAGTACGAGAAGTGGAATCCCACATAGAAAACTGCAGGCATATCCAGTTAGGCAGAGAAGCACAAAAGGCTGGGCGGTTGTCTGCCACACCTGGTATTTGCATAATCAGGATCTTGCACATAATAGGTGTTCAGCAAGTATTTGTGGTTTGTTTCAGGAACAGGGATTTTTGTTTGAATATTTGAATACTCACCTCATTTCGAATTTGCTTCGGTAGGCTGACTCTGTGCTCATTTTGGGAGAATTTCAACTTCTATGGACATAGTTTTGGATTGACATTTACTTTCCTTCTGTTTTTCTTGACCCTTTTTAAAAATGCATTGGTATTTTACGATTTGGAATCTATGGAAGGGGGTCCAAAACCTTGGGAGCCATCTTGTGGTTAAAGCATCTTCCTTAGGTCTTCCTGCATCTACAGCAGTGGGTGAAATTCTTGTGTTCATTTCAAAGTTAGAGTTTAAATTTTTCTCTATTACCTTTTTATCACAATTGCAATTATGTCTCAATTATTTATAAATATTTGCATTTTCTAATATTAAAAAAGTACAAATTAAAATCCTGTGTATGGAAGCACTCGTATTTTAAAACATTAAATGTTTTAAAACATGTGTGAAGATGTATTATAAAGGCATGTACATATTTAAAATTTTGATTATCTCTAGGAGTGAAGACTGTGAAAACATATTTTTTATACTTTTGTTTACTTTCTAAGTTCTGTCCAATAAGCCTGTGTAACTTTTAAACAGAAAGAATATTTAGCCTAAAATTACAGTTAAATATTAGCAGCTGCTGCTAAGGGCAAATCAACAAATTGTCCAAGCAGCCACATTAGAGGGAGGATAACTACTTGAATCCAGTTATTAAGCACAAATATAAAAAAAATGGAGTGGCAGCTCAGTTCCTGTGTTAACAAAATATTAAGGGTGTGGCTGGGGCAAGTTGACCCTGGTTGGGTCACATGATTTTTGATTGTTTCAGAAAGCACTCTTAGAAACAAAAAGAAAAGCAAAAGAAGAGAAAAGCAAAAAAAATGTTTAAGTACTCTTGTTACTCGGTGTTTTTTAAGTGACATATATCGTAACATACAGCCAGAGTGCATTTCGTGGCTATATAATCATTTTCAACCTAAATCTTCTTAAGAAGTGAGTCAAATTCTCTAGAGAGATTTAAAATTAATACAGTCTCATAGGAAACGTGATAAAGACTTGCTCTGATAAACTTCTTGCTTTGCCAGATATGAATGACACATGATTGGTTGACGGGGTCCAAAATGAACTCAAACCACACATTCACGTCATTCACAGACATCTTGTTATAACTTAACCCCTTAAGAAAAATCAACTGTAGTAACTTTTGACTATCTGTAACAAAGAAAAAAAGACAGTAGCCAGAATTTATAAAGTCTATATATTTGGCTTGGAATATTTGGGGGAGAATCATAAAATTTGTCTTGCTAAAGTAATATCGAATCAATTTGCTGTTCCTTAAAACATATCTACTTGAAGGCATTGAGAAGGGTCTGAGAAACTTTCTCAAACTTAATGTGCTTTCGATGTTTATCAAGCCCTAATGCCAATAACAGAAAGGTGAGTGTCATACTCTCTGCACACACTTTCTCTGGGTAACTTGAAGAACATGGTCTTACAGTCACTTTGTTTGCCTTCCTAGTAGCAATACTTCACCTATGATAAATCTGTCCTCTTGCGACCTCTTTTATCAGGAACCATCTGAGGACTTAAGCGGTAAGCAAACAGGCCTTTGGGTTGCCAAAACAGAGTCCCAAATTTCAGGCACAACAGCTCATGCACTTGACTCAGAGGAAATCCCTGTAGACCTGATACATCCTATTTATAATTGGTCTTTATACAGGTCCTCTGACAAGTTTGGGTGTCTGGCTGGGTTCCAAGCACATAGTGGATTCTAAGATGAAATGCTAGTTGTAAGTAAGAGGGCTTCATGACATGTAGCATATGGCTACAGATGGAAGGAAAACAACTGATAAAGGAGAAAAAACTGTAAAAGGGACAAGAGACTAGGGCATTTAGCTTTGGGGCAAAGTGTCATATAAACCTTAGAAGGCCCTCAGAGTATTACAGCATATAAAACAGTTTTGTACTGTTTTGATAAGTTTCTAATAAGTTTTAAAAATAAGTTTTGAAATACTACTTCATCATCAAGAAAGAGTAAATTATGTTCCAAATACTCTAAGAAGAAAAAATATATATCATGATTTTAGAAATATTCCATAAAAAAGATTTACGATAACTACCCCCTTTGTTTTGATGTGCTTGCTTGGATAAAACTCCAGCTATGAGAAAATTTAGCTTTGCTTAGTAAAGCTCTAATCAGCTGAGATTCATTGCCGTTTGCTCTGGTGATGCTCTAAAACACATAATGTTCACCAAAGTTTTCTGCAGGTAGGAAATTTTACTTTGTTGAATTCTTTGAGAGAACTATCTAGAAAATGACTACTTGTTTCCAATTTGCAAGATGTTTCTCTTGTAGCCCAAGGGAATATGCTCCCGATGAATGGTGGGCTTGACAGACTGGAGGATGGAAGACAGAATTTCCTGTGTTTAATCTCCCATCCCAGAGTTCTAACAGTTGACTCTGGTTATTTAAACTCAAGCAAGGCTGAGCTTGTACTTCATTACATAATAGTACAAAGTTAGTTACTTAGCCAAAACACAGTGTTCACTACCCTGGCCCTTCCTGTCATGTAACCACGACCTCTGTGATTTTCGCTCCTTCCAAATGAAGGCCAAACCACATCTTACACATTCTCTTCTAGAGCCAAAAAGCCCCACTCTCTAGTTCCCAGGTAACCATAACGGTTGTGTGCAATTTAGATCTTACTTAATTAAGAAAATGCGTTAATTTTAGGTACGACTCTAGAGGAACAATGCCCATTCTTCCATGGCAACTTGAGCTTCAGCCTTCCCAGAATCAAAGAGTACTGGCCAGAAAGAATACTTTTTTTGATAGCAAAAAAATTATTCCTGCCAGCAAGGAGAAGGAGGAGGAGGAATTTCTTTAGAAAAAAAGGAGAAAAAGACATCCAGGGACAGTGGGAGTAAATCAGAGAGTCGTCGGAGTTGGCTATTTAAAGGGTATTTATGGGGTACTTATTGCTGTTCAAGCATTTGGGGATGTTCATTTGGAGATGATACAGAAATATATGCTCCAATAAATCTGTTCCTTGTCATTTATCGTTGAATTAGGGTGGACATACAAATGTTCCTGGGGGGAAGGTGGGAAGGCAACATGTTCACAAAAGTAGGATAAGGAAGTTCACACTGGCTACATGAATGGTGGTGGGAAACATCTGTTGTAATTTGCAAGGTTTCTTCATTTTACAAGACTTTCAGGAGGAAGTAAGGTTTGAATCAAACATAGTCTATGGTAGAACCTGAAATGATGGGTAGAGAGGGGAAGCTATGAACTTCTAGGTGTAGAGGACCTCATTAGTGGCCGGTGGATTTGTGGATGCTGACTTGGCCCACAGCACTTTCTCCTGCCCCACCTTCTCAGAGTGTGGGGAGTAGTCAATGGCAGTGTCTTCACCTACAGAGTAAATGGAACCAAGAAGATAGCCTGGATCCTCAGAGTAGGAAACTCATTTCCCTAAAATATTTAGAGGAGTAATACAGAACTTGTTTTCAGATAACTGCCTTAGTTCTTTCTTTATTTTTTTTTAAGTTATTTTTGGCTGCGTTGGGTCTTTGTTGCTGTGCACAGGCTTTCTCTAGTTGTGGCGAGCGGGGGCTACTCTTCGTTGCGGTGCATGGGCTTCTCATTGCGGTGGCTTCTCTTATTGCGGAGCATGGGCTCTAGGCACGCAGGCTTCAGTAGTTGTGGCACATAGGCTCAATAGTTGTGGCTCACGGGCTCTAGAGCACAGGCTCAGTAGTTGTAGCGCACGGGCTTACTTGCTCCGCGGCATGTGGGACCTTCCCGGACGAGGGCTCGAACCTGTGTCTCCTGCATTGGCGGGTGGCTTCTTAACCACTGCGCCACCAGGGAAGCCCCTAGTTCTCTGTTTTTACATGATGTGCTCGTGAAATAAGAGGGGCATGGGAAGAGGTGAGGATCAATGGTATAAATTCAGAAATTGTTACTTAGGCCAGATATTTTTCCTCCCTGTTCCTATTCGTGAAACTATCCATAGCACCTTCAGTTTTGAGGATAGATTTCATTTGGAGATGGCGAGGGAATGGAGAGCCTCCCACCCACAATTGGATGCATCTAAAGGAGAGAGAGCATGAAATAAAGATGAGAGACACGCAAGAGGTATCCCATTTTTTTTTCCCCTAAACACTCACCTGACATGCCAGATGCTCTAAAAGCGTTCATTACAGATAATGTGAAACCCCTCTGTTGTCTGTGCTTCTTGGGAACATAGATGGACCCCTCTTTCAAGTGGGGGAGATTTGTGTAACAGAAAGAAATAGCAGAAAATAGGTCAACAAAGTCAAGTGACCCACACAGATGGGTGCTTTGAGATGTGTAAGCTGTGGTTCCAGAGTCACTACCCAGATTCACTTAAAGTAAAGGCCGGAAGTGGAAAAATATTCTCTGGGCAGGTGGGAGAGAGGAATATGGAGAAGTGGGTTATCATTCTTCTTTCAAGTAACTACTACTTGAAACTTTTTTTTAAAGTTTCCTTCAAGTCATTTTGCTCAACAGACGACAGTATTTCTCAAAAAAGAAGCAGAGAAAATGTCAAGCAATGTGAGTGTTCTCCCAACCTTCCCTCTCTTCCCACCTGTGAACACAAAACAATTCCTTTGTCCTTTATTGGCCCTGTTCTGCTTGGATATCGCAAAGTCGTGCAATCACATCTTGTTTGAAACAGTAACCTAATACCAAACAATTTAAACACAGCCACTAATCCTTTTGAACAAGGCTGTGTTGGCAATTATGAAACAGGGCAGACGTTGGCAAGCGCTTTTGGAATAATTATAGGGTTCCTTGAGTAGTACAGTATAAATAATTGCGGGTTTAAAAGCAAGCGGTATTGTGAGCAGCAATTTTTACTAAAATTTATATTTGCTCCTTGAAACCAATATACGTCAAGAGTGCCTCGCTCCCACCCCCACGTCTCCACCTTGAGATCTCAAGGGCTTTGGAAGTTTTTGATTCCATTGCACTTTTAACTCAGCAAGGCAACTACAGGGCACATCTGGGCTGTAGTGAACAAGGGTAAGAGTGATGCATTTAATAAACGGGCATGAATGAAGTAATGAAACTCTTCCAGCTCTGGCCACCCGGCATGCTCCCAGGATACTGGCATACAGAAAGGCCATTTTGGTACAGAGAGAAGCTAAGAAGTGCAGTGATATCACTTTTGCCTGGCAAGTAGGGCACGCCGAAGAAGATTATCGCCTCCTCTTCGGCTGATGGTGGTGTGGCTGCAAGGCACAGAAGACTGAGGCATGTCCACTGTGGAAACTCGTGGAGATAATACAGCTCTAAAATAGCCACAGAGACTTATTAAAATATCTGTTTTCCTCTCTGGAAATTCTCATTTTATCCTATGGCACAGGAAAGATGGGTAGGGATGTCAGGAAAGTAGGGGGTGGGGCTGGGATGGGGGTGGGAGAAAGCCAGGGTGATGGGGGGAGCTGTTTTTAAAGGGCTCTGCTCTTGGGGTGAATGCTGAATAGAGGCCTTTCTTTTTCCAAGTAGGTGACTGTACGTGGCATCTTCTTGTCTTTCTCTTGATCCTAGTGGCTTCTCTTACCCAGTCCGAGAACTCCCCTGAGATGTTCACATCCTGCATGTTTCTCACCAAGCTAGCTAGTGTCCTCAGATAATGTGGTTTTTGTTTCAATGGCTGTTCCTGGTTTCTGCTCTCTAAAACCCTTTTAAACCATATTTTCCATGATTGTTCAGTGCTGGCTTTGGTATTTAAATAAGGCTTTCAATGGGTCATTAGCCCTGTAATTAATTCCAGCTATTTTTAAATGGTGCCTTGGTTATTAAAGAGCTGCCATATTCTCAACAGCCTTGTCTTTCTTGAAACATCCCTAAGCATTAGCTGATCTTTCCCTTTTTTTAGTGCCAAAAATATGGTAATTTTTTTTCTCCTTTCAAATATATTCTTCATGGGTAGGAAGAGTCAAACTTTTTGAAGGAGAACAGAAAATATTGAGCTGTTACACTTCTGTATGACAGCCTTGGGCTTTTATTTTTCTTTCAAATGATCTCAGCAGATAACCATCAAGGACTTCCTTTAGGCCAGGCCCTGCCTTATGTATTTTTCACTTATGTTTTTAAAATCAAGATTGGTAAATCACAGGATTTGAATAGAAAGTGATTTTATGGAGAAGAAGTGGCTGGAACAAAATCACTTTAGCCAGTTAGTTACAGAGCTAGAATTAGAACCCAGACCACCTGACCCTTAGCCGCTTCTTTCCGTTTCTTTGTGCTTTGTTATATAATGTTAACATAGCTGTTAGTCTCTGTGACACTAGGAGAGGCTTACCAATTCTAATATTAGCACCAGTGAGCCTGGCCCCATACCCTTGGCAGACATCACAGTCAACCACAACACAATGCCTCGCAACCAGCATCCCAGGGATCCACTAGAAATCCATCTGACTTGGAAAATGAGCTGAAACCCACTTGCCACCTTGACCTTATAGTAATCCCAGGATAAAGCAGTAATGCCTGGTTCAGAAAAGCAGATGGAGATTAACTTTGATTATTGAGTATTATCTGAGATCAGATAAAAATACCAATAGCTCATATAATAATAGTTAATAGAGCTACCATTGTGTGCCAGGCACTGAGCTAGTTGTTTAGATGTCTTCTTGCATTGAGCCTCCTAACAACCCTGTGAAATCGTTACTATTACCTCCATGGTACAAATTACACAACAGAGGATTGGAGAAGTTAAATAACTTGCCTGTGATCACTGAGCTAAAAAGTGGCCAGCTCAGCTTTCGGACCCCGATCTCTCTATCTCTAAAGCTACTCCTTGCCATCTGACAGCCCACACAGGGTATCCATGTGCTGACCACTTGTGGACCAGCCCTTGATGTCGGAAGAATATTCCTACATTTCCCATCCTGAGGCTCCCCCTTGCCTCCACCCCCAGCCCCAGCCTTTTTTCTTTCAATCCTGTGAGGTTCTAGTAAATGTAGTTCCGAAAAGAATGCTTGCCCCAAGTGATTTATGCTTGTTTCATCTTTTATGATAAATTAGGAATCCTTTCATTTATTTTGGTTCTCGCCATGGTTTCCATTGCTAGAAGGAAATGCCTAGGACTGTCTAGGAGAGCTTTAACAACCCTTTCATTCCCTCTAGGGTACCAGAGAGTACATGCTAGAAGTAGGTGATAGAATCTCTAATTTATTCATTTTTTTGGAGCCCCTGCTGTGTGTCAGGCACTGAACTAGGCACTGGGGATATTGGATAAGGAAGAAAGACTCATCCCTGCTCTGTACCCCTTCCATTCTCAACGTGTGGAGACAGCTAATAATTATGTAGCATTCCAGGGAGTGATAAGTGCTATGAAGAATGAATCCAAGTATTATAATGGCAGATGACTTGAGGGTAGAAGGCTAGGAATGCTTCTGGTTTTTTATTTCCTGTGGGCCCTAGCACAAATATTAAGGGAGACTTTAAAAGGCAAATTAAGCTTCTGTATCTCTAGATGTGTCTGCAGTGCACGGTGGCCAGGACTGAGACTGGGGGAAAATGTCCAGTGGACACAGTTTTATTTCGATATAATCTTCCTCTTTGGTACCACCATCATTTTTCAATCTGCCGGGACCTTATCTCCCTGATAGCTCTCTACACCCTCAGCTGCCCGGCATTGTGTCTGTGATGCCAAAGCTCTTTGTGTCTCCCTACCACCACCACAGTGAACCATGAACTGTTTTGTGTCGTCAAGGTCAGGCCCCCTGCGGCTGCCAAGCCCTCGACTAGCCACCCTGATAAATTAACCTCTGCTCACTCCTCCCAAGTGAGTGATTTCTGTTGACACTCGTTCTGTTTTTTCATCTGTGAAATGGGGAGGTTGGGTTTAACCTAGTTGGAAAGATGGCAGGAGAGTGAGCACATGTGGGTGGAAATCTCTCCTGGGTTTCCCACCAACTTGGTAATCTCGGGATGGTCATTTTACATCCCCGAGCCCCGGTTGTCTTAGCTAAAACGTCAGGCGTGTGATTGGGTGATCTCAGAGGTCTTTACCGCCTGGAATTCTGTAATCTGAAACGTTAGGTTTAGCTCTTTAGAACACACTAAACAAAACAAAAACTATGATTCACAAGAGGCGAATCATACCTTTATTGTCTAACCCAGAGAAAGAATTTCAGACAAGGAAGGGGGCCAGCAAGGTATCATTGCAAGGGCAGTAGGAGAAGTTATTCAAGATTTTCTAACTTCCCTTCCTGAGAACAGTTAGTGTGATGGACTCTTATTGAGATTGTTAATGAAATGAGAACCGAGATGACTCTTCAGATACCCAAACTATGTTTAATATATTAAACCTTGGAAATAGCAGGTTTTAATTCGGTCTGCCACATCTGCTGACGAAGATGTGGGAACTGAGCAGAGACCAGAATGAGCAAAAGCATCAAAATCACTTACTTGTGTAAGTGACCAGCTTCTGCTTCCTTGGTGTCTGTCATTGTACTCCACGTTGAGATCGGAGTGGTAAAGCCCTTATGCAGTATACGTTTCCTTTTGCCTAAAAGATATGAGATTATCAAGACAACAGGCAAGGGCACTGAATCACTCTTACCAGTAATTTCCAAATGCTGAAGATAAATGCGGCATGGATCTAGTCTACATGGGTATGTCAGTGTGTTGCGTGTACCTTGTATAGCTATAATTATCACTCAATTGATATCACTTATGGAATCCTGAGACATCTCCTTGGAGAAATCTGAAAGATGGAAAGATGCAACGTAATTCATAGCTGTCTTGTCTTCTTCTAAAAGTGTTTTGTTTAGTGTGTTAAAGAACAAGTGGTCCACACAGCGCATCTTCTGCACAAACTAAATTAGCAGAAAGAGCAGCAAAACCAGTGTGGTTCTGCAGAGTGCTTCTCTTGTTTTCTGTAAGTGTGGTAATGATTTCACACAACTGAAAACTTATTTCTGTAAGCCTGTGTTTGGTGTAATATTGAGGTGTTAATTCAGTCATTCATTGCTTGAACTGTTATTGTTTTAGAATTAAAGCAGCATTATTTAGATTCCTTCTTCATCTCTTTTGAGAGTCACCATTTACCTGATAATATATACCTCCGTTTACATCTTTTTCTGACTGTCCTTGAGAAAAACAAACGTCAAGAAAAAGATTGATTCTTTTCCAATGAAAGCTTATTATACACTGACAATAACTTTAATCTTAATGTCCAAATGAAGAGGATTGATAACTGATAACACTTCCATTGATGTTTTCCAGAAATGATTCTATAGCAAAAAAAAAATTTTTTTAATGCCTTTTTGGTGAGCACTAAAGGAAGAAACCATTGATACATAGATTATAAATTCTTAGCCTTTAAATGTTATTTTTTGAAATGAATGTGTTGTGAATTTTGAAACTTTAAAATGCCCATCCAGATTTCAAGCCTTAGATGTTCCTTGCCTATACTTTTTACTAGGTCAAAAGCAGCTCGAATATAAAGAGTTATGTCCTTTGGTCATTTAGGTTTCAAATATCAGCTATATTTTGTTTTATAAAGTGATCTATGTTGTCCCTGTGAGTTCATTCATGGCTGGAAGAAAATCAGACACTTTGTATAAAGCAAAACTTGCAAAACCCTGGAGTCCTATTTGTGGCTGTTTCATAATACAAGTGATAAAATATAAATTTTTGTTTGTTTTGTAGATTAGAAAGGACATGGGAGAGGATGGAGAGTGACACTGTAGTTTGAATTTATAATTTGAAAGCATAGAAAATAAGTGATATAAAGAGATTACCATAAAAGTATCACCATTTTGCCACCCACCCTGCCTCCAACACCCAGGCGATCTGTGAGAATTTACCTTGGCTGTTTAAAACTCATTGCAATAAAAAAGTGATATTAAAAATAGTATACTACCACTTTAGCCAGTACAACACATATGTGATATCCCGGGAAATTGCAAAACATCTTCTTATCCAAAGTTTGGTACCTCGCTCTTAGAGTTTTGCAGCCAAGGAATATAGCAAATACTGTTTTACATTTTACCTATTCCCTGATGCTTTGCTTGTTTCTTAAATTAATTCATGGGCAATGCATGGTGGGAGGAAAATAACGAAAGCAAAATACACTGATGATATGGTAGCAAATACCACTTCCTAACACTACCAACCTAAGAAAATAGCTTTATTTTCTTCTCTCTTGTGCCCAACTTGCTTGCATAGAGCAAAAAAATAGATGGCAACTGTTTTTTAATGTACTGTTAATTCCCTCCCAACCCAGTATGCTTAATTCCTCATTCTTCATACCTTTGGGATGAAGTATAGTGTTTTGTTGCTTGTTTACAGTATAGTCAGGCAACAGACACCGTACATAAAAGGTGCTACATATCATCAAACATATCAGGAATGCCAGAGAGTTCTGCTTTCATCAATAAGACTGTTCCACTGTACATATCAAGAAATTCAAGGGGAGCAGTGTAAAGCTACTCTGCTGTTGTAATATTTTTATCCACTACATTATTTTTGAACCAACCCTCTGAACCTTTAAATGTAGTATTCGTACTTCTTGCCTTCCAAAGTTTGAGGATTTCATCATTCACTTGCGGTATTCCTCAGAAAGGAACACGTTCTCTTGTGGAAATTATTGGCTAACATTAGCAAATTCAGGCCACCTGTTCATTGAAGGGTGTTGTATTTACTTGAGTACCTAGAATGGATTGCCCAGAGGTTCTCTTTTGGAAAGGTGCCAGCACAGTGCCCGAAATACCAGAGAGTGGAAAGTCGTGGTCTGGACGGGGAGTGACTGCTGCACTCATGAAAACAGTGTTTGTGGGTGGCTGACATTAATGACAACCCAGGGCTGTGTGCTCACCGAATGTTTTCATTTCAGAAGAGCATCAAAACCACCGAGTCCTTTCAAGTCATCTTCTTTTACTGCGAAACCAGAAACCATGCCGACGGCGACTTCCAGTAATAACCTGGGTCCCAGCTGCAGGCTGTATTGAACTGCTTATCATATAATTTTCTAATTTGTGTGTAGGTAGTTGTAGCAAACAACTTAGTTTATTTCAGAGCATGACATCAGAAAGCATATTTTAATGCAGCAGTGATGGGTCATGAAGTCAGAATTTCCAGAAAATCTGCTCGAATTGAACAGTAACATAAGGAGGAGGAAACGGGAGACTCAGAGGCTCCTCCCAAAGTCATTTACATTATTAGGTAAGGAGGCTGATTTTAGTTTAACAAATGTACTAGAAGGTATGCTTCCACGGGAACATTGCCCCGTCAAAGCAGTCAACCAGAGAGGCTAAACCTCTGTACCTACAACACTGTCACAGCCCAAAAACTAATACGTGATTTCTCTTGTGGAACCGCTTTCAACTCCTTTAGCAAAGTTTTAATATTCTCCATAGTGACCACTGTTCCTCTGAAAAAGTGAATCTGATTTTTGAAAACAACCAACAGTTACTGCGATGAATAAAGAGAAGACACCAAGCCAGGCTGTTTTCCTTTAAAAAAAAAATTGACTCTAAAGTGACAAAGGTGTCTTTCTCATCTCATCTCATTGGCACTGAGAGCAGTTGCCAAAGAAGGGACTCAAAGTAGTTCTGTGGCAATGACAACATCACCACCTTGAAGATCAGTCCTTATTCTGGGGTAGAGGCTGGTGCCAGTGATTTTGCTGGAAGAAAATACTGGCCACTAATTTTCTTCTTCCACAATATTAATATGGTAGATAATGGCCACAACAGAAACAAAGGATGGTCAAAGGCCATCCTCTGCCACAGCACAGGAGCACCTCCACACATCCAGTATGTGTCCAGGATCCAGACGACCTTACCCTGATCGTACATGTTTTCGGTTGTGTCAGAATTACTATTCCCCTGACTAACAAAATTGTACAGCAAGTGGCAAGGGTGGGGAGTCGAATGGAGGAAAAACAAAAGGGAAACTCCTGCCCAGAAGGACCATGGAATGGGGACTTTCATTGTCATAATCTGATGGTGGTCACAGGAGAATTCTGAGTGCAGCCACCAGTTGAGAAATCACTAAGATGAAGCAGGGTTTGGTTGTGGGGCAGCTCGGTGCTTTTACTGCAGTCAACACAGAGTTCCCTGGTTCTGGGCTGGGCCAACCTCACCTACTCGGCAGCGTTCAAGACAAGGGCACCCTGGGGAATTCGATGGAAACGTGAGTTGTGGCATTGAAGTTTTCTCCATGAGAAGTCCTTTGGAACTACCCATGTTTTATCCTGTTTTGCAGTTTGATGTGTTTGGTGTATAAAACTGGGCTTTCTTAAAGTTTCCTTTCTTTTAATGTCTATGAAATGCTACTGGATGATATGCAGAACTGCTACCTATCTTCTTGTCCCTATGCCTTTCTCGCAGGGGTTGTTTTGACTTGTTGCAGATGGAGAAAAACAACCACACGGGAGTGAAGGGAGCGGCGGCAGAGTTCTGGAGGAAGCGTTCTTACACCTGCCCCTCATGATCTCAAACCCCTCGGCTCACTAAGCCCACTGCTGAAGTCTTTGTAACTAATCTCCCCCAGTTTAGCAATTACTCTCTCCATAGACTGACCAAATATTAATTCAAATAACAATAGGAATTTAAATTCCTAGAATATTAAAATACATCATTCATTTAGGAACTAAAACCGTCGGGGTTTTTAGCTTTCTCCTATATCATCCTTTCTTCCTCCCCGTCTCGCGACTGTAGCTGAATAGAACGTGGGCCTAATAAAGTCAGCAGGGATGGAGAAACCACACAGCTGTTTATCAGGTTAGAAGAGGAGTGAAAAAACGTGGTATCCGGTGGGGTGAAGGCTCCCCAGCCCTTTGACCCCTTGACGTACGTTAGACTAAAGGCAGCCTGACCACCACTTTCAAATTTTGGTTTTCTCCATTTTAATCTCTTCCTGAAAGGCCCTTTATGGAAAGCCCCTGGAATGACGCAATATAAAAGTCACACAGACTTTTTTTTTTCTTTTTAAACATCTTTATTGGAGTGTAATTGCTTTACAATGGTGTGTTAGTTTCTGCTTTATAACAAAGTGAATCAGTTATACATATACATATGTCCCCATATCTCTTCCCTCTTGCGTCTTCCTCCCTCCCACCCTCCCTATCCCACCCCTCTAGGTGGTCACAAAACACCGAGCTGATCTCCCTGTGCTATGTGGCTGCTTCCCACTAGCTATCTGTTTTACGTTTGGTAGTGTATATATGTCCATGTCACTCTCTCACTTCGTCCCAGCTTACCCTTCCCCCTCCCCATATCCTCAAGTCCATTCTCTAGTAAGTCTGTGTCTTTATTCCCATCTTGCCCTTAGGTTCTTCATGACCTTTTTTTTTTTTTTTTTTTAGGTTCCATATATATGTGTTAGCATACGGCATTTGTTTTTCTCTTTCTGACTTACTTCACTCTGTATGACAGACTCTAGGTCCATCCACCTCACTACAAATAACTCAATTTTGTTTCTTTTTATGGCTGAGTAATATTCCATTGTATATGTGTGCCACATCTTCTTTATCCATTCATCTGTTGATGGACACTTAGGTTGCTTCCATGTCCTGGCTATTGTAAATAGACCTGCAGTGAACATTTTGGTACATGACTCTTCTTGAATTATGGTTTTCTCAGGGTATATGCCCAGTAGTGGGATTGCTGGGTCGTAGGGTAGTTCTATTTGTAGTTTTTTAAGGAACCTCCATACTGTTCTCCATAGTGGCTGTATCAATTTACATTCCCACCAACAGTGCAAGAGTGTTCCCTTTTCTCCACACCCTCTCCAGCATTTATTGTTTGTAGATTTTTTGATGATGGCCATTCTGACAGTGTGAGATGATATCTCATTGTAGTTTTGATATGCATTTCTCTGAAGATTAACGACGTTGAGCATTATTTCATGTGTTTGTTGGCAATCTATATATCTTCTTTGGAGAAATGTCTATTTAGGTCTTCTGCCCATTTTTGGATTGGTTGTTTGTTTTTTTGATATTGAGCTGCATGAGCTGCTTGTAAATTTTGGAGATTAATCCTTTGTCAGTTGCTTCATTTGCAAATATTTTCTCCCATTCTGAGGGTTGTCTTTTCATCTTGTTTATCATTTCCTTTGCTGTGCAAAAGCTTTTAAGTTTCCTTAGGTCTCATTTGTTTATTTTTGTTTTTATTTCCATTTCTCTAGGAAGTGGGTCAAAAAGGATCTTGCTGTGATTTATGTCATAGACTGTTTGCCTATGTTTTCCTCTAAGAGTTTGATAGTGTCTGGCCTTACATTTAGGTCTTTAATCCATTTGGAGTTTATTTTTGTGTATGGTGTTAGGGAGTGTTCTAATTTCATTCTTTTACATGTAGCTGTCCAGTTTTCCCAGTACCACTTATTGAAGAGGCTGTCTTTTCTCCACTATATATTCTTGCCTCCTTTATCAAAGATAAGGTGACCATATGTGCATGGGTTTATGTCTGGGCTTTCCATCCTGTTCCATTGATCTATATTTCTGTTTTTGTGCCAGTACCGTACTGTCTTGATTACTGTAGCTTTGTAGTATAGACATAGACCTTTTAAAATCATTGCACTCTCTATGCCTGAGAACTCCCTGCCTTACTGATGACATTATGTTTTTTCAAAGTGCCCTAACTTTGGTATAGGTTCTCAAAGAATATTTGTAAAATTATGCCCGAAGAAAACATTCTTGAAATGAATTAGTAATGTCCAAAAGTCAAGAAAGAAAGGAAGGAAGGGAAGAAAGGGAAATAATAAATTCACTTTAAAATGAACTGTGCTGTCTAATTGGGCAATGAAGTGTATCTCTTGAGCACCATTTAGCTCGACAGACCAGAAGAGGGGAAAGGATTGCTCTTTCATAGATGAAGTAATTCACTCTCAAGAAACATTTTGAAATGGACTGATATTTCTCTGGTAGAGTTACCTGCTTTGGTAAATTTTATCGTAAAGTAATCAGTTCATCTTGTCCTAACTGACAACTCAAAAAGATGATTCCAAGAACAGGAAATTGGCTTCAATAGAAATACTATTTGTTTATTTTAGAGGGTGAGGATGGGTAAGGACCCAGTCAAGCTTATTCTCCTGACTTATTTTAAAGGATGTTTTAAATGAATAATAATTCCTCATAAGCCATCCTTCTGATTATTGGTGAGTGTGTTTGAAGTGTGACTGATTTTTTAAACAAACCTACCAAGGTTATGCACCTAAAAAAATCCTGTTCCATTCAGAATTTCAATTTGAAAGTCTGTACACTTATTCAAATTATTTTTTTCTAAGCCTTAATTTTTTTTGAGCTCCATTTTTTGGAATTGCTTTCAGTGACTGGTTTGGTTTCCCTTTAAATAACAGGAGAGGCAAGATCAGGGCAGGTCATGGTGAGTAGTTAGGCTGATTTTTCTGGAGCACTGGAATGACTCCAGTCACCCCTCTGGGCATTGGTTCCTCAACATCTCACAGGGAAGGCTCTTGTCTGATGAGTACATTTTGGTGTTACCACCAGACCCTGCTTCAGAATTTACTTCTCTATGTCCTAACGGTCCCTGACATAGCCTTAGACTTGATCCTTGACATTTAATGCCTTAGACAGTTATAGCTGGGAACCATGTAGCTTGAGGGCCCAAAATGCTTCATTGGTGGAGATGGTTTTGTTTTGAAAAACACATATCAATGGGAAATAGATTTGCATTACTGATGCTACCTGCCAAGGGCTTTGCCTCTATGGATTTAAAGCAAAAGCGTACCTATTGTGGGCTTCGATGAGAGAGAAAAAAATAAAAAGCAACTAAGCCCCTGCACAACCAAATAAATAAATAAATATGTAAAAAAAAAAAAACAACCCACCTAATTCGGTCCCAGAACCATCAATTGAAATTGTTTACCTTGAAAGGAAAAAAAAATACTTTATTTTCCATTCACACTGTGTCAGCATTGTGCTACCCTGTCTTTTCTGTCAATATATGGCAGGGTGTGGTATTGAAAGGAATTCTCTTTGACAGTAATAAACACTTTTTTTTTTTTTTTTTAGTAAGGTCAAAAAAGGAGGGGACAGGTGTGTAGAAACAGAGTGTTCTAGCTCCAGTGGGTATTCTGCCGGAGCTTTTACTCTGGACCTTGACGAGAACATTTCAGTGTGTTCCCTTGTCTAAACCAGAATGCAATTAAAATGGACAAAGTGGTTGCCAGATGGGCTTCTCTTCCACATTCTATGACTACTTTTCCTGACTAGCGACACCTGGTGGGTTTCGCCATTGAAGAGATCCCAACTGTTGGGGAAATGACTGTTCAACTCACTTGCAATCATCATATCACTGTGTAACATAGCAGCACCGGATCTGGCAGTTTATCTCGCGCAACACTACACCTAGGGGCAGGGAGTATCTGCAGTGTTCCCTAAGAGGGAAGCTGAGCCCTGGAGAAAGAAGGTCACAAAGTTTCACACATGTCTGGTAATTTTCACTTGCTAGCAGGTAGTTTTAGAAGCTTCGGAACCCTGCAGCTGAGTCCCTTCCCTACTTCACCACACAGCTTTTAGAAGCCTGGTTCCCACTTCCTCTGCTTACCACCTCTTCAAGATGCCATCCTTGCTGTGGGCTTTACTTAGAAAGTGGGGAGCTGCTTAATACCCAGTGGTTTCTTTCCGTCATGCTTTGTACCTGCTTAGTGTTACTTCTCATATTAGGCCTCTGCATTAGAGACAAAGCTGCTGGGACTTCCCTGGTGGTGCACTGGTTAAGAATCCACCTGCCAGTGCGGGGGACACAGGTTCAAGCCCTGGTCTGGGAAGATCCCCCATGCTGCGGTGCAACTAAGCCTGGGCACCACAACTACTGAGCCTGTGTGCCTTGAGCCCGTGCTCCGCAACAAGAGAAGCCACCGCAGTGAGAAGCCTGCGCACCGCAACTAAAAGTAGCCCCCGCTACTAGAGAAAACCCGCGCACAGCAATGAAGCCCCAACACAGCCAAAAATAAAATAAATTTAAAAAAATAAATTAATTTAAAAAAATTTAAAAAACAAAGCCACTGAACTCCATGTCTTTATCTGAAAGGAATATAATGACCTATCCCTCTTCAATCTTCTTGCTCATTCCTGCAACTCCAGTAGCAGCTCTTGCCAAATACCACTGTCCTTGAAAGATAGGTGGTGTTGGTGATGATGATGGTAGCTAATATTTATTGACCCCTTACTGTGTGCCATGCACTGATTCTATAAGCACTTGGTTACTGTATAATAAGGACGTAGGAGTTATTTTAAAGGCTAGGAAAATAAGGCACAGAGATTAAGAAAGCTGTCCAAGTTCACATAGCTAGTAACTGACAGGGCAGGGATTCAACCCCAGCCTCTAGTGCTTGCAAAGTGAGCCTCTCCACTTTACTTCAAGGTTGTACTTTTCTTTCTTCTTTAAAAAAAAGTGGGGCTTCCCTGGTGGCGCAGTGGTTGAGAGTCTGCCTGCCGGTGCAAGGGACACGGGTTCGTGCCCCAGTCCAGGAAGATCCCACATGCCACGGAGCGGCTGGGCCCGTGAGCCATGGCCGCTGAGCCTGCGCGTCCGGAGCCTGTGCTCCGCAACGGGAGAGGCCACAACAGTGAGAGGCCCATGTACCACACACAAAAAAATAATAATAAAAAATTTTAAAAAGTGACCACTATCATCCTTAATTCACATACAGTGAGGCTAATGTCACAGGATGACGTGGGCCAGTGGCTTCTGTGTACCCTCTTGTCATCCCTGGTGCCTAGTCGTGCAGGTTACCAGCAAGTGGTGTTAGGACTTACAGCTGCAGAGACCTGTGTGTAAGGGTGTGGAGTGTGTGTGTGTGTGTGTGTGTGTGTGTGGTGATTTAAGATGGAAGCAGCCATTGGCATTAAAAAGGACCTGCTATTCTGAGCTCTGGCTGTGACAGTAAGATGTGCCTGTAGCAGCTGTTAGCAATCAGAGTGTGTTTCCATCTAATGTGAAATGTGCTGCCATCACTTGTGAAGTGGATTGCAAAACCTCGCCATCCTGAAGTACCAAAGTGTGTGAATGGTGCACTTTTACTGCAAATTAGAAAGATTCACTTATGCCAGTGATAGTGTCACACTCACTCAAGCTCTCTTTAAGTGACAAAGGCGCACATTGCCAAGTGCTGGCTAGCTGATAGGTGTATGTGCAGGACAGTCATAAAATGTCATCTGAAATGTTTGTCTGCAGGCAAAAGGAGCTCCTCGGATTGGAGGAGCAGAAACTGAAACTGGAAGGGGAAGGACAGTGTTGTGAACCTTATTTTACTATCTTTCCATGGCTGTGGCGTTCTTACCCCACCCCTAGTGCATGACTTACATAAAGATAGATAGTTTCAAGGTAAACTCCCAAGATATACATTTTCTTTTGTAGGGAAGAATGACATTCATTAGGTGTTACGGTCTGGGAATTGATGCTTAGATGTCAGACCTTCTTAAAATAAATCTGACAATCTCTAAGCTTGATCCAGAGCATCCCTTCTCCTCCTGTCTCACAACTACTTAATATCCTCAAGGCTCTGCTGCCTTTTTCTATATTTGCCTTTCCAGTGAAGAAATAGCTAGAAGCTCCTGCTTTCCCCCCTTGGGAATAGACATAGAAAACAACTCTACTTCAGCTATCAGCCCATATTGTTATCCATTGTCTAGTTGATGTTATATATTATAACTAAGAATGGAAACATTCCTTTAATAAGTAAGTTTAAAGAACACACGTTTAGATAGAAAAAACTCCTCTGGGCACTTGTCTGGTCATTCCTGTGTCCAGCTGAACTGGTTGTCTTAGAAAAGCATTATAAAAGATATATTTTTTTAATTACCATTGACCTGCAGTCCAGAAATACATGACTGATGTTTTCGAAGGCTGAGAACTTGCCATATCTGTTGTTTAGACATCATTGTCTAAACAACAGACAGACATCATCTATGTCCTGGAAATTGGAGGTGGAGAACCTAGTAGAATTTGTCTTCTAGGAATTGGTCACTCATCCTTCAAGATCTTAGAATCTTAAAACATCTTAAAACAAAATAGTATGACAACATCTACACTTCTGCTTCTGGCAAGTCTAAATAATTTGCTTGTGATTTTTAGTAAAAACCAGACCTTTCCCTGGTCTCTTGCCCAGAGTTCCATTCTCCCTATTAATTCTAGGGAGACTTTGTGAAGTGGGAAACAGCACAAAGGTAGAATGGGGATCTGGGCTGTGAGATAAACCTCACCCACGAAAATGATCTCTGGACCAAGAAATTTTTGGTATCACCAGTCTGTGTTCCTGTGGCTATGGATGTGTTGTCATCTTAGTCCTCAATGGCTTAACATAGAGGAAAGCAAATGTATTTTCAAGGTGTAAAGTTACAAGTTATTTCCAATTTTTTTTACCATATATCCAAACAGTTTGGTTAGGGAATATTTCTTAAATGAAATGGTCTAATATTCAATGAACAGTAATTGATCTTCACAAAAACTACCTAAGCTAATGGAAAGAAACAATAGGTTCCTTTTCCTGGTGAGCTATGATGATTTAACCTGGATTCTTGTTATTTTGACCCACTTCTGCACATCTTCAGCAGGCGATGGCACCGTTAAGGAGTATAGAAATTGTGCAGTTAGAATTAGCAATCAGTAGCTGACTTTTTAGGCAGGAGACTTTGGCCCTTTAAAGAGAATTCTGAGACAAACAGAATATTTTGATTGATGTATTCAGTGAACTATGATGCTATGTGCTAAGCATACAATGGACCAGACTCATAGGAAGCCATAGAACAAATAGATTTAAACAGATATCCTACTTGTTTTAAAACCCATTTCTGTGTCAATGGATTTTTCTGTCTTTGGACTTTGTAATTGAATCACCAGGTTTGTTTCTTTTTGTAACATTCTGTGTATCCATTGAAAAAATGTAATCTTGTAAATTGAAGTACCAAGATCATACCATACCTATAAGTTGAGGTGTGCATAGGCAGGTGCAAAGTTAAGAGGGCTGTAAAATGGAGTGCTTATGTCTTGGGCTTAGGTGTGATAATTTGGGGGTAATGGTGTAAAGTAAGTTTATTTCATAAAATGCAGTAAGTAATTTTGATGTTTTTGGTAAAGCAGAAACTAGATAAGATCTCCAGATTTGGTTTGGTTTTAAAGATGTCCTTTTCTGTTGTTGTGAAAAACAGACTTTGAATGATGAAAGCAAAGAGCTGACCCCATTGCTCTCAACTGTGAGCAAAGGAAGACGTAACCTAAATGTGGCACAATTGCTCTTGTTAAGGGAAAAAAGGAATTGGTATCTAGAGTGAGGTTGATCGCTAGAAAAGATTAGCTGCAGTTCTGTGAGTCAGATGACATTTTTTTGGGTCTAGTATTATCCAGAATTATATAAGGGACACATACCTATTGTTGGAAAAGAAGATTTTAAGAAACTCTCTTGATCATAATCTAACAACTTAGTAAGATAAGATAGATTCTTTTTCCTGCTGATATGAAATGGCTTAACCCACCCTGAGAGATTCAAGAGAAGGATTTTGATTGGACATTTCTGATTTCAAGGTCCAAGAAAATCTGCAAGAACTTCATATTGAAAAAATGTAGTTAATTCTAGAATCTTAGAAGGACCTTGAGAATAATTGGCTGAATGGCCAGTTACCTTTGTCTTAGTCCCTGATTTCACATAACCCCAGAAATCCTCAACAACAAGGGTGCTCCATTGTTCACAAAAGTGATAGAGATTAGATCAGGAAAGACCAAAAAAAAAAAAAAAAAAAAAAAGAGAGAGAAAAGTATTTGTATTGCTGATCTTAATGGCATCATCTTTTGTTGGGTGAGAATTTCTTCAGTATTTGATCTACTGGATAAATAAAGTGGAGTATGAGGAAGCAGCTTCTCTTGCTGTTCAATTATTTTATTCAAGGTCTAACTGGTCGACAGGTAATTATCAAAAGAGATAAAGAGTATGTTGCCTTAAATTGAGGTCTTCTGTGCATGACTGTGTCGTAGGAGAATTCTAGAGAGAACTGGATCTAAAAATCAAAGCCATCCACTGTTCCTCTATATGAAAAATCTGTTTCTTCTCTGATTTGACAGAATTTCCCCATCTAGGGACAAAAGTACTCATTTGGATTTGGCTTTTAGCAGAGATACATGTGCATCAGGGAATGCAAGTCAGTTTCTCTGGAAAGCTTAATCCAGTAGAGATTGAAACATATTACAAAGGATTAATATTCAGTTCCCATTGTCAGAACTACCTGCATATTCACAGAAAGCCACATGACAACACATACTTGTCTTCCTCATTCTTCAGATATTTCCTGCATACGCAGCTCAGCTTTCTCTGAATTCATATGGGCTTTAACTCTTAGGCTCCTAAGTCTTACATGTATAAAGACTGAAGGAAATAAAATTTCAAAAATCTAGTTTTGTCATATTTTAGCTTTAGTTTGCAAATGCTTGATCTCTTGAAGAATTTGAGGTGTGTTTATGTATTTGGCAAGTATATGTAACACTTTTTATTTTAAAAAATGATTTTTAAAAAGCTGTTACATTTTCAGCAGAAACCACAATCAAGTTAAAGCTTTTAAGAAGTGGCTTTAAATAGTATGTAAGGTGTAGGACTTTGGTGGCGGGGGGAAGCAGAGTAAGGTACAGGACCTTTTTTTGGATGGCTGTAATTTGACAGGGTCCTTTGAGTCAGACATGAACTTAATACTGAGGGTCAGAATGTCAGAGGGCAATAGGTGTGTTTATTGTGTATAACAAGTGGGAATCATACCATTTCCTTGATACCTCTGCAAGACACCTGAAGCCCTGGTGAAGGGCTTAAGTTCAGTGACTTTGCTTGTGACAGCTGTTACAGAAAGGTGACTTCTCCATCTATGTGCTTTTTCTCTGAAGCTGAGACAAAGATAGTAACATCTGGACCCATTAGTCCCTCAGGAAGGTATTTTGGAAACCAACAATTAAAAAAACACTGAGTCTAGTTAGCAGATGAAAATTACAGTTCTGTGGATTTTTCTTTATTCTCTTTGTGGCAGAACCTGTAGTGTGTAGTAAGGGCACAGCATGCTGGTCCTTGCCAAGAATGATATGCCAGGCTTCCTAAAGCTTCCCATCTACGTAGGTCTTTTCATCTTCAAAGAGTTTTGTGAGCATTCGTTTACCACCACCTGCCTGGGAGATAGGAGTTATTCCCATTTTATAGATGGAGGGAGTGGAGGTGTAAGTGACTTTCCTGAGGCCACTCAAGGAGTTGAGGGTCAGAGGGAAATGCAGGAGTGCCAACTCCACTTTTTAGCTGGATCAACCTCTAGCTCTTTCTCTCTCATGGCATTTCCCCCTTGAGAGCCCCAGATTGATGATAACATAAATCTAAAGGCATCAAATAATCCTGAGCAAGAAAGAGACACCAAATCTGTCTTTTTTTTTTTTTTTTTCCTTTGGTGGCTGCATCTACAGTTAAACCCTGGGAAACCTGGACATAGAGAAGAAGCCATTTAACCCCCCTGAGGTTCACTTTCCACATCTATAGAATGGGGCTAATAAGACCCATCTGCCTACTTCAGAGTTGTTGTGAACACCAAACTCAAAACAAGCTAGTGAGGACAAAAACTGAAAACCGTTACAGAGCTCTGCAAATATCAAGCATTATTGCTGTTGCCAGAAATGACCACAAGACTGCTCTACCAAAGGGGTAGGACTTTTCTAATTAGGGGGCTAACTGCTTTGGTGATGTTCAGCTAGGATCAAGTACTATCAAAAAAATCAGTAGAAGAAAAGAATGTACCGGGGACATATACCAGTATTATATTTAGTATATATATTTAGTAGAAAAAATGGCGGAACAAGTTGATTTTTAGTTTGCAGAGTGTGTAGCTGGAACTCAGCCCTCCCCACCCAGGATGCCTATTGAACATGCCTGCACTGTGAAACAAATCCATGTTATACTCCAAGCCTTATGTCCAGGGACAGAGTGTTTGAACAGACAAACTGTTTGAAGCCCACAGTCTGTTCTTCCACCATGAAGATGTATTGCGAGCTCTCTGCAAACCCTGATGGTGGCCTGGGGCCTCCAGCGGCAGCGCTGAGAAAGTAGAGAGAGAAAAAGGCTCCCTCCCTCCAAGCTGTTCCAGCCACTCTGCGGCAGGGCTCACAGGCAGGCGAATTTCAGCCCCTATTTTTGCCCCCTTGGCTGAGCCCCATGGAGCAGAGTCCTTGGAGACCCTGGAACTAGAGGTGGCCAGACCCAGAGGGGCTACAAAACTCTAGAAGTCAGGAGTTGCCGAAGTCCCTCCAGGAAACCAGGTGAAGACTCCCTACTCCCCCACCCCTGGCCCCCCCGCCCCCAGCTGGCCTTGACATACAGGCCAGACTGCCATCCAGGCAGCTGCAGAAGCCTTTAATACCCCAGCAGTTTTAAACAGGGGATAAAATAAAGTGACTAATCCATAAAGGACTCAAGCCATTTTGCTGAAAATAAAATCAAATGCCTTAGGGTTTTTCTTTTTAATCTTTATTGGTTTTTCTGCTTACAGAAGTAATACATGCTGGTTGTAAAAAAATTCAAACGTTAGAGAAATATGTAACATAGCAGGTGAAAAGTCCTCCATATTCTCAGCCTTCCAGGAAAAACACGGTCTGCAGATTGGTATAAAGATAGGGGTTTTTTTGTTTTTTGTTTGTTTGTTTGTTTTTAGCAGCAGTTCTTGACAGTTTTTGCAAGACATACAAAATTGCTTGGCATTCATATGTGTGACATAGTGTCATGGGTGTACCCAAGGTTTGGCCATTTCCTGGCAAGCCAACAATAACCCCACCCTGTTCCATCCAATTTGAGAAAGGATATGGTTGTGCAAGTGAGCTAGAGTGAAAGATCTTATGGGGGTGATCTTAGGTCCATGTTAGTTTATTTTTTCATATGAACCAGTAAAAAACTTTATTTTTTTTTTACTATTATTAGCAACAAATGCCTTGTGACACATCCCACACTGATTACAACATGCTGCTATGTTGTAGCAGTTAAGTGCCAACGTTGTAAAGGATCGCTGTGGTAGCTGGTATGAACTGCCTGTCATATTAGCTAGAGGCTAAGCCGCTTTTCTCTATCCCCGCTTTGGAAAGAGCTTAAAGTCTGCAGAAAAGAATTTCATTTCGCTATAAGGCAGGATTTCTTATCAACAATAACAATAATAATAACTGTGTTTTGAGTGCCAACTCTTTCTAAGGATTGTGTGTGATGTGCATATATATAGAATACATGTATAAAATAATCATATGTGCTGTGTCATTTATACATTATATCATTGAATCTTCAAATAGAAAACTGAGACTCAGAGGGGTAGGTGAAGTAATTTTCCCAGCCTTAAGAATTGTTAAACATTGGTATTGGTCAGCCTAAGGTCAAAAACTCAGAATTTTATAAAATTGAGAAGAATGGTCTTAGAAGCCAGCTATAAACTAGTCAAGTAACTCCCAGAAAGACATCTTGACATCAGTTCTGAGTAGTATTAAGTTTAACCAGATTACTTGTGAGATGTCTTTTCTTTCTTTCTTTTTTTTTTTTTTTTTTTTTTTTTGCGGTATGCAGACCTCTCACTGTTGTGGCCTCTCCCGTTGCGGAGCACAGGCTCAGTGGCCATGGCTCACGGGCCCAGCTGCTCCACGGCATGTGGGATCTTCCCGGACCGGGGCATGAACCCGGGTCCCCTGCATCGGCAGGCAGACTCTCAACCACTGCGCCACCAGGGAAGCCCGTGAGATGTCTTTTGATCCTTGGTTAATGGTTTCCTACCAAGAGCAGTATATTCCCGATGTTTGTTATTGGAGTGATTTAGCTTGGCTATTCAGTATGATGAGAAGCGGGATAGGGTGGAGAGGGAATAAGCTTTTGAGTTAGAGAAAAAGACCAAAATGTGTCCAAATTCCAACCTTACCTCTTCCAAGCTCTCTGACTTTGGGCAAGTTATTTAGCCTTTCTGAGCTTCAGTTTTCTCATCTAAAAAAAATGCAGATAATGATGATAATGATAATAATTACCTACCTCACAGAGTTGTTGGAGCAGCAAATTAGATAATGCCTAAGACCTTATAAGCCCAAATACATGTTAACTATTATTGATTATTATCAATCTATTTAGATTATCATCGAGACATCACTATTCACCCACAGAATGAAGTGATGGGTACAACTCTTGTGCAATTATATTTTTTAATACTTGGGCAGAATGGGCATTTTTCCCTGGACCACAATAAATCCAGAAATAGATCCTGAGGAACAAGTGAGGTGTTAAGAACGCCAGTGTCTTGTTCCCTTTTATAATGAAAAGTAAAAAGCAAACTTTTTTACGGAGGTGCAACGCTAAACGACCGCCCAGCCTAAGGACCACTTGGCTAATTAGCACACCTGCTTTCCAGGATTTCCTGATGTCCCGCCGCCACTTGTTGTCAGCTCCTTGAAACTGCAGAAATTTGCCTGTGCAGGTGTGGAGAGCCTGCTTGAATTATTTAGGGCGCATGAAAGAGCAAATTATTTAGTCAATAGAGCTGAAAATGTGGGCAAATTAGAATTTTTCATAGCGAGATTGTTCATTGTTAAGCCAATTCATGATTATGTGTGTGCGTGCATCTTGCTTCAGATATTCCGCTACAAAATAAACCTCTTTGCTGCAATGAATATGGATGTGGACTAATTTAATCAATATACTTGTGACAGTTGTGGTGTCTGACAGATTTCATCCTTTGAAATACTGGCTGAGTCAATGTGTGCAGTATATATGTGGGCCAAGACTCATAATTTTTGTTACAAGAAGATTATTTTGAAAAGACACAATACTGCCTGTCAGAAAATGGAAAAGCCTGAGGGATAGAAAGCAAAGGGCAAGGGGATTTTTGTCCTGTTCCCTCTTATTGGTCTGAAAACTCAAATTTGTGAAGCTAAACTGCTTTCCTTTTGAAAAATTTGTAAGGCATTGACTATTTTTCTTCTCCTTGATACATTTGAATTCTGTAAATTGACTAAAAGGTGAAGGGAGGTGGGTTTTGTGCATTGTTGGATGAAATGGAAGATTGAGTAAGTGCCCTGCTCCAATCTGCAAATGTTTACTTTCTGGAAAGATCAACACATGTGATAGATCACTTTCAGAGAACTTGCTTTTTAGAGCAAGTGGATTTTAGTCATTTCCTAAAGAGCACTTGCGCCTGAAATTGTCTTCTGAGATAAGAGAGCCACCCAAGGGGGTAGGCTAGTAGAATAGTTTAATCCAACCAATCAGAATATCGGAACCTGGCTTTGGAGAACCCTCCCATCACCTCACCATGAGATCCCTAGGGAAGCTTGTTCTAACTAATTTGGAATCTTTGGCCAGCATTGCCCACTGGAGCCAAGCACAAACACAGTGCGGCAGGGGGCAAAGTTCTAGGCAAATGGCCCCTCGCTTGAAAATGCATGTCAGTCTACAGTGAGTCCATTCATACTAAGCATCTTGGCCTCCATGAAGTCTCGTAAAATACGTCTCAGCTTGAGTGCCCTCCAGGTCTGAAAGACCCTGAGAGCTGAAGGAAGGCTGAAGACCAAGAGTTTAGGAGCCTGACTCAGGCCAGTGGTCCTATGCAGTAGTGGCACCAAACTCTGGATTTATACTACAGTGACTTTCCCAACCCTCACTCCCACCCTCTCCCCAGCCGGCTGAGAGCCATTCCAAGGGTGGAAGTGCTGGGCCAGGATGTCAATCCCAGGGGCACCCCCATCATGATCAGACCCCTCCCTGCCAGACCTCCAGATCACTTGCAAGATTACAGGAGCCTTTAGTAGGCGTTTTGGTCACTGCCTTAAACATCATGATGTCACTTCTCATGGGTCATCCACTAGGAGTCCAGGCAGAGTGAACAACAATGCACCATTTTTGGGCTTCCCTGGTGGCGCAGTGGTTGAGAGTCCGCCTGCCGATTCAGGGGACATGGGTTCGAGCCCCGGTCCGGGAAGATCCCACATGCCGCGGAGCGGTTAGGCCCGTGAGCCATGGCCACTGAGTCTGCGCGTCCGGAGCCTGTGCTCCGCAACGGGAGAGGCCACAACAGTGAGAGGCCCACGTACCGCAAAAAAAACAGAAAAAGAAAAAAAAATACACCATTTTCCATTTGATCCAGATACATACAGTTTTACTCCGTGTTCCCTGTCTGGCCTGCCCAGAGCTTTCCTATCTTATAAAGGACTGAATAGATTTGCTTGATCTCTCCATTACTAAGATGGAATGAAAATAACTCCTGAGAGGCCCGAGTTTAGTGTTAGTGTTGCTTTCAGTTTTGATGCTGATTTAAACTATAGGGCCTAACGAGGTTTGTCTGATTTCTGTGTCTACAGCTTGAGGTGAGACATAAGCAGAAGCAGCTCAGTGTCTGTCTGCTTTATTTCTTGTATGAGTTTTATTTAATAGATGGTCCAAGTACTTTGTGTTATCTAATTCTCTTCCTTAGGGGTTGGGGTTAGGGTTAGGGTTAGGGTTAGGGGTTTCAGCTGATATCACCTTTCAGAATTTCTCTACTACCACTTGGCTTTTATGAGTCTCTGAAAAACGTGGGTCGTAACCATCTCTCTCTAGAGCTGCAGACAATCTGTGGCACAAAACTTTGCCTTAACTATGTATTAAAAATATTGGAGGAGGGCTTCCCTGGTGGTGCAGTGGTTGAGAGTCCACCTGCCGATGAAGGGGACACGGGTTCGTGCCCCGGTCCGGGAAGATCCCACATGCCACGGAGCGGCTGGGCCCATGAGCCACAACTACTGAACCTGCACGTCTGGAGCCTGTGCTCTGCAACGGGAGAGGCCACAGCAGTGAGAGGCCTGCGTACCACAAAAAAAAAAAAAAAAAAAAAAAAAAAAAATATTGGAGGAGCCGTAAGTGTGAAACATTATTAGAGTTTAGATTTCATAAAGAATTTTCCTTGAAGAAATCAAGCTAGTCTCTAAGATGAGGAGGCCGACTTGAAGATGACGGTTTTTGTTAAGCATGATCTTATAACATATTAAGTGGCATAACTCAGAATAGACATATTAGATAGTGTACAAAGATGCCACTATTGGGGTATTAGAAGGCTTCAGGATTATGGCACATTTATTGGAGGTGAGATTTTGAACAGTCTCTAACTCTGGATAGTGAAACTCAGGATGTTAACACTAAAAGTGACTGATAGGCAAAGGACTCACTAAAGGCACTGCAGTACTTGTAGTCCCCTTGAAAGGAAGTTAGCAGGGATACATGGTTTATAATGAGGTTAAGTCCAGTCATTTAATGTGTCCTCTTTTGAAGTACTGAATACAATGTTGATTCGAATCCAGTGTAGGTGGCTGTGGAAATTACCCCAGGATATGAGATTACGTTGGAAGAAAGGGTGGGCTCTGTGTATGTGTGTTACTTACGTCGTGCAATACATTCGTTAGCCTAGTCATTGCTTTGTGTGAGGCATGGCACTAGGTAGGGGCTTTATGAAAGTGAAATATACTTGGGCACTTGCGACTGCCTTTGTGTGTGTGACTTAGTAGGTAATCTGACATGATATCCAGTAGTGATAACCATGGAAAATAAATTTAGTGTAATGTAGCATTCCAGGTAAACTGGTGAAAGATGTCATCCTGTATATGCAGCTCAGTGTTGGTTCTTTATTTCACGTATAAATTGTATTTAATAGGTGGTCCAAGTACTTTGTCTTGCCTAATTATTCTATTCCTTAGGGGTTTTTTTAATCCTTAATTATGCTCTTTCCAGCTCTGCTCAAGATATAATGTGTTTGCTTAGAAACGTGCTTTAACATATTTGAGAACTTTGGTGTAATATGTATGAATTATTTGGTTATTCTTCCAGTATGAGGCAACTGTAAGTAATCAGTTAGATAGAAACACACGCACGCTGTACCAGAAAATCAATTTCCAATGTAAAGAACTCTGAAGCTACATATTCTATTTGTCCGGATTCATCATTATTAAATTCAAATAGGATATGAACTTTATGGTTGAAAGGTTTTGATCGTACACAAGTGGACTAATTTTTAAAACATGACAGGTACATTAATTTAAAAAAGATGAGTAAGGAATTCTTAACATCATATGTAACTTATTAATACTTAGAACTGAATCATTTTCCTAAGTAGTTTTGGCTTTTTGGAGTCTATTTTTCTCCACCAGCCGAGCTACAATGCTCAGCCAAGACAGGTTTATGACCTTTTAAAAATAATGATGGAAAATGAGATCGGAGGAAACATTTTAGTATCTGCTTTGCTCTGAGGCCTAAACTGTGAACTCTCCAGTTCTTGAAGGCTTTGAAATGCTGATGCCAGTCTTCTTGTGGGTTCTTAAACACCTCCTCAAATGACCCATTTTAATAACCCGAAAGCTATTATATAACGAGCAGCCATAATTTAGTCCAGGGCTCTAGGGGGACCCTCACAGTTCAGCAATGAATAGTTAATGCAGTATAATGTTTAGCAGGTTATTAGTTTTCACTATACAAATGCTGATCAGGGAACGCTTTTATAAGGTGTTTAAAAGAAAATGTAATTAACTGGTTGCGTGCTTCTGTTGCAGCTCAAATTGAAATTATTCCATGCAAGATCTGTGGAGACAAATCATCAGGAATCCATTATGGTGTCATTACATGTGAAGGCTGCAAGGTAAGCCTTTTTAATTGTTGTTGTTGTTTCTATTAACGTTAGGATGTATCTTTGTGACTTTTATTTTTTTACTTCTACTATGCCTAAAAATTCAACTCCTTGGCACTTTGAGTGACGAGAAACGACAAGACAGAATAAATATTTGGGTGTTCATTACAATCAAGGAAGTTATGTATATTTTTATGCCTCCCATCACAATAATGAGAGGCTGGAGAAAAGTATTCGATCATGGCTTGTTTGTCACCTCCAATCCCAGAATTGATTGAACTGATGAAAAAATCTCTTTGGTTATCTTTTTTCAAAAAAGAGATGACTCTGGACTTCTGTAAGGTCCCTGTTATAAGCTTTATAAGAAGGTGTTTCCAAGAAGTTTAATGGGAATGTGATTGAAAGTCTTACTGCTGGCACACAGATGTTGACACATCTGGCCAAATCATAGCAAGGTTTTTAGAAAACACTGAGTTCTGGTCCTGGGACCACCATTTGTGCCTATTGTTTTGGACATGTCTTCATCTTTTAGTGACTCGGTTTCTTCATCTGTAAAGTGGCATTCTTCCTACCTTTTAGAACTATTCCAAGAATAGAAATAATAACTGTAAATAAAAGTCCTTATAAACTGAAAAGTGCTATTTAAATCTAATAGTCTTATTGCTGTTGTTACTATTTTAATTATTACTGATGCCGATCTCAGGGCAACATGGACAGCACATACATAATGTGGGAGTGGAAAATAGAAATGTTTATCCTAATCATTCAAGACCCCCGAACCTAGATTGCCTCCGTTATTCAAATTGCAATTTATTAAGATTTAAATCCTCCTGCTTATCTTGGAAGGGCCTTGAGACAGCTTATAGGATAAAACAGTGCAAAATAAACAGGAGAGAAGCTATTTAGACATGCAGGAGGCCTCTGAGACAGTTGTTTGCCACTGAACCAGGCCTGAATTAGCCCTGAAGCATTTGGAGGCTGAAGCAAAAAATAAAATCCACAAATTTGGTTAGCTTTCCTTTAGTGAAATTAGAAAAATACAATGTCATAAAATACAAAACCACCTTCAGACACAAATAACTACTAGGAGACTTCAGGGAAATTTGCCTTGCAATTTCCTTATGTCTTTGTTTTACTGTTAATCATCATAACACTTGCCACTTTGTACATATACAAATGCTTCATATTGATCCTATCTTGGGGAAGCTTGAGATTTTTGCACACCACCTACCATACTTCATTATCCAGAAATCCATCTCGGAACAGAAAAAGGACATTATCAGGAAAACTGATGAAATCCAAATAAAGTGGGTGGTTTAGTTAGTAGCACTGCACCAATGTTAATTTCTTAGTTTTAATAAATCTAGCATAATTACATAAGGTGTTAACATCAAGGGATGCTGGATGAAGGGTATAATGGAAATCTCTGTGCAGTCTTTGCAACTTATTACTAAATTTAAAATTATTTCAAATTAAACAGTTTAACAAAATTAAAAAAAAATTCACCCACCTTTAGGAATAGAGAGCTTTCTACTCAAAGGAGGTTTTGAATTATTCATCTCTGTGGTACCCTCAAGACCTCAAGGTTCTGGATTACCAAGGAAAAAAATTATTTCCTCAATTTGTCCTCCCTCCAAATTAATTAATTAATTAAAATTAAACAAAATAAAATCAACTGCCTGGCCTATGTTATCCCAAGATGTAAGCAAGAGAGGTACCTGCCTGTGACAACTGTCCCTCCATTGATTTGGGAGGGTTAATTCGGCTAATGTGGCTGGGCCCCGTCACACTTCACCCTCACCCACTCTGTGTACGCACCGTCTTATCACTGGTAGAGGATGGCATGGTCTTTCTTGCTGAAGGGTATATAGACAGCAGTGCTCCCCTACCAGGAGTTCCAGGCAGACTTGATTTTTGTGCATTGCCTATCACCTAGTTATTTTCTTAAGTGGTCTGGGTCCCAGGGATTAACCACATGTGTACCTTCATGCTGTTCACGAAACTGATCACTCTCTCTGTGTCTCTCAGTAATGCCACATGTAGTTTTATGTGGCAAATTGAATACGATACCTAGGAATGGCATGCAGGGCAGGACCAGGGAGAAGATGGGGGCTACTTCATAGGAAACACCTCAGCAATTCAGAAGATTAATTAACAACACACTCTTCAATAAAATCTGAATTCTCTGAGTACCACTGTGCTTACTGAGGCATAAACAATGTGTATTTTCTTTTTAACACAATGCTTATTTATGACAAAAATAAAAGCAATAAGAAAACAAGGGGCAGCTATTATTTCACTGTTGTCATTTTTCTAGATTCCCTTCCAGATCTTGTACAGCCTCAGTGCCCGTGTGTTTTTCGGTCATCTGCAGTTCTGCTTCTCTTTCCTATTGACTTTATACAATGGAAATCACAAAAACAATCAATTAAAACTTCATTTTATTAACAGATTGGGCCTGTACCCAGCCTGGGACCTATACGGTAGCATGTGTTTATATTCGATGCATATAGTATTTGCCCTGCGTCATAGTTTCTGCTACAACTAACATTTTTTTTTAATTGAAGTATAGTTGATTTACAACATCATGGTAGTTTCAGGTGTACAGCACAGTGATTCAGAATCTTTTTCAGATTCTTTTCCCGTACAGGTTATTACAAAATAATGAGTAGAGTTCCCTGTGCTATACAGTAGGTCCTTGTTGGTTATCTATTTTATATATAGTAGTGTGTACATTACAACTAACATTTTTATCTCTAGTCGCGGTGAAGTCAAGAGACTTCTTTTGCCACTGATGTTAATGATTTATCATGTTCTAACCAGGTGAAGGTGGTTGTATCATGACAAATTATAAATAATTTGTCTCTGTAATAGTATCATTAGACTTAAGGAAAATTTCTGATTAGATATATAAATAGAAATCTAATGAGAGAGAAAAAGTGACTCAGTCATTTTCTGAGCTAATCGCTTTGTGAATCTATTTTAAAATCAACAACCTGAAACCACAAGAAACCAGAGAACCTATTTAATTGCTGAAATGATTCTCTTTCACCACATACTTGCTCAAATAAGCATTGCACATGAACAGCAAAAGTGGTGGACGTTTTGGTAGCTCTTTTTCTGGTTCCTGAGTATTCCCAGCTCACCCTCTCCAAGTCCTTTTGGCCACGTGTAGAGAGACGGTATAGTGTCAGGCTTATGCTCTGACTCTGGAACCAGACTGCCTGGGTTCAAACTCCAGTTCTGCTATTTACCAATTTGAGCAAATACCCAACCTCTCTGTGCCTCTGTTTCCTCATCTGTAAAATGAGGATAGTAATTGTAGTTACTTCATATGGTTGTCACGTGCATATAGGTAAAGCACTTACACGAGTGCCAGGCATGTAACAAGCACACATTGAGTGTCGGCTCTTGTTATTATCATTCCTGGGCAAACTCCTCATGTCTGAGTAATGTGCTCTGTAGTCAGACACTATTTCCAGGATATCTGTGGGTCCAGTCTTGATTTTGTGACCATTTGTGATTTGTAATGTAGACTCTGCCAATAAAAACAATGAAAATATGAGCACCCCCTCGGGTGCTCTATAAGCACTGTTAGAAGTCCAAAGACATAGAAGACTGAATCCTTCCCTCGAGCAGCTTACAGTCTAGGCATAGAGATGAGGCCTTCATAGCAAACGAAGAACTAAATACTAGAGTAAGGCCGCAGTCTGTGATGTGACCCAAGAAGCACACATCCACTAGGCAGCCAGAGCCTAAAAATGGGGAAGTCTTGGTTGTATAACCCGGTTTGACTGGAGCAGAGAGTCACTTTCTGCAGATAGTGGAAGATAAGGGTAGACAGGTATGCCATTTCCAAATTTTTAAGAGCTCTGTTATGCCAAGGTTTTCATTGTAAAATTATTTTCCTTGTTATTTGGAGATCATGAAGGAACAGTGTACAAGCACTGGGCCAGCCCTGAATATTGCATTTCAGAAAACCATTGAATCCAGGCCTGCAAGGGCTTAGTTCTGCCAGTAAAGACGTTCCTGAGCTCTTGGAGCAGAATTTAGTCCCAGCCCTAGCTGGGTGAGCACTAGCAGGGGGTGTAAGGTAAGCTGGGTAGGCCTGCCAGGGAGGAGGGCCCGGGTCATGGAGCACGGGGACAGCAGAAAAGGCCAGAAATAAAATGAAAGACTGCAGATGTTAGGGTTAAGGTTCGATCTTCAGAGTGAGTGCAAATGCTGAAGTGTTTATAGAAAAACGACGACTGGTTGAGGCTTTCTTTCGAGAAATGGTTCTGTTTATCATTCAACTTCATTTCCTAGCCTCAGTATTAGATACAGTGGCTGCTTAGAGGAGGAGGATGAAAAATTTATCTCAAGATTAAACAAACACACACACAGAATTTTAAATCCATATCTTTTTAGACTTTGGGCCTCTACCGTAACTTTTTTCCCCAATTTTGTTGAGAAATAATTGACATACGTTGCTGTATAAGTTTAAGGCATTCAGCATGACGGTTTGACTTACATATCTTGTGAAATGATTACCACAATAGTTTCAGCTAGCATCCGTCTTCTCATGCACAGTTGACCCTTGAACAACACGGGTTTGAACTGCATAGGTCCACTTACTTATACTCACACGGATTTTTTTTATTGGAAAAAATCATAAATAAATATGAATTTCTTTTTAACATTATCTTTTCATTTTTGATGTCTAATGTTGGTAATACATATAACATCTCCTTTATTGTATATGACAATATGGATGTAGATACTGACAGACAATTCACCTTGAAAACAAAGGACATAAACTTATGGTATTGATAAATACAGTACAGTACTGTCAGTGTATTTTCTCTTCCTTATGATTTTTTTTAATAACATTTTCTTTTCTCTAGCTTACTTTATTGTAAGATTATGGTATATAGCACATACAACATACAAAATTTTTGTTAATCAACTGTTTATGTTATCAGTAAGATTTCCGGTCAACTGTAGACTATTAGTAGTTAAGTTTGGGGGGAGTCAAAAGTCAAACTCGGATTTTTGACTGCATAGGGGTCTACATACCCTAACCCCCGCATTGTTCAAGGGTCAACTCAGATACAATAAAAAGAAAAGAAAAAAGGGAAAGAAATATTCTCCTTGTGATGAAAACTCATAGGATCTACTCTTGTAGTAGCTTTCCTTTATATCATAAAGCAGTGTTAGCTATGATTATCATTCAACTATAGCTTCTTAAATAATAATGTACAGTTGAGTATTGAAGTTAGTGAATTGATTTCTGATTACATCTAAGACCCTTTGCCTCGTGATAAGTCTAAGAATAGAGTCCATTCATGTGTCAAATGTTTATTCATCAGGGCTTCCCTGGTGGTGCAGTGGTTGAGAGTCCGCCTGCCGATGCAGGGGACACGGGTTCATGCCCTGGTCCGGGAGGATCCCACATGCCGCGGAACGGCTGGGCCCGTGAGCCATGGCCGCTGAGCCTGCACGTCTGGAGCCTGGGCTCCGCAACGGGAGAGGCCCGCCTACCGCAAAAAAAAAAAAAAAAAAAAAAAAAAATTATTCATCAATTAATACATTTAAGATGATGTCTTATGCAAAGCTTCCTCTTCCACCCAGCAAAGGGAGAACTTGTAATAGTGTCTTCACATTAACAAATATGCTCTCTGAAATTAACAATAAAAAGTCTTTTCAAAGATATCCAGAATGTATAATTGGTACTTTTTTTTTTTCCTGAAAGAGTTAAAGCATTTTCTGGAGCTTTTTATGTATTAGGTTAAAAACCATATCCATAAATGTTCCTTTTAGGCCCAAATTGTTTTTTAAAGGATTCTAATATTTTTATTTCAGTTGTAAAATATCACTAGCCCTGGATCAACTTGTCCACTTTTCAGCATTGGTACATTCATGCTCAACATTTTTACTTTAATATTTTATAACACTTGGCCCCAGTATTAGAGCTAGCCATTTAAAATGAAAATTAGACTTGGCTTTTATTACATCCTCTGAGATCAGAGTTTCACTTCTGTTATATACAGGTGATAGAAACAAATTTTTTATTCAGCAAAATCTTCCAGGCCTGTGATGAAATAAATGCACAAGTGGTAGGATGTGTTAAACCCCAATTTGCATCAAGATGATTTGAGGGGTTTTTTTTTTGTATTTTTCTGGTTTCTTTGGTTTGGTCTTAATCATGCCTCAGCTCACAGAAGATGTTGGGCTTCTGACCTTGTCATAGATAGGGTCTCACATGGTGTCTGGCTCAGAGTAGGGCCTCTCACGCTTGCTTGGGAATCACTGTTGCTGAATGTGCCCACTGGATTGGATCTGAGGATGGCAAATCACCGTATGGCAAAGCAGACATCTCCACTTACCAAATATAACACACGAGGTCAGCTTTAATCAGAGATCATTTGCATATACAGTCCTATGGGGAGGCCAGTCACTACTGAACAGGAAAGTAGTTGAGGAGATCCACGTTTCCGTGACTTATCGCTGCCCGATGCCTGAGTGTGGGACCATACCAGCTCACTTTGGAGAATGAGGTTTCCTGTTTTTTTTTTTTTTCTAAAGAATAAATTTCCTTCTTATTTGCTTCCTTGGGGACTGTTATTCCTGTCTCCTCCCCCCAGTTTAGTTTTATCATTTCTCCTGCCTCTTCCTCTCAATGATTTTAATCTATGCATATGCCCTCTCTTTCCCCCTCAATAAAATTAAGTTGCCAGTTATCTTCTTTCTTAACTTTAAATCCTTAACTTTCTGCCCACGTTTATCCAAAGATATTTCTTTTCCTCACCCCCATACTTCCGAACATTCCAACAGAAACTTCCCCAAATAAATAAAATTGAAACAGAGTTCATGCCCCTCCAACTAGGATTCTCAGCTCATCTCAGCCACAGAAATGGAATGAGAGGGATTCCCACGTCCATAGTCCCCCAAATACCAACATTTCCGTTGGATTGGAAAATACAATAATCCGCTCAGGCATATGAGCATTCACCATAAATCATAGAGTTATGAATAAATCTTGGTTGTCAAAAGCAAATGTGTAGCCGTTCCAACGCGTCTGCCATTAGAATTCAGCAAGGCAGCTGTCAGCTGTTTTCTTGTAATTAAACAGCCAATGAGCAGCTAATTAAGACATATGTGTATACAGAAGTGGAAGTGGGTATGTTAATGAACTGTAGGAATCAATTCATTAAGTGAAAATTGTCAAAAGACCAAACATCAGATCAGCATTTCAGCCTGTGCCTCACTGGGAAGGAGCCCCGAGCCAGAGGGGAGCCCCTCAGAGCTATACCCCACTCCACCCCAGCACCTTTCCAGCCACACCCACAGGTCTCTGTACAGCCAACACCCTCTTGGGGGCAAAACTATTAATAACCCCAATAGGAAATACCATGTGTATTTCAAAGCTTTTTATCAAGGAGACCTAGCAAAGGAGAGCGTTTTCCTACTTGTGTAAACCTGGTATTCGATACCCTATAAAATGCCATCTCCCTCACCTTGTGTTTGAACCATTACATGGAACTTTGTACAGCTGAAAAGTGGGGCCTTTTTACTGGTTTGTTTTGTGGTTTATCTGTTTCTGTTTGGTCTGCCCCACATGTTTGTCTGGATGATTTTTGGATAGTGTATTAAGAAGTCTCTGGCCTTTGGGTTAAGATGCACCCAGGGTTTAGGGATTCAAATCCTGGCTTCTCTGCTTACCTGCTGCGTGACTTTGGATACATGGTTTAACCTCTCTGAAGTGTCATTTTCTTATTTGTAAGCAGATATAAAAATACCTACTTTGCAATGTTGTTATGAATTGCAAATAAATCATGTTTGTGAAGTGTCCTCCACGGTGCCCGGTATAGAATAGGAGCTCAGCATATGATTGTCACCACTGTTTTTATCACTGGCATCATTTTTCCTCTGGTCATTCATTTCACAAGTGTTTGTTGACTGCTCCAAGTACTAAGTTAGCTACTGGAAACAAAGAAACAAAGCTGTCAGTGAGGGAGACAAATTAGTAATACAGCAAGTTAAGGGCTATGAGGGGGATAGCTACAGGGCTCTAGGGGTGTACATGGGAGGGACCCCTCAACCAGCCTTGGGAAGGGCAAGGTCAGAGAAAGTGAATCCTCAAGAGAAGAGGAGAACTTCCAGGTAGGTTGTGGGGCCGGGGTAGGGGGTGTGGAATCCTTTGAGGAACTGTGGACACAGTGGTTTAGGCTTGGCCAGGGTGTGACTTTGAGAAGAGGAGAGAGCTGCCTGGACAGGTGGCCATAGCCAGGTCATCAGTGAGGAGCCATTGAGGGCTCGTAAGCAGGGAAGGGACTTGATCAGGGTTCTGTTTTTAGAAACAGAACATCTTCGGTGACTGTGTGAGTATGGATTGAAGGGAGGAAGGATGGAAGCAGGGAGCAGTGGGGAGGCTGTGTAATAACCCACTCAGGAGACGGTAGATGTGGGAACCTGAGAAAATTGCAGTAAAGATGGAGAAAGGTAGATGGATTGGGGAAACATGAAGGTGACCAGAAACAGCCTAACTTAGTGAGTGCATGGATGTGGGTGGCGAGGAGGCAGGAAAGCGCATCTTTGTGCTTTGAGTATCTGGGTGATGGTGGTACCCTTGACTGAACAAGAAAACACTGGAGGAGAAGAGGCTGGGAAAATGGTCAGTGGGTTGGGAAATGTTCTGTTCGGAATGAAGATCAAGCCATTCAGTATGTATTGAATGGGTAAACAACAAGGTCTTACTGTATAGCACAGAGAAAAACTCTACAGCATTTAGTATCGTATGATGAACCATAATGGGAAAGAATATTTAAAAGGAAAGCATAGGGCTTCCCTGGTGGTGCAGTGGTTGAGAGTCCGCCTGCCGATGCGGGGGATGCGGGTTTGTGCCCCGGTCTGGGAGGATCCCACATGCCACGGAGCGGCTGGGCCCGTGGGCCATGGCCACTGAACCTGCACGTCTGGAGTCTGTGCTCCGCAACAGGAGGGGCCACAACACTGAGAGGCCCGCGTACTGCAAAAAAAAAAAAAAAAAAAGCAGATATATATATATATATATATATATATATATATATATATATATATAGCTGAATCGCTTTGCTGTACAGCAGAAATTAACACAACATTGTAAATCAACTCTACTTCAATTAAAAAGAATAAAAAAGCCATTCAGCTGAAGTTTCTGGAGAGTGTGTGTGTATGTGTGTGTTGGTGATGGGGGTGACAGGGCTGTAGAAGGCCAGGCCATGACTTTGGGTTTGCGCCTGTCCAGAATACGGGGGAGCCACTCAGACAGCCTGGTGAGAAGCGAGGGGTCCAGCAAGGACTGGGCTCAGTCCAGTCACGTGCTGGTCAGTTTTTAGCAACCAACAGTGTCTATATGTATGTCCATAACTTTAGTGTATATGTCACTGATGTAATTTCATACATTTTATAAATAGTAAAATCGACAATATTGTAAACGGAGACTATAATGTATAATATATATATATACTATATAGTATATATATAGACAGCCGATTTTCACGGAATGTGCTCATTGATTTTTGCTGAACTCTCACATCCATACCTGTGGTTGCAGCTGACGAAAGACTATAGCACCAACATGATTTTTCATTTACATTAATGAATAAGAGGAAAGTGAAACAAGGAAAAACATATTTTGGAACTTCACTCATTCGTCAATGATGACTTGAGCAACTTCTTTGCTGAATCAGATAATAGTTTTTAAAAACTGGAAGAATATTTCTTTACATTCTTTTTTATGCTCTTCACAATGTGATGGCTACAGACATGACATATTTTTAAATTGAACCCACATCATTATCATTTTCTTCATCACTTTTTTTTTTTTTGAGGTATGCGGGTCTCTCACTGTTGTGGCCTCTCCCATTGTGGAGCACAGGCTCCGGACGCGCAGGCTCAGCGGCCATGGCTCACGGGCCCAGCCGCTCCGCGGCACGTGGGATCTTCCCGGACCAGGGCACGAACCCGTGTCCCCTGCATCGGGAGGCGGACTCTCAACCACTGCGCCACCAGGGAAGCCCTCTTCATCACTTTTTAAAAATTTTTATTGAATTATAGTTGATTTACAATGTTGTGTTAGTTTCAGGTGTACAACAAAGTGATTCAGTTATATATATATGTGTACATATATCTGTTCTTTTTCAGATTCTTTTCTCATATAGGTTATTACAGTGTATCGAGTAGAGTTCCCTATGCTATACAGTAGGTCCTTGTTGGTTATCTATTTTTGTATAGTAGTGTGTATATGTGAATCCCAAACTCCTAATTTATCTTCATCACTTTTTAAATCTAGGCAGTAAACAGAGCCATAAATCAAGCCCTGATCCATAGCACTTGTCAATTTCTGTGGCGTAAATACTCTCAGCACATGGTCAATTTCAGACCTCCCCACACGACATCTCACTGCATGCACAGTAGCACACCGTTATGCAGTGAGCTACCGTTCAGATATAATTGATGTAAATACCCTCAAAAACAGGGACAGTAGCAAAATAGTAATAAAATAATAAGTTAATGTTTAATAATGGTGATATTTAACAGTTGGTTCACAAAATTCCTGAAATGTTAATATTCAGTTCTTGCAACCTGGTATCAGCCTTCTCCCACACCCATGGCCTCAGTTCCTGTCCTGGGGAGCTCCAATCTAGTGGAATCAATGAAAAATTTCATAGTATACAGCCAGATTGTTTTTTAAAAAACAATTAGGGAATAAAATTTTACAGGGCTTCTCTGGTGGCACAGTGGTTAACAATCCGCCTGCCAATGCAGGGGACACGGGT
Organism: Mesoplodon mirus; assembly: GCF_964341445.2. Taxonomy (NCBI): domain Eukaryota; kingdom Metazoa; phylum Chordata; class Mammalia; order Artiodactyla; family Ziphiidae; genus Mesoplodon; species Mesoplodon mirus. The sequence goes on along the minus strand of NC_138979.1, from coordinate 51,132,656 downwards.
TCGAGCCCTGGTCCCGGAAGATCCCACATGCTGCGGAGCAACTAAGCCCGTGCGCCACAACTACTGAGCCTGCACTCTAGAGCCCACGAGCCACAGCTACCGAAGCCTGCACGTCTAGAGCCCGTGCTCTGCAACAAAAGAAGCCACCGCAATGAGAAGCCTGCGAACCGCAAGGAAGAGTAGCCCCCGCTCACTGCAACTAGAGAAAGCCCACATGTAGCAACGAAGACCCAATGCAGCCAAAAATAAATAAATAAAATTATTTATTTATTTAAAACTTTTTTTTCCCAGAGAATACAGACAGAAATCAGAAATAAAACTCAAGGAAAGGCACTTGAAAGACTTGGTGAAATAAGGAGAGATACACTTGAGAGTTCTCTTTGAGGCAGGAGGAATGGGGGCAGAAAGCTGACGTGTGTGAGGAAATCAAGACTGTGTGACATTGGTTTTGTTAGCTCAGCACTGCAGGAGAGATGCTTACCTGGGAGGACACTGCACTTAAAATTAGGGCACTAGAGTTTGAGTCCCAGCACTAACACGTAGCCATGGGACAGCCTTGGACAAGTCACTTACCATTCTGAGCTTCCTTTTTGTTATCTGCAAAATCAGAAAACTAGAGTATAGACCTTAACAAAGGGAAGGCAGCAGAGTCTTCAGAAAGCTTTGTTAAAATGTTTGCCATACAACATGACATTTCTTCTTTTTTGACCTATAACAATGGTGCTTTCACATTGTTCAAACTAGTTTGTATGTCTGCGACTATACTCTCAAAGCAACGTTGTAGTTCAATAGATCTCATGTGTATTTTATAAAAGCTACATGGATGATTCTCATACACCGTCAGTTTGAGAACTACTGAATCTGATAATCTCTCTACTTCATTTCATCTCTAAAGGCCTGTTTGTATTATCCTAATGTATTGCAGCAACTGCATGTGAGTATGCTGCCACTAGGTGGTGGTAGTGTGCCGCAGCCACACCAAGTGCTGTATCCTACCCTGCAGTTCATCATGGTGGCCCTCTATGCTCAAGCCCACCATGTTTATAATGGCACATCTCCGTGTATCTTGACATCCGTACAAAGTGAACTTTTAAGAAAGCCAAAGAAGTCATTCATTAGCTCAGCTTTTAGAAATAAAACTCCAAAATTGTGTACTTAATATCTTTCCCAGGTGACTCACAGCTTCAGCACTTTCTTCTTTATGTATACCTCCTCAGTTCCACCCCAAAACTTGAAGTGCTGCCTTGTGCTGTCACTGCTCTCTGTGTGGCCTCAAGCTTCCCAGCCCCTAGAACTGGTGTCTCAGCTTCATTTCTCAGTGTGACCTTCTCCAGGATTGCTCCCCAGTCAGTCAAGATCCTGCTTCTACATTTATGAGCATACTTCTCCCTTGAGGAAGGAAGGTACCTACCATACTTTCTCCCTTTCTTCCTCTTCTTTCTTGCTCTTCTAATCCTCCTCCTCTTATGTATTCGTCAGCTTTAAATACTTTTTCAGTTTAACTGCCCAAATCCTCTGAGAAACCCCAAGGAATACTAAAATGAAAAGTTTTTTTGTTTGTTTGTTTTTAAGGGAAAAAAGGGGGCAGGAAAGGAAGACCAAGCCCTCATTCTGTCTGAAATGCAAAGTTTAGTGTGTCTGAGTCACCCAGGCTTACCTCTTTCTCCCTTCACAGCTCTCACCTTATAACCCCACCTGACCCCTCCCACTTGGTATTTGATAGCTAGCCTTGTGGGCATGACTCTGTCGATTTAATCCAAAAGAAAGGTCTCTTCTCTGTTTCTTAGCACTGCCACTCCCTGAACTTTCCACAGTCATTTGCTCAAATGACTCAGTGAGAAATAAATGGTGTTGTAAAGAGCAAGGTGAAGCATCCATGAACAGGGAACTATATTCAATATCCTGCGACAAACCATAATGGAAAAGAATATTTAAATAAAGAATATGTGTGTGTGTATATATATATATATATATATATATATATATATATATGTAAAACTGAATCACTTTGCTGTACAGCAGAAATTAACGCAACATCGTGAATCAACTGTACATCAATAAAAAACAAACAAAAAACAAAGCTGAGGCATCCGAAGAAGTGAAGTCCTTTTCCAAACGTTGGTTCCAGCCTCAGTGCTGTCGCTCCAAGAGCATGTGGAAAGCTTTGTGGATTTGCCTTGCAACTGATGGCATTTCTCAAACATCTTTAATGATAGTGACTGTGTGTCCTTGAAGTCAGTTTGTTGTTGTTATTGTTTTGTTTGTTTTCTAAACAAGCCAGAGTAATTTAGAAATAAGTAATGTGAATAAAAGGGGACATAATCCTCCCAGTCAGAAATGAGGGAAAATCACGAAATTGTGAGACTGGTTTCCTCATGTGAATAACCCACATCAGGAGGTGGCAGTAGAAGAGGAATCTGTAAAATGACTGGGCGTTGGCGCCGTGGCCAGCCAAAGGGGCTAACCTGAAGGAAAACGCTAATTTCAGAGCAGATCAGTCTCACTCTTTTGCTATGCATACCTTGTGTCTTGACACTGCCTCCTTTCAGGATTGCCTTCTATGAGAACCCCCAAGTGGGAATCCTTCTGAACACTCAAAGGAAGCAGAAAAACAACAAAAGGGATAAACGTGTGAGTTCTGGAATTAAACCACCTAAATTCAGATCCTGGCTTTACCCCCATGCTGGGGGGTAGGGAGGGAAGGGGGTGGGGGGGTTCTGAGCTAGTGCCTCTCTCCCTAAGCCTCAGGTTCTTTGACCTGAAAACCAGCAAAATGATAGCACCTGCCTCGTGTTGCCCTTGTCAAGATTACGTGATGGAATCCATATAAAGCACAAGGTGCCTAGCAAATAATAAGCACTGTTTTAACGATTCCTGGGATTGGTTTTAATCAAGTAGGTGAGACATATAGACAGAAAATAACTGCTGTGAAGAGAGAAGTTTGTCAGATTCACAGACTTAGAGAGTGAACTTGTGGTTACCAAGGGGGAAGGGTTGGGGTGGGGAGATAGATTGGGAGTTTGGGATTGACATGTACACACTGCTATATTTAAAATGGATAACCAACAAGGGCCTACTCTATAGCACAGGGAACTCTGCTCAATATTATGTAACAACTTAAATGGGAAAAGAATTGGAAAAAGAATAGATACATGTGTATGTATAACTGAATCACTTTGCTGTACACCTGAAACTAACACAACATTGTTAATCAACTATACTCCACTATAAAATAAAAATTTTTTAAAAGAGAGAGAGGAATTGGTTATAACATAGGTCCCTTGAAACAGGAGGCACAGCATGCCACACAGAGGACCACAGTGGAAAGCACCAGGGTCAGTCAGGAGGCTGATGGAATGAGGGGGAAACATGGGAGGAGGTGGCTGGATGTTAGGGTTCTGGATCGGTTGGTCTGCGTATAAAAGGTGTGCTCCCAGGCAAGTTGTTTGCTATTTCTAGGAATTAGGTAGTCCTGGGAAGCATAATCTCTCCTGGGTTATCAAGACCTCAAGATGTCAAAGCATTAAAAATACAGAATAAAAAGATATGATTAATACAGACACTCATTAAGATCTCTCATCATCATCATTATCATTATGCCCTCCCAGAATTCTCTTGTAGCAGAGCAAACTGGTGGTTGTATATAGCATCTGTGCTAACATCCTGGAATTTCATTAGTGGTGGTTTGATGTTAACTTGAGTTTAATATGTGAAAACTAAAGAGTAGCCTTTTTTGCCTTTGATAATGATCCAAGCATTATTCAAGAGCTGTGTCTAGTCCTGGATTTCAGATTTTTTAAGAAAGTGGAGAAACTGGAAAGGATCCTAAGAAGAAATACTAAAGGTACAAAAGAACCTAGAAAGAAAGGTGACAGATGCTGTGATTTGGTCTACAGACAAGGTACTGGGAGATAACTTGGCAGCCTGCAAGTACTGGTTCCATTTAAAGAAAAAAGAGAGATTGTGTAGACATTCTCCATATTCGACGATTATAGAACGAAATGGAACAGGCTCATTCAGCCTCAGCTAAAGGAAAAGCAAATAATTCCTGATCCTAGGCACCTGCAGTGACAGCAAGCATGGAGGGTCTGAAGGTGGTAGGGCCTCAAGAAAGTAATAAACACCTTTCAGCCTTGACAAAGATTATGTCTCAGACTCAACTGAATACCTGGACAGGTGACCTCTTGGTATCTCTTTCTAAGGATTATCTGCCTCTGTTACCATTTATATTTTCTTTAATTCTCTCCACTAAGCCCCAAAGAAAGCTTTACTTCTCACTTTCTTGTCAACAGAGGAAAAAAAAAAAAAACAAACCCATAGCTTTTTAGATATTTTGAGAAGAGAGAGATTGCCTCACAGAAGAGGCCAGACTTGATATCAGGGAGGTTTAAAGTACAATAGAGAGACAGTCTGAGACCCTGGGCCCCCAGCCTTGCCCATATTGGTCAGTGAGCAGCCTGGCAGAGAGGTGGTAAGAGATCAGTGCCTGTCCCTCCCATCCTAAGTTGGTTTCCAAAAGGAAAGAACTGGGAACTGAGGTCATATCCATCATAACCATGACTTAATCCACAAAGTCCCCAGCCATCACAGAAGAAAGCAGATGTACTGAATAGCTCTTCCTGAGTAGCTCACATACCTTTCTGCCCACATATTGTAGAAAAATCAGAAAGCACAGATGAACAGAAAGAAAATTAAGATCACTCATGCCCCCACCAACCAGTGCCAGCTGTTCTTTTCATTCGAGGACATAATTTTCCAAAGTTTCTTCCATGTTAAATATATGGATTTTCCCTACAAAATTGGATTATATTGTGTTTAGTTCTTTAGCTGTTTTTTTTATTCAGCAGTATATTTTTAATAACCCTTTTATGTCAATAATTGTATTTCTAAAACACCATTTTTAAAGGTGGCTGAATGTATAGATATCCAGTATGACTCTCCCAATTCACTACTGTTGGACATTTAGCGTCTTTCTAAAATTTTTTTTCTACCTTACCGATAGTGCTGTGATGAACATCCATGTAGGTAAATCTTTGTACCATTCTTAACATTCCTTTAAAATATATTCCTTAGGGACTTCCCTGGTGGCGCAGTGGTTAAGAATCCACCTGCCAATGCAGGGGACATGGGTTCGATCCCTGGTTTGGGAAGATCCCACATGCCGCGGAGCAACTAAGCCCGTGTGCCACAACTACTGAGCCTGCACTCTAGAGCCCGTGAGCCACAATACTGAGCCCATGTGCCACAGCTACTGAAGCCCGCGTGCCTAGAGCCCGTACTCCCCAACAAGAGAAGCCACGACAGTGAGAAGACCGCGCACCGCAATGAAGAGTAGCCCCGCTCGCCGCAACAACCCAACACAGCCAAAAAAAATAAATAAATAAAATTAATTAATTAATTATTTTAAATATATATATATATATATATTCCTTAAAGGGTAATTACTGGTTCAATGGATAGGCATGTTTTTAAGGATTTTGATAGAACTGCCAAGTTGGCCTCCAGAAAAATCTTCTGGTGAGAGAGTGCTCTTATCAGTTTGCCCAGCACTCTGTCACTCTGTTAGTTCTTCAGGATTTTACCTTACCTTCTCCACTAGCGTCCCCTTGGTTGGGATCATCCGTCTTTGCCATTAAAGATTTGAAGGTGACTATACTCTTTTGTACCTTCCATGGCTCTGCTTCATAGAAATGACTCTGGTTACCTTCTTTTTTTTTTTTTCAGAATACATCCCTAGTTTGGAAAACCACTGAGAGATAAGTAAACAATCAAAAGATAACCAGAAACAACCCCCCCATATGTTTGGAAATTAAGAAATGTGCTTGTATAGATAAACAACAATATCCTACTGTATAGAACAGGGAACTATATATATATATATATATATATATATATATATATTTATATATATATAAAATATATATATATACACACACATACACACACACATACATATATATGTAACTGAATCACTTTTGCTGTACACCAGAAACTAATACAACATTGTAAATCAACTATACTTCAACTTTTAAAAATGTGCCTCTCAAGAACATATGGATTAAAGAAGAAAGCTATTGAAAACTAGAGCATGTTTCAGGTTGAATAATCATGAAAATACTACATAGCAGAACTTGTGGGCTGCTACCAAAACGTAACTAAAAGGAACCCTTGCAGCTTTAAGAAAAGAAACAGCAGTGAAAATTAATGAGCTAATAAGAATCTAGCTCAAGGGCTTCCCTGGTGGCGCAGTGGTTGGGAGTCCGCCTGCCGATGCAGGGAACACGGGTTCTTGCCCCAGTCCGGGAGGATCCCACATGCCATGGAGCGGCTGGGCCCGTGAGCCATGGCCACTGAGCTTGCGCTTCCGGAGCCTGTGCTCCGCAACGGGAGAGGCCATAACAGTGAGAGGCCCGCGTACCGCAAAAAAAAAAAAAAAAAATGAATCCAGCTCAAGAAGTTAGCAAAAATGAATGAATCAATGAGTGAATGAATTAATTAAATCCTTGAGGTCAGTACTCCTTACGCATCTTAGTGCAGCTCCTTATTTCCAAAACAGTGCTTAACAAATAAGTGGAACTTGATGAACATCAGATTGGATTTGTTCAGTCTTCAAGGCCATGATTCTAAACACATGGTATTTCCAAACTGTCAAGGGTAGAGTATTCCCAGTCTGATTGATCTGCCAAGATAATCCTTCCAAGTGTCACTTAACTTCTTGGGGCAGTAGATTCTGACTTGAGGAATGGAAGATGCATAAAAGACGGTGGATTTACGTGGTCTGGTTGAGATGAGCACAGTGTACCAGGATTGCAGCCCCCTGAGTTACGGTGAAGCTGCATCTTCTTATCTCTGGACACCCCAGAAGAGTGTTTTGTGTGTATTCTACTAAAAATGTTTTGGAGATAAAGGTTAAAGATAAGTGCCTTTGTACTGTTTCACTAAGCACACAGCTTTTGATCATCAGAGACCAAGAAGAGGGCCCAATCCTGTGCCTTCTACATAGGCAGCTGTCTGCTGCAGTTAAAGTTTTGCATATGTAAGGGACACAGGATTGGGCTCTGGGGATCAATTTTACTCGAGGAAAAAGAAGTGACTTTAATTTCATTAATGGTCTCCAGGATGATTGTGCTACAAGTTTAATTCTCCATTAAATGTGCATGCTGCATGGCGCTCCGTTTCTTGCCTTTAGTGTCATTCAGCTCCAGCTGACACTAACCTGTTTTCTATTTCATAACTGAATCACAGGGCTTTTTCAGGAGAAGTCAGCAAAGCAATGCCACCTACTCCTGTCCTCGTCAGAAGAACTGTTTGATTGATCGAACCAGTAGAAACCGCTGCCAACACTGTCGATTACAGAAATGCCTTGCCGTGGGGATGTCTCGAGATGGTGAGCACCCGCAGCCTGCGTTGTACAGTAGCACAGGGTTGTGAAAGTGCCCTCGGAAGCCTGGACCCAGATCTGCCAGAATATGTCCCCTCTGTCCCTCCAACCCCTCCACCCCTCCCTCCTCTGGTGGCTTTCTGGGTGTCACAGCAGTTACTTCTCCTCCATAAACCATTCCAGTCAGTTCACTGGATGATGGAGGACTGGGGGCGGGGTGGCATGGAGGAGAAATGTCTGTGTGTGGTCAGAACACCTTCAGATTTTTGACGTTTAAAACAGGGGTCCCCAACCCCCAGGCCATGGACCACTACCAGTTAGGAACTGGGCCGCACAGCAGGAGGTGAGCGGGGGGCCAGCAAGCTAGCCAAGCTTCATCTGCCGCTCCCCATCGCTCCCATTCCCGCCTGATCCCCCCCCTCCCCTGTCCGTGAAAAAATTTTCTTCTATGAAACCAGTCCCTGGTGCCAGAAAGGTTGGGGACTACTGGTTTAAAACATTACATGTGGATGAATTGATGGAAGGTAAGTGTCACCTGAGGGTCTTAAAAAGGATACCTTCTAGAAGCATTTTTCCCCACAGAAAACACAAACCAGAGCTAATTGTTACATGTCTTACACTAGTAAGGTTATTGGCAGTTGGGATGAATTAGCTTTTATGCTAACTGGATCCAAAGTCAAACATTTGTACATACAGTATGTGTGAAAATAGTGCAAAGCATGCCCAAGTGACAAATGTTTCATTAAGAGAAACTGTTTTAAGAACTAGAGACCATCTACCATTCATTTGCAAAACAGTTCAGGATCTTCCTGGAAAACTGTCTAAGTGCACAGAATAATCAACACCAGATTTCAAGACTATTCTTATATAAAGAAATTGGTCAGTTAGTGTAGTGGATACATTTTAAGGACTTTTCCAAATATACTGGCTGGCTGGTTCTCTTGAGAGATCCCTTTGAAGGAAACATCTCTTCCAATGGAGTTTCAGCCTGTGGAAAAATAACTTCAGGCTGCTGGGCAGGCATTCTGAAGGTCTCCTTTCCCCATAATCAGATGTTCTTGGGGCCTGTGGACCCACCCAGGCACAAGTTGTACACAGGGTGACCTCTTAGAATTTGTAGGACCAAAGTGAAGTTTTGGGGATTGGAAGATGCAAGTCACAGAACTTACACTGTATTCTCAGAAATTCCTGTGATATGCAGCTCTGCAGATTTCATCTTCCAATGGCACTAAACTCATAAAATTAGGTATATCTCTTATGAATCTGTAAGTTAAAAATCACAAGTTGTGTGTGCATTTTCTCAAGACCCGATCCAGGGACTTCCCTGGCAGTCCTGTGGTTAGGGCTCTGGTCTTCCACTGCAGGGGGCGTGGGTTCGATCCCTGGTCAGGGAACAAAGATCCCACAAGACGCACAGCACGGCCAAAAACAAAAAAAACCTGATCCATTCATTTCACTTATGGGATAGTATGATTACTGTTGTTAATATTAAGAAAAGAGTTAAAACACAATTCAGAGTCATAGCAGAACAAGTTTCCCCTATGGGTATTAATCCCCTTAGGGGTTCCAGAGTATGCTTTTCAAAAAAATTAAGTACCTTCAGTATGCCTTGTGGAGATTTCTCGTATAAGTGACAGCACACTTTGTTGTGGACTTGGAGTGAATTTGGGGACTTACACAATTATAGGCCTGAAATTCAGAGCCCACAGCAGCCTGACTGCTATCTAACCAGCCCCACCCAAGTTTGTCACCTGAGTTGTGGAAACTGGAAATTGACCAGAATCCAGCTCACTTGTTTCCTCTGTGCAAAATGAAAGTACATCCTCCTTGGCAGGAAAAAGATCCACCAGCTGGCCTGGACAGTGGGCCCTGATTCCCAGCTTCACTTCCATCTATCCTGCCTCCTGCCTCAAGACTCATAGAATTATGTTGATGGTCAGATGGGTGAATTCATCCACCTGGTCAGGTATCAGTTTAACCATAATCAATTAGGAGGTCTTAATCCCTCCAGCAGCGGCTTTATCTACACATACAGAATCAGGCTGAGAAATAAATGGGTTAGTGGGGGGTTCAGACCAGGAAATCATAGGATTTTTTTTCTCAATTATCTGGATGTTTTAGGAGAAATCATTTGGGATTCTAAATGAACTGGAAAATTACTCCAGTCACTGTTCCACTTTAAATATGGGGACACATCGCACGGAGAAGGGCTGCACACACAAATTCTCCCGATGGGGATCTTCCACAGAGTCTGCCCTTTCCAAAATTCTGATATTCTTTTTACTTGAGGCTAAATGAGAACAGCAGAAAGTGTCCTTTAAAGATGGGTCCAAGGCATGGAAGCAACCTAAATGTCCATCGACAGATGAATGGATATAGAAGATGTGGCACATATATGCAATGGAATATTACTCAGCCATTAAAAGAAACGAAATTGTTATTTGTAGTGAGGTGGATGGACCTAGAGACTCTCATACAGAGTGAAGTATGTCAGAAAAAGAAAAACAAATACCGTATGCTAACACATATATATGGAATCTAAAAAAAAAAAAAAAAAAGGTTCTGAAGAACCTAGGGGCAGGACAGGAATAAAGACACAGACATAGAGAATGGACTTGAGGACACGGGGAGGGGGAAGGGTAAGCTGGGACGAAGTGAGAGAGTGGCATGGACAAATATATACTACCAACTGTAAAATAGCTAGCTAGTGGGAAGCAGCTGCATAGCACAGGGAGATCAGCTCGGTGCTTTGTGACCACCTAGAGGGGTGGGATAAGGATGGTGGGAGGGAGATGCAAGAGGGAGGAGATATGGGGATATATGTATATGTAGAGCTGATTTACTTTGTGATACAGCAGAAACTAACACATCATTGTAAAGCAATTATACTCCAATAAAGATGTTAAAAGAATAATAATAATTTTAAAAAGACAGGTCCAAGGGTCTCACAGGGACCCCAAGACCCAGGAGCAAGAGAGGGCATAGACTCAAGAGATGTAATTCATGGAATTGCAAATGCTTCGTCCAGTCTGTTGAGCTTTCTCAAGGAAGCCCCAGATTTGGCTGTTTGATCAGGAAGAAACTCATGTAAGCATACGGATTAGTGAAATGAGTGCAAGTTGAGGTTTGACTGCTTGTGCCCTGATAACACCTCCGTGAGTCTGTGCGTCCCTGTGCTCTGGTCTGAGCACTGGGAAGAGAAATGTCTAGACCAACTGCCTGGGTAGAGAGGGAACAAGCCCATTAAGTCGCATTTCAGTAGCTCCCACTGAGCCTAGGGCTGTGTGACAGCACAGAAACATAGGTGGTCATTGCTCTGGGTCTCTTGTACCAGCCCTGGGTCTGTTTGTGAAATGCAGCTCCTCTGGGATGTGTCTTTGCTTTTTGGGATGTGGAACAAGCCTGTGTGAGGTGGGACCATTTATTTTCACCTCGGGATCACGTCCTTATTTTGTGGTTGTGTGGTTTTTGATGGAATTGTCTGCAACTTCAAAGGAACTCCTAAAGCATGCTGGAGAGGATCATGGAGAAAAGCGTGTTGTATACGGTGTGCCTTGGCTTTTTTCTTCCAGCTGTAAAATTTGGCCGCATGTCGAAAAAGCAACGAGACAGCTTGTACGCAGAAGTACAGAAACACCGGATGCAGCAGCAGCAGCGAGACCACCAACAGCAGCCTGGAGAGGCCGAGCCGCTGACTCCCACCTACAGCATCTCGGCCAACGGGCTTACGGAGCTTCATGACGACCTCAGCAGCTACATCGACGGGCACACCCCCGAGGGCAGCAAGGCAGACTCTGCCGTCAGCAGCTTCTACCTGGACATACAGCCTTCCCCGGACCAGTCAGGTCTTGATATCAACGGAATCAAACCAGAACCAATATGTGACTACACACCAGCATCAGGCTTCTTTCCCTACTGCTCTTTCACCAATGGAGAGACGTCCCCAACTGTGTCCATGGCAGAACTAGGTAATGGCTTCCGTGTTTCCATTGGGGTGGACTACTTGGGCCATTTGAAGGAAATGGGATTTGTCTGACTTTCTTCTAATGAGTTATGTTATTAAAATGATGCATCTAGAAGGGTGAGTCACCTTTACCATTTGGACCACTTCATAATTCCAGCCTGCCCCCTTGTTTTTGTCCACTGTTTCCCATCATATATTCAAGAAACTCAGTGACCTCTCAGCATCAGAGCTGAGACAATATGAACTTAAAGCAATCTTTAAATTCCACAGAAAACTGTGAGTTCAGGGAATGGCCCCATTAACTCCACTGATTTAGTTATGTTCTAAGTATTGCTTTATACCAAAAGTTATAAAAATAGCAACCCACAAACTTAACCTGGCACATAGACATGGGTTTTTGACCAGTGCAGAGCTTTACAATTTTTGAATTGGTTGCTAAAATTTTAAACCTGGACAATTCCACCTGAAAGTTCAGATTTTCAGTTTCTTGGGGAAGGAAAAAAAAAAAAAGATCTAGTTACACTGGACCAGCATTTGGGAGTGGCAACAACCAACTGGTACCACTTAGGGCCTAACGCCTTGAAATGGGCCCATCCGACTCTCGGCATTTATATCACTGCCCAGTCCCTGTATGCATCTAAGTTTTGCAACTCTGACACATTCTATAATCGTTAAAGGGAAATTGGCTTCTTTATTTGCCAGAATGTTTTGGTGATGGATATTAATGCAAAACTGATGTATTTCATAGAAGACTCACCATGCCCCAAAAACCACCCCCCAAAAACCTGTCATTTCCTTATTCCTGTGACATTGGTGCTTCTTGGGAGATGTGACCTAGAAATGTTAACACAGACAATGGAAAACTTTTCATTTCAAGGAAGTTGTGTTATAACATCCTCTGTTATATTTAATCAATTTTTAAGTACAGCACTGTTATTAGAGAAACTTTGGTAAGGACCTTTACTCTTTGAGAATTTGATCCACTCCTCCCCACGGCTCCTCACACAAGGTTATAATCCTTTGGGATATTTCAATTAGTTGCTATGAAGATGACTAAGTTAAGAGGAAGAGAGAATGAAGACTTCACATGGAAAAGAACCAGCGGGTTCTGACTTGAGCATAGACGTCCTTAGTTCACAGAAATAATGGTTGTGTTCTTTAGATGGTTTCTCCACCTCTGTACCCCATAAAACATTTTTTAAGTGAAATTTATATTTCCAGTAAAATCTTTCTCCAAATAGAACAAATTGAATGTTCTTTACGGTTTTTACACAAGCACCTCTTTATGGGTCTAAATTTAAATCCTCAAGAGCAGGGACATTTTAAGCCTGGTCTTTAACCACTGAACAGCATTAAAGGTGTATCCCAGCTCTTTTGATTAACAGAGAAACCTCAGAACTAGAAGCCAAGCTGAGCAGAGCTAGGCTTGATTTTTTTTTTTTTTTTTCTTGAACTAGAACAAAAACCTTCCATTTTTGTCGTGAGATCTTGGTTGACTGAGCCTTAAGCAGAGCTGTAATGAAAGTAAAATTTTCAGAAATGAATAAGGATTTGATTGAAAACTGACATGATACAGTGAAAAATGACCTGGCTCACTTTAGGTTTGCTTCTACTTTATCATAAATACTAGTGAATCTATGCCATTTGCTTGTCGAATGTTCAACCCAGAGATAAACTCACACTGCTTGGCCTAAGTGTGTCCCTTGAACATGGCACTTGGGCTAAATGTGCACTAATACCTGAGTGGAGCCAGAAGTGGCTCAGCCGATTTCCCCAGCCCCTCCTTCACCCACAAATCCCTTTCCTTTTCTACAGCTGTCACCTCCCAGTGAGTCTGAGAGCCCTGTGCCCTCATCCATTCTCCATGTTCTCCTAAACTAGGGATTTTTCACACATAATTGTGGCATTTTTCCCACGATGAATAAAACTAACTCATCACTAGGATTTGCCCCAAACCCAAAACGAAACAAGAATTTAGTTGAAAGGGATATAATGGAGCTCTGATTTTCTGTCCCATTTACAGGTGCAAAATAGTTTGAGGAGCTAAGAGTAGTGTAAAAGCAGCCAAAGACCTTGCTGCTACTTCTTCAAAGCTCTCTGAAGTTCCCTGACATTTCCTTGGGGGCTTAAGTCCGACTCTTTCTTTAACTAACTTGACTTCATTTTAGGCTAAATTTTATCATCAGATTTGAAACAAATGAAACCATTTGTGCAATTGGAAAATAAATTGTAAATTAACATATCCTAAGCTCAGTTCTATCTTTCAATAATAGTATCTACTAATCCATTACTGTTAGTGGAAATACATCTGCATTCCTGGCTACGAAATTTTGCCCTTGATGTACACTTAGTACCTGAATTATACATTCCAGATAAACTACCTAGGTTCCTTTTTTAAAAAAAGCTAACTGGGGAATTCCCTGGTGGTCCAGCGTTAAGACTCGGTGCTTTCACTGCCATGGGCCCAGGTTCCATCCCTGGTCGGGGAACTAAGATCCCACAAGCCGAGCTGCACAGCCAAAAGAAATAAAAAATAAAAAAGCTAACTGCACTTATTACTATAATTCATAACTAAAGCCTTGTACATAAGAGATAACTGGTATGTTGGGCAAAGCATGAGACAAGAAGTCAGCTTATGTGGGTTGTGGTCCTAGCTTTGCTGTAGGTTGTACAACCTAGTATAAGTCATGTTACCTCTGCAAGCTGCAGTCTCCCTACCCATGGACTATAAAGATTCAGAGCATAGACTCTGGAGCCAAATTGTGTATGTTTGAATCACTGTCCACTTGCCAGCTATGACACCTTGAAAAGTCACTTAACCTCACTGTGGCTTGGTTTTTTCATCTGTAAAATGGAGATAATACTAGTATCTTCCCCCTAGAGTTGTCATGAAGATTAAGAAAAAATATTTGTATATATACACAGTATATATATATATATATATATATATATATATATATATATATATATATATATAATGTATATATATAGATGTAGGTAGGTATGTTATATGAGTCTGTTATATAGAGTTTACATAGTAAACTCTACCTAAGTGTTAACTTTTACCATCATTGTTAATGTCATTATCTACAAAGTGATGAGAGTTTGGACCAGATGATATCTAAAGTTCCATACCACTGTGAAAATCTGTGACTTTCTCAGAAGATAGGATTTTCCTTCTGAAGTATCTAGACCTTGGCTGTCCTGATGAAGCCATCATAGTTGAGGAAGTGAACTGATTTGCCTGTCACAAAGTGAGTTATCCAACTGAGCTCAGACCAGAAACCAGGCCTCCTAACTCCTAGTTCCAAGGTATTTCACTATGCCAGACTGTTTGTCTGAGAGAGCACACTAACTTCTTAGCTTTTACTCAGTCTGACCATATTCTCCTTTGCTGAAATGGAGACTTACAAACAGCACAGTGTCTAAAATCTTACACTTGCCAAATCAAGTATGAATCTTGATCAAAGGCAGCTGGTGAGAATGCAGCCACTGCCCTCTACTGGTCATTGGACATTGCATCATTTGTTGTCGCTTCTAAAAGCTGGACTCAAATAGGTAGGGATGGGTGGGGACAATTTTTAAGGATGAAGTGAAACAAGATGCTGACCAAACTAACTGGAAACAAAGCATGATCTGGAAGAGAATACTGTGAGCTTCTTCCCATTCTTCCCTTCCTAGGATTCTCCCAGCTTCCCTGTGAATGCTTTGCTTTCATCATTTCTTTCATATTTATAAAAATTGAATTTACTATGTACACACTTATTTTCTTGTTTCTGATTCCCCATTATTTTGTCTTTATTCCCCTCTTCTCTTCACACACGTCACTGATTCTAAGACATAGACATAATTTCTTTCTCTCTCTCAGTTTCTGTCTCCTTTAAATTTTTTTCTTTTGTTTATGTTTTATTTTCTATGATATTTACTTATGTTGTTTTCATGTCTGTGTGTTGCCAAGTAGAGCTGTTAAGGTTTATCGTGCTTCAGTGTTTCAGAATCTCTGAGGAGGTTCTAGTCTCGAGCTTTGTTTAGGTGAACCTGCTCTGTTTTCACACAAACAAATCTGATTCTGTTTGACGGAAGCAGTAACAAATTTCCAAACAAAGACACTCTTACTAGTGTTGCTAAGTTTGCCCTCAGCACCACTGTTTTAAATAACTTTCCTATTATATATTCAAGACCCTGGGAGGGGCATCTCTTTAGGATATTTTTTGTATTCTTGGAGTCTTGTCAGTTCTTCTTTTAAAATACTTCTTGAATTGTCCTTCCCTTCCATAACAATTATTAGCAACCTATTTCAAGCTCTTAGTCCCTTATGTCTAGATTTCAGCAGCCTTCTAATTGATCCTCCTGCCTCCAGTCCACCAATGACAAAACCGCTTGTTCTGTTTCCCCAAATACAGTGTTCAGCATGTCAGCTCCCTCTTGAGAATCCTGCTGACTCCTTTCCTTTTGTTAATCAAGTCCATACCCTCAATCTCAACATTCAAGATCCTTCAGGATGTGGACTCTTCTCTACCCATATTTCTGTTTTGACACCATCACTTTATCACATCGTCCTGTCTCCTGTAGATGCCATATCCATTCTTTCATCTACCATCCCTTGAACGTGGAACTGGTCCACTGCCTCACACACTGGCCTCTGCCTACCAAATCCTCCCCTTCCTTCAGGGGCCAATCCAGATGTTCTCTTCTGTCAAGAAGCATCCCCTAATTCCCCTCATCTCTCCCTTCTCTGATAGCACCTATTATGTTTTTATTTTTCTTTCTCTTCTAGTAGAATTCAACTTCATGCTTTATTGTCTAGTGTCTTGAATTGTCCTTTCAGCATGTATGTACATGTTCACCAGATTATAAGTCCCTAGAGAAACTTATTTGGCATCTGTTTCTTTTAATATCTTCAAATTCAGTACACTTCAGGGTAATAAGAACAAATGTTTATGTAGCAGATGCTATGTTATCCTCTCTATTCTAAGTGCTCAACTCACTTAATTTTCACAGATGCCCTATGATAAATAGGAAATTAGGTACTATTTTCCTCATTTTACAAATAAAGAGACCGAAGCGCAGAGAGGTTAAGTAACTTACCCAAGATCACACAGCTACTAAGCAGAGCTGAGATTCAAACCCAAGCAGTCTGGGTCCAGAGTCCATCTCACCTCTTAACCACCACACTATATATATATATATAGTGACATAGTAGGCTTCAGTAATGCTTGTTCTGCCATTTTTGCAGGAAAAACGAAATACATAGTTGTTGTCCCCAAAAAAATACCATTTTCTAATTTTTCAAGAGTAATCCTCCCCCAGTCAATGTATATGGTAGATCTGTCTTCATAAAAATACCAAGTACAGGTCGTGTCAGTCATTTTTCACACTTCTCTAGGTCAATATTTTCAACTCCAACATTCACTCCCAGACGCTGGTGTAAAGGCACAGAGAAGGTCAGGTCAGGAGGATCTTTGAAGACGCCAAGCCTTATTGCTAAATGTTGGCTTTGCCTGTCCTTCATCCTCATGTCCCCAAATATAGAATAGTTCCAAATTGCTTACTTAAATATGTCGAGATCATTAAAACTGGTTCAGCCATGTTGCTTTATACTTGTTACTTTTTAAGTCAAATACTAAGTAGGGAAAACCCTGAAGAACTTGGCTTTTCATGTTGTGATCTCCTGTTTTCTCCTTAGAACACCTTGCACAGAATATATCTAAATCACATCTGGAAACTTGCCAATACTTGAGAGAAGAGCTCCAGCAGATAACGTGGCAGACCTTTCTGCAGGAGGAGATTGAGAATTACCAAAACAAGGTAGACTGAAGAATTTTACCTAAGATTGAGGCAATGTTGGGAAGGGTGTTTGTGCAGGAGGTTTGAATACAAACAGACCAAAGAATGAATGTTTTTCATCAGATAGCAGATTTCTATTTAAAAATCTTTCTTCCAGAGCTGATCACGCTCTTGGGGCTTTGTCACCTTATTGAGATGTCAGTGTGCGAAATTTCAGAAATAGCACACAGATTCTATTGTTCCTGTAACTATACACATATGTCCTATCATTTGTCAACAGGGAGCTAGATTAAGGAGCTTCCAAAAGGCTCAAAGAATTGGGATTTGTCCCGATATCACAATGGAAGATTTCACGGTCCAGATCTTGATGTAAAATAATCTCAGCCTCATGGTTCCGAAGTTAAAAAGGAGGAGTTTAGAGAATATGTGTAAAAAAAAGTTTGGAAGCTATGATTCTAATTCCAGTCTGAATCAAGCAACATGAGTCTGACAAGCAGTGCTGCCAGTTACCTTTTTCTATAAAACAGTCTGATCAACAAATTACCTAAATGGGAGGGCAGGGCTGGAGAAGGAGGACTTTTAATTATCCATTCTGCCTTTAGTAAAAGAAAATGCTGTGATTTTTCCCAATAATCATAGAAATTCAGGCTTAGGAAGTACCGTAGAGATTATCAAGGTTAATCCTCCCCTTCATTTTACATATGAGGAAACGAGCATCCCTTGGCACATGGCTGAGAGCGAAAACATCAGGACTAGACCATGAGTCCTGGTTCCTAATTCAGTGTTTCTTCCATCCTGTTGTATTGGTAGAAACAGTCTTAAACTAAGATTGGGGAAATAAGTGAGCAACAAGATGGATCCAGGTTGGCCTGTAACTAAATTGGAGAGTGGGTATATAAAAGGAATTAAACAGGACAGGTTGGGGGAATAGCAGCGTATCACCTTGTTTACCTTTGAGATAGCAGGTAACCCCAGCAGCCAAAATTACCAAGGGAAGCAAGAAAGCAGTAAACAGCAGCAAGGTGTGTGAAATGGGATTCAGAGTCAGAAATGCTGGGATTTGAATCCCACCTCCAATACCTCTTAGCTGTGAAACCTCTGTGAGCATTTGTGTCCATTTATGGGAAATGGAAAAACATTCTTGTGAAAATGAAATGAGACAAGGATGTCATAAAGCACCCAGCTCATAGCAGGTGCACAATAAATATAACTGACTCCCCTTTTCTTCCCTTCCCCCAGTAAAGTGGTGTGAAATTCCCCAAGGCAAAATAATTGCTGACAAGGAGATTCTACTTTGCTACTCTCCATGGCCCGGGATTAAATCAGTGGCGTGGGTTGCTTTCTTGACTCCCGTTTTCATCTTCTGCTGCATATATGCTCATAACATCTTCCCCCTGTCCCTTTGCCACCAAAATGGTAAGAGAGGAATTGGAGGAGACCAGGAAGAACTTGGAAGCAATCATTATAACCCAAGTAACTGGCCAACTGATTATTTTTAAATCCTCTAGCTTTTTTGGATCCATTTCCAAAGAAGGATTTTACACAGTAGGAACAGTTAAAACAATTGTGTCAAGGGTATGGGTAATGGGGATGTTAATGCGTTTCCCTCTTCAACAGCAGCGGGAGGTAATGTGGCAATTGTGTGCCATCAAAATTACAGAAGCTATACAGTATGTGGTGGAGTTTGCCAAACGCATTGATGGATTTATGGAACTGTGTCAAAACGATCAAATTGTGCTTCTCAAAGCAGGTATGTGCTTTGCAAGTGAATTTTGAGATCTCTGACTAACCTGCTTTCACCGGCTTATTAAAGAAATGCTTGGTAAGGAAGGCGTCGAGAACAGTTTTTCTCCAAATGATAATAGCTCAGTTTCTCTTAGCAGAAACTGAGAGGTTTTTTTTTTTTTTTTTAAGGTTTTTGAGCTATTTGCAGGAAACATTCCCTCCATTTTGCTTCTCCTCTAGGTGAAAAGATTAATTTGAAAGACACCTGCATTCCACAGTTTTAACCATCACCTGTGTTTTGTTTCTGTGCCCCAGGTCCTCAGGAGGTTTTGGTAAGCTGTTAGGAAGAAAGCTGTTTGTGGAACTCAGAGAGACATCCCTGGGTTTTTGTTTGTTTTAATAACAGGAGTCCATGTTTTTCTCGCAACTCTGAGATTCTGTATTATTGCAGGACAGAGAAGTGCCCTAGAAGTAATTCATAAATCAGTCTCTCTTCAGTAATACAGGCCTTAGCTTTGGCACAAGTCTTTAATTACTCTAATGAACTCTGCTCTTTTAAATAGAGAGCTAAGGTGACTGAGAGCCTGCTAGTTAAGCCCAGCCCCATTGACTCAGAAAGGGGTCTCTATGGTCAAAATCAACTCACCAAGACAATAACCCACCCCGTTTCTGCCTTTGCTCAGGTTCTCTGGAGGTGGTATTTATCAGAATGTGCCGTGCCTTTGACTCTCAGAACAATACCGTGTACTTTGATGGGAAATACGCTAGCCCCGACGTCTTCAAATCCTTAGGTAAGGAAATCTCTGAGTGCTTTGTCTTCAAATTAGGACTAGGGGAAAAGATGGGAGTTGGGTGAAAGCTCTTCTTGAACAAAATGGAGATTGGTTTTTTGGACACAAGAGTTAAAGGATTTTATACCTATGTTACTTTATAGTTAATCACCGTAGAAAATATACACAGCTCAAATGCTTTTTGTCTGTATTACACGTAAGGGTCTAGAGTTTCATTTTATCTAATTGGTAATCGAAGAAATTTATGTTATATATCCTTCCAGTTCCCTTCCAGATTTTAAGAACCAGGTTTGCAGGGGATATATTATTCAATAAACTAGAGGATGTGATTTGCTACATAAAATCAAGCAAGGAGCTAAAAGTCTGCCCTTCCATACCTGTCAAATAACAACCGTTAATGAGATACCAAAGAAAGAAAGTATAGCTAAGTGAAACTGTGACATATACTTTAAAAATAAATTATTTTAGATTTCTGTAATTTAAAGTAAGACAAAGTCATTAAGAAGAATGGGACGGTATCCAAGATATGTTGTTAAGTGATTTTAAAAACAACTAAATGACAGAGGGTATGTATACTTGAGAAGAGCCCGTTGACACTTTTTTTTTGGCTGCGTTGGGTCTTCGTTGCTGTGCTCAGCCTTCCTCTAGTTGCGGGGAGCAGGGGCTACTCTTCCTTACAATGCGCGGGCTTCTCATTGCAGTGGCTTCTCTTGTTGCAGAGCACAGGCTCTAGGCGCGCAGGCTTCAGTAGTTGTGGCACGCGGGCTCAATAGTTGCGGCACTCAGGCTCAGTAGTTGCGGCACGCAGGCTTGAGGGCACAGGCTCAGTAGTTGTGGCGCATGGGCTTAGTTGCTCCATGGCATGTGGGATCTTCCCAGACTAGGGCTCAAACCCATGTCCCCTGCATTGGCAGGCGGATTCTTAACCACTGCGCCACCAGAGAAGTCCCTAGCCTGTTGACATTTAACTATATGTACATAATATGGAAATCTGAAAGAACAGACCCCAACTTAACCAGCTTTGTGGGGGTGGGTTTTTATTTTATGGGACTTTCACATTCTATGTTTTCACTTCTGTAATAGTTACAATAGGGACTTCCCTGGTGGTCCAGTTGTGAAGACTCTGTGCTTCCAATGCAGGGGGCATGGGTTCAATCCCTGGTCAGGGAAGTAAGATCCCACATGCCATGTGGCACGGCCAAAAACAAAAAAAAATTATAATGGTTTTACCACCATAATGCGTCACTTGTTTGCATTTCTAAGCATGTTGTACATAAAATAGAGTGGAAAACAAAAAAATGAGTGAACTTAACATTTCAGTTAGATTATAGCTGTTAGACTCTGTTGGTTAAGAGTGTGGGCTCTGAAGTCGGGCAGCTGGCTTTGAATCTCAGGCTGTCACTTCCTACTTGTGAAATCTGCAGCACATTCCTTTTCTTTCCAAGTCCATTTCCTTGCCTTTAAAATGGGGATAGTAACAATAATACCCCCCTCATAGGGCTGTTGTGAAATAGTAGAATACGCAAAGAATCCTCTCAGAGCAGCACCTAACACAGTAATCACACAACAGAAGTTCACTGTCATTATTGCAAATGATGATGGTGGTGGTGATGTTGGTGGTAATGGTGATGGTGGCTAAACTGATTTCTTTTAACATTTGAAAGTATTAAACTATAGAAATGTTATTACTAGTCCCTCTGATCTTCAACTGCTAGATCCCTCTTCACCTTCTTCCATATTTTTCTCCTAGGATAATAACCAAACTCCTAACCTGTCTTTAATTTTGGCAGGTTGTGAAGACTTTATTAGCTTTGTATTTGAATTTGGAAAGAGTTTATGTTCTATGCACCTGACTGAAGATGAAATTGCATTGTTTTCTGCATTTGTCCTGATGTCAGCAGGTAAGATAACCAAATAGAATGGTTTTTAAGTTGTCCAAGTAAAGAATTTCTACAAATACATAACTTACAATGGCTATAGACTATTCAGAGGGACTGCCACCCTTATTAAGTCTAATTTTAAGTTGTTCAGACAACAGTCCCCTGCTACACACATACATATACATGTACGCTTCTAAGAAGACCTCATGCCATTCTGACAACATCTTAAGAAATGAGAATTGAATAAAATCCCATCTACGATTAGCCTCCTGCTGCCAAGAGAAATGCTGTGGTAGAGTAGGTGTGCCCTTCTCAACACCAGTCTCCAAGATAACATGGTTTTTAAAACATTCTGCTTTTTTAAAAAATCCATTTGGATGTCATCCACAAGCGTATCTGAATTTAATGTATGTTTTCAACCAGTACTGCCTCTTGGTGATAATCACTTTTGCAAATTTGCTATCTTCTTTTTGGAATTCTTAAACATAAAACCTTTATCCTAAATTAACAATCCTAATTCATTTGGCACTCTCTTGACAATTTCAGTTGCCTTGGACTATAAGGCAATTTTCATATTTGCCAGAAAGACTTAGCAGGATTGATATGAGTATGTCATTCAGAAACATAACTATTAGAAAGGCTTAAGGGCCATGGTGGTTTCATTTGTACTCATCCGAGCATGGCCTTAGATTTAAATGGCTGTCTTTTTGGAAAGGGAGGACCCTTCCTTCTTTCAAGTGTCAGTAAAGATGGAAAGGCTTAACACTCTGTTTTGTAACTGTCCTAGATCAGTTTTTCACTCCTTTAGGAGCAAATTTTGAAAGAGGGGTGAAAGCGGCCTGTTAGTCCCTGACTCTGCAGTGTGGTGTAATAATCTGTATCTAGGAGTCAGGAGGAGTTGGGGTGTTCTGACACCATATGTTGGAAGAATACTCAGGAGTATGGTTTTTCATATTTAGATCGCTCATGGCTGCAGGAAAAGGTAAAAATTGAAAAGCTGCAACAGAAAATTCAGCTAGCTCTTCAACACGTCCTACAGAAGAATCACCGAGAAGATGGAATACTAACAAAGGTGAGAGCCAAAGGTTTCCCACTGACAAGCCTGAATTATCCCTTGCCCAGATCACGCCAGCCACGTTTATATGTCATGCCACCAGACCCCAAAAGTATCAGTAAGCAGTGGCCTGCTGAGAAGAAAGAAGTATCCTCATTTCAAAAAATTATCTTGGGCCAAAATTCAGGTTAAATTCTATTTATTATCATCGGTTATAAAGTGTCCTGGAATAACAGAGCAATGATAGAATTTTTTTTAAAGCATTGATACATTCTGAAAAATCCTCCCCCATCCCATCAAAGATGGGCAGAAGGCAGAGTTAATGTTCTGCTGTGACATAAACTAGAGAATTTAGAATTTAAATCTTTGATTTCAGAAAGACGAAGTTATGAAGGACTAAAACAATAGAATTAATCTATTCTAATATTAGTTCTAGTTCCATTAAAGTCATTAGTAATCAACAGTAAATGACTTTTGTGTTTTCTTCATCAATTTTGCATTACTACCCTGTATTCAAAGCATAGGGTTTCATTTTTGCTAATTACTATCTTTCACAATAAAAATATAATTAGGATGTCAATTAAAAATATGATAATATCCTTCAGTGTTAGTGCTAGTAGTATGTATTTGGTCTTAGAAAAATCAGCCCTATTCTTTCTTGGATTATTTTATGTGTTTTATTGTTCCAGAAGATGATTTGAAAGGTTTGGGTTTTTCTTCCTGTCCGTTTTCTTTCTTTTCTCCTGATAGCTAGGTTAGGTCAGAAAGGGGAAGTTGGGGGGTTAAATGAGGTTTTGTTTTTGATTTTGCACCTGTTAAGTGAGACACTGAGGCAGGATTGGGAAAGAGAAGGAAAAAGACCTTTTCTCCATCTTCTTGCCCCAGTGCAAGGGTACCATTAGGGTCTTTGATTGTAGAGAGCACCTAACACATGGCCAAGATCGATGCTCTGGTGCAAATGTTTCTTAGGATTATGCTGGGTGGAGATTATAAATATTTTGTGCTATACAATGCTTTAGAGTTTAAAAAGCATTTTTGCAAGTCATGTTATTGTACTCAACAGGTAAATAGTCAATGCTGAGACTTCCACCAGGCCTGCTGACTATTTTTTTTTTTGTTTTCCAGTCAGGGCCTTTTGCTCAGACCGAGAATTGCTTTGTTCTAGGCAGAGCTCTTTCTCCAGAAGAAACTTGTTGTCACTGGAGTTGACTAGTACTCATTTTGCATAAAATATGTAGGGGATGCCATCATCTCTAGTTGCAGTGACCTCACCTACCTGTGGCTGTCCCCTTGCCCACTTGTCTATTACCACATGTCTTCCTTTTCCCCAGTGGTAGAGGGTGGGGTTCAGGATGGTAGAGCAGAAACCATGTTTGAATAGGAGGAGGAGGTGAGACACTTGGGTTCTTTTGCTTATGAACATGTTTTTGGGTTACAAATTATTTGTCTTCAAAATCATATTTAATGTATACATGGTATTCTGTGATACGACTGTATCATCATTTATTTTTACCCTTCCTCTATTACTAGACGTTTAAGTTGCTTCAAGTGTGTTTCTCCATTGTAAACAATGTTGAAGATCATCCAGATGCCCTGATTTTTGATTCTCACGTCTCTTCTCTCCTGACCCTATGTCCTTTCTTCCACTTATAGTTAATATGCAAGGTGTCTACATTAAGAGCCTTATGTGGACGACATACAGAAAAGCTAATGGCGTTTAAAGCAATATACCCAGACATTGTGCGACTTCATTTTCCTCCATTATACAAGGAATTGTTCACTTCAGAATTTGAGCCAGCAATGCAAATTGATGGGTAAATGTATCACCTAAGCACTTCTAGAATGTCTGAAGTCCAAACAATGAAAAACAAACAAACAGACAAATTAACCGAGACACTTTATATGGCCCTGCACAGACCTGGAGCGCCAACACACTGCACATCCTTTGGTGATCGGGGTCAGGCAAAGGAGGGGAAACAATGAAAACAAATAAAAGTTGAACTTGTTTTTCTCATGCATATGATTTCCATTATGCCTACAGATATGGACCCTTTTTCTGTCTCGACTTCTTGATCATTGACCTCTGTTTACAACAGAAGGCGGGTACTAAAGTCAGAGGATGTCCTTTTTTTGTAGCTCACTGCCCACAGACTTTCTACATCTGTCGGTAACAACAGAGAGTCCAGCACTAATCGGTGACTGGTGTGCATAGCGGAGGTTGCGGCATTACTTTGCACAACTTGCTCTTTGTCTCATGAAGGAAGTTTTTATTTTTTCACCGATTATTGCCAGTCAGCAGGATGGCACGAAAAGGGTCCATAGCACTAGCGACAATAGCATTATAATATATTACAGGGTAAATGGGCATGAAGACTATATATAGCTAAAAGAGATATTGTTTATATATTGTTTTAATTAATATAAAATGTAGTTACTGGTGTAGCTTTTCCTGTTGAATTGATAAGGCACTTTCATTTTGCACCTTTTTTCTTTAAATTAAATGCTAGCGTGTTCACTGTCGTGTCGCATGTGCACCAGAAACACAAGTTTAACTGAGAAGGCTTGGAAGGTACGGTGGGAGGTATTTATGCTGCTGTTTACACAATTACTTTTAAAAGACTGGCTGGTCATATCTAGAAATCACGCTGTTGGATTAATTTCTTTTTTTTACACATGAATTTGGAATTAGAAACAGAACTCTCCCTAAATTGTACTTTGCTTTTGGGTCAGTTTAAGGATAGATGTGTTTATGCTTCATACAAAGTTGAGTGATTGATTGATTGGTGCTGTGGACTTACACCCTTGTGCACAGTATTTTTTAAAAGCTTTTGAAAATGCCACCTCATTGAGGCAGGGGAAGGGAGGCTCGTTTTGCACAGCTGCGTAGTTATATAGACTCAGCCTCAACTTGGAGTTCTTATGCTTTAAGAACGGATCAGTAACCAGAATATTTATCAGAATCTAGCTTTTATTAGAAGAAGGACCCAAAGATTATATCTGGAGCAAATGCACACTCCCCAGGTGAAAACATGAAGCATTTACTTTGTGAATGTTTATGTTCTTGGTATAATCTAGGAACCCTGAGAGTTTATCTCAGAGTGAATGGTTTCTAGACTAACTGCCTCTAGATGGTGTCATTCTAGAACACTGTTCTCCATGTTTCATAGTCAATGGATAGGAGGGCAAAGGAGGCGTGCGATGTTGAACCAGTTTCTCTTATTTAAGTATTAAATATTTTAAGCCTTTAAAGTGAAGTCGATGCGAGCTGCAAACATTTACTTTTGTATTTATCTTCACTAGAAAACTGTGGACTGTAATTTATTTTATTAAATCTTTAGAAGATTGTTTGGCTTTTGTGTTCAGGTGAGAAATATTGAGTTGTTTTTGTTTAATTTTGTGGCTTTTTTTTAAAATAATTCCCAGTGGGGGAAGGAAGAAGGAACAGTCTGATAGACAAGTGTGCATATTTTAAAATAGGTGACCTTTGGGAATGTAGGCATTTAGATGATGATTTTAGTCACACTCGGAGTGGGGTTCAAACTTCTGGTCTGCCATCGAAGACCATGTTTGTACAGAAAAGAGAACATTTCCCATAGTGTAAAGGTGGGAGTTTCCAAGCAGCCCGTTACAGCGAAGAAAGCATCTCCCCTACCACCAGGGTCCCTCCCAAATCTTCTGCAGGAAATCGGCTCCTGCTGTCGTGCTGGGTCATCAAGCACGAGTTTCCCAGAGCCCTCCACTCTGTTTTTAACTCCACTGGCTTTCTGACTTGTTTCCCGAGGGACTTGGAAACAGGGAAGGAATTATTCACACCGAAGTGTGTATGAAGCCTAAATGACATCTAAAAAATTGTTTTTTCAAAAATATAGTAAGGGTTTCACCATAAACAGAAGACGAGAGTAATATTTACTTAAATTTCTTACAAACATATAAAACTTTATGGGACTTTATATAGAGAGATAACTATCAGCATATAGTATTTATATTTGGGCAAGAAGGGTTAAATCAAATTTTTTATTTAAATAAGCATAGTTCCTTGAAAGATCAATAGTATTTATACTCTGAAAAGAGTACCAAGCTTAGTTCGGTTATTTATTTATCCATTTTTTTTTTCCTGTTGTTTCTCCTTTGGGAGGAAATGGTGTGTTTTTATTTTGGTTTTGGTTTGTTTTTTGTTTTTGCTTTTTTGTCATTCTGATTCACTAAATTTGGGGATGGTTTTATTAAAGTCTATTAACTTCTTTTTAACCAAAGCTTTCTGAATATGACCAGCCTCAGGTGCTAGCGCATTAAAGAGCAACTAAACCTAATTCCAGTGTCCATTTGTGAAATGATGAGAACTAATTGAACTTCTCTGAGGGTGAGAGAGAACACAATGTTGAACTTAAATTCCTTTTCCCAGAAAGGATTTTGCATGTACCTAATGCAAAAAAAAAAAAAAAAAAAAAAAAAGCTCTAATCTCAGTAATAGTCACACCATGGTGACATTGCTTTTGGAGTAAACCAAGATACATTGACATGATGCTGCTACTAGGTCTTTGTGAAAGAAAAACAGGGTGTGAGACTTGAAGACTAAGTACATCACAGTGTAGGAACAGAGTAGAGAGTAATAGAGGCGTGCTAGGTGAAATGAGGGAACAACTATTATTCGGATCGAAGTTGGGATATGAAGTTAAACAATAATCTCTGTTGAAAAAAATATGAGGTACAGAGAAGGATGTGAAAAACTTTGTATTTTTATTTTCTTCCTTATTATAGAAACACCTGTGTGATGACACAAAATACTTGGTGATATAGAACAATTATTATTAATCGTTCTTATAATTAAAATTTCCTAATCTTAGATGTCCAATAGTCTTTTAAAGATTGGAATCACATCATTGTTATCCCGGCTGCTGTAATGCCTTTTATACAATTTTTTAACATAGGGTAAATAAGGCTTTTGCACAGAGCCTGAATACCTTCGGTTACAGTGGTGTCCAAATGATTGCATTATATTGTGAAGAAACTGGCCGTGGTCACAATGAAATCAAAAGTGCAGATGAAAGTGCTTTTGGGGGCAGTTTGCAAATTGTGGTTAAAGCTACAGATTTTTTTTAAGTGTTCAGCATCCCAATTTGCTTTAAAGGTGTGGGTTTTTTTTTTTTAAGTCTTCAGCATCCTAATTCACCCTTTCTAACTTAAAGAAAACATGACTTAAGACACTGCTTCTAAGTTTGGTTGTTCTTTATAGTGTGGATATTCAGATCTCTGTGAGTGTATGGGGGTGGGCTGAGGGTCAGATGAGGAGGGAGCGTGTGTGTGTGTGTGTGTGTGTGTGTATGTGTGTTTATGTCTGTGTGTATGGTTTTCGTGTGTATGATGTGTGTGTGTGTCGAACCGCTTCTAGGCTACTAAGTGTCAATGGAAAAGAAAATGTATTCAAAATACTTAAATCAAAACTAGAAGATGGAAAAAAAAGATTTATTCTATACAAAGCCTTGTCTGGACCACTTTAGAGAGACTTCTATTTTTTTAACCCTTCTATAAATATTTGATGGCACTTGAAATATTCCTGCAATAAAATGTGATTTGTGTAAAGAAAAAAAAAGATTTTGTAATGTGAAACAAAGAAAGAAAGTAATGTAATTTTCTAAAAAAAAAAATACAAACAAACAAACTTTGTATTATTTTCTTGATGGAATTTGTCTATCTGTCTTTGGAAAACTTTTTATTTCATTGAATGTGCCATAGTAGAAATACGTGTTTTTAGTTTTAGACTTAAGGAATAGCTGTTTGTGTTCCGACATTCCAAAATGCAAAACAACCTAGTAGAATCTTTAATGAAAAGGTTTAAGTAGGATGTAAGCTTCTCTCATTGTTGCTTTTTTGCACATGTTCTTCATTCCTCTCTAGTGCAATATGTACATAGAGCACTTGCGGGTGTACCTTGATCCCTCAGGGAAAAATACATATTTGTACAGTTTTTTTGGTTTTGTTTCTTGTTTTGTTTTTTGTGGGTTTTTTGCCTTTTGTTTTTGGCTAAGGAATGTCGACTGAATCACTTGTTATTGTTGAGGGGCAGCCAGATAATAATCCTAAAGCCACTGTTTCAAACATTGATTGTTTAAATCATGTGTCCTTCCAGTGCTATTATTTGAAGATAATAATAATAAAAAGTTATTTTCTGACAGTTCTTTGTGCTGATTGGTGAAAAAAAAAGGGTAAATAAGCACCTTACAATTGACTTACTGTGAATGACAATCCATCTTGATATCAACAATAGAAGCCCTATCACTTTGGAGTTGGGGTTAAGAGTCAGAAACAATGTGCTCAGGGATCTTCTAAAACTCTTAAAACAGGGTGGCCAGTACTACTGGGACAAAATTGTGTTTTGTATTGTTAATAATAATGATAAAACTATCCCTCCAAGGCACAAGTGAACTGTGTAGAGCTGCGCGTGTGTATAAACTTCACTGTTGTTCATTTTGTTTTGTTCAAAATGTATGCGTTCTTCAGTCTTGTATGCTTAAAAACATTGAATAACTTCCAAAGCAGTACAAAGTGATGCCAGTATGTTCAAAAGATAAATTAATAGGTCATATATCAACAAAGAGCATCATTCAAAGTACAGTCCTGCCTATTCCACTTACCATTTCTCTAATAATTAAAATATTCTTGATAAATATATTTATAGCATTATATGTTAAAAACTATTATTCCAAATCCTATATAGCATGGATAAAAATTTTTTAAAGCAGTAATGAGATGAGAGCCCTACCTATCAGTGCAGTGAGAGAGGTAAAAGATGAAACATTGTGGGTTTTTTCCCCCAAATACCAGCAAATAACTCCCATTTTCACCATGTTCTCCTCTAGAAATAAACCAAAAAAATCTCTTTATGTAACACAATTCTACTTCTGCATTTGTAATCTGTATGAGAGCTAATGTTTAAAGACAAACAAAACCCACCAGTGTAACAGCAATGTGAGCCGGCTTTTAGGGTTACATTTTACATTTTTGAAACATTTTGAAAGTAATATTTCGATATATTACTTTCCATAAGGTCAGTGAACATCACTGTAATTGTTGGCTTTCGTTCTTGCACACCTAGAATATACTTTCAGAAGAAGCTTTACATGTTTTCTTACCACCATGGAAAAGCAAAATTTGGGATAACTTTCCATGTGTTTAGATAAAAGAGAAACCATCACTTTGTTTTGATGATAAAAACTATGGGAAATGGCAGAAATATCTCTCTCTCTCTCTATCTATCTATCTATCTATCTATATATGCACACACACAGACGTTATTGACGTACATATGATAACATTTGGTTGCCACTTCTTACTTACAAAGATATGACACAGCAGAACCCCATAAAAACAACTTTATATTGTGGATCAAATTATATGCCCATAAATGCAATTGCAACAGTAAAACTTCATCTATTACTAAAAGTCTGTGATATGGGTCTTAATTGTATTCCCAAAACAGTAGTATTGTTAAAAGAGGTTCCACCAGATTGGACAAAAGAGACCTTCCTATTATTGTTTATTCTTAAGAAAAGAGCAGGCTGGCAAGCAATGTCTTTACAAAGCAATTGGTTTCACTTTTGGGTCTGTTTGCTTGTTTGTGTAATTGTGATCATTTTTGTCAGCCTCTCAGTACAGTTTTTAAAATAATCCAGAAGCCTGGCTTCATACCAAGGAGTTATCGTAGATGGGAGGGGAATCTCCATGTTTAACCAGACCTTCAGAACTTAGAGCAATAAATACATTCAGTCATTTATTTATTTATAAATGAATGACAGAATATTCAATCCAAATAGAAACAATGTTTTTTCAGCAATGCAACATAACATGGAGTCTTACGTTAAGAAGGTGAATATGAGAATATTAAGTAGATGCCTAGAAAATCCATGTTTGCTGTTGACATTTAGTGTGTTTGCCACATTAGTAATATCACACTTCTTTTTTCTTTTTCCCTTCTAAGAACTGATGAAAGATCTCTTGTTGTTAGCTTTGACATGCTGCACGTGCCATTATGTTGTTCTCTAAGAGCAACTAAATTCTTTGCAGTATTCATGTGTGATTCCGTTCTCCCTCGTTATTACTTTAATGTGGATGAATACTATCTCTAGGAGCTTGGTTATCATTGAACAGATTGCATATGTAAATGCAGATAATTCTTGAGCAATATAGTGAATCTGATTTCACACACACACACAAAATCCGTATGTACTGTACACATCTTCCTGAATCCAAAACTCTCTCCTTATCCACAATGGTTTGAAATCTCATATAAAACAGTGGTAAATTTTTAAACGTTAGGACATTAGCTGGCTGCTTCTTTAAATGTACCTGTATTGTCTGCCTGCTCCTTTTGTGGAGATGTGTTTTTGTATTGGATGTTTGGGCCAATGGGAGGCTTCAAGCTACAACATATTTTCCCAGTTTAAATATATTTAACATACGACAAACCCCAGACAAGGCTTTTAATATGTATAAAGAACTGCAGTGTTAGGTGGTTTATTTGCAAACCGTTTTCAATGTTGTCCATTTTTATGGCACCTTTAACAATATTCTTGTTTCCAAAGTACAAAAAAAAAAAATAGGTTAAATAATCTAGCCATAACTGAATGTCAAGCAATAAAACAAATGACTTCTGTGCATAGACTTAAAAAAATACAAATTTTAGACATCTGCATGTAAATGCAATCTCTTGTTTACTGCTTTCTTCAACTTGAGCAATTGATTCCTTATTTACTATTAACTTAAGAACTTGTAATGGCCTGTAAACATTTTCTCTCTTACTCTTCTTTCAAATTTACCTTCGTCCCTGCTTTTGAGTCATAATATTTAATGTTGTTCTGCACATCTCTATACAGTTAACTTTTTGGCTTTCATTCTGTATAGATAAGAAAATGTTATATTATAAACAGCCTACTCAGTGCAAATATTTATCTGTTTATCAAATCCACAATATGCTGTATGATACTGGTTTTACTATATAATCTATTTTAGACATAGCTGTTTAGAACTAGAGTGTGCTATTTTTGTGTTTTTCTGATGTGTGGTGCTAGATAAGTTACTTTTGTGAACAAAAAAAAAAACCCCTTTTATTCCTAGACAATACCACCTTTGGGTCTTGTTAATTTCACTGAGTATAACTATATATTTGTATATATATATACATATATATATATATATCTACCTGTGCCCAACTGGCAGCTGTATCAGAGTGCTGGATTTGGGACATGCTTTTCTCTTTAAATACATAATATCATTATATAAATTATTCTAGAGTGTATTTAATTAGGATAAAATTACTTCCTTAGTATGGATATTTGACATCTATAGGGTGAATTTGTTCATAAATATGGATATATAAAAACGTATTAGCATTTACTTTATGTTTGCTACTTGGCTTTATACCATATCTCCTAAGCTGAAAAATAATTTGCCAGGCCTTCAAGATCCTAAAGAAACACTCTAGTTTAATGGAGTAATATTTTTTTTCTTACTAAGGCACCTTATTATTGGCACCTGGCAGAGTTATGTATTAGCTCCTATTATAGATAATAGGCACTTATATAAACTATCCTTGGTGGCTTGATGGCAGAATAAACCTTTCCCCTCCTACCTGAGCCATGAGAAGTATATAGACGTCCGCTATCATGGCAGAACATTGGCCATAAAGCAACTTTGACAAGGGGTGTTCTGTGTTCACATGACCTCAACCAGTTCCATGAACTGAGTGAAGGACCTTCATTTTAAAAGTCATTTAATAATGAGCTTAGTTAAACTCTTTCACCTGTTCTTCCAAGACCTATCGGCATTGTTAAAAAATCAAAGTATATCAAATATCTAACTAAGGATGTAGTTAACCTTATTAAATATTGATTAGAATTGTTCTGTAATATTACTGAATTTGTAAGATCTTTAGCAAAGATTTTTGAGCAATTTATAAATATAGAGCAAATGTTTCTGTTTATTGCACTTTTTGTAATTGAAGGTGATAAATTCTCAAGCCATGGTTATTGGCTTCCATGCACTGAATATTTACCCACAATTCTAGACATTTTCCATTTTTATGGAAGAGTTGCTGTTACCTTAATTATAAATGCAATCATGTGGTTAATGAGAGCTAATGCTAATAGTTAACCTTTTAAAGTGAATTGGCTACAGTTTAGGGAGAAATCTCTTTTAATACAAATCACATCATTCCTTATTGCTTCGCTTAGAAAGGAATTGAAACCTTTTTTTTTTTTTAAGCACCATTTAGTATCCTAAGCTTCCTGAGGATAGAGATTGTATCTCTTTGTGTCTGCACAACGGCCAGAACATGTCAGCATTTGATCATTGTTAAATGACAAAAAGTATGCCCCAATTCACACTTTTTTCCTGGGTTGTTTTGGTAAATTTATAAAGTATGCCAAGCCTTATGGTTAAAACTTTCTTCTACAACTAAGTATTAAAGCCACATCTTAAAAGACCACATGAAATGCTGATTCTAATTGTGTGTAGGTCTTGAGGATTAAGCACACAAATTTCACAAAACTCTGTGAGTAACAAACTCAGCCTTCTGTAAATATACATGCAAGTTTGGAAACAGTAATACTGTACCTATAAATATATGCTGTCTGTTTTGTGTACAGTATGTAAAAACTCTTTTTCTGCCACACTAAAAATGCAAGCCATTTATGGGAATCCTAAAAATAGTATTGTACTAAAACTTTGCTAATGATCTTTATTAGAGGATCATCCAACTTTTCACTTACATTGGGTTTTCTTTTCAATTCACTCTTACAGTAGTCTGCTTATCTCCAGCTGTTTGTTATTTTATTGAGTCCTGAATTTAAAAAAAAGTATTTTGATTCATTTTGTACATACAAGCTGTAAAAAAAGAGAGATTTAATGTTGTCTTTTAAATACTCCGATTTTCATTCTAATATGAATGTTGTTATATTGTACTTAGAAAACTGTACCTTTAATATTACATTACCTTTATTAAAAGTGCATTGAACACATCAATTTTAGATGTGCTTTATGTACTGTTATCCTATAATAAAATTTCAGCTTCTAATGGAACACTTGCCTTGTTTTTCTTCTTTTTTCTTGGTTCTTGAGTTGCATTGTACACTGTTTTCTAGCTTACATCTTGTCTCCAGAGAATGGAGTAGTAGAACCTTGCTACCCAAAATGTGGTCCACAGACCAGTAGCACTGGCATCACCTGCGACCTTGACCTTGTTAGAAATGCAAAATCCTAGGCACCACCCCAGACCTACTAAATCAGAATGTGCATTTTCACAAGATCCCCAGGTGATTGGTTTGCATATTAAGGTTTGAGAAGCACTGGTCTATAGTGTAGTACTTTAAAAAATATAATTCATTTCTATTTTGCAGGGGACAAAACACATATACAAAGGTCAAACTGCCCTTTGATCAGAAAAGGGAAAGAAAGAAATTTCAACTTGTGAGTTAACGTCTATTGATTGATAGTAGCTGCCAGATATGCAGCTACTGCTGCATAGTAGCTGCCAGATATGCCAGAAATGCAGAATTGCAGAATTGCGGATTCTTAAAGGAGGGCACCAGTTGATTTGCAAGCATCCACAAGCCCTGTCTCCTAACTGACTACAAGTCATTCAATACATTGCCAGATAAACATTCCTAAAACACAGAAGCTCTGATTGTGTCATTCCTCTCCTTATAAGGTCCCCTCTCCCCTCAGCATCCCATTTCTTATACAATAAAATCAAAATCCTTACTCTGGCTTATAAGGTCTTCCGTGTTCTATTCCCAACCTAATTTTCCAAACTCTTTCTTCTACTGCTCTTCAGAGACCTTGTAATGCAGGCAAAGTAAATTACCTAAGGGTCCCTGTATTCAAGGGAGATTTTTCACATACGTGTGATTTTTATGTAAACATAATTTAAAACAATATCACTAATCATTCTAAACTTTAGAACATGCTTTCCTGCTAGCATACAAACTGGACTTTGTTCATGCAGTAGGTTTATGCAGCTCCCTGTGCTGGTCTCTATCTAGAACCATCCTTTTCCATCATATACATACCTCAAATTCTTCAAATGGGCTGACATGTCAAGTGCCCAAAGTGGTAACTGACATATAAATGCTCAGTAGATGTCTTTAGCTAGTCAAAGCTGCTTTCTGTTTCTCTCACTAGTGATTTCTCTCCCTCCCTGAACTCACACAATCTTTTCTATAATACCTTTCTTACGTAGCTCATCACTTTGTATTTTATTTTGTAATTATTTAATGTGTATATCTTAGATTCCCAATGATCAAAAGCTCTTGGAAAAACCAGTATTGGCTCCGAGTCCTATGCGTACGCAGCACCAAGCACAAATTATAAGTGCTCAATACATCTTTCCTGAGTGAGTGAAAATCTTACACTTAGTGAGTGTAAGAGCCAGAGTGACCGCTGGTAGAAAATGACATCTAAAATGGGAGGAGAATGGAGTGGAGATGCTACTGCGTGCCAGGTAACTGTACTGAGCACAACTTCTTCCTTTATTTCATTTGATCCTTTCAAAAAACCCTACTAAGGTGCTTATGATATCTCCATTTTATTGATGAGTCAGTTAAGACACTTAAATAAGGTCACAACCAACCAAGTCTGGGTCTTTCCAGTACTGTACTTGTCACCTTTCCTCCTTCCAGTCTATGATCTCCTCAAGGTCGAGGACTCTCTAGGACAATACATAGCCCCCCAGCCCTCAAGGTGAACTCCAGCAACCCCTGTCTCACAGTTTCCAGCGGAAACTACCAGGAGTCCGGGGGCGGGGAGGAGGCGGGGAGGAGGCGGGAAGGAGGCGGGAAGGGGGCGGGGGGCGGAGGGGGAGGCGGGGGACGGCCCTCTCGAGTCGCAGGGCTCCGCCCGCTGCGTCGCTGATGACGTCACCACGCAAAGGCCGAGGCGGCGCGGCCACGTCTTTTAAATAAGGCCTTCCCGAGGCGCGCGACAGAGAGGAGTAGGTTGGACGCGAGTGTGAGTGTTTCGCCAGGGACCAGGTCGCGGTTCGGGGCGGAGGTGCCGCGGACCACGAGGTGGGCGGCAAGGCTGCTTTGTTGCAGAGACTCGGCGGGGAGGGAGCGCTTGTGAGGGGCGGGAGGAGGGAACATGGCGGCCCCTAGGCCGGGCCAGGACCCTTCGCACCTGGTGCTGGCGCGGTCCCCTCCCCCGGCTTTGCTCACCGATTTACTGCATTTCTAGAACCTTGTTTTTCCTTTGGTTCCCTTTCCCTCAGCTTTTCTTGTGCCTTCATCGGCTCTCCCGCCCCAGCCCCTCACCGGGCAGAAGCGTGGGAGGTGGATTAAGTGGGAGCAGGTGAGGCCCGCCCGCTACCGAGAGATCGACTCCTACGTTTGACTGTCCGTTGCTCACAAACTCAGTCCGCACGGGGTGGCAGGAGAAACACTGAACATGCAATGTTGACGTTCAAGCCAGATGCAAGCCAGATTTCTAGTGCTGGTGATTCCTGTAAGTGATCCCGTGAAATGTCACTTAAGTTATCTGGCCCTCAGACTCCTCCAAAAGTGAGGTTCTCTTTGAAAGATTCTTGATATCCAGATAGCTTTTGTCCGTTGCTTGCCAGAATCTTCCCCATAATAATGTATGGTTGGGGGGCTTCCCTGGTGGCGCAGTGGTTGAGAGTCCGCCTGCCGCTGCAGGGGACACGGGTTCGTGCCCCGGTCCGGGAAGATCCCACATGCCACGGAGCGGCTGGGCCCGTGAGCCATGGCCGCTGAGCCTGCGCGTCCGGAGCCTGTGCTCCGCAACGGGAGAGGCCACAACAGTGAGAGGCCCGCGTACCGCAAAAAAAAAAAAAAAAAAAAAATGTATGGTTGGGAAAATGGAAGCAAGATTTATTTTGACAATAAGGGAGTCGGAGCAGGGGACTGAGTCAAGACATACAGCCCATGCTGGGATCTTGTATGTGAGCAATGAGAACACCATTCTGTTTCGGTCTTCTTTCGTGATGTTCCTGGAATAAGTTAAATGGAGAAGGACTGATCCTATGTTAGCTTCGCTGTTCTGCCTCAAAGGCCTTGGGAATATTCATGTCTGCTCTCCTCTATTTTAGGTGTCTGTGTCGATTGAGGGTGGGTGTTAGGAACAGCTTCTTGACTCATCTGAGTTAACAATATCTGGTCCAGCCAATCACCTGCTTTTGTTCTTGACCTTTGGTTTTTCCTCAGTTGAGTGTAAATTCTAGAGACATCCTGCCTCCTCAGGAGCCTACACTGCCAGGCAGCAGAATTGTGAACTAGAGTGAAGCAGAAATCTAGGAATATGAGCTCCATGATGGCCATGGGTGAACCAAGGCTGAACTGGTGAGTTACATCTGTTTGTAATCCCCTAAAGAGGATTGAAGTGGGTCTGGTGGCTGCATTAGGAAAGGAGGGTGTCTGGCCTGGAGAGATTTGGAGGAAACAGAAAGAAGATAAGTACAGTGGCTTAGAGTTTACCCCATTCTCATCTACCCCGTTCTTAGCTACACCTGCTTGGCACTTTTGAGTAATCTTTGACTGCACTTCCTCTCCTAAAGTGATAACAATTCAGCACTTAGATTGCTTCTTGGTATAACTCCATCATGTATTTATTGTTGATCTTAGTGAAGGAGAGATGCTGGAACTTTCCTGCGTTCAAGAACCTGTTTTTAATAGGCAAGCTTCTTTTTGTTATATTGGAATCTATAACAAGTGATAATGTAAATGCATAGACTATTTTAGATGTGTATGAGAACTTTACAAATAGAGGACTCTATTAAGTAATATGGTTGCTATGTAGAAATCTAATGTGTGTGCTGCTTTAGATCAATTTAACACACATTTAGTGAGCATCTACTCTTTTTTTTTTTTTTTTTTTTTTCCGTACGCGGGCCTCTCACTGTTGTGGCCTCTCCCGTTGCGGAGCACAGGCTCCGGATGCGCAGGCTCAGCGGCCATGGCTCACGGGCCCAGCCGCTCCGCGGCATATGGGATCCTCCCAGACCGGGGCACGAACCCGTATCCCCTGCATCGGCAGGCGGACTCTCAACCACTGCGCCACCAGGGAGGCCCAGCATCTACTCTTTACTAGCGAAGGAGTTTGCTAGCGGAGAATATAAAAGTTACAAGAGATTACAAAGATGACTAAAATAGTACCTGACTCAGAGAAGATTCAATCACTACATCCTCTAGTATAATGCATATAGACAATGATACTGTCTATAATTATGTAATGTGATAAATATTGATTCAGTGGCAATCATATTACAATATAGAAGTGTTATCAAAGTAACATGCTGTACACCTTAAATTTACAAAGTGTAACATGTCAAATTTATCAAATAAATACAAACAGTATGTGTTCAGTAAGTACTTGTTTATTGCAAACAGTGTTTCCTCCGAGGAGCTCACAATTCCTGAGGCCCATGACTATCTTTTTGTATGTTATGCAAAAACTTTAGGATTTAATGAGATGTCACAGATACAGCACAATAGCAAGTACTAACAAACTACCCCGGTGCATAGCAAATAAGACTTTTTAGTTTTATCATTAATACCTTAATTATTGTTTTTAGATAAACACCTTTAAAACAGTAAGAAATGAGTATGGAGCAAATATGCGAGAATTTCCCATTTTATTAATGGGCCAGCCACAAGGTGCCATTTG
This sequence comes from Mesoplodon mirus, assembly GCF_964341445.2. Classification (NCBI taxonomy): domain Eukaryota; kingdom Metazoa; phylum Chordata; class Mammalia; order Artiodactyla; family Ziphiidae; genus Mesoplodon; species Mesoplodon mirus. The sequence goes on along the minus strand of NC_138979.1, from coordinate 51,094,405 downwards.
ACTAGATTTTTCTGTTGTAAGTTTTAAGAGTAATGCACATTTATGCTCCTTGCCATAAAAAATGTGTTCAAATGCAGCACAGATCCTCTTCTATATCATTGACATTGTGAAACCAAATGTGGTTTAGAGCCTTTGCACAGTATTACAGTCCTTGGAATGGTCCTTTTCTACAGAATCCTTCTAATTTTTGTTCTCCCTAGATTAATCGTTCTCAGTGTGTTTAATTTTTAAATTCTTTCGTTCAACCAGCATTTATTGAATGCTTACTATACAGAAAGCATTGACTATAGTATGTTAGTCTGTAAATTAATTACAATATAGAAAATCATATATGACCTTGCAAGTAGTTGTAGTAGAGGCACACCATTTATCACATTTGCCAAGTTAACCAAAAACGTTGCATAATCAGTCTTTGTAGTGTTTTTTGGCTGAGCACAATAGTGAATGAGACAAAAATAGGTTAAGAAGCGTTTTCTTTCAGCAATCAAACATCTTAATGTTACACCACAGAGCCTGAGGTGAGCCTTGCCCCTGACAGACCCTTTATGATACTTCAGTCTGTTCTGTCTTTAACTCTCAAGTATCTCTGACATTTAGTTGGGTACTAAAGGAAAAAGCAAGGCTGATTGTTGGAATTGGAGAATTTCAGAGTGGGCCTAGGTTTAAAACTATCCAAGAAGTAAAGCATCTAAACTCACACATGAAATTAAAATTATTAAGAGGTGATTTTTCTGGGAAAGGGGATGTAAGGGACATGTAGGGGACATGTAGTTTTAAATTTCAATTGTACCATTATGCTTGTTAATCTAGCATGAAATTTTGAATTGTCAAATTCAAGTAAATTACTTTGTTTTACAGGGATGTTTCCCCCAAAAATGGCCTTAAGACATTTTTCTCTCGAGAAAATTATAAAGATCATTCCATGGCTCCAAGTTTAAAAGAACTATGTATTTTATCTAGCAGGTAATATATTTATTTATTTGGTTATTTATTTCCGTATTTGATTGTTATTTTCCTGATAGTTGAAGTTTTGTATCTGTCTATATCCACCATGATAAATTCAAATTATAGAAATGTAGAAATTAAAAAATAGAAGAACTCAGTACCAAAAAGCGACCACTCTTTGGTGTGCACATATATCTTTTCAGACCTTTCTCTCCATATATGAACAGATACATATTAAAACAAAAATGGGGGGACTTCCCTAGCAGAACTGTGGTTAGGACTCTGTGCTTTCACTGCTGAGGGCCCAGGTTCAATCCCTGGTCAAGGAACTAAGATCCCGCAAGCCGTGTGGTGTGGCCGAAAGAAGGGGTTGGGGGATCACACCATAAATACTGTAAAATGCTGTAAACACTATAAAACTGTTTTGCAATTTGCTTTTTTTCATTTAAAATAATTGTTTGGGTATTTTGTGCCCCTACATTAACTCAGTCTTCTTAATGGTTGCATATTATTTTACTATACAGAGATACTTTTAATTCTTTTAGCTAGTTTTACATTTCAAAATGTTTGTGTTCCTCTTTCTTTGGGATTTTAAACAGTAACATTTATAAAGTTCTTGTAATTATTTCTGTAAGATAAATTCATAGAAATTGAATTGTTTGGGCAGATTCTATAAATTATATTTTAATAGATACCACCAAATTGCCATAGAGTTTTTTTCTGGTATGAAAATGCCTGTTAAGTGATGATTTTCCCTTCTCACTGCTTACTTGCCTGTAACAGCTCTTCTTTCCTTTGTGATCAGCTGTTTCAACTCTATTGTGGATGAATCTTAAAACTAATCAAGTTTACTAGAAAGGAGTGAAAATATGCCAAATGAGGAATTGGGGAGCTCTCCTAGGGGAGCTTAATTTTTAACTTTCATCCTTTCTCCACTCCTTTTGCAATGGAGGAATCATACTTCTAGCCTCTGTATGGAACGGGACCCCATCTTTTCCTGCCTTTTCAGTACCCTTTCTGTCAATTAGCATCCCCTCTTAACTCCTGTCTCTTTTTTCTTTTTTTCTTAAGCCATGCCACTCAGCTTGTGGGATCTTAGTTCCCATACCAGGGATCGAACCCATGCCCCCTGCAGTGGAAGCGCAGAGTCCTAACCACTGGACTGCCAGGGAAGTCCTTCTTTGTTCTCTCTTGACCAATATTAAACATGCTCAAGTTTGTCCCATCTCAATCCCTAGGTTCCACATTCCCTCCTAGTTACTTTCTTAGCTCTTCTCTCATTTGTACTTAGACTTCTTTAAATACTTGTATATGCTTGCTGGGAGGAAATGAGGGACAAAAAATCTATAAGACATACCAAAAACAATTGACAAAATAACATCGCTTAGTCCCTCCCTCCCAATAATTACTTTAAATGGATTCAACTCTCCAGCCAAAAGACAAATTTGGAGAATCAATGTAAAAAACAGGATGGAAGAAAAAAAACCCTTCCCTTTATTGCATATCCCATTGCACTTGCTTTCACTGAACATTCCACTGTAATCTGCCTTTTGCCCTCACTAGGCTACTAAAACTGCTCCTCTTAAAATCATCAATGAGCTCTTGACTATAGAGATATCTCACTCTAATTTTCCTCCTAGTTTTCTGGTGACAGTGGTATTTCTTAGTGGAATCAATTAATTGCTACCACTGATACTCATTTAGGTTGTTTCCATTCCTTTACTGTTACAAACAATGAGCATCTTTTTTTTTTTTTTGGCTGCATTGGGTCTTCGTTGTGTGTGAGCTTTCTCTAGTTGTGGTGAATGGGGGCTACTCTCTGTTGCGGTGCGTGGGCTTCTCATTGCGGTGGCTTCTCTTGTTGTGGAGCACGGGCTCTAGGTGCGCAGGCTTCAGTAGTTGCAGTACATGGGCTTCAGTAGTTGTGGCTCTCGGGCTCTAGAGCGCAGGCTCAGTAGTTGTGGTGCACGGGCCTAGTTGCTCCGCGGCATGTGGAATCTTCCCGAACCAGGGATCGAACCCATGTCCCCTGCATTGGCAGGCAGATTCTCAACTACTGCCCCACCAGGGAAGTCCCTTGCTACTGCTTCTTAATTATTTTATGGTTCTTTTCAAATCCAGTTCTATTCAGCGTATCCCAAGCGTGGGTTATAGTCTGAAATTTGTAAGGGAGAGGACGTCCTACTGGAAGTTGAGTACACTTAACACCTAAAATCTTTTTTTCTTAGAATATCACTTGTTTTTCTTTAGATTTCTATATAGCACAAAATAATTTGTTAGTATAATACACCTTTTAACATAGAAGAAATAAAGGCACAAGTCATTGATTTCGTATGTTTCTAGTCTTTTTTGCTAACCTTTAGTTTTATTATAATAAGAATGGATTTTCAGACTATATTAAATTACCACAGTTTTCTTGATGAAAAAACTAGGAAGAAAAAAACAAAAAAAGACTCAGAAGAATGTAAATTTATTAGCCCTAATTTTGTATTTTGTGTTCTATAAAAACATATTTGGGAAAATATTGATACCTCTAATTATGCCACTTTCAACAATATGAGGTTTTTATTCAACCCTTTTCCCTCAACTAAAAGGTAAATATTTGCCTTTTTAAAAATTAGTTTCTGGGGACTTCACTGGTGGCACAGTGGTTGGGAATCCGCCTGCCAATGCAGGGAACAGGGGTTCGAACTCTGGTCCGGGAAGATCCCACATGCCGCAGAGCAACTGAGCCTGTGCACCACAACTACTGAGCTTGTGCTCTAGAGCCCATGAGCCACAACTGCTGAGCCCGCGTGCCACAACTGCTGAAGGCCATATGCCTAGAGCCCGTGCTCTGCAACGAAGAGAAGACACCGCAATGAGAAGCCTGCACAGCCCCTGCTCGCTGCACCTAGAGAAAGCCTGTGCTCAGCAACGAAGACCCAATGCAGCCAAAATTTAAAAAATAAAAAAAATTAGTTTCTGGTTATAGATATTTATAACTGAGTTTTAAGCCAACAGAGGGGAAAGAAGCTTCAAATACACAAAAAAGAAGAAAAAGAAGAAATTTCAACATGTTTAATGTATATAAGTAAATCAAATTCAGGAGGTACAGGTAGACTTTAGGTGGAGGCTAGAAGTACCATTTCCAAATGCTGCTTAAAGAAGCTACCCAAACCAGGAGACTTAAAGCATAGGAAACGAAAACTTTTGAATTCTGCCTTTCTTTCATAGAGACTTAAAGTAAAAAAGGAGAGTGGGTAGTTGACAAAATGAAGGGAGAAAACTTCAAACCATCAACTTAAATAAAATATAATGCTGTAAATGTGGATAGAAAAATCCTGTCAGATGCTTTTGGCTTGCACCCTGATAAAGATTTTGACAGCGCTGCACACAGAAATGATCTTGATGTGCTGCCGTTTCATTCTTTGCTGAATGTAGCCAATTTAAACTGCCAGAATTTCTTGACATTCCTACTCTGGCATATCTGAGTCAGCATCTTGTTGCTGCAGCAGCTTAATTAAATTTGCCAGTTTGTGTCACAAGGACAGACATGTTCTCATATTCAGAGAGACAGCTGTGAAGCAGTATTGTTAAGAATTGCGGACACAATACTGTTAGGTTTGAATAGCTCTCAAGACATTTTCTAGTGAGAAATCAATTTGCTGTAATACATTTCTCCCAAGATCAGCAGTTAATATTCATTTTGTTAACCTAAAATATGCTTATTTTTATGCAGTTATTGGAGAAACTTTAGTAGCTAAGTATGTCTTCTTTCACCTGTATTATTTTCAGAGCCAATCTAAGCATCCTTATTTTAATTTCCAAAATTCTTTTTCCATTTACTAACCTGCTCTCTTCGTTAGTTTTCCATCCAGAGTTTAGCTCTAAAAGAGTAATCTTGAATATTTTGCCTTATTTGAGGGCTCTAAGTCTTTTTTTAAATAATTTTGGAATTTTTACCATATTTATTCTAATATTTTAACGTTGATCTAAAACAAATTAATGGTAGTTTTGGATGGGGCTTAACTCACCCTTTTTAGTTTGGAACCAAATCATTACTGTGGTGGAAATTGAAGTTGTCGAGGCTAAGGAAATGTAGTTTCGTGTGTGTGTGTGTGTGTGTGTGTGTGTATGTGTGTGTGTGTGTACTTTAAGACTTTCTTATGAAAAATGTAGATTATAACACTGAATAGCAGCAATAGAGACAGATTATGTACAAGATAAGAAATTTGTATTCATATACCTTAATTGGGGTAGTAAGGTGATTTTTTTTTAAATTGGGGTAGCATTTCATAAACAGATAGGGTAACAGGTTCTCTAGCTACTCACCACTTTTTCCTGTAGTGTATGCCAAGATTTCTCTTTTATATCTATACAAAACATAAAGACATTTCCATAGACTCAGCCATGTGCATGAGTGATAGAGGATTATACAACTCTTCTAAAACCACTGTTATTTCCATAAAATATATCACAGTGTTGGGATTTTCTTTTTAATTCTTGAGATAATCACAGCAGAGGAAACCAGGAAATTTAGAATCTCAGTGAATTTGTGAACTTCAAGTTTGTGACCCCATCATATCCTGCTCTTAGTGGCTTTTGTTCACTGCATTAACTGATATATCTTATTGAAGAATTTAGGTATTAAAAAACAACTTGAATTGTAATAAAATGTAAACACAAAGTACCTGCATGTATAACTAGCAAGAGTGATTTACCCCTCTTCAGTAAAGGGAGGAAGCTTCCAAATTGAATAACTTGTCTAAGGATTTTGCCTCTTCCTCTCCATCAGGTAATCGAAGGTAAACTTGTAATGTGATCCTATCCTGCAGAATACTTAATTTATACTAAATGGCTAAACATCAAAATGCAGGTGGCAGAGTTAGATAATAATCCAGTATTTACTCTGTTAATCACTCTATATTCTCCCTGGTGATTGAGAATCATGAAGTTTCATGATAGTAATCTTCATGTGAAAAGCACATATTTGTAAATTGTATTTTTTTTTCCCAGACGTATAGGAGAAAATTTGAATGCCTCAGCAAGTTCTGTAGAAACTGAGCCGGCAGTTAGTTCAGCAACTCAAGCAAAGGAAAAAGTGAAAACCACAGTTGGAATGGTTCTTCTTCCAAAACCAAGAGTTCCTTATCCTCGTTTCTCTCGTTTCTCACAGAGAGAACAGAGGAATTATGTGGATTTGTTGGTTAAATATGCAAAAATCCCTGTGGGTTCCAAAGCTGTTGGAATAAATAAAAATGACTACTTGCAGTACTTGGTATGTATTCTGTTCTTCAGCGTCAGTTAAAAAATATTTAAAAATTAGGAAATATTTGAAATTGCTTTTATGTTTTTAGGTGCAATCACATTAATAAAAATGGAAACATAAGGAGTTTAATTGACAGAACATTGGTGCTTTAATTCTATTGTTTCTATTATAGTTGAGGCATTTTGCTCTAGTTCTGGGTATATTTCACCCCAGTTCATATTAAGTACTAGCAGTAGAACTTTACCTTGCTCCTTGAACCACTTTAAAATTTTTCTTAATTATTACTTTAATTAAGTAGTTTCCAAATTCTCGATTAGATAAGTGATGCTGTGCTGAATATCATTGTTGCAAACTCTGTTCATATCTATGATTGTTTCCTTAAGATAAATTCTTAAAAATATAATTACCAGATCAAAAACTATACATGTTTTTAAGGCGTTGATCTGCAGTTACACACGAGTAAATTGTTCTGAAAAAATGTTTAAACCAATTTGTATGTACCAGTACTGTATGAAGGTTTTTTTCAAAATATCTTCACTAATGATGAACATTACTTTTTTTGCCTCTAATTTGATATGGAAAAGATGGCAATCTCTTGTTTTATATTAACTTACAGTGGTTACTAATGAAAATAAGCATTTTCCATGTGTTTATAAGCCATTTCTAATTCTTCTTTTGTAACTTGCATATTTATATGTTTGCTTATTTTTCCATTTGGGTGTTTATCCTTTTTATGTTATATAAAATGAGCTTATTAATTCCTAATCATATATTGTAGCATTAGTCATTAGCTTTTCTCTTTTTGTGGAATGAACTTTTTTGTGATTTCTGCTTTGGACATGATACTTTAAGTCCAAATTATTAGTGCAGCAATTGAGAAGTAATTGTTTTTAACCAAGCTTCTTATTCTAAGATATGTCTACTTTTTTTCAAAATCAGGATATGAAAAAACATGTGAATGAAGAAGTTACAGAATTCCTAAAATTTTTGCAGAATTCTGCAAAGAAATGTGCACAGGATTATAATATGCTTTCTGATGATGCTCGTCTCTTCACAGAGGTAAAAAAAAAAATCACATTTACTTAAACTGCCAAGTAATATGCAATAGCAGCATTTTAAAATGTGTGATGACTTTCCAAAAGCACATGTTAATATTGTCAAATTAGAGACCAAATTGTATGTAGGTCTTTTATTCATCATGTATTTAAATAATAGAAATACTGACACCTCAAAATCAGGTACTATAGTATATTCATGTTTTTTTCTTTTAATGATCTAACTACTATATTTGAGTTATATTTTACTCATATGGATGGTTTGATCTGATGCACTGATTTCCCTTGCGAGAGAATGGCGTTTAAGGAGTTATCTTGGTCCTTAAAAATCTGTATGGTCCTTTAGAACCTAGTCATATAAATTTATATTCACTATTTTCATGGTAACCAGCCACCGGATGATAAATTTCATCAAATAATTTTTTGATACTTAAATTATTCAAGCAGGTTTATTTTTTAATTTTTTTGAGGGCAATTATCATTTATTTTTTTAATACATGTTTATTGGAGTATAATTGCTTCACAATACTGTGTGTGTTTCTGTTGTACAACACAGTGAATCAGCCATATGCATACATATATCCCCATATCCCCTCCCTCTTAAGCCTCCCTCCCACCCTCCCTATCCCACCCCTCTACGGTGTCGCAAAGCATGGAGCTGATCTCCCTGTGCTATGCTGCTACTTCCCACTAACTATCTGTTTCGTGCACATTTATTAGCAAAGCATGTAAATCCTCCCATCATGTAGTGGGCGTAGGAAAAATTTAGAGTACAGTACTTGAATAGTAACTTAATAGTAGAGTTGTAGTAGAATTCATCTAGAAACACCAACAACAGTCTGAATCTTTTTTTTAAGCCTTTAAAACTAGTTAGGGCTTCCCTGGTGGCACGGTGGTTAAGAATCTACCTGCCAATGCAAGGGACACAGGTTCGAGCCCTGGCCCGGGAAGATCCCACATGCCGTGGAGCAACTAAGCCCGTGCACCACAACTACTGAGCATGAGCTCTAGAGCCCACGAGCCACAACTACTGAAAACTGCGCGCCTAGAGCCCATGCTCCACAAGAGAAGCCAGCGCAATGAGAAGCCCGCACACGGCAACAAAGAGTAGCCCCCGCTCACGGCAACTAGAGAAAGCCTGTGCACAGCAACGAAGACCCAACACAAACAAAAATAAATAAATAAATATATATTTAAAATTTAAAAAGTAAACCATACATGATAAAATTGATAAATTTGAAATAAATAAATAAAACTACTCACTGTACAAAACAATGTGATAATACTTAATAGTATTGAACCCTACACTTAAAAATGGTGAAGATAGGGCTTCCCTGGTGGCACAGTGGTTGAGAGTCTGCCTGCCGATGCAGCGGACGCGGGTTCGTGCCCCGGTCCAGGAAGATCCCACATGCCTTGGAGCGGTTGGGCCTGTGAGCCATGGCCGCTGAGCCTGCGCGTCGGGAGCCTATGCTCCGCAACGGGAGAGGCCGCAACACTGAGGCCCGTGTACCGCAAAAAAAAAAAAAAAAAAAAGGTTAAGATAGTAGGTTTTAAGGGTATTTTAGCACAACTTTTTAAAAAACTGCTCATTATAAATTGGAGGACAGCAGAGGGTATTAGTTCTACTTTCAAACAAACACTTTTTTTTTTTTTTTTTTTTTTTTTTTTTTTTTGCGGTACGCGGGCCTCTCACTGTTGTGGCCTCTCCCGTTGCGGAGCACAGGCTCTGGACGCACAGGCTCAGCGGCCATGGCTCACGGGCCCAGCCGCTCCACGGCATGTGGGATCTTCCTGGACCGGGGCACGAACCCATGTCCTCCCCCTCATCGGCAGGCGGACTCTCAACCACCGTGCCACCAGGGAAGCCCTAAAACAAACACTTTTTTAAGGTGAAATTTTGTTGTTAATATGAACCAGAAGAATTAATCTTCTAGGGCTTCCCTGGTGGCACGGTGGTTGAGAGTCTGCCTGCCGATGCAGGGGATGCGGGTTCGTGCCCCGGTCCGGGAAGATCCCATATGCCGCGGAGCGGCTGGGCCCGTGACCGTGAGCCATGGCCGCTGAGCCTGCGCGTCCAGAGCCTGTGCTTGGCAACGGGAGAGGCCACAACAGTGAGAGGCCCCCGTACCGCAAAAAAAAAAAAAAAAAAAAAAAAAAGAATTAATCTTCTAAATCAAAGGCAGAATTTCATTTTTCTCTGAACCTATGTATGATATACTTAAACAGAGTGTCATATTTCTCCATATGTGAAAGGCACTGTAGCTGTTCCTATTTTAGTATTGTTGGTGAAAGGACCACAATGACGATTTTAAAACATAAATCACATCCCCTCATTTTGCTGGTTTCAAATGGCTTCTCATCTCACTCAGGAAGAGACAGTCTTTAGAAAGTTCTGCAGTACCCTACATGATCCCGCCTCCTCACCACCACCACCCCAAGCCTGCTTCATCTCCTGTGTGTTCCTCTCAGTTATTCCATTCCAGCCTCCTGGCCTCTTTGTGTCTCTTGAATACATCAAGCACGGTCCTGCCTTAAGGCCTTTGGCTGTTCCCATCTTTCTGGCAAGCTGTTCCCCAGATACCTGCATGGATTAGTTCCTTGATTCCTCTAAGTCTCTCTCTGTTCAGTTGCCAGCTATCACTGAGGATACTCCTAATTACCGTATAAAAAGTAGCATCGCCCTCAGCATTTCCTTTACCATGTTTTGTTTATTGTCTTTCTCCCTAACACTTGTATGTAAGTACTGTTTGCACCGCTGGGGTGTTCCCAGTCACTGGAATAATGCCTGGCACACAGTAAGTGCTCAGTATAATTACTTGTTAAGTGAAGATAAAACTGTTTATGAACAGAGTACATTATTTGATAGCTAGCAATCAGCATTAGGTCTTGCTTTTTAGCCAGGTTGACTTGGCAGCACATTGTCTTATTACACTTTACGTCTTACCCCAAAGACCCACTGATTTTCTCTAACCTTTTTATTGTTTTAAAATTTTAATTTTATATTATGAAATGTAATGTACCTATGGAAAAGTATTTAGAACAAATATGTACAGCTTAACAAATAATTATATATATATGAACACCTATATAACTCTCTTCCAAGTCAAGAAATAAAACATTACTGGTAACCTAGAAGGCCCCTGTGTATCCCTCCTAGATAATAACATTTTCCCTTGTTGAAGAAATAATCACTGTGCCAAGTTTAGTTTGATAATTTCCATGCCTTTAAAAAAATTTTTTTTGGTAATTCAAGTTTTCTTTTGCCGGTGTTTGAATTTTATGCGAATTCTTTTGCTCTTTTATGTGAACAGAATTCTTCCTTTACTCAATAGTATGTTTGTGAGATTCATATGTATGTGTGTAGTTGTATTTCATTCATTTTTATTTCTGTACATGTATAAGTAAACTGGTTTATTCTGTTGATCAAAATCTGGGCTGTTTCCAGTTCTGAGCTATTCTAAGTAGTGCCCCTATGAAAATTCTAATACATGTCTCTTGCTGCACATGTACACACATACCTACTGGGTATATGACTAGGAATGAAATTGTTGGGTTATAGAGTATACATATCTTCAACTTCAATAGATAATGTTAGACTGTTTTCCAAAGTGGTTATGCCACTTTACATTGTACCCAGCAGTGTTTGAGAGGTTTTTACTCCATATCCTCAACAATTGATACTTACAGTCATTTTAGTTTTAACCAATCTAGAGGATAGGGTGCTATATTTATAAGACTGTATACCTTTTCCTGTGTTTCTTGGTCATTTCCTGTGAATTGAGTGTTCAAGTTTTGCCCTTTATTCTACTTGATTTTCCATCTTTTTGTTACTGATATGTGAGAGGTTTTGTATATCCTAAATACAAAAGTTTTACGGGTTGTACAGTAGTCCCCCCTTAATCTTGGTTTTGCTTTACTTCGTGTCAGTTACCCACAAATGGAAATTCCAGAAATACTTCATCACACACCATTCTGAGTAGTGTGATGAAGTCTCTCACAATCCCCCTCCACCCAACCCACAATGTGAATTATCCTTTTGTCTAGTATATCCCACCCATTAATCTCTTAGTAGCCACCTTGGTTATCAGATGGACTTTCAAGGTATCACAGTGCTTGTGTTCAAGTCACCCTTACTTCACTTGATAATGGCTCCAAAGTGCAAGAGTAGCGATGCTGGCAGTTTGGGTATGCCAAAAAGAAGCCGCAAAGTGTTTCCTTTCAGTGAAAAGGTGAAAGTTCTCAACTTAGTAAGGAAAGAACAAAAACCAAATGCTGCAGTTACTAAGATCTGCAGTAAGAACGAATCTTCTGTGCATGAAATTATAACGAAGGAAAAAGAAATTCGTGTTCTGCTGTCGCACCTCAAACTGCAAAAGTTCCAGCCACAGCGCATGATAAGTGCTTAGTTAAGATTGAAAAGACGCTAAATTTTAAGATATTTTGAGAGAAAGTTACCACATTCATATAACTTATTACAATATTGCTATAATTGTTCTGTTTTTATTTTATTATTAGCTATTGTCGCTAATCTCTTACTGTGCCTAATTTTTAAATTAAACTTTATCATAGGTATGTATGAATAGGAAATGATATTCAGTCTTATCCACGATTTCAGACATCCACTGAGGGTCTTGGAATATATCCCCCATGGATAAGGGAGACTACTGTATACATTGGGAGTTTTTTCTTTTATTTGGTAAAACAGTTTTTTTAATCTACAAGTTCCCCCTCCATATTTTTTTTCCTTGAACTTTATCTTTTCAAGAACCTGGGTCATTTGACCTTTAGAGTTTCCCACAGTCTAGATTTTGATAATTATATATTCATGATGATACTCAACATGTTCTTTTTTCCTCTATATTTCTTACAAATTGTGAACTGGATCCAGAAGCTTGATCAGAATTATAGTCTTGCCAAAGGGTTTGAACATATAGATGGTGGTGTATTCTTTAATCAGGTGGCACATAATGTCTGATTGTTTTTTGTGATGTTAGTAGCTACTGATGCTTAATGCCAGATTTATTCATTCACTGGGGTTTGCAAAATTGTAAGATTCTAATTGTATCATTTATTTTTATTCATTAGTTGGAATAATTTTATTAAAATATGTTTTTCCTCATCTACTGTTTGGCTTCCCACTTCATGTAGCAGAAAAAATGCTAGATTCTTTATATACCAGTTTTGAAAAAATTAACTGGTTCCTTCTTATTTTACAATGGTGATCACTTTTAAAAAAATATTATTATTGAATCATGAAGTTAAACATATTTGATGGGTTTTAGTCCACTACAATTATCCTTTTTGAAACTCAGATAATACCAACTTTGACCAGTGATGGGGTCTTCATACTGGCTTTTGAGTCCTTTTGAGTCACTCTAGGAGTCTTTGAGGCTTATTTTGTACATTTCCTATCCCAGCCCTGGAAACAGCTATTTTCTAGAGCCTTTGTTTCTTTTAGTGTGAAATGGCATTTCAAGACTACAGTCTGGGCACTGGGGATGCTCAATGCACCTGAGTTGATCAGTGTTTATGAGACTATTTCAGTAGATGGAGCTAGAAAAAATACATTTAAAGAAAAAATTACCACGTGTCTCATTTGCTTTATCCCACATTATACTCACAACAGCCTCAGAATAATACAATGCCACCAATCAATAGAATTTCTGAAAATAGTTCGAAAAATTTTTTTCATATGTTCTCACCATTCTCTCCTACTTTTTTTAGTACTGCATTTATATTGTTAGAACATGTAGCCATTACGTACTAAATAAACTCTCTCTTTTTTTAAAGTATAGTTGATTTACAATGTTGTGTTAATTAACTGCTGTACAGCAAAGTGATTCATTTATACATTTTTTACATTCTTTTTTTTAATACATTCTTTTCCATTATGGTTTATCATAGGATATTGAATATAGTTCTCTGTGCTATACAGTAGGACCTTGTTGTTTATCCATTCTATATATAAAAGCTTACAGCTGCTAACCTCAACCTCCCACTCCATCCCTCCCCCAACCTCCTCCCCCTTGGCAACCACCACTCTGCTCTCTATGTCTGTGATTCTGTTTCTGTTCCATAGATTGCTTCATTTGTGTCATATTTTAGATTCCACATATAAGTGATATCATATGGTATTTGTCTTTCTGTTTCTGACTTACTTCACTTAGTATGATAATCTTTAGTTGCATCCATGTTGCTGCAAATGGCATTATTTTGTTCTTTTTTATGGCTGAGTAGTATTCCATTGTGTATATGTACCACATCTTCTTTATCCATTCACCTGTTGGTGGACATTTAGGTTGTTTCCGTGTCTTGGCTACTGTGAATAGTGCTGCTATGAATATAAGGATGCATGTATCTTTTTGAATTATAGTTTTGTCTGGATATGTGCCCAGAAGTGGGATTGCTGGCTGATATGATAATTCTATTTTTAGTTTTCTGAGAAACCTCTCTACTGTTTTCTTTCTTTCTTTTTTAAAAATATTTATTTATTTATTTATTTATTTATTTTGGCTGTGCTGGGTCTTAGTTGTGGCACGTGGGATCTTCATTGCGGCGTGTGGAATCTTTTAGTTGCAGCATGCAGACTCTTAGTTGCAGCATGCGAACTCTTAGCTGCGGCGTGCATGCGGGATCTAGTTCCCTGACCACGGATCGAACCTGGGCCCCGCCCCCACATTGGGGGCTCAGAGTCTTACCCATTGGATCACCAGGGAAGTCCCTCCCTACTGTTTTCCACAGTGGCTGCACCAACTTACATTCCCACCAGCAGTGTAGGAGGGTTCCCTTTTTTCCACACCCTCTCCAGCATTTGTTGTTTGCAGAGTTTTTAAAGATGGCCTTTCTGACCAATGTGGGTGGTACCTCATTGTAGTTTTGATTTGCATTTCTCTTATAATTAGTAGTGTTGTCCATCTTTTCATGTGCCTATTGGCCATCTGTATTTTTTCTTTGGAGAAATGTTTATTTAGGTCTTCGGCCCATTTTTGGATTGGCTTGTTTGTTTTTTTGTTGTTGAGTTGTATGAGCTGTTTGTATATTTTGGAAATTAGGCCCTTGTTGGTCACATTGTTTGCAAATATTTTCTCCCATTCCGTATGTTGTCTTTTAGCAAAAGACATGTTCATGGTTTCGTTTGCCGTGCAAAAGTTTGTAGGTTTGATTAGGTCCCATTTGTTTATTTTTGTTTTTATTGCTATTGCCTTGGGAGACTGACCTAAGAAAACATTGGTACAATTTATGTCAGAGAATGTTTTGCCTATGTTCTCTTCTAGGAATAAACTCTCCCTTTTTAATCCACATTTAACTTTAAATCAATTTTACTGAGGTAAAATTTACATACAATAAGCATCAATTTTAAGTGCATGTCAGTGAGTCTTCCTGTGTAACCATGACCCCAGCCATGATATGGAGTATTTATTTTTCTTTTCTTTTTTTTAATAATTTTTTATTTTTTTAATGTATTTTATTATATATTTTTAAAATTTTATTTATTTTCGGCTGTGTTGGGTCTTTTTTGCGGCAAGCGGGGGCTTCTCTTGTTGCGGAGCACGGGCTCTTGGCACGTGGGCTTCAGTAGTTGCAGCACGCGGGCCCTAGAGCACATGGGCTTCAGTAGTTATGGCACATGGGCTGTAGGGTGTGTGGGCTTCAGTAGTTGTGGTGCATGGGCTCAGTAGTTGTGGCTCGCGGGCTCTAAAGCACAGGCTCAGTAGTTGTGGCACACGGGCTTAGTTCCTCTGCATCACATGGCATCTTCCCAGACTGGGGATCAAACCCATGTCCCCTGCATTGGCAGGTGGATTCTTAACCACTGTGCCACCAGGGAAGTCCCGATATGGAGTATTTCTATCACTCTAAAAAGATCTCTGTGCCTCTTTCCATCCATGGCCCTTGGAAATCACCGATTTGCTTTCTGTCACCATATATTAGATTTGCCTTTTCCGGAGTTTTATAAAAATTGAATCACACACAGTATACTCTCTTTTGTGTCTGACTTCTTTCAGTCAGCATTTTTGAGATTCATCCACATTGATGCAAGTATCCATAATGTATTCCTTTTTATTCCTTTTTGTTTTGTTGTATGGTTATACCAAAATTGGTTTACCAGTTCAACTGTTGATGGGCAGTTGTGTTATTTCCAGTTTGGGGCAATTTTGAATAAAGCTATTAAGAACATTCTTGTACAAGATTTTTGGGGGACATATATTTGCATTTTCTTGGGTATATACCTAGGTATAGTATTCATACATCATCTGGCAAGTGTACAAAGTTAAATTTTATTAGAAACTGCCAAGCTGTTTTCCATAGTGGATATACCATTTTATACTCTCGCCAACAGTGAATGTATAAGAGTTCCAGTTGTTCTACACTTTAGCTAACACTTAACATTGTTAATCTTTTTTAATTTTAGCCAACCTGTGGTGTGTAGTAGTGCCTCATTATGGCTTTAGCTTGCATATCCCCAAAGAGCAGTGATGTTTGAACATCTTTTTTGTGTTTTTCTTGGCTTTTGTGAAATGTCTGTTAACATCTTTTGCTAATTTTATTGGGGTTTATTTTTATTGATTTTTGAAAGTTCTTTATATATTCTGAATACAAGCCTGTTTTATATATATATATATATATATATATACACACACACATATGTGTGTGTGTGTGTGTGTATAGTTTTCTCCCAGTTTGTGACACGCTTTTTAATTTTTTTAATAGTCTTTCAAAAAACAATTTTAATTTTAATGAAGTCTAATTTTTGCAAGTGTTTTATGGTTGGTGCTTGTATGTGTTCTAGCATAGAAATATTTGCCAACCCCAAGTGGTTCTTATCCGAGGTCACTTTTACTCCTTTACCCTTGTGCCCACTCCCCACACAGGGGACTTCAGCAGTGTCTGGAGATATTTTTGATTGTCACAACTGGCAGAGAATGACTCGTATCTAGTGACTAAAGGCCAGGGATGCTGTTAAACATCCTACAATGTATATAACATCCCCCACAGCAAAGAATTATGGAGCCTCAAATGTCAGTAGTGCTTGTGTTGAGAAACCCTGATCTAGAGGTTTTATAGTTTTAACTTTTATGTGAATGTGTGTATGTTAATTTCAAGGTTTTTTTTGTGCAAGATGTGAGGTTTGGGTCAAAGTTTATTTTCCTTTCATCTGGATATCTCGTTGTTCAAGCATAGTGATTCTCTACTGAGAGTGATTTTGCCTCCTACCAGACATATGGTAATGTCTAGAAATATTTTGGGTTCTCTTAACTGAGGAAGGAGTGCTTCTGGCATCTAGTGGGTAGAGCCAAGAATGTTGTTAAATATCCTGCAATGTAAAAGTTGGCCCCCCCAACACAAAGAATTATCTGGTCTAAAACGTCAGTAGTGCCAGTGTTGAGAAATTGTTTCGCGCTATTGGTTGAAAAAGCTATTTTTCCCCTCATTAAATTGCCTTTTCACCAATGATGTGTGGGTCAATTTCATGACTCTAGTCTGTTTCATTAATCTATATCTCTGTCTTTATGCCAATACCACCATGTCTTGTAGTGGAAGACTACAAGAAACCAACTGGTGGAAATCCTACAACTTTGTTCTTTTTTAAAATTGTTTTGGCTTTTATTGGTTCTTTGCATTTCCATGAAAACTTTGGAATCAGCTTGTCAATTTCTAGAAAAAAACTAAGTGGGACTTTAATTGGGATTGCTTTGAATCTATAGAACTTATATTAAATTATAGAAATAATTTTTAATTATGGAAACAAATACCTCTTAAAATGATGTTTAGCTAGAGTGCCTTTTTAAATAAGATCTGACCATCTCTTGCCTATTAATTAAAAAGTTGAGTCATTTACATTCATTGTGATAATTTATGTATATAAACCTGTTTATGATTTCTATTTGTCTTTTCCTAAACTTCTTTCTTTGACTTCTTTTGAGGAGATTGACTTTTTCCCCCTTCTTTTTTCCCTCTCTATTGATTAGGAATTTATACATTTTTGTTGTTGTTCTTAGTGGTTATTCTTGAATTTTCACAATGAATTTTTTCCTTATTGAATTACCTTGTCACCATTGACCTATGGGTAAATTTCTCAACTCTATTTAGTTCTTAGTTTATTAACCTATACATCTACAGAGACCATAGAGCATTTTGACTTTCATCACATCCCTCCTCACTGATATTATTGTTTTAATGCTGTCTCTTTTTTAAACCTACCTACATTATTATTTTATATGAACAATGTTTGTCTTCATTTATCTACAAACATGGACCTTCTTTTGCCTTTCCATCTCCTCTTTTCAAATCTACATTCTGAAATCCTCTTCATTTTTCCTGAAATGTTATATGTTCTAGATGTTCCTTTGGTGAAGGTCACTTGGTGATGAACAATCTTCTTTTTTGTTTACATGGAAATTTTTTTATTTTGTTTTCATTCTAATAAGATAGTTTTGCTCCATACATAGTTCTAAGTTGACAGTTTGTTTATTTCTCAGCGTACGATGATATAATTCTACTTTTTCTGGCTCGCATATTATTATTGAAAAGTGTATTGTTTGTTTAATTGTCATTTCTTTTAGGGAATCTGCCTTTTCTTTCTGACCGCTCTTAATTTTTGGTGCATTAGTTTCATTACAATGTACTTTATTAGAATAAAATTCTACTTGTTTCATTGTGTGTCTTGTATCTGTAGATTCAAATCCATCATCAGTTCTTGAAAATTCTCAGCCATTTTCAATTATTGCTTCTTTTTTGTTTTCCCAACTCTCTTTCTGGAATTCCCAAACTTCCTAGGTTTCAGTCTGTCTTCCATTTCTCTTTTTTTGGTGTGGTAATATATATATATAACATAAAATTTACCATTTTAACCATTTTTCAGTATAGTTCAATGGCATTAAATACTTGCGCACTGCTGTAAGTGGATTTTCATCATCCATTCCCAAACTTTTCCATTGTCCCAAACTGAAATTCTATATTCATTAAATAATAACTCATCATTCCCTCTTCCCCCCAGTCCCTGACAACCACCATTCTATTTTTTATTTCTATGAATTTAACTTCACTAGGTACTTTATATAAGTGGAGTCATTTCAATATTTGTCCTTTTGTGATTGGCTTATTTTACTTAGCATAATGTCTTCAAGATTCACCCATGTTATAGCATGTGTCAATATCCTTCCCTTTTTTAAAAATAATTTTTAATTATGGTTAATACACATAACATAAAATTTACTCTCTTAACCATTTTTATTATTTTTTTAATAGATTTTATTTATTTATTTATGGCTGCATTGGGTCTTTATTGCTGCACACGGGCTTTCTCTAGTTGCAGCTAGCGGGAGCTACTCTTTGTTGTGGTGTGCGGGCTTCTCATTGTGATGGCTTCTCTTTTTGCAGACCACGGGTTCTAGGCATGTGGGCTTCAGTAGTTGTGGCTCACAGGCTTTAGAGCACAGGCTCAGTAGTTGTGGTGCACGGGCTTAGTTGTTCCGTGGCATGTGGAGTCTTCCTGGACCAGGGATCAAAACCTGTGTCCCCTGCATTGGCAGGTGGATTCTTAACCACTGCACCACCAGGGAAGCCCCTTAACCATTTTGAAATGTGCAGTTCTGTAGTATTAAGTACGTTCATATTGTAGTATAGCCAATCTCCAGAACTCTCTTCATCTTGTAAAACTGAGACTCTATACCTGTTTCTGAACTGTTTCTATTCACAACACTTCTGACACCAAATATGTGGGATTTCTTCCCTCATGCCAACCAGTTCTCCAACTCTCCAGACAGTAGGCCTAGGGTTTCCATGACCCATCCCTACCTTGAGTTCACTAATTAGGTAGAACGGCTTACAGAACTCAGGAAAGCACTTTACTTGCTATTTCCAGTTTATTATAAAGAATACAACTCGGGAACAGCCAAATGGAAGAGAGAGATGCATAGGGCAAGGTATGGGGGGAAGAGGCACAGAGCTTCCATGCCCTTTCCAGGTACACTGCCCTCCCAGCACCTCCATGTGTTCACCAACCCAGAAGCTCTCCAAATCCCATTGTTAAGGGGAGTTTTATGGAGATTTCATTTAGTGAGCGTGTTTGATTAAATCATTGGCTGCTGGTGATTATCTGTCTATGGGCCTTTTGTCATCTAATTAGCATAAAAAAGACATTCTTATCACTTAGTGGATTCCAAGAATTTTAGGAGCTGTGTGTCAGGAACCAGGGACAAACACGAAATATTTATTTATTATTGTGCCACTCACCATACTACTTTCTGTCTCTGAATTTGTCTACTGTAAGTACCCCCATATAAGTGGAATCATGTAGTATTTGTCTTTTTGTGACTGGCTTATTTTACTTAGCATAATGTCTTCAAGATTCATACATGTTCTAGCATGTGGCATAATTTCCTTCCTTTTTAAGGCTGAATATTCCATTGTATGTATATGGACATTTTGTGTATCCATTCATCCATTGATGGACATTTGATTTGCTTCCACCTTTTGGCTGTTGTGAATAATGCTACTGTGAACATGGTTGTACAGATATCTGTTCAAATCTCTGCTTTTCAAGCCTTAAATATAGGGCTCTGCTGTTCAGCTCCCTACCTGATCTTAGAACTGGTTGAGGCATTTGCCCTCAAGCCACTTCACCTTTCATGGGTTTTCTTACTGCTCACTGCTCCTGTTTGTCCTCATTCTAGATGTTTGGCATTTATTTATTTATTTATTTATGGTCCTTGGAGATCCTTCTCTCTCTCTCTTTTTTTTTTTTTTTTTTTTTGCGGTATGCGGGCCTCCTCCACGGAATGTGGGATCTTCCCGGACCGGGGCATGTCCCCTGCATCAGCAGGCAGACTCTCAACCACCGCGCCACCAGGGAAGCCCTCTCCTCTCTTTTACCGAGCCCAGCAATGCATGAAAATTGTTAGTTGTAATTTATCCAGCATCTAGTGTTGTTTGGATAGGAGTGCTCTCCAAGGTACCTACTTTACCATATTGCCAGAAGCAGTATCTGTTTAAGTTTAAGCTTCAAACATGTATGAAAACCTATTATATTTTCTCTTTCTGGAGCATAGTTATTTTCATCTTTCTCTGTAAATGATGCATGTGTTTTTGGTGTTTTTAACTTTCAAGATACTTTGAGTGTTAAATAACATTCGGGAGTGGGTGATGATGGGAAACAGCCTGAATCTCTTAACCTCCTTTGTTCACTCTTAGCAGTTTTTCAACCATAAGTAAATTACTAATTAAAAATTTTAAATTAAATATATTAAATAATGATCCTTTAGTTATTACTTAATATCTACCAGTTGTGAAATACCTTTAATGCTATGTAGTGTATCTGAGTATAGGTATAAAACTGTCTTAGATTTTCCCTTGAATTTTTCTCTTGCCATAATTACTGAGTTAAGTGAAACTCACTTAAAAAGCACTGTAACATCTAGCATAGTTTTACCAAGAAAGATGTGCTGATAAATACCTAACCAGAGTAGTCTATATGTCACATAGTTCTTATATATTGCTTTCCTTTGCATGTTCAGATTTTTGTAATGGCTTCTACAGGATAGGAATATTAGGGGTGAAAGCTGACTAATATTATAAATGAGGAGCAAAGATATTATGCAGATCCGAGTTTGCAGTTTACTAGCGTTTTTAAGAGCAAACAGAACTTCTTCATATTAACCTATATCTGCCTTAATTGCAAGTAATATCCTGATTAAATATCAAGGTCATTATTGAAAAGCATAGAATTGAGGGGGGAAATGTGGAAGATAATAGAGAGTGAGGATTAAAGAAAGAGAGAAGAGGATATGAAACTAGATAAGAAGATGTACTAGAGTAATGTTACTGATTTGTAACTTGACACACTTTATAAATATCTGAAGGGAAAGAGAGTGTAAGGTATAAAAATATGCTTATTGCTAAAAGCTTTTGTGATACAAACTATATTCTAAAAGGCTCAGATTAAGGTTCATTGAGAGAAGAAGAGAAAACACATACATTTGGCCCTCCGTATCCACTAGTTCTACATCAGTGGATATGGAGGGCTGATGGTACTATACCATTTCATATAAGGGATTTGAGCATCCTTGGATTTTGGTATCCATGGGGGATTCCAGAGATGCGAGGGACGACTGTATCTTAGAAGATAACGTAGTATGTATGGTCTTATAACTCCCCTACCCCCTCCAAAACTGCTGTGCTTCTTTGAGTTATTTACATGTTATCACATGGTTGGGTGAAACTGTGAATTTTTCTTCCTCATTACATTTCCTGGTAAGTCATTAATATTTTGAGAACATTTTGGAGAGAAGAAAATACTTAATACTCCATCATTTGAAGTAGTTATAAAACTCCTTATTTATTTTTTAGATTGAAGGTTAGAATGACCTGTAAGATAACTACTTCATTAATTCATTGTGCTTGGGGATCTTTTTAGGGTATTAAACTTACTTATTTCTAATCATTCATGTAACTGCTTTTATTCCCATAAAGTGTGTTAAAATTTTCACGTGGCTTTATTTCTTTGACAGTTTCTTAAATAGCAGAGAAAATATGATGTCTTCTCTAACTTTAAATTTTAATACAATTGCTAATTTTAGTATTATTAAACATCAATGTTTTAAGAAATTAGGTTAAAAAGAATTGTTATGAAAACTAAGAGTTTAAATCAAGTAAGGAATATACAGTATGCCTGGATTGTTAGAAGTTCGGTTAATGAGATGAGGCTCATATTTGAAATGAATAATTATTTAGTCACATGTAACTAAGTTATTTTTGTTGCATTATTAGAGAAGTACAAAAAATGAATTTCTCTTAATTTTTATTTTTTAGCAAATTTTAAAAGCTTGTATTGAACAAGTGAAAAGGTATCCAGAATTCTATACTCTCCATGAAGTCACCAGCTTAATGGGATTCTTCCCATTCAGAATAGAGATGGGATTAAAGTTAGAAAAAACTCTTCTCGCATTGGTAAGGTTTACCATAAGAAAATAAAAGTAAACTTATTTTTGTCTGAAACATCATCTGTATTTCACACAGAAGCATAATTTAGATATATTTCAATATTTATGTTTAAGTTTTGAGCAGTCACGAGATAGAATTTTTAAAATATGCAGTACAAATGTGTCCCCTTTTATTGTATGACTACCATTACTTGATGTTTTTAAAAATATCACTACCGGGACTTCCCTGGTGGTCCAGTGGTTAAGACTCTGCACTCCCAGTGAAGGGGGCCTGGGTTCAATCCCTGGTCAGGGAACCAAATCCCACCTGACGCAATGAAGATCCCGCGTACCACCAGCTAAGACCCGGTGTAGCCAAATAAATAAATAAATATTTAAAGAAAAAAAAAAGTTAAAAAAAATATCACTACCAACTTTATTTCTTGATTTTCTTTGCTTAGTTTCCATCTCTTATGTTTCTGAATACAAGCAGAAAGCCCCTTTTCTTTTACGGGGATTTACTCAAAATCATATTGGAAGTATGTGTGTGTAAAGAAGATATTTTAGAGTTTCTCTTATACCCTGCTATGACTTGTACTTCATAAAGTGAGAGGTTAGAATTTAAAATGACAGGGAAAATTTCACGGCACCCTTATCTTGGACCCTTGTTTTAAAAAAAACGTATATGGGGGACTTCCCTGATGGTACAATGGTTAAGAATCCGCCTTCCAATGCAGGGGACGCAGGTTTGATCCCTGGTCGGGGAACTAAGATCCCACTTACTGCAGGGCATCTAAGCCCACATGCCACAACTACAGAGCCCACGCACCCCAACTATAGAGCCCACATGCTCTGTAGCCTGCGCGCCACAACTAGAGAGCCTGCGCGCCACAACGAAAGATCCCGCATGACCCAGCTAAGACCCAACGCAGCCAAAAATAAATAAATAAATAAAATCTTAAAAAAAAAAAAAAACAAACTATATGGTGGTTGTCAGGTAAAAACATTAAGGTCTTGTCTTAAGAAGGCTCTAAATTTGATATTTGCATTTAGGACAATGAAGAATTTTAAGTTATAAGTTTCATATGATGAAAAAATACTTCAGGAAAAAAATACATCAAGATTTCTGCAATAAAACATTCATGTTTTTTCTAATTTAGGGCAGTGTAAAATATGTGAAAACAGTATTTCCCTCAATGCCTGCAAAGTTGCAGCTGTCAAAAGATAACATACCTACCACTGAAACACCAGAACAAACAGCTGCAGCTATGCATTATGTAAGTAGTAAAGTGATTTTGGATCTTCCTAAGCAATCTTCTGTACCTCATAAAGTACATGTAACCTGGTTGTTCTAAAGTACCCTTCCTGAATTTCTCCCTTTTCATTATTTAATCAAAGAAGTTTCCAATAAGTGTAATCAAGTAACAAGTTTTATGTTGTTTTTCAGGACATTAGTAAAGACCCAAATGCAGAGAAGCTTGTTGCAAGATATCACCCTCAGATAGCTCTAACTAGTCAAGCATTATTTACCTTATTAAATAATCATGGACCAAGCTACAAGGAACAGTGGGAAATTCCAGTGTGTATTCAAGTAATACCCGTCACAGGTTTGTGATTTGCCATGTCAAGTAACACTCTCAAAAGAGGAGCTGAAACAGTTCTATTTCAACTGTCTAATTATAGGTGGTCATTTGTCAAATACAAAAAGCTAAGTTTTGATTTAAGGAGGATGTAAATTTGACAATTACATTCAGTAGAAGAACTTTTTAATATATAGTGCTAAGTATACAATTGACACTCATAAATGAGTTATTAGATTTACAGGACCTGTATGCATGCTGGGTGTGAGAAGTAGAGAAAAAATTATAGTTTAGGGTGGCCAAAGATACATGAAATGGTGAGGTTCTTCTGTCTTTCACTGAAATAAAAGGAATGTAATACTTTATTAGACAGCCTCAAATGGGTTAGTTTCCAGGGTTTATTTACTTACCTATTATTGGAATTCAGATTTCAATAAGTCTATACTTATAAGATAGTGTCTCTCTTAACGGTAAAATTAATATTTACACATAAATTCTGTACAAAATATTATTCCCCTTCTATTTTTGTTCATATTTAATAATTTTCTCATATCTTTTAGAATTAATATTCTTGTATGTAATAACATAATTGGAGTAAATGAAGGACTGTGTCTAAAAACAAAACTACAAATTAGAGTTAAATGTAATATATTCTCCGTGGTAAACATTTTATCACTTTTTGAAAGTATAACCCAAGAGGAACTGAGTAATAATGACAGTAAAAGTATAACAATAAAAAACAGAAAATATTTTTTTAAATTGTTAGAAAAAGAACATATTTTTCTTGCCAGTAAGAGTCTGTTGCCCTTAGATCTCTAAGGGACTTTAAAAATCTTTTCATTCAAGGCACACGTATGGGACATGTGCTTCCAGTTTCCTATCCTGTGTCTCTTTGTTTAGTAATTCTTCTGTTATACATCCTGTTTTTTTTTTTTAAATATGACTACTAGTAACTAATCACTCCCATTCTTTTTCTGTTTTAAGGTTCAAAACCAGTTAAAGTAATCTATATTAATTCACCACTTCCCCAAAAGAAAATGACAATGAGAGAGAGAAATCAAATCTTCCATGAAGTTCCCTTAAAATTCATGATGTCCAAAAACACAACTGTTCCAGTCTCTGCAGTATTTATGGACAAACCAGAAGATTATATATCTGAAATGGATGTATGTAATGCTTTCTTTTGTTTCCTTAAGAGAATGTACTTGTTTGTCCTTTTGAAGAATAACATTTTATTGCAAGTCTCTAAATCTGGTAGTTAAAAATACAGACTTGAGATTGAAACTTAAAATTGAACCCCACGTGGATCTAGACTTTAGACAACTAATTTAACCTCCTTCAGCCTCAGTTTTCTTCTTTTATAAAAGAAAGATTATAATACCTACTTCATAAAATTGCTGTCAGGATTAAGTTTGATATTTATAAGTAAGATGCTGAGCACAGTCTTTAGTACGTATGTACTAAAAATTCAGTCAGTAATGGTGATCATAGTGGTGATGGTTTTATTTAATTAGTCTCATTCGTATTCAAGAGTTTTTAAGTATGAAAAGGAACAGATGAGTTTGACTGGGGCAGAAAGAATTTGCCGGATTGTTAATCCTTTTTAGTGTATACTTATTATCTGCGTGACCGTAGGCAAACTACATATTCTCTCTGTGTCTAGTTTGCTCTGTCTTTAAGATGGGTATCATGATAACCTAACTCAGAATTATTGGGGATTAAATGTGTTAATACACCTAAAGCATTTAGAACAATGCTTGGTACTCCAGAAATACTAGCTTTTATTATTTTGTGTATTTTGAAATATTTTCCCATGATTATTAGAGCAAGACATTCTGTTTATTCAAAACTTTATTCATCCATTCCACAAATATTTATTTTTTCTTTTTATTTATTTTTTTTTTGCGGTACGCGGGCCTCTCACTGTTGTGGCCTCTCCTGTTGCGGAGCATAGGCTCGGACACGCAGGCTCAGCGGCCATGGCTCACGGGCCCAGCCGCTCCACGGCATGTGGGATCTTCGCGGACCGTGGCACAAACCCGTGTCCCCTGCATTGGCAGGTGGACTCTCAACCACTGCACCACCAGGGAAGCCCCACAAATATTTATGGAGCAGATACTGTTCCATGCACTGAGGATACAGCAGTAAATAAAAATGAAGTCTCTTTTCTTTCAGAACTTACATTAGTGTCAGAGGGCACAGATAATTAAAACAGTATCAAAAAAGCACGTATTGATAAATGCTATGCAGAAAAATGGAGTAGGTTAAGGGGAAAGAGATGGGAATGGGATTCATGATCAGGAAGGCTTTTCCAAGGACAGGAAATTTGAACAGGGACTTGAATAAAGTGAGAGAGCAAACAAAATTAGAAAATAAAATAGAAAAATTTTTTCTTATTTACATATAAGAGCTCATACTATTTTAAGAATATTGTCCTTTTTTCTTTCATATTTGTTTATGTATTTTTGGTTTGCCATTTGCCTTTCAGTATTTTTATGATGTGTATGTCATAAAGCACTTCCAACTTAAGTTTTTTGGAAGTATTTTTGGTTTTTTGTTTTGTTTTACATTTTTTAAATCTACCTAAAATTTATATTGGTGTGAGGTGAATGTCAGTAAGTAACAAGTGCTATGAAGAAACATGAAGCAGGTTAAGAGGGATGAAAAGTGATGGAGTAACTTCTTTCAGTAATGGCAGACCAAGTAATTCAGGCCTTCCATTACCGATGACAACTAAAAGAAGCTGGACATATTAAATAAGTTTATTTCTTAGAATCATCAAAGACCTAACAAGATAGGGGGGACTTACAGGACTGAGATACTAAAGAAGACCAGAATCGAGGTTGGTAAGCCTGTCACTTAGGGTAGTTTTTGCCCTGAATGGTATTTGCCAGTTCTGAAGAGGCAACAGAAAACATGCTTTTGGCAGCATCACAGGACTAGGGGGACAGAAGTCAGAGTTCATTTTTCCACCATGAGCTTGGACCCTGCAAGGCTATACCCCAGGAGTAAGAGTGAACAAGAAATACATCAGCTTTCTTGTAGATTGTATCCTTGGTTTTCAGACCTTGAACTTGGATTCAGATGCTTTTGGATTGCTAATGTCTCTAGATACCTAGCAAAAGCAAGTGAAAATAATTCTTAGAGGAACAGAATGTCATTTTGAGCCTCAAATTATTTCTACAAATAAGTTTTTAAATATAGCATCTGGAAAACATTTAAAGATAACTAGACACTGGAGGAGTAAATAAAGTTTCTTTTCATGTACTGGATACTCTGAGCAACAACCATGACAAACTGACCAAAGAAATAAACTCACAGAAATGGATCCTAGAATTATTAGTCACAAACTGTGAGCCAACTCTGTTTAATTATACAGCATGCAAGAAAATTAAAGCCATGCTTTAATTGGAAGGAATATGCCTTGCAATGCAGGGGATGCGGGTTAGATCCGTGGTCGGGGAACTAAGATCCCACATGCCGTGGGACAACTAAGCCCATGTGCCACAACTACTGAGCTCGTGTGCCTCAACCAGAGAGCCCACGTGCTGCAAACTAGAGCTCACATGCTCTGGAGCCTGTGCACCACAACTACAGAGCCCACACGCCCTGGATCCTGCACGCTACAGCTAGCGAGAGAAAACCCGCATGCCACAACTAGAGAGAAGCCCACACGCCGCAACTAGAGAGAAGCCTGTGTCCTGCAATGAAGACCCAATGCAGCCAAATAAATAAATAAATATTTATTTATTTATTTATTTTAAACAAAAGTACAGTTAAGTATTCTGTAAAGGGGGTTATTAGCACATTAGATAAAACTGATAAGAGAGTTAATAAACTGGCAGATGCGTCTGAAATAACTATAATGAAACAGGCACCAAAAAGAAAATATGGAGAATAGGGCAAAAGGTATAGAGAATGTAGTTAGAATATCTAACATTTGTGTACTTGGACCCAAAAGGGAGGTGTAAAAGAGGTAATGGGACCAAACCATACTTGGAGACAAAGAAAAAACTCTTAAAAGTCACCAGAGAAACGAAAGGCACATTAGCTATAAAGGACTGAAAGTTAGACTGGCAAGTAACTTCTCAAGAACAACGATGGAAGCCAGAAGACATTGGGACAAAATATTCTCCTGAGAGAATATAACCCTCTTACTAAAATTCTCTAACCAGTGAAATATCCTTAAATAATAAAAAATTAAGAAAAAATATTTTCAAATAAAAACTGAGTTTGCTACTAGCAGCCCTCCTCTAATGGATGTTCTTCAGGCACAAGGAAAATAATCCCAGATGGAAAGAGGATGGTGAAAGATGCAAGAATGAATAAAGAATAACAAAGTGAAAATAATGTGGATGGGCTCTAATTTGTAGGTGAGTGCAGGGGCTTAAATAGTTCTGAGATGACCTGGGTCCTAAGAACTCTAGAAATTAACCAGCTGAAGTTCCTTCCAAGACAAAAGCCTTGGCTCAGGAAAATTCACCAGTGGTAAAGTTCATATTGAGCAGAACAAGGACATTAAAGGTAAAGGAAAAATAAGTTTTCAGATAATTGTGGGAGAGGGAAATAGAGAAAGCAGATATCAGAATGTGCTAAAGCTTTTATATGCACACACAGACACATACAAACCTACATGCATACATACATACATCATGGTAACAGTGAAGCATGAGCTTAGAGCCATGAAGCTAAGAAAGCTATCCTGGCACACTCTCACACAGGGTTGTCCTCCTGCAGAAGCAGGTGCGCCCATCTCAATTAAACATGAGAAACAGAAGAGGATTGTTGATGGAAATTCTTACAAAGTTATTAGAGGAAGAAAAGATAATTGCTATAACATTTCTACAGTCAAATGAAGAGAGATGTACCCACAGAACAGATGAAAACTAATGTGTTCATCCTTTGCCCTAGAAATCTCACTTCTAGAAATGTAGCTCAGAAGTACACTAGGAAAAGAATGAAATATTTGTGCAGGGTATTCACTGCAACTATAGGTATTCATTAGAAACAGTCATCATGTCCCTTAATAGGGTATTTATTAAATAAACTGTACATCTTCAATAGCATACTATGCAGCTATTACAGGCACACCTTGTTTCATCGCACATTGCTTTATTGCACTTCAAAGATGCTGCGTTTTTTTACAAATGGAAGGCTTGTGGTAACCCTGCATCAAGCAAGTCTGTCATTGCCCTTTTTCCAACAGCATTTGCTCACTTCATGTCACTGTGTCACATTTTGGTAATTCTTACAGTATTTCAAACTTAATCATATTTGTTATGGTGATCTGTGATCACTGAGTTTTTGATGTTACTATTACAACTTGCTGAAGGCTCAGATGATTGTTAGTGCTTTTTAGTAGTAAAGTATTTTTCTTAAGACATGTACATTTTTAAAGACATAATGCTATTGCACACTTAATAGACTATAGTGTAAACATATCTTTATATGTACTGGGAAACCAAAAAAATTTGTGTGACTCACTTTTTTGTAGTATTTGCTTTATTGTCGTGGTTTGGAGCCAAATACACAATGTCTCCAAGTTATGCCTATAAAACGAATCAGGGCCTCCCTGGTGGCGCAGTGGTTGAGAGTCCGCCTGCCGATGCAGGGGATACGGGTTCGTGCTCCGGTCTGGGAGGATCCCATATGCCGCGGAGCGGCTGGGCCCGTGAGCCATGGCCGCTGGGCCTGTGCGTCCGGAGCCTGTGCTCCGCAACGGGAGAGGCCACAACAGTGAGAGGCCCGCGTACAGCAAAAAAAAAAAAAAAAAAAAAAAAAAAAAGAATCAGAAAGCTCTAGGTATGCAACTGTAGTGTGATATCCAAGATATATTGTTTAAGTGAAAATGGTCACTCAGAGAATTGTGTCTATACATCCTTAAAGATTTATATCCTAAGTTCAAAAAGAATTGCCAAAAAATCTTAAACTGCATTTAGTAATCATATTATTAGTAATGATATTGCTGTTGTTATTTTGAACACATTAGGTAGTATGATAAAACAAATAAGTACTTATATTTATATTAGAAACTAAGAATTTTAGCATAAGAAATACAAATGCCAATCAAAGGACTTAAGTAAAAACCTTATAATAATATTGGAATTATATACAAAAGATGACAGTGCCAACTTGAAGGGTTTCCCATTGGCCAGAGTGTGTCAGTTTGACCATGACAAAGAATAACTGCAGTGGATGGAAACATATGAAATAGTTAAAATCCATGAATTCATAATAATATCTTTTTTAAAAAGTATTAGTCACCTTTGGAGGGTGCTAGTGTATCAAGTCTGAAAACTGATTTTTGAATTCTGATTTTTTATTTGGAAAACTGATTTTTTAAAATTCAAGTATTTGTCTTACTTTTCCAGTACAAGCTGTATTTCAGGTAATGATGAAATGTGACTGTTACCATTTTGCAGTTCCGAATGAAATAGTGAATCTAGGGCAGTGA
The DNA here is from genome assembly GCF_964341445.2 of Mesoplodon mirus. Lineage (NCBI taxonomy): Eukaryota > Metazoa > Chordata > Mammalia > Artiodactyla > Ziphiidae > Mesoplodon > Mesoplodon mirus. The sequence continues at coordinate 51,064,196 of NC_138979.1, read as the reverse complement.
TCATCATCGATGACTGCTAAAAGCATTAGAAGATTAACAAGGAATTTTAATGGCTAGATTAGTTTGTTGACCCTTGATGAATCAACAGAACAGTTGTAATATCACAAGAAGAAAGATAACTAGACGACATTAGCCTCCTGATTGAAGTGGGAGGTACACAGTAACACATATAACATGTTCAGATTTTTTTAAATGTGCCTGAATCTGATCAAGCTACTAGATCATTTTAATAGGAAATGTAGGGGAAGAGTGTGTTAAATGATATCGTGGGGATGCAAAATCCAGAATATGGAAAATTTTATAGGATAACTGATCTAGTTTCTTCTACAAATACCTGGTGGATATGGGAGTTGGCAGAGTATGGGGGAGAGGCATTTGACAAATAAATTTGAGAGACATCAACCAAATGCAGTGTAGGGATCTTGGTTGGATCCTGATTCCAATAAACAATTGTAAAAAGAAATTTATCAGACTAGGAAATTTTAACAGTGATTAGATATTTCCAGCCATTAAGGAAGTGTTAATTTATTGATATAATTAATATGTTTTACAGAAGAATCATTTTATAACCACATACTAAAATATTTACAGATAAACTGCTGTTTTTACTTTATCCAAATTTGTTCTGTCAGGGGTTGAGAACATTGTTTCTCAATTCATTAATTTTGGTCTTATATTTATGAAATTTCTTCATTTTATTATTGTGATTATATTATTCTTTTCCTATTTCTTGAAAAGGCTATGAATGATGCTTCACATTTTTAATGTCCAGCATTCTAATTTTTATTGCTTTTTAAGTATTCTGTAATTATCATTTTAATTTCTTCTTTTATCCAATAATTTGGAGAGTTTTTAAATTTCCAAGTCTTGGGTTTATTATTGTTTGTTTACTTTTTTCTTAATGATTTCTAATTTTATTTTCTTCTAAACAGAGTGTCAGACCTTAACAGATTCTGCTTTATACTATATTGATGTTTTCTTTGTGTATTAATTTATAGTCCATCTTTGGAAATGCCCCTTCGATCCTTGGGAGGGAAAAGGTATATCTTTGCAGTCTATATGTATGTTTTCAGTCATTCATGTATCTTTGTTTCAGTCATTAAATATTATTCATACTTTCTACCTCCTTATCTTTACTAAGAGACAGTGTATCAGTGACCAAGTACAGTTGTGTTTCTGTCAAATTTTCCTTTATTTTTCAGTTTTGACAATTTTGATGTTGTTATTTGACATATCACAGTTCGCTATCTATTCATCATGGATTGCATCTTTTTCAACATAGGATTCCTTTTTCTATCTAATGCTTTTTGCATTGACTTCTCTCTAACACTTAATATTGCTAGTCCTTCTTTCTTTATTTCTTGATGTCATGTCCCATTGTTTTGTTTTGAACCGTTTTGTGTAAGAATGCCTCATGTAAACAGCATATAGTTTAATTTTATTTTTTGACTAAATATGGTAGTCTTTTTATTTTAGTAAGTGCTACCATTTGCTGAGAAACTACTTACTATGTACAAGGACTATGCCAAGAAACTTTCTATATATAATTTCTCATTTAATCCTTAGAACAAACCCAAGAGGATAACCCTATTATCCCTATTTCAGAGATGAGGAAATTGAGTTTGAGAGAGGTAAAGGAATTTACACAGGTAGATCTTTCTTACTCACTACCTGAGGCCGTCAGAATATTTTTCTCTCAAATCCTAAACTGTAATGCAATTCCATGGTATTTATCTAAAGTGCTCTGCCAGACTGAGGAGAGATGTTGCTACCTGGGGAGAAGATAATTTATTCCTGAATAAATTAGAACTGTCTGTAGTTCTTCCATTACCCAAACAGTACATGAAGAACTATAACCACGGTGGCTTCACGTCCCAGAATACAATAAAACCACTTCCGATCCATTTCTCCTCGTATTACTGAGAGTTGTTTTCCCTGAGTAGATGTATAAAGAAAGTCACTGATTGATGTGAGAGGCTGTTGACACTTCCCCAGTTGCATTAGAGAGCAGCTTCCTTACGCTTTCCTCCTGGTCAGCTAAGTCTCTGCAAGAGTGTATAAAGTGGGTATGAATGAAGACCTTCTGCCTTCCTATTTGGCCTTACATTTCTTCTTTGTGGTCCTGTCTGTTTTTGATCAGTGGAAATACCTCTTGAGATGTGGTAGTTCACAAGTGTTCCCCATTTCCTGTGGTATTGCAACTTGGCAAATTTTTCTGTGTTTCATCAACATTTCAGTGGGGGAAGGTAAGGTTAAATAAATTAGTTGGTAGTAGTTTGTCAAAGCAAGAACCTTTCAAAGCCATTAGACTTTTCTTTCTGCTTTTAAAGAGTATGAACTATGTTTGTGATGGGACATTGATGGGTGAGGGGTGGCCTGGAATTTTTGCTAATAGTTTGCCAATATATTTTCTTAAGATGTCTTACGAAGTTAATGAGTGCCGAAAAATTGAGACCCATGAAAATTTGGATCTGGATTTTGATGATGACGTCACAGAACTTGAAACTTTTGGAGTAACCACCACCAAACCATCAAAGTCACTGAGTCCAGCAAGTACTTCCATAGTACCGAACGTGACAGATATGCCCACAGCCCCCAGCATAGCAATCACATCTGAGGCACCAACTGCACCAGACATTACTGCTCATTCTAGAAGTTTATCTCAGATTCTGATGGAACAGCTGCAGAAGGAGAAACAGCTGGTGACTGGTATGGACAATGGCCCTGAAGAGTGCAAAAATAAAGATGATCAGGGATTTATCCCCTGTGGTGAAAATGTATCAAATTCTGAGAAGTCTTTGGTACAAGATAGTGACTTGAAAACATCTGATGCCTTACAATTAGAAAGTTCTTCAGAAATTGAAACCTCTAATAAAAATGATATGGCTTCTGATATGGAGTGTGTTGATGAAACAGTGAATGTTCCAGAGAACACAGACAATAATTCAAAGGAAAAGCCTGTTACATCAGAAGCAGCTAAAACTGAAGGTGTAATTCTTTGCCATAGTGATACAGATGAAGACTGTTTAATCATTGATACAGAGTGTCAAAATAATAGTAATGGAAAGACCGCTGATATGGGTTCTAATTTAAGTTCTAAACCAGCTAGCCTAAATTCTTCCTCAGGACAGGCTTCTGTAGGAAACCAGACTAATACTACTTGTAGTCCTGAAGAGTCATGTGTTTTAAAAAAACCTATCAAACGAGTGTATAAAAAATTTGATCCAGTTGGAGAAATTTTAAAAATGCAGGATGAACTCTTAAAACCAATTTCCAGAAAAATACCTGAAATGCCGTTGATGAATTCAGAAAATTCTAAACAACATTCTAGTTCTGAGCAACCCTCTGCTACTTCAGATGCCTCTAGTTGGCCAAAATCCATATGGCCTTCTGCGTTTCAGAAGCCAAAAGGACGTACGTAAATATTTATAAAGAATTTTATATTAACTGTTTTGCTTGTTCCTCATCCTTAGGTTTTTTTCCCCCTCTTTCCCCTACTTTCTCTTTGTTATAATATGTTTATGATCTTTATATAGTCATTGAGAGTTCATTTTCCAATCTACTGATCAGTATTTCAGCTTTCAAAACTTTCACTCTAACGATGTACCCACAGTTGTATGGATTTTTGTAACCTATGTTTATCCAGCATTTACGATGGCTGCTAAGCTATAGATAATGTGGTTTGCTGAACCGATGAAGGGAAAGTCCATCAAAAATAATGATAAATATTTATTAGTCTAAATTTACTTATTCTTGGTGTTTAGACTGTAGTTTTGTACTTTTTCATTTGTGAAATAGATGTAAGGCTGCACCTCAACTCTGCCTCGATTATGAATAACACTACTTTTTTAAACTTTTTTTTTCTTCATATGTTGTCTCACAGATTTATACTTTGCCTAGGGTTAGTGAAGGTAGTAGGTAAAAGGAAGAGAACCCTAAAGCTTTGATTTTAGCTCTTGCTGAAGTTCCAGTAAAAGTAAACAGAAATGGTAATAGTGTAATGGTCAACTCAGAGGAAACAGAAGGTTGATAGTTGAATTGTTTTATCTTGGATTATGATGGATAAAGGGCTAAATGTATTTTAAAATAAAAATGACAAATAAAATTATTTTTAAAGGGTTGCCATATGAACTTCAGGACTATGTTGAAGATACATCAGAATATGTGGCTCCTCAGGAAGGAAATTTTGTTTACAAGCTGTTTAGCCTACAAGACCTGTTGTTACTTGTGCGATGCAGTGTCCAGAGGATAGAGACCAGACCACGTTCTAAAAAACGAAAGAAAATCAGAAGAGTAAGTTGTTACCTGGGGAGTTAGGGTGTGGTAGCATAAGTAGATGATAAGCAAATATTTAACATGCTATTCTTATGAAGTTTAATTTTAAATTGTTGATCACTCTTAGAGTATTTTTTTCAGGTTGAGTTTTTTCAGTAAAATTCTGAAAACACTTTTAATAAAATAAAGTGTTTAGTTCAATGTAATAGTCATGAGTGCCAATAACATTCTTGCATGGAATATATAAACTTTGTGAAAAACGGCACCATTATAGATATGACCTAGACTGGCATGTATGTTCCAGCTTTCTCTGTGAATTTGGATTTCCTTTATGACATATTAACCTCTTTCTTTCTTACTTTGGGAACTTTTTTGAGTCATTTTAGAAGTTCACATTTTGAAAGGTGGGCTTTCATACACATTTTAAATGTCTTCCCAGGACTGTTAGAAAACCAAATGTCTTCCTTTCTTTTTCCCCTATTGTTTCTTCTGGGATTTGATATAAATATTTCCCTCAGTTAAAAAAGTTTTTGCTACAATTTGAGTAATTTGTTCTTTCGGCAGTTTGCTATATTTGATATTTTAAGCTCTCTTTCAGATTAATTTGATTTTTGTGTGTGTAACCACTGAATTCAGGTAAATAAAGAGGAGCTTTTATGGTATAATTGATTACGTAAGAAATAGTGAAGTCTCTTTAAGTTTTTCTTAAGAGATTTTTTTTCAGTTGTATCCATTATATCATAGTTCACGTTTCCTTCCTTCCTCCCTCTTTCCTTTCTTCCTTCCCTCCTTTCTTCCTCCCTCCCTCCCTTTCTTCCTTTTTTTTAATTTAAAAAAATTTATTTATTTATTTATTGGCCACACTGTGTGGCATGTGGGTTCTTAGTTCCCTGACCAGGGATCGAAGCCACGCCCCCTGTATTGGAAGCGTGGAGTCTTAACCACTGGACCACCAGGGAAGTCCGTTCCTTCCTTTTTTGATGTCTCTGTTTCTTGCTATTTAACCTACCACCCAATAAGAATCCTCAGTGACCACTTTAGAATGTCAGTGTTTTGGATTAGGGAACAGGTGACTCAGGAACAGTGATGTTCCAGCATTGACCCTTATGGATCAAGTCCCTGACTACTACTTTACCATATTAAGGTATAACTGGAAAAAATTTTTTTAAAGAAGAAGAAGAAAAGAAAAAGAAGTGCCAACCTTTCTGAGCTGCTAATAGCAATAGTGTGAGGGTCTGTCATGAAAAACCTCTAAGGCTAATCCATCAGGATCAAGGATGTATACGTTGTCCACCAAAATCCAGTGGACCTAGTGGATCTTTTGCTTGATGATACTTTTGTTCTTAGAAGGAAGACTGTGAATAAAATTTTAAATTTCTAATTCTTGTAATTTGGTATTTCATCACTGGTTCAGACTTGAAATTATAGAAACCAACTGGTTTTGAATTAAATATATGGGGGAGTGTTTTTTGTAAGAGAATGTCAGGAATGATGAAATGCTGTAGGTCTGATTTTAGTCTCCTCTTAGATAAATACAAATATTCCCTGTATTAAAAGATTTTGCTTTATTTGCCGATTTTTTACTGTCTCATCTGTATTTAATGGCCATAGCATGCATATCTTGAATACATATAGTGTCAGTGCTATGGACTGTATTTTCAAGGTTTTATTTCATTAATTCATATTTGCTATCTGATTTATTTGGGGACTAACCTCATTTCTTTCATTTTCTACTCTGTGAGCCCATACCACTCTGTATTGATCTGCCAGCTTACAGCACTTAGAAATTATTGATGGCCAGGATGTCTTAAGTAAGAATAGCCTAGGGATATTTTTGGACACTGGTTTAATTGTTGAAAGAGACAACCTGTTAAGGACATTGTCATTCACTTGACTAAAGTGAAATTTGTAAATATTAAGATAAAACCTTACAGGAGAGAATTCACTCTTCATCAAAATATATCAAAAAAGTCAAGCCCCAAAGATTAGCTAAATAGGAGCCTTCTATTTCTGACATGTCAAACCCGGAGTAAAATTTAAAATTTTTCAGTGAATGCTTATCATATTATACCTATCATTATATGTAATAGTTTAGTACACATGGTTTAAATTCCTTTGTAGAATGTATTCCCTTTGGAATCATCTCCTATTCATCTCTGTTTCTCTCAAATGTTTTATTCCGTAGATACTCAATAAATAGATATTGAATAAATGAGAAAAACAGAGGCATGAGGAGAGAGGAGGGTGTTGTTAAGGAAGGGAAGTTGAGGCACTAGCTGAGAAATTTTGAAGGTAGTGTTTAAACTCTAGTTAGGTAAGAATGCATCTTCATTAACATTTCCTTCTTAAAAACCAACTTGTTTAGGTAAAGCTTTAAAATACTCGGAAGTCTCTTCAACCTCTGCTCTGCAAGAACCTCATCTCTTTTTTTTTTCCTTTGGTTCTTCAATTCTGTGTTATTGTAGCTGAGATTTTACTTTCCAATATCATTTATCCCTTCTCATCAAAATTCTGCTTAATAAGAGCTACATGACAGGAGAACTTAAAGCAGCAGCCAGTCTCAAATGATGACATGAAATAAAGAGGGCTAATTTGGAACACAAGATGAAGCTAGAACTTACTGAGTTCTACATATAATTATGAAATCCAGACCACGTACCTTTGAATGATTTAATATTATGTTATCGTCTGTCTCAGTTAACCAAATTTCCTAAGAGCTATATTCTAAAGTGACTCAAAAATTTAGATCCAGTTATATTAAAGTTTATATTGGCAATCTCGGGCCAGAAAAAAAGGATCCTGAAGGTGCTTGAATATTAGGAAAGAACAGAATGTACCTATTGGGATTACTGACAGGATACTAGCTTTGAAATATTTATTTAGGAATGTATGTAAATGTTTGGAAGGTTTATGTAAGAAATTGGAAGACAGAGAACCAAAAGAAGCTTTCATTTAGAATAGGAGTGACCAATAAGGGATAAAGGAAATAGTAAATTTAATTTTTATAATTTGAAAACTTTGTACTTAAAGTTTCACTTTAATTTTGGAATACTGAGATCAAATATTCAGACTTTTCTTTCCCTTGGTTTCCTGGAGATGGCAGTAGAATACATATGGAAATTAATACCAGGTTCAGGATTTAGTTTTATAGATATGACAGTATTATCAAAGAAAATCCCCCAGAGTACTTTCTTCAGAAAGAGTAATATTTTTAATTTGAAGAGAAATCTGGAATTAATTCTATTACCTGTTCATGATCCAAAAGGGGATCTTCTTTATCAATTATTCTTTTTCTGACCCTGCTGTAAACTGGTTCTCTCTCCTTGAGCAAATATCTTAGCCCTCTGGGCCTTCATTTCTTTATCTCTGGCTTCTATTGGCAACTATGAGCAGCCATAAATGCAGATTACCTGTTGCTGAAAAATTATTATACAATTAAGTGCTTTTAGCAATGAAATTGTCCTAATCATAATGTCTTTTTTTTTTTTAATTAAGAAGACACTGTAGGGACCTTACTACTCAAAGTTTGGCCCCTGGAACAACAGCTTGTTAAACATGTAAAGCCTTGTTTTTCACCTCAGATTGTGCATTTATTTTAAAATGGTTATTCACACACACTGAAATTTAAGAAGCACTGCTGTAGAGTTTTACAACATTCAAAGGTAATAATGAACCAAAGTTAATTGTTAACAGAAATTTTACTGGATTTGAATTGTTTTTAACACCACCATTGTGCTAATAAGCCCACTAAATTTGCTACTTTATGAAAATCAGTAATTCTGAAACATTTATGAAATATTTTCAGGTATAAAAGTGAAATACAGCTTAGTATAATTTCAAAAGTACTAACCAGTTATATCACTTTAAGTTCCTTAAATCATATGTTTCTCCTTCTGCAGCTGGAAGTGAAGAGACTGCTATTAAGATTAGAATTTTCTTTGACTCAAATGAGATAATATGAGCACAGGGAACATGACTAGCACTATGTTATTTTACAAGCATGTATTTCCTTACATATCCTCCTTTAGCCTAGTAGAGGGTATAGTCATTTTGCTTAATCTCTTTAGTGTGCTGACCAATAAACGCTAAATGGCTAATTTGCCAAGTACTTAGTGTCTGGAATAAAGCCTTTTGTATTAATGAAGATAGCAACATTCACAGATATTAATGTAGGTGTTAGTGCTCATACATTCATAGAATAAAAACACAGTATTTAAGCCTGAGACAATGTGACTAATGCTTTAAAGGGGCAAAAAAGTCCTACTTTTTTTTACCCTCTTGAGAATTATTAGTATGTATTACAGTCATGGCTTCCCAGCTTCTAGCTTTGAACCTTGGGCCATTATGTATCAGAGGCTTTGTTCCAAGGATTCTGTCGGTCACGTTCTGTGACAGAAATAAAATATGTGCATGTGTGGAGAGGTATGTTGATTTTGGTTGTCGGGGGGCGGGCAGCCTCTGGTTCACGATCTCTTATTTATCCACCACTTAGCCACATCTACTAAGGGTTCTATCCATCTTTCTGTCTGAATCCTACTGTATTTGAAAGGATGAAATAAGATTACCTGAAAGTGTTTTGAAAGTGGCAAAATTATATAGGCAAATGTATTTACTGTTAATAGTAAATTAATGGAGCTTTATAAGAGTATAACCTTGGATTGCAGCAATTTCCAGTTTACGTACTACCAAAAGTGGAGTATCAAGCTTGTTATGGAGTTGAAGCTCTGACTGAAAGTGAACTTTGTCGCTTATGGACTGAAAGTTTATTGCATTCCAACTGCTCATTTTATGTTGGTAAGTTATGCAAGAGGCTTTGCTCTCTTTTTTTTTTTTTGCGGTACGCGGGCCTCTCACTGTTGTGGCCTCTCCCGTTGTGGAGCACAGGCTCCGGACGCGCAGGCTCAGCGGCCATGGCTTACGGGCCTAGCCGCTCTGCAGCATGTGGGATCTTCCCGGACCAGGGCATGAACCCGTGTCCCCTGTATCGGCAGGCGGACTCTCAACCACTGCGCTACCAGGGAAGCCCTGCTCTCCTTTTAAATTCCCTTGTAAATATATACAGTTCAATTCATTTATAGATACTTCCATTCTCTACTTTTTTTTTTTTTCCTGGCTGTCTTGTTTTTTTAATTCCCTTCTGCCTATTTATCTTTTTTTTTTTTCAAGAGTGTATATATTTATTTATTTATTTGTTTTTAGCTATGTTGGGTCTTTGTTTCTGTGCGAGGGCTTTCTGTAGTTGCGGCGAGCGGGGGCCACTCTTCATTGCGGTGCGCGGGCCTCTCACTATCGCGGCCTCTCTTGTTGCGGAGCGCAGGCTCCAGACTCACAGGCTCAGTAGTTGTGGCTCACGGGCCCAGTTGCTCCGCGGCATGTGGGATCTTCCCAGACCAGGGCTCGAACCCGTGTCCCCTGCATTGGCAGGCAGATTCTCAACCACTGCGCCACCAGGGAAGCCCCATTCTCTACTTTTAGTTTTCAGTTTTCTGATATATTAATATTTCTTTCTATTAAAACACCATTCCTACTCAAGAGTTAAATGGCAGGGTGGGAGTAGTGATTATCAAATGTTTTAATTTCTCTCTTACTCCCTTATTAGTTGTACATGAATGCCAATGTAATCATTGTATTTTTAAAATACTTATTTTATTTAGGAGTGTAACTAAAAATATAGACGTGTTTTGTAACAAGCTTTTTTTTAAAGTACTATTTAATTGGCTTTAAAATATATATTTTGAAATTTTCTTAAAATTATAATGACATTGTTTTTTAAACCTCAAATATTATCTTGATGAAATAGTTTTTTACTTTGTTTCTGTTTTAGTTTTTTGTTGGGGGGGTAGTCAGGCAGGGTCTTAATTTGTGTTGGCTGTGTTCCTGTACAGTTAACATACTTCACATGAAGAATTACTTGCTAATCATTGTTGATACTGTTCTGTTTCATTTGAATGATTAATCCTGTGCTTCTCTATTCATCCCATACGTCTCATGCCACCTATCTCAAGCTGCCCCTCCATGATGTAATTTCCTTCCTTTGAGCTCTCAATGCATTCTTCTTTTTTTTTTTTTACCACTTTTATGATTTGTTGCTTTCTACTTAATTGTTGTTTTTTAAGCCTATCCTATTTCCCCATAGACAATAAGTAGTTTAAGGTCAGAGTCTGATGAAACTTCATGTTCTCATAGTGCTTAGCATAATTCCTGGTATGCATAAGTGTTAGAAGTGTGCTTTTCTTGCTTAATCAAAAAAAGGTTACTCACTTGAAAACTTTTTCCATATTTTGGTTAATCAATATCTTGTCTTCATATTTTGTGAGAGTGTTAATAAGATCATTGATTCACTCTCTTAACCCAAAAAGGAAGTAGCTAATGTACCACTTGGTGGCCCTAGCCTCTTCGTCCCCCTTTATACACACTGCCAGAAGTTTACTGTAGTAGTTTTCAGCCAATAACCACAATTTCACAATTTCAGTGTTCCTCCAAAAGACCTGTTGCCATGAAACACACCAACAATCCTCGTGTAAACTACTTGAAAGCAATCGCCAACCACATCCATTTTAGGAAAGCACCAAACAAAAACTTAACATTGAAATCCTCTTTAAAGTACTGACAGAAAAGACATTCCTGACTAAAACATTTAAGTTTTTTTTTTTTAATGTACAGTTTAACAGGTAAAACTACCATCATCTATATCTACATGGCTTACTTCATCAAAACTACAGTAGTCTCGCCTTAATTGCAGTTTCACTCTCTGTGGTTTCAGTACCTTCAACCAGTCAACCACGGTGTGAAATATTAAATGGAAGATTCCAGAAATAAGCAATTTATATGTTTTAAATCTCACACCATTCTGTGTAGTGCCTGGGACGTGAATCATCCCTTTGTCCAGCTTATCCCACCCCTTAGTCACTTAGTGGCATCTCAGTTATCAGTGCATGTTCAAGTAACCCTTAATAATGGCCCCAAAGTGCTGCAATTTAGATATGCTGAAGAGAAACTGCAAACTGCTTCCTTTAAGTGAAAAGGTGAAAGTTCTCAACTTAATGAGGAAAGAAAAAAAGTTGTATGCTGAGGTTGCTAAGATATGTGGTCAGACCAATCTTCTATCCGTGAAATTGTGAAGGAAAAAGAAATTCGTGCTTGTTTTGCTGTCAAACTGCAAAACAAACCTCAAACTGCAAAAGTTAATGGCCACGGTGCAGGTAAGTACTTAGTTAAAATGGAAAAGGCGTTAACTGTGTTAAGATATTTTGAGAGAGAGTGAGGGAGAGAGACACCACATTCAGAAAACTTTTGTTGTAGTATGGTTAAAACTGTTCTATTATTAGTTATTGTTGTTTATCTCTTACTGTGCCTAATTTATACATTAAACTTTATTGTAGGTATGTATGTGCAGGAAAAAACAGTATATGTAAAGTTCGGTACTATAGTTTCAGGCAACTACTGGGGGGGGGAACGTATCACCTGTGGATAAGGGGGGACTACTGTATTCTTTAAAGTCATAAGTAGTCATTGCCTTATGTGCTATTTATCATTGGTAAATCCTGTCCACTGATAAGCATTCATTTTAATGTAATGGGATGGTGTATTTGGTATCTTTGACAACAGAAACAGTGGTATCCGTTTCTCACTGTTTGGTGAGAAACTTATGTTGCATTGCTATATGGTTGTGTTTGCTTTCTTTGGGTTTTTTGTTTTTTATGTGGGGGTGAATGTTTTGAAATGCTATTTTAACAGCATCTATGAGTTTTGAGGGTTTTTATTTTATAAATTTATTTATTTAATTTTTGGCTGTGTTGGGTCTTCGTTGCTGCACACGGGCTTTATCTAGTTGCGGCGAGTGGGGGCTGCCCTTCATTGCAGCACACGGGCTTCTCATTGCGGTGGCTTCTCTTGTTGTGGAGCACAGGCTCTAGGCATGCGGGCTTCAGTAGTTGTAGCACGTGGGCTCAGTAGCTGTGGCTCGTGGGGCCTCAGCTTTTTTGTCTGTATGTAATGGACATAATAATAATTTGTTCAGGGAATTCCGTGGTGGTCCAGTGGTTAGGACTGAGCACTTTCACTGCTGTGGCCCTGGGTTCAATCCCTGGTCAGGGAACTAAGATCCCACAAGCCATGAGGCACAGCCAAAAAAAAAAAATAATAATAATGTTTTGTTCGATTTACCTCAGGGACTATATGCACAAATCCTTTTTCTTCCAATGATTACATAATATAACGCCCTAAAAGTACACTTCTCCTTGATGAAAATAGATACCACAAGATAATGAAGTGATACTTCGTGTATTTCTGTACTGAGAAAGAACTAGCTATTAATCTAAAATTTAGATGAAAATATGGACAATCATCTTTATGATACAAGAGTAAAAAAGGATTTCTTAACCAAAGATTAAAAGCGGACTAAAACAAAAAATCTGGTAACTTCTCTATATTTACACATAATTTTAAAAGTGTCTACATAGTACTCCTTCTGTCCTAAAATATTGTCAGTTGTAAAATACTTTGATTTGATAATGTTTTCTTTTCCATATGCAACTTTTTAAGTATAATATACATTCAGAAAAGTGAAAGAAATAAATGTACAGCTCAAGGAATTATAACAAAACCAGCACCTCTATAATTTGCACCCAGATCAAGAAGTTGAAAACTGCCAGTGCCCGGGAAGACCCCACCTTGTGCCACTTCCCAACATAGCTGTCTTCTCTTCTCCAGGGGTAACCACTGTCCTGCCTTCTAATGTAATCATTTGGTTTTTGCCAGCTCTATACAAATGGAATTATAAAGTTCTTTTGTTTATACCTTCTTTTACTTAACACAGTTCTTGAAATTTATGTGTGTATAACAGTAGTTTTATTGTTTTTGACATATTCCTTTGTAAGAATATACCACCATTTATTTATTTATTTATTTATTTATTTATAAATATTTATTTGTTTGTTTAATTTATTTATTTTTAGCTGTGTTGGGTCTTCGTTTCTGTGCGAGGGCTTTCTCTAGTTGCGGCAAGCGGGGGCCACTCTTCATCGTGGTGCGCGGGCCTCTCACTATCGCGGCCTCTCTTGTTGCGGAGCACAGGCTCCAGACGCGCAGGCTCAGTAGTTGTGGCTCACGGCCTAGTTGCTCCGCGGCATGTGGGATCTTCCCAGACCAGGGCTCGAACCCGTGTCCCCTGCATCGGCAGGCAGATTCTCAACCACTGCGCCACCAGGGAAGCCCCCTACCACCATTTATTTATCCATTTAACTTTGGGAGCCTGTTTAGGTTGTTTCTATGTTAATGCAACTATGAACATATTGTAAGTGTCTGTTAGCGCAATGGGTACATATTGCTGTTGGGCACATACCTTGGAATGGAACTATTTGGTCATAAATTATTGGGTCATAGTTTAAGCTTACATTTATCTTCAGTAGATAATTCCAAAAAGTTTTCCAAAGTGATTGTACCAATTTACGCTTATATTAGCACTGTGAGAGTTACATTTTCTCCTCATCCTTGTCCACACTTGGCCTTATCAGTTTAATTTTAGCCATGCTGGTGGGTAGGTATTATTAATATCTCATTATTGTTTTAATTTGCCTTTCCTTGGTTATTTATGTAGTTGGACACTTTCATGTTAATAATCATTTGGACGTTCAGTTCTGTGAATTGCCTATTCAAACCTCTTTTTCTGTTGTCAAGTTTTTGTTTGTTTGTTTGGTAGTTCTTTGTTGGTTTTAAATGTTACAAATATTTTTCTCATACTTTGTGACTTGCCTTTTCAGTCTCTTAAAAGTGTCTTTTGAACTTAATATAGACCAATATTTAGCCATTTCCTTTATGGTTAGTGCTTTCTTTGCCCAGTTTAACAAATCTTCCTTACAGCAGCATCCTGAATATAATATCTTCTAGAAGCCTTTTTAAAATTATTTTTTAATTTCCAGGTACACAGTTTATGTGGTGTTTATTTTTGCATGGAATATCAAGATTTCTTTTTTTTCAGTTTTCAGCACTGTTTATTGAAAAGACCACCCTTTGTTGCTGCTCTCCAGTGTTACTTGTGTTGTAAATCATATATGTGAATCTAATCTGGACTCCCTATTTCTCTATCCTTGAGGCAGTACATGTCTTAATTACTCTAGTTAGAGTAATTACTCTAGCTAGACAGTTAACACTGTCTTAATTACTCTAGCTTTATAAAATCTTTTACTGTTTGGTAAAGTAAATCTTGTCAACGTTTTTTTAAAATTAATTTTTATTGGAGTATAGTTGATTTACAATGTTGTTAGTTTCTGCTGTACAGCAAAGTGAATCAGTTATACATATACGTGTATCTGCTCTTTTTTAGATTCTTTTTCCATACAGAGTATTGAGTAGAGTTCCATGTCAACTTGTTTTTCTAAAAAAATTTCTTGGCTATTCTTGGCCCTTTTGCATTTACAAATTTGGGAGTCAACTTGTTAATTTCTCCCACCAGCAACAGGAAGATTGGGATTTTTGTTAGGAAGTGCATTGACTGAATGTGGAACAAACTGACAGCTTTACAATAACAAATCCTTCAATCTGTGAACTTCAGATATTCTTCTATTTATTTATATCTTTAATTTCTATTAATATCTTTATGATTTTCTTTGTAGAGATCTTGCACATCTTTTATTAAATGTATTTGTTGATAATTGATTCTTTTATGTTATTATAAATGGTATTTCTGAAATTTTATTTTCTTATGGCTTGTTACTGATAATATAGGATTTATTTGCATATTGATTTTGTATATTGATATTGTATCTTAATAACTTTGCTAAGCTCATTTATTCTTTCTAGTAATTTATATTTTCTAATTAAATAATTATGTTCTCTGCAAATAATGACCATTTTATTTCTTCTTTACAATCATTATACTTTTTTTTTCCTTGCCTTCTTTGCCTAGAATTCGAATAGAAGGTGAATAATGGGCATCCTTGCCTGTGTCTAATCTTAAGGGGGAAGATTAGACATTTTGTTTAGTATTTTGTATGGGTTTTTGTAGATAGCATTTATTAGAAGAAAGCAGTTCCTTTCTATGCCTAGTTTAAGAATTTTAATCATGAATGGGTAAAAAAAATTTATCAGATATTTCTCTGCATTTATTGCGATTATATGATGGTATAACTTTTGTCTTTTATCCTACTAAGGTGATGAATCATGTTAATTAATTTTAAAATATTAATCCAATCTTGTGTTCCTGCCATAATTCCATCTTGCTCATGATATATTACTCTTTTTATTTATTGGTAGATTTAGCTTGTTAATATTTATTTTGCCGTTTGTGTTTATGAGTGAGATTGGCCTGTAATTTTCCTTGTGAGGTATTGGTATTAAGATTAAGTTTATGCCATAAAATGAGTTGGGATTTATTTCCTCTTTTTCTGTTATCTGGTAGAATTTCTATAAAATTGGTATTATTTCTTACTTAAATGTTTGGTAAAATTGACCTGTGAAGCCTAGAGTTTTCTTTTTGAAAGTTTCTAATTATCAATTCAATGTTTGCTCTTTTTTTTAATTGAAGTGTAGTTGATTTACAGTGTGTGTTAATTTCTGCTATACAGCAAAATGATTCAGTTATACATATATACCTATACATTCTTTTTTATGTTCTTTTCCATTATGGTTTAATCATAGGATATTGAATATAGTTCCCTGTGTTATACAGTAGGACCTTGTTGTTTATCCATTCTGTGTATAATAGTTTGCATCTATGAACCCAAAACTCCTAATCCACCCCTCCCCCACCCCACATTTCCTGGCTTCTTTTGTTTCTGTTGAAAAGTCAGCTGTTGATCTGATTTATGCTCTTTTGCAAGTAATATGTCTCTTTTCTTTGGCAGACTTTAAATTTTATCTCTCTCCCTTTCCACAATTTTCGTACATTGTGCCTATGTTAGGTTTTCTTTGTAAATATTCCTTTTTACATATTCATTTTATAACATTGCTCCTTAATATGTGATTTGATGACCTTTATCAGTTTGGGAGAATTCTTGTCGTTACCTCACCAAACATCACTTCTTCCCCATTCGCTCTCTCTCTCTTCTGGGATTTCAGTTTTATTATGTTACATCTTACTGTATCCTTAACGTCCCTTACGTGCTCTTCTGTATTTACCTTCCTTTTGACTCTTCATGCATGAGTCTCAATATTTTCTTCTACTTTACTAATTCTCTCTTCAGCTATCCCTAATATACTATTTCACCCATCACCCGAGTCCTCAATTTCATTTATTGTATTTTTTGGTTCTAGATTTTTCATTTGATTTTTTTATACATTATAGTTTTCTATAGAAATTCTCAATCGTGTCTTAAGCATATTAGGCAAAATTACTTTATAAAGTCTGTCTTTAATACCTCTGTTATCTAGATTATTTGTGAGTCTTTTCTATTATTTTTTTGCATTAGTTTCCTAGCACTGTCATAACAAAGTACCCCAAACTGGGTGGCTTAAAATAATAGAAACTTCTTGTTTCACAGTTCTGGAGGCTGGAAGTTTAAAATGAAGGTGTCACAAGGCCATGCTTCTTCTGAAACCTGTAAGAGAGAATCCTTTGTTGCCTCTTTTTCCTTCTGGTGTTTGCCAGCAATCCTTGGCATCCTTGGCTTGTAGATGCATCACTTTCATCTCTGCCTCTGTCATCATGTGAGATCTTTTTCCTGTATGTCTCTATCCTCTTCCTATTAGTACACCATTCATACTGAATTAAAGGTCCACCCATCATAACTAATTACATCTACAACAATTCTACTTACAAAGGAAGTCATGTTCTGAGGTAGTGGGGGTTAGGGCTTCAACATATCTTTTTACAGGGACACTTCATTCCATGGCATGTTGTTTTCCTGTCTTCTTTTTTATTCATGTTTTTTCATTGTATGCCAGAATATTCTTTATCAAGGGCCAGATATTGTATATGAAAATTTCTAGAGCAAATATAAGAGCTAAAATGTTATCTTCCTCTAGATAGGATTACTTTTGACAACACTAGCAATCTGGATTTACTGTAATCCAGTTACGGGGATTTAGGTGATTTGAAGCTTGACTTTGGACCCTAGATAGGCCAGTCTGTTTCCCCCTTATTGCTAGGATGTTGCCATTCATGGTGTGACATTGCCAGTCTTTGGAAAAGCTTACTTGCAAGTCTGGCCCTCAGCTGGTATCTGGGAACTTAGCTAGTAAATAGTTTTCTACACTGACATAAAACTTCCTTTAGCTGATAAGGAGAGTTCATTGTGCCTACACCGTTTGTATAAACAATATGGCTTATTCTGAACATCTGCTTTTCTTCTGAGAGTCTGGAATTTTGGTATGTGTTAGTCAGAGGGTGCCTACATGATGTGCTCCCAATAAAAACCTTGAGTGCTGAGTCTCTGATAAGCTTCTCTGGTATAAAAAGAAAATGTTGTTGGAGGAGTTAAGTGAATCTTGTGTGACTCCAATGGGAAAGGCCTCTTTTTTTTTTAATTGTAAAATATATGTAACATAAAATGTACCATTTAAACCATTTTATGGTACAACTTACTGTACATTTTTTAGTGTATGATTTAGTGGTATTAAATACATTCACAATGTTGTTCAGCCATCATCACTGTCCATTTCCAGAGCTTTATCATCATCCCAAATAGAAACTCAAGAGAGGACTTTTGAAAATTGCATCTCATTTCCTCTGAACTTCACCCACACTTCTTTTCCTTTTGGTGATTCTCCTTTTGCTTGTATCCTTTTGCTATAACAAATCTTATCCATGACTACAACTGTATGCTGAGGCTATGAGTCCTTTTAGAGAATCACCAAGCCAGGATCCCAACTCAGAACTTGTGTTTATCTAATTCACAGACCCTGAACTCCAGTTTTTGTTCCTCTAATCCTGAGAGACTATTGAAAGCTCTGGTTCATTTCTTAGCTTCTCAGTTGCTTTTTCCAGATTAACAGGTACTCCTAAGAGAGAAGCAGCCCTAAGTGCCAGGCTCACATCTCTGGGTATCTTTCTTCCTCTGGTTTGTTGACTCCAAATATATCCTCAATCCCCTTTTCTGGTAGCCACTAACAAATTATGTAATTTAATTAGTCATGATATTTATTGCCTGTCTTTGTCTCTTTTGTTTATTGATATATCCCAAGCACCTAGAACAGTATGTGGCACAGAGGTGCTCAATAAGTATTTTTAGAGTGAGTGAAGTTGGCTTGGATAATTGATTGAAGGAACAGTAAAAGTCAAGGAGAAGGGAAATGGTAGAAAAAAAGCCATAGAATTTACATACTTTATTCTTTTTATTGTCCCTAGATGTATGTAAGACAAACCATTGGGATGCAGGAAGAATATATTATAACTCTTATTTATTTTTTGTATGAAAAATTAAAATTTTAATATTACTCATTATGTGGATTGACAGGTGGTCCTCTCCTTAAAAACAGTCAGTGTCATGGTTTAGTAAGCCAAGCAGTGAGGCACTTGTTCCATTTGGATCTATGTATCATTGTGGGTACTTTTTTTTTTAGCAATGGCAGCTGTTCAAACCTATATAGCAAAATGAATTGAACTTTGCAGCCATCCTTCAAATAGTTGGTATCGCATAGAATTTAAGCCAAGATTTTTCAAAACAACAAAGCATAGTTAATTATATATTGCATGTTATTTTATTCTTTTCAAAAATTTTCATCTGCTTCAATTTCTATTAGTTAATAGTTTTTAATGTGTGTTGACCGCTGCTGTAAATAAAAGAGAAAAATAAAGCTCAGAATGATTAACTTACGAATAGATACAGACTCCATCCGTGGCAGGATCAGAATTTAGTCACAGTCTTTTAAGTGTTTATAACTTTGCTGTAAACCTAAAAAGGGCGAGGGAAAAATTGGTGGGGGGTGGGGGAGGTCAGAAATAACAAAAATGAAGCACTGTGTGTGTGACAACGTTAATCATTGTGACTTAAGGCAGATGATTCATTGTGTCTTAGAAACTGGGACCTAAAAATCCTAACCAGAAGATCTCCATGTGCTCGTATTCTCTTTCCCATGCAGTCATGCACCATAGTCCTTTCTCAGTTGTGGCCTGTGTTTCCCTCACTCAACCATTGCTAGCCACTCCTCCATTTAACTTAAGCATTCATTGTCAGTTTTCCCTGCCCAGCCCTATGATCTCAAAATTTCAATGAAACTTAAGACAGTCTTTCTCAGAAATCAAAGTTGGGGACCAGTGCATTAGATCTTTTGGAGAGGACAGTAAGAGTAGAGTTTACGTGCATGGTTGAGAGACTCAGATACAACATATCTTACGAGACACAAGTGACATAGAATCTCATTTATTTAACTGAAGAGCATATTGGTTTATAGGACTCTAGTTCAGCAATTTTGAACTAGAGTCCTATAGTCTCTTTTTCAGGTAGAATAAACATACTTGTTTTTTGTTTCTCTGCTTTGCTGTGAACATGTTCTCCTGTTCCTTTAGATTGCAGTATTCTTTTTATCCTCTTGCCCCATAAAAACATTAAGATGTATTCCTTAAAGAAAATTCCCGAAGTCATCTTATCACAAGTTCTGTATCTACTTTCCAGTTCTCTAATATATATCAATTTTGTATAGTTGACATACAGGCAGTCCTTCCTTTGCACAATTCTGATATACACAAATTTCAGTTACGAAGGTATTTAACTGTGAGTAATTGCGTAAAGTACAGACATTACTGCTGACCCTTCAGTCCACAAATCACTACATAAGTAACAAATGCACATCATGACCAGTGACCAGTCATGTCACTTCTTTCAAAGTCTGTCAGTGATTGTTCACTGCGCACCTGTTACTGAGTTGATGCACAGGAAGCAAAATGTGTAGTTGTGTTCCCTCCTTGTCTCCCAGTGATAAACTCATGTGATGTTTTACAGAAGTGGATAATCAGAAGAGGGAATTGGCCAACAAAGATTTAAAGCACAGCAAAGAAACAAAAGGTGATACTGCTGGAAGTGGAATTTGAATTGAGCATAAATGGAGTTACAGAAGAAATAGCTGACAGTAGAAATGTTGACACTGGTGCAGTTCAGGAGACCAGATATGCCAAAAGAGGAACTTAGTGAAGGTGAACTTACATAAATGAGGAAAGTACTTGTGGCATAAAGGATGAAGAAGTGACACTGGCATAATATTTTACATTAAAAGAACGCTTTGAGATATATCAGGATATTAAAAGCGCAAAGGCTGTCATGTTGGAAGCTGATCCAAGGAGCGTGACCATTCACCACAGCATAGAAAAGGTGCTTGCTCCCTATCATAAGTTGTACCAAGAGAAGGCGACAAGCACTATTCAGACTGCTCTTAATGAGTTTTTTATAATGAAATAGCACTTTAAATCTCAATGTTTTTAATTTACAGTATACTAAATAAAGATTACTTTTTACTATTTTTTCATTTCTCTATACATTTATAACTGATGGGGATTTATAATGTTTTGACCAAAAAAATCTTAAAGGTAATGAAACAGTTGTAATTTTTCCCATTGATTTTTAAAATTGCTTCCATAGTTTTGGCTTATGTGTGGTAATTTTTCTCATCCCATACTGCATGCAGAGTAGGAATTGCCTATGTACATGTATGTATGCAGATAAATATGTATGAATGCGTGCATGTATATAAAGCCTTGATTTGTATTATATAACCTTCTCAAACTTGACACACATAAAAAATATTTGGATAGCACACTGTGATATACAAAAGAGATTGCTGTGGCTGAGGGGTAGTGTCCAGGAAGCTCTTGCCACCCCACGCCTTGCTCAGCTGCCTCAAGGACTGAGGAGATAAATATCTCACACGCAGATGTAACTCATTTAAGCCCCACAGGTAAAAACGCTCCAATGTTAAGAGAATGGTAGACTCCTTGAGGAGGTGGGCCCTCATAGCACTTAGTATGGTATTCTCTCTATATTTTTTGACCTAACTGTATTTGACATATACTGTATAATGCATACTTTTCATTGAGATTGCTTTTAAAAGGTAAGAACTGTTAGTGATTTTCCTCGAAGGTACATTTAGTAAATGTATAAAAATGTTTTACTGTACCTGATATTCCATTTCTACAGTACTAAACCATTGAAATGTGTCCTTTTTATTAGAAACATCACTGTATAATGAGTGTTAGAAATGCAGAGGTGAAACTGAAACTTGGCACAGGAAACAATAAGTAGGCGTGGGAAAAATAGATTTGTTGTCGTAGAAGGAAGATATCTGGTAAAAATGTTTCTAATTCTTTTTATGAGCACAAAGCAAATGAAAGGGGACTAGATAAGAAAATTCGATATTAAATTATGTGCATTTTTTGTTGCACAATGATTGATGTCAGCTTTCCAGGTCATGTATTTTGATAACCAAATATTGGAAGCCGAAAAAATTAAAATTAAAATGGTATTATTTTCAGTATTGTTAAGTATTATACTCTTACGCTATTGATGTATTTAACTGCTGTAATAACATGATTTTTGTATTGACATGGTTATGTAACATTTAACTAAGAGCTATCTTTTATATCACTTCCTTGGAACATTTCAGGACCTCAGTGTTGTGTCTCAACCTGTTTTGTTGTAGAACATACGCATTACTTTTTAAAATGGAAGTGTAATCTTGAGAGTTTTCTATTTTGTTTTTTGGAATTCTAGAATTAGGTCATGTTTGTAAGAAAGTAAGTCTTTGAGCAGACTTTTGATTTTTTTTTAAACCATAGGAAATCTTATGGTGTGCTTTAATTAAAAAATAAGACAGATTTTTTTAAGGTTTATTGAGATAATTAACTAATAAAATTTTAAGATATTTAAAGTATACATCATGATGATTTGATGTATGTATACATTGTGAAAGGATTCCTCCCATCTAGTTAAATTAACACATCCATCACCTCACGTATTTATATTTTTTCTTTTTTGATGAAAACGTTTAAGTTCTACTCTCTTAATAAATTTCAGTTATATAGTACAGTACTATCAACTGTGGTCACTGTGTTATACATTAGATCCTCAGACTTTATTATCTTATAGCTGAAAGTTTGTACCCTTTTAGCCCCCAACCCCTGTGAACCACTTTCCTACTTGTTCCTGTGAGTTTGACTTTTTTTTTTTTCCAGATTCCTCGTGTAAGTGATATCATGCAGTATTTCTCTCTCTCTTTCTAACTTATTTTACTTAGCATAGTGTCCTCAAGGTCCATTATGTTGTTGCAAATAGCAGGATGTCCTTTTTTCTTATGGATGAATAATATTTCATCGTGTGTGTGTGTGTGTGTGTGTGTATCACATCTTTATTCATTCATCCATTGATGGACACTTAGGTTATACATGTCTTGGCTGTTGTGAATGAGTAAGCCACATTTTTGTAATCTAATTTTTACCTTAACCCAGTCTGTCTTAGAAATTTGTAGAGCATGCCCAAACTATAAATTTGACTTTATCTGCTTGCTTTCATAATAGGTACATACTTCTCTAAATATTTAATTTCCATAAAAATGCAACTTTATAAAAATTAGAAACACTACTATTTTAACAGTTGTTATTCTTAAATTGTGGGCTTAGAGATGATTTTTTTTGTTATGGACATGTGTAAACTTTTCTATGTTAAGCAAATATTTTAGAATTAATACATATTTCTTTTATAATCTGACTTATAATGTCATTTTATTTTTTCTATAAATTTATTTATTTATTTATTTATTTATTTTTGGCTGCTTTGGGTCTTCGTTGCTGTGCGCAGGCTTTCTCTAGTTGCAACAAGTGGGGGGTACTCTTCCGTTGCGGTGCATGGGCTTCTCATTGTGGTGGCCTCTCTTTGTTGTGGAGCACAGGCTCTAGGCACGCGGGCTTCAGTAGTTGTGGTTCGCGGGCTCAGTAGTTGTAGCTCAGGCTCTAGAGCACAGGCTCAGTAGTTGTGGCACACGGGCTCAGTTGCTCTGCCGCATGTGAGATCTTCCTGGACCAGGGATCGAACCCACGTCCCCCTGCGTTGGCAGGCGGATTCTTAACTGCTGTGCCACCAGGAAAGTCCCTAATGTCATTTTAAAATACATCTTTAGTTAATAAACTTAATAAAGTGTCTATTTCTCCTCTTTTTAGAATATAAAGTTACTTTACAGTTAACTACAGTTTTGTAAAAACATCTTTAAAGAGACTGGATAACTTGGCTTTTTTGTTTTTTAAATACTGCAATTGTTCTTTTTAAGTTTGATCTTTTATTTTAGGACATATTGATACATTTACTTCAAAGCTTTTCCTGCTAGAAGAAATCACCTCAGAAGAATTAAAAGAAAGACTTTCATCACTCAAGTAAGAAGCTTTACTTTGTGTTGGGAATTTAAAAACTTAATATGATCACTAATTTTCCTTTATCTGTAAATATTGGTTAAGTTTAAATGATTTATTTTCAAGACTTTTAGTCCTTTTTTACATTGAGGCTTCCCCCTGACCCAGTTTGTGATCCATTTCACATTAATCATTTCCATTTCCAAATTAAATGTACTAGTGACACTAGTATTTCTGCCTAAGACAAAGGAGGCTAGAACAACAGAGGAGTCTTCCATCTTGGTAGTGTATGGGAGCATAAGACTCTTAGCTCTCAGGGATGTATACACTCATTTGGACACCCTAACTTCTAAAAGTTTGTTCTTTTACCAACTATTACTGTACATCAGATTGAAATTAATTTAATTTGCATCTCACAACTTTCTGGGAAGGGCTGGTGGTAGTTTTATCTCCATTTTATATATGAGGAAACTGGAACTTGGAGTGACTTTCCCCAGAGCATACAGCTGAACTAGGGTGACAACCTTGGTAATTAATATGTTTGATTCACCGTGAAGGATGGGAAATTGTCCTGACTTTTATCACTTCCATAGTTCCAGCTTTGGGGCTTGTCATAGTTTTTGAAGCCTCCAGATTCAAACTTGAATTCTCTGCTTATACTTAAAAACATCTACTTCTATTATAAGGATTGCTTCTTTTGAGGAGTAACCTTTTATTTACATATGTGAATAGAAAAGCTTTTCTGTACATTACTCACTGCCTGCTCTACCTCTTCCATTGAAAACCTTTTTTTTTTTTTAATTTTTTATTTTTTTGCGGTACGCGGGCTTCTCACTGTTGTGGTCTCTCCTGTTGCGGAGCACAGGCTCCGGACGCGCAGGCTCAGCGGCCATGGCTCACGGGCCCAGCCGCTCTGAGGCATGTGGGATCTTCCCAGACCAGGGCACGAACCCGTGTCCCCTGCATCGGCAGGCGGACTCTCAACCACTGCGCCACCAGGGAAGCCCTGAAAACCATTTTTAAATAAATAATAAAGGGAATGAATTTAGGTCTAGAAGAGATACTAAATCAATATATTTCATTTCCCTTTATTCATTTAAAGTACCTCTCAATTTCTCTGGTTACCACCACCATCTCTAAAAGGCAAACTCTTCTGCAGATTAGTTCTACTAAAGGCTTTTTAAACTTTAATCTTTAAAAAAATTTTAAACTTATAAACTTCTTAAAAAGTTTATAGTTTCAGTATAAAATAATGATCTCTTTACAACTGCTCTGACTCCACAACCCTAATACTTTATGATTTTGAAGAGAAATCAGAAAATGGCAAAAAATTAAGTAAATATAAGTGAATCAAATTAGAAATAACTTTTGGTATTCTGTGTTTTACATTATTTCATCTGTTGTTTTTTTCTGCTATTGAGGATATTTCTCTTCCTGAGGAGCTAAAATTGTTAAGAGTAAGTTTTCTTGTCGCTTAATTTTATATAGATTTCTTCTGTTTAATAGGATATCAAGTTTATTTAACATCCTTCAACACATTCTAAGAAAATTAAGTAGGTAAGTACTTTGGAGGCATTTTGCGTTGATATGTCTAATTTTCTTGGGTGAAAATTCATAGAAACTTTGAATATATGTTGTTAGGAATAGATAGAAAATAACCTAGAAATACACAATTTATTCTACTGTGTCAAAAGTTGAAATTGTGAAAATATAAATAAGAAGGTAATATAATAGTCTCTGGCTTTAATGAGCTTGCAATTACATTTTTCTGTAAGGCTATTGTAATGGTTTCCTATTGCCACTATAACAAATTACAACAAACTTAGTGGCTTTAAATAACACAAATTTATTCTGTTATAGTTCTGGAGGTAAAAAATCTGAAATCATTTTCAGTGGACTAAACTTGCGTCAACAGGGCTGGCTCCTTGCTGTGGCTCTGAGGAGACAGTTGTTTCCTCACCTTGATTTTCAGTTTCTAGTGGCTACCTGTATTTCTTTTCTTTTTTAATTGAAATATAGTTGGTGTACAGCATTATGTTAGTTTCAAGTTTACTACATAAACTTGCAAGTGATAGGACATTTGCAAACATTGTGAAATGATCACAATAAGTCTAATAACCATCTGTCCCCATACAAAGTTATTACAATAATATTGATCATATTCTTTATGCTGTGTGTTACATCCCTGTGGCTTATTAGTTTTATAACTGGAGGTTTGTACTTCTTAAATCCCGTTCGCCTATTTCTCCCTACACACACCACCCGCAACTGGCAACCACCCTTTTGTTTCTATATCTGTAAGTCTGTCTTCATTTTGTTTTGTTTGTTTCTTTTGTTTTACAGATTCCACATATAAGTAAGTCATGTGGTATTTCTTTCTCTGACTTATTTCACGTGGCATAATACCCTCTAGACCCATCCATGTTGTTGCAAATGCAAGATTTCATTTATTATGACTGAGTAATATTCCATTGTATATATATCACATCTTCCTTGTCCATTTATCAGTGAACACTTAATTTGCTTCCATATCTTGGCTATTGTAAATAATACTGCAGTGAACATTGGTGTGCATATATCTTTTTGAATTAATTTTTTTGTATTCTTGTGGTAGATACCCAGGAGTGGAATTGCTGGATCATACGGTAGTTCTATGTTTAATTTTTTGAGGAACCTCCATACTGTTTCCCAAGTGGCTGCACCAATTTATAATTCCACCAACAGTGTACAACGGTTCCTTTTCTCCACATCCTTGCCAACACTTGTCTTTTTGATGATAGCCATTCTGACAGGCGTGAGGTGGTATCTCATTCTGGGTTTTTTTTTTTTTTTGCGGTACGCGGGCCTCTCACTGCTGTGGCCTCTCCCGTTGCGGAGCACAGGCTCCGGACGCGCAGGCTCAGCGGCCATGGCTCACGGGCCCAGCTGCTCTGCGGCATGTGGGATCTTCCCGGACCAGGGCACAAACCCGTGTCCCCTGCATAGGCAGGTGGACTCTCAACCACTGCGCCACCGGGGAAGCCCCTCATTGTGGTTTTGATTTGAATTTCTCTGATGATTAGTGATGTTGGGCATCCGTATGTCTTCTTTGGAGAAATACCTATATATCTTAACTTGTAGCCCCTTACTCCATCTTCAAAGCATATCACTCAAATTTTTGCTTTTATTGTCACATTGCATCCTTAATTGCATTTGCAAAGCCATTGATGGGTAACATTCACAAGTTCTGGAGAGAGGATGTAAACATCCTGGGGGAATATTAGTCAGCCTTCCATAGCTATATTGTTTACATTTTCAAGGTAAGGAAGCAACATAGAGGCTAGTCACTCGGTCCATAGCAAATCTTAGAATATAGATTCTCCACGTGATCATTTATCAAACTGTTTCATTATACGAACCTTTGCAATCCTTGTCTTACGCCCTTATGAAAAGATAAACTAAAAAACAATTCAGGAATTTGAACAAAAGGTCAAAAATCTCAAAGTTCTAACTCTCCTACTTTTTATGCAACTAGATAGATGTCAGTTTCCTTATTTATAAAATGATGGTGTTGAGTTCAGTGATTTCCTAAGTACTCCTCAGTTCTGAGATTCTGTGATTCTGTGGCAAGATTTTTGCTTTATATATTCCATTCTTCATGTGAAGTACAATGCTTAAACACGAAATTTGCCAAGTGCTTTTTGAAACTTGAATATCAATATCTTAGCTTATGTATTAGTTTTCAACTGCAGCTGTGACAAATTGCCACAAAATTAGTGTTGACAACAGGAATTTATTATCTTGCAGTTCTGTGAGTCAGGAGGCTAACAGGTCTTCTCAGGCTGAGATCAAGGTGTCATTTTTCTGCTTTCTGCCTTCTCTTTTTCTGTAGGCTCTGGGTATGGTCTGTTTCCTTGACTTTTGTATATTCTAGAGGCTGCCTGCATTCTTTGGCTTGTGGCACTCTTCCTTTCCTCCCTTTTCAGACTTTGAAAGGCGCGTTGAGTCCTCCTCACATCACATCACTCTCACCTCTTTCAAAGCCGTATCTCCCTCTGAGTCTCTTCTGCCTCCCTCTTCTACATTTTAAGGACTCATGGTTACAGTGAGCCCACTAAAATAATCTAGGAAAATCTTACATTTTAAAATCAGCTGATTAGGAACCTTAATTTCACTTTAATTCCATCTTAATTCCCCTTTGCCATGTCATGTAGCATATTCACAGGTTCTAGGGTTTGGGATGTATGTTTTTGGGGGAGGTCGTTATTGTGCCTACTGATATTTGTATCCATCCATGTACATTGCTGCCCCCATGCAGCACTTTTAAGATATTCTTTCTTGAACTGTCTCATTCTCCATGAATTCTCTCTGTAAACCAATGCATTCTTCATTTTTAGTGAAGGAGGTTAAGATAGAAAGTTTCACTGATAAAATCTCAGTGTTTAAAATGTTACTTATTCCCACTGTCAAATCAATTATTATTCATTTCTTTATATGGGAATAGAAAATGATTGGGGAAAAAATGCTCTGAGAATAAGAATAGTTCTCTGAACCACTTTTGTCAATACCTATTACTTATCAGGTTTGTAGGAAGATCCTTGTAAGTATGACTAGTCCTTATTTTTAATGGTAGATTGTGGGAAAGAACTGATATCTTCCATTGTACCTTTGAGCTAGAATGTAAAATCCCCCCAAAAAACACAGTATATTAATCATATCCTTTTAGCTCTTTATGTTGTTACACTGAATTCCTTAAAGCTTTCTAAAGAGAAAGGGAAAATGTGGATTTGACAGAACTTATTATTGTGACAATAGAGGATCATAATTAAGGGTATGGCTTTTGGTGTTCTACTGCCTGGGTTTATATCCAGGTCCTGCACTCAGAACTTTGGGCAAATTACTTAGCATGTCTGATTTTTGTTTATCTCAAATATGAGGTTAATAATTAATATTATTACTTAAACGTTTGTTTTGGAGAATTTAATGATGAAATGAATATAAACAGTACAGCCGTCGTTAGCGCATGATAAACATTCAGTACCTATTAACTGCTTTGGTTGCTATTATTCTCATGGCCCCTCGTATTGTGATTGTTCTATTGACTGTTTCTGCCACTTTATTTTAAACTTCTCAGTGTAGTGAATTTGTCACATTCACTTTTCTATCTCTGTTCACATATTAGTAGACAGAAAGTAGGTGCAGTGTTTATTTAATTAATTTAAATGTTGTGTATAGGAATGGTATGTATATGTACTCATGTACTCATATGTGTATGTACTTTTCCATATGTTTCCATATGTGTTGTCCATGAATTAGACAATTAGGCAGACTGTTTCCCATTAAATTTTTGAAATTTTACAATTTAACTGATGTAACAGTGAAAAGAAAATAAGTATATATCCTGAACTTGGAATAAGAACTAAAGTGAGTTGCTGAAAAGGCATGAAAATAGTTTAAAAAATTCTTAAATCTTACTTGGTCATAAAAGTGTTTTTAGAGGTGGTATCCCATTCCCCTAATTGTTTTCAATTTTATTAATATAGTATGATTAAGAAAGTGCTATTGAATTTGACACAGTGAACCAATGAGTTGAGTTTCCTTGTGTGGATTTAGCTTGCAGGAGGGTTCCTACTTGTTGTCTCATGCAGCAGAAGATTCTTCACTCCTGATCTACAAGACCTCTGATGGAAAAGTTACTAGGACAGCGTACAATTTGCATAAAACACATTACAGCCTTCCTGGTGTGCCTTCCAGTCTCTCAGTTCCCTGGGTCCCGTTAGACCCCAGTCTCTTATTACCATATCATATCCATCATGGAAGAATACCTTGTACTTTTCCACCTAAATCACTAGGTCCCACAACACAACAAAAGGTAAGATCTTTTTTGAAATTAAATGTTCCATTAGGTGGTTTATTATTAATCTGTTTCACTGACTATATAATATTTCAACCTGATGTCTACATTTGCCATGTTAATCACAACACCATTCTAAAAATAATATCTATAGGAAGCAAAGATAAAGTTGTATGCTCTACTGAATCCAGTCATCACATCAATGGAACTTTTTATTTTTGTAAGGTTTATGAGTCAACTAAAGAAAATTCTATTAGCCTCCCCAGTGAGGGCATGGGTAAGGCAACCACATAGTTAAATCCCTATGTACCTATGAAAAGCAAAGTTATAATGTTTTTTGCAATTCTTATTTATGTATACTGTTTCATTTCATTAAATATTTGAGGCAATTTGCAGAATACATGCAATAAAATTATGATGATACAATTAAAAATAAGTAGGATATGGGAAAATATAAAAGCAAGTGTTAGTAATTAGTGACTGCAGTGCCTTATTAAAAGTTCAAGAGGGACTTCCCTGGTAGCACAGTGGTTAAGAATCCGCCTGCCAGTGCAGGGGACACGGGTTCGAGCCCTGGTCCGGGAAGATCCCACATGCTGTGGAGCACCTAAGCCTGTGCGCCACAACTACTGAGCCTGCACTCTAGAGCCTGCGTGCCACAATTGCTGAAGCCCGTGCGCCTAGAGCCCATGCTCCACAACAAGAGAAGCCACCGCAGGGAGAAGCCTGCACACCACAACGAAGAGTCATGCCTGGTCGCCGCAACAAAGACCCAATGCAGCCAAAATTAAATAAATATTTTTTTTTTTTTTTGTGGAATGCGGGCTTCTCACTGTTGTGGCCTCTCCCATTGTGGAGCACAGGCTCTGGACGCGCAGGCTCAGCGGCCATGGCTCACGGGCCCAGCTGCTCCGCGGCATGTGGGATCTTCCCAGACCAGGGCATGAACCCGTGTCCCCTGCATCGGCAGGCAGACTCTCAACCACTGCGCCACCAGGGAAGCCCCAATAATTTTTAAAGTACAATAAAATGTTAAGATGTAAATTGTGTTTTAACGCCAAGTTTTTTTTTGTTTTTTTTTTTTTTGCTGTACGCGGGCCTCTCACTGTTGTGGCCTCTCCCGTTGCGGAGCACAGGCTCCGGATGCGCAGGCTCAGCGGCCATGGCTCTGGGGCCCAGCCGCTCTGCAGCATGTGGGATCTTCCCAGACCGGGGCACGAACCCACGTCCCCTGCATCGGCAGGCGGACTCTCAACCACTGCGCCACCAGGGAAGCCCTAACACCAAGTATTTTATCACTCAATATTTTAGTTATAATTAATGTTATGCTCTTTATAGAATCCTTCCCCAGAAATACCAGTTGAATGATATTTCTCTATCTGAAACTTTTGTAAAACCATGGTTAGAGATACACTTTACCATGTCACTCATTCTTTACATCATGTAAGAAGTTCCAGTTTGAGTTTAGTTGAAGGAAAAGTTTTATTCTCTACAAGTGAATCTGACTGTTCAGTCAGCATTAACACAGTACATTTTCCTTCCCTGCTGCCAAAAATCTTTGAACCAGAATTATTGTCTGAGTTCTCTACTCTTCTCAATATGTTTACCATAGAACATCTATCACGTGTATGTTTTTCACTTCTCCATTCTAATGTTATTACTGAGAGGATCCTTTTAGAAATGACAACTTCTTATACATTCTTAGTTGACTTTGGCCAAGAAAATATATAAATGTGGTTAACTAGTTGGGACAAGTGAAAGAATGGAGAAAGTGAGTTATTAGTATTTTAAGCCATTTTAGCTACAGTTTTTGTTGGCTATTTCCAGTTTAAATTATATAAGTAGTGATTTTTATAACCTCCTGAGGCAACATTTTCTTAACTTAAAAATAATAATTGAAAACTTTTTTGAAGAGTTTATGTTATTTCTAAGAGAATGATTTTGTTTTAACTTAGAAAAATCTGATGATAGTTTCACCTGTAACGTTTAACTGTGTGAGTGGCTTATTCCTCTTTAGTGAAAATGAACAGTTTAATGTCTTGACACAGTTCCATGTTTTCAGGATTTGACCACATAAATATAAACAGCTTAATTATGTATATGCTGAGCATTTGTTGATTTGTGTTTTTTTGAAGATATTTCATGCATTCAATCCAAGGACAAAACCTTAGTGAGATTGTCTAGGACCAGGTTGTTGTACAGCCAGACATTAGGTACAGTAGACAATTAGCTAACTAGTGCTTGGTTTGATGTTTTTTTAAGCCCATGGAAAGTTTTTGGTTATCTCTTACACATCTCCCTACAATCTGGCCCTACATATGTAGGAATTACCCCATCTTTCTCCCTTACTTCCTCCTAGCGAGGCCATGGGAATGAGACTTTCTAATCCTACCAAGCTAATAAGCACAGATAGGGATTCCAGCTTTAGCAGCAAAGGAAAAGACGAGAGCTTCAGGAAACCCTGGGACGTAAGATCTTATATGGAACAGAAATGAGCTACTTATTTCATGATGTAAAAACTCATATGACAGATATCTCTGCCTCTAATACGATTCCTTAGTCCTTAGTCCACTTGAACTCAGATGTCACCTTTTTGTAGTAGTACCTTAAGCACTAATCCTGAGAGATACCCCAGTAGAGCCTGTGTCTGCCTCTTTTTGCATCAAGCAGAGCTTAATAGGAGGATCCCACTTGCTTCCTGTGCTACTCCGGACTTCTTCTGATTCTAGTCTTTTTGTAATGGCTCTGTGCCTATCCCTTCTCTCCTTCCACAACTTCTGCTATAAATATGGTTCACACACACACCCATGCACATACACACATACACATATAGGGTCAAAATGCTTGCAATATGGTAGATACAATTAGAGTGGTCAGTATACTTTTATAGTAAATACCGGTTGAGTGGGGAGTGGTATACATAATCTAAAAATCACAGCAATTTTTTAATCTGTATGTTAAAAAAGTTCTTCAGATTCAGACAGACAGACTGGCAGACTCAAACCCTAACTCAAGTTTGTCTTTTCTAGTCATCTAATTGTAAACCAAAAAATGCCCCTAAAGAGACAATATAGGGGCTTCCCTGGTAGCGCAGTGGTTGAGAGTCCGCCTGCCGATGCAGGGGACACGGGTTCGTGCCCCGGTCCGGGAAGATCCCACATGCCGCGGAGTGGCTGGGCCCATGAGCCACGGCTGCTGAGCCTGCGCATCTGGAGCCTGTGCCCCTCAACGGGAGAGGCCACAACAGTGAGAGGCCCACGTACCGCAAAAAAAAAAAAAAAAGAGACAAGATATTAAGTGAGGGTAGCTGGAGTTTGATTCATTCTTAGTGAGCCAGTAGCCTCTTGGGGCAATGCTAGTAATATTTCTGTTGTATAAGGAATATGAGAGAGTGTGATTGGAATTACAATCATTTCCAGGTCTGAAACACACTGGAGAAGATGTGAAGAAATAGAAGGGGGTGCAAGGTCACTAAAGAAAATAGAGGTAGATATGGACAAGTTCTGGGGAAATGGTTTCAGGCTGTAATGCTTTTGTCCTTCTCTGTAAGGCCTGGCTCTTCTCCATTACCCCATTTAAAATTTTTATACTCTTCCAGTGGCCAAGGGGATGACAGTATTTCTAGACCTCATCTTCAGTGGGACTGCAATTAGCAAGGGATTGCATCCTAAGAATACACTCTCTTCCCTAGACTGTGTGAGCTAGAAAGTGGGAGTGAGTAGCAACTTGTGCTGAGGAAGAGTAGATATTAAGGTAGAACCAGCACCCCAACAAAGCTTCTTCCCCCTGCTCCCTTCTTCCTCTTTTCCCATCCTCTGTAATCGCCTTCCAATTTTTCCTTCCCCCTTTTCTTTCTTTCTTTCTTGCTCTTCCAGCCTCTCAATTTTCCTTTCAAATTGGGGTCTTTTTTCTTTTCCCTTCGTTTCACTTTTATTCTTTTTATCCTTCTTTTTTGGACTCTTCTGTTTTTCTTACTCTTGTCTCTTTCTCCATTTCATAATTTCTTCTCTCTCTTTACCACCTCTGACCTTCTTGTATTTCCTTTCCCTCCCTTCCTATTTTTCATTTCTCCTGCCCTTCAGTTTCAGTATTGTAAGCACATTGCTCTAAAGGCGTGTCATTCCCTCATTTTCTCATTTAGCATTTCAAACTTTCCCAAATTTAGCACAAAGTGTGGTTTTCCTCTTCACTTCTCTCCATTTACCCTGATGTATCTCCTTCCCTGATTGTTATTTGAAAGTTTCGTACTTTAAAACTCTGTCAGATTAAAGCTTGCTTAGAAGCAGTTAAGTGGCTAGGGATTAAAAATATATAAAGGACCATTTGCAAGGTAATGAGTCCATGTGTAAATAATAGAGTTGACTGTGTTTAAGAATGTTGTAAACATGTTAAGCCATCCTGTTCTTTGCTTCATCTCTTAGATTGGTGGAACAAGAATGCCTACCCGCAGCCGCAGGAATTCAGTTTCCATGGAAACCAAAAGTCTGCCTGCTCAGCAAGTTGAAAATGAAGGAGTGGCTCCAAGTAAAAGAAAAATAACTTAAGGACTGTACCATGGAAAATGAAGAAAAACCAGTTATCACAGCATTCAATTTAGAAAAGTTTGAGGGGAAATATACCTGAAAGATCTGTAGGCAAGAGGAATGTTTTTCTTGTACTGTTCTTGAGAGTTTTTATAGTGCCTCGAAAATACACATTGACTATGTGAAGCAGTGTTCCAACTAAAATGGAATGTTGTGCTCTTAACACCTGATGTTTGAGGAGGCTCCAGATATGGTTTAACGTTATCGTGGCAGGGAAATAAAGAGAGAAGAAAATATTTTTATAGTAGACCTTTTGCAAAAAATTGGAAGTAGGAAAATAATTTGCTTTTTTTCGAGAGCAATATTTATCATTATGTATTATGTTAATAATTTGAGATGTATTGCCGGTCTGTTGAGGTTGGCTCAAAAGGTTAAATCTTGCCACTGTCAGAATTTTGAGCTACGTAAACCTTATTTCTGACCCATCTGACAGTTTTTATATACTACTTTAAAATGATGATTGTTGCAGGTTAATGAAGTTAATATCTTTAAAAACTTGGTGAAATTCCATTGCAGAAGCCAAAAAGGGAAATAAAAAATAAAAAACTCTCTGCCTCTGAAAATTCACAAGTAAGTTAACAGTTTTTTGTTGGGCAATCATCAGTTTGTTTAAAAAAAAAAAAACTCTTGTGGTGTAACAGGTTCGATGACAAATGCCTCTATCTCTTGGCACAAATCTTGGCTAAGTGTTGAAATACACTACTAAAAGCAAAGAGATGAGTATGGTTTCCAGAAAAATCTCATATTTCAGCCAACAAGGCTAATGTGTGGTAAAACGGAAGGTATTTTTCTTCATCTACACTGATTCATTTAAATTTTTCCGGACCATGGAGATGAATTTGGAAAAGGGCATGATCAGTTGATGTTATTATAGCCAATAATAAGAAGGGATGGACTTAAGAAGGGATGGACTTACTTAACTTTTGTATTCCCCTTCTTTAATGTGCACTAAATATGTGCATCTTTTGTAAAATACAAGCTTTGTAATCTAGGGTAATACTTGCTAAGTTTTTGGCATTTTTTATGCATTTTATATTAATATAAGAAACTAGTCCTAGAAACCTTCTCAACTGTTATAAATAGCAGTTGAGTATTTTATTTACTACCAAGTTTTGATTTTTTTGGTTGGTTATAAAATATTTTTTTAATTAATGAGCAGTTACTAGTAAAATTGTTTTATGCATTTTACTATATAGTTTCCTCATCCTGCCATTCCCATTTTAAAATATTGAGCTTGGTTTTCAGCGGTCTTGATCTTTTTTTTTTTTTAACTTTGTCACATATCCATATTTCCCAGAAATATTCCAGCTGTGAGTTATTTGGCAATGAACCAAGGGAGAGGCAGGGATTCGCTTGGAATTTGCTCTTTTAAAAAAAACTAAACAATGATTGCTTCAGACTTCTGAATACCAGACAGAGTTGGCTTTCATTCTTTTAGTGTACTTTTTACTTAGTAAAATGTGTGATCTTATGGGTGGTTATTTTGAAATTATCTTAGCCATCTATCTGAGTAACCGTGATAATATATATAAAGCTAGACTTTGTTTTCCACTTGTGCTTTACCAAGCCTCTTTTTTCTAATGTATATTTGATCTTGTGTTCTTTTTCTTGATTTTTAGTACTGAGAATGTATAAGCAAGAAAGTGACATTGACAGTATGAGCAAAGATTAAAAAAAAAAAAAAACAGACTCAGTGTTGGCAAGGATGTGATGAGCCTGACCCACTTATATCTCTGAGGTGAAGGTATAAACCTTTCATTCAGTAAATGTTTGAGTGCATCTGTACTGTATGCCACATAACCTAAAGTAGGTCCTCATGTTTACTCTCTGATAAAATTCTTTTTTCATATATCACAATATTTGTTTATTTAACTTACTGTCTTTCTTCTTGAATAGACTACAAGCTGTGCCAGAGTAGGGCATATTTGTTTTGTTCACTAGTATGTAACAAACACCTAATACAGTGTCTGTTGTAGTTGCTCAGTAGATATAAGTTGAATGTATGAATAAATGAATGTGTAGGTATCGAGGTTAGATTTTTTTTTCCTCAGGAGCTAACATTCTAGTGGAAGACACATGCTGATCTATGTGATAAGTGCCCTGATAAAGTAATATAAGAAAGTCATCTAATCTGGACCTGATAATTAAGGAAGGTTCTGAGATAAACCTTGAGGTGAGTCTTTTAAAAAAGAGTAAGAGTGGGCTTCCCTGGTGGCGCAGTGGTTGGGAGTCTGCCTGCCGATGCAGGGGACGTGGGTTCGTGCCCCGGTCTGGGAGGATCCCACATGCCGCGGAGCGGCTGGGCCCGTGGCCATGGCCGCTGAGCCTGCGCGTCCGGAGCCTGTGCTCCGCAACGGGAGAGGCCAACACAGTGAGAGGCCCGCGTACCGCAAAAAAAAAAAAAAAAAAAAAAGTAAGAGTTATAAGGAAAGAATGAAAGATCTTCCACACAGAAAGAAAGCAGCATATGCAAAGGTGAAAGATGGCCAGATTGTAGGCTGTGAACGTGGAGATGAGAGAAAAAGTTATAGGACACGACAGGTGTGCCGTGATGTGGCATTTGAATTTTGTCCTGTGCAATGTGGGAACTAGTAGTGATTTTTTAATAAAAATAAATAACATTATCAGATATATTCTTCAAAAAGTTCTTATTTGGCATTAATCTAGAGAATGGAATGGAGCTGGGAAAGACTATAGGGAAGGAGAAAAGTTGCAAAGGTATGTTATCAAAATTGAAAAATGGTAAAGGCCCTGAATTAAAGCAATAAGAGTAGGGATGGGGAACTTCCCTGGCAGTCCAGTGGTTAAGACTCGGTGCTTTCACTGCAGGGGGCGCGGGTTCAATCCCTGGTCAGGGAACTAAGATCCCACATACCGTGTGGTGCGGCAAAAAAAAAAAAAAAAAAAAAAAATAGGGATGGGCTCAAGTGATGGAAGAAGAAAAATGATAACTTGGTGATATAGTTGGTAGGGAGAGTCAAATATGACTTCCAGGTTCCTCATACGGGATACTGGGTAAATAACATTGTTACTTACTGAGAAAGTATGAGGAGGAGTGTGATTAGAGCGGGGAGAGAGCTCACTTAAAAGGGTCGTTTCCATTCACCACTTGTATTCCTTGGATTCTGGGTCTGGGTGTGCCATTATTGCTGCATAATAAGTTACCCCAAAACTTACTAGTTAAAACTACAAATAATTATTATCTCAGAGTTTCTGTGGGTCAGGAGTCCAGGTGCAGCTTAGCTGCGTGCCTCTGGCTCAAGACCTCATAAAGTTGCAGTCAAGCTGTTGGCTGGGGCTGCAGTTGTCTGAAGGCTTGCGTGGGGCTGGAGCATCTGCTTCCAAGGAAGCTCTCTTGTGGTAGCAGTGGAAGTTCTCAGTCTCTTGTTGGCTGTTAGCAGGAAGCCTCATGCTCACCACAGGTACCTCTCTATAGGTCTGCTTGAGTGTCCTCTTGATGTAGCAGCTGGCTTACCCCAGAGAGAGCAGTCCAAGACAGAGCAAGGAGGAAGCCAGAGTGTCTTTTAAGGCCTAGTCCTGGAAGTCAAATACTGTCACTTATGCCATATTCTCCTTGTTAGAAATAAGTCACTAAGTCCACACTCAGGCTTCACCTCATGAAGGGAGGAGTATAAAAAGATTTAGTGAACATGTTTTTAAACCTTCACAGATGCCATGAACATTTTAGGAATACAGAAGAAATAGCTTTAAGGTGGAGAGAAAAGAGAGGACACTTTTTAAAAGTTCCTTACTACCAACATGTTAAATCTGACATAGAGATAGTTGGTGTCAAAGGTAGTTGATCATTTGAGTTTTGAACTCGAGAGAGAAGCCTGATCTCTTCAGTACAGATTTGGGAATTGTTGGTGTATCTGTGGTGATTGAAATCAGAGAAAAGGATGACATAGCAGTAATGAGTGAAATGAAGAAAGGACCATGAATAGAGCCCCAGGAAGAACCACAGAACTTCAGTAAAAGGAGAAGTTTCGTTAAAGTGGCTACAATGGAAGTCAGATTTATGAATGTTAAGGAATAAGAAAGTGAGGTGGAAACAATGAAAATCTTTATTGCAAAACTTGGAAATAGCTCTGTTTGGATCTTCTTTTGTAACTGCAAAGGAAGTTAACCTATTCCTTTCCATTTCTACTTGGATTTTGTGTTTGGACACCATGAACGTTTTAGAGATATTAGAAGGAGGCACAGGTTTAAGGTAGAGAGGGGAGAGAACACTTTTTAATATTTTATTACCAACATGCTAAATATGAAGTTCTTGATGGACATGCTGGTAGAGATATTAAGATGTTTTTCATGTTTTATAGGCATATGGTAGGTACTTTTTTTTTAACATCTTTATTGGAGTATAATTGCTTTACAATGGTGTGTTAGTTCCTGCTTCATAACAAAGTGAATCAGCTATACATATACATATATCCCCATATCTCCTCCCTCTTGCGTCTCCCTCCCACCCTCCCTATCCCACCCCTCTAGGTGGTCACAAAGCACCAAACTGATCTCCCCATGCTATGCGGCTGCTTCCCACCAGCTAGCTATTTTACATTTGGTAGCCTATATATGTCCATGCCACTCTCTCACTTTGTCCCAGCTTACCCTTCCCCCTCCCTGTGTCCTCAAGTCCATTATCTACATCTGCATCTTTATTCCTGTCCTGCCCCTAGGTTCTTCATAACCATTGTTTTTTTTTTTTTTTTTTTAGATTCCATATATATGTGTTAGCATACGGTATCTGTTTTTCTCTTTCTGACTTACTTCACTCTATGACAGACTCTAGGTCCATCCACCTCACTACAAATAACACAATTTCGTTTCTTTTTTATGGCTGAATATGGTAGGTACTTTTTAACCAAACCTTAGAGTATTTGATGTCAGGATTTATCGAGTTTCTCACTGAGATGTAGAAATAAAGGGTATGCATTTCATTGATCCTTCCACTCTTGCTGTCTTCCCTCGGCTAGTGTCCAGACTTCTTATCAAAGTACATAAGGGCAGACACACAAGCATCTATCTGGGGATTGGGTCTGATCTGCTGAGCAAAGCTTACTGAGTCGAGGCCCAGGCATATATTTCTAGGATCGGTCTCCAGGTTGCCTCAACAAATAGGAAGATTCAGTTACCTTGGCGTATATGTTTGCTTTCAATATATGAGCTACTGTTAGAAAGTGATCAAGCAAGGACCTACCAAGGGTTAGTTTTTAGTTGTACATGCATGGTATAGCCTGGTTAATTCTCTAAGGAACTGGGGTTGGGGGTAAGCCTGAGTGTAAATTAATTGCTGTTTTGAAAGTGAAGAAACCTAAAGAATCTGTGGTTAGTGGCTTGAATTACTCCTTCCCTTTTCTTGAAGAATGTGCATTTCTTAGAGGGGAAAAGGAAATCTTTTTATATTCCCCACCCCAGGTTTTGCTTACCCAAAAATACACAGCCCAGAAAAGTATGTGCATGTTACTTTTAAAAGGCGCACTCCAGTAAGGCAGTGCCACACCATTGCCATGGGTCTCAGGTCTCTCCCAAGCCCTGCATTAATGCAACATCTGCTCCAGTCAGGCTTTACCAACACACAAAGTAGCCATTCTTGTCCCTACCTGCATGCTTTTACACGTAAAGCTACATCTGCTTGCATTTATTCATGCCCCTCAAAACTTTGCCTATCCTCTGTTCTGTTGAGTTGATGATGCATATTTGAGCATCTATTGTAATACATTATACCAGTCTCTTGAGATCTAAAGATAAATAAGATTGGTTTCTGTCTTAAGGGTGTTACCTAATCTAGTTGGGGAGATAGGTATGCACAATTAGCTATAATACAGAGCAGAATATTCAAGTGACGTAATAGTGACGGGAGTAAGAAAAAGGGATACTTGGAAGTAAGAGAAACTCATGGTAGAAATGACTTTTAAGCTGTGTTTGAAAGACAAGTAAAATATTAATGTGGATAAAAAGGAAGCAAAGCATCAGGGCATGAGGGAAATTCTTATGAAAAGAGCTAGTTTTAGGAAATAGCGAATATGCTTATTTAATAAGCATGGAGGTAAAGGATGATAAATGGAAGATGAAGTTGAAGAGGTAAGTTAAAGCTTGATAGCGGAAGGTATTGACTGTTATTTCCAGATGGTTTGATTTGATTCTAAAAACAATGAAGAGGGCTTCCCTGGTGGCGCAGTGGTTAAGAATCCGCCTGCCAATGCAGGCGACATGAGTTCAAGCCCTGGTCCGGGAAGATCCTACATGCTGTGGAGCAACTAAGCCCGTGTGCCACAACTACTGAGCTTGCACTCTAGAGCCTGTGAGCCACAACTACTGAGCCCGTGTGCCACAACTACTGAAGCCCTCATGCCTAGAGCCCGTGCTCTACAAAAGAAGCCACGGCAACGAGAAGCCCATGCACCACAACAAAGAGTAGCCCCGGCTCACTGCAACTAGAGAAATCCCGCACGTGGCAACAAAGACCCAACGCAGCCAAAAATAAATAAATTTATTAAATCAATCAATCAATCAATAAAAGCAATGAAGATCTATTGAAGGCTTTTTGAGCAAGATGACATGATCAATTTTAGGAATTACCATATAAAGGTTTATTTAGAAAGGAAAAAGTCTTCATACTATTTTACAATATGAAAATATTAGAGGGAGAATATGGATGGGGTGAACAGACAACTAGTTATGTTTTCAACCAAATGTTGGCAGTACAATTAAGGTGATATCCTATAGAACCTATAGACTGAAAATTGGATCTGCAACTTAGAAACAGGAAAGTTGGGGACCCACCTTTGGGCTGACATACCAAGAAATAGGTGCATGTCTGCAACCAAGGTGGCCTTTTTTTTTTTTTTTTTAACTCTTTTTCTTCCACTTCCCCTTTATTTGGGTCAAGGGGCTAGGAGTTTGGTTACATACCAGATTAATTGAGGAAATAAATACATTGAGAATAATGGGAAAGAGGAAGGCAAGAATAAACCCTGTAGTATTGGTTTGGAATTAGAAATGAAATCATGGTACTTAA
The DNA here is from genome assembly GCF_964341445.2 of Mesoplodon mirus. Taxonomy (NCBI): domain Eukaryota; kingdom Metazoa; phylum Chordata; class Mammalia; order Artiodactyla; family Ziphiidae; genus Mesoplodon; species Mesoplodon mirus. The sequence continues at coordinate 51,023,220 of NC_138979.1, read as the reverse complement.
TATATAGAGAGATGGAGAAATAGATGTGTGTGTGTACCGATGCATACATGTTTCCTAATTCTGCTGATAGGGTCTAGAAGCAATGGCACTCTAGTAGTAATGAGCACACCTAGCACAAGCACCCAGATCTTGGTTTCCAAGTCCCATTCTTCACTTAAAGAAACGGGGGCTCCTTGGAGAAATTACTAATTCCAAGAATGGGGAAGGGAAGCTGTAAGATGAACCTGGAAGTGTGAAAATGCTCCAAGAATGATGGGTGCATGTCAAAAGAACACAGGAGCTAGCTTAAAGGAGTTCCCAGGTCGGTTGTCATTTGAGAATGAAATAATGATAGTAACAGATTGAAATCCTTTGAGTAAAATAGTAGTCCACAAGCTCATACAGATATGAGTGAATTAAAAATGGGGCAAAAGGGAATATTCTTTGGTAGAATGCCAATGAATTAATCTAGAGAGAATGACGGAATTAGAGAAGTCACAATTTGCAACCATTATAACAATAATAAAGCTAAAAATCATCAAAGGATGCTAAATGCAGTGGGTGAAAATTTGATGGCAAATGGGAATATTTGCATAGTCTTATTAAAGAATCTCACTGCTAGATAGTTATTATTAATAAGTATAACATACTTATTAGTTTACTTAATGCTGAAGAAACCTGGCAGAAGCTATTTTAACCAAGTAACTAAAGTTGATATCACCAGTAATGAGACAAATTAACAATCTGTGTTTCTAGGTATGCACGAAGAACACAGCATCACTTTTGTGGTATGTTCCTGCCAAATATGCATAAGTTATAAGGAAATACCAGAGAAACTGAAAGGCATAGTCTGTAAAGTAATTGGTCAGCAGTCTTCAAAACTGACAGGATCATGAAAGAGACACTGGAGGACTGTTTTACTTAAAGACTAAGTTAATGGGACATAATTCTGGTTTGTATGTATAGTCCAGTAAAGGACATTATTGGAACAACCAGCAAAACTTGGAGTTTGTAGACTACATGGTACTAATGTATCTATGTTAATTTCCTTTGCTGTGGTTATGTTAAGAGCATGCCTTGTACTTAGGAAATAAACACTGAAGTAAAAATTGGTAATGGAACATCATGTCTACAACTTAGTCTCAAATTGGAGGACTTGGGCAGAGAAACGTTAACAGGGAGTCTTGGTGAAAGGTATATAGGAGCTATATGTACTGTTTCTACAACTTCTTTATAAATTTGAGATTATTTTAGAATAGAAAGTTTGTGAAGGGACTACCCGGGTAGCGCAGTGGTTAAGAATCCGCCTTCCAATGCAGGGGACATAGGTTCAAGCCCTGGTCTGGGAAGATCCCACATGCCGTGGAGCAACTAAGCCTGCACCACAACTACTGAGCCTGTGCTCTAGAGCTCGCGGGCCACAACTACTGAAGCCTGCACGCCACAACTGCTGAGCCCGTGTGTCATAACTACTGAAGCCCATGCGCCTACAGCCTGTGCTCTGCAACAAGAGAAGCCACCGCAATGAGAAGCCTGTGCACTGCAACAAAGAGTAGCCCCTGCTGACCGCAACTAGAGAAAAACGACATGCAGCAACAAAGACCCAACACAGCCAGAAATAAATAGAAAATTAATTAATTAAAAACAAAAGTTTGTGAAAAGTGTATTGTTCAGTGTCAGGTATTATAGGAAGGTCAAGGAGGATGAAGACTGAAGGGAAAAGGCTATTAGATTGAATAATCAGGCAGAAAGACAGAAGAATCTAAATGAAGTGGCAGGGGGTGGGGGAATCAGGCACTCCTGTTTTTAGGGTCCCGGGCATGAAATTTTCCTTACAGTTCAAAACCCTAAAAACAAAACTTTTCTGCTTTAAATTCCTACTGTACTTATTATAATACCACAAATTTTGAATCTCAGTTGTTACCTACATTATTCTCTTTCAAGTATTTTGCACAAGTCACTAAACAGACTGTAAACTCCTTGCAGGCAACGATTATGTTTTTATACAGCTGTGTGTCTAACCCAAGACCAAGCACAGGGTGAGGCAGCCTCCAGATGCTGCATCAACACCTACTAAATTGTGCTGATACCTCCCCATATACCAGCATGCGGCTAAGTTGTCTCTAACTCAGTCTTAGATCCCTTACTCATAAGGGCAAGTCTATGGGCAGCTATGAGCCCTGCACAAGAAAAGAAATTTTAAAACTTGTATTTAGGGAAACCCTTGGTGGTCCAGTGGTTAGGACTCCACACTCTCACTGCTGAGGGCCCAGGTTCGATCCCTGGTCGGGGAATTAAGATCCCGCAAGCAAGCAAGCAAGCAATAAATAAATAATAAAAATAAAAACTTGTGCTTATTAAAGGCCATGCCAGTCACCTCTCAAGAAAGACTGAAGTTCCATGTTTTGGATACATTTTTACAATACTGTCTAACTCACAATGTTACTATTTGTCATTTAAGAGCAACAAGGTAAGTATAAATTCAGGTTAGATTTAACAATTTGGAAGACCCTGTATTTAAAACCTCTTAAAAACATTCTATCTAGCACCCAAAACTTGTTTGGACATGAATATGTAATCTGTGATTCTGCGGCAGAAAAAAAAACAACAAACTTCCCTTGTCAAAGAGTGAGACCCATGTCCAGTCACCGGCATGCTGAAGAGAAGCCTGCCCCACAGCTCTGGGGTGTGTGAATGCCAAGTAAACTCAACTCCTCCCCAGTTTGCAAACTGCTCTTTCAACAAAATTCTGCTCAACTTAGACTGCAGAAACTAAACTGTAAGGAAGGTATTTTGATTTTAGCCTGTTAGATAGGACTCCAAATAAATAGGATGTTGTGTCCAGGAACAGTCTTACTGACTGCATCATCCTCCATGAGACAATATTTAAATTTACCCCTGAAAGTTTTCAACTGAAGTGAGAAATGAGTCCGAAATAAGTAAGAAAGTGATTATAGTCTCTTTGTTTAATTGAATGAGAAAGTTAACATTTCTATAAAACTAAGAAATAGAATGTATTTTATGGAGTTTGTGTTTTATGTTTAGCTAGTCTTGGGTCCCAACAATGTGAAAACAGCAGTTTTACTAATGTGAAAAATAAATAATTGAATACATTTTACAAGTATGTTGTCTGCCCTCTGCCCCACCAAAAGTGATGCAAATTATAGTTTCCCAAGTGCCGCAGTGGGCAGCTGGAAATAGTCTCTGTCCAATTATACAGTGAGTTCTTTTGAGTTCAGGAAGAGGGTGAGGGAGACTGAAATCACAGTGCATCAGGCTTGAATGCCTTTGTATATGTGTGTATGTTGGGAAGCTAATAAAGTGGTAGGTCAGTCCCTAATTCAGTTTGGCTTTTTTTTAATGCTCGCTCTAGTGCCTGAAAACTTTGACTCTTAACTGTGTAACTTACTAAGCGCCTAAGGCCAAAATGTCATTTTGCATATGAGGGAGTGCTGAGTTTGCTGTCAGCCAAGCCTTCTGCCTCTCAGGAGCCCCTGCTAGAGTTAATTCACATCCAGCAGTTGGGGAAGTCTTCAGAATGTTACTGTCAGCTGCAACTTGGAGAGGTAAGAGAGGCTGAGTCTTAGAAGTAGCCAGTCCAGAGTTTGTTGGAAGAGGCGAGCGATGAGGGGGTAGCAGAGAGCCCTGAGTTAGTCTCAACTCCACCATTTGCTAAGGCGGTATCTCTCCCCTCTTTGAGCCTGGGTCTTTTCATCTGTAAAATCCAGAATTTGATGCCTTCCCAGCATATTCTACAGGCTCTAGTGGCCTTCCAATAAATAATGGATATAAAACTTCTTTTTAAACTGCAAGTCACTGTATAAATGTGAAGAATTGTCAGATCACATCAATTGGAGATGTCATTTGAGTTAAAACTTGAAAGGAGCTTGTCAGACTGGAAGGGAAATTTCAAGCTGAGGGACAAAGTATGATCCATGCTGCAGAGGTAGAAACATGCACAGCATGTTGTAATGGCAGGATATCCAGGGTGCCTAAGGCCCGCCCAGGGTAACTACGGTGAAGAGACCAAAAGGAACCTAAGAAAGTGTACTTCAGAGAACTTAATAAAAAGCCCTGAGTGCCTTCTTAGAAACAGAGGGCATTGTCTTGAGATGGGGAGTAATCAAAAGCTTTTTAATGAGGGTGGCAGTTGAGGTGGGCAACATGATTAAACTTCTATAATGGAAAGTATGGCAGTAATATGTCAGATAGATTGGGAGGCAGAATGGACAGTAGGGAAGCCTGAGGGTGGGGGAATCAAGGGAGGCTATTTTTCAGTCTAAACCTGAGGTTATGGTGATCAAGTTAATCGGCAATCTGTTCACCTTTGTTTCTGCAGTACCAAATATGCCTGCCAGATTTGTGAGAATGTGGCCGAGCCAGTGAGATAGAAGGTGCAGATCTTAAACCTACTGGAGTTGGACACATCAGAAATGGGTAATAAGTACTACAGATCCTCACACAAGGTTAAGTCAGACGCCTCTCCTTCCTCTAGGGCTCAGAGCTAAATGGGATAAGGGTTCCTTTGCAAAAGTTCTTTGGGGAATCAAATTCCAGTTGTATCACTTGGAAGTGGATTCTAAATCTGCAAAACAAAACAAAAAAGTGGTATCCTCCCAAGAAGGTCGCTTAATAAAGGATGGTTAACTCTTTAAATGTTACTTTTACCTAGCTGGACTCTCCTAACTTTTTAAAGCTTGGACTCTGGAGTCTAGGAAAGAAAAAGAAAGTGAGGCAAGCAGCAGTGCCCAAATTGAAACCCAAGTTGCCCTTCCTCAGGGACTTGAGAATCTGTGTAAATCACAGCATGACCTCCTCCCAGAACGTTTCAATGTTTACGTGATATTTATGTTAATGTTTAAACGTTTAAAATGGATACTACAGCCTTGAGAGAGGAAATTGAACTTAACCCGTTAAAACTTAAAAATAATATGGAGACCAACATTGCTAACCCATGTGGGTCTCAGGACATGCCCCCGCCCCCCATTCCTTTTCAGTTTGGTATCAAGTGTGTTCATGCTTCATGTTTTTTTTTTTAACAATACAAGGTGGATGATTCTTTTTTTTATGTTCCTAACTTATAAACAGACCAACTTGTTAAAAGACTAACAAAAGCAATATTAACAATTCTGAGAAATGATTTCTGTTTATGAAGGAAGAATAACTGCAGGTCCAGGAGAGTAGTCAACCTTTGTGAGAACTGGCTGGTAGAGGTCTCTGGGGCAGCTCTGTATCCACCAACTCTGTGCCTTTTCCTTTTCCTCTGCAGCTGTCTGGGGTTCTGTCTAGGTTTGTTCCAGCTCTGCAGAATGCCCACATGAATACCACTGGCTCTGGAATGGGAAAGGGACTGATGGTACTAACTGAATTCATTTTGCTGCAGACTTACAGGAGGCTGATGTCATTCACTGGAAACTGCAGCAAACTTGGCTATTCCCTTGCCCATGGGAGTATTGGGTTTTTGAGAATTTTTTTTGTTATATAAGTACCTCATCCATAGATATGTCATTATTGAAGATTCCACTTCAATCCAGTATATTTTTGGACATTTTTCACCAAAAACATTACTTTTAAATAGTATTACATAATTTTGAATATTTAGCATCTCAGGAACTCTGAAAACTTTATTGGGCTGATAGATATCCACTTCAGAGCTAATATCAGAACAATCAAATTTCCTTAAAACTAGAAAAAAGTACTACTGAGTCCATTGAACAATGTAATTAAACAAGGGCCCGATCACGCCTTCATGTGTTTTTTTTTTTTTCTTCATGTGTTTTTAACCCTAGTTGGTGGTATTCTCTCCTCCTGCTATTTTTTGCTCTCTTAGTCATGGACCTTGTCTCAGAGTGACCTTTAGCTGTTCCTCAAAACTCTCTCAAGTGACCAGGATTTGCCTTAGGCTCTGAGGGAAATACTTAAGTGGAGGATTTCCAAAAATATTTCCACAGTTTAGACAATGGTGCCATTAAATAAATATACACCTTCTCCAGTGACTAATCCTCTTTACCAGTTTTTATAATGGAATGAAATTTTAAAAAAATTTTTTTCTTTTTTTAAAAATTAATTTATTTTATTTATTTACTTTTGGCTGCATTGGGTCTTTGTTGCTGTGCACGGGCTTTCTCTAGTTGCAGTGAGCGGGGCTACTCTTCGTTGCGGTGCGCGGGCTTCTCACTGCGGTGGCTTCTCTTGTTGCAGAGCATGAGCTCTAGGTGCGCGGGCTTCCGTAGTTATGGCACGTGGACTCAGTAGTTGTGGCTCGCGGGTTCTAGAGTGCAGGCTCAGTAGTTGTGGCACACGGGCTTAGTTGTTCCACGGCACGTGGGATCTTCCCAGACCAGGGTTCGAACCCGTGTCGCCTGCATTGGCAGGTGGATTCTTAACCACTGCGCCACCAGGGAAGTCCCTGGAATGAAATTTTTAAAAATTAACAGCCACATCTCTCTACATTGATGCTTCTTCCCATGGATATGGAATACTTTGTTATATGGTACATTTCCTCTTTTATGATTGCACAATGACTTCAAATAGCTATGAGTAACTGTGAATGCGTTGACCAAGAGGGACTATCTTACTTCCTTTCTCTAAGGGTTAACTGCTGCTGGGCTCCCCTAGCATTTTGATTTCATTTCTGATACATTTGTTAAGTTACAATTACTCATTTACCTCCACCAGATCTTGAAGTTAGAGTTAATGTGTTTTCTCCTATTACACATCTGCTATGCAGTCTTGCCCTAGTACCTGGCATATAGTGGATACTCAATGTTGGTTAAATTGAATGAATTTACCCTGATTTCTATAGTCAGATAGATACTGGCAGCTTTCTCAGGGACATGAGTGATCAAACTCAAGTAGGCGTCTATCTATACTAGATTAAGCATTTTACTAATTTCATAGAAAAATATGTGTAAAACACTTGATAAACAAAACATTCATGTAATTGATAATTAAAGAGAAAAGATAGGGGCACCGGATATAGGGAGACCTGGGAAAGATTAACAAGTTAGGAGTATTGTGAGTCATATTTTTTTTTCATTGTTTTACAATCTTAACAGCTTTTCTTAGATTCCTTCCTTTTGAGCTGCGGCATAACCTGAATATTAGGGTTGTTTTTTTTAACCCCACCCTGGTTGCTGTAGTTGATGAGTCATAGAAACCAGAGAAGGGAAAGACCAGTGAAATCATCTGGTTCATCTCCAAATTAGGGAGTGGAGCATTGGGATTTGGGGAAGACTAACCTCTATTTGAAAAGACAAAAGGAAAAAACTGCAACTAGAGCCGATTAGAGCAGCTCACCCATCTGTTTGCCTTTCGCTTCTAACACAGTCCTGAGATCCACCCTGTTAGAAAGCAATCAGGAATTCTTATCAAGGGCCCCAGGAAAACCAGATGCCAAAGTGTTGAGGAGTCGAACCAAAATTCTCCTGCCTGAGTAATAAAGTTGGATTATGAATCTTTCAGTGATTGTTTTAATGGAGTCTTACAGAATTTGAAACTCCGTTTTTAGCAAGGTCTTATAAATTTAAGAGCTAGGAAAAGCCTCACAGAAGATCTGGGCTAAAATGCCTAGTTCCCAGATGCAGAGACTAAGGTGGAGATGATAAGAGATGATAGGTATGCCTAGGTCAGGAGTACAGACTGTCCCCTTCTCTCTGTGTCACAGTCACACAGTGTCCTCCCTCACAGTGCTCTCCTCCACTGTCATCGTCCTCCTCTCCTCCTCTCCTCCTCCTTCTTGTTCTCCTTTTTTGCATTGTTGGCTGAAGCAGTGGCAGAGACGATAGCATCCGTGTCTGCTCTTCATGTTAACCAAGGCTGACCCCCAGGTATCACATGAGCTTGGGCCACAGAGGCAAGTGGCTGCCACTTCAGCCTCACCTGCAGCCTGTCTACCACGCTCCTTGCTCTCCTCCTACTTGCCTCTGTGTCGTTCCAGCTGCAGAACCTTGGCCTCATCTCCTGTTCAGACTTTGCCCTTGTCCTTTGAAATTTTTAACAAATCATAGTGTCCTCGCCTTCCCCCTTGATACCTAGCTTAGCTCTCCCCCAACTTTTGATGACCCATCGCATCCCTGCACCAACTTTGGCCTCTTGGGTTGCAGAACTGGCTTCATACTTCTTGCTCTTATTTTTTTATTTTTTTTTTTGCGGTATGCAGCTGCAGCCATGGCTCACGGGCCCAGCCGCTCCGTGGCATGTGGGATCCTCTCGGACCGGGGCACAAACCCATGTCCCCTGCATTGGCAGGTGGACTCTCAACCACTGCGCCACCAGGGAAGCCCATACTGCTTGCTCTTTGCCAATGTCCCCTTACAAAATGGGGAGGACTCTTTGAACCTTATCAATGCTGATAGCATCTGTATATCCCCAATGTAAATCCCCATATCTAGTTATCTGAGTATGTTATCACAGGTTCACACTATTAGAAATCTAAATTCCTTTGCAACATTAGAGATATTCAACAGTTGCCTGTTATTTTATTTTGATAATATTCTAACAGACTTATTTTACTTTAAAGTGATGTTTTTCAGTCACAGCTATACATTTGAATAATTTAGGGACTAAAAACATGTTAGGGTCTCATGACCCAAAGATTCTTGAATGAAAACAACAACTTTATATGGATATATTCAGTTATGCAAGGGGTATTCTTCCCAACTTGGACAAAAATGAAATGCAGAGAAAGAAGGTGGCCAGTTGTATTTGATAAAAACAATCTATTGATCTCCTTGCAAAGAGATATAATTTTGTTATTCAAAGTATTTCCATTTAGAAGTCCTGTTGGGTCTGTTCTAATGAGTAGATAAGACCTGTTTACGTTTAGTAACATCCATGTGCCTATAGACATTAATATGCCTAAATCAGTTACATTTGCATATTAAGGATTGAGTTTTAGAGCTAAAAGAGAATTTGAAGATTTTCTAGTCAAAGCCCCTCATTTTCCAGATAAGAAACAGAATCATAGATCCTGGGTGATTTGTCCAAGTAAACTCAATTAGGATAGGAGCTAGGACCAAAACCTCTGCTTCCTGGGGTCGATGATGACTAGCACAGGACTCAGCAGTAGAGTACAGTCCAGCAAAGTCAGGTCTTTAAAGATGCAGAGCCTGTCATGGGCCCACACTGGGTGAGGTGCTGGAGTTGCAAAGATGAACAGGGAGCTCCCTAATGGTACAGCCTGGTACATAAACAGCCATAGTGCCATGGGATAAAGAAGTACTGCAAATAAGACAAAAGTAACGTGAATAAAGAAGTCTATGCTACCCTTCCCATAAACCTCATGCCACGAGGTATCTTATTTATTATATTATCTTGCTTAGCAAACCTTTTTATTTTTCCTATATAATATATGAACTGTTTAAGCTTTGGCTCTACCTAAGTTATATTATCATAAATTATGATTAGAGGAATCAAGATCAAGTGAGGGACTTCCCTGGAGGTCCAGTGGTTAAGACTCTGCACTTCCACTGTGGGGAGCACAGGTTCGATCCTGGTTAGGGAACTAAGATCCGATGTGCCATGCGGCGTGGCCAAAAAAATAAAAAGAAACGTTGGCTTAAGAAAAATCAAATGAAATTTTACTAGATTGAGTGTTTTCTTTGTCTGCAGAGGGTGCTGTGATATCCAACTTTTACTCTATAGTTTTTTAATTGTATTTTCTTGAATATATTTGAAAAAATACCATCAAGAAGATTGAAGTTTTCCCCAAAGCCTGCCACAGGCTGTTATAATCTTAGTGTGTAAGACGGAAGCCCTCTTTTCACTATTTCTTTTTTCAACTATGTTTAAAATTATAGACGTAATATGTATTCATTGTTAACAAAAATCAAATAATATAAAGAAGTGTATACACATACACACCAATCTTCTTTCCCAAGAGCTAATCAATATCAGCTTGGTGTATATCCTTCCATATATTTGCATGTGTGTGTGTATGTACACATTTATACACCTACACACATATGTAAATATGTAAATGTACATACATAGCCACTAACTTAAAACTAGAGTCAAATTAGTATTATTAGTCTAGTTGACTTTTTTTAACTCAGGAGTTGTAAGGTCTTTAAAGTATAAAAATATTCAAACACTCAAAATGTATCTAGTAGACATTTAATAAAGATGAAAACATTTGAATTGTAGTTATCTTTATGTGTGTTTGCATACTCACTAAACATTTTATTTTATGAAAAATACTGTCCTATTTTAAGCAAACTCTTATGGCTAAGAGATATATTTTTTATTACAGAATTAGGATTTTTCCAGACACTTAGCACCTAAGTAATATTTGTATATACGTTGTGGAAAATGCTGCTTGAAGGAATGATAGAGGCTGAGAGAGTTTGAAATATTTATCCTCTGACTTGCCAAACCATAAAAATGCAACAAAATGTACTGAGGTAAGACCTAAGATGCTACTCTGATGGCTCAGGAAGCATCGCAATATCTCAGCAATTTAATATAAGAGTGATCATGATGGGGTGGATATGTGTAGCCAGACCTGTTTTCATAATGTTTTATATATCAGTATTGTAATAACTTAACATGCCAACAGACACAGGTTTACACTCACATTCTGCTTTCTCTTCTGTTTTACTCTGTATTTTTGAAAACTGTCCATATTGATCTGGCTTCAGTCGATAATACAGATATTTCATAATTAATTTTAATTTAGCCTCACTGATGAGCACTTAGGGCATATCAACCTTATAATGCTACAATAAAAATCCTATACACATATGTTGTGGTCATGTATGACACCCTTTTCAGGATAGCTTTCTTTTTTTTTTTTTTTTTTTCTTTTTGCGGTATGCGGGCCTCTCACTGTTGTGGCCTCTCCCGTTGCGGAGCACAGGCTCCGGATGCGCAGGCCCAGCGGCCATGGCTCACGGGCCCAGCCGCTCCGCGGCATATGGGATCCTCCCAGACCGGGGCACGAACCCGTATCCCCTGCATCGGCAGGCGGACTCTCAACCACTGCGCCACCAGGGAGGCCCCAGGATAGCTTTCTTGAAGCAAAATCACTGAGTCGAAGGGTATGAACATTTTAAATATTGATAGATACCACTAAATTGCCTTCTCACCGATAACATATAAGCATTTCCATTTCAGCCATTTCCAACCACACTGGATACTCTCAGCCTTTTAGTTTTTGCCAGGTAAGTTTAAGTATGAATAAGGACAAGGTAATGTTTTATGGAGAGAAATCCAATAGTAAGAGGTACTGGGTAAGAGTGTCAGCACAACCAGTAACAACCAAATGCCTGTCCTCCAAGGGCTCCTGCCTAGTTGCAGAGACCAACAAAAGAATAACGACACAAGGTGATAACTGAGAGAGGAGAAGGACATTAAAAAATGTCAAGAAAAAATAAAAAAGAGAAACAGATTAGCACCAAATCTGCCTGCAGGTCTTGGGGAAGCTTTTCCTTCATGAGAAAATAATATTTGCCCTGATGATGGAAGGATGAGGAGAAAAATCACTATTAAGGAAAGTGGGAAAGGGCATTCCAGGCAGGGAAACAGCATGGAGAAAGGCATATGGAGGTGTGAGTATGATTGGCAGTGGTGCAAGGTGGGAGTGAAGGGAAAGATGTGGGCAATTGGCTGTCAGGTCAGTCAGACCCTACGTACCAAGAAGGGTTTCCAGAGATGGGTCATGTAATCAGAACTATTTCTTAGAAAGATATTCTGGATGCCTTGTAGAGAATGAATTGAGACCAAAAGTACATGTTACAGCTAGGAAAGAGAGGTTGAAGTCACTGCAGACATTTCCCTGAAAATATCTGAAAACAAAACAGAAATTATGGTTTGACCACACAGAGTACTCTGTGTGGTTTGGGTCATGATACCTTTATTCAACAAGTGTGTATTGAAATCGTACCATGAGTTCAGTAGGGCTAGATGCTGAAAGAACTCAAAGAGCCAATGAAATAGCCACTGTTTTTTCAACACCTACAATACACCAGGCACTTTTTATACTTTGTCTAATCTTTACATTTGTCTTGCAGTATCACAAATGAGAAAATTGCGGTTGTTAAAGAAGCAGAGGGACTTCCCTGGTGGTGCAGTGGTTAAGAATCCACCTGCCAGTGCAGGGGACACAGGTTCAAGCCCTGGTCCAGGAAGATCCCACATGCCGCAGAGCAACTAAGCCCGTGTGCCAGAACTACTGAGCCTGCACTCTAGAGCCCGTGCGCCACAACTACTGAAGCCCGCACGCCTAGAGCCTGTGCTCCTCAACAAGAGAAGCCACCACAATGAGAAGCCTACACACCACAACGAAGAGTAGCACCCGCTCACCGCAACTAGAGAAAGCCCGTACGCAGCAACGAAGACCCAGCGCAGCCAAAAATAAATAAATAAATTTATTTTTAGGAAAAAAAACAAAAACAGAAACAGAACAAGATGCCAGAACTGGTTCACTCCAAGCCCCACTCTTGTTCACGGACTCAGTCTCTCTGATTCTCCTCTACCTTCTTCCCTCCTTCCCTTCCTTCCTTTCTTCCTCTCTACCTCCCTCCCTTCCATCTTCCCTCCTCTTTTAATATTTGCCTTCAGCTGTTATATAGGTGAATAGTTCTAAAAGTCACATATTTACACAAGAATTCTGTATCAATTCGATATAAATCAGAGTTAAGCTTATTTGTTGGTAACAGAGACTGGATGTAAGTACTTTAAATAAGGTATAAATTTATTTTTTCTTTCATGTACAAGAAGTCTGGAGGGAAGCAGTCCAGGATTGAATTGATGGTTTCACATTCATCAGGCAAACAGCCTCCTCCTGACTTTGTGCCTTGTGCTTTTGTTTTCATCCTCAAGTTTTTTCATCTCCATCCTTTGTGCCTAGTTTCCATCTTCCAGTTTTCCTCAAGGTCCACAGTAACTGAGGGAGCTCCAGACATCACATCAAGTATTAGGCAAAGGAAGTAGGAGAAAAAGGTGTCAGAGCAAAAAAACCCAGACCAAACCAAACCAAACCAACAAACTAAAACAACAACAAAAACCCCATGTCAATTGTCTCTTTTCTTTTTAAGGAGATTTTCTTGAAGCTGAAAACTGCAATCGTTTAGCTGAGTATATAGTTGCCCACTTTAAAGAAAAGGTTGCTAAGGAAAAATTGGATTTTCTATGATAGCTCGCTCCCTCTCTCTCTCTCTCTCTTCCCCAGATAATACCCACAATTTCTGCTCCCAAAACCCAAATATTTTCAACACTTGTAGCTATTTCTTGTGGATATTCACCAATATATTTTTAAATAACATGCCAATGTTGCTTTTTTTTTTTTTTTTGGTGGTATGTGGGCCTCTCACTAATGTGGCCTCTCCCGCTGTGGAGCACAGGCTCCAGACGCACAGGCTCAGTGGCCATGTCTCACGGGCCCAGCCACTCTGTGGCATGTGGGATCTTCCCGGACCGGGGCACGAACCCGTGTCCCCTGCATCGGCAGGCGGACTCTCAACCACTGCAGCACCAGGGAAGCCCGCCAATGTTTCTTAATTTTTCAGTTTTAAGTAGTATCTATTGTGTACTAATGAAAAATAAGGTCTTTTACTCCTCACCTACAGTGTACACACGTAATCTCAAAATGGTTACATTATTTTTCTCTAATGTTGTTTACAGAATTATGATTATAGAAACATAGAGCCAGGTAATGTGTTATGTTTACCTTTCCTTCTCGTGGCAACTTTCAGCTATATATTGCTGCATAATTAACCAGCTCCAAATTTAGTTTCTTAAAACAATAATTTGTTTTGCTCACTAGTTTGCAGTTTGGACAGAGCTTGGTGGGAAAGGCTTGTCTCCACTCATTTAGCTGGCATGGTCCACCTTCAAGATAGCTCACACAGATGTCAGGTTGGTACTGGCTGTCAGGTATAGACTTTGGAACCTCTCCATAGGCTGCTTGGGCTTCCTCATGGCATGGTGGCTGGATTCCAAGGCAAATGTCTCAAGGAAACAAGGTAGAAATGCAATCAGGATCTAGCCTCAGAAGTCACACAGCATGATTTATGCTGTATTCTGTTGGTCAAATAAGTCACAGCAGGTCATGAGATTCAAGGGGACTGGGCATACCCTCCTCCTCTTGATGGGGAAGTGGCAAAATTCTAGAAGAGCATCTGGGATGAGAAATATTACTGTGGTCATCTTTGGAGAATATAATGTTGTTGCGTCTCAGTCCATTTGGGCTGCTATAACAAGCTGCCATAGATTGCGTGGCTTATATACAACAGAAATTTATTTCACACGGTTCTGGAGATAGGTAGGTCCAAGATCAAGATCTGGTGAGGACCCACGAGGCTTGTGGGATCTTAGTTCCCCAACCAGGGGTTGAACCTGGACCCTGGACCCCCAGGGAATTCCCTGGGCCTCTTTTTTTTAACATCTTTATTGGAGTATAATTGCTTTATAATGGTGTGTTACTTTCTGCTGTATAACAAAGTGAATCAGCTATATGCATACGTGTATCCCCATATCTCCTCCCTCTTGCGTGTCCCTCTCTCCCACCCTCCCTATCCCACCCCTCTAGGTGGTCACAAAGCACCGAGATGATCTCACTGTGCTATGTGGCTGCTTACCACTAGCTAGCTGTTTTACATTTGGTAGTGTATATATGTCCATGCCACTCTCTCACTTCGTCCCAGCTTACCCTTACCCCTCCCCACCATGTCCTGAAGTCCATTCTTTACACCTGGCCTCTTTTATAAAAGTACTAATCCCATATGAGCGTTCTGCTCTCATGGCCTAATCACTTCCCCAAAGCCCCATCTCTAAATAACCTCACATGGAGGGTTAAGTTTCAAGATACGAATGTGGGGAGGATATAAACATTCCGTTTATAGCATGCTGCAATAATTTTCTGTTTTCCTGGAGCTTCTCATTTGATATCAATAGTTTTTCTTATGACGCTCACAAATTCATTCCTAAGCCACCCAGTGAAGCTGTTAATGTCTTCTCAGTATGTTCAAACACCTGTAGTTTCTTCCCCCTACTCTTTCTGAGGCATTTGTGCTAGAGCCTTTGGTCCTCTTCTCCAAGCTAGACTGGTTGCCCTTTTTTTTTTTTTTTTTTTTCTTTTTTTGGCCATGCTGCCCGGCTTGTGGGATCTTAGTTCCCCAACTAGGGATCAAACCCGGGCCCTCGGCAGTGAAAGCGCAGAGTCCTAACCACTGGACTGCCAGGAAATTCCTTAGACTGGTTGCTCTGTATGCCTGCTGCACAGCTATTGTTCCAAGTTCTCTTCCCCATCATTCTGGGAATTCTGTTCACTTATTTGTGCATCGAATCCCTTGTTTTCTGGATCCAATGCTCCAGTTTTTGCTTTATTCTCTTGTTTTGGTGAAGTACATCATTCAGAAGTCTCCTGAGACAGGGTGTATAGTGGGATGAATGGTGGCCCCCCAAAGCTTATGTCTCCATCCTAAGCCTCAGAATCTGTGACTATTTACTAGTTTGGAAAAAGGGTCTTTGCAGATGTAATTAAGTTACAGATCTCAAGATGAGATTATCCTCGATTATCCAGGTTGTTCCTAAATCCAATGAGAAGTGTTCTTCTGAAAGACAGAAGACAAGATGCAGAAACAGAGAAGAGGGCCTTGTGAAGATGGAGGAAGAGATTGGAGTGATACAGTCGCAGAGAATGACTGGGGCTGCCAGAAGCTGGAAGAGACAAGGAAGGATTCTGCTTTAGAGCCTCCAGAGGGAGTGTGGCCCTGCTGATACCTCAATTTCACACTTCTGGTTTCCAGAACTGCAAGAGAATACATCTGTGTTTTTTAAGCCACCAGGTTTGTGGTAACTTGTTATGGCAGCCTTGGGAAAGTAACACACGGCACATAGGCATAAACAACATTTTTGAAAACTTAATTATGCATGCATTCTTGCTTTATTGTTTGGCTGGGTATGGAATTCTAGTTGCAAAATAATGATTTTTTATATTTATCTTTCCTGATACATTTATAAGTTAGCATTCTTCTCTAAGAGCTTTCTCTGTCCCCTCTTTGTGTATTTTCCTTTTTTTTTTTTTTTTTTTTGCGGTACGCGGGCCTCTCACTGTTGTGGCCTCTCCCGTTGTGGAGCACAAGCTCCGGACGCGCAGGCTCAGCGGCCATGGCTCACGGGCCCAGCCGCTCCGCGGCATGTGGAATCTTCCCAGACCGGGGCACGAACCCGTGTCCCCTGCATCGGCAGGCGGACTCAACCACTGCGCCACCAGGGAAGCCCTTTGCGCCACCAGGGAAGCCCTCTGTTTTACTATCAGACTATTCAATGTGTATCATCAGTTCCTATCATTATTCAATGTGTATCATCAGTTCCTATCATTATTCAATATGATGCTCAAATTGCCCCCTATTTTTAACCAGTGAGAACCCCTTCAAATGAGCTTTTGTGTCTTTTTGATATGTTCCCATAAGTCATTTAACTCAAAGCCCATCATGTATTTTCTCTCTGTCCCACCTCTGGAACCAGCCATTTCTCTAAGAACTGGACCATTTACTGGGGAATAGTATTTGGAAACTAAGATCTGAGTCTTATCATGACATTCTCCTTTCTTGCCTTTCATATGTGACTTATTTTTTTAATCTCTCTGGAATCTTTTACAAATTTCTCCCTGGCCCCATCCAGTGTTCTGAAATTTCATGATAATGTGCCTTGGGTTTGTTTTTACATTTCTTGTAGATTTTTCAATCTAAAGACTCAGACTTCAGTTCTAGAAAATGGTCTTCAGTTATTTCTTCGTGATTTTCTCCCCTCCATTTTGCCTATTTTTCTTTCTAGAACTCCTATTATTTGGATGTTGGGTTTTCCAGATCTTTTTCCTCTTCTGGCCACGTCTTCAAATATAATACATTATTATATACTGATTGCATATAACAGGGCTCAAGGTAATAACAGTTTTATGGTTGGTGAGACTCTAAGCCATATAATGTAGGGGACCTGGAGACAGCCTGTGTCTCCCTGAAGCAATGGTGGTATGTGAGAGATATGGTGTAATGGAAAAAGCAGTGGATTGAAAGGCAGACAGATGTATTCTACCCTCAGTTCTGCCACTTACTAGTTTAAGGATTGTGATAGATTGTCTACAGAGGTGGTTGCCAACAACTCCTTCCACTAATGTAAACATATGTCTCTCCCTTTATGAAGAGGTGGAATGTATTTCCCCTTCCCTTGAATCTGGGTTATATGACTTCCCTTAATCAATGGGATGCAGCGGAAGTGGCACTGTTCCACTTGTGGGCCCGACAGCTTCCACTTTCACTCTTGAAGATCAGTAACTACCCTGCTGGAGGAGGCCCTTGTGGATCTTCCAGCCTCATTTGAGTCTCCCTAGACAATGCTAAATAGACCAGAGATGAGCTGACTCCATGAACTCTGCCCTATGTGGAATCATGAACAAATACATCGGTGGTGGTTTTAAGTTTCTAAGATTTGGAGGTGGTTTATTTCCTAGTAAAGGTCACTGAAACAGAAGTTAGTACACTGAAACAGAAGTTAGTATGTGGATGTGGAGTGTTGCTATAACAAAAAACCTAAAATATATGACATTGACTTTACTTCCAGACAGTAACCGGAGAGAAGACTGTTAGTGGAGGTTGGAAAAGCAGTAAGGAAATTGCTACAGAAGGCTGGAGAAAAGGCAACCCAGGTTATGTATTGGCAGAATGTTTAACATTACTGTTGCCTGTGGTAACATGAGTGATAAGAAAATGTGCCTAATGAACTTGTGGATCTAGTCAAGGAGATTTCCAGGCAGAATGCTGAAAATGCCAGTGGTCTTTTTAGCTACTTATGATAAAGTACAAGAAGAAAAAAAAATGCACTAAATAAAGATCTGTTTGGTTTTCTAGCAGAATTCTAGCCAATGAAAGATTTGCAAAGTAAGAAACGGCCTCAGAATAAAGATCAAATCACATGTGGCTGCAAAACTTTTTTTTATTTTTAAAATTCCCAGAAAGATTTAATGTGGTACTTTGAAGACCATCTCAGGGCTTCTAAGAATCTTAAGTGCATTGTTCCTGCCTGACAAGCTCAAAGTAAAGCTATTATTAGAAAGAATAATCAATGTGAATTTTGGAGCATGGAGTTAAGCCTCATTAAGATTTACAGAAAATTTCCACAAAGTTTTTGAGAAAATTGCATTGGATATGAATTTTGGAGCATGGAATGACCTCAATAAGATTTATAGAAATCCACAGAATTTTAAGGATAATTGTATTAATGAAAGGACTGCCAGGTTGGACACAGAAACAGTTGAAAAGAAGTTTCTGGGCCTTCAAGTTTCTACTAGCATGAAGCAGGTTGAGAGCTACTCAGCTACAAATATGGACCATTCTTAAGGAGAAGGAAAGACATCTCAGAGAGTGGAATCAAGAGGCCAGAAGGCAAAGCCAAAAACTGATCAGATGATGGATTAAAGCAAAGATTGGCAAACTACAGCCCATAAAGTCAACCCAGCCTATTTTTGGATAGCCCACAAGCTAAGAGGCCTGGCAGCTTCAGCTTTTGCTTCTTGAGAGCCAGCTTCCATTATTATCCTGGTGTAGAGAGGAGGACCTGGCAGATGAGAGCCAAGGACGGAGAGACCCAGCCTGCTCTCAGCCATTCTAGCAACCCTAGCTGGAGGCACCAAATGAGTGAAGTTCCTTTCCATCCTACAACCCTAGTTGAGCTGCCCCATCCAACACCATGGAGAAGAGACAAGCTGTTGCCTCTGAGTCCTGTCCATATTGCAAAATCATGAGCAAATAAATGGTTTTATTTCTGTTTGAACCACTAAGTTTTGGTGGTAATTTGTTAAACTGCAATAAGTAACGAGTGCATTTTTAAATCTCTGGACTGGGCAGGAGACTTTATTTGGGCTCCAGTTTCTTCATCTATAAAAATCAAGAATTGGAAATGTTAGTCTCTTAAGGACCCTCTCTGCTCTAACATTCTGTTATTGGGTGAATAATTCTATTCTGTAAGTTTTAGTGAGTGCCTATCACTGCTAGCTAGGCACAATTAGCAGTGTTGAGGTGCAGCAGAGAAAGTGTGAACAAAATAAAGTCAAGGCTTTAGAGAACAGAATGCACAGCAGCAGACACAATCTGAGATCTGTTGTTGTAAACATTCTTCCAGCCATGTAGGAGAAAGAAAGAAAAAAGGATCTTTGCACTCAGAGATTCAAAAGCTCATTTAACTGGCAGAATTGGCCCCCATTCCTCAGAAAGAGCAAACCATGACTTCTGATAGCTTCCTTTTTATGAAAATACCAGTGTGAAGTTCTGTAGCAAGAAGCAGACTCTGGTTATTGGACAGATCTGTATGTTTGGCTTTGCTGGATGCCCTAGACAAGCAAAAGCATTCTTCTGGCTACTTGGCTTTTAGGTATTCCACATGATTTGAATTAAATCTTATCTTCTGTAGAGGGCCTATCACAGCACAGCTGGGCGTCAAGAGGCCCAGAGAAGAGAAGGGAAGCAGAATCCCGTCCACCATTACGGTCAGCCTGTGTTCTCCTTCTGTTCCAAAATGTTTAGGCTGTAAAACTTTCAGCCTAAATTGAAGGGCTATAAATGTAAATCAGACATTGTATCAACAGAATTGCTTTATTTTCTATTTGTCCTTCTGACAGTGCCTATCATGTTTCATTCTGAGTGAAAGAAATGGGTAACAGTGCTCTGGGCTGAGTGTCCAGAGCCCCCATTTGTGGTCTGGACTTGACTGTGGGCTTGGCAACGATGTCTTGGCCTTGCTGTTTCCTGATTCCCAGGAGTGAAGTGACGCTCAACTGGAAAGTAAAAACGGACGTTAAGATAGACGGGGGATTAAAACAGAAGCATCAGGAGAAAGAGCTAAGTGAGGTCTGTGAAAGGGAGGAATTCAAAGGTGCAGAGAGATCTTTGGGATTCTTAGCAAAACTCTCCTGCTAGTTTGAGGTCTGAGTACAGTATTTGCGCAATCAACCACAAAACCATGTTTGCCTGCATGTTGCCACTGCGGTTCGTGGAAGCAGAGAGTGGAAGAAAAGCGAGAAACAGCAAAACCAAGCCAGGGAGCTAAGAGTCTGAGAAAAAAACAAAAAAAAACAAGAAAACAACGGCAGGACAGAATGAAGGGAGGAAACTTCTTTGTTGGAACTGAAGGTTCAAAGCCACCGGCCCCACCCAGCCCGGGACGGCCTGCCACGAGGACGCGCGGGAGGCCCGGAGGGTCGCGGGAGGCGTGGAAGGAAGCCAAGCAGAGCGCGCTCGGGAAAAGGGCGCCTCCCCGGGCGGGCGGGGTGGGATCTAGGCTCCTGGCTTCGGCCTCCTACCCCGCCCCCACCCACCTAACTCCCACCTTGGCTCCGCGTCTCCCAGCGCGCTCCGAGGCCGGGGCGGGGCCAGTCCTTTGCCCGCCAGGACCCGGCGGATCTCCTCCCCGCGATCCTCCCGGCAATAGCCGGTCAGAGGTTAAGCTGATATGTTTGCATACGGTAACGGGGAGCTGGATGCCAACGGCCCAGCTCAGGGGAATCACGATTTATGTTTCTTGGAACAATTCTTCCTTCCATTGCATTGACGCCTTAAACAAACAAACAAAAAAAACGTGACTTAAGGTCAGAGTCTACGAAAGTCTTGCAAACGTATTAACCTGAGGCAGGGCTGCGCACTCGACGTGGCGCTCGAGAAGTAAAAGAGGAAGAGAGGAGAAAACTAGGCCGGTACTGGGCCTCGAAGAAGCCTCGGCGGCGCTTCACCGGACGGCAGAGCCGTGGGCGTGGGGCCGCTCCCACTGGCGCGACCCGGGGAACGTTCCAGGGCGAGGCGTCCCCCGCGGGCGAGCGGGCGGGCCTGGCAGTGTGAGTCACCCCGACTCCGGGGCTAGCGGCCGGAGCAGGAGAAGGCGGGGCGGCGGGGCGGGCCTCCCGTGCACCGCGAGGATGTGGAGGCTATAAAAGCCCCACCCAGGCCAGCTGGCTCCGCTCTGCATCTGGCGACGCTCGCTGCGCACTGCGCTTGGCCCAGGTAAGCGGGGCGCCCCGCCCGCCCGCCCGCTATGGCCCCGGGGCCGCCGCGCTGGCGGGGTGTGGAGAGCGGGGGAAGGAGACGGCCTTGCAAAGAGCAGCTCTGGAGACGGGGACTCGGGAGGCCGTCTGGGGAGGGGGCTGAAGGGACGGTCCGCACTAGGAGCTTTGCGAGGAGGGCTTCCAGTGGCATGGGGGGCCTGGACAGGAGTGAGGGGGACCGCGTGTGCCCCGGCCTGGGGGGTGCAGGGCAGAAGGAGGGGGTCGGGCATCCCCCCCGAAGTGCTCGCAGGAAGCCCGAGGAGTTGGCGCCGGGGAGGGGGGCGGAGGGAGGCCTCGCATTCCAGACGCGCCGGGCGCCGCTGGGGGGCTGGGTGTGGCTTCCCTGCGAGCCCCTGGTCGGGTGGAGAGCAGACGTGCGGCACCCTCCACGTTTAGCACTAGCGCTACGGCTATCTAGAAAGTAATCCCCACCTGTTCCAAGTTAACTTTACTTGAAACAAACGCGCATTTGTGGAACTTGTGCCGACGAGCAGGAGGGAAGCAGTCGGGGGAGGATGAGGGGTGGGAGTTTTTAGCAGCAACCTCCTGCCCCAGTAAAACAAAACAACGGAAGAACCTCCCCTAAGTCTCCTTTGTCTAGCTTAGCTTGTAGGAGAGCAACTTCTGATTTCCGTGTATCTGGAGAGTTTCTTATTTGGTTTGACTACTTTTGCATCAGGAAAGGAAGTGTTTTCCCGTGGTTCTGTGGGGAGAATCGTCACTGACTTACTGGCGCTGATGCGACATTGAGTCAGGGACAGAGGGTACAGAAAAGGGCGTAGCCCCCCGGGCTGCTCCTTGTATCTCTGTGAGATGGATCCCAGCGCCTGGTGTTGTAGGCCTGGAGTCCATCAACTCTCAGTTTAAAAGGTGTGGACATCAATTTCCTTATCTATGAAAGTGGTTTAAGAATGCACATTCTTACTCTCCCCACATAGGGTTATTATAGAAGATTCCAAAAAACATGTTCATTCAAAAATAAATTTGTAAAGCACACTGAAAACATTAAGTGCCATACCAAAACCGAGTGTCATTCTTTTTGTGTTAAGATTTGCCATTTCAAAGCTATTAAAGGTAAAAGGACAGTAACCTCATGGGGCACGCTGGGTCTTTACCAGGAACCCTAAGGTCCTGGAGTCCAGGGGTCGGGACCCCTGAGCTCATACTGACGGTACTGATGGGCTCTGTCCAAAAGTGTGCCCTACTGTGCCTGTCCGGAACTTGGTCGTTTTGAGTGCAGAATGCGCTGTAGCACTGAAACAATGTTACAGAGGGTGCTTAGGTTCTCAGGCTAGCCCAGAAAACCTCTACTTTAACCTGCACTATATCGAAGTACTGATAGTACACGCCTAATTTGCGGGATGGGAGTGATGGTGGGTGGGGAGGGAGGGTGGGAAGAGGGTGAGGTATATAATACGTAAGAGTAAATCATTGAAGTATTTCGCTGGAAGTTTTCTAGGTTTTAAGGTTGGCCCTGATTAAATTATTTTAATTGGAAAATTATGTCATCACCCTCTCTACTTTTCTCTCTTCCTCCTACCTCCTTGGAGACCCCCTCACCCCACCCCCACATATTACAAAAGCCTGTCCATGCTTCTCCAGTTCTGCTGCATTCCCCCCTCCCTCCCACTTCAGTGTTCTCATACCCAGCTAGAGACAAGCAGATTGAGTCAATATTCATTAATATTCAACGTTAGGAATGGTTGGTGGTCCTGAAATCCTCAGCAACCCAGGGGAGATGTGTTATTTAAAAGATAACAAGAACCTTTTTAAAACTAAACATCTGTAATTTATAGAATTTGAGGCCATGGAAGGAGCCACATAATATAATATTCAGGCATTGTGAAGGAAGATCTCATATGAGGCCAGGTTCAGTGTCCTTAGTGGTCAGTGGTGTTAAGACCACCCCTTACAGCACTTCTGACTCCACCTGTTATCTCGTATCTTCAGTCAAGGCTTTCTCCAGAGGTATCGATTGCGTCTGCAGTGCAAGGGTGTGACCATCAATGTAAATTTTTTAATTGGAGGTTTATGATTGGGGGACCGCCTAGATTTGGTGATTTCCTGCAGTGCTAAATGGCCTGCCTGTTGCAAATGCCCAGGAAATATAGCTGACTCACTGGCTTTGAGCAGGAGCTTGGTCTTGGACTGGGGTCACAATAACATCCTCTGTCTTTGAGCTGTTAAAAATGCTGTATCGATTGACATGCCGGCAGTCGTGGCCATTGGTTTCCTGACTAATTTCTAATTTAAGTAGTTTTCCTGGCAAGGTAGATATCCTTCTATAATTGTTATTGATTTTGAGGGTTGTTGGCCCTTCTTGCACCATCGGGCCTAGAATTTGGCCTTTGTTCTTGGTCTTCCCTTGTGTGGGGCTGTGGGCCTGCTGAGGCATTTCTTACAAACTGAGCGTGGGTGTGTCACAAATAGAAGTCCCAGGTGCTCTCTCTTTTTTTTTTTTTTTGTGGTACGCGGGCCTCTCACTGTTATGGCCTCTCCCGTTGCGGAGCACAGGCTCCGGACGCGCAGGCTCAGCGGCCATGGCCCATGGGACCAGCCGCTCCGCGGCATGTGGGATCCTCCCGGACCGGGGCACAAACCCGTTCCCAGGCTCTCTTGGGCTGCCTTAAACATCTGTTCATTCCACAATATTTATTAAGCACCTACTATGTTCTACTCACAGTATAAGCACTGAAGATATAGCACTGAACAAAACAGACCAAAACCAAAACCAAAACAAAACTCTGCTCTTTAGGCTTTAAATCTAGTGGGGAAAAAAATTGAATAGACAAAATCCAGTGAATTGTATAGACAATAATTGGATTTTGAGCTTTACGTTCTCCCAAATTAATGTTTGTTTCCAAACTTGGTTGGGGCTCATTTCCCCTTTAATCCAGCTGTTCCACAGACCTGAGCTTCATAGTGTACTTGCTTTAGGGAAAGTGTTGTTTAAAGTTATCATTGACTTAACCTGCCTTCTGGATTTGACTGTGAGAATAGAAACAGAGGGCTTCCCTGGTAGTGCAGTGGTTAAGGATCCGCTTGCCAATGCAGGGGACACGGGTTGTAGCCCTGGTCCTGGAAGATCCCACATGCCACGGAGCAACTAAGCCCGTGTACCACAGCTACTGAGCCCGCGCTCTAGAGCCCGTGAGCCACAACTACTGAAGCCTGTGCTCCTAGAGCCCGTGCTCCGCAACGAGAGAAGCCACCGCAATGAGAAGCCTGCGCACCACGATGAAGAGTAGCCCCCGCTCGCCGCAACTAGAGAAAGCCGGCGCACGGGTAGCAGCGAAGACCCAACACAGCCAAAAATAAATTAAAAAAAAAAAAAGAATAGAAATGGAATGTTCTTTTTTTTGCTTGCATATGGGAATCCACCACCCTCTTTTTTCCTGGTGCCACACCCTATTCTAGTTGTAGGCTACATCAGGAGGAAACTCCAGTCTTTTAAAAAAATTTTTTTTCCACTCTTTCACTGTCGGGTCTGTTTTTCCTCCTCCAGTTGCCAGAGGCGGTCCCCATCTCCTTTGTTGGGGAGCAGGTCAGCTGTAGGGGTCAGGAGATGCCCAGCCTTGTGGCTCCAGTGAGATTACCTCCAAGTCTCCCCTAGGGTACACCTGAAGCTGTGAAACTGTCTGAGCTCAGTCTTGTCAGAAGTCAGTAGCATCTAAGTGGTCTGAGTTACACTCCCAGGCTTGGTGTGGGAAGTTCTGACTCAAGGGAGTGGCTTGTCACATGGAATCCTTGCCCTTTGTCTCTCTGCCACACCCGGTCCCCACACTCCCAGCTCAGAGGAAATCAGAGTCCCAAGGCCGCTTGCAAATCTTTCCTCCTTGCTGCCTCCTTCCCTGCCTTTCTTGCCACAAGGAGATGTAGGTTAGTTTTCCACGTTGTCCCGTGGACAGAGCTAGGAGGCAAGGGGCCCTGACGGTATTAAAGGTGGAGGTTGAGCTGTGGGAGAAGGTGAAGAGCTGCATATCATACGAGAAAGAGGCTGTCTCCTGAATTGCTCTACCAGGCTTTACAAAGATGTGAACAGGGGCTGGGGATTGAAGCCTCCAAGCTCTGAATGTATGGAACTGGAACTTCATTTGAGATATGCAGTCCGAGGAAGGGAAAGGAAATTGAGGAAGGAGAATGTTGTGGGAAAAGAAGGAAAAAATATAATGTGGAAAGACGTAGTGTGTGTAAACCATCCAAAAATGTGAGTGAACGCTTACAGTTTGTTAGGCACTGTGCTCAGACCTGTGGGGAAATGGGGATGCATAAGACAGAAACCCTGGGGGCAGGTAGAATGGAAGACCGCCTTTGTACCCTCAGCTCCGACATTTCACAGATACACCAAGAGAGACAGGAGCACAGAGCAGGGAGAGGTACAGGAGAAAGGTAACAGTATTTTTTGTGTCCAGAAGTCTCCTGAGGATGTCAGCTGATCCAGATAGAGCATTCCCAGTAGAGGGAACTTGGAAAACCCAGGCCTAGAGGTAGTGGGACAGTGCTGAATGTGTTTGGAGAATTACCAATCCAGTCTGACTTCGGTGCTCTGTGTGTGTGTGTGTGTGTGTGTGTTTGTGTGTGCTTTATTTATGGAAAAGTAGGTAGAGTCCAGAGTGTGGAAGATCTTGAATGCTGTGTAGACTTTTTTCTGTAAGCAACAGGGCCCCATTGGAAATATAATATTTGGGCCATAAAACACTGAAATTGAGTTGTAGATGTGAAGACCTTGATTTCTCAACCGTGAGAGTACTTTGTGCCAAGTGACATCATTCTTCTGCACGTCTCTCTGCCCACTCCAACCCCACGTCGGGAGATTGAACAAGAGGCTCTGAGAGCTTGAGGCCACAGTGTGTCTGGAGTTAGTAAACAAATATTGATTCAGATCAGGCAGCAAAAGGGACAGGCCAGAGCAAGTGCAGCACCGTGTCCATCCTGCTCAGTTTGATCAAGGCCCCTGGGCAGAATTCCAGGATTTCTGGGGAATGACTTGCGCCTGTGACTCAGGCATTAATCAAGACCATAAAAACCAAGGAGAAAACTGTGTGATTTCCGGAAGGTTCTGCTAAATAAAAATGCTCTGGGAGGGAGGGGTAGAGAGTGAATAAAGTGGGCACTCTATCCCTACCCCCGACTCATGCATTTTTTTTACCCCCTCTTGGTATAAAATTCCAGTCTGGTCCTGTAGACCCTGGACTGCACAGTAAGGGCTTGGCGGGGAATCCCAACCCTCCATCCCCACACCCGCCCCCATTTTTTTGGTTTTAAAAACTCCTCCTTTGTATCATCCAGTCCCTGATTGATTCATCATGGTTGCTAGGGATGTGTTTTGCAGTAACACATCAACACTCCACATTTTAAAAGTGGGTGTGACCACGGAACTGCTGGGTTATACTCAGATTCTGCCGGGCACAGGAGCCCTGTCTCAATGTGTTTTTGTTTGTTTGTGAGAATTAACATTTGGGCTTTCTGGAGGTGGTTCTTCATTCATTTCAGTAGAACTTGTTTTTATTATTTGAAGCACTAGCTTTTAGGTTTACTTTTTTTGTTTGTTTCAACCTTTTTGCAAACTTTCTTTTACTTTTTTGGGGGGGCGGGGAGACGTTAAAGCTGTTTTACTTGTACTATTTTTGTTGCAGCTGTGTTGGAAGTGAAACAGTGAAGTACAGTGTAATCTATTGGGTTTAAAAAAGAAAAGGACAAACTCTTATCTTTAAGATAGTGCTTATGTTAGATGTAAGTTGCTTCATTTCCAGCAGCTGCACGGATTTCTTTAATGTCTAGCTTTGCACTATAAGAGCTTTTCCAGTCAGGCAATTAACAGTTTCATTTATTAATATTTTCAAGGCCAGAGGAAACTGTTCCGTTCCCTTCATTAGGGTGCAGTGTCTGTGTTTCCTTCCCAGTGGTGCGTTATTTCAAGCCAGTCTGAAGTGGGTATGGCTCTCACTGAGTCTCCTTGTACTTCTCTAGTTATTTTCTTAAACAAAAAAACTTTCCCTGAAGAAGGCGATTTTAACAATCTTGTCTATGTCACCCAACCCTTTCCTGGGAATAAGAGG
The DNA here is from genome assembly GCF_964341445.2 of Mesoplodon mirus. Taxonomy (NCBI): domain Eukaryota; kingdom Metazoa; phylum Chordata; class Mammalia; order Artiodactyla; family Ziphiidae; genus Mesoplodon; species Mesoplodon mirus. Next base: position 50,996,151 of record NC_138979.1, on the reverse strand, counting down.
TACTGGTATATGGAGGTACTCAGCAACAGATTGAATTTGCTAATTTTTTTTCTTTTTCTTTTTTGCAAGTTGAAACCAGTTGGAGATCTGGCTGAGGCTGTAGTGTTGGAAAGAGTGATGTCATTTTCGTGTCTGTGGAGAGGTCTGCCAGGAAAGGAGCAGTTCTGCTTTTAATGCGCTTATGAATTTTTCAGTATGCTAAGTGGTCACTGGGGGTGGAACTGTCTCCTAGGGTATGGAGACTTAAAAACAACAGGTACACTAAAAAGGCAGAGCCATTGTTTCAGTAAGAAAGTTCAGCCTCCAGAGCAAATACGGTGAATGGATACCGAGTATTGGCATCAAATCCCTTTCCATAGCCAAGCTTAAATCTGCACCGTTCAGAAACTTACATCTCAGGCCCCCCACGTGCCACTACATTAGACATGGCTGGTTTTAAACCTGGCCTCTTGTCCCCCCAGTCTCCCCGGCACACTCTCCCACATCCCATCTCCTCAGGCTTTCCCTTGTTTCTCTGGCTGGAACCTTCCAGGGTGAGTGATTGTCCTTCTCAAACTAGTCAGTACCTCACCTTTCAGACCCTTAGCCAATCTCACTCATGCTGCTTTTATCTTTCTCTGTCTCCATGTCTTAATCTCTTGGAATGAAGAGCCACTGTGGTGAAGTTGAAAGGGCAAGGGCCCAAGAGTCAGGGGACCTGGATCCTGGCCCTGACTCCCTTACTCATTAGCTGGGTGACCTGGGCTAGTCTTCCTGGGGCGAGAAGGGAAGAGAGCTGCAAGGTCCTGCAGGAGTGGAGTCTGTGTTTCATAGTTTTGTGTGTGTCCCTCCCAGCCCTTAATGCGGGGCAGGCCCAGTGTGTGTGTGTTAGGGGCTGGTTGATTTATTACCTGGGTGTCACCAGTGATTGTAACCTACAGTAGCCCTGCCAAGACTTTCTCTTTCTGCTTCCAAGGAGAACAGCACTCTGACATCTTCTCATTAATCACATGCACTATATTAAGCTAATGTTTTAACAAACATGAGTGACACAGCCGACTCTTCTGGAGATTAATTAGTCGTCTGCAAGATGACTTTGCATTCCCAGGGGATTGGATGTATAGTGAAGAGACCAGGATGTAGTGAAGAAACCAGCGGACTGCATGTGAAGAAATGAGGGCCATGGTTTTAAAAAAATTTTATTAAATAATATTTTTAATATTAATTATTTTTAATATTTATCTTTAATATTTATTTATTTATTTTGGCTGCGCCAGGTCTTAGTTGCAGCACACAGGATCTTTTAGCTGCGGCATGTATGCAGGCTCTAGTTCCCTGACCAGGGATCGAACCTGGGCCCCCTGCATTGAGAGCGCAGAGTCTTAACCACTGGACCACCAGGGAAGTCCTGAGGGCTGTGTTTTATTTCTAAGGTGAAAATGTGGTTGCCCTTAAGCTTGCATGGAGTAGGAAATATTTATATGGATACAGAAGACACTTGCGTGGAGTAATCCCAAGCTTCATGGATATTGTTTTTTTGGTTATTGTGACATTCTTTTCCTACAGAATGATTATCAATAATATAAATATAAATGTTCATTATGCAAAATAGCAACTCGTTTCTGACTGTTTATTTAGCACCTAGCGTGTGCAGAGGCCCTCTTAAATCTGAGGCGGAACTGGGACTCTACGGGGCAGATGAGACCCCGTTTGGTTGAATTGTACTACGTATTTGCCATCTGAATATGTGGCGCACGCGTGGCAGGAACTCAGGACACTTTTGCTCAGTGGTGAGTAAGTCTAGTGGCATCAGAAAGTGTTTCTGGCATTGAAAGGTGGGAGAGGCAGTGCCGGGGAATGGGGGCTGCAGCCATCCCATTGGAGCAGGCGCCAGAGGTGTGGTGACTTGAGGAATGGGCAGCATCTGTAACCAGAAGAAGAGACAAGGGTAAGGAGATGAGGCGGGAGACACGAATCAAGGTGCTGTGGATTAAAGCAGTTACGGTGTGTTTGGGGAGAAGCAAGGAACAGTTTGGTTGAGGTCCACTTTTGCTGGGGAGTCCATAGAGGGCTGGACGGAGCTGGAGTAAGAGAACGTCACGGAAGGATGGATTTTGAACTATTGTGACAAGATAAAATAGAGGAGTTTAGTTGGTAGTGGCACGTAGGACTGAGATGAAAGAGCAGTACAACTGTTGACCGTTAAGCAGCAAGGAAGACTTGTGGGGCTTTTTTTTTTTTTCCCCTCTTGCAATACGCGGGCCTCTCACCATTGTGGCCTCTCCCGTTGCGGAGCACAGGCTCCGGACGCACAGGCTCAGCGGCCATGGCTCACGAGCCCAGCCGCCCCGCGGCATGTGGGATCCTCCCGGACCGGGGCACAAACCCGCGTCTCCTGCATCGGCAGGCGGACCCTCAACCACTGCGCCACCAGGGAAGCCTTGTGGGGCTTTTTAAAATCCCCATTTTCTGTCTCTGTGCTGTGCCTGTGGGAGAAGGATTACGTGAATCCAATGGTCTTTGGTTTGTACCGTACTGAGGGGTCCGTGTGGACATGGTTAGGCAGCTGTCTCCCAAGCCGGTGCTCGGAGCTGGAAAGGCAACTTGAAAGAACTGCCTGGCAGAAACTTACCCGCCTCTGCGGTTGCGATTTCCTAAACCTCAGAACCCATGTGAAGTAACTGATCTAATAAATAAGTGGAATTTAATCCACCCGGAAACAACTCTGACTTGTTGGTCTTCTTTTTGTTTTGACATTTTTCTTTCTTAGCTGTTTACAGTGGGGACTAGAATTCTGCAAGGCAGATGACAACCGTTTACCCCTCACTGCAAACCTAGCCCAGTTCTGACTGAGCCCAAGGGGCGGGAGTCCAGGCCAGGGCTTAGGTGGTCCATGTCCTGGGGAGCTCATGTCCTCTTTGGTGATTCTCAGCAGCATCCTGATGAGATGCTATAGAATGTTTCTTGGTCCAAGTTGAAGTTAGAGATTATTCTTCGACTTTACATTCTTATACTAATTCTTCCAAATCGGGTGTGTACTTTACACTTACAGCACATCTCAGTATGGTCTGGACACTTTCCTTCAGTGCTTGATTAGCCCCATGTGGCTGGTGGCTAGTGTATTGGACAGTCTAGCTACAGAGCAAGACTCTTAAAGAAAATAGACTTTATTTTTTAGGGCAGTTTTAGGTTCACAGAATAATTGAGTACGAAGTCAGAGTTCCCATATATTCCCCGCACCCCCCCTATATACGCACACAACCTCTCCAACTATGAAAATCCCCCACCAGAGAAGTACATTTGTTATAATTGCTGGACCTACACTGACACATCTTTATCACTCAAAATACATAGTTTACATTAGGGTTCATTCTTGGCGTTGTAAATTCTGTGGATTTGGGCAAACGTATAATAACATGTATCCACCATTACTGTATCACAGCCCTAAAAATCTTGTGTGCCCTGCCAGTTCGTCCCTCCCTCCTTCCCCTCTAATCCGTAGCAGCCACTGATCCTTTTACTGTCTCCATGGTTGTGCCTTTTCCAGAATGGCATATAATTGGAATCATACAGTATGTAGCCTTTTCAAACTGCTTTTTTCACTTAGTAATATACATTTAAGTTTGCTTCATGTCTGTTCATGGCTTGATAGCTCATTTCTTTTTAGTGCTGAATAATATTACATTGTCTGGATGTACCACAGTTTATTTATAGAGGATGACTTTACAAACTAGGATCATATCCCAGTGCTGTGATGCATTGCAGGGGTTGGGGGTGTGTGTGATAGTGTCTGAGAGTTGGGGGAATGGGGGAGTTGGAATAGCTGTGATTTTCTTTTTTGCCGTGTGCTTAAAAGACTTCTATAAGCATCAAGAAGAGAGAAGACGTCGTGTAGGAGAGAGCTCATGGTGAAAATCTTGTAGAAATACTTCCATAACCACAAATAAAGGCGAATCTTTTTCTCTTAATTCCTCTAACTCACCCCAAACAGAGCCTGGAATCTGCCTAGTCCAAAGCCTTCTGATAAATTAACAAATGTCTATGTCCAAATATTCCTTCAAAGCCAGCTGTATGAAAACACGTAGACTAAGCAAACTGTTGAAAGAGAAAAGAAAGCTGAATTGCATGGGCACAATTTCCTTGATCAAAGAATATTAAGCAAAAATAGACCAAAACAGGAGTTGCTGCAATTCAGACGTCGTTCCCACTGTTTGAGGATGCAGCTCTGCTCTGTTTTCTTTATTTTGGGGAGGCTGTTGCTGAATGACCTGTCTTGTCTCAGTTGAGGTAAATTTCCTGCCAGTTGAGCACTTTTTATTGGCAGGGGTTGGTATATCAATTCCGAGAACTGTGTGATTGCAAAGCTGGAAAGCCAGTTCATTACGTTGTCTTATCACTGTCCAATTAAGTGTATTAACTGAAAGATGACTTCATTTAAGCCATTTTGAATCTTAAATACAAGGATCAGTCTTTTATGGGATGAGTTAATGTCAAAATCTGTCCATTGTCTTTCTCATCAACAGTTTAAAATCTTCTAAGCATTGGTGAGCTAAGAGAGTAATTATGGATAGTAATAAAGGGCTCCATTTAGGAATCAGCCAGCATGAAAATGCTACTGATTTCAGTTCATATCCATAGTTTTCAGACTATGGATATATATTATATATGATATATTAAATCACTGGTGAAAAATACAGCAGTAATGACTGGTTTGACAAGATTATCACTTTTTAGGAGAACCGGAAGATTCAGTCTTATCCTGTTTGGACAAGTTGCACTGGTCTTGGGAAGAAACGTTTTGTTTTGTATTTACAATTCAGTCTCCCCAGGTTCTTTTTAAACTGAGCAAGAACAAGACTAACTAGTTCTGTAGTCCATCCCAAACCTAAGGCAAACCATCTCTCAGTTTTAATTTTCCCAATCACAAGATAAGAATTGCATCTGTTTGCAAATATTACTCTAATATCGTCAGATGAAATGGTCCAAGAAGTGGAGATGAGTATAATGAATCACTGCCCTTCGGGGGAAAGGAAAGCCTCTTCATAATACTTTTTGTTGTACTTATTTTTTTCCAGCTTCTTTCAAAATGTCTACCGTTCATGAAATTCTCTGCAAGCTCAGCTTGGAGGGTGATGTAAGTATATCATTTTCACTTTGTGTAATTTTTGCAAATTGGGCATCTCTCTGGGTAACTGTGCCTCTTCCTTTCCTTGTACATCTAAGGAAAATGAGGACAAAATTCAGACAGTCATTCCTGGAATCCCCTTGGTTCCCTGTCTTCCCCAGTACTTTAGCTGTTCCTAGTAGTTCAATTTGAAAGAAATGTTATGGCTCCAGAAACTGTTTTGGCATCACATTAAAATTGGACAGACACTAGTGACACTGAGATGCTTGGAATTTTTTCCTGCTATATACTTAACATGCCAGTGGTAGTAATTATTGTGATGATACAGGACTTTTTTTTTTTTTAATTGAAGTATAGTTGCTTTACACTGCTGTGTCAGTCAGTTTCTGATGTACAGCAAAGTGAATCAGCCATACGGATACATATATCCCCTCTTTTTTGGATTTGCTTTCCATTTAGGTCACAACAGAGCACTGAGTAGAGTTCCCTGTGCTCTACAGTAGGTTCTCACTGATACAGGATTTTTAATGTCACGCCCTCAGATTTTCTTAATGGTTGGCATAAGCTACAGCCATATTGAAAATGATCCTGCATGTTTTGGACTTCTTATAGTGTCCAGAGAGTTAGTCCAGACAAGGACTTTTTAAAATTTAGTACCTGGGAAAACTTTTCTCCAAAATAGCTAGAATTTTTTCTTTTTTAACAAAATAATAGAAGTATTATAATTCATCTTGTTGCCTTTTTTGCTTTGGCTATCAGGTAGCTCAGACTTATACTTAATTGTCTTTCACGGGAACTTGGAAATTCTGATACATTTGCTTTTTTGTTTTACAGTCAAAAATTTTAAAAGCTATATGCAAAATTATAAGTCATTGCAAATGCTTTTAGAATAAAGTAGAGTATAAATTATGAGTATGTAAAAAATCTAATAATACAATACATCTTTCAGGTTATCTTGGCAGAACTGGCTTTTACAGAAACTCAGCAGTGACACTGGTTTGTAGGCACATCTTACAGATATTTCAAAATACACTCTCACTGAAATTAAAATGCAAAGAAGCAGTCAAGTGGGTTGACAGCAGCTTGGGTCATGTGGTACATGTGGTCTCTGGTGCTTGCCCATAAAACATTCAGATGGATGATATTGGTGCGAGCACAGGTTGTATGGAGTGTCAAGCCTACCTCGTTTTCATCTTTCTTCTTGGACCTTGTGCACGCTGTTGTTGGCAACCATACAAGCAGCATGTTGAGGTCCAGACAAGTCCAAGAGCTAAATAAATTTTTTCTTAATGGATCAGATCATTAGATCATTTCTAGTATTGGGTTTCATCAGAGGGCTTTTCATGTGGCCTTTGAAGTTACTCTAGTATGATGTGCTTCTCTGTGGAGAGATGGGACTGCAATAGAAAATGTCATGTATTCCCCAATACTTTGAAGGAAGAGAAACATCACTTTGGCCTCCATAACTTGATTTTCAGATAAATGAATTTTACAGGTAATAAGTTCAATTATCCATTTAATTTTATTTCCAGAGATACTATAAAATTATGCAAAACTTTTCCCTACTCCCTGTTGTTTTTGGGATGAGATGACATAGCACCTGATATATGAAGCCATATTTGATATGGCTCGATGGCCAGACTGCCTACCTTTGTAAATAACTGATGGCATTGTTAATAAATAGGAAAATGTGCTCCCTTAGATTTCTGTCCTCATTTTATAGCCACCATATCATATATAGTAAGTATTTCAGAATAACACTTTGTCATTACCTTTTCCTGAATGTGTGCTCTATTCCCATTGAGTTAATCTTACTGGAAAGTTTAAGTAGTGAAATTATATGGAAAACACCTTGATAATCCACTGTGTTTCAGTTATATGTATTAACTGGATTTACTATTTGGCCAAGATGGTCACAAGTACATTTTGAAACATTTTGTCCAGCCCTGAACTTAGATTTGTGGCTTTGTGCTAGGAGACATTTGGGAGGATGGCATCTTAGTTGTTTACCTACACAGCCTCACTGCTAATAAATGCTGGGGTGCCTTGTAACGTGATGCATGTGGGTGGAAAGGTAAGTCAGGGCAACTCAGTCTCCGACTGTTCCCAGAAACAGCCTAGACAGAGTCATGATATGAGGGGAGGTGTGCAGTGTGGGGAGGCGGGGATGGGGAGCCTTGACGTTAAAGGCGGTGCAGTGGTGGATGGGTCCACTGGCCATCAGCCAACCTAAAGAACATTGTCAGTCCTGTTTTGTCTGTCCTTTGCTTTGGGACTGGATAGCAGGGAGGAGGAGAGCTGTAAGTGCATTTTAAAGGAGAGAAGTTAACACTCTGGAGAGGAGAACTGATGTAGAATCATGCTGTTGTCCTTACCTCAGTCTGGGGTCGGGAGGGCTGGGGAGGGTCCATCAGATCTGGAAGGGTGATGGGCTTTGAAAAGCACCAGAAAGGAAGAACCCGTGGTTTAAAAGGCAGTGAGAAAAAAAATACTAGGAAGAGTAGTAGGCAGAGGGTATCGTGTTAAAGACAGCAGAGTAGAGGGTAGAGAGAGTAGAGAAAGCAGGCGGAACCTGGCCAATATGAAGAGGATGTGGGCCATGTGGCCTGACCACCTTGGTTCCACGGCGGTGGCCAAAGGTGGGGGGGATACAGGAAGAAGATGCTTCCCTCACTTATCTCATAGTCCGAGACAGGCAGGCAGGCATTCTACATTTGCTTTTTAAAGAGTTGTGAGCTCAACGATACAGGCTCAGTGGAAATTCATGTGCCTGTAGCAAAAACTTGGCTAAACACACTTGTCATTCAGGCATTTCCAGATTTCCAGCTTGTTTCAAATTTTGGCCAGCTTAGTTTCATGCTCTTCAAAGCCTTCCGCAAAGAAACAGGTGGTTTCAAGTGCCCAGCTTTGTGTTTTCCGCCTTTGAGCCTGCATGAAAAGTAAGATGAAATGTAGAAATAGATTTATCATATTCTAAACTAGTTGAGCCTTTGAAGAAGAATTCTCATTAGAAATAAGGAAGTTTCGTATCCTATGTGTGATGGCATGTTAATACTTACTGAGTTACCTAGCCTAAGAATGATGTGAATTATTAAAAGAAACAATAGGAAAAAAATATTTTAGGAATTGACATTTCAACAAGAGGATTTTAAATATGTGTGACTGAAGTGTGTTTGTCTTTTAACCTCAGCACTCCACACCTCCAAGTGCATATGGGTCAGTCAAAGCGTACACCAACTTTGATGCTGAGCGGGATGCTCTGAACATTGAAACAGCCATCAAGACTAAAGGTAGGCCATACATTTGTCCTCCTGGTCAAACACTGACCAAAGCGTTTTTAGTCTCTTTCTTGAATCTTCATATATTGGTCATTTGAAATTGTCATCAAGCTTTAATGGAGCAATCGAAACCTACCCCACCCCATCCTTCTCTCCTTCGTTCCCCCTCTTTCTCCCTCCCTCCCTCCCTCCTCTCTTTGGAGAGAAGAAGATTTAAAACATGAGAAACTAAATAACCGAATAGCATAGTGACATGGAAATAGGCTTTCGCTGAGGGCCAGGAGGTCTGATCCCCTGGGTGGGTGCTTTGGGCTGAGCTCTTCACTTTGAGGCCTCACTGCCCCTTCTGTAAGGAAGAATTTGGTCATGGTGATCCCTAAGGGTCTCTTTTTGGTCCTAAATCGCCTTGAATTTTATTACATTTCTTGGAAAAATGCTGGGAACATTTTACTGCTTTGCTCTCAGATTGATCTAATGAGCGAAAAATTCAGACTTCTTTTTTTTTTTTTTTTATTAGCTCCACAAGTTAGGCCCCTCCTTAGGCCTGGAGCTTGGCTTTGAAGAGCTGTCGGGATGATTGTATTTCCTAGAGTTCCAGGATGAGTAAGAGAGGACAAGGAGGCATAAAAGCCTCTGTTCCGAAATAAAGCAGATAAAGCATTTAATTGGGTAAGAGTTGAGCAAGGGCCTGTTCAGGTCACCGTGCTGTTTTCTGTATCCACAAGAGCCAGTGTTCAGACTTCTTTGGCTTATGTTAACGAAGCATGTACCTTTGGGGTTGCCCCATCCCCGGATCCTTGGAAACCCTGTGATTATTGTGGTGATGCTTGTGATTTCACCACACTCTTTTCCCCTTTTGGACAAAGTGCTTCTTTTCATATGAGGCTAGTTCAGCCATATGAACCAGAGTGGCTGCTGGTTCATCCCCTGCTGACAAGTTGTGGGACATTAGGACGATAGAGTGTTTTTACTTATTGACACATGCATACAATTCACATACAGGTCACTGACAGACTGGAGACCTCAGTCAGGGTGACCTGGGGCCCTAAAATTGGCATGACCATGTGTCCCCGTTATGCCGGCATATTTACTGATCGTGCCCCCTTTCGCCCTCAGAATTGTCTTATTTTGCAGGATAGATTGCATAGTCACTTTTCCTAGAACCCTTGGAGAAACTGGTGACTGTGTTTCCAGGGATAGGAAGGAGTATAGAAAGATCCTTTACGTCCTGTGGTTCTAATAGGACATAGGTTTGCATCACTGGCCTCAAAGCAGCCTTAGTTTCCATGGGGACATTGTGGGCACCTCCCACTACGGGCGGCCTGGACAACTAACTACCTTCAAAAAGCCATCTTTTTTGGTACTTTTAAATGACCATACTTGTCAAAGGCCAGGCTGGGAAGTCAGGAAGTCACTAATCAGAAAATGAAACTAAAATCTGCAGGGCTTGCTTACCTCCCTGCAGTCAGTTCTATTTGGTGGAGCCTAGTGGATGAGAGCATATGCGTTCGTGGGTTCAAATCTTAGCTCTATCACTAATTTACTAGCCGTCTGACTCTGGGAAAACATTTAACTTTAAGCCTCAGCTTCCTTACTATAGAAGGAGGGCTAATAAAAGTCCCCACCTCACAGGGTTGTTGTGAAGTAGGAAGCACTTAGCATGGTGCCTGGCATATAGATAATACTCAAAATATGTCACCTTAACTAACACACACACACACACACACACACACACACACACACACACACACGCGCGCGCGCGCGCGCGCAATGCGCTCTCCTAAAAACTCACCTTCTCACTATTTGGATGTGCCTGCGTTCCTGGGGTTTCCCGACTAGCCATTGTAGAGATATAACCGAAGTTTAACGGTTAACTTATCTGACAAAGATAGTGCCTTTTACAAGCTTGAGACAAAGGCTGCCTTTATCCCTGCATGAGAAAGCTTTTAGCACACTGGAATGTAAAGATTGCGCAAATGAACTCTGGTAACAGCTGAAACTCCCAGGGTAATAAAAATACCTTCAGGCACTTTCTGAGTTAGTAGAAAAATACTGTAGTTTCTAAGCAGAAACATCTGGAGGGCTAAGATCTGGATTCCTGCATTCCAGTTTGGTCAAGTGCAGATGACTTCACCATTATTAGGGTTGCAGCTGCTTATTGAGTGCTGCTCATTATGGGCTGGCATGGCACCAAGCACTTCAGGAACATTCTTCCTAGGTGAACTTCAGATTAATCCTCTCATGTAGGGTGCTATCATCCCCAGTTTATGGGGGACACAATTTAGGATTACCATACTCCAGGTCTCTTGGCTGTGGTTCAGATAGGGTTTTTTTTCTTTTCTTTTTTTTTTTTTTTTTTTGCGGTATGCGGGCCTCTCACTGCTGTGGCCTCTCCCACTGCGGAGCACAGGCTCCGGACGCACAGGCCCAGCGGCCACGGCTCACGGGCCCAGCCGCTCCGCGGCATGTGGGATCTTCCCGGACCGGGGCACGAACCCGTGTCCCCTGCATCGGCTCTCAACCACTGCTCCACCAGGGAAGCCCCCAGATAGGGGTTTTAACACGACTCTTTCCAGCCCCAGGGCTGTGCTCTCAGGCACCCCAATGTTATGCTACCCACCTGTCAGGGTTGGACTTTTTACTTTGCCATGAGTTGTTTTCAGGCATGAGAACATTTTCTAGCTGTGATTCTGTGGATATCAGATACATGTTATATTTGTGGGTCCAGCTTTTGGTCTCCTGTCTTCTTCTCTCCCAAACTTAATGCCCAGTGGGTCCCACTTAAGACTGCTTTTTATTATTTGTTTTTGGTGCCTAGTGATTTTAAAGAGTAACTGATTTTTCTTGAGTTAAGTCTGTTGGTCCCTTAAAATAGTTTCTAGATTGTTGGTATATTTAGAACCTTAAATCCTTCTAGGAAACTCGAGAGGAAAGAATATGATAGCTATACAGAGCTCAGAGTTGTAACAAAGATGTTATTATCAGCATTGGTTATTATTTTTTTAACATCTTTATTAGAGTATAATTGCTTTACAGTGGTGTGTCAGTTTCTGCTTTATAACAAAGTGAATTAGTTATCCATATACATATGTCCCCATATCTCTTCCCTCTTGCATCTCCGTCCCTCCCACCCTCGCTATCCCACCCCTCTAGGTGGTCACAAAGCACTGAGCTGATCTCCCTTTGCTGTACCAGCATTGGTTATGATGGTAACAAACCTAGATCCATCTTCTACTTGGAGAGTGACTTAGTACATTATGGTAACTGCCGTTATATTACATAGAATGTCTGTAGAATGTCACCAAGACATGAAAAGTAAAGTTTGTAAACAATTTTTTTACATTGTTATTATGATATAATTCACATCTCATACAATTCACCTATGTAAAATGTACAATTCAGGTTTTTTTTTTAGTATATTCACAGAATTGTGCAACCATCACCACAGTCAATTTTGGAACACTCATATTTCACCTTAAATTTGTCAGTTGCATAGGAAATGGACACAAAATAGTGTATACAGTATGATCATACCACCACAATTTTTTTTATGTCAAAAAGAAAAAAATAAAAGGCATTATTAACTGACATATAGAATTATGGGTAATTGATTCTTTTCCTGTGTTTTCGGTATATTCTGTTTTTTCCAGTTTTTCTATGGTGACATGTATTACCTTCATAATGGAAAGCAGTAAACTAAATTAAAAATAAAAATGAAGTCATCGTAGTTGAACAACATGGGTTTGAACTGTGTGGGTCCACTTACACGTGGATGTTTTTCAACGCTAAGTATTACGGTGCTACGCGGTCAGAGGTTGGTTGAATCCACAGATACGGAACTGAGGATAAGGAGGGCCGACTATAAATTATATGTGGATTTTCAGCTGTTGGGGGTGTCGGCACCCCAAACCCTCCAGTTGTTCAAGGGTCAGCTGTAGTTGGGAAACTCACATCCCTTTTGTTTTTTTCTCCTTCCCCTTGATCTTTTTAGATACTAACACTAGTTTTAAAAAAATGAGCTAATTAAGATCTTACCTTCCCTTTTAGAATGCCTTTCACTTTAAGTGTAATTAAGAAGCTCATGCCCCACCTTAACTGGCTCCGTCTCAAACCCTTTTCCAGAAGAATACAATGCAAATTAATTGGTGTTTCCCTGACATCCAAGGAAACAGGGTAAACCTCAAATGCTGATACAAACAAAGCCAAAGGACCGTGAAAAGATGACCCTCTGGGCCTCCCCTCTCAGATAGGGTAGCCCGGGTGTGTGTGCACACGTGTGTGTGCATGTGCCAAGTGTAGAGCATGCTGGGCATTACCTGTACTGCCTGATATACGTCTGCTTCCCTATCCGAGTACTCGCAGGCAGAAGGGCTGTGAGCAAGTCACCTGTGGCCTAGGGTTACTCACTGCTCTTAAACCCAAGGATTGTAAACCGAGGCAGGCCTGCAGTGGGGAGAGTTAGGAGGGGCAGACCTGGGTGAGATCTATAGGCTGGTGCTGCCTAGACTGGTCAGAAGGCCCCAAAACAGCTCTTATCCCTCCCTTCTCCTCTGCCCTTATCTCTCGCCTGGGCTGCTAGGGCATTTGTCCTTATTTATTTATAAAATATTTATTTATTTATTTATTTGGTTGTGCCGGGTCTTAGTTGCAGCAGGTGGGCTCCTTAGTTGTGGCACGTGAACTCTTAGTTCTGGCATGCACGTGAGATCTAGTTCCCTGACCCGGGCCCCCTGCCTTGGGAGTGCGGAATCTTACCCACTGCGCCACCAGGGAAGTCCCTGTCCTTACTTTTACGGGCCTCCTTGCCTCATCCATTGCAGATTCTCTGTCTAGCTTCATCTCCAGGCTATTCGGTGCCACAAACAGAGCCTTTGCTCTCTCAGGAGTGTGCAGCCCGCTTCTAGTGGGAGTGTTGGCGCACTTCTGACATCCAGGCAGTTCCCATTCATCTTGGCCTGAACTGATGCACCGCCTCTTCTCCGAGCCTTCTCTAAGAGGGAGGCAGAATCATTTATTCCTTGATCTGTGTCTCATAATACTTTCGTCTCATTTATAGCTCTTGCCACATTGTGTTATAGTTATTTATCTATGGGTTTGTCTCTCCCACCAGAAAGTGAGCTCCTTGAGGGCAAGGACTTTATTTCATTAAACTTTTCTAATGCCCAGGCCTCTGGGATCATGTGAGAAAGTACATATTTAACCTGAACAGTAGTGAAAATGTACACAGATACCAGAGCATACAGGTGAGTGCAGAGTCAGGATATGTGGCTGGCAAGAGAAGGCAGCAGAAGGCAGTTCCAGAATCTGGACCATATCCCCAAAGGATTAACAGTCCCCTAGTGAGCTTTGATCCTTTTTTCCAAAATGAAGTTAGCTCACACTTGTAGGTCTGCTTTGTTTTTGGTTTGAAGGGATCTCAGTGTTCCTGAGCATGTCACCTAAACCAAATAGATGATTGCTTTGTGTATGCTCTGGCTTGAGGTAGACTCTGCAATTACTTACCTTAATTAACGTCTAGTTAGAAACTGAATAAAGCCATGCAAAAGTAGTAATATTGCTTAATTAACAAGAGGTTTCTGAGACTTAAATCTGTAGGAGTCTCTTGGTCTAGATTGGCCTTGGGTTAAATATATACTGCAGAGTGTACAACACAGCTGTGAATGGTTTACCATATGGGTCCAAATAACTAGAAAGGAAAGTCAGCTAAATTAGAAAAGGATGAATCTAGACTACATAAAATAGATTGTAATTAGAAGCAGCACAACCCCGGAGTTAGTGTAAGTGCCAATAAACTGGTACAGCTTCGGTCTCTCTCTGGAAGGGGAGGGTAATGAATTGCCCTATTATTATTGCCAGTTTTGATTTTAGCAGTATTTGTGTTCTCCGGAAGGGCTGCAGAAGCGGGTGATTTTTCCCTCCCTTATAAGCACAAGTATAGAAGCATAGCGGCAGCAAGTTTCTGCGCTTATTTTTTTCTTATACTTTTGAAATGGAGCTGCTTAAGATTTCCAGCATGGCCGAAAGACTAACATCCCATGGCAGTGGGAAGCAAGCCAGGATGTGTATTTTTGGTTTCACCTGCACACCTGGAGGTATATTCATTTAGCTGAGACAGCAATGAGGAATGTATTCTCTTGAAGATGCCAGGAGGCAGATTGGCTCTGAAAAGTAGCATCTCTCCCACGGGAGCGGCATCGGAGGTGTGGGCCCAAACTAAGAGCCCCCAAGCCTGAGTGTGAGCATGCTTGTGGGAAAGGCCTTTCTGCCCCACGTAGCCCAGGGCCTTCTCACCCTATCCATCCTGGAAGTGAACAGGAGGGAACAAAACCTTCCCGTTGATGAGGACTTTCCTTTTGTGTTCAAGCTGACTTTAGACTGAATTCTCATCTTACAGCACTGCTGGGAACAAAGAGGAACCAGTGCTGAGTCACAGCCACCTTTACTCTGGGCACAGATTTTCTGATTTTTTTCAAGATGATCATTGTCTACTCGGGTAGGTAGATGCCAGACTCAAGCCAAGGAGCCTGTGAAACATGGGTGAAGGAGTCCCTGGTGCCTTTCTCATTGTAGGCATCGGCTGTGTTGCCTGCCTGTCAGCTTTTTCTTTTTCGTAAAAAATGGTTACCTCTTTTCCATGAGGAAATCCGAATACCGGTGACACCCAGGGACGATGGAAGTCACCACGTTCTTATCTGGTGTCGGCAGTGCTGAGACAATAAATAGTAACTTTTCTGTCAGCTGAGTTCAGGGTGGGTATCAGTTTCTTTTACATCTATTCAGATTTTTTACTTTCTGACTCAGGAAGCTGGTCGAGCAACAAGGCACAAATTGGTGCTTGCATTTTATGCATAACCCTTCGTTTGCAATTTTATTTGGATCTTGAGTGGTGGCCTTTGTGTTTTCCTGCTGGTCCTGTAGAGTATCTCAGAAATGTAATTATGCACGGAAGACAGACAGGGTTCCAGATTATTAAAATACCCAGTGGGATTACCAAGGAGACTGTACTTAAATCCTTTCTAAGGGACTCAGCTGAGGTGAGACCAGAGCAGAATGGAAATAGAAGAAATTTAATTTCTGGGCCCAATCCTCTTCTTAGGCACTTAGCTAAACCGCGCTTTCCCTGAGTCGGGCCAGGCAACACCGTGGCAGATGGTGGGAAGGGTACTTTGGGCAACAGTGTGTGTGTGAGTGTCTGTGTGTGTCTTTGTGCGTGCATGTGTTTCTCCATCTCTAAAATCACTCTTACTGGCATTTTAGGCTCCCATTGAGTTATGAATGGCTATTTCCAGAAGAGAGTCTTCTAGCTCTTTCTCTTGAGAAAAACCTCAGTTGGGTTAGCTCAGTGGTCATGCATTGTTACTGGGTGGCAAATCATTATCTATAGATTATTCAATGGGTGTACATTTGTATGTTCTAAATAGTAAGTCCAGTTCTGTAGACAAATAGACACGTTACTGTCTCCAATCCTTTTTAGCAACAAGATGGAGGAGTGTGGTATAAAGAAGTACCAAATTATAATTCAAAAAGGTACAAACATGACTCATAGAGATATAGGATAAACACGTGGCAAACATTTATTTAATTCATTGAGATAGGGCTGGTTCAAAGGGAAATTTGGGAGACTAGGTGTTTATAGGCCCTGAGGAAAGAATGTTGGAAGAAGATTGCTAGGCTGGATACAAGACTGTTAGTGTCCTTCAGGGCACTGAAGCCATAATCTTGGGGGCTGTCCTTTCTACTGGACCAAAATCTACAAGTTAACACATAACCCCATAGAGCCTATGCCGTAATCAGTAGTGAGTAGCAAATTGAGTGAGAGCGTGCCCTAGAGAAACAGTCTTGGATGGGCCTTTTAGCCACACTGGGAAGACATGTTCCCTTCCTTTTGCCTTATTTTCAAGTTTTGGATTATTTTCTGGAACAGGAGGCAGAATAGCCCAACGTAGATATTTAATCCTGGTTTGAATCCCAGCTCTGCAAGTGACTTGCCTGTGTGACCTTGGGTGAGTCCAGGCCTTTTCCTCATTGGTACAATGGGGATGACAATAACACCCATCGCACACGGACACGATGACAATTGCAAGAGAGCTTTGTACAAAGCACCTTGTAAAATGCCTGGCATGTAGGTACTCAGTGAATGGTTGATACTATCAATATCATAATAAAATAAAACCCATGGGTCTGTGCCTTCTCCTCTCTCTGTGGCCTGCCTATGACCTTGTTGTAAAGATGATTTCTGAGGTTTGATACTGATATGCCCAGTAACCTAAGCCAAGTCCTGGTATTACCTATGATCTAGGTAAGGAGCGGATCTGGGCAGTTTTCCTTTATTTTCTGACTAGTCAGTCAGCCCTGCCTGGAGGGCCTCCTGAGTCCTTTATCAAACAAAATGAAATCTGTTTTCTCTGTGCAGTCAGTGTGCCTTGGCAGATGTGAGTCAGAATCCTGTTCAGAATGGCCTCTTGGTTCCTTGCCATGAACAGTAAAGATGCACATTTTCCATGCAGTGCCAGATGTGGAGCTGACTTGGGGTTTCCACCCGCAGAGAGGAGGAGACTCCAGGAGGCCCATTTTGTGGGTTTGCATTCAGCCGTTATTTTAGACTGCAAGTGTTCTTTGTTTTAAAAATATGGCTGATGTTTTAAGGAACCCATGACCCCAGAGTTTTCTGTGTGAGCCCTGCTGTCAGCGGTGCCTTCCCATGGCATCACTTGCCAGAGCTGTGGCTTCAGGTGACTAGCACTTAGAACAGGGACTGACTTTTTTCAGATGCCCCGGAATGTGGGAAGAAGCATTTTTGTAGTTAGCTGATAAGATTAGTTGGCCATTTTCATTCAAGGAATAAATGCTTAAAAACTTTCGTGCTGCTTTCCATCAGGAGCCAAATAAATTTGTGTCTTAGTTCCTCAGCAGTCTTGAAAATCTTCCCTTCTATTAGTGTTGAAAAGACATTTAATGTCCATCAACAGAGGATTGGATAAAGAAGCTGTGGTACATACATACAATGGAATATTACTCAGCCATAAAAAAGAACGAAATAATGCCATTTGCAGCAACATGGGTGGACCTAGAGATTATCATACTAAGTGAAGTAAGTCAGACAGAGAAAGACAAGTATCATATGATATCACTTATATGTAGAATCTAAAAAGATGATACAAGTGAACTTATTTACAAAACAGAAACAGACTCACAAGCCTTCGAAAATAAACTTATGATTGCCAAAGGGGAAAGGTTGGGGGGAGGGATAAATTAGGAGGTTGGGATTAACGTATACACGCTACTATATATAAAATAGATAATCAGCAAGGGCCTACTGTATGGCACAGGGAACTCTATTCAGTATTCTATAATAACCTATATGGGAAAAGAATCTGAAAAAGAATGGATATATGTATATAAATATGTATAACTGAATCACTTTGCTGTACACCTGAAACACAACATTGTAAATTAACTATACTCCAATATAAAATAAAAATTAAATTTAAAAAAAGGCATTAAAAAAATCTGCCTGAATCACAGAATTTACTGTGTTCTCACCCACATTCTGTGGGATCCCGCACCCATGTCATTGTTTCCCAATGTGAGGCTTTGCTTGGATTACTTTGTGACCTTCCGTATCAAACACAAGAGGAATGGGACGGGAAAATCGGCATTATTCACATTTATTGTTTTCTTTATGCGTTTGCTTCATCCACGCAGTTTGTTTTCGACCCTGGGCTCCTTCCCTCAGCAGACACTTCCCTTCGCACTGGCACAGGAGAGGTCGGAAAGTGCAAACCTAGAGAGGCAGAGCCTCATCTGCCGTCCTCTGCGCCTACGTTAACCTTGTTAAATGTAAAGCTTTCCTGGTGTACTGGCACTTGCTGTGCATTTGTTGACGGTGATTGTGCTGACGTGGGTAGCTGAATGTTCAGCCCTCATCCTTCAGCTGCATCCTGGGCAGGAGTGGTGAGTCACCGGATGACCCTTGCAGCTTCAACCTGGACTGAACTATTTTCCACAGGAATAAACCGTCTCGCCAGTTATGATGCCAGGTCGAGAGGAAGCAGTACTGTTCTGAAGATAAGATGGCTAAATCCCACTGGCAGATGCGTGCATTCTGGGGTTCCAACGCAGGACATGCCTTACGTGACTTTGAGTAGGCCATTGATCCTGGGCCCTATGATTTTTTTTCCTCTTTCTAGTTCAATTTGAAACTTGCGAACAGTGGTATGGGAGGAAAAGCTGATGCGGGTGAGGCCCTCGGAAGGAGGAGGGGGCTTCCACTCGTAGAAATAGCCTCCATTTACTTTCTTAGTAGTTGCTGGCATTAACATTTGTGTAACTATCAGATCTTTCATTGGTAAGGGGTCCCAGCATGCTGGATGCTGCATCACAGCAGGCTGTTTTGTTTGCTGAGTAATTTAGGTAAAATACACTTAGGTGCCTTCAGGCTCTAGTTGTTGCTGAGTCCTAGGTGAGATTCAGGTTAACCACCCAGGCTCTTTATGGGGATTTCCAGTAACTGGATTGTATTCTGACTCTGTTGGCTGAATGCTAAGCTGCTACGAACACAAAGGTTCATTGTTTGATTGCTAAGAGAGGTTTGTTTCATTGACTAAGAGCATGGGACTGCACTGAAGTTTGTGGAGTGAGCTCTTTTCAGGTGCTATTTCTTACCTGGGTTGTTTGAACAAAGGTAAGCATTTCTTTCCCTAAAATTGTAGTTGACCCTGCACCTCACAGAAGCAGTTGGTAGAAGCAGTATAATAGTCTTATACACAGGCAGATTTCCAACGACCTTTCCAATTCCCACCCATGCTTTTCCATCTCTGTTGGCGATTCTCAAATAAAGAATCACCAGGGAGCTGGTTGAAATGCTGCTTCCCAGGTCCAAGAGTCTTTAATCATATCTCAGGGGGCAGGGAGGCCCAGGGAGCTGTGTTTTTTTTTTTCTTTAATTTTTTTAATTGAAGTACAGTTGATTTACAATATTATATTAGTTTCAGGTATATAGCATAGTGATTTGGTATTTTGCAAATTATACTCCATTATAGGTTATTACAAGATAATGGCTATAATTCCCTGTGCTGTACAGTATATCCTTGTTGCTTATCTATTTTATACATAGGAGCTGTGTTTTTAATAAGTGCTTCATGTGATTCTCATTCAAGTGGGCTCAGGACCATATTCTGACACAAACACAACTTTGCATTTGTTTCCAAGGGGGAATAATTTTTTATGGGTCAGTGTTCTTGGCATGCCTTTAGGTCAGCAGCCCAAAGATTGGTTTTAGGAAATATTAGAGTTGAGATTAGAGTGTATAATTGTATTTTGTTATTCTCCACCATTTTCAGATTTGGGTAAGAAAGTTAAGTGTAAAGGAAAAAGACGTTTAAACAAGTGGTTTTCTTAATATAAAGTTAGAGCTATAGAATATTGAGAGAGAGAGAGAGAGCATATGTAAACACACGTATGTGGGGAGGCATGCATGCCCATGTGACCAGATACATCCACGAAAGTAGCCTGGTAAGCCTTAACGAGTCTGGGAAGAAATCTGTCCAGCCTGTACCTAAGCTCAATTTTTGGGACTTCCCTTGTGGTCCAGTGGGTAGGACTCCACGCTCCCAACGCAGGGGGCCCTGGGTCAGGGCACTAGATCCTGCGTGCATGCTGCAACTAACGGTCCACATGCTGCAACTAAAAAGATCCATGTGCCACAACTAAGAAGTCCGCATGCCACAACTAAGACCCGGTGCAGCCTAAATAAATAAGTAAGTAAGTAAGTAAATAAATAAATAAATAAATAAGTTGCAGTACATTCTGTAGAATAGATTTTTTTTTAAAAAAAGCTCAATTTTCTGTGTTAGTCTTTCGTGGAAGCAGAACTGGAGGTCATTGTTCAATTCCCTTCCTCATGCAAGTGTAGATGCTAAGATCCCAGGAGGGCAGATGCTTCCACGGTAACAGTGGCAGAGCTGGACCTCTGTCTCTCTAAGCTTCAAGCTTCCCCATCTGTAAACGAGGAAGACAAATAGCCATCCCACATGGTTGTTGTGAGGGTTACATAAGATGGTTTGCATTAGGATGTTTTGGAAACCAAAGAGAATGATATAGATACAGTTCCTGAATATCATGCATAGCGTGTTCTATTCCAACTACAGTATTTAGAACCACACTAGGAATCTCGTGAGGTGAAGTCACTAGTTGATTCTAGATCAATGATTATATGTCATTCGTGGTGTATATATTTTAAAAATACCCTTCTTGTGCTCATGATAGTGAATTGGAAACTATAGTTAATCGAAAGGAAGAAAACTTGAAATTATCTATAATCCTACCACTCAGATGATCCCTATTAAAATTTTGGTATAAACTAACACAGTATTGTGAATCAACTATACGCCAATAAAAATTTAAAAATTTGGGGCTTCCCTGGTGGTGCAGTGGTTGAGAGACCACCTGCCGATGCAGGGGACACGGGTTTGTGCCCCAGTCCGGGAAGATCCCACATGCCGCAGAGCGGCTGGGCCCGTGAGCCACAGCCGCTGAGCCTGCGAGTCCGGAGCCTGTGCTCCGCAACGGGAGAGGCCACAACAGTGAGAGGCCCGCATACCGCAAAAAAAAAAAAAAAAAAAAATTAAAAAATTTGTTTTTGGTATGAAGGGTTCAACATATTTTCTTACACACGAGCATGCCTTTTACAATACTCAGGTTAGATTGGGTGTACTGTTTTGCAACCTGTTTTTTTACATAACAGTATATTGTGAACATTGTTTCATGTAATTTAATACTTTATACCGTCATTTTAAATGTCTGTATATTATCCCATTATATGGACAAAAACATTTATTTAATCAATCTATTATTAGACGTTTCCCCCTTAATTTTTTGCCAAAATAAGCATCTTTGAAACAATCTCATATTCAGCAGTTGGGTTTCTACGTTGACACCGGCTACTCTGAAAATCAGAGCTAAAGGTATAAATGCTGCAGTTAAGGTAACTAACGTATTGGTATGAATTCACTTAAAAATGAGTATGTAAGGGCTTCCCTGGTGGCGCAGTGGTTGAGAGTCCGCCTGCTGATGCAGGGGAGACGGGTTCGCGCCCCGGTCCGGGAAGATCCCACATGCCGCGGAGTAGCTGGGCCCGTTAGCCATGGCCGCTGAGCCTGCACGTCCGGAGCCTGTGCTCCGCAATGGGAGAGGCCACAACAGTGAGAGAGGCCCGTGTACCGCAAAAAAAAAAAAAAAAAAGAGTATGTAAATACAAAAATGTTACTTATTTTTATACCCAGAAATTCTAACTTTCTGCTTTTTGATCTTTCTAACACACCTGAGAGTTTAGAATACCTTCTTTGTAAGTCTGCTCATTGCCTCTGTCTCAGAGCATTATCGTTCTGACCTTTCTATTGCTTTGGAACTCCTGATTTCCTATAGGCTGGGCTGTTTGCAGTACACGTGTGACCCTGGAGGCTACTCTGCTCTTTCTCACTCAGGAATTACCTATGCAGTTATGGCAAAGACTTCTTTTTATTAAACAAAGTTCATAATCAGTCAGGAGAGAGACCTTTCACTTTCTGAATTCTTGAAATAGTGCTTCCTTAAGTTAAATGGCATGTTAAGAGTATTTCTGATATAAAATTGGAAACTTTCAGATACCAGAAGGCATTGCTTATCTTTGTAAATACACATGTTCCAATTAAAATAGGTACTAAAACATTTTGGTGGCACTTCAGAACTCCCAGTTTAGATTTAATTTAGATTAAAACATTATTCTTTTTAATAAAGTTATAAAATTGATTATTAAAATTGCCTATTGAATATCAAAAGCAGTGGAACATTTATTTTCCTTACAAAACAATTTAGTCTTCAGTAAGTAGGATTGTATTAATCAGTTACGCTATTAAAATACAACTGCCATATTAAATCTGACTCATTTGTCATGACAGTTTATATAATTATAGAAATTGTACCTAGCTGCTTATATAGCCATAATCCTGCAATAAATATAAATAATTGTCTCTATTAATTCAGGTTGCGGTTACTGTCTATTAAAACCTCACTTAAATGGTAATTTGGGGACCTTCATTTAAAATCTTTCTAAATCTTTGTTGTTCCATCTGACTGCCAAAGCCCCACAAACGCACCTCCTGCTGTTGAGTCCAGAAACCCAATTTATGAGTGAAATAGTTTTTTTTGTTTTTTGTTTTAAATACAGATACTTAAAAAGGTCCATTTAGACTTGAGGTTTGAGGCTGTCAGGAAAAACAGAAAAGAGGGTATACATGTTGGGTGGAGGGTGCTGACAAAAAGAAAGGAAACATCTTAATGTGTTGGTATTTAACTTTAGGGACTAATATATACATTACAAGTTGAAAAAATGCTTAAAACCTTCTTTGTAAGCCCAAGGAACTAGAGCATATGGTTGAGTAACTACTCACTACTTGTGTCTTCATAGGTGTGGATGAGGTCACCATCGTCAACATTTTGACCAACCGCAGCAATGAACAGAGACAGGATATTGCCTTCGCCTACCAGAGAAGGACCAAAAAGGTACACCAGGTTCAGGGATGCAGGGCATTCCATGTTGAATTTCAGTTCCTCAGCCATTGCTTTTTCTTTTTGTGAGTTCTGGCTCTTCCCAGCAAGCGCCTTCTGGAACCCTAGGAGATCCAAGGTTTTCCCCTTACATCCTGTAAGAGTCACAACTCACACATACGTGTCCCCTGGGGTGCTTGGAGCTTATTCATAAAGACCATACCCTCTTCCAACCCAGAGGGTGTAAAGGGAGCAGTTCTAGAAATAGAAAGGATAGGGGAAAACAACAACAGGTATCATTTATTGAATGCTAACTTTGTGCCAGGTATGCCGTTCTCTACATGTGGCCACTCATTTCATCTTTATGACTTCTGCTGGTTCTTGATAAAATGTTTTGAATTTAATCTTGGGACACTAGCCTCCATTTGAATATTGATCCTGACACACTCCTCTCATTCTTAAAAAAATACAGTTGAATTCCTAAGATCTTTGCAACCACCAGGTTTAGTTTAGTAGTTCATTTGGTCTCCAGGCTATCTTCACCTTGCCATTCTCTCACTATTTAAAGGGTCTTGTGTACTTTTTTCCCTTGCTTGTCCACGAGTGGTTAAGGAACAGCCCAGCACTTGTTCATCCTTTATTTTGTCGCAGTGTTAGGAAATTTATTTTTACAGACAGGCTGCTTTATTTTTAACTTCTTGCTATTAAAAGCTTTTGATTTATTCTTGGACGGTGCAGTAAGCATGGCTTCCTGCAGCTCCCGTTTGACTTACGGCTTTCACTCGTAGTCACAGTGGAGGTGAGCTGGAAGGATTCTAGAAAAGACATTTCTGCACTTGGAGTTGACATGACCACCAGGGTCCAGGAAGTTGCAGGTCACACCCTGCTATATCTCCCTCTCCCACCTCTCAAAACAGTTGGAAAGGACATAAATAGGAAAGCATGCAGCTTGTTTCCTCTCATAATGCATTAAAATTTTTCTTCCAGCTAGACTGACATTAATCTACTATAGTGAGGCATGGAAGGGAGTGTTTATTTCTCCACTTTCCCAAAAGGATCTGTGAGCTGGTAGAGCTGAGTTCCAGTTGGAGCAGAAGGCCCACCTCTGGACAATATGCCTGTAATTGCTCCTTCAGCTGTCACAGAGTGTGGGCTTGGAACACACTTGGGTGTGGACACATAAGTGTACATAGAGATATAGAAGCCCGGATTTCGATTTCAGATGAGATATATGGAGAACAAAGCTCTCGCATACCCTGTTGGAGGGATGATGTTACAGAATCATGATGGGTTTGGTAACCTCACAGGCTTCATGGTGGGCTGGGGACAACTCACTATCCTATGATTCTTGATACCTCTTAGCCCTGGGCTAAGGAGAATTATCACATTTTAAGAAAGATACATAAAATACTGGAGATACTTTCTGAAGGAAATCCTGAAAGCAGAACCTTATTGTTTGCATAATAAAGGAGAAGGCCCTGTATTGTAGAGTACTTTAACAACAGGGACCGAGGCCGCCTAGGTGAGGGGCTTGAACAGCATGGGTACAGCTAGTAGAAGTGGACAGGAACTGGGACAGAGGGTCAGTGTTATATTCCTTTCATGTTCGAGCAGATGCCAGGTTTCTCCATATAAGGAATGGTCATATTTTATTTGTCAAACATGTCTGGACAAATATTCTTTGTTAAGTGCAAAGAAAGCCCTGTGCTTGACATTATGAGAAGCAGGAAGTTGGCTGCCCATAAGGAGTTTATTATAGAAGTGGAAGAAGTCAGTAGGTGCCCAAATGCTATTTGAAGTCTGAACAGAGAATGGGTAGAGGGGAGTGTCAGGGTAGGCTAAGTGTGGAATTACCTAACCTCAGAGTTCCACGCTGGAAAATTGGTGCTATAATTGGAAGGTGTAGCTTCTAAAGTTCTCTCCTAAGTGCTATGTGTTACTAGGACTTCAGGAAGCAGGAGAAAGCAGGTGATGAAAGGGTTGGGCCAGATGATTTCTAAGACCCATCTCAGTCCTCGACATCTGTGAATGATTTGAGAAGATTCTCTCTGAAGCAGGCTGCACATCACCTCTTAGAGCCTGCACACACCTCTAGGGGCTAAACATCGTAGATGCCATGGGTGCTGCTGGAAAGCAGGAGAGGAAGAGAGAAGAGGGGGGAAAAAGTGAAAAGAAAGACAAAAAATAATTGTAACAGGAGAGTTCAGCCATCACTCAGTGCCCATGATTTGTAGGAAATCTGATCCCCGAGGAAGCATCTGTCAAAGCCACATCGAATTGGGATATCTGTCTGCCTGTGTGGGTGCTGACTCAGGCCTCTGACTTGAAATCTGTCAGTGGATTTTAATGGTAACAGTGGGAACCTTGAAGAAACAATACACAGCAGGGAAGCCCAGCGGTGAATGGGGAGGGCTTTAGTCCCCACCATCT
The DNA here is from genome assembly GCF_964341445.2 of Mesoplodon mirus. Taxonomy (NCBI): domain Eukaryota; kingdom Metazoa; phylum Chordata; class Mammalia; order Artiodactyla; family Ziphiidae; genus Mesoplodon; species Mesoplodon mirus. The sequence continues at coordinate 50,970,813 of NC_138979.1, read as the reverse complement.
TGATAATACCATTCCAGTTTGGTATGGAACATAGAGGTTCTCTCAGTCTTAGGTGAAGTGTTTTGCATAGGAAAGCTTCATGGGGGGTCTCTGGTTCCACCTGGAGACTTTCTGGAGCCACCTCTGCACAGCTGCACAAAACCTTTCACAGGAGGATACCAGCAGGCCACAAGGGTTCTGCTTCCTTGGAGGCTGCCCACTTTGATCACCTCCTTCTTAGCAGGGGCCTTGACCCTAGAAAGTGCCCTGTCTTAAATAGGCTGTTACCACATGCAAGTGTAAGTATATTGTAAACTGCATTCACTCATAGCTTTCTGAGACATTGCATGCTGCTCTGGTTTCCTTTTACTGACTGGACGAGAGGGCAAAATCAGCTTGGATTTTGGGGGATTTTACAGGAGGAAAGTCTGATCTTTCCATTTCTGACCTTTGGGTCTGCCAAAGGGAATGCGGTTGAAGGATACTTTGACCGAACACCCCAGAGTTGTCAAAGAATCACAACCTGCTTTACAGACACATGCCTCTATATTTTTGTCTTACTAGTTTTAAAGGGAATGTTGGTTACCAACCAAGTTTTCCATGTTGTTGCCTGTTTTTCTGAAGGAACTTGCATCAGCACTGAAGTCAGCCTTGTCTGGCCACCTGGAGACAGTGATTTTGGGCCTATTGAAAACACCTGCTCAGTATGACGCTTCCGAGCTGAAAGCCTCCATGAAGGTAAACACGTGTGAGATGCAATCTCTGTCAAATCTGCCATTAATATTTGTGAATTACAGCTTACTGAGTGTAATTAGGTGATTTTCAGTTATGTTGAATTCTCATTTGGAATCATTTTTTGGGAATGAACTGAAGCTATAAGGCTCAGGATTTGTACCAAAAATATTTCAATTACTTTTTTTAAGACTGTAAAGAAATTTCATGATGCAGAGAAGTCAGTTACCAGCTGCTACTGCTTGGCACCTGGGCAATTGGAATACCATTTGGAAAAACTACTTCCTTGATTACACTTCCTCTTTAAAAAAGATTTGTTATGATATTAAGGCAAAAGTAAAACTCATAGCTTTTGTTAAGTGAAGCTTAACAAAAATCTGCATATGCCGTTTTGGTCGTTTGTTCTGACCTTCTCCTTGCTGGTCCCATTGTTTGATTCAAATTTTGGGCAAAATCAGAACATCACAGTGCACATAAAGGGTGATTTCAGATCGTGAATGGTTCCTGTGTTTTGTTCAAAGTATCAAGGTACATGCTACTGTCTTTTGTTTGTATTTTGCAAAGTTATTTTGAACATGGATTTTTTTAGGTTAAATTAGATAGTAAAAATTCCAGGTTGTAAGTTCCCATGAATTTTGTGTGTACCTAAAACATCAAGTATTATATAAATGGAATAGATATATAAACATAAATGCATGTTTAATGGCAAAGCACAGAATCCTTTTCGTAAGTGTGCCTGCAACACTTTGAATAATCTGACACTGCCCTCTGCTGGTAAAACTGGGTAAAGCCTCAGAGTGGAGGGAAAGCTGTAGTTCTGATTTTTTATTCTAAGTCCGAGTGTGTTTTCTGTGATGCCATTTCTGAATTTTGGAGAGACGGAGCTGTAAGTCTGTCACCAGCTAATGTCACAGTTCAGTTGTCATCCCTTCCCCCACAGAGCACCTCGAGAGGGAGGCAGCTTCCCACCGGGTATTTCCAGGGCCCAGAAGTTGATAGCTCAGGGCTGCTGAAAGATTTGCTCTGAAATCAGTTTTCCAGCTTGGCCCAAGCTGTGCTCAGTTTATTTGAGCAGACTTGCTCTGAGTTTTCTAAGTAGACTATATTGGACAGAATGATAAAATGTCAACAACACTTAATGATCCTGTTTAATAAAAAGAACACTGAAAACACTCAGTCTTGGGACCTTTGGAACCATGGATGAGCTGGCCTCTCCTGGGTTTCTTCTGACCATCATCACTTCAGATCAGTTTATCTTATTTTTGCCAAGAATTCATTTAGTTGTGATTTGTGCAATTCTATAAGTATCTATTACTAGGTATTAGTGACTTGAAACAGACCTGCTTGAGCTGTCAATCACCATTGTAATCTATGTAATTGGGCCCAATGAAAGGTGCTTTGACTGCTAAATCTTTGACCTTGTGCCAGCTCTTCCATTAGCTATCACAGCTGAGTACCCTTCTGAAATCCATAAAGCTTGGAGTCACATGAACTGAACTATGCTTTAAAAAAAATCTGTTTTGACTTCTGGCAATACCAGTGGCAATATCTGCCATATGTTACAGTAGACGTTGCCCTTGTAATGTGAACTGTGGACAGTCTGTGGAGAGCTTAGGCCAAGTTTGAAATTGCCAAGGTCACCTTTAAATATAGAGAAAAAATACTATTAGAATTCTCTGATATTAACATGGGTATATCAGTGATGAAAGAAAACAAATCTTCTATTGCTGTACCTGTTTTACGTTTCAACAGTGTCAGGATATAGCATTTCTTCCAATGCATGAGTTATTTTTAGACTATTTTATATATCCTTGAGACTGAAAAACTGCCCCCTAAAATATTTGAAGATGCTTGGTAATCTCTTTATAATGTCTGTATAGAATGTTGTGGAGACCTTTTGCTAAGAAGGGAAGAAATTTTGGCTTTGCCAGCACCTCTACAAATCATGATTAAAAACTCTGGGAGAAGAGGCCTTGGCTCAGATTAGATGAGGAATAAAATTCAAAATTAACTATTAACCTGAGGCTTAGCTTATATAAACCACTTTTTTAGGGGCATATAAACTCTAATAAGTTTAATTAATAGCTGACACACTTTTCATGTGGATAAGTAAGTTTCTTATTGTGTTAACACCTTATAATTGATTTACATTTTAAACAGTTGTAATTCTACTTAGTTCAAAGTGATATTTCCATACTCGGAAAGACAAGTATTAGAGAATCCTGATTATTAAATCTTGACTTTGATCATGAAGCCAGCTTTGAAATACAAGTTTCATTGGGTCCTTTCAAGCTCTCTGGCATGCCAGCTCAAAAGTGTATATATTAAATTTGAATACATCACCCATCAAATTCTTATTCCTTAATAAAGTGTTGGTGTCTAGGTTTATCTGGCACTTCATTATTTCCTTTTGCTTCTCTAAAATGCCCAAAGAGTGCATCGCAATCAAGCAAAAATGGAAGTACAAGAATGAAATTTTTAACATTAACCCAATTTTACATTTCAAAGAGGTAAAGCTAAAAATTTTATCTTATCTATACCTTTCCCTCGTAAAAGACCTACTCCAATCTAACGATGCTGGCTGCAAATGACAGCATAAAATCTCTGTATTCCTTTGTTTTAAATTTCTGAGCAGAATTGTATAATAAAGAAATTATTTCTCATCTATTAAAGTAATGGCTGATTATTAGAGAAGTTGAAAAATGAAGAAACATAGGGAGACGATAAAGTTATTCAGTTTATAAACCCATCGCCAAAAGGCAACCACTTTTAACATTTTGGTGTATTCCATTGCTGTCTCTTCCCATTTCACTATATATTTATATATAGTGGGAAAAAATTTTTTTAATATAGTTGAGCTAAAAAAAACATGTCAGTTAAACCATCTTTTATTTTGATGAAGCTTTTTTTTTTTTTTTTTTTGCGTTACGCGGGCCTCTCACTGCTGTGGCCTCTCCCGTTGCGGAGCACAGGCTCTGGGTGCACAGGCTCAGCGGCCATGGCTCACGGGCCCAGCCGCTCCGCGGCATGTGGGATCTTCCTGGACCGAGGCACGAACCCGTGTCCCCTGCATCGGCAGGCGGACTCTCAGCCACTGCGCCACCAGGGAAGTCCATTGATGAAGCATTTTTTTAAAGGAATAGAATATAACTTTACCTTGTGCTGAGGAATGCAGTACAGATCCCTCAGGAGGAATGCAGGAAGGGGCGTGCTACACACCCCATCTGTGTGTGTAGTTTACCTGATTGAGATCAGGGAAGTGCGCTAATGGCCTGGAGGGCTTTCCCTGCTGATGTCTGCAATGCCTGGTTCGCAGGGGCTGGGGACCGATGAGGACTCCCTCATTGAGATCATCTGCTCAAGGACCAACCAGGAGCTGCAGGAAATCAACAGAGTCTACAAGGAAAGTGAGTAGCCCTAGTTCTGTGGTGCACCCTCTCAGCCCTGTTTCTGTGACCCCCATCCTGGCCTGCTGGGCTGGTGTTCAGGATAGGGTGCCTGGGTTACTTGTGGAGAAATGCTTGCCATCTGGACCGTCCAGGGGTTTGCTCTGTCCCAGGTCCCTCTCCTCCATCTCCTAATGGCCTGGGTTTTGATGATTATATTCCCCTAGAACTAATACAAAAGGATATACAGGAGCGAAAGCAGAGAAAACAAACAAAAAAGGAAAAAAAGATATGATGGGGAGAAGTAGAAAGTATTTTACATGGATTTCTTGGAATGGGTGCTGTCCAGTTTCTGCTGAGGAGGTTCCTAGCTCTTGACTGTGGATCACTGTTGCAAGAGACACATGGACCTATGTGCACCAAGCAGTGTAGGAGACCTGGGTGGAGTAAATGATGCAGCTTACATGTGTATGTGGTACGACTACATTTAAACATAGGTGCTATTTTGAATAATTAAGTACAAATTCATTGAAAAGTACTCTTTTAATTCTTACTAGTTTTTGCCATTGTGCATTTTCTCGATCAGTAGATAATAAACTGCATTGTGTATGTGTGTGTGTGTAGTCCTCCAAATTTTTTGATGATCCAAATAAGTATAGTCAAGAAGTTTGGGAACCAGTATTTTAGCTACCCAGGAAGTCACTGACCAAAGGTGAGCTTGAGGATCCCTGGTCTGATCCTGCTCTGTGTGTCCCTTGTCACTGATAACTCTGGTTCTGATTTTATGAGGGTAAAAATCATTCTAGAGAGTCCACCTCCCTTGGGTGAGTATATCCATGCTGCCACAGCTGTTTCTGCTTTTTAGAGGCTTAGTGGGCAGGGGATAAGTGGGATGGGTGGCTGGCTGGCTGCACAGGCAGGAAGCATCAAACCAGATGTGTTGTTTTGTTTTCCAAGTGTACAAGACCGATCTGGAGAAGGATATCGTTTCTGACACGTCTGGTGACTTCCGCAAGCTGATGGTCGCCCTGTCGAAGGTTGGTTTCCAGTTTATTTCTTTGTGCTTGCTTCCTCCCAAGGCAAGTTGCGCACCTCATTTTGTACTTGGGAGCGAATTAACTCAATCCTCTGTGCCTGCATCAGAAATTCCAGCTGCATTTTCGACAGTGGGTTTGCACTGTCACTGCAGAGTTGTCATTTTTGTATAATAGGATTTCTTATCCTGCAAAACCGTATGGTCAGGTGGACTTTGGGGCCAGAGGAGGAAGAAGCGGCTCTCAGCTCCTGGCCTGGATTTATGTGCCAGCCCTCACTGTGACGCAGGGGAAGGTCATTTTGCCCCTATCTGTGGTCACATAGGACCCAGTGGCAAGTGACCCTCTTGTTCCTTTCACTTGCTTTCATTTCTTAAGAGACAGTTTGCCCAGGTAGTGGTTTCCCTGGAGAGGTCTTTGCTTGTTTACTGATGTTAACACATTAATGTGGATGAAAGGCGTTTCCTTCCTGAGTCTGAGTTCTGACCCGAGTGCAGTTTAATGTGTATGAGCTGGGCGAGGGAAGAGGAATTTTCCCTGGGAACCCTGATGACAAATGGTCGATGGGCATGCTGTATCCTGCCCACGCACCTCTCCATCACCATAACAACTCTGTACTGCCCTCCCCAGCTCTCTTCTCTACCACGGGCCCTGCATACACCCATCTTTTTTTTTTTTTTTTTTTTTTTTCGGTACACGGGCCTCTCACTGTCGTGGCCTCTCCCATTGTGGAGCACAGGCTCCGGACGCGCAGGCTCAGCGGCCGTGGCTCACAGGCCTAGCCGCTCTGTGGCATGTGGGATCTTCCCGGACCGGGGCACGAACCCGTGTCCCCTGCCTCGGCAGGTGGACTCTCAACCACTGCGCCACCAGGAAAGCCCCCCACCCATCTTTTTGAAATCCACTTGCACCAAGCTCCTGATCAACAGACATTTCTGCTGCATCAAATCCAAACTCTCAACTGCCTTTAAGTGTCTTCTGTACGCTGGCCCTCCTTAACTTAGTCTTCTCACTAGGCTTCCCTCCCGCTCACCTTCTCCTCGGCTGGGCGCACATCACTCCCCTGTGCTGCTCCTCCTGTGCAGAATGGCTTCTCCTGCTTCCCAGTGCCATCCTCATCTGATTCAGCCTTTGCGCTTTGCCTCAGCTGTACCCCATTGTCCACAGATTTTGCTGATGATTCTGCCTGATAGATTTCTGCCTTCTTTTGCATTTCACGTCTACTTAGAGCCACAGATACTGTATTGTTTTACCATTTATTCCATGTGTATTTCTCCATCTGGACTGTGAGCTCTCTGAAGGAAGGAGCTAAATATCATTACCTTTTTTAGGGGGAGGAGGGTAGATTCTGTAAGGTGCTTAGCCCAGAACTGGGTAACAAGAGGGTATATAGCCCCCACTTCACTGCCTCAATTATTGTAACAATCCTTGGTCTTACCTAGACTTTTTCTTTTTAACCTAGACTTTTAAGTGAAGAAAAATTTCAGGAGGGTGTTTATTCAGTAAATAGTGGCTTACATGAGTTGGGGTGAAAATAACATTTTCAGTTTTAAAATGTACAAAGAAATACATTTGATGTTCTTAATTTTTTTTTTTCCTGTAGGGTCGAAGAGCAGAGGATGGCTCTGTCATTGATTATGAACTGATTGACCAAGATGCCCGGGTCAGTGCCAAGCTTCTTGGTGTTTGGGGTTTTGTTTCCTAGTCTCTGGATAGTGGGTATAGTTATGCATCCTGCATAACAAATTACCTCAAACTCAGTGGCTTAGAACAACAAGCATTTATTATCTCTCAGTTTCTGTGGGTCAGGAACTGGGAAGTGGCTCAGGACTTCTCCCGAGGTTGGAGACAAAACGTGGACCAGGGCTGCATCATCTGAGGGCCTGACAGCTTCAGGAGGATCTGCTTCCCAGATCACCCACCCATGTAGTCCTCCACCCATGTGACTGTTGGCAGGAGGCCTTACTCTTTCTTCACATGGGCCTCTCGAAGGGGTTGCTTGAGTGTCCTCACAGATGGCAGCTGGCTCTCCCCCGAGTGAGTGATCCAAGAGACACAGCGAGGAGGAAGCCAGGTGCCTTTTATGGTGTAAACTCAAGAGTCACACACACTGTCACTTCTGTCACACTTTGTTCATTAGAGGCGAGTCACTAGGTCTAGCTTCCCGTCAGTGGGAGGGGAAGTAGGCTCCACATTTGGAAGGGAGGAATGTCAAAGAATTTGTGGGCTTCATTTTCACTTTCTGGAAGCTGTAGTTATAACAAGATATACCCTTATAATGCTGGTGTTAGTTACAGGATCAATTTCTGACTCACATTTGCTCATTTAGGCTTTGCTTGTTTCTGCAGGGTATGATGCTGGTGTTCACAAACACACACTAATAGAATTCACAACACAGAACAGTGGGAGGAGATGGTAGAGGCACAGGCAGGGACAGGAAGGCTTACTGCCCTTGGTGGTGGGGGAAGAGGTGAGAGAGGCAGAGGCCCTTCCTTCTTTACCGGCTGAATAGAACTTCTGCTGGTTCTCATTCCATAATCACCCAGAACTATTTGTGAAGCTGATTCAGATCACTGTGAACTACATGCCTTTCCCAGAGGGTCGACAGCTGTCTCGAAGTATTTCATAAGAGCTGAAGAACAAAATTAATTTTAATCTGTTTTAGTTTGAAAATTCAGTATATTTCACATAGCCCACTTAGCAAGAGGTAGAAAAGTGTTTTTTAAATTTATTTTTTATTAAATTTATTTATTTATTTATTTTTGGCTGCCTTGGGTCTTCTTTGCTGCACCAGCTTCTGTTGTTGCGGAGCATGGTCTCTAGGCGCACGGGCTTCAGTAGTTGTGGCTCCCGGGCTCTAGAGCTCAGGCTCAGTAGTTGTGGCGCACAGCCTTAGTTGCTCCGCGGCATGTGGGATCTTTCCGGACCAGGGCTCGAACCTGTGTCCCCTGCATTGGCAGGCGGATTCTTAACTGCTGCGCCACCAGGGAAGCCCCTAGAAAAGGGTTTTGCAACTCCCAGATAGTGGATGGTCACTGAATAAGTATCGGCTCTTGCATAAGCCTTTCTCCCTCCTTCCCTGCCATTCTTAGCATTACTTATAGCCCCTAAATTTTCCAGAAACTGAAAATGTGATTGGACCAGCTTTTTTTTTTCTTTCAGCTCCATCATTTCCGGAGTCTCTAAGAATTCTGGGGGTGGGTACGTGACTTGTAGCTGTCTTTAGTAGATGAACATTAGTTTATGTGCTATTGAACGTCCCAAATGGAGGAGAGCTGGAAGTGCTAATGAGCATTGGCTTGTCCTTCTGTATATGAGTAGAGGTTCTTGGTCATCCCTTCGGTGTTCAGGGAAGGAGATTTCTACAGCATCACCCTCACGAACACAACCTACTGTTATGCTGTATGTCTGTGCTTCAGGAAGACTGCTCTTAAGACTTTTGACCTAAATAGCACATTTTTCCTGTGTCTGCAGTGCAATCGTCCTTTCTCATTTGGCATTCTGAATGTATAGGTTTTGGGGTTTTGTGCATGACACGTTTTTAACGACCTTGCTCTGGATTGTGGAATTAACTTTCGTGGTCGGTTGTGCTCGTAGGATCTCTATGATGCTGGCGTGAAGAGGAGAGGAACTGATGTTCCCAAGTGGATCAGCATCATGACCGAGCGGAGTGTGTGCCACCTCCAGAAAGGTGTGTGCTGTGCTGGGGAGGTCTTAGAGCCCCAGGGCCAAAATGGAGGGCCCTCTCAAGGGGGCCAGCTGCGTGTCTGTGTTGGGGCTCGGGTCTGCCAGAACACTCCCTGCTTTGTACCCTCTAATCTCACCCATTTTTCCTCACCAAGTCCATTCAACCTTCTTTCCCATTTTGGATCATTTTTTTCCCCTAAATACTCTTCATGTTTGGTGCTTTGTTGTGCTGCCTCTTCTCGTCTGGATCATTTTATCTTGCCACATCTGTTGAAGTAATGGACTTAGTTGGGTGCTATGTACTGTTTCTCATGGCCCAGATAAAGTGGGTTCCACGCCGGAGAGATGAAGATGGTCAAAATATGTGGCTGGGGCAGTGCCATTTAGGACAGGTGCATGGTACGGCTGTCCCAGGGCAACTGGTACAGTGTCAGCTCCGGTCTGCGTGGCAATCCCTAACCTTCTAGGATGCTATGATTATCATCATCTTTGTGTGTGTGTGTGTGTGTGTGTGAGTGTGTGTGTGTGTGTGAGTGTGTGTGTGTGTGAGTGTGTGTGTGTGTGTGTGATGCATAACCGTGTGGGTGACCATTGATAGCTTTGACTAGTGGCTCTGTTATAATAATTATCTGTTGCTGTTCTTTAGTATTTGAAAGGTACAAGAGCTACAGCCCTTATGACATGCTGGAGAGCATCAAGAAGGAGGTTAAAGGAGACCTGGAAAACGCTTTCCTGAACCTAGGTAAGCAGGTGTGGCCCCCCATCCCTAGTGGACATCAGCTTTCAGTCAGCTAGCTGTGCTGAAGCAGAAGTAACAAATGGCCATCCTGTTAATTCAAGTGGCTTTGGGAGGCATGGCTTCTTTACATGATTTGGGTAGTTTCATAATCTTCACCGTATGAATTTAAGATATGGAACTGAGGAAGGGCTTACGTTGGTAGAATGGAGCGTTGCCCAGGAGGAATAAGATAACCAGAGAAAGGGCTCTCCCCATTGGGGGAACTCACACATCCATTTGGGTTTCTGCATTGCTCAGAGCCCCCTGGTTTAAGAGCACAGTGGGGGGCTTCCCTGGTGGTGCAGTGGTTAAGAATCTGCCTGCCAATGCAGGGGACATGGGTTCGAGCCCTGGTATGGGAGGATCCCATGTGCCGCGGAGCAACTAAGCCCGTGTGCCACAACTACTGAGCCTGTGCTCTAGAGCCCGTGAGCCACAACTACTGAGCCCGTGGGCCTAGAGCCCGTGCTCCCCAACAAGAGAAGCCACCCCAATGAGAAGCCCGCGCACTGCAATGAAGAGTGGCCCCCGCTCGCTGCAACTAGAGGAAGCCCGCCTACAGCAATAAAGACCCAGCACAGCCAAAAATAAATAATATATAAATTTATTTAAAAAAAGAAAAAGAAAAAGCACAGCTGGCTGATTCAGAGGATTCCTGGTTTTCCCTGAGCGTTTCCCATTTTGCAGAGCCCATTCCTGTTACGCCTGGTCATCTGGTGGTGCCCCAGGTCAGGGCTTCACCCCCCACTGGTGGAGGAGAGAGGAGTTACTGACCCTTTTCTTCTCTCCACAGTCCAGTGCATTCAGAACAAGCCCCTGTATTTTGCTGACAGACTGTACGACTCCATGAAGGTAAGGGCAACTGGCCGAGAGGTCCGTGTTTCCACACTAGGCTTTTTCTTCCTTTGTGCCCCAGACTAAGGCTTCTGACTAGCGGATGGAGGAAGGGACCCCACTGTCTAGGTGCAGGAACACACTAGTCAGCTCTGCTTTTACGTGACAGGTGAGAAAACCACAAATCTGTCTTCTGTTTCTCCCAACTACTTGAACACGTGTTTGTGTACAGGTAGAAAGCAAAGTGCCACGGGAGAGAGAAAATGCCAGATGGTGATCATGTCAGACTCCTGTTCAGATTTCTCAGTGATTCCCTCCTGGTACCCCAGAGTAAGGACAATCAAGGAAGAGAGGTTATTAAGCAACCACTAGGCAGTAGGCATTGTGCTACTTACTTTATCTTAAATCATTACCAAAAAACCTTTGAGGCTTGTGTGACTATTTTCTTTCTAGATGAGGAGAATGGAGCTTGGAAAGCTTCAGCTTGCTTGAGGTTACATAGCCAAACTTGAACTTGGGTCTGTCTGACTCCAAAGCCAGCCCTGCAGTTTTCCCTTAAATGGACTGTCTCTTCCCACGGTCCCATCCCTTTTTCCATGCCTTAGATGTGCCTTGTGCTTTATGGCTTCCAGGCGCTTGCCGCTTCTTCCTGGGTCACCCCCTTGTCCACACTGCCTCTCTCTCATCTCCCCAGACCGGTTAGTTCCATGTCAAGTATGGCCCGTTCTCTGGTCTGAGGTTCTGGATGTAAACTTTAGTGGTCCTTATTGCTTGTATCATTCAAAATGGCATAGAGCCATGGTGAGCGTGGTAGCATGTGCCCTCTAAGCCCCCGAGAGCCAGGAGCTTTGTGTTACGTACGTAAACTCACGCACTTCCTGACCTGAGCCTTGCAGTGGTTAGCGCTCAGTTCACGTTTACTGAATGTACGGCATTGGGGCTTTGTGCCGATTTCATGCTGGTGTGTTTGGACTTCCAAGGCGCTCATTGTTCTTAAGGGAGCAGTTTTGTGGTTATTTCTGCAGTCTCTTAGAGGGCGGCTTCAGGAGCCCAAATCAGTTCCATGTGCAGGAGAACTCACTAGACTCTTTTAATGATTAACATTGTCAGCGAATTGTAACTTGGAGCGTAAATTTGACTTTCAGGGCAAGGGAACTCGCGATAAGGTCCTGATTAGAATCATGATCTCCCGCAGTGAAGTGGACATGTTGAAAATTAGATGTGAATTCAAGAAAAAGTACGGCAAGTCCCTGTACTACTACATTCAGGTAAGGCCCCACCTGACCATCAGAGAGAGGGCTGGGAGTCCTGGGCAGGTGCCTGTCAGAACAATGGCAGAATGGCGGTTTTCTGTTTTCTAACTCCCTGGGGAAGAGATGCTAGTCATCAAATATCAGGGATTTATTTTGAAAGTGCTATTAGGATTTGTCCTGGAATCTTACAGAATCAGGCAAATATTTCATATTTCCCACACCTATTCTGCAGTGACAGCTGGTGCCCATGACAGTGATCCTGCAAGACTTGCTGACGTCCTGAAAAGACAGATCAATTTAATCTACGTTTTATTATATTTCCATTTCTTGAAACTCCTCTGTGATAAGCCTGGCAACATTTCCTCACCCAGAACTCCCATCTCTCCCCTCCCCATTTAGCCTGTCCCTGTTTTGGAGGGATGGAGTGTTCGTATATAAGGAGCAATTGCGTTCACCGTGGTCCCTCCCACTGTGTTTAATTCAGACAGATGTTGCAAACCCCTCTTTCTGAAAGATCCTGAAAATTTCAATGTCGTGTCAGTGGTTACCAGGGATGAATTTTTTAGAGCTGGGTTTGCTATAACTAGGTTTACTAGGGCATATGTTTAAAATTCAGGGAGCATTTAGACTCAGTAATTATTTCCTTAACTCATCAGCTTATTCCCACGTGACTTTAAGAGTCCACGAAACAACACAGTCAGGCAGGAAGGTGCCTCGCGTGTCTTCTCTGGAAGGATGCGGGCCAGGGAGAAAACGGGTGGTGTTTGCAGGACCTCAGTGCAGGAGGAGACTGGGTTCTGTCCTCTGGTCACTTACCGTGTTAATCCCCAGGACCCTGTGTTCTCTCTACCCTTGTGGCAATAATCTCCCCTGGGCCGCGATCCCTGAGGGTCCTCTGATGGTTTGGGTGTGTCTGGGCAGGTCCCACAGAGGCTCCATGTGCCGTGGGCCTGCTTGTGTGTTTCTGCAGAGTGTGGGTCTTTCTCCTGACCCTGAATTTCTTTTTTCTCCTTGGCCACTTATAGCAAGACACCAAGGGTGACTACCAGAAAGCGCTGCTGTACCTGTGCGGTGGGGATGACTGAAGCCCGCAATGGCCCGAGGGTCCAGGACGGCTGCTCTGCGCTCCCAGCTAACAGATCTACACAATCAGCATGTGGCTAACAATCCCCTTGTGCCCATCCCTGGGAGGATGACATTAGTGCTGCCCACCCCACCTGCTCCACCCTTAGTTTAGTTGCCTAAGCATTACCTGGCTTTCTGGTCTAGTCTCTCTTTTCAGTCAAAGAAATGAACATTCCAGGGAATTGGAAGTGAAATCTATGATGTGAAACACTTTGCCTTTTGAGTACTGTGTCGTAAACAGATGAATAAACTGAATTTTTACTTTAGGAACAAGTACTTTGTTGACCTTGCTCTCAATTTAATTGTTTCAAAATCAAACATGCTTAAGGGTTGTATTGTTTGGCTGGTAAGGCTGTCCCCTTGAGGAAGAAAGCTCTAGAAAGGAGCTGCAATATAGTAGCTGCTCTCCAGATGCGGCTATTTACATTTAAATTTATTTAAACGAAATAATTAAAAGGTCAATTCCTCAGTCAAGCTATCCACATTTCAGATATTCACTATCCACGTGTGGTTAGCACCTAGTGTATTGGACAGCACAGGCAGAGTACATTTTCATTATAATAGAAGGTTCTATTGCACAGGGGATGATAGTACCTATGGGGGGAAAAATGCCAGAATGACCCCTTCATCTGCTCATCTTTATACAGGTAAGTTAGGTGAAAAGAAGCTGCAGGGGCCTCAAACTGGGAAAAGGGTAGGATGGTGTGGTAGACTCCATTTAGCAAATATTGCAAGTATTCCCATAAGAATTACAGAAATAAGTAACATCCTGCCCCAGCCTCGAGGGCTCACCTGTCAGAGTCAGGCTACAGCATCCTTATACAGGTGGTGTAACAAAAGCAGACGGGCACACAGAGAAGAAAGCGATTGGCTTTGCCTGGGAGGATTGAGAAAGATGACCCAGAGAAGAAAACATCTGAGCCATGCCCTGATATCTAAGGGGAAGTGTTACAGCTGGGAGGAAGCTCTCCACGAGCATTCTTATGGTTCTGATAAAGGTAATTCATACACCTGGTTCACATTTCAAAAGTCACACAGAGTCTGTGCAGTGAAAATTACATCTCCCTCCCACTCTCTTCCCAACCAGCCAGGGGGCCTTCCTAGAGTCAGCGTGGTTTCTGGTCCTTCCTTCCATGGATAGGCTGTGTACTAAACAGGCGTGTGTGTTGATGTACCTGTCTCCGCTCACAAGGTGAAGGTGCTGTTCATTGGCTTCTAGCCCAGGACCCTGAAGATGGCTTGCTCATACAGGTACCTCCCCTAAGCTGGGGGTAGGGCTGGGGCAGTGTTGATGACTATCCCCAAATTCTTACACTACATTTCCTCCTTGTAAAGGATGCTGTGTCAGTCACTAATTCTTGACACCTGGCTGATGTTGGATGCACTTAGTGGCCTGCAGGGACTAGGCAGGTAGTGGAAATGCAGGTGTGAAATGGGCTGGTTGGACAGAAGTGGGGAGTCTGGAGAATGGAGAACACCTGCCCCACTTTCAGCCCCCAGATCCAATGAAAACAGCACCACGATAACCAAAAGATATGCATCTGTGGACTGATTGATTTGCTATTTTGACCTTTGGCAAACTTGCTGTGGAAACTCAGATGGAACATGGCTCTTCAGTCTCTAGGCCCATAAAGTGCCCGTAAGGCCACTGAGATACTCTTTAAAATGCAAGTTAGGCAAAAAATAGTGTGTTTCCTCAAATGTCTCTTCCGATGCATATTAGATGTGATGCCTCCAATCCCAGAATATACTTTTCCGCATGCTTGGGGCAGAGTTCAAGGAACTGCATAAGAAGCGGGGAATTTCTGTTTCCCTGCACATTCTGGTGTTGAGCTCAGAACTGATCGGGCTCTGTGACTTCCCTGGCAGTCCAGTGGTTGAGACTCCGTGCTCCCAATGCAGGGGTCACAGGTTCCATCCCTGGTTGGGGAACTAAGACCCTGCACACCGCATGGCGCGGCCATGAAAAAAAAAAAAAACTGATTGGGCTGAGCAGAGGCTGTCGGGAGCGGTGTTTCAGATCACAAAGTATTCAGGCTGTTTCTTCCCACCACGCAATGCGTTTCATGCAGCAGAGGGAAAGGTGGTGGAAAGAGAAGGCAGGGCCGGGCAGCCAGGGTGTGGGCAGGCTCCTGCTCTCGCCCTGCCCAGGGTGGCCTGGCCACTGGTCTGGCTGCTCTGGACCCTCCAGCAGGCGTGAGGGAACATCCAAAAGGCAGCTTGGCGAAAGGAAGACCACCGGAGAACCATTCCAAATGCTGCCTCCTGTCTCCCCTGAATGGAACAATGGCTGTCTAGTGTTTTCCAAAACTGACAGAAAGGGCCCTTGGAATTTGGCTTCGTATTCTGGATTCCAGCTTGTCCTCCACAGTTAAGCTGTCCAAACCATTTCTTTTTTTTTAAATTAAATTAAATTATTTATTTGGTGGCGCCGGGTCTTGCTTGCAGCAGGCGGGCTCCTTAGTTGCAGCATGCGTGTGGGATCTAGTTCCCTGACCAGGGATCGAACCCGGACCCCCTGCATTGGAGACGCAGTGGAGTCCTAACCACTGCATTACCAGGGAAGTCCCCAAACGGTTTCTTGAAGTAAAGAACCATGTGGAGATTTGACTATTCTCCCAATTTTACTTTGTAAAGAGAAGGAAAAGGGAATGTGGCAGGCTTAACAATGGCAGCTGATAATAAGAACTTTGTGTTCTTTGATGAGTTAAAGGTAAATGCATGCTAGTCATGGAAACTTATTAAACTATGATTGTGAGCAAGAAGATACGATTTTTTTTCTCCCTGACCTGTGTGGTGGAGCAGCACAGGACTGTCACATTGCACAGCTCCAGACGGCACCCTTCACATTGTAGTCTATATGAATGGTATGTCCCCTGGACTTACGCAGTGCACAATCTGAGCGGCCATACATGACAGCCCTATATGGTGACCCTAGGTGTGTGTGAGATGGCCTAGTAAGCCTTTTTGTCACATTGTTGGCTTCCAGATTAGAGTTGGAAGACAAATCTTACTTAGAAACAGGTGGCTAAACCTTGTCTTTTCCACAGACTCTTGATCTTTGGACCCATCTTACTGGGCTATGCATCAATGACTACGCATATGAATCTTCCCAGTATCTGAAGTTCCTGTGGCGTAAATTATTAGTAAAGATAGCTAGAGCAGGGGAAACCAGGCTCACAAAGTGGCTGCATTTAGCAAGAAAAATGATTTGAGGACAGAAATCTTTTAAATCAATTTTTAGTCTTTAAATGACTCCAGTCTCCAGGCCTCTCCCCACGTTTTGACAAACGGCTTTGCCTTCTTACCCACATTAGTTTATCTGACCTCCTTTTTCCATCAACTATCAAAATGAAAACTCCGCTGCAAGAGAGAGAGAGGGAGCAATTTTAAACATCCCTTAGCAATGAGGCAGAACATGCTATAGCCATCAAGTTCTAGTTGTTCATTCTATTTATTGAAAAAAGCCTGTAGCCTGATTTCTTTTATGCGAGTACATTTGAGCAAGCAAAGTTTATAGAGATGACTTATCTCATTACATTAGAAGAGTGATTTGCTATCTCAGCATCTATAAGCAATTTTAACAGACATTTCTGGATGAAGAAAAGCTTTTGTAAATATATGCGAAAGACACGATTTCATCAAGCATTAAATTGGAGGTGCCCTGGAAAAATACTACATTTGTGCATTCAATTAGCTTGATTGTGGCTGAATTTTGTCCACTGAAGGAAGCATTTCTACAGGAAAACAGGAGCATTCCCTATGTCAGCAGGTTTCTTAAAACAGAAAACACACTTTCCCCTTTGCAAGTCCTCTTTTGCATTTGTGCTGCTCCCAGCTATGCGTCCCTAATCAGCCTGCTCAGTCTCGTTCTCCACAGTAGAGGGTAAGGGGGGAGCGAACCAGGAGCCACGTTATCTAGGCCTTAGAGAAATCCCAACCCAACGATTCCAACATTAAGTAGCCTGCATCTAGTCTGAAAGCTAGGCAAGCTCTGGGCAAAACTGGGACGGGTCAAGGATGGACTTAAGTTCTCCAAACTTCCCTTCCTGGTCTCTGCAGGGCCTCTCCTTTCAGGGTCTGTGGGATGCTGTTTAAATCTTGGTAGGGCTGTTAGCCCATGTCTCTTTCCTGGAAGTAAGTGTATAGGGTCAGCTTTATCTTGGAATGAAGGCTTTGTTCCCATATTACGAGAATGAACGGGGCTAGTGAAGAAATGGGAGAATGGTTGGAATTCAAGAGGGCTTTCTTGGACCCCTGAAATCACAGTAAAGAAGTGAGCTAAGGGCTTCCCTGGTGGCGCAGTGGTTGAGAGTCCGCCTGCCGATGCAGGGGACACGGGTTCGTGCCCTGGTCCAGGAAGATCCCACGTGCCGCGGAGCGGCTGGGCCCGTGAGCCATGGCCGCTGAGCCTGCGTGTCCGGAGCCTGTGCTCTGCAACGGGAGAGGCCACAGCAGTGAGAGGCCCGCGTACCGCCAAAAAAAAAAAAAAAAAAAAGAAGTGAGCTAAGTATTTAGGGTGATCACTAGCCCTTCCCTGCAATCCTTGCTGTTCTGTAGTTGAACCATCAGCTTTATATTAATAAGAAACAAACCAGAAAGGACATGATAAGTCAGTAGAACCTGGTGTGGAGGTGGCTTGTTAAACAGTAGGTGAGGACAAATTACAACTTTCCCAGCTGTAGTCCATTAGAGCCCAAGGCTATCGTACTTCCAAGTACATTTCTAAAGATTAATACAAGGCTTAGCAAGCAGTTTGGATCAGGAATACAGAAATATTTCAAACAAGTTTTAGGTTTCTATATCAGTGAGGTTGCCAGATTTCTTGGATTCTTGAGCTTTGGAAAACCGTTTTGGTCTTAAAGGATCACCTTTGTCCTAATAGATATGAACTCATCTATGACTAGGAAAAATTTTAAAGTCCAGAGTTGGTCGGGTAATACAGGATCTCTCAGTCATTCACTTATTCACCTATTGACTTATTAATGTATTCAGTAGACAAGCCTACTATATGCTGGTGACTGAACTAATCACCGAGGATTGGAAGAACAGCAAGGCAATGCTGACCATGCAGAATAATAAGGGCTGTGATGGAGGCACAGGTGAGACACTTGGGGGGGGGGGTCCAGAGTAATGGAAAGGTTTGGGGAGAGGCAATCCTTAAAGCAGGAATTTTTTTGGGGGGGGGTATTTTTTTCCTGACATACAGGAGGAATACAGAATCACTGTAGAAAGTCAAAAAATACAGAAAAGTATAAAGGAGAAAATCTGAATCACCTGGAACTCCAACTAGAACAAACCACCGTTAACATTTTGGCAGGACGACTTGTTTGAGACTGAGCTCTTGTTTCCTTGGCAGTAAGCTCATCAGGAAAGAATGAGAGGCAGGTTTCCCTTCCCATCTTGAAGAGGAAGGGCTGAGTTTCAGGCAGTAAAAGTCAGGCTTCCCTTGTCTCATGGAAGAGTTAAGTGGATTTTGAGTTTTCCAAGTCCAGTTCAAGAATATGTAGGCCTGGATTGTCTAAAGGGAAGGGTTCTGGAGTAAAGGAAGAAGCAAGTAGCCTAACCCTGGCTCAGCTGGGTTCAGAGACTGAGCATGGCGGTGCCCAGGGGATGGGGACAGTACCCAGCCTCCATGCAGTGCCTGGAGTGTCCTGACCTCTGGGAAGCCCGGGTGTTTGCAGGGAATTAAAACCTTGTCCGCCGCAGTGCTAGCTCCCGCAGGGAACGTTTTAGTGATGGTATGGTGAATGGGGAATGAGGCTCTGCCCAGTGTTAAAATCTATTTCCAGTCTTGCTCTGACTTTATACCATTTCCTCCCCAGTCACCGGGACAGCACACATCCCACAACCAACTGCTAGAAGGGAACCTCTGTATGTTTACCTTCTGACTTTTCTCTTTGTCACATTTTATGATTTACAGTATGTATTCCAGATAAATCCTAAGTATTCCAGACAGTTCAGAGCTCCATAATTTAGACCTAACTTTGTGCTTTGAAGACCCTAAGTTAGTAGGGAAAACAGGTTCCTATTAGAGTCTTAAAGCAAGAGAAGGAAGATGAAGGATGCACTCCAGATAGCATATTCCAAGTTGCTAGGAAAACAAAGAAACCATAGAAAATTATTTCAGAGCATAGATGAAACAAAGGAAGAGGTGGAATCAAAACTTTTCAGCTCTTCAGTGGGATAACTGCCAGTTCTGTTTTAATATGAAATTTCAGCATCGTTCACATGTAGCTTCTAATACGAACAGATCCAGAGTAAGAGAATGCATGTCAGCCTTATTCCTAGCCTCTGTATCCTTTGTTTCTCCCCTTGGTTGAAGCCTCCAAATCTCCACATAGAAATTCAGGCCTGTCCTGTGCCTGGTTTCAGGCCTTTGCTGGCCAGAGCATGGAGTATTTAACCAGCTTTTTCTCCCGCTTGGCATGGCCCTGCTCAGTCCTGGGAAGCCCAGCTGTCCCAGGAACAGGCTACTTGCTTCTTCCTCTCACCCCAGAGCCCTCCCCTTGGAGAGAATCTGCCTCCAGTGGGCTCAAGGGGTTCCAATCAGCTTATATATTCATGTCCCTACAAACCCTGCAGGTTACTCTCCTGACTAGAAGGTGATCAGCTTATGCCCTGAAGCAACAAAGACAGATACTGAGACAGCCAAAGTTAAAAAAATAAGGTGGAAATCGTGCTTCCTTCAAAATCAGTTGGCTTTGTAATTGCCTTTTCTCCTGGTCTAGCAACTGCCTTCTCCCACGTGGATGCCGATATTTATTGCCTTATGCTTGAAATGAAAAGGCAAATTTTGACATCCAAGGACTGGTTAGTCCTGAGAGGGCAGGGGATCTGGAAGAACAGTAGTTAGTCAGCACAGGCTGTGCTCTTGAAGCGGCTTGGCTTTCCTTTCCTCTGAGAACCTATCTTCAAGGTCAGTCTGAAGTTTGCAAGCCTGGTGGCCACTCTACCCCACTGGGGCAGCCTGACAGAGGGAGCAATTCAGTACCGCACAGCCATAAAATGTCCACGAGTTTAAAAAACAAAACCACAGTTGTTCTTGGGGCTGGGCTGGTTCCCCCATCCCAGTTTTAGCAGGATGTGTATGTGGCCATGGAACTCCTGGTGAGCTCTGAGGCTGTCCAGCGGGTGGTGGGGAACGTGCAGTAGGAACCCTGCACGTCAGGGCTTAGTGTCTGCAAATGGGCTTTACATGAAGAGCGGGATGCACCCTCCGGGCAGAAGGGATCCCGGGGCAGGGGGTGCGAGGCAGGATCTCAGGAAGCCAAAGCTAGTCAAGATCACTCTCCTCCTCCTCTGGATGTGATCAATGGCCTCCTTCAGGCGGAACTGCTTGTCTCCATGACATGAGCTATTCAGATGGCAGGCGAACGGGAGAGCCCAGCTTCACAGTGGACCAGGACCTTGCCTTCCTTTTCCCGGACCCAGTCAATGAAGCCTATTGCTCCTTGGAAGCAGGAGCGAATGTCAGCCGCGTGGCTTACTCTCACAGGGATCCATTTGTAGTGCAGGTGGGCGGTGCAGGCCTGCGAGGTCCGCCGCCAGACACTCAGCAGGGCCGTGATCACGTGCAGGGTGGTGGGGAACCGGCACTTGGATGCTTGGTGGGCACTTCCAAGGTGGAGGAACAGAGGGATTGCACCTGCGCCGCCGTGGTCCTAAGGCGGCCGGTAGCTGATGTTGAGCACTGGTTTCCCACACTGGCTGATGAGTGCGCTCTCGTTTCACTATCCTCTGGTGAAATGGGTTTTACAGCCACGCTGCACTCGGGAATATTCCGAGTGGAAAGCCTCCTACCCTCGCCTGTAAGAAGCACACCTGCCGGCGGGCAGGCAGGCAGGGGGGCGGGCAGGCAGGCAGGCAGGGGAGCAGCGAGGCTGGCGGGACGCGCACCGAGGTCCCCTCGGCACCCCCGCCGCGCGCGCGCCCTCTGTCGGGCAGCACGAGCGCGCCGCCGAGGGGAGATAGGCGTGGAGCGAGCCGCGCACGCTCGAGGGGGCCAAGGCGTGGGGTGGGGGCGTGCGTGCGCGTGGTCCCGCCCACGCCGCACGCAGGTATCCAGGCCCGCTGCCCGCAGGCGAGGCTCCGGGCTACTCAGGGGTGGCGGCGCGGGCCGGCAGCTCTGCTCGCGTTTCCCGTCTCGGACGCTCGGCGTTCCGCCAGCCATTCGCTGCCCCGTGGAGTCGGGCCGAGGAGTTTTGAACGGGGTCTGAGGATAACTCAATGTGCAGCGTTACTGGAAACTAAATATAAGACGTTTAACTGGAAGAGCCAGGTAAGATGGGTCATTTGACCCTTGAACCACGCTGGGGTTAGGGGCACTGACCTCCCGTGGAGTCGAAAATCCTCTCATGCTCAGTCTCTGCCTCAAAAACAAAGGAATTGGTAAACGACTCACCCAAGGGCTGGAAGCTCAAACAGTTTGGTTAGAATCAGGATTCAAGCCCTAGTTCTTTTGAGTCCGCATAATGTGATCTCTAATTGAACGCAGGCTTTTCCCACACTTAATTAACGTAAAGATCTGTATAATGAAAATACAGATGCTGTATTTGTTGGAAAAAAACTCCGTGTAAGTGGACCCGCACAGTTCAAACTGCATTTCAAAGCCATGTTACTCAAGGCTCACCTGTATTTTAGGATGGAACTCTGGCTTAGATATCAGAAGTTTTTGAGGGCTCCCTCTCAGAGGTGAGTTAAATCATCAATCAGTCATTTTCTATCCCCACCCTCAATAAGAATACAGGTTTGGAGTGTTTAGATCCGGGTCTGCTGCTGTAAGTCAGATGACTGCAATTAAGTGATAATAGTAAAAACTATAGGGAATATCAGTCTGCCTAGATTCAGGGGAGTTTTGCTCCCACAAGATCAGAAAACATGGAAAAGGCCCGGAAGCCCGCAGTCTGGGGTGTCTGTTTTCTATGGATGTGTTAAACCAGTGTGGTGAGTCTTAGGTCTAGGCAGTGCTTCTCACATTTGTTCCTGTGGCCAAGTCCCTGTGAGTCACTTCTGGGGACATCACAAAATAATGACCCATTTTCCATGTATTAGATAAACCAGGAGTAGCTTTATGGATGGAAAATTTTATAATCACATACGTAGCATTTTCATGCGTCACAAATGTGTATGTAAAATATTTCTAGGAAATGACATGTACAGTGGTGGTCCTTCTTGCCCTATTCTCTCCTCCTGTCCTGCAGGCTGCCCTTGCTGAGGCCAGGGAAGAGAAGGAGGCCTTTTACAATGAAACTCCCCTGTGAGCTTCATAACATATAAGGAGGTTTGCTAGTGGGTGTGAACCCTTTGCTGGGCGTATCTTTTTTTTTTTTTTTTTTTTTGGCTGCGTTGGGTCTTGGTTGCTGTGTGAGGGCTTTCTCTAGTTGCGGCGAGTGGGGGCTACTCTTTGTTGCGGTGCGCGGACTTCTCGTTGCAGTGGCTTCTCTTGCTGCGGAGCTCGGGCTCTAGGTGCGCAGGCTTCAGTAGTTGTGGCTCGTGGGCTCTAGAGCGCAGGCTCAGTAGTTGTGGTGCACGGGCTTAGTTGCTCCGCGGCACGTGGGATCTTCCCGGACCAGGGCTCGAACCCATGTCCTCTGCATTGACAGGCGGATTCGTAACCACTGCGCCACCAGGCAAGTCCCTAGAGTTTGATTGTCTTTTAACTGTCTTCTCCATTCTCACGACTTGACCATGGAGCAGAGCTGAATCTCAAAGGACAGGCATGGAGGGGTTTCAGCATGAAGGAGCAAAGGGAAAGGCAGAGCAAAAGAAGGCACTAGGGGCAGGGTGGAGAGAAGGGAGAGGGAGCGCCTTTTTCAGGCTGCGCCCACAGGGCCAGGGACTAAAGACCCATTTGTATGGGCTGAGCCCTGGAGTCAGACTGAGCAGATTAGAGAAGAAATCTCCAAATCTCTCCCACCAGAAAGGCTTTCTGTGAGTTAGACTGTATCGCTTGAACCTGGAGTAGATACCTGTTTGAATGTTTTTTGGGAACTGATATTGATGCTTGATGGGTTAAGAGTAAGACTTTGTCATTCTCTCCTCCACAATGAAGGACTCAGTGTAGAGATTGTATACATTGAGTTTTTCTGTTGAAATCTATTTACTACCAGGACATTTGTTTAGTCAATCAGTCTACACTGGCTAGCTCGTTAAAGCAACAGTCTCTTGAGCTTACTCTATGTCAAGCACTGTGTTATGTGTTTGACATAGATTATGATGTTTAATTCCTCCACTGTGCCTGGAAGTGGGTATCATGAGCCCATTTGACTGATGAGAGAGCTGAGGCTCGGCAAGGTTGACTTTCCCAAAATCACGTGGCCAGTAAGAAGCGGAACCCAAATCTCTTACTCTCTTTCTCAATACATAAGGCAAATACTAACAGCCATAAAAGGGGAAATCGACAGTAACACATTCATAGTAGGGGACTTTAACACCCCACTTTCACCAATGGACAGATCATCCAAAATGAAAATAAATAAGGAAACAAAAGCTTTAAATGCTACGTTAAACAAGATGGACTTAATTGATATTTACTCTCTTTCTCCAGTGTGGTTAGTAACTAGCTCATCCACTGCTTCTGCAGCAGAATTTTAATAAAAACGGAAGAAAAATCTATTCTTTGATTTGTGTGTGTGTGTGTGTGTGTGTGTGTGTGTGTGAATTGGGAAAAGACTATCAACATTTTTAAAGTAAACTTTTCATTTTAGAATATTTTGAGATTTGCAAAATTACTGTGAAGATAGTAAGTGTACCTGTATTCCCACACCCAGCATTCCCTTTTTAAAACATCTTATGATAGTATATGTTTGTTACGATGAATAAACCAACTTTGATACATTATTATTAACTAAAGTCCAGGGTTTATTCAGATTTCCTCAGTTTTCCCCTTATGTCCTTTTTCTGTTCCATGATCCTGTCTAGGATATCGTGTTATATGTAGTAGTCATGTCTCCTCAGGCTCTTAGCTGTGGTAGTTCCTCAGACTTTCCTTGCTTTTGGTGACTTTGACAGTTTTGAGGATTGCTGGTGAGTTATTTTGTAGAATGTTCCTCAGTTGGAATTTGTCTGATGTTCTCATCATTAGATTGGGGTAGTATATTTTTGGAGGAAGACTACAGAAGTAAAATGCCATTTTCATCATCTTATATCAAAGGTCATCCTATCAGCGTGACATCACTTAAATGCTAATGTTGATCACCTGCCTCAGGTAGTGTTTGTCAGGTTCTTGCCCTGTCAAGTTACTCCTTCCCCCATTTCCATGCTTTCCTCTGTGGAAGGAAGTGACTTAAGAAGTGGGAAGTTACCAGCTCCTTGAGGCTAGAGTATCTGTATAAGTTATTTGGAATTCTGCACAGTGGATTTGTCTCTTTTCCCTGTTTCTTTTTTTTTTTTTTTTGGCGGTACGCGGGCCTCTCACTGTTGTGGACTCTCCTGTTGCGGAGCACAGGCTCCGGACGCGCAGGCTCAGCGGCCGTGGCTCACGGGCCCAGCCGCTCTGCGGCATGTGGGATCTTCCCAGACCGGGGCATGAACCCGTGTGGCCTGCATCGGCAGGCAGACTCTCAACCACTGCACCACCAAGGAAGCCCCTCTATTTCTTTATTTAATCATTACTTTATATCAGTATGGCCTCATGGATATTTATTTCATGCTTTGGGTTATAATCCAATGCTACTTAATTTTCTTGCTCTCATTGTTCCAGCTTTGGCCACTGGGAGCTCTTTCAGCTGGCTCCTGTGTCCCTATGACACATCAACTTTTTTTTTTTTTTTTTTTTGAGCACTCCCTTATTTTCTGGAGCTACAAGATGCTCCAAACTCATCTTGTATATTTCCTGCTCCAGTCCTCGAATCTGCCATTTCTCTAAGCAGCCCTGGTTCCTTTCATTGGAGAATGGTATTAGGAACCGAGATCTGGGCATTAGGTGTGCTCATTCCTATGGGGATGGCATTGCTTCTAGGTCCTCTCAGCTGAAAGAGCAAGGAAATATTTGTGTATATACTAATCTGTGTATATACACATATCTATAATTTTTTCTATATGTACCCATCTATATATTAAGCTAAACATGAGTTCATACTGATATCTCCAACTCCAATCTACTACTGCATGGCTCATTCTAGCCTTCTCCCCTTCTTTATCTGTAAATTCCCACTCCAACAGTGAGGAACTGCTTCCTGCCATCTGGCATCCATTTAGTTAATTGTTCAGTTCCAGTATATGTGCACAGCAATATCAGAATTGTTAACCCATGTCCCCAAGGAAAACAACTTTATCAGCTAGAGTACAGTGCTGCGTGCAGTTACTTTCTTCTTTGGTGTTTCAGATCCTCCTCATTTCCAGAGTTACTTAGGCTAGCACTATTCTCCCCGCCGCCAGCCCCCTTTAATAAGGTTGTTTCACACATTTGTAATACAGTTGTGTTGTTTGTCATATTTTTTATTCCATTCTGGGACCTCCGAAATAACTTTTTTCTAGTTTGCGTGTACTTTACAGTATCACACAGAATCACCACCGCCAAAACCCTCTGCACTTCACCTACTCAACATCACCCCCTGCAAGTACTGGCAACCAGTGATCTGTTTACCACCTTTATAATTTTGCCTTTCCAGAGTGTCATATAATTGGAACCATACAGTAGGCAGCTTTCCCAGACTGACTTCGTTCATTTAGCAATATGCATGTAAGATGCATCCATATTTTTTAGTGACTTGATAGCTTGTTTCTTTTTATCAAATGGGCAATGCTTCATTGTCTGGAGGTAGCACAGTTTGTTTATCCATCCACCTATTACAGGACATGTTGGTTGCTTCCAGGTTTTGGCAGTTAGGAATATAGTTGTGCAGACTTTTGTGGGGACATAAGTTTCAGCTCATTTGGGTAAATACTTAGTAATACAATTACTGAGGCAGGTGGTAAGACTATTTAATTTTTATTTTTTTTGCGGTACGCGGGCCTCTCAGTGTTGTGGCCTCTCTCGTAGCAGAGAACAGGCTCCGGACACGCAGGCTCAGCGGCCATGGCTCACAGACCCAGCCGCTCTGCGGCATGTGGGATCTTCCTGGACCAGGGCACGAACCTGTGTCCCCTGCATCAGCAGGCGGACTCCCAACCACTGTGCCACCAGGGAAGCCCAATTTTTTATTTTTTTTTAACATCTTTATTAGAGTATTACTGCTTTACAGTGGTGTGTTAGTTTCTGCTTTATAACAAAGTGAATCAGCTCTACATATACATATATCCCCATATCTCCTCCCTCTTGCATCTCCCTCCCACCCTTCCCATCCCAACCCTCTAGGTGGTCACAAAGCACCCAGCTGATCTCCCTGTGCAATGCGGCTGCTTCCATTCTGATAGTCTTGTAGTGGTATCTCCTTGTTGTTTTCACTTGCAAATCCCTAATGACACGTGGTTTTGAGCACCTTTTCATCTGCTTCTTTGCCATCTGTATCTTCTTTTGTGAGGTGTCTGCTCAGATCTTTTGACCCCTTTTAGTTCTTTTTAAAAAATTGTTGACTTTAAGAGTTCTTTCATATTTTGGATATAAGCCCTTTACCAGGTATGTGTTCTGCAAATATTTTCTTCCAATCTGTGGCTTAGCTTTTCATTTTCTTAACAGTATCTTTCGCAGAGCAGAAGTCTTAATTTTAATGAAGTCCAGCCTATTTTTTTCTTTCATAGATTGAGCTGTTAGTATTGTATGTAAAAACTCATTGCCAAACCCAAGGTCATGTAGATTTTCTCCTATGTTTTCTTTTTAAAATATTAATTTATTTGGCCGCGCTGGGTCTTAGTTGCGGCACGGGGGATCTTTATTTATTTATTTATTTAAAGTCTTTATTGAATTTGTTACAGTGTTGCTTCTGCTTTATATTTTGTATTTTTGACCAGGAGGGATGTGGGATCTTACTCCCCAACCAGGGATCAAACCCACACCCCCTGCATTAGAAGGTGATGTCTTAACCAGTGGACTGCCAGGGAAGTCCCACACGGGATCCTTAATTGCTGCATGCATGCATGATCTAATTCCCTGAGCAGGGATTGAACCCGGGCCCCCTGCACCACCAGGGAAGTCCCCTCCTATGTTTTCTTTAAGAAGTTTTTATAGTTTTTCATTTTATATTGAGGCCTACAATCCATTCTGAGTTCACTTTTGTGTGAGGTGTAAGTTCTGTGTCTGGGTTCATCTTTTTAAATTTAGACATTCACCATTTGTTAAAAAGCCAACATTAATTTTTTTTGTTTGTATATCTTTATTGAACTATAGTTGATTTACAATATTAGTTTCAGATACACAGCATAGTGATTCAGTATTTTTACAGATTATGCTCCGTTTAAAGTTATTACAAAATAATGGATATATTTCATTGTATGATATATCCTTGTGCTGTACGATATATCCTTGTTTCTTATTTATTTTATAAATAGTTTATAAATATGTAACAGTTTGTATCTCTTTATCCCCTACCCCTATCCTGCCCCTTCCCCTTCTCTCTCCCCACTGGTAACTACTAGTTTGTTCTCTAAATCCGTGAGTCTGTTTATGTTTTGTTATATATATTCATTTGTTTTATTTTTTAGATTCCACATATAAGTGATAACATAGAGTATGTCTTTCTCTGTCTGACTTATTTCACTAAGCATAAGACCCTCTAGGTCTATCCACACTATTGCAAATGGCAGAATTTCATTGTTTTTATGGCTGAATAATATTCCATTGTATATATATGCCACATCTTCTTTCTCCATTCATCTGTTGGTGGACACTTGTGTTGCTTCCATATCTTGGTTATTGAATGCTGCTATGAGCATGGGGTACATGTATCTTTTTGAGTTAGTGTTTTCACTTTTTTCAAATGTATACCCAGGAGTGGATTTGCTGGAGAATATGGTAGTTCTATTTTTAGGTTTTTGAGTAACCTCTATACTGTTTTCTGTAGTGGCTGCGCCAATTTACATTCCCACCAGCAGTGTTCAAGGGTTCCCTTTTCTCCACATCCTCTCCAACATTTATTATTTGTAGACATTTTGATGTTAGCCATTCTGACAGGTGTGAGGTGAGACCTCATTGTGGTTTTGATTTGCATTTCTCTAATAATTAGTGATGTTGAGCATCTTTTCACGTGCCTGTTAGCCATCTGTATGTCTTCTTTGAAAAAAGTCTATTCAGGTTTTCTGCCCATTTTAAAATCGGATTTTTTTGGTTACTGAGTTGTATGTGCTGTTTATACTGGGTTGGCCAAAAGGTTCATTCGGGTTTTTCCGTATTGGGTTGGCCAAAAAGTTGGTTCGGGATTTTCCGTAAGATCTTACTGAAAAACCCAAACAAACTTTTTGGCCAACTCAGTATTTTGGATATTCACCCATTATGGGTCATATGATTTGCTAATATCTTCTCCCAGTCAGTAGGTTGTTTTTTCATTTCGTTGATGGTTTCCTTTGCCGTGCAAAAGCTGAGTGAAGTAACTTTTGTATTACTGACATCTTTTAATTCAGCAGATAAACTTTAATCTCATAATAAGTACTTCCTTTTCAGACAGAAAAGATCATTCTAAATGGGTTTACCTTGTTTGGCATCTATTAAATGTTGATTTAACATTCTTAATTGCAATTATGCATTGGTTTGCTTGGTATATTTTTTAAAGTTCTTTGATTAAGGGTCAGCACAGCGTGGTCTTTCACATACCAAGGCCATTGAGTCCTATTAGAAGGGTAAATTGTATAGTGAAGTGTTTCACTGTGTGCAAATCTCAGCTGTGTTTTAGTTAAGTAAAAGCACATTGGCTTTGATCACCACTCGATCAATTACTTATAAGGTAAAAGGGATGGCTAAACAATGGGTGCATATTTAGAATTCCAAATGTAGCTCTGGGAGTAAAAGGGAAGAAGAAAATTGTTTCTTGATAATCACAAATAATAATGTTGCCTTTAAAATATTCTAAAATGGTTTCATCATAGAGATGTTAATGGTTCACTAAGTCCTGGCCACGCAAAGTGTGGTCTTCAGACCAGAGCACCAGAATCATCTGGGAGCTTGTTAGGAATGCAGAATCAGGTCTTGCCCCAAACCTATTGAATCAGAATCTGCAGTTGAGCAAGATCCCCAAGATGATTTGTATGCACATTAAAGCTTTTTATTGGCAAAACGTTTCTGTCTGGTTTGTGGAACTAGAGTGCTGTGGAAGTGAGCTTTGCGAGTTCTGGCCCAGTCACTGAGGTCCTATAACCTCCATGTATTATTTTCCTTTTGCCCATCATTCCTGCCAAATCAGATGTTATCTGCCGCCTACTAAAGAGAACTACAAAGACTTTGTTATTTCAGCAGCACAGGAGACGGAGTGCTGCGTGTGTATGTGTCAAAGATAATAAAGTCCCTTCACAAGGGAATTTGTGGAGCAAGGCACTGTAGTTGGAGAGCCTTTATTTTGGCCTTGAAGATAGAAAATTGTTAAGACGGGAGGGAGTCTTTAACATACTTTTTTTTTTTTTTTGCGGTACGCGGGCCTCTCACTGTTGTGGCCTCTCCCGTTGCGGAGCACAGGCTCCGGACGCACAGGCTCAGCGGCCATGGCTCACGGGCCCAGCCGCTCTGCGGCATGTGGGATCCTCCCGGACCGGGGCACGAACCCGTGTCCCCTGCATCGGCAGGCGGACTCTCAACCACTGCGCCACCAGGGAAGCCCTTTAACATACTTTTAAAACAGAGCTCACCTTTAAGAAAAAATATCGAATCATGTGGTACGTGTACACACACACACACACGGTACGTACGTACACACACACACACACTACACACCCTCCCTCCCTTTGTCCCAAGGCCTAGCATTCCCTCAGAGCATCAACACCTGTTTTCAGGCCTTTCTGTCCTCCATCATCACATTCCTCAGGGAAGGGGGAGCAGATTTTCACAACTGTGATGCCTGTTACAACATTAAATGTGACATTGTATGGAGTTAGCTACATATCCCATTTATTCTTAGACTGTGTGGAGAATCAATTTTTTTTTTTTTTTTTTTTTTGCTTACCATGAATTAAAAATAAAGAAGAATGCCATCTTGTGGGCATCTCTTGTTACTACCACAACTGCATCAGATCTTGGTGGAAGTCCATCAACCCCAGAGAACTGGTCTGCTATGTACACATCTATATGTAATGTATCATCAGCTGGGGGCAACTGATCAAGGACCTCTCTTCAGTTCTTTTACTTACAATGAATCATTCTATGGGCTTTTGTTTTCATAAATGACTAATAACCTATAAAGTGAATCATGGAGGAGTACTAACGTTGGCATTTATGACAAAAAATGGTGCATTATCAGTTCCCTTACATACTCTAATTCCATTTTGTATAAGAAGTTTGACGGATAAGACCCACAGTACATGAGCCCACATGGAATAGGAATTCTGGAAACTTCTGGGGAGGATGTTTGTATTCAAGGTTGTATTGAGTTTGGTCGTGGTTTTCAATGGCTGCTAGTCTTGTTTTAAAGAATTTGGTTGTCATTTACTTCTCATTGTGAGGAGAGAATGAGGACAGACCATTCAGTAGCAGGAGAGAAGTTTCAGTAGCAGCTCAGGGATCACTGAGCTAGAAGACTGTGGGCCACAGGCCTCCACAGGGAATTGGATGCCAGGATGCTCTTTGGCAAGACAGGGCCAAGGAGGATGGGTCATGCTAGTTAGTATAGCTGGGAGACTCCCTTCTAATCCTGGGTTTGCTGCTTTTTACCAGGAGACCTTGGGCAAATCCCTACACCTCATTGGGCTCTGTTTTTTTTAAATCTGTAAAGTGACAAACTTGCAATTTATGATCTCCAGGCTCCTCTCAAGACCTAAAATTTGATGTATGAAAGAAAGGGTCTCATTTCTCAATCCTTCTTAACACAGGTTTCCTGGTCAAAGGCAAGATTTATCATAAAGATGCTTATTTTCAGTGAAACTTCTAGGTAGAACATTCTGAAGCCATAGAAATGGTTTATATTTTACATAGTTAACAAATTATGGAAATACTTGAATGTCATCACCCCCTTCACTATTTTTTCTCTCATTTTGAATTCCTGCAGCTCCACTGGAGTGGGTATCACAAAACAGCTGCACTTACTTCCACTCAAGGAATGAAGCAGCTGGGCCCCTGGTCCACTGGGGATGTACATGTTCCTTGTAGATGGGTGCAGTCAACATCACAGCATTTTAAGACATCTCAGGCCATGTTGGGTGACATTATCCACCCGGCCTGCAGCTGCTATGTCCACCTCATGCTGTCAGTATCTGCCAGGGGTGCTGATGCTAGGGAAAGAAACCATCCCTTCCATGGTCAGCTGAAGGACATTTGGGGATGGGTGCCATTTCATGTAGAAGAGATTCTCTGTTCCCACATCACTAGGAACATTGTGTTTAATTGGTGCATGTGTGTGTTAAGAGATCTTGTACATTTAAGAATTCTCATACTTTCCTGTTCACGCGAGTGAATGAGTTGTAAGTTGTTTTTGGAGAAGAGGAGAAGATCCAAAACCCAACAGAATATTAGAAAGTTCACCCCCAACTTGCAGCTTTTTTTTTTTTTTTTTTTTTTTTTTTTTGTGGTACGCGGGCCTCTCCCTGTTGTGGCCTCTCCCATTGCGGAGCACAGGCTCCGGACGCGCAGGCACAGCGGCCGAGGCTCACGGGCCCAGCCGCTTCGGGCCATGTGGAATCGTCCCGGACCGGGGCACGAACCCGTGTGGCCTGCATCGGCAGGCGGACTCTCAACCACTGCGCCACCAGGGAAGCCCTTGCAGCTTATTTTTGTCAGAATTATGCTACTGTGGATTGTTGAACTTGTTCTTTAGAAAAATGCGGAACAGAAATTGTGTTGATGACGTTTGGCCACAAGAGGGCGGTCTAACAAAACACGGCAGCTCAAAAATCGACATCTGCTTCCTCCAACATTTACCTGCTACAATTTCTGCCTGGTCTTATGACATAAAGCTCAGTGTCACAAATATTGTTTCAAACTTCATGAAAAGAGATTATTTATTTTTAAAGAATGTTGGGAACCTGGGAAGTGAATCCTAAGCACGAGTTCAACTGCTTGTAGCTGGAGGTGCTTTATAATTCCTCCATCAATTTCCAAAAAAAGGCGGAGTTTAAAAACCTTTGCTTTCTTTAACAGACCAAACAATACAAACTTAAAACACTTTAGGGACATTTGCATTTCCAAAGTAGAGCTTTTATGGATTATCTTCCTAAGAATTCTAACTCTAGATATATGATGAAAAAACAAAACAAAACAAACAACTCATTCTCTAAGCGAAATACAACTGTTAGAGAAAAATGCTGTGTTATCTCTTCCAGCATACAGATACTTGAAAAAGAAAGTGGGGGAAAGGCTATGTGATAATCTCTGAAGTAAATTAAAGCACCCGGACTGTGTTTCCCTAGAAGGATTATTATTCAGATAATATTTGAGGGGGTAATTGCCAAAAATGAATATCCTTTAAACAATCTTTACTGATAGTAAAATAATTAGAAAAATTTATGTGCATCTCTGCTATTATTAATGTGGCTTTGCTTAAAGGAGATTCAGTTGGTTATGCATGGATATTACAAGAATCTCCCTCCCCCGCTTCTCAGATGACATGTTTATACTCAGGCAGCACTTCTAAATGTTTAATAGAGACGAAGAGATTCCATTTAATTAGGCAGAATGACTTGTTTATGTGCAGGTTATATATTTACGAGTTCTAATGAAGAACGGAAAATATCTATTGAACAGCCTTTGAAGTTTCACCGGTTTAAGGATAATTGTAAACCCAGCTCAGTGGAAATAGCATCTCAGTCAATCAAATGGTTGGAGAGTCAAGCATACAGAGTTAAATCTAGGTAAAATAACTGCACAAATCGAGTGTCGATCAGTGTTCAAAGGATTTTTTTCCTCTCCCAAATCAAAGCTCTTCCATCTTACACTTGACTGGAATATTGAAACTGGGTTATAGGAAAAAATGGTGAAGAAGTAACAAGATTTTTTTCTTTCTTAAAAAATACCCCTACGATTTATATAAAACCTTTTGCCTTTTTCAGTTTTTACTTCCTGTATTCTGTGCGGCCTATTTTACTTGCGAACTAGGTAAGATAAACATGTTACTGTCAAAAGCATTTTTTTCACATTCATAAATCCTTTCCGAAAATGAGAAGTTAATTTTTTCTTAATCTCTGACCTAAGGTAAAAATCCCAAATATTTGCGTGCCTCAGATGTGCCGCAAAAAGGCCACCTAACTTAATGAGGTTTCTTGAATTGGTGTATAGAAATGAATTACAAAGCTTAAGAAGTCGAAGAGATTTCTTATGATGTTTAAAGCAGTATTAATGATCGCATGGAATGAGATATCAAGCTTTGTGTTATTACTATAGGATTAGCTTTTAGTTCCTGAAAGCTGTTCTATTTATGGGTATATAGGATGGAATTAAACTTTGAAAAGGTTAATTTTTTTTAAAAAAGTGTTCTGTAGAAGGTTTATTTCCTATCACCTTTTATTAAGTTCCTCTTTGAATTGTAGTTGCAATCTGCATTTGGAGTGGGTCCAGGAAGCTTGCATAATAATCTAATCCCTGGCAGAGCCTCTCTTAGGGGAGGGAGTGGGGTAAATGAAATGCTCCTTACAGGTTCCTGACAATATATTCATCTTGATATGATTGCAGCTGAAGGCTTGTAGCAAGGCGACTCCTAGGACTTGCGTTTGCTCTCTTTAGGGTATGTTATAATTTCAGTGTGGAAAACAAAACCCCAGCGTACAAGAGAAAGAAAAAATCCCTAATCGAAAAATAGTACCTGAAATATATATATATATATATATATACACACACATATATATACACACACACACTGAGCATTTACTCCATCCCAAGTACTTTACTAAGATTTTTAAAAAAAATATTGGAGTATATTTGATTTACAGTGTTATGTTAGTTTCAGGTGTACAACAAAGTGATTTAGTTATACATATACATATATTTATGCTTTTCTGGATTCTTGAAAAATATTTGTTGAGAGCAAGACATTTGTCTTGTTGCAGGGAGAATGGAGAGTAGAGAATAAAAGACTAAAGAAGATGGGAAAAGAAACCATTGCCCTTTGCTTTTAGCTCACGACCATAGTGAAGGCTCTCAAACATTTTAGCAGTTAATGGCACGTCCGTTTTCTTTCTTCTGTGTACTTGTCTAATTTATTTTCATAAGAAAACTCTGTTCCTCTTGTCTGGAGCCAGCATTATGTAGCTGAAATCTTGGATGCTGTGGGTTTAAGATCAAACAGGGCCTAAGCAGGTGGGATTTGTTTTCTTATTGATCTTTTTATTGCTTGGGTGGGTCCTGCTGACAAGCTGCGAAAGGATGGGGAGGAATTAGGGCTGCAGCTCTTCAGAGAAATGTGTCCTGGCTGGAGCCCCACCTGAACACGGGCGAGCAAAAGATGGCAGGCAGCTCCCGAGGAGGGGCTTAGGGCCTGCAGAGCGGAAGTGGGTTATGCCGGCAGCATAAACGTTAAAAGCGGAAGATGCTAGCTGATGTATTTGTGTTTATTGTCTATTCGGTTCTGGTAGGTTGGCTGATGCCCTTTAGAGTTGACCATCCTACCTAATTCAGGCCTAACTTAAGCAACAAAAGTCTCCCGATTTGGTGGGAGACACTGGGAAGGACAGGCTACCATCCCCATAAGAGAAAAGCAAAGGACGTGGGTACTTTTTAAGAAAAGTTCACGTAGGAGCCAGATACTTAGGAGTTGTTTAAAGGAAGCTAAAGGAAATGAAAGTGAGAAAAAGAATTTCGTGAACATGTTAAACTCCCTGCCAGTAAATGAGAAGAGGCAGGGGGAGAGTGCACTGTGACTAAAAAGAAATCTTTCTGGTTCACTCTTTCCAAAAACAGAGAATTGAAGGAGACAGCGGCTCATGGTCTTATTCGATAACTTGATTGAACTGGGGAGCATGACAGTCTGTCTTCTCCGAGGGTGGAGAATACATGTTTCATGTCCCTGCAGAACAAGAACGACAGCATTTTCCTATTATTGGCAAAGAAGAAAATATGTCTGTAGATCCGACATCGTTGTAGACGACTGCTCCCGCCAGCACGGGCGCTGAGGATCACATTCTGCCTCCGCCCACCTTTTAGGGTCGCAGAAAAGCAAGAGGGAAAACAGAACAGAAGGGAGTAGCCATTACAAGTGAAATCTTATGGAGACGCTGGACTCCCTTTGCCCAGAGCTGACTTCTGAGGCTCTTTGGCAAGGTATTTACAGATGCAATCTCTCTCTCAGTCTCCTCCCTCATTCCACTCTTTGTTCCTTTAATGGGCGAATGAGCCATAGGTTCTTGTTAAATCTATTCCTTTTGGGAAGAGAAAATGATGTACATCCTTATGACTGGGAACTCCCAGGAGAGAGGTAGTTGGAGGAGAGTGTCCCCTTTCAGGGATGCTTTTTCCTTGGGCTGCGGCTGTCACCAGCTGCTGCAATGTCACCCCCTCTATTGCCCTCATTCCGAGTGTGATCCTGTGGGGTGAAGGGAAGAAGATATTCAAAATAGTCCTAGGATGCGCCTAGTGATGTTTGCGCACGGAGACCTCCCCTCACTCACTATTGGAGATGGGAAGGAACTTAGCGGCCAGATACTCCACGCTTTTCCTTTCACAGATGGGTAAACTGAAGCCCTTTGAAGCTTAGTGAATTGTTTAAGACAATGCAAGGAGTGAGTGGTAGAATAATTTCAGGCCTATTTCAGGTAGAATAATTTCAGGGCACTTTTGAGGAGGAAGCTGCTGGGGAGATGGAGGTATCTTTTAGGGACCTGGAGGGGCCTTGAGATAAGAGAGTGTGCTCTTCGCTCCTCAAAGAGTAGTTCATGGACCAGCAGCATGGCATCACCTGGAGCTTGTTAGACCTCAGTCTCTACCCCAGACCTACTGACTTGGAATCTGCCTTGCAACAAGATCCCCAGGTGACTTCTATGCATAGCAGAGTTCCAGAAGCACTGAGGCCCCAAACCCAAACTTGGATGACCGGCAGCTTATGGCTGCCTAATTTCAGCAAATGTCATAACTATTGATACCTCTGAAAAAGATGCTCTTGTAAGCAACATTTTTAGCTAAGGTGGGTACATTAAAACTTAAAAATATGAAATGCAGAGAGTAAGAAGAGTGATGCTATCAAATGAGGGTGAAGACATGGGGAAATGGTGGCTTTTAATGGTACAACTTTTCTGGAGGGCAATTTGGTAATAGGTATCAACGTCTTAAAAATATGCTTACCTTTTTTTAATTTTTTATTTTTTATTGAAGTAGAGTTGATTTACAATGTTGTGTTAATTTCTGCTGTACAGCAAAGTGACGCAGTTATACATATATACATTCTTTTTCGTATTCTTTTCCACTATGGTTTTATCACAATATTGAATATAGTTCCCTGTGCTATACAGTAGGATCTTATTGTCCATCCATTCTATATATAATAGTCTGCATCTGCTAAGCCCAAACTCCCACTCCATTCCTCCCCCAGTCCCCTTCCCCCTTGGCAACCACAAGTCTGTTCTCTATGTCCGTGAGTCTGTTTTTGCTTCGTAGATAGGTTCATTTGTGTCATATTAAAAAATATGCTTCCCCTTTGGTCCAAGAATTCAACTCCCTAGGAAGTTATTCTGGAGAAATAATTTGGCTAGTTTGAAAGGACGTGTGAACAAGAATGTTATAATGTTTATTATAGCCAAAAAAAAAAAATTGGAAGTGGTCTATCCTCTACTATCAAACAGTAGAGCATAGTAAAAAAAAAAATTACAGAACCTATCGTGGAATTCTGTATAATCACTTAAAATGATAAGTTAGAGGAGCATTTCTACCCCAGAAATATGTTAATAGATGTTTGTCGAAAAGTGAAAAACCCAGGTTACCATACTCTGTATAAAATGATTTCATATCTTGTTCAGATACATATTTTACAACCCAGAACGCCATCCATCTAAATGTTAACAGTAGTTATTCCAGACAGTAAGATTATAGTTTATATTCTTCTTTTTGCTTATCTTTATTTCATGGTTCTTTTACAGTTGATGTGTATTAATTAGCTAACCAAAGGTGGTAATATAGCCATTTTGGAAGAGCATTTAAAAAAATTCACATCTTAAATATTTTACTTCCCAGGCCAAATTCCTAACAGGAAAAACATTTTGACATCTTTGTGTGACTTTTTCCACTATACTGACATATTAAAATTATCTATTAAACATCTTCCTCCTCCAAGACTGTGAAGGCCTTGATGACAAGGACTGAGTCTCTGGCATTTGTATATCTAGGGCCTAGCACGGAGTGTGGCGCATGGCATGTGGTAATAAGTGTTTTAAATGGATGGATGAAAGGGTGTTGAATGACAGTCTAAAGACTTTTCCTTCTTGGGTGTCTTACGGGACTGAAGTACTTAGCATGCAGGAATTGATTGTGGTGCATATGGATAATGTGCGAGATGAGGTAACTGTGGAGGGCTAAGTTCTGTTTGACCTATTGGTTTAGCTGCCATCTCTACTTTGGTAATAAACTGCCCTGTGAGATGTGGACCAGGGCTGAACGTGTCAGGAGGTCAGGCCATAGAGGTCTCTAAAGACTCAGAGGAAAGTGTGCTTCCTGGGACCAACCCGCCATCTCCCATGAGGTGACAGCTCCCCTGGTGGCCGTAGGGGGATCCTAGGTGAGGACTGGTAGGTTCAAGTGCGAGTCCATGGGCAGTGGAAAGTGCACCTGTGGGTCCCAGTTTGTATTTTATTTTAGTTGTGACTTTGGATCTTGTCTCATTAGGAGACAGAGTTTGGAGAGGCTTGAATGGTTGCTGACGAGAACTCAGTTGGTTTCAGCATTATGCTAAGAAGCGTTTGCATACATTCCCCCGCCTAATCCCACTGCTTCCTTATGATGTGGGTACCCATTTTATAGAGCAGAAGACTGAAACTGAGAAAGGTTAAGCTATTTGCTCCAGATTAAAACATGAAGAGGTGGAGCTGGAATCCAGACAGGAGGGCCTGGACCCAGAGCCCAGACCCTCCTGCCAAGCTATAAAGAAGTTAGGGGGATGCTCTCAGGGTTCCCCCCGACCTCTAGCACGTTTCCCTGTGTCTGGTCCAGTGGAGAAGTCCCTGGGCCTTCCTGAATTTCCCCAGTTCTCCTTGTGAAAGAGATCCTATTTAAGAATGGGCCTCTATGTTCTGTGGTCACGTATTTTTTTCTTGCTCTTGGCTCTAAGTGAAGTCACCAGAAAATGCATTTTATAGTTAAAGAAGTTAATGGAATAAAAATTATTTTAAATCAAGTAATTTATATTATTTAGAAATAGTCATAAGGTTCAAGAAAGTGGTTTGCATACTTAAAGGTGAACCTTAACTTTAACTATGAATTAATTTTAATTGATAAAGTTCTGAGAAAATTCATGGAAGATTCACTGACTGTATCTGAACATAGGCTTGTTTCTTGGGATATCCCAGTTTCTGTATTTGGAAATGTTAACAGTATTAAAAAAAATAAGTTCTGATCTACACAGTTGGGGCAATGTTACTGATGTTGAATGGCATAGTCATGAAATATGAATATTTGTTTACAAATCTTTTTGGCTGGTTTACATTTGGAATTTTCATAGTAATACAAAAGGATTTGAAAACATCTGGGGAAGGGTCATGATTTGGTCTAAATTATATATCCAAGAGGTTTCAAAATCATAAAATGATAAAATTACTCTGGGCTTTTCTTAGTTCCCATCCCCCATGGGTTATATCTTAATTGTACAGTTTTTGACTTATATTTTACTTGTGTGATTATTTTTTTGGTGTTCGTCTCTGCTGCTAGCCTGTGAGCTTCATGAGAGCCACATCTGTTTTGCTTTTCATTGTATATACTTAGCACATAGTAGCACATCATGTATCAGTTACAGCAGCAGCAACAATGAATAAGAAGGAGAACTAATACTTGTTGAGCCCTTGCTATGTGTCAGGTCTTGTTCTAAGTGCTTGGTACTAACTCATGTAATGGAACTTCGGACAAACAGTGGTTAAGTGATTTTTATATAAACGAAAAGTAAATTTTGAGTTTAGTGTTGGGGAGGTTTTGGAGACTTTATTACAGTGAGAACTGGAAGATATTGGACTCAGAGTGATTCAGAGGGACTTCCCTGATGGCGCAGTGGTTGAGAATCCTCCTGCCAACGGCAGGGGACACGGGTTTGAGCCCTGGTCCAGGAAGATCCCACATGCCGCGCGGAACAACTAAGCCCGTGCGCCACAACTACTGAGCCTGAGCTCTAGAGCCTGCGAGCCACAACTACTGAAGCCTGTGCGCCTAGAGCCCGTGCTCCGCAACAAGAGAAGCCACCACAATGAGAAGCCCGCACACTGCAACAAAGAATAGCCCCCGCTTGCCACAACTTGAGAAAGCCTGCACGCAGCAGTGAAGACCCAACACAGCCAAAAAAAAAAAAAAAAAAAAAAAAAATTGATTCAGAAAAGTGTAGATTTTCTTTCTTATATCTGACAAATATTTAATTTTTCATGTTTTCACATTCTTTTTTATTTGTTGGCTTCCAGAGCAGATTTTTAAGAAACAAGAGTAAAGGCTAGACACTAATTAAAGAAATAGGATGGCAGTACCATTGACATTTAATTTTAATGGCTACGTCTTTGACTGGCAGCTCTGAACTCCGATGGTGGGAGGAGAAGATTGTCTTTCTAGAAAGTTTCGGGCTGATGTCTTTGTTGCTGCTGCAGTAACCTCCACTTAATTTATTGTCTTTAGGGCAAAAATTGATGAGAAGATAACCTTTGTAAGGTTTTTATGTTTTGTTGGCTATAAAAGATAAAATATGGAGTAAAAGGAAGTAAAATAGTATTTTGTTAGGTTGGAGGATGGATTTATGCTTTAACTAACTGATAGAATAATCAGAGGGTCATGAAGATCAGAGTCTCTGCCTCCTATCTCTTCTCTTTTTATGTGTGCATTCAACAAGCTTCTCTTTGTGGCTGTCGGGCCCATAGGAGCTCACCCAAACACCAGGCCCCTTTGTCCCAGGGCATTAA
Organism: Mesoplodon mirus; assembly: GCF_964341445.2. Lineage (NCBI taxonomy): Eukaryota > Metazoa > Chordata > Mammalia > Artiodactyla > Ziphiidae > Mesoplodon > Mesoplodon mirus. Next base: position 50,930,930 of record NC_138979.1, on the reverse strand, counting down.
CTCAGCTGTTTAGATCAAGAGTATCACGGAGGCTTCTGTTGCAGACATTAAGCAATTGGGATAAGTCTAAATGAATCAGGTACTTGACATGTGCAGATGGGATGTTTGTTCACTAGGGACTCCGGGCTGCATTGTGTCTTGAATGAACAGACAAAAACAAAGTGTGTGAGTTAAATTGAATTTTGTGGGAAACACACAGAGAGATCTGGATCTTCAGGAATTGCTGGTGATTGTTTGTGGTGTGTGGGAGGAAGATGCTGGGAAGGCCCGACCCCCGACCAATTCCCCCAACACATTCCCCCAACACACCCTCCCCAGCCAAAAAAAAAAAAAAGATTGGAAAGATAATAAACATATTTCCAAGTGATAAAGTGATTAAACTTGATCATCTAGGCCAGTGGTTCTGAAACTTTAGCCCATGCATCAGAATCAGCTGCAGGACTTATTAAAACCCAGATTGCTGGGCCCACACCCAGAGCTTGATTCAGTAGGTCTAGGGTGGGGCCTGAGAATTTGCATCTCTAATAAGGTCCCAGGTGATGCTGATACTGCTGGGCTGGGAACCACGCTTTAAGAACCACTGCTTCAAGCACTTAGCTGTCCATGGCGTGGCCAGATGGATGTGCCTCAGGGCACGTAAGTGTCCAGGAAGACAACTCTCCTCAGAAGGGTATGGCTGGGTGAGTCTACAGGGGTGTGTGTGTTTCATGTACAAGCGAGCCAGGACCTGTCCTGAGGATAAGTAACCACTTTAATCTTTAGAGCTTTCAATCTGTCGTTGGGCTAAGGAATAAAACAGCCATGAATATCTTTCCTTGAGTGTCCTGTTTTTTATGTAGGATTTGCTTCCCAAGTAATATACTTGCTTGGAGCCCCCTGAGGGTGCCGTGTCCTGGATGCTAAGTACGGTGTCGGGTACCAGGCCTGCCACATGATTTGCGGGACTTAGTGCAAAATGAAAATGTAGGGCTCCTTGTTCAAAAATGAAGAAATTGGGATTTCCCTGGCGGTCCAGTGGTTAAGACTCTGTGTTCCCAGTGCAGGGGGCCCGGGTTTGATGCCAGGTCAGGGAACTAGGTCCCACATGCCACAGCTAGAAGATCCTGCATGCCGCAGTGAAGACCCGGCACAGCCAAATAAAAATAAAATAAATATTTTTTTTAAAAATGAAGAAATTGAAGACGGTGACATCAGAGCCTTAGCCCCCATGTGAACCCTTCTAAGTGCAGGGCCGTGTGTGGCTTCTTGGGTCCCTCCACCTCTACCCTTCCCCCACGAAAGTGGGGCTGTTTATCACCTGGTAGGCACTCGACACAAGCAGGTGGTTTATTAGCTCTTTTTCTCCAAAGGATCATCGACTAAACGTTGATCAAGAAGGGATTTTGAAGGACCTCCTGGTTTGACTCCCTCTTTTTTCGGGGGGGGGCCGGTGGAGGCGTAGCCTTTGCCCCTGTTACCCACCCCTGCCAGCAGCTCTGTGACATAGGCATTATAAGCTCATTTGCATAAGGCTCAGCTGTGACTTGGCTATAGTGACTGGGACCAGTTTTCTGAAGTCTAGTGCTTGTTTAAAAAATTTTATTTTCCATTACCATATTTGCCTCTCAGAGAGGTTTACCTATTTGCTTGAAGACACACAGCTAGTGAGGGTTGAACAAGAATTTGAACCCAATCTTTTAAATCCTAGTTGGATGTTCCTTTTACTCCCCACGACTGAAGAAAGCAAGTTTTGGGAAGTTCCTTGATTCTATTGATCAATACTTTTGAGCTCTGAAACTTTCGTAGCGGGCTGAGAAATCTCGACTCCTGGTCTGTTTCTGTCCCTGTGTGCTGTTTAGTTCTGAGAACAGATGGCTTTCAGGAGAGTCCTGCCCCTTAAGTTTTACTGCTACTGGCTTGGAAGACCTCCTCTGAGCTAATCCCCTACTCCCAGTGTCAGTGTTCTTCAGCGATGCTACCCAATGTTTTTTTGTTTGTTTTATTTTTTTAAACAGCAGGTTCTTAATAGTCATCCACTTTATACACATCAGTGTATATACGTCAATCCCAATCTCCCAATTCATCACACCAACACCCACCCCCTGCTGCTTTCCCCCCTTGGTGTCCATACGTTTGTTCTCTACATCTGTGTCTCTATTTCTGCCCTGCAGACCGGTTCATCTGTACCGTTTTTCTGGGTTCCACATATATGCGTTAATATACGATATTTGTTTTTCTCTTTCTGACTTACTTCACTCTGTATGACAATCTCTAGGTCTATCCCCGTCTCTGCAGATTGCACAATTTCGTTCCTTTTTATGGCTAATGCTCCATTGTATAGATGTACCACATCTTCTTTATCCATTCTTCTGTTGATGGACATTTAGGTTGCTTCCAGCAGTGGATATTTTAAAGCAGGCTTTTTTGCGGGGGGTGTGGAGTGGATAATGCTGTGGGTTTTTTTTTTTTTTTTTTTTTTTTTGTAAAGAAGATAGAATTTATTAAAGGGAAGGGTTGCTGCCAGAACGGCGGGCTGACTTTCTGATAGGGAGAGTTGACCCCGAGCATGGGTTACTGGTCTGTTTTTATAGCCAGGGAACGAAGGAACTTGCGAGTCATCTGCTGATTGGGTGGGTAGGGTATGCATACTTCCAGTGTGCAGAGTTGGGGAAGAACAGGATGAATACCCTTCCTTATATGGGACGGGAAGGGAGCAGGGCAGGCTGCTTGGGAGGGTTCAAAGATGTAATGGCTGCTGCGTGACGGAGTGATGAGTCCGGTAACTCTCTGTTCTGGCGACGTTGGCCCTTTGTGTTTATGTTGTTCTTTGTCCTTGGAGCACCACATTTTCCCTCTCTTTAAATAAGCAAAGAAAACAACAATCCTCCTTTACCACTGCACAGGTCCCACCTTGGTTAGCTGTTAGTAAGTCTAAAGCTCTCCTATTCTGTAAAACCTCTCCTGCTAGAGAATTTATTTGTTCTTGTGGAGTGTTAATTGGAGCTGCTAGGTTGACAGGCTGTTGTGTGAGTTCAAGAGAGAGCTGTTGGGCAGTGAAAACAGAGTTTAAAAGTCCGACTAAGCCTGTTCCTATCCCAGTGATAATCCTTTGGCCTTATTGGATACCCTGCTCATGTCTGTCTATCTGCCTAGCTCCCTCTCAGGTGTTCGGGAACCCTTTTCGTAAGGAGAAGGGGCAACGATCTTTCTCTGGCTGCTTGCTGCTGGGTGGGGGCATTGTAGGGCCCTGGGTTCCCGGTGCCTGCTCTCTGTCAGGATATACCTGGGTGGGGAGGCGGGCTCCATGGACCGTGATGGCGGCTTGTTTAAGTGTTGTCCAGGTGTTGACTGGCCGCTACTCTTGTTGCATTACCATTTGGAGGTTTATTTGCTGTATTCTAGAAGAGACAGACTTAACAAGGAGGTTAAAAATACATGGCCCGAAGATCAGAAGTAGGACCTAGAAAAGGGGTTAGGCAAGAGAACCAGGACCAGATATTAGTCTTGAAATCCCACCAGTTGAATCCCCCTGAGGCTCCCTTCATATAAAACCTGTTAGCTCTTTCAATAATATTCCAAAGGTTAGTTTGAATTTTCTTTTCTTTTCTTTCTTTCTTTATTTTTTTTGGCGGTACGCAGGCCTCTCACTGTTGTGGCCTCTCCCGTTGCGGAGCACAGGCTCCGGACGCGCAGGCTCAGCGGCTGTGGCTCACAGGCCCAGCCGCTCTGCGGCATCTTCCTGGACCGGGGCACGAACCCGTGTCCCCTGCATCGGCAGGCAGACTCTCAACCACTGCGCCACCAGGGAAGCCCCATGAATTTTAATGCCATGTTTAAAAAAAAAAAAATTAAACCTTGTAGGTGGCCATGTGTTCCGACATTGTGAGGAAATGAACGTGTGTGTGTCTGTAAGCAAGTGCGTAAAGCAGTCATGAACTTCATCCTTAGACTCTCCCTTCCTCCCCGCCCAGTCCCTCAACCTTCCTGCGTTTTGGATGAATTGAATCCATGGTTTTATGAGGTTCAGGAGAAATCATTTTGCTTAGATGCACTCCCTACAGCTTCTCATCCTCATGGTTTCTATTGGTTCCCAGTACTGAGAATAAATGCAAATGTTTATTTTCCAAGAACTTGGTATGTTTTTCTACACCCAAAACTATTTTTGGGCAGCTAAAATGTTAAGATAAATGTCAAGGAATGACATGAGATAGACACGTCTAATTCCTGCTGCTTTGTCCTCATGGTAATGCGGGATGGAGGCTCTGTGTCTTTGAGCCTTAGGTGTCATTTCAGCACCTGCTTGCTTGTCCCTTCAGATCTTCCTGTCCCCATGCAACAGCCGGTGCTGCAGCCCTCCTTCCTCTCCACTCATCCTCCCGCCAGAAAACAACCTGCAGGTCTAGGCAACCATTCAGAGCCCTTGAAATAGGGATGGGGTGCTTTAGGTTTTCACAGAGTAATTTTTTTTGGAGGATGGGGTTGAGTGAATGAATAATAGGGGCATTGCTAATATTAAGTTGAGATTGCCCTTCAAAACTTGACTCAAGGATTACTCACTCCAAGTGCCTAAGGAATTGTCTACATTTTTGCATCCGTTAAAGACACATGAAATCAAAACCATAATTTGGTCTCTATAATTTGACAACTGCATGGAAAAAACCACATTGTTGGTACCCAGGGAGAACCCCACTTCCATTTTGGTACTGATGAGACTTGTGCCATCTCTGCTGTGATTTGCTTCTCCACCCTCTGGTTGACCCGGGCGATCAAGGATGACATCAGTACCTAAAACCAGAGCCATTGTAAGAACTTCACTATTGCTATGGGGTTCTGTCTCTCCCGTCACTGTATATAAAGAGACAAACCAGCCCTGATTTCTCCTTTCATTTTCCTCTTCTCCACTCTGGGTGTAGGCAGTGAGCTTCCACACAACTCCGATGCTAACGGTCGTTAGGTGCTCACGTGGACTCCTCATCCCTCTCCTTTGACTTCCCCTCAAAGGAGGAAGCCCCTTCCCCACTAATACCCCTGGCCTTCCCTCTGACTTCCTTAACTTTCTTCTGAATTCCTGATCCAAACCAGATTCTTGAGACTCACCCTAGACCCATATGTCTTCCTCATCTCAACATCCAGCGTGCACTAAATGTTGTTGATGGCACCTCAAGTCTCTCTAGACTCCCTCCCTTCCTCGTTCCCACATTCCCTGCCCTGGTTTAAGCTGTTACATCCTGGTGAGGATGGCAGTAGACTCCTGTGTGCCTTCCCTCTCTAGTCCTGCCCTGGACTGTCAGTCCTGTGCCAGGCTCCTAGAGTGAGCTGAGAATTGCTATGATGGATAAATTTCACTGCCTTTCAGAATTGAGTTGAAACTCCGCTTTTAGCAAAGAATAACATGTTTTTAAGAATGTTCCCTTGCATACCTCTCCAGCTATACCCACTGGCCTCTCAGCAGCAGCTGGGACACATTACTTAATTTCCCCCCAAGGTGGCATATTCGCTTAACTTTCTGGGCCTCTTCCTGAGCTCTCTCCCTAGGCTGTTTTAATATGCTCTGTCTGGATAACTGTGCTCAGCTCAAAGGTCACCTCTTCCTCCCTGACTGAAGTCCTCCCTGACTGCTCAGGCAGACTTGACTCCTCCCCCCTTTTGACTTCATATAAAAACATCAAAGCACAGGTGGCACTACATTACACCTAGTTTTTAACAGGTGCTGTGAGACAAGGAGCTCATCATACCATTAGGATTATTACAGTATTTTTTAACTTTCATCATAGCATATTTTAAACATGTTTTTATGAACTGTAGCATTCAAGGAGTGTTGTAAATGTATACCTGCAGTGTAAAGAACATCTACCACATAATCAGACACCCATGTGGCTGTCACCCAGGCCTTACACATAGGACTTGGACAGTCTCCAGAAACCCCTTGTGCATCCCTCTCTGGTCTCAGTCTGCCTCTGCCTGCCACCCCCAGTAAGTAACTAGTATCCTGAATTTTTTTTAAAATTTATTTATTCTTTTTTTTTTTTTTTTTTGGCTGTGTTGGGTCTTCATTGCTGTGCATGGGCTTTCTCTAGTTGAGGCAAGCAGTGGCTACTCTTCATGTGGTGCACGGGCTTCTCACTGTCTTGGCCTCTCTTGTTGCAGAGCACGGGCTCTAGAGCACAGGCTCAGTAGTTGTGGCGCAGGGGCTCAGCCACTCCGCAGGCCAGGGATTGAACCCGTGTCCCCTGCACTGGCAGGCGGATTCTTAACCACTGCGCCACCAGGGAAGCCCCTAGTATCCTGAATTTGATGTTAATTAATAACTTGCTTTTCTTTTTAGTTAAAAAAAAAACAAACGCCACCTAAGCATGTATTCCTAGGCAATCTATTATTTAATTGGCTCTCTTTTGGAACTTTATATAAATGGAATTGTTCAGTTTGTATCCATTTGTGACTTGCTTCTTTGATTATTATGCTTATGAGATCTATTCTGTTGATAAGTGTTCTCATGGTTCATTCATTTCGTCACGGTTGCATAAGTTCCATTTTATGAATACATTATATTTTATTTACTGAATCTATTGATGACTTGTTCATAATTTCAAAACCCAGAAAGAAGGCTCCTATGAACTTTCTTGCCCCTATCTTCTGGCACACATGCAGCTTTGGCAATAGGATATATGCAGCTGGCAGCAGGACATCTGGGTGGAATATACATGCAGTTGAACCTTTACTGGGTATTTCCAAACATTCGCCAAAGTGTACTAGGGACTGTATCTTTTTAATCTTGGTATCCCTGGTACTGAAGACAGTGAATGGCCAAATACAGTTGCTCAATATACCATTGATTGAAAGTAGAGCAGTAAAGTAGGTGTTCGGTCACAGCCCTTTTCTATGAATAGCTCTGAGAAATAAAGTCAAAGCAAGCACCTTTTCCACCCCGCCCTCAGCCTACAATGTGGGCCTGTTGGCTTGGTATAGAATGGTGTATTTTAATAATAATAGAGATAGGAGTGATATAATTGTAATGTCTTACACAACTTTAAAGAGGATTATTTAAAGGCCCATTTGGAATTATGGCTGTAGCATGCTGAACCTTCAGAGCAAAATTGGTCTCAACTACCCTTTTAAAATAATTTTACTCCATATTGCTGAGGGGCTAGATCTTGGGAGCTAACCTGCCTTAAAATGTGGGTTTTTCTTCAGTGCTTCTTCTGCAGCTTAGGGTATAAAGATCCTTGACAGAGGAGAGACTAATGCTTCTAGAATGGGTGTGAAAGACCACAAATTTACGGTGCTACACAGAGAAAGACATAGATGGGCTTTCTGTGTAACAAAATACTGCTTAGCCCTGTTAAAATGCAGGTCATAAATTTGGATAAAGCATGAATTTAATTGTGTTCCTTGAAATAAATACCTCGCTATAAAACAATATTTTAGGGACCCTTTCTCTTATCCAAGCGTTCTTTAAAAATTGGTTATTTTTTTTAAAAAACCTTCTAATTTAAAAATAATTTTGGATTTACAGAAGAGTCACAAAGACAGTGCAGGGCATACTTGTACACCTTTACTCAGCTTCTGCTGATGTTATCATCTTATATAACCATGGTATGCTTACCAAAACTAAGAAATTAACATTGGTGCAATACGGTACTACTGGCTAAATTACAGACTTTATTCTTTTTTTTAAATTAATTTTTATTGGAGTATAGTTGCTTTACAATGTTGTGTTAGTTTCTACTGTACAGCAAAATGAATCAGCCATACATATACATATATCCCCTCTTTTTTGGATTTCCTTCTCATTTAGGTCACCACAGAGAAGTGAGTAGAGTTCCCTGTGCTATACAGTAGGTTCTCATTAGTTATCTATTTTATACATAGTATCAATAGTATATATATGTCAATCCCAATCTCCCAATTCCCCCCTCCCTGCTTTCCCCCCCACCTTGGTATCCATACGTTTGTTCTCTATGTCTGTGTCTCTCTTTTCTTCTTTGCAAATAAAATCATCTATACCATTTTTCTAGATTCCACAGATATGCGTTAATATACAATATTTGTTTTTCTCTTTCTGACTTACTTCACTTTGTATGACAGTCTCTAGGTCCATTGACATCTCTACAAATGACCCAATTTTGTTCCTTTTTATGGCTGAGTAATATTCCATTGTATATATGTACCACATCTTCTTTATCCACTCCTCTGTTGATGGACATTTAGGTTGCTTCCATGTCCTGGCTATTGTAAATAGTGCTGCAGTGGACACTGGGGTGCACGTGTCTTTTTTTTGCGGTACGCGGGCCTCTCACTGTTGTTGCCTCTCCCGTTGTGGAGCACAGGCTCTGGACGCGCAGGCTCAGCGGCCATGGCTCACAGGCCCAGCCACTCCGTGGCATGTGGGATCTTCCTAGACCGGAGCACGAACCCATGTCCCCTGCATCGGCAGGCGGACTCTCAACCACTGTGCCACCAGGGAAGCCCCTCTTAGGATTCTTGCCTACATTTCTTGGAAAAACATTATGTGAGTTTCAGAAAATTATTCTTCTTTTTAAAATATGTTGGGTTATCTATTTCTTATACTATTCTCTGTCTAAACTAGAGGTTCCTAACATGAGGGGTCTGAATTCTTTACAGTCTGGGTTCTTATTTGCTATTGACAGAAACTCACTCTGCTTCTTTTAAACCAGAAGGATCTATTAAAAGGATATTGGATAGGAACTGAGAATAGATTTGGAGCTGGCTATGCAGCCAGACACTGTCCTTCTCCTGAGGCTGCAGAACGGATCCATTGAAAGCACAGTGCTGCCCACACTCCAGCCAGATGGGTCCTGGGCCATCCCTCGTTCTTTGGGTCATTAGCTTCCGATCCTGGGTCTTGGTTATGAGTATCTTATTAGCAAAGCTTTTACTACTCATGCACCATAGCTGTGTGGGAAGCTGGGAAAGTGACTGTCTCCTTCTGTGGTGGAGTGAGCTTTGACTAACCAGGTGTGAAGCTCCCCAAGCAGAGTAAGGAGGTTCAGATACTGGCAGGCAAAATTAATGACACGTATTCACTACAGACCCTTATCCGTAAATTTCATCTGATTCTCAAATAAGTCAGTCATTTTTTAAAAAGAAACACTCCTTTAAATGCTCTATGATAAACATGTATTACATCATAGTAATGTAAGAAAACCATTAAAAACTTATTTCCCTAAACCATGAGTTGACGTTATTTATAGGGCTACTGTCAGTCTTTTCTTCTTTTGAGTATAGTGTGAATATCTTTGTGGCTTCTCTGGTATTTGTTTCAGTTTTTCTTTTTAGAAAAACTATATCTTTTCCTTTAAAAAGTTGGTATCCTAAATTTATTTTTCCTTCCTTTTCATTTAGAAATGCGCTTTGGGTTAAAAATTGTGATTGAATATAAACATTTACCCTTGCTCCCTCCTGACACCCCTCTGAAATGGCAATAAGACATAGGCTCAGAATAACAGAGAGAGAGGGAGTGGAGAGGTTAACAATAACATTTTGGAAACTAGAAAGCAGGAGGATGAGTAGTTAATTGACTTAGCAGATCTGACAACTCTGAAGCCTAAGTCAACGGTGGGGAAAACATTTACTCAACATTCCACAAACATTTATGGAGTATCTACTGTACGCTAGGCCCTCTTCTTGGTCCTTTGGACCAAGGTCACTGTTCCTGTGGAGTTACCATCCTGACAGGAAAAGCCAAAAAGTCAACCAGATTTGTACCTCAAAACTTCCAGTGGGCTCAGGAGTTGGGGATACCAGATATCTCTGGAAGTGGCAGTTAATGTAGGGCTGAAACATGAGAATTGATCAAAAGTCTATTTGAGAAGCAATAAGAGCAATGCTGTCCAGTAGAACTTTCTGCAGTGTTGGACTATTCTCCATCACTGTCCAGTACAACAGCCACTAGTCACATGTAGTTATTGAGCACTTGAAATGTGGCTAATGCAAGTGAGGAACTGAACTTTAAATTTTATTTGATTTACATTAGTTTAAATTTACATAGCTTCTGTGGCTAGTAGTTGCTGTATTGGACAGCATAGAGTTAAATCATCTGTTCCCTCCCCAACCTGGAACAGCTGGATGATTGCCCCTCTCCCAGTGCAACAGAAAGTTTTGAAGTTTATTCTTTGAACTAAGGGACATAAAGCATTTAAGAGGGTGGGGATACCATACTGAAAAGAGGAGGGTGACCTGAATTTGAGAACTTGGTTTTCTTCTCCTGTTTGACTCCTGATAAGCTGGCAGCCAGCTTCTACTTCCAGGCATGAGATTAGGAATTTAGTATCTGAACAATCTGACTAGTCTACGAGAAAAGATCTAAAAATCGTGTTTTAGTGCTGTAATCTTAAATGTGAGCAGACAGTAAGGGATCGCCAGGCCTCTCTCTAAGGATGGCTTCTCTCTAAAATGAAAGACACTTAAGCCAAAAAACAAATTTGAGGAGATTTCAGGAAGAAGTAGAAGGAAGAATCAGTTAAGAGATGATTTTGTGTTAATAAGGCAAGAATAGAATGCTATAATAAATGAAAAATCAGAAGGATAAAAGCTAAAAAGGTCTTAGAAAAAATTATGATACAAATCAGAAGCTGAGTATAAGATTTGGAAAATAAGATTGTGGAAATCTTCTAGGAACCAGAATAAGAAGGCAAGGAAATGTAAAACAGTAGAAAAAGAGGCAAGAAAATTAGATCAGATGAGACACTTTAACATCTGAATAATAGAAATTCCTGAATTTGAAAATTGAGTGAATGAAAATGAGGAAATTATCAGATAAATAATTCCAGAACTGGAGATTGCAGCATGAAAAGAACCATCAAGTGTCCAGCAAAATGGATGAAAATAGGTTCCTACTAAGGTACATCCTGACAACATTTCTGAACACTGGGGTCAAAATGGTCCTAAAAGCTTCCAAAGAGCAGGGGTAAGATTATAGACAAAGAATCGGAAATCCAAATCACTTTAGACTTTGCATGTGCTCTCCAACCTAGAATTCTGTACCCAGCTAAAATATCAATGAAGTGTACCAGTTGACTAAATATATTTTTTAGACATGCGAGGCCACAAATATTTTACCTTCCCTGCAGCTTTTTCTCATAAAGCAACTGGAAGAAGTGGTTTGTCAAAACAAAGAAGTAAACAAATGATGAAGATATAGATTGTGAGAAGAAGGAATTTAACACAAGTGAGAAGTGATGAAAATTTTCAGGATGATGGTGGAGGGAGATTCCTGGATGAATCTGTGCAACACAGCAAGAGAGCAACCAGAAGATTGGAGGTCAGAAGGTCCAGGAAGAGAGAATGCCAAAAATAGAATTGGTAGTGTTTGAATGTATTGAAAGGAAAATTGGGTAATCAGAGGAGAGTCTGAAGATAAAGTAGTGAGAATTCCTAAAAAACTAAGCAAACCAGGGCTTCCCTGGGTGCAGTGGTTAAGAATCTGCCTGCCAACGCAGGGGACATGGGTTTGAGCCCTGGTCCAGCAAGATCCCACATGCCGTGGAGCAACTAAGTCCATGTGCCACAACTACTGAGCCTGTGCTCTAGAGCCCGCGAGCCACAACTACTGAGCCCACGCACCACAACTGCTGAAGCCCACATGCCTAGAGCTCATGCTCTGAAACAAGAGAAGCCACCGCAGTGAGAAGCCCGTGTACCGCAACGAAGAGTAGCCCCTGCTTGCTGTAACTAGAGAAGGCCCGCATGCAGCAATGTAGACCCAATGCAGCCAAAAATAAAATTAAAAAAAGAAATTATAAATAAATAAATAAATAAATGTATACACACACATATATATATAAACTAAGCAAACCAGAAAGCTAAGCAAAACAAACAACCTAAGATAAGTATTAACTCTAGGGAAAATAAAAAGTTGTACAAGAAAGAAGAAAAATTCTAATAGATTTCATGGTTCAGTCGTAGAATAGCATTCACATAATCATCATAATGTAAAAGTGAATAATGAGCAGACTAAAAATATGATAAAAATAGGTTGAGGGCATAGAGAATTGGGAAGTACACCCATGTAGGGGGGTGTGTGTGTGTGTGTGTGTGTGTGTGTGTGTGTTGGGGAGTTGGGGCAGAAAGAAAGTGAAATACCTATTATTATTATTATTTTTTGGCTGTGCCACGCAGCTTGCGGGATCTTAGTTCCCTTACCAGGGGTTGAACCCACACCCTCGGCAGGGAAAGCACAGAGTCCTAACCACTGGACTGCCAGGGAATTCCTTGAAATACCTATTTTCAATAGGGGAAATCGATAGGTAATCCTTAAAACTAAAAATGCAAAAGGAAAAAGCTTACACTTGCTATCAGAAATATGGAGGTAAATGCCCAAATAAACAGTAAAGGTGCTGTACTGGGGTGGAGGGAAGGTTGAAGGAGAACAATTATTTTCCATGATAACTACCCCTTGTAGAACTATGTGCCTTTTAAAACTCTTTGCACATAAAATTTCAATTAGGATAAAAACAAACAACAACAACCAAACATTAGAAATGAAGTGTCATTAGGTGGGATGGCAAACTTTGTCAGTTTCTCAAAAGTTGTTTGGGGAGGGCTTCCCTGGTGGCACAGTGGTTGAGAGTCTGCCTGCCGATGCAGGGGACACGGGTTCGTGCCCCGGTCCGGGAAGATCCCACGTGCTGCGGAGCAGCTAGGCCCGTGAGCCATGGCCACTGAGCCTGCGTGTCCGGAGCCTGTGCTCCGCAACGAGAGAGGCCACAACAGTGAGAGACCCGCGTACCGCAAAAAAAAAAAAAAAAAAAAAAAGTTGTTTGGGGAAAGATTAAAAATACTATCAGGAGTCAGATTCTTGTCTTTACTTTCCAAGGTTGTAGAAGTAAACTTACTTGCAGCAACAAACATCTGACATAAAATAATAACAACATGGTCTTGCATAACTTTTTTTTTCTCCCTAGAGTAACATAGATATGTTGAGTTGGCCCAGCCCTTTTCGCACCTTCTCCTGGTAACAGCACTCCTTATCTTTGGGAAGTGGCTGTATTTCCACTTCAGCCAGTACTGGTGGGTGCCTGCTGGTCCTCTCTCCTGGGCCACAGAGGTGGGCATGTGAGAGAGAGCTGAGCTCATTTACTCTCCCTCTGGTCACGTGACTGGCCTAGGCATGGCATTATGACTCACTTTAGGCCAACCAGGATCCTTCCCTTTTCTAACTGGAACTGATGGAGAAGAACAGCACTTTTTTTTCAGTCTTGTCCATGTGGCTAGAGGGATATAAGCCTGGGTTGCCTGTGGCCATACTGTCTCCAATGTGTAGGGTCAATTGTGCAGAGAAATTGAAGCAAGTATGCAGGCAGACACAGAGATGGGGGGCAGAGGGAAGAGGAAAGGAGGGGAGGGAGACTCTGTGTCCCTGTATCCAGCTGACCCTGAGTCTAGCTCCATCTGTGCCCTTTTTATAGTTTGAACTCAAAAGCCAACAAATCTGTACCCCCTTGTTAAGAATAGAGTTGGAATTTTGTCACTTGCATCCAGAGGATCTGGACTAGACTAGCAGCTAGCGTGTTTTATATCCTTAGGCAATAAGTTTTCCACATTAAAGAAGAGAGCATACAGACATGTCCATTACTCTCTGTTTAATTTTTTTTTTAATTGGGATTATATCACTGAAGGGAAAATCCTCTCAGATGGGATGAAAAAGGAATCAACACACAGGGCTGGCCTGTGCCAACCACAGCAACAAGTGTCTTTCACTTTTGTAATTTGTACAGAGATTCGATTCAATTCAAAATGAAAAGTTAAACTTTTTTAGCAAATTTCTTTAATTAATTTATTTTTGGCCGTGTTGGGTCTTTGTTGCCGCGCGCGGGCTTTCTCTAGTTGCGGAGAGCGGGTGTCTCATTGCGGTGGCTTCTCATTGTGGAGCACGGGCTCTAGGTGCGCGGGCTTCAGTAGTTGTGCCTCGCGGGCTCAGTAGTTGTTGCTCATGGGCTCTAGAGTGCAGGCTCAGTAGTTGTGGCACATGGGCTTAGTTGCTCCCTGGCATGTGGGATCTTCCCAGACCAGGGCTCGAGCCTGTGTCCCCTGCATTGGCAGGCAGATTCTTAACCACTGCGCCACCAGGGAAGCCCCCAGTGAAACATTTTATATTCAGTCAAGACATTTACTAAGGAGTTAAAAACCATGTTTAAGGGTCTAACAATGATCTTCTGGACACCGTTAGGTTTGGTACTTTGGAGAAATCAGAATAAGTATAAAGCATGGTCCATGCTCTCATGTCGCTTAAAATCAGTTCACAAAAGATGATGTAGACGTGTGAAATATTTACATACAATATTATAACATAAGGTCTATAGGCACTCACCCAAAGGAAGGAACCATTCTCTTTTTTTTTTTAACTGAACATAATGAAACATTTATTTGATAATGCAGAATCATCATCAAAAACAGTCTGACTGCTGTGCTAAGCTCTTAAACAGAGATGTTTTTGGGGGTTACCAAGTTTGGCAGACTTGTATCTCCCTATTCCAAATAGCCCAAGACTATTACCATGTTTAAATGGAAGCTTGCATCTTCCTATAATTTTATTTTTATTTTTATTTTTTTATTATTTTTTAACATCTTCATTGGAGTATAATTGCTTTACAATAGTGTGTTAGTTTCTGCTGTATAACAAAGTGAATCAGCTATATGTACACATATATCCCCATATCTCCTCCCTCTTGCATCTCCCTCCACCCTCCCTATCCCACCCCTCTAGGTGGTCACAAAGCACCAAGCTGATCTCCCTGTTCTATGCGGCTGCTTCCCACTAGCTATCTATTTTACATTTGCTAGTATATGTAAGTCCATGCCACTCTCTCACTTCATCCCAGCTTACCCTTCCCCGTCCCCGTGTCCTCAGGTCCATTCTCTAAGTCTGTATCTTTATTCCTGTCCTGCCCCTAGGTTCTTCAGAATCTTTTTTTTTTTAGATTCCATATATATGTGTTAGCATACGGCATTTGTTTTTCTCTTTCTGACTTACTTCACTCTGTATGACAGATTCTAGGTCCATTCACCTCACTACAAATAACTCAATTTCATTTCTTTTTATGGCTGAGTAATATTCCATTGTATATATGTGCCACATCTTCTTTATTCATTCATCTGTGGATGGACACTTAGGTTGCTTCCACATCCTGGCTATTGTAAATAGAGCTGCAGTGAACATTTTGGTACATGACTCTTTGAATTATGGTTTTCTCAGGGTATATGCCCAGTAGTGGGATTGCTGGGTCGTATGGTAGTTCTATTTTTAGTTTTTTAAGGAACCTCCATACTGTTCTCCATAGTGGCTGTATCAATTTACATTCCCACCAGCAGTGCAAGAGTGTTCCCTTTTCTCCACACCCTCTCCAGCATTTATTGTTTGTAGATTTTTTGATGATGGCCATTCTGACTGGTGTGAGGTGATATCTCATTGTAGTTTTGATTTGCATTTCTCTAATGATTAGTGATGTTGAGCATTCTTTCATGTGTTTGTTGGCAATCTGTATATCTTCTTTGGAGAAATGTCTATTTAGGTCTTCTGCCCATTTTTGGATTGGGTTGTTTGTTTTATCTGATATTGAGCTGCATGAGCTGCTTGTAAACTTTGGAGATTAATCCTTTGTCAGTTGCTTCATTTGCAAATATTTTCTCCCATTCTGAGGGTTGTCTTTTGGTCTTGTTTATGGTTTCCTTTGCTGTGCAAAAGCTTTTAAGTTTCATTAGGTCCCATTTGTTTATTTTTGTTTTTATTTCCATTTCTCTGGGAGGTGGGTCAAAAAGGATCTTGCTGTGATTTATGTCATAGAGTGTTCTGCCTATGTTTTCCTCTAGGAGTTTCATAGTGTCTGGCCTTACATTTAGGTCTTTAATCCATTTTGAGTTTATTTTTGTGTGTGGTGTTAGGGAGTACTCTAATTTCATTCTTTTACATGTAGCGTTCCAGTTTCCCCAGCACCACTTATTGAAGAGGCTGTCCTTTCTCCACTGTATATTCTTGCCTCCTTTATCAAAGATAAGGTGACCATATGTGCATGGGTTTGTCTCTGGGCTTTCAATCCTGTTCCATTGATCTTTATTTCTGTTTTTGGGCCAGTACCATACTGTCTTGATTACTGTAGCTTTGTAGTATAGTCTGAAGTCCAGGAGCCTCATTCCTCCAGCTCTGTTTTTCTTTCTCAAGATTGCTTTGGCTATTCGGTGTCTTTTGTGTTTCCATACAAATTGTGAAATTTTTTGTTCTAGTTCTGTGAAAAATGCCATTGGTAGTTTGATAGGAATTGCATTGAATCTGTAGATTGCTTTGGGTAGTATAGTCATTTTCACAATGTTGATTCTTCCAATCCAAGAACATGGTATATTTCTACATCTGTTTGTATCATCTTTAATTTCTTTCATCAGTGTCTTATAGTTTTTTGCATACAAGTCTTTTGTCTCCTTAGGGAGGTTTATTCCTAGGTATCTTATTCTTTTTGTTGCAATGGTAAATGGGAGTGTTTCCTTAATTTCTCTTTCAGATTTTCATCATTAGTGTATAGGAATGCAAGAGATTTCTCTGCATTAATTTTGTATCCTGCTACTCTACCAAATTCATTGATTAGCTCTCGTAGTTTTCTGGTAGCATCTTTAGGATTCTCTATGTATAGTATCATGTCATCTGCAAACAGTGACAGCTTTACTTCTTCTTTTCCGATTTGGATTCCTTTTATTTCTTTTTCTTTTCTGATTGCTGAGGAGCCATTCTCTTGATGCACCTTCTGGCCAGTTGAGCGTAGAACTTGCTTGTAAGTGTCTCCCCTTTGTAGACGGATGTTTTTTCTCTCTCTTTCCTTGAACCCAGGCCTGGGGCAAAGGGCCTTGGCTAACGAAAGAGAATAGAGCAGCAAGGCTGCTTTTCTGGGTTGGGTTGTAAATAAACACCTCTGGTACAAACGTGGAGGCCGAAGAACTCCAGTGCTTTGTTAGAAAGGAAGTGAAAAGCTCAGCTGTTCTGTGGGCCAGAAATGCTGAGCCTGCAGGATCCTCAGCAGAAGAAAAGAAACTGCTTTGCAATGGCTCAATGCCTCCAGGGTTGCCCTGCTCTCATCAGATGCTTTCCCTGTTCCTACAGGCAGCCATCGCCCAGAGGAGGAGGGGATGGCAAGGTGCCAGCTGTAAATAATGAATAGCACCCTCATTTACATTCTTTTTTAGTGGCGCCTGTTTGCACACAGCATTGCAGGGACCTGGAGCCCGAGGAAATAGGACTTGAAGCCTGCTTGGGTGACCTCCCTCCAGTGTGCCTAGCTCAGGAAAAGGCAGGCTCTTCCTGTCAGACCATCTGGCTCTCTTGAATGTGCTTATTAGTAACAGTGGAGGTGGGTCTGTTAGCTTAGGACAGCATCTCAGAGACAGATGCTGAGTTTATGTGTAAAATATGGCTTCCAGCCAAAGCCCTAATCATGATCGCCTCTGAAGTGGTTCCAGTCGTCTGGATGAGGCGCTCCAGCTCTTATGTTGTTTGTACAAGCTGGTAGTTAGAGGTGTTGTGTACAAGATATTTGTAGTCATGATTTCTCCAAACAGGTTAAGGCAAACATTATGAGAATCAGCATATTAATATGCTGTGTTTCAAATTAGAATTATAAACACACTTTCCTCATTGGAGGCCTAATCTGCTAGGAAGAATCCAGATGTTTAATGATGAAACCATTATTTAGGAGGACCTATCAAAGTAAAACAAATTGTTGTTTAAGTGGAGGGAAAAGGCTGCTTTGTGCAGGGGAATTAGGAAAAACTGCTTTGAGAGAGGCCTTGCTTGTGTTGAATTTCCACGCACCTCTTCTTGCTGCTCGAGAGCAAGGGTTTCTTCTAGAAACATCATTTAGCAAATGGGAGTATTGCCGTCCTAGGAGAAAACTACAGGCCAGGACAGTGCCTTTCCCAGTGACGAGGTGGTAGCTGGTGTACTGAAGCAGTATTTGGGGAAAAATTGGGTCTCAGCAGCTTTTTCATGTTAACTTTTGCTATCAACTCCCCTTCCTCTCTCTGTTTCTGAGGTGAGAGGCAGGAAGCAGCGTTTGATGGCCGTTGACATCTGTGTCCTCCACTTGTCTCCTGAGCTGCTTCGTGTAGAGCTGGCTCCCCCATTCCTCTCGTTCAGGTGTAGTCATTCCGTGAGCCCCTTACTATTTTTAAGGGGGCGCAACCCCACTCTTTGCATCTGTCTGTGAATGTATCTTTCTTTCCTCTTCTCTTTTCTTCCTCCTTCCCCTCCATACTGCTCTCCGCTTTCTCATTTTCCCTTCCTTCCCTTCTCTCTCCCTTCCTTGTAGGAAGCACATCTTAGAGAATAGATCCAGTTGCTCCTAATTTAGGCAAAGAGCACATGAAAGCAGGAAAAAGCACGAAGATGGGCCTTGGAGGTTGTTTTCTAAAATTGAATGCCATCACATGTTTTGTCCTAAATATCTAAAATACTCCTGCTACTATTTTGAAGAGTTCCAATTTATTCACTTTCCCATAGTTTTCTTTGCTGCTGGCAGGTTTTTGGACTGTCCAAGCCCTTCCAGAGTACACAAGGCTGTTTCCTAGCAAATTAACAGAAGTCATTTTGGCAGGCACACAATTTTAGTCATTAAAACCATGAGAGGAATAGCAGCTTGAAGTGGTTAGAAACCACAGGGGTGTTTGGAGGCTTCTTTTCTGCTGGATTCTAGAATCTGGCAGCTGCCAAGTCCTGAAAGGATCCAGAGACTCAGCATGTCACCTGAAATTTCTCCACAAAACTGGGAGGGTGCACGTGGCCCCAAGGACTCATTCACCCCATTGCTTTTGCCACTGCAGGAGACCAGAAACAGATCATCCCGTAGAGATGAGACTTTGTTCTGTTACTGAAGACGTCTTGATTTATATTAATGCCCCCTCATTTTCCTTGAAATAAATTTCGATTTCTCCTTCTAGTCTGTTTCCTGTTCCTCTGTTTCATTCATTCAAAAGCATATATTAGGCCTTCCTTGTTTGTATCTTTTTTATTTTAGCAAGTCCTAAAAGGGACTTGTAGGACTTAACTCAGATTCCCATCTGCTACTTGAATTCTCTCAACAGCATCCACTCACCTAGAGTTTTTCCAGCATGTAATTGATCATATGCAGTGACAGGATGGACACCTGATGTCTTTCAGTGCAGCCTATTTCACCTCTGGTGACTCTAATTATTAGAATATTATTCTGTGCGTTGGTTTTAAATCTGTTTCTTGGTAACTGCCACTCATTAATATCAAGATTGTTGGGACAATTAAATGAGCTAATGAATATAATGTACCTAGTGTAGTATCTGACACAGAGAAAGAACACAATAAAAGGTAACTGCTTTTTTTTTTTTTTTTTTTTTTTTTTGGCTGCGTTGGGTCTTCATTGCTGCGCACGGGCTTTCTCTAGTTGCAGCGAGCGTGGGTTACTCTTCATTGCGGTGCACGGGCTTCTCATTGAGGTGGCTTCTCTTGTTGCGGAGCACGGGCTCTAGGCATGCGGGTTCAGTAGTTGTGGCTCACAGGCTCTAGAGCGCAGGCTCAGTAGTTGCGGTGCACGGGCTTAGTTACTCTGCGGCACGTGGGATCTGCTCGAACCCATGTCCCCTGCGTTGGCAGGTGGATTCGTAACCACTGCGCCACCAGGGAAGTCCCCAAAAGAGAACTGCTTTTATCATTGCTATTACTGGTTCTTGTTCTGCTCCTTGGAGTTGTATAACATGAACCAACACAAACTAGTTCTCCACGTGGGTGCCCTTTGCATTATTGAAAACAACTATTGTCTCTCCTTGATCCCTAGTCTTCCTTTCAATATTTTAAGCTAAATATTCCCATTAACTTGGACCATTCTTCACGTGACAGGGCTTGGATTTCTTCACTATTGTGGTCACTTGCCTTGAACAAATTATAGCTTGTTCTAGGCGTAGCTTCTATAAGTGAAAGTAATATTCATGTCAGGGGTGGGTGTGGGATGCGTTCTGATTTATGTATAGTAGCTGTTAACGAGGCCCAAGTCACATTATCTTCTCTGGAAGTTATATCAAATTGATGATTCGTACTGGATTTATTGTTGACCAAGTCTCTTTAAGTTTTTCTTTTTTAATAGGATAAACCTATTTGCCTATAATTTTTTTCAACCAAAGACACTTATATTTATCATAGATGACTACTGTCTTGTTGAGTACCTGCAGCTTATTATTCTAGCTCTCAAAGACCTCTTTTGTCTCCATCTACATTACATTTTGCTGTTGGACCCACATAAATAGCTTTCTTTGTTTTCTTGGTTTCTTTGTTTATTGATTTGTTTGTTTTTTTGAGGAAATTCTGGGTTTCTGCAAAATGATGTCTTAGTCAGTTTGGGCTGCTGCTCTAACAAAAAATACCGTAGATGAGGTGGCTTATAAACTACAGAAATGTATTCCTCACAGTTCTGGAGGCTGGAGGAACAGGGTGCCAGCATGATTGGTTTCTGGTGAGGCCCTCTTCCGGGTTGCAGGCTGCTGATTTGTCATTGGGTCCTTACATGGCAGAGAGCAGAGAAGGGAAGCAAGCTCTTCTAACACTTAAAAGGGCACTAATTCCATTCTTGAGGGCTTCACCCTCATGACCTCATCTAATCCTAATTACCTCCCAGAGGCCCCATCTCCTAATACCATCACATGGGAAGGTGGAGCTACAACTTAGGAATTTTTGGAGGACTCACACATTCAGTCCATAATAGATAAGGAGACTGATGGGGGGTTCGTTGGAAAGGAGAACAAAGAGTGTGGGTGAGCACAGTAGTTCAAAGTAGCAGAGTTACTCTGAATTCAGTTAGAGTGAACAGGAACAGAGAAATAGGTAAACACAATAGAATGAGTGACCAGAGGCACGGATTTGGAGACATCATGAAAAATTGAAAATAACCTAGCTATTCTGGTGGAATGCAGTCACTAGCTCTGAATTCAATTGACCAAGCATTTGAGCAGCTATGAAAAAACTTGACACTCTCCCTGGAGGGGCTGTTATTAGGATCAAATGAGATCATTATGAAAGAGGTTAGCATGAGGCTAGAAACCTAGTGGAGAATCAATAAAAATGTGTCTAGTAGACATTCATCCTCCCTGGGTACTTCTAAATCTTGACTTTGCCCTTCATCTTTTTCTGTTCAGTGATTTTTCTCCTAGGTGATTGCATCCAATCCATTATCTCTCTTCACTTCTTACATTTTCCATCTCCAGCCTTTCATTTTGTGAACAAACCCATGTTTGTGGTCTCCTTACTCTTCATGATTTTATAGCCTTTGATCATTCCCCCTTTCATTCTCCATCTTCCCAGGCTAAAGGGCCCTTAGATTTTTTTTTTTTTAGTAAATTTATTTATTTATTTTTGGTTATGTTGGGTCTTCATTGCTGCACGTGGGCTTTCTCTAGTTGCGGCGAGCTGGGGCTACTCTTCCTTGCAGCGCGCAGGCATCTCATTGCGGTGGCTTCTTGTTGCGGAGCACGGGCTCTAGGTGTTTGGGCTTCAGTAGTTGTGGCCCACAGGCTCTAGATCTCAGCCTCAGTAGTTGTGGCACACAGGCTTAGATGCTCCGTAGCATGTGGGATCTTCCTGGACCAGGGCTCGAACCCATGTCCCCTGCATGGGCAAGCGGATTCTTAACCACTGTGCCACCAGGGAAGTCCCAGAGCCCTTAGATTTTTAGCTTACCAACTTCTCTATCTCTTCACCCCAGGTGCCCCTCTCAGGACTTTCCTAGCTCTCAGCCTCACTTGCAGAATGCCTTCTTCTTGGGCTTGTCTCCCAAATCCCCGTGCTCATTTTCCCTGGCCTCCCTGTAATCTGTTTAGTTTCTTCACCTGTAAAGTGGGGCATGAAGCCAGTACTACCACAAGAGGAAGTGATGAGATACAAGTGAGTGGATGAATATAAATTGCCTAAAGCAGAGGATGGCATGGAGGGTCACTCAGAGATGTCATGGTAAAACCGTCGTGTTCTTAATTAAATCTCCTTTTGTAATTTGACTTGGAAGCCATCAGTGTGAAATATGCAGGCCTCCCTTAAAAAGTCACACTGTAGATTTCTGAATGAGGAACACAATTTTTCTAACCAGTAACAACTCATTTTAGCCTCATGGTAACATGCTTTTGTCACTTGTGTGGAGAATTGTGACAAGGAAAGCCCTGATGAAGTCATTCACTCTGTCCTACTCCCACCTAAACCACACCCTAGGTGGTGGATAGCTCTTAGAATCTGGACTTAGGGATTCCATGAGCCTGATAGGAGCACACCCCTGAAAAATGTTGACCTCTGTGTCACCTGTGAACTTCTCTACCATTAACAAGAGTGATGATGATGTTGATGATACTATTTTAGAGCTACCTACTGTGTGCCAGGTACCGTGCTAGGTCCTGGGGTCAAAAGAATAAACAAGATAGTCATAGATGAGTGACCATCTACAAAGCGCTCCTACCCCAGTACCTGGCACATGGTAGGAAAAAAAAGTGATGCTCAGAGTGTTTAAGTGATCTCCAAGGAGGTCTTTCAGATTCTTGAAAAAAATAATAACTTCATATGAGGCTCAAAATACATCTGCTCCATCAAATTCAGCTCCTTGGCGAGTGATGTGACTCTGAGATTAAGTTGCATTTGGGGCCCCTTCAGTTCTCACAAGCTTATTACATGAGCCCGACTTTGGGTTACTTCCTCTTTAGTTCCTTCGGACTTGTCCTTGGTGCCCCACACTGTTACATGGAGCACATCTTTAGACCAGAGCTGGCAGAGTGTGTTATAGAAAAGAGATGGCTGGGGCTTCCCTGGTGGCGCAGTGGTTGAGAGTCCGTCTGCCGATGCAGGGGACACGGGTTCATGCCCCGGTCCGGGAAGAACCCACACGCCGCGGAGTGGCTGGGCCTGTGAGCCACGGCCGCTGAACCTTTGCATCCGGAGCCTGTGCTCCGCAACGGGAGAGGCCGCAACAGTGAGAGGCCCGCGTACCGCAAAAAAAAAAAAAAAAAAAGAGAGACGGCTGAGGCGGTAGGGCGTTCAGTTCGTCTGGAGGACTTTTCTAGGTGTCAGTGTCAGCCGGAGCTCAGGAAGACAATGCGTTTCTCCCTCACCTTCTCCCTTTTCTTTCCTCTCAGTTACTGACAGCAAATGGTTCTTAATTGTTAAACAAGTAAGCTGTTCTTGAATTGCTTTGAAAATAGGGGTGACATCGACAAACCAGGCTAGAGTTCTCTGTTGTTGGTTGGGACACGGCAGTACTACTGCTGTAGCCAGGCTCTGTGTGCGTGTGTGTGTTGTGTGTGAAGTACAGTATGTTTGTTAAATGCTCTTGATTAGCTTAACTCATGCTTGCCCAGGTCTTTGTGGCTTTAATTTCAGTTTTTTTTTATTTTTTGCGGTACTCGGGCCTCTCACTGTTGTGGCCTCTCCCGTTGTGGAGCACAGGCTCCGGATGCGCAGGCTCAGCGACCATGGCTCACGGGCCCAGCCGCTCCGCGGCATGTGGGATCTTCCCGGACCGGGGCCCGAACCCGCGTCCCCTGCATCGGCAGGCGGACTCTCAACCACTGCGCCACCAGGGAAGCCCTAATTTCAGTTTTAAATGACTTTCGGTGATGGATACATAAGGTACTTTGCTCCTTCTGCCTCTTAGGGTCCACTTGTTAAATTACCCATCTCACTACACCTGACAGCCTCTGGGTCCTAAGGAAGTTAATGCTCCCATTGAAAGTGAGCAACTTTATTCCTGAGCTTTCCACATTAGAAGGATCATCCTCAATGTTTTTGAATTACTTACGGAGGTGAAAAATATCTTTATTTTCTTTTTGATGACACTTCTGGGTAATGTGAGGAATTATAGCATAATACCTTAGCTTGGAAAGGATTTTACTCCAAAATACAATCAAGTCAGATTCTCAGCTGTTGCCTGTTAAGTGCCAGTTTGACATTCGAAATGATCTGAATTTAGTGATTTGGAGAACCCCACAATCAGCAGCTATAACTTTCATCCACTTGAAACCCATTTGGCCATGACTGATGAAGAGGCTCATTGTGTTTGGGAGGATTGAATCAGAGCAATTGGGAATGAAAACGTAAGACCTAATGGTGGAGTACTTCTGTGCAACTTCAAGGTCCAGATCTATGTTCACTTTAAACACTCTTACTGTTGTGCCTTTTTTCTTGGGAAAGTTAGGGTGGAATAAAAATAAACGAACATTGAGAACTGTAGAAGTAAGACTTCTAAATATTCTTTTGGTTTTAGGAGGCCACATTGTGTTCTGGCCAACCATAGGGCACTGGAGTTAAGTCCTAACTCTGCCCTCTATGGCAGTGTGACCTTGGGCAAGTTGCTCAATCTTTCTTGGCCTTGGTCTCCTCAATTTTGCAACGAAGCTAGAAATAATGAGTTTCTCAGAAGGCTGGGATGCCAATTAAGAGGCCTTCCCTCTATAATGGGTTTAACCTGTAGAAAGCACTGGTAGGGGCTCACTCTTAGGAAACCCTAGTTGGGAGGTGGTTTACCATGAAGCTTATGAAATATAATTTTCAGGACTCCTCACTTGCACATAGCCATTTTAAATAAACATTTTCTTTTGTACCTAACTTTGTATTCATTATTGTCGTGTTATCTTAAACAGGACCTCCCAAATTACATGCTTCCATAAAGCCTTGATTCTCCTTTGTCAAGCCCTCTTCATAAGTTGGTTCCATTATTCCTCTTACTTGGGCGCAGACTTCAGAATTCATCAATTTAAAAAATGCTTTTAATGACTGCTAAAAATAAGACACTGTTTTTAAAGCATCTGCATGATATATGTTATGATAGAGCTCTCTCTAACAGGAATTATCTAGAGGGAGAAGGATTAATTTATCTCCACACATATATTAAACAGTGGATTTATTTCTGCCGAGGAAAGCAAGAGTGTAGAAGCTTCCTTGATGAGATTTAATAATTTGTAGACTGATCCACTGATGAATGTCACCTGGTGTTAGAACAATAAACTCACTGCAATAAGATACATAGTCTTTCTGTATGCCTCTGATCTGAACCCTAGTTCCATGAACGCTTTATTGTATTTGGTTAAGTTGGTGAGTTTATTTTTTGAAGTCTTGGTTGTCTGTTTTATTGGACCTATAAAAACTATGTGTCTTCTTTAAGGAAAAGAGAGGTATGGGCCCTTCTAACAGACCCGGAGGGAAAAACGTTCAGAAAGAGGTGTCCAGCGGTCATGGGTAGAACTATGAAAGATACATGACCTACAGGCAGAGTATGACAGTTTCTTCCCAAAGTATGCAGACTTTTTCTTAAAGGGAGGAAAGAGTTCAGTTAATGAGGCATCCACGGAGAGAAGCTTTTTTTTTGTACGTTACAGCTCATGCCAAAGGGTGCATTCTGATAAGGAGACACACACCACACACTCACACTCACACTCACCTCACAGGCTGAGAGAGGTGGAGTGAGTGGAGGCTGAGGGAGATGGGCACCAAGAAAGGCTGACCAGTTTGAATGGAGATGAGAACAAAGAGTGCTTCCTCTCGGATGAAAGCAACCAAAGCTGAGGCTCATTCTGAAAGCAAAGGAAAAGAAAACAAAGATTTCAGAGGCTAATTTTGCTAAGCTGAAAAGCAGTTAAAAGTGTAGTTCCTGGGGACTTTCCTGGCGGTCCAGTAGTTAAGACTCCGCGCTCCCAATGCAGGGAGCAGGGGCTCAATCCCTGGCTGGGGAACTAAGTTGCCGCAGGCCACAAGGCATGACCAAAAAAAAAAAGAAAAAGAAAGTGTAGTTCTGCTTCTGAATATCATCAGAAATGGTTTGGAAGAGCTCAGGGAGAGGCCAGGGGGACAGAACCACCAGGGCGACCTGCCCCTGTTGGTGGCCCAGGTGGCTGAGGCAGCTTGCCCTGGCAGGGGCCTAGAGTGGGCTGGACTAAGCTTGAGAGAGAGTTGATGTGGACCAGTCAAGGCCAACAGAGCCATGAGCCTGTGTAGAATGAAGGCATCTTCACAAGAACTGGTTACATTGACTGAAAATTCACTAAGTGTTCTAATGCTTTGTAGTTTCTTCTCTTGAGTGACTCCTATTCGTTTCATTTATTAGTTACTTAGTGTAACTGGTGTATTAACCCATAGTATACATTTTATTGGTAACAGTAAATACCATGACACATAGTTTTTTTTTAGTGGCACATACAGTTCACATGTGTCCTGTAGTGACAAGGTTTCCTGCTGACGTTACATGTAGAATTCCTTGGTAATAGTGACGTCTGAGCAACAAAGAGGTCAAATTCTCGGCTGGGAGAAAAACCTGATTATTTTACTGAGAGTGCAGGTGATGGTGAATGTATGCTCCCACTCGTAACAGCCATGTACCTGGCTTTTTGCTGGCCGTGGTATAAAATCATTTAAGATTTGACCCATTTTCAATTCTGTAGTTATTTACTGAGTGCATCCAGTCATGGGCTGGGGTGGCTTTTACAGCCCCCAAGAACTGATGACATGCTGCATCTCTTCCCAACACAGCTTTCAGTGACATCATCTTGGTTGCTTGAAGTTCGCCCTGATGGGGGTATTTACATCATGGAAACTGGCCATTGCTCCACATCAGTTTCCTCCATCCCTGGAGAGCTGGCCAGCAGACACATATTCCATGTGCAGGACACTGTGCTAGGCAGTGGGGGAATTAAAATGTGAAAATGTGAGTGAGATACATCCCAGTCCCTAAGGATCTTATAATTTGGTAGAAGGAATTAATGATGATGATGTTGAAAATAAGTGATCACTTAATATATATACTCTTCTAGAGCTTCATAGATATTAGTCCATTTAATCATTACAGAAGGGGGGAGGTTTGAGGAAATTAATTAATTGCATCGATTTACTGTGGAAAGCAGTGTTTTATCTATCCTAAATGCCTCTGTTTGCAATGTCAAAATTGCCCCTCTTTTCAGGTCCCCACCCCTTCCCCAGGTCTATTCTAGCATTTTGTGAACAAGCTCTTGTTTATGCTTTCTCGGTTCCTAATGACCTTAAAGCCTTTGGTCATTCTCCCTTTCATTCTCCGTCTTCTCAGACTGAAGGGCCTTAAGGCCTTGAGCTCACCAGGCTCCCTGTCCTCTTCCTCGCCCCATTCACCCGTCTCAGGACTTACCCTGTGTCTCCGCTTTTGTTGGGAGTGATAGGTGACACTGTATCCCCCTGCTCATTTTGAGGTCGAAGTTTTGAGGTGCAAACACAACATCCATATCTTTGTTTTTTCATAAAGCATCTTAAATGTGTCCCTTGAAAAGGAAGGACAGGAGATATTAATGATCATCACATCTTTGGAGCGAAGGATTTCAGAAGAAGCCTTTATAAACACTTCACAGTTTTGTAGTGTCTAAGTCATATAACAGCACAGAGGGCTTGGGGAGATGATTTTCACCGAAGCTGTTCAGTTGAGAAAGGTCGATATAGCCAGTGCTTGTCGAGGCTTGTAGTTTGAACGGTGGCTGAGCAGACCACCAGGAGGAGTTCTCGGCATGTGTAAATCTGCATTCTTCCTCGACTGTTTGCTGTAGGTTCAGACAAAACCAGGATTGGAGTTGGGATTCCTGCTTCAAGCCTTCTTTATTATTTGCTAGACCACGACATTTACAAGTAGGATATTCTTATTCATCTGAGGTGGAAATGTACTATAGCTTCTGGGAATGGATCAAGACTCTAGCTAAGGAAACTTATTTTAAAACCTGAACTTGATCTGCCAACTTTCTTGGCCAAAAGGAAAACCAGCAAGCGGGTGTTTGGTTTAAAATGGGAAAGGAAGAGCCAGCCTTTGCTTTGGAGTATGTAGTGATAGCTAATTCTTTTCTTTCTTCAAGCTTCCTCCTTCAATTAATGTAAATACGTTAATGTGATATGATTTCCCTAATAGACAACACTGATAGGAACAGGGGTGGGACCGAACCTTAATGGTTTCTGTAACATGTTTAATTTCTGATGTTGCTGTTAAATGTTCAGGAAAATTAGTCACATTTAGAACCATCTGTTTCCAAAAGTGGTTAAAGTGTGAATAGCCTTCTAACTAACCATTTTATTGCTTATGATAATAGTTGTGGCATGAAATTATTCTTTTGATTCCCTTTGTTTTCTGCTATGAATACTCACACATTTTGCTTCTAGGGAACTGGGATTAAAAATGTAAAAGGACACCCTTCAGGTGTCTTGGCCATCACAGATGTAAAAAGGAATCTAAATTCTTACTTTCCTTTCGATTCCAATATACCTTATCTTTGATTTAGATACAGTTACGGATTGGAAGCCATAGTTAAGAAGTATATGAAATCTTCAGTAGTAACAAGCACTGCGTGATCAATGGATGGTTGAAGAAATGATTTTGGAGGATGCTAGTATGTGGTGCCTTACACATTTTATTTCTTGTGTTATTTCTGTTGGGGGAATGGGAAGAGGTAGGGTATGGTGGACAGAGTCCCTTAAATGTATGCATGCCTTTCACAAGAAGGAAAAACCAACTTTAAAGCTGGCAACCAAAGGATTTGGCCAGCGTAACCTTCAATTCTTTTTTTCCTTCTGAATGGTTGTTTCCATAGAATGGGCATGAAACTTTTATATGACAGTCCAAACCTTTTACTGAGCAAGTCAAAGTTCTGGCAAGCCTAACTGGAATATTTGTTAGGGTATTTAAAATATTCACATAGTGGGTTTCTTTAGGAAAGAAAACGTCTCCCATTCTGGGTTGTGGGTGGCGCTTTATTTTTTTTATTTTTTTAGATAAATTTTTTTTTATTAGTTTCTGCTTTATAACAAAGTGAATCTGTCATACATATACATCTGTTCCCACATCCCTTCCCTCATGCATCTCCCTCCCTCCCACCCTCCCCATCCCACCCCTCCAGGCGGTCACAAAGCACCGAGCTGATCTCCCTGTGCTCTGCGGCTGCTTCCCACTATCTACCTACCTTACGTTTGGTAGTGTATATGTGGGGAGGGGAAGGGTAAGCTGTGACAAAGCGAAAGAGAGGCATGGACATATATGCGCTTTATTTTTGAGTGGTCATTAGAATGGCCCCAGTTGCCTAACTTTGGATTACTCCTTGACATGTTGTTATGTAAAAATTAAATCCAAATTCTTTTTCTGTCCTGAATGGGTATGGATGTTCAAATCTGCTCTGATGGTGAAGCAGATATCTCTGTGCTGTAGCACTCACACAGGGGAGGAAGATTGACCTGCTTTACCTGCTGCCTGTCTGCTTGGGAATACTGTTTCTACTTGACAACGTAAGAAAAGTTTTTCTTTGGGCCGCACCGCGTGCGCGCGGCATGCGGGATCTTAGTTCCCTGACCAGGGATCAAACCCTTGCCCTCTGCAGTGGAAGCGCGGAGTCCTAACCACTGGACTGCCAGGGAATTCCCAGAAAAGTTAAAAACAACGAAAAACCCTTTTTTGGGACAAAGAAGTTTAAGAGAAAAAAAGGAGGGAGAGTTTTTGAAACCCCAAATCTATTTTTTATTACAGCTATATTGAAAGTTTTGTTTTTCTACAAATTAAGAATGAACATAACCCAAAGGTGAAGTGAATTAAAAAAAAAAAAAACTGTGTTACACGGTGATCGTAACTTCCAGATGCATAAAGGAACAGAATGTTAAACTGTAAAACATTTCACTGTACAGTGACAGTAAAATAGCCCTCGCTTTATGTCACCAGGAGTGGCAGCAGCTGGGATTACTCACTTGAGGTTGGACGTTACCTGGAGCTTTGGATGCTCAATTAATGGCCTAATCCTTCCGAGGACGAACAATTCCTTCCTCACTGTCTGTGGCTCTTGGTATGGGAGAAACTGGCTATTTTCTGAAATACTTCTTGTGTCTTTTGAATAGGGGTGGGAATAGCTAAAATTGAGGCCTTTTAAAATTAAGAATTTGAGCTAACTGGTGGTGAAGTTCTCCCTTCCAGTATCTAGCTAGGCAGGCATCTAGGTTGGTCCCTACCAAATGATTTGTGAAATGGGTTGCTGACAGCTTGTTCAATAATCCTCCATGACAGTAATTTGTAAATGGCATTTTGCTCCTCTTAGGGCAGTGCAATCGATGGCTTGCTTGCAAAATTTTTAAATGGTAGCTTGTTGTGGTATGTTTTACAGAACAAATAGGGACTGGA
Organism: Mesoplodon mirus; assembly: GCF_964341445.2. Classification (NCBI taxonomy): domain Eukaryota; kingdom Metazoa; phylum Chordata; class Mammalia; order Artiodactyla; family Ziphiidae; genus Mesoplodon; species Mesoplodon mirus. Next base: position 50,900,805 of record NC_138979.1, on the reverse strand, counting down.
ACACCTTAATGAGGCCACTATAAAAATGAAATGGCTGTACTTACACCAGGCGGAATCCTCTATGAAAGTTCCGCAGAGAGAATTTTTGATGGCTCTAGTTGAGTGTAGGGCAGAGCCACGTCACCAGCTGCATGTGGAATCTGTAATACAAAGGGCAAGAGCTGTTCAAAGAGAATTGATGCGATTAGCTTCACCTACATTCTGTCGGCATTCTCTCAATTACCTCCTGACCCTCTCCCTTTCCACCTTTCTCCTGTTCATAGCCAAATCAGCCCTTGTACACAAATTGTCCTTTACTCATGCCTTATGCAGGAGGGCTTTTGCTTTGGAATTTTTTTTTTTTTTTCTTTTTGCGGTATGCGGGCCTCTCACTGTTGTGGCCTCTCCCGTTGCGGAGCACAGGCTCCGGACGCGCAGGCCCAGGGGCCATGGCTCACGGGCCCAGCCGCTCCGCGGCATATGGGATCCTCCCAGACCGGGGCACGAACCCGCGTCCCCTGCATCGGCAGGCGGACTCTCAACCACTGCGCCACCAGGGAGGCCCTGCTTTGGAATTTTTAACAATTTTTTTTTCTAGCTAAAAAGTGAATATGGATGTGAGAAAAGGAAGAGGAGATCAGGGACTGAATGTCTTTCTTCCCTGGAATATCTACTTTATACAAGGAGAACTTACAGTGTAGGAGAGCAGGGGACAGTATTATATATTCTTTGCTACTTTTCTCTCCCGGGCAAGGCCTCTGCTGCCGGTGACTAGCGGTTTATAGATAATTTGACTAGAAATAGCTGACAGTACAGACACGAGTGATAATGATGAACAATTAGTAAAAAAGTGGTTAAAAGAATTTATTTTCCCATCGTGAAACAGTTGCACAAAAAAGAACTTTGACATTATCTTGTGTTATTAAAACAGGTTATCAATCTTGTATTAGTTTCTGGAATACAGCAAAGTGATTCATATATATATATATATATATATATATGTATATATATTCTTTTTCAGATTCTTTTCCACTATAGGTTATTATAAGATATTGAGTAGAGTTCCCTGTGCTATACAGTAGGTCCTTGTTAGTTATCTATTTTGTATATAGTAGTGTGTATATGTTTATCCCAAACTCCTAATTTATCCCTTCCCTACCCTGTTTCCCATTTGGTAATTATAAGTTAAAAAAATTTTATTTTATATTGGATTATAGTTGATTTACAATGTTATATTAGTTTCAGGTGTACAGCAAAGTGATTCAGTTATATATATATATATCTATTCTTTTTCAAATTCTTTTCCCATTTAGGTTAGTACATAATACTGAGTAGAGTTCCCTGTGCTAAACAGTAGGTCCTTGTTGGTTATCTATTTTAAATATAGTATATGTCAATCCCAAACTCCCAATTTATCCCTCCGCCCACCTTTTCCCTTTGGTAACCATAAGTTTGTTGTCTGTGTCTGTGAGTTTGTTTCTGTTTTGTAAACAAGTTCATTTGTATCTTTTTTTTTTTTAGATTCTGCATATAAGTGATATGATTGTCTTTCTCTGTCTGACTTACTTCGCTTAGTATGATAATCTCTAGGTCCATCCATGTTGCTGCAAATGGCATTATTTCATTCTTTTTTATGGCTGAGTAATATTCCATTGTATATATGCCATGTCTTCTTTATCCATTCATCTGTCAATGGATAGTTAGGTTGCTTCCATGTCTTGGCTATTATAAATAGTGCTACTATGAACATTGGGGTGCATGTATCTTTTCAGGTTTTCTCCAGATATATGCCCAGAAGTGGGATTGCAGGATCATATGGCAACTCTATTTTTAGTTTTTTGAGGAACCTCCATACTGTTCTCCATAGTGGCTGTGCCAATTTACATTCCCACCGACAGTGTAGGAGGGTCAGGTTATGAATCTTGCTGGGTGTCTGTCATTTATTTTTTTCATTCATTTATTCACTCCTTCTGTATATGTTTACTCTGTACCTACTATGGGCCATCTCTGCGTGAGGCACTGGAGATGGACTTCAGTCAGATGTGGAGCTTACAAACATTGAAAATGACACAATGAACTACAATGGTGATGAAAGTTTGAGGGAGAGGTACAGTGGGCTGTGTGAACATTAGTCAAGGGGTGACTTGCGGATAAGGATGGTCAGATTACAGTCTGGAAGCTGCCTTAAGTCTTGGTTAGTACTTATAAAAATACATAGATGAACAGGTAACTATGAAATAGCATTTCTAAGAAGATATTTGTAGAAAAATGTAGCTGTATGTCCAGAGAATCCAGGGTTAGTGTATGGGAGTACTTGTAGAATAGAACAGGTAACTAAGAGAAAAAATAATTGGCCACCCATTTTATTTAAAGTGGGAGCCATCTCCCTGGAAAATGGATTCAGGTTTGTTTTACTGATTGAGCCCTGGGAAATGGTGGTCCTTGTGCTCTGGATGACATTTTCCAGGGTGCTTTATAAGTATTCTGGATAGCAAACACCTTTAGCAGAATTTCCCCATGAGTTTACTTTTGCAATTCATTTATTTGAACAAGTTTATTTGACAGGCTTTCCATATTTCCCCATTATATTTTATCTTGTTGATTTTAGCATATTTAGTTTTCTCTGAATTCTCATCCTGACATCCACAAACTTGCCTCTTCTGTCTTGATGTCATCTGGAAATGGATTGAAGACGCCTTGTCTGCCTTCATCTTGTCTGATAAAACTGCTAAACATGACAGGGCCAGATGCGAAGCTGGGTGCTCGCGCCAGAGGTTTCCCTTCAGGCTCACATCGCTCCGTTAGTAAGGTGTTCAACCAGATTTGAATTCCCAGCACTGTGCCGCCAGCAGCGCTGTATAATGTGGGGGACAGTTCACTGGCAAGAGTCTGGGGGCACCGGCCGGGGATACCAGGGTTCTCAACTGTCGTGGAGTGGCAGCCCAGCCCCCTGAAATGAGAAGCAGAAATGCATGTTGGAGCTGAAAAGCATTTTCTCCATCCCAGAAACTGCAAAGTGAAGGAGTAACAGACTGTGGAAGCCAGAACTTTCCCAAGCTTCACATGTGTCCAATACCATATTTACTGGCCATCTCTACCAGGTGTCCTATAGGGACCTCAGAGCAAGTCACAAATTGAACTCATCCTTCCCCATCCCCTAGAACTGTCAACCTCTGCCTTTGTTTCCCATTGATAGTTTTCTCTCCCACCTGATCCATCTTCCACATTGCGTTCAGAGTGATCTTTCTAAAAAACCTAACATTGTCCCTTCCTTGGTTCAAAATTTGTTCCTGGCTACCTCTGTATATGCAGGATAAAATCTGAATGCCTTCCTGTGAATGACTGTCCGTGATCTGACCTCACCCAAGCTACCAGCTTTGTCTTTGGCTCACTGCTTTATTAATTTACATTACACGGGATGTCTTTGTTTTCCTGTACATGTTATGTTTCCCATTCCCTTGCCTTTGCATATGTTATTCCCTCTGGTCAGAGCCCCATCTCCCTGAGAACCTCCTTCTTGCAAACTGCAATCCTCAATTCCAGGATCACATTCTCTGTGAAGCCTGGAGAGACTTTATAGAGAAGTCTTCCGAGAGTGTCTGGCTGGTTCATGGGTCCACCCCAGTGCTCAGATAAAACCATCGATACTACCATTTTCGTGCTGCTCGTGGGTGTCGTAATTGTGTTTTTCTCTTGAAGGCTGGGTCCATGTCACTCTGCCTTTGAACCTCCAGCACCTCATAGAATGTGTAGCTCTTGGAAGGTGCTTATGGAACGAAAGACAGCTAAGACTAGAGCTGGGCACCTCTGGAAATGAAAGATGAGCAGGGACTGTTTGTGGGGTTGGATCCCAAGATAAAGACAGAAGGACAGTTTTCCCCTTTGTGAGTGTTGCTGCTGCACCTCAGTCCTGGCTCCGCCTAATCCATCCTGTGGCAGAGGCTGCTATATCCATCTTTTCTTCTTCCTTTAATAATAGAACTGTAGACTTTAGCTAGGCGTGTGGTTTCCAAGACAGAGAGTACATTTGTCACAGTCCCTTACAAGATGTGGTCATGCAGTAAAGTTCTCACCAGTAAGATAAGAGAAGGAGAAACGTGTGGCAATTTCATGTTATGCTGTTAAATAGAATGAAGGATAGTCTCCTTGACATCTTCTCACTCTCCCATTGGCTCTTCTGTAGATGTGATGGAGGCTGTCAGAGCATCCATCTATCTTGTTATGGAAACCCTGGGTTGAAGGTGGCTGAACTGGGCCACTAGTCCTGGATGACTAGCTCCTAGACTGGGATCGTAGAAGAGAAACTTCTGTCTTGTCTAATCCATTGTAGTTTTGGATCTCTGTAGAGACTGGGCCAAAATATTAAGTACCTTTTAAATAAATTGTGTTCATGAATGACTCTTAGTTATTTAGCAGAACATGCCTGGACATGTACCTTTACATGTTCATTTAGTCACATTGGTTTAAAAATTTTGAAAAATTTCAAACGTACACAGTTGTAATAATCTTTTAGTGATATGTGCTTCATATTTTTCTTTTCTGTTTGTTTAAAGTAATAAGAAGTTATATTTAGAGTTAGTACTCACCTCTGATCCCAATGCTCTTTTTTTCTTCAGAAGCCACTTCTATTCTCATTTTATATTTATAATTCTCATGCATACTACTCTACTTTCAACTACATTTTATGTGCCTTTAAACATATGTAGCATTTTTATATGTTAAAAAAGCATACTTTTTTCTGATTAGGTTTCTGTGATTTGTGTATGTTGATTTATATATGGTTGGTTCATATCTTAACTACTATGTAATATTTCACTGAATGAATATAATTCACTTTAGTGATCCTCTTATTGACGAATTTTGAGGTTTTGTCTAATTTTTAACTATTGTGAACATTTGCTGCAAGAACACCCAGTATATGTCTTTTGTGGTCACATGCAGCAGAAATAATGGGGCAGAACCAATATTTGAAGAGCTACTAAGGGTTTCCAAAAATGAGAAAAGGTATTAAATCAGCTAAAATTCAAGAGGCTTATGAACCCCAGAGTTGATGGACTTGTCCATCATTTTGAACATTTGCAGGTATCTTGACAATGGAAAGAGAGCTCTGGAAGGTTTTGCACTGACAATTAAAGCTCTGGGTCTAAAAGTGATACACGGTAATTCCTCTCACAACTGTTGGTCAGAACTAGTTACATGACGCCACCCAACCACAAGGGACCAGGAAGTATAATCCTAGTCTAGGGTGCGCCCAGAAGGAGAGACCAGTTAGGATATTTGACCGTCAACATGACATTACCCTAAACTTAAACCACACCTCTATTAAAATAACCAAATCCAAAAGCAAACAGTTTAATTTCTACTTGACAATCTTGTCAGGATTGATAATAAGAGCAAATAAGTGGCATTTCTTAAGGGCCCACTATAATCCCAGCTCTGGGCTTTATTTTCCTTATTTAATTAAATATTCTCAGTAGCTTTAGGAGGAAGTGGTATTATTATTCCCATCTTACAAATGAGGAAACTGAGGAAGGATGAATAATTAGGTCATAGAGCTAGGGGGCTGGAGAGCCTGGGTGTAGACTCCAGAGCCAGCCTGGGACTCTTCCCCCTACACAGACCACCTATGTGAGTCCTCCAAGCCTCTGGTCTCAGGCCTCCTTGTCTAAGAGAACCAGAGGTGAAGGCCTCTCTCTGCCTGTCCTCACAGTTTAAAGCCACTAGTGCTCTCCGGAACAGAGTTTAGCAACCTTATGCTCTCACAGTTAAGTGTTCAAAGCACCTCAGCATTCTAGTCAGGAGATAAAACAGCTGTTTCCTCCAAATGGCTTATACTGAAATGTAAATGAACAAGGACGTTATTAAAAAAAAAAAAAAGCAGAAAAAGAGGAAAATAGATTTAAGCTCCTGCCTTTTAAAATTTTTATCATTTCCCATCCAAGCTTACTGTTTTTGTTTAATCTTGCCATTCCTTTTCTTCTTCCTTGTGTGCTCTTTTTCTTAGGGATATGCAAACTTTATTAGTCAGCTCCTCTTTCAAGCTCTGTATGCTTTTGTGTTTGAGAATTGGGAATCAGGTGCTTTTACTGTTAGCCTCCGGGTGGATCTGAGCAGGAGGACGCTTTATGAATAATCGAGGTTGACATCTGCAGCGTCGTTCCTTCATTATAAATATTGTTAAAGGAGCTGTGACCACCATGGGCTCCCACTGAACAAGTGTGCACGGGGAAGGCAGACACAGCCTTTGATTTTAGCTCTTTTCTGGTTATCACTTCACTGATGACCCTGGCGTTGACAGGTCTCTTAGATTTGGCTGCCTTTTTTTCTTTTCCCAGAAAGTTTCTTGTCAATTAGCCTAAGTGTTTGGTCTGCAGGAAGCTGGGTTCATCTTGCCAACTCCAAAGGCTAAGAACCACAGTTAATATTAGTGCTTGAGCGTTGCCTTTGCCTGAATCCCTAATGAATGCTGAGCTGCTTTGTGACTTTAATCATGTTAAGTTCCATTCGGATTAGGTATAGCATGATGATGTTTTTCAGGGAGGAAACAAATTATAGTGCTCAAGGTCTTTGGCCCTTCTCCCCACCTCCTGAGAAAGCTCAGGCGCCACAAATGTCTGAAAAGATACCAGTATTCCATTCATATCTCTGCCAAATGCCTCCTCCCACCTGTACCCCACTAATCCCTGGTCACATTATTAGCAAACGATACTTTAGATTATTCTTGTTATCTTGACACTGTTTCCATTTTCAAAATGGAGGAGATAGCAAACTTGAATTTCCATCATGTGAGTAAAACTGCAAATTTCCTGTCTACCCCCCTCCCCTGCTCCATTGCCTTCTATCCCCCCACCTCCCAGTAGATGCCCCAAAGTATTACAGAACCTGCTCTTACCTGCTAAGAAATGCTATGGACTTCATCTCATTTAATTGTCTCAATAGCCCTGTGAGGAAGGTGATATTGCTGTTCCAGTTTCCTTGAAAGATACAGAAACCCAGGCCTAGGGAGTGAGAGGACTTGCCAAGGTCACAGTGAGTCACCGAATCTGAGATAAGATGCTGGGCCTATAGTTTAAATTGTCGACTCTCCAGCCTAGTCCAGGTTTATTAGCAATATTGGCCATGCATTCATTCTGCCAACATCATTGAGCATTCGTTTATGTCAAGCACTGGGACTACAAACATAACTAAAACAGTAGCTCAAATCCTGGTGAGGAAGGAAGCCCTGTTAACTGGTGGTGATGATACTGAGTCACTGACATAGTAAGATACTCAACAGTGCAGTGGTTGAAATGGGGGACTTCGGGGGTCACAGAGGAGAGCTGTGGACCGTGCTCTCAGGGGCTCAGGGAAGCCTTCTTGGAGGAAGTGTTGTGTGGGGATGAGTGTTAAGATAAAAAGGTAAGTCTCATTGAAAAGGAGCTGAGAGTCTGCTTTCAGGCAGAGGAAGGGGAAAGAAATTCCTTCCTTTTCTAGGCCCTTTTAAAAACGCTTCAAATGGGCTTCCCTGATGGCGCAGTGGTTGAACGTCCGCCTGCCGATGCAGGGGACACGGGTTCGTGCCCCGGTCCGGGAAGATCCCACATGCCGCGGAGCGGCTGGGCCCGTGAGCCATGGCCGCTGAGCCTGCGCGTCCGGAGCCTGTGTTCCACCACGGGAGAGGCCACAACAGTGAGAGGCCCGCATACTGCAAAAAAACAAAACAAAACAAAAAAAACGCTTCAAATACTTTGGAGTAATCCTGCCAAAATTTTGATGTGTGTATATACATGTGTGTGCTTGCAGTTCAAAAAGTCACATTCCCAAATGTAGAAATGCATTTTTGATTTGCCAGACATGGGCATAGGGAAGACAGGAGTAGTTGCAGGCTTTGGAAGGAAATATGGGTATTTGGTTTTGGGTATGTTGAATTTGAGATGTTTGTAGGACGTTCAAGGGAAGATATCCAGGCATTTGGCTGAGGGGTGGCGATCTGGAATTTAAGAGAGAAACCAGGGCCGGAGTTGTAAATTTGGAATCATAAACTGATCCAGGAAGGCAGTGAAATTGGCATGCAAGCAGACAGATGAGAAGAAAGCCAAATCTTGAGCCCTGAAAAATATCAATGTTGAGAGGACAAGTAGAGAGAAGATGCCCTCAAAGGAGGTTAAGGAGGTGGGAGGAAAATAAGGGGAGTGTCGTGAAACCCTAGGGAACAGAACATTGGGAGAGAGAGCACAATACAGTCTAATGTTGCTGTCAAGCACATAATTGTCAATGACACATGGCCATTGGATTTGGAATCCGGGAAGCACTGTCAGCCTTGTTGAGAGCAATTTCAGTGGCGTGTGGGTCAGTCTCTAGGCTGCAGGAGTGGAGAAGTGAACAGAGGATTGGAGTAGAGATCACCTTTTATGAGGTGGCCTTTGATTTTTCTATCAGTTTCTCTGAAGAACAAGAGTGATGTAGGGAAGTATTTGTAGAGGGACACAGTGTTGATGGAGGAGATTTTAAGGTGGAAGAGGGCATTGGGATGCTCATTGGATGTGTCTAACAGACAGAGAGGGGGCAACCAGCTGAGCACCTCTCCAAGGGGAGGGGGGAGAGGTGGTGGAGTCCCAGGCCGTGGAAGGGATGGAAGGGTTAGCCTAAGCAAGAGGAGGAATCTTCTTCCCTGTTGATAGGGAGGTCTGAAGAACGGCTCAGGATTAGGATGGGTAGTAGGAGTCAAGACCCCAGGATAATTTGCTGCATGCTGTGTGTCAGGCACTGTGCCATTCACGTATGTAAATAAACTGGTGTAATCCCAATATTACAGATGGGGAAAGGGAGGCTTAAGAAGTCCAGTAAGTTTCCCAAGGCCACAGCTGGTGGTGCAGAGCTGGGATTGGAAGACAGGCAGCGTCACTGCAGAGCATGTGCCCCGACCACACGCCCAGCTGCATCAGGCTGATTCTTAGGCAAGAATCAGGAAGCTCCAGGAAACGTTGGCAAGAGATCTGTCTCGGGTCTCCCTTGTTGCCCTGGTTAGTCCTCTCCCTAGGCTGGCTGTCTCTTTCTACTTCATGAATATTAATTCCCTTTGGTCCTTGGAGGTCAAGTAATTGTGTGAATTTTGAGGGTGTGAATATCTGACACCTCTTTATCCATTATCTGCATCAGTTCATGGCCTCTGATGTAGCCTGTGTAGTTGTCAAGTGTTTTTCAAACTATTAAGTTTTCAAATGATTTTTGATTTTTAGGGGAGCTGTGCCTTTTCTATAAGAATTTAAACTGTTTTGTTTATCTTTGTTAGAAACTCTTAATAGAACTATACTTTGTGTCGCTGGGATGATCACCTTATAGTTAGTCCTTGCCCCACAATTCCCATTCCCATGTCACATTTGTATTATAATTGTATTGGCACCAAGAACCCAACTATGATTGATATGGGGCTAGTGAGAAAAGATCAGAGGCTTAAGATAAAAATAATATATCTATACTAAGTGAAGGGTAAATAACCTCAGTGAAGAAATATTTAGTGCTAGGTACTATGAAAGAAAACAAAAGATACAGGGAGAATCTAGAAATCAACTGCACTTTCAGGGAGATGATATTCTCTTTGACAAAATTAGACTAACATAAAACAATTGGTAAGTTTTTAGGGTTTAAGTGGATGGGGTTTCACTAGGGTTCTCTGATAAAAGAAAGAAAAATGTGGCTTGCGCTCAAGGTCAAATGATACATCCTATTCCATTCAAAACCCCCTACCTACCTTATCACTAAATTGAGCATTGAAACCAGTATGTTCCATTGAGCCTGTGGGAGTAGAGTGGGAGGTGACTGGCTCTGTAGTCCTAGCTATACTCCTTTCTCAGAGGAGGTAAAGAGAGGAGGGCCATACCTGAGAGCCAGGTGAGTGGGAGAAGGGAGTAAAGAGAATGTCTTTATTCCTGTCCTTGAGGACATGGGGAGGGGAAGGGTAAGCTGGGACAAAGTGAGAGAGTGGCATGGACATATATACACTACCAAATGTAAAATAGATAGCTAGTGGGAAGCAGCCACATAGCAAAGGGAGATCAGCTCCGTGCTCTGTGACCACCTAGAGGGGTGGGATAGGGAGGGCGGGAGGGAGGGAGACACAAGAGGGAAGAGATATGGGGATATATGTATATGTAGAGCTGATTCACTTTGTTATGCAGCAGAAACTAACACACCATTGTAAAGCAATTATACTCCAATAAAGATGTTAAAAAAAAAAAAAAAAGAATGTCAGTTGGGCTGCTAAGGACAGCCACCCTGTCTTGTCCTGTCAGTGGCCTGACAAATGTCTGAATCTGACCAAAGCAGTAACTCCTCCTCCCTTGGAGGGAGCAGGGCTGGTAAATAAGGCAGAGGAGGGTCTGGTGGGGGGAAAAGGGGTTGCAAGGTACGCACCTCCTGCATGATTGATGAGGCACCAACATGTAGGTATTGTCGTTATAGGATCCAGGGCATTTAGAGTCACTGCCAGTGTGGGAGTCTTGATAGCACAGATTGTATCGCTCAGCTTTTCAAGAACAGAACTCAGTTCATTTTCCCAGAGGGGATTAGGCTGAGGAATCAATTCACTTGCACAAAGCCCCCAGGAGACCGATGCGCAAACTGGAGTGATGATGTATTAATTGGCAGTGGGAGAGTGTGGCTGGCATCAGCTCCCCACACAAGGCATACTCGCCTTTCTATGTATATGCTTGGGCTGTTATATTACAGGTGAGAAGGTTACTCATTGAGTCCCAGGTTTGAGGAGAGGAACTGAATATTCTTGAGTGATAACTTGATGAATTGCCCATCTCCAATCCAAGGACGTCTGTCACAGAAGCCAACATTATCTACAATTAGAGTAGCAGTCTTGTGGACAATAATGTTACTGTAAACTAGAGGCTTTTGTTATTATATTTCTTCAAGACAATGCTTGTGGTAAGTTTGGATCATCTGATGATAGTTACTATTTGGACTGATGTATTGCAGAGAACGTTTTGGGATGGCACCTTCGTCTTATGTCACGAGTCATCTTTAACTGTGGGTAATACACAAGGATGATTTCCACAGATGGCCATTGCAATAATGTTATGTTGACTCTTATTTCAGTAAGAAACTGAAAATTTCAGTTTCTTCGAGCAATCTCTTCTTTTCTGGGCCCATAATTCTGGATGTACCCTATATTTGGAGCTTAGCAGTTCAATGTTCCAAGCAAGGTTTAGAGCGGACTAGAGGAAAGACAATGAATTAACATCATCGAGTACTGTGTTAAGAAATTGAGAGCTGCCTGGTTAGGTAGAAGAACTCCCATGTTAAGCCTTAGGAAGTTGAGCTCAGGAGGGGTTAAGAACTCTGTCCAAGGACACATGATGGCTGGAAGTAGAGGACCTTGGAGTCTAGGTTAGTCCTGCACCCAAAGGACGCACTTTAGGAATTCAAAAAAAAATTTTTTTTTTACTTTAAATTTATTTTATTTTATTTTTTTAACATCTTTATTGGAGTACAGTTGCTTTACAATGGTGTGTTAGTTTCACAGAGTGAATCAGCTATACATATACATATATCCCCATGTCTCCTCCCCCTTGCATCTCCCTCCCACCCTCCCTATCCCACCCCTCTAGGTGGTCACAAAACATCAAGCTGATCTCCCCATGCTATGCGGCTGTTTCCCACTAGCTATCTATTTTACATTTGTTAGTATACATAAGTCCATACCACTCTCTCACTTCATCCCAGCTTACCCTTCCCCCTCCCTGTGTCCTCAAGTCCATTCCTTAACGTCTGCGTCTTTATTCCTGTCCTGCCCCTACGTTCTTCATAACCATTTTTTTTTAGATTCCATATATACATGTGTTAGCATACGGTATTTATTTTTCTCTTTCTGACTTACTTCACTCTGTATGACAGACTCTAGGTCCATGCACCTCACTACAAATAACTCAATTTCGTTTCTTTTTATGGCTGAGTAATAGGGACTTCAAAATTTATCTCTGCCAGTTGAAGGGTTTCATATAAGAGGTAAGACTTTAGCTGAGTCCTGAAGGGCAGGTAGCAGTAGGAAGAGGAGAAAATTTTCATTTAATGAACAAGTCTGTATTGTCCTAGCTAACCTACCTCTTGGTTTCTCATTCAGTTCTGGCTGCTACACTTTTCAAAGACTGTAGATAAACTGGAGTGTATTTAAAGCAATGGTTCTGATCCTTTAATCCACCATGGATCATGTGGTTTATGAGATTCACAGGAGGAAAATACTCACCTGGGTATTTTTAGTTTCTTCCAAGTCTGTGGCACAAAATAATGTATAAAGTAAGTTATCCTTAGTTCTGAGTGTAGTTGCTATAGAAATTTACCTTTTCCCTCCCCTCCCCTCCCCTCCCCTCCCCTCCCCTTTTCTTTTCTTTTCTTTTCTTTTCTCTTCTATAATTTAACATCTGGTATCTGTCTATCTATCTAGCTGCACCGGGTCTTAGTTGTGGCATATGGGATCTTTAGTTGTGCATGTGGCATGCAGGATCTTTTAGTTGCAGCATGCAGACTCTTAGTTGCAGCATGTGGGATCTAGTCCCCTGACGAGGGATCGAACCTGGGCCCCCTGCATTGGGAGTGTGAAGTCTTAACCACTGGCCCGCCAGGGAAGTCCCAGCAATTTACCCTTTCTTTTCTTAGTGATCACAAGAATGATTGTGTTACAAAATCCTGGTTGAAATCCACTGATACAGAGATTAGAAACCAGGGTGGTGATAGAACCAAAATCATGTTCTATGAAGAATGATTCAAGGAAGCAAGCATCTTTGGAAGAGAGTGTTGAAGACATGGTAGGGGATTTCACATATTTGGAGGACTATCAAACGAAGGGATTAGGTTTGTCCAATGAGACTTAAAGGGCTATAACTGGGATCAAGAATTAAAGCTACAGAACAGAAGAGTTGACTCAGAATAAGGAAAACATTTTAAAGGTGGTATAAGAAGACAGAATGATCTCTGTCCCAAGGTAGGGAGCTCCCCATTGCTGGGGCTTTGGGGGCAGGGTTTGGACAACGCCTTGTTACAGATGTTGCTAAAGAGATCCAAGCTCTGGGGGGGGCAGGACCAGATGTGCTTTAAAACTCATTTCAACTCTGGAATTCTAAAACCAGTAATTTTATTTTATTTTTTTGCCTATAACAATGCATTTTATTTTTTTTAATTTTATGTAGAGTAATACAATATGTTTTTTTAAAATCTTGTTTCTTTCACCAGCATAATTATCTTGAGATCCATCCATGTCATTGCATGTGTCCATAGTTCACTCCTTTGTATTACTGAGTAACATTCTGTTACTAAAACTAATCATTTTAAAAGCTATATTTTGGCTTCTTATTATCTATCAAACACCAGAGTACTATTAGTAACCTGATTAATAACCAACAAATTGAAAAATTTAAATCTTTGTCCTGTAGGAATCCAGCAGTGCATTTTATCTTCAAAACTCCAAAGCTGGAAAGGTCCTGGTTTCCAAAGAGATTACAAAGTTGACTGTAGATTATTGATTGTGTTTGAAAAAAGTATCCTTGAAAAGGGAGGTTTGTTCAGGAGCCATCACATTAGAATAAAGGAGTCCTTGAGAATAAAGGGGCTTTAAGAACAGATGCGTCCTTGGGATGTGTCAAGAGTTTATTCCCCATCCCCAAACCAAGCTTATCATAAATTATTATTAAAGTAAGTTAGTCATCTATTTGGTCTCTAAGGATTTAGTATGTAAAAGCCATGGTAATGTATAAAATTACTTCCAGAAAGAACGTAGGGAAAGCAAGGGCCAAGTGGTCTGAAGTTGTCTCTCTCTGTGTGGTATTTCCTGTTTATCGTAACTTGGAGCATTTGTATTGGACCTGATTGTGTTTGTTTTAAGTGATCTTTGGCTTTCAAGTATTTGTAGAACACAAAGTATTCTTAACCTGGGATATTATAATGGGTGTCATAGTAATAAATTTTTATCATATGGATTTTTCTATCAATATTTCAATAAATACCAAATTTCTATCAATAGAAAGCGGTAATCTTATTCTAGTTACTCTTCAGAGTCAAAGAGATATATAGGTATTGAGGTTTTGCCACAGCAAAGCAACTTTTGGTTAAATATTAGGGTTTTCTAAACTATAAGAAATATTTGAAAAGGAGCAGCGGGGAGGGTCCCTGGGCCCTGGGTGTTGATGGCTACTGAGCAAATTGCTTATTAGCAGGGTAGTAAATAATGTTAGAAGAGAAAGAGTGTGAAGAATAGATTTCCTTCTTAACACTATTTCAGTCTTCTGTCTCTATATTGCCAACAGTAAGCAGAGTACCTAGAGCGTGGGAGGCATTCACCAAATGTTTTGGGATGGCTGAATTTAAGGAAAAGGAAAACTAAACTTCAGTTATTTCTTTTACTGAGACCATGTCTGTGTGACTGAATGAAAAGTGAAAATTCCAGTCATCACCGGGTTGTTAAATATTTAGGCTGCCAAACCGTTTATTTGATTGATGTTTATACTTTTGGAATTGACTAACTGCTTTGGCTCTAGCTAGGCACAGCATGAGTCATATGCTGTAGTTCTTGTCAGTCAGTGGCTGCGTTTCCATGTATAACCAGTTGACTTATGTTGGTCACATCAGGCACAAACATAAAGCATGACAGTCTAATAATTGGTGCTTGGGTCTTTTCTGGCTGGAATGATTTCTTGGCCATTCTGGTTTTAATGACACTGACTACACTCAGTCACTGAATAGCATAGGCCAGTTTCCTACCCCGAAAAGATCTTAAAATACAAAGTAAAATAGAACTGTCCAGTGAATGTGGGTTCATCTCAATAAATGCAATTCTAGAACATGATGGAGAAGGACTCACCACTGAGAGAAGGTGGGCAAAGTTGGGATAAAGTAGGACACGAATAATATATTTTTTAGATTTCTCGTTACAAGGGACAGACTTGAAGGTGATCCCCATAATCTCTATGTCCTGGTGCTTATGCCTTTATATAATCCCTACTCCTTGTGTATAGGCAATAGAATATGGCAAAGGTGATGGGCTAGCACACCTGGGATTACATTATGTTATATAAGGCTCTGTCTTGCTAGCAGAATTGCTAGCAAAATTGCTCTTGGGTCTTGCTCTCCTTGATGGCTTTGAAGAAGCAAGATGCCATGAGTCCTGTGACCACAGGCACATGAATTCTGCCAACAACCTGAGTGAGCCTGGAAGCAGATCCTTTCCCAGCCAAGCTTGCAGAGGAGAACCCAGGCCTTGATCATAGCCTCGCAGAGGCCCTGCTAATCTGTGTCTGAACATTGTCTATGAGATGATAAACATGTGTTTTAAGCTGTTGGTGGTAGTTTGTTATGCTACATACAAAATGTATACACTACTCATTGTTCTTATGTAAAAAGTTGACTGTGGTGTTGGTGTTCAAGATACATACTGAAGAAACCACTAGAAAATGTCCTAACACACTAACTCCTGTGGATTAGCACACAGAAATACTGAATACTGACTTGTGCGGGGCAGCAAGAAGAATAAAGAATAGAAATGGAGTCTATATTCCTATTGTCAAGTCTAATCATTTGTCTATTTGAATTATTATTAAATAGGACATTTGTGTTTTAAGAAAATAGAAGTATGGTTGAATTTCCACACACGGTTACACTTAGGATTTGAATTTACGGTCAGTGCGGTAAATACTGTTTGCCCACCATGGTTCCTCCCTCTCTGTCGTTGTCTGGCTTCACTGTGGGCAGAGTATATTTCCCTGACCTGCTGATGTTGAGCTTAACCATTAGACTTGCTTTGGCTAATGGAACACAGTAAAAGCGATAGTGTACCAGTTCTGAACTAAGGCTTAGGAGGTTTGGCAAATGTCTGATAGCAATTTTGTGCTCGTGTTCTATCCCACGAGAAAAGCACACCCATAGTAGCCACCGCTTTTTAGCCTGGGTTCCTGAATTAGAAACACTTGGGACACGCCTGCATTTGACCTACTGCTTGAAGTCAAATGGTCCCAGACCATCCAGAGACGCATAAACGAGAAGTAAATTGTGGTTGTTATATGTGTCTGAGATTGGAGATTGTTTGCTCTGCAAGCTTATTGCAACAATATCTGAATAATCCAGAATCCAAAAACTCATTCATATTAGATTGTAAATGAAACTAGCATAGTTTTTGCCCCTCACTTTTAAGCATAAGTAGATAAATTTGTTAATTGTTCTTCCCTACTACAGTAGTATATTGGGTCTTTATAGGGCAGGACCTTTTAGAGCAGTGTTTCCAAACTCATGTCCTGTTGAATACCAGTGTTATTTACGATGTTTACTGGTGTTTTGTGAAACAAGGATTCTATATTCACGGAAGTTAAAAGACTGATAACGGGGCTTCCCTGGTGGCGCAGTGGTTGAGAGTCTGCCTGCCGAGGCAGGGGACACGGGTTCGTGCCCCGGTCCGGGAAGATCCCACGTGCCGCGGAGCGGCTGGGCCCGTGAGCCATGGCCTCTGAGCCTGCACGTCCGGAGCATGTGATCCACAACGAGAGAGGCCACAACAGTGAGAGGCCCGCGTACTGCAAACAAACAAACAAACAAACAAACTGATAACGTTTATTAGAGCTAAGAAATTCTGCCTTGATAAAAGGACTCCTACTAAATATAATTTAACTCAGTATTGCCCAATCTCATTTGACCATGGAAATTTTCCTAAATATTTAACAACCGGATGATGACTGGAATTTTCACTTTTCATTCAGTCACACAGACATGGTCTCAGTAAAAGAAATAACTGAAGTTTAGGGTAGTTTTCCTTTTCCTAAAAGTCAGTCATCCCAAAACATTTGGTGAATGACTCCTGTGCTCTAGGTACTCTGCTTACTGTTGGCAATATAGAGACAGAAGACTGAAATAGTGTTAGGAAGGAAATCTGTTCTTCACACTCTTTCTCTTCTAACATTATGTTACCTACCCTGCTAATAAGCAATTTGCTCGGTAGCCATCAGCACCCAGGACCCTCCCCGCTGCTCCTTTTCAAATATTTCTTATAGTTTAGAAAACCCTAATATTTAACCAAAAGTTGCTTTGCTGTTGCAAAACCTCAATACCTATATATCTCTTTGACTCTGAAGAGTAACTAGAATAAGATTACTGCTTTCTATTGATAGAAATTTGGTATTTATTAAAATGCTGATTGATAGAAAAGTCCATATGATAACAATTTATAATACTGTGATACCATTACAATATCCTAGGTTAGGAATACTTTGCGTTCCTACCATATATAAAATAAACAGCAAGGATTTGCTGTATAGCATAGCAAGATATTCAGTATCTTGTAATAACCTTTAATGGAACAGAATCTGAAAACAGAATATAATATATACATATTTATGTATAACTGAATCACTTTGCTGTGTACCTGAAACTAACACCGTATTGTAAATCAACTCTACTTCAATAAAAATAAAAAAGAAAGAATATTTTGTGTTCTACAAACATTTGAAAGCCAAAGATGACGTAAACACAGGCAGGTCCAATACAAATGCTCCAAGTTATGATAAACAGGAAATACCATGCGGAGAGGGACAACCTCGGGCCATTTGGCCCTTTCTTTCCCTGTACTCTTTCTGGAAGTAATTTTATGCATTCCCATGGCTTTTATGTACTAAATCCTTAGAAAATAGATAACGTACTTTAATAATCATTTATCATAAGCTTGGTATGGGGGTAGGGAATAAACTCTTGACAAATACCAAGGGGGTATCAGTCCTACTCGCTTGAGTTGTAAGGTGGTTATTTTCATCCTATGAACGATCGATTCCAATCTAATACAGAATGACTTGATATTTGGCCCACATTGATCTCAAACTGCTGATTTGGAGGTCTGATGTATTTGTAAGTCCAGAGGATCACTTGGTAGAAGTCCATATAATGTGCTGTTCAGACATACGGAGTTAAAGGTGTTATCTGCTGTGACTGAATTTGCTGTGGGATGAATGTTCTTTCTAATTTATGGCTTGAAGGAGGGATCTTTACTGCTTATAAGCAGCATTAAAAGTGAACAAATACAGTACAACATGAAAAAACTTCTAAAACATTCCTCAGATACATCAAACCCCACATTGGGGATGGGAAGTGATTTCTTGCACTTCATCAGGCTGTTTCTTCAAACTATGGTTGACAATTCCTGATAGTCTAATATAGTATCTGCCTCTTGAAGATACTCAGTTGTCAAAAAGAAATTAAAATGGAGGCCACAGTTTGAATATACCCCTTGTCCAAACACTCATAGTCACGTAACCAAAATATAAAACGGCCCTGATTTCCCTGAAATGCTGTCTCTGGCCTTAACAAAAATTAAGCATTCTTCATGCCAGTAGGACCTTGCAGCTTTCTAGCTAATCAGCTACAAACAAGTAAGCTTATGTAATGAAAAGGAATGTAAGTGTCTGATAACAAATTATAATAGAAAACAATGTACTTACTCATTCATACTTTATCATCTGAGTTCTTAGTACTGAGTGCCAAGAACTAACAGTTTGTTTCTTGTTCAGTGAAATAGTCTAATCAAGTAAGCCTTGCTGAATTTCTTTTGACACAGTTTCCTTTAATGAGAGTTCAGATTCCTTCATTTCCAGCATTTGGGAGCTGGGTCTGTGCTTTGAGAAGGGAATGGCAAGGCCATTCTAGGGCAGGTGGCAGTGACTGGAGAAGCCATGGGGTTAACTGCCTTAAAAATGGTTGTGATGGAGGAATGAGATTAGCATATTAATTAGGGTCTTCATAGCCAGTAATGAACTCATTTGCTTATACAAACAGATGACAACAATATTTGGAGAAATATCTTAATCCCTTTTCTGTTTGTTTATGAGTGAATTTTGGTAAAATGCTGGGATGTTTATTCCAGAGCTCTGGAAACTAAAGCCAGACATTCTGTTTCCAGTCGCTGTGCCTGGTTTTATGTGCTGGTCCCTTCTTGTTTGCTTGCTTTTTCTCATCTGTGAAACAGGGAACTGTGACCGGGGGACTGGTTATAATGTGTCTTGATAAACCTTCGTAAAGCAGTGTGCTGTTGCGAGTAATGGGCTCCATTCATTATTAGGCCAGTTGATTTTCATTTACACTTGGCTCTAACAATTAGCTTGAGCAGGTGTGAAGGTGATGGAGGGGCTGGGACACCCAGAGGTCAGCCTTGGCTGGATGTGATAAATTAACCATTATTATCAGCAGTGAAAGTGGTTCTTTATGCTTGTCAGCAGCAAACAAAGGGACAACATATCTCACATAAACTCACTGTTCAGAGCTGGGTTTGCTGGAGGATCAGAGTTTCCTTCCAGGCCCTACAGGTAGATGGGAGGGAGGCAAAGAACCCACAAAAGTAGAGGTGAGGGTACCTTGAAGGGGTGACTTTGTTGATGGAGAGGCATATAGATATCCCAACCTGGGTTGTTTTGCAATGCTCACCCATCCTAATGTGAAGCTGGCATCAGCCTCTTTTGATGATGGAGGATCTACCTGTGCTGAAGAGTTATTAGGGGGCGAAGAGTTTGTACATCAACAGAACAGACACAGGTTTTACACAGGGTATAGATAGATGCATATTTCCATATACGAATTAATAGATATTTTTGAACAATGCCTTATAATTGAGCACACTTATATTCACTGAAAAGAGGAAGTTAATCAGTGTTCCTCAGCTCTCCATCTCTACCAGTTTTACAAGACTTCAACAGACTTAAAACTCAGAAAAAAGGCATAGTAGTGTCCACAGAAGGTAACATCAGATACATCTACTCTAGACCCAATGGAACTGAATATACTGTTTCTAAAACAGAAACTAGTGGAGACTTACTGAGCACACCCAGAGGAGAAACAGTCAAATAATAAGGGAAGAGGTGATGGTTGGTAATATACTGAAACCCCATAGATAAAGTTAGTTTGGTTTGACAGTGTTTGGGGAACTATTCTGAACTAAATGTTTATGTGTCTCCCCTCCCACCCCCATTCATATGTTGAATCCCTAACTCTCGAGGTCACTGTATTTGGAGATGGGGCCCCCAAAAAAAGAAGTAATGAAGATTAAATGAGGTCATAAGGGTGGGGCCCTGACCCAGCAGGTTTAGTGTCCTTAAAACTATGATACCAGAGAGCTCACTCTTACTCTGACTCTGTGCACATTGTGCTAAGGAAAGGCCATGTGAGCACAGAGCAAGGTGATGGCTGTCTAAAAGTCAGGAAGAGAGCCTGCACCAGAAACCAAATTTTCTAGCACCTTGATCATGGAGTGCTATCTTCCAGAAGTGTGAGAAAATAGGCTTTAAAAAGTCGGTTGTTTAAGCTGCTCAGTCTATGGTATTTTGTTATGGCAGCCTGAGCACACTAAGACGGGGACTAAAGATCAGTTTGGAATGTTGTCCAAACCGTGGGTGGACAGACATGGGTGGATTTGGAGACCATGAACTTTGTTTTCCAATGATTAGATTGAGCTTTTAGTGAGGAACCCCTGATGTCCGTATGTACATGTCTTTGCTCTTGGGCTGATAAAACTGCATAGAATTTTCCAGGCTCTGCTTGGGGCTGATTGCCTGGCTGCCAGGGTCCTCTAAGCTAAGCCAGGTAAGGCTGCGAGGATTGTCTGTTCCATGTGTTCCCCCTGTTTCATAAATGATGTATCCACCAGCAATTGTACCTAGTAGTTTTAAGTCCAAATACCCTTTGCTTTAACCTCATCAGATAAAAAATTTTCAGTCCTCTATTATTATCAATAATAAGTAATAAGAAAGGAACTAAAACAATGTCTGTATAGAAGAACTATAAGAAAAAGAAGAAAAGGTGCAGCAAAATGTATTAGTAGATGATCAACACTCACCAGAGAGATATTGTCATGAAGCAGATAAAAATTGTGAACGAACACTTTGACATCAAAAGAAAAACAATAACAACAACTCAATGAAGCAATCACTTCTACTAACAAGTCCCACCAGGTAGAAGTGCAATATTTGAAAGAAGAAGTAGTGAGACAGGAGGAGAAGAAATATAAACTTGTGAGACTCAAGAAAGAAGTAGAGGGAAGAAATAAACCAACACAAAAATAAAGACAAAATTGGAAGAAGTAACAAACAATATGGAAAATACTGCTAGGGACGTAAAAGATAAAAGTAAGAAGAGGGAACACAGTAAAGTAGAAATCAAAGAATTAAAAAAATTATGAGGATAGAAGATATACAAGGGAGATCCAGTAAGCACTTAAATAGAGTATCCAAAGAAGAAAACCAAAAACTGGTTCATAACAAATATTTTAAAATACAGTTCAAGAAAGAAAAACACTTGAATCTCTGTATTTAAAAGTCTTACTGTGTGCCAGGGAAAAGTGACCCAGAATGATCGACACTAAGACAAATCCTAGAAAAGTTGTTAGACTTTAAAGATAAAGAATCATTGCAAAAACTAAAAAAAAAAAATAAAGACCACTTAGATGAAAAAAAAAATTGGCTGGGATCAGACTTTTCCACAGCATCTTTTAACTCCAGAAGATTATAGAACACTAACTACTTGGAAATTCCTCAAGGAAAGAAAGAGTGAGCTAGTCAAGCTGTTCTTCCAATAAAAAGCATGAACCTACAGAGCCCAAGGAATATTTAGTGCTTTGGGCACCAAGTTTAAGAGGATGTCAGAAAGTTCAGTAATCAAGAATAATATTTAATGCAATATTAAACTAAATAAAAATTAATGGAAAAAAATCCATGATAAAGTATCAAAATTTTAATGGGAAAACAGGATCATTATTACTGATTTTTTCTTTTGCCCCAGGCTCCAGTATGGCTTGGAACAGCAGTATCAGGAGACTTTCCTGAGGAAATTGCTAGAACACAAATTTTAGCTAACCAAGCTATGGCTAGGTTAATAATAGTGAAAGGATTGGAGGTAAGTGCTGAATATATTTAACAGTATAATTAAGACTAATGTGGGGATTAGAAGGACAGAAAAAATTATTATGTATCCTCTTATAATTCTCTAATAAGGAATAATTGAGTGAAAGAGAAAGTATAAACTCAAATGCCGGGATAGCTAGAAAATCATTTCTAAATAGTACATATCAGAAACTATGGGATGTAACTAAAGCAATTCTTGGAAAACATATATGTATGTGTGTGTGTGTTTGTAGGTGTACGTGTATACACACACTATAAAAATAGAAATACATGATATAAGCATCCAGTGTAAAAGTTAGAAAGGAAAAATAAATTGAAAGAACGAAGGAAGGAATATAAACAGAAAATAATGAGTTTAGTAGAACTAATAAATCCAGAAGCTTTAGCGAGATAAACGATTTGCTTACTTATTCAGTAAAAAAGGAGATAGAGTACAGATACAAAAAATAGGCAACAATAATGGGAAATTATAGAAAAGGTAAAAACTAGAATAATTATAAGAAACTACTCTGCTAAATTTAATGCAAATTAATAGTTTATCAACTAGACTCCAAAGTATATTGGAAATCTAAACAGCTATGTCATAGAAACAGAGGAAATTGTCTAAGAACCAGCCCCCAAATACTAAGACCAGATGGTTTCACAGAGAAATTCCAGGATGCTGTTAAAGGTCAGGTCATTTTAATGATAATTCATTAAAGGAAGAAAGTCTCCAACATCTCTTTAAGAAGTGATACTAAAGATAAAGGATAACGATAAAGGAATACTTCTTTAAGAAGTATTCCCAAGCACATTAGATAAATAATTATTTTCTATTTCTTACATTGTCTTCTAAGGCTTATTGGATGATATAATTAGCTTCCTGTGAGTTATTATATATATTGTGAGAAAAATGATAAAAGTGGGATTTCTTTTTCAATATTCTTTAGTGAAGTTAATCACAAATCAGTGAGATTCTATTTTATATTAGTCAGTCTGTCCTTGCGCATTTCCGAATCCTCATACCTGAGATTTTTTAGTGAGGAAGGAGGGGTTCAAGGGCAAATACTAGAAATTGTACCTTAGAATGTGTGCTGAGGCCAAGTAAGAGCAAGCTTGAACATCAAAAGTGGAAATAACTATAGTCAAAATATGAAACCAGAAGAGTGATTGCTGATGTGTCCAGAATGTCAAGAGCCAGAGCATTTGCACATATGTTATGTGACTGAATCTAACATTGAAGCCGAAGGGATTTTTCCAACTTCCTCTCTCCCATCTTGAAGACTCTGGGATGAGGTCACCTCACAGGCCTTCCTTCATTAACCTGGGGTGCAACCCCATGAAATAAACTCAGGCATATGGCATGACAAGAAGTGGCTAGTGACTTGCCTGAGAGGCTTACCCTAAAAGTGCAAGGTACCTTTGTCTCTGGGTCTGCAGAGCAGATAGCCAGTCTTGGGACCATGACAGAGAGTACTGGCCAAGCCAAGAGAATGGACCACAGCTACACTAGCTGCACATTCTATCTTTGAGGCTGGTTGGACACCCAACAGCTAGACATTGTCCTGGAGACCCACAAGTGCCAGCCAGCACATGCCCAAGGGTCCCTTTCTCTCTAGTTCACTAGCATGTGTAGACATCATCCTCTCCAGAAACCCAGAATGTTCTCTTGAGAGAGAAATAGTAAGAAGGAAATGATGCTGACAGGCTGAACATTTTCTAAAAGGGCTGAAGAAATAATCAGATCAGACGTAGCTTTGAATTCAAATACTTAGCTCTTTCTTTCTTACTAAATAGTAGATAAGAACTTGTGAAGGAAAACATCAACTGTAGATGAAAAAAAGAAGTTACATTTCCCTCCACTTATAAATCATTGTAAGTTAAATTTGTGGTTCTAATATAAAGCAAAAAATGGACTCCTTTCATTCTTGGGTCATTCTGATCCTAGGATATTAGTTCTATTCGCTAACTCTGTTAGGCTATTTCTCTGTAAGAGAAATAAATTGAAAGTATCATTTGAGCTGATATTCAGTGCTCGTAGAGGCAAGTAAATCTGCAAAAGCCATGGTGACTAGCGTTTAAATTCTGATATATACATTTTAAAGACAAGGAAGGTCATTGTGGTAGGGATATGTGGCATAATTATAAAACCAGTTTAGACGTAAGAAATACCATATAAAATGAAGGTAGAGCAAATTCTATCAGGTACTTATTTTATTTAGTTGAAAATTAAGTTGAGAAAATTAAAAAAATGGAACAACTTTCAGAAGGAAATCAGGAAAATTATCAGATTTAAAATATACCACTGCAGGGCTTCCCTGGTGGTGCAGTGGTTAAGAATATGCCTGCCAATGCAGGGGACATAGGTTCGAGCCCTGGTCCGGGAAGATCCCACATGACACAGAGCAACTAAGCCTGTGCGCCACAACTACTGAGCCTGTGAGCCACAATTACTGAGCCTGTGCTCTAGAGCCCACGAGCCACAACTACTGAGACCACGTGCTGCAACTACTGAAGCCCATGCACCTAGAGCCCATGCTCCGCAACAAGAGAAGCCACCACAATGAGAAGCCCGTGCACGGCAATGAAGAGTAGCCCCCCACTCGCCGTAACTAGAGAAAGCCCGTGCACGGTAACGAAGACCCACCGCAGCCAAAAATAAATAAAAATTTAAAATATATAAATAAAAAATACACAAAATAAAATATACCACTGCAGCATATTTCCTCTAGAGTAAAAAAATTAAAAATATCTATCTGCAGTGACTAGCTTTAGTTCTTCAAGTACCTCAAGGCACTTGGGAAGTAGTCCTTTGCGTAGGGCACCAAAAGTTGATTTGTTTGCTAGAAAGTGAGATTTGGGTATGAGGAATAATGAAGTCAGATAATGTGTGCTAGTTAGAAGTTGAATGAACAAGGCAATGGAGATGATTTTTTTTTGGTTAATTTTCATGGCAAATAGCTGTTATGTAGATAATTACTCAGGACTAAGGGAAGCGTTGTTCTTGAGCTGTTTTTATTCTGTTCTAGGGGCTTCCATCTCAAAAGCTCTCTGTATCAGCAGGTAAAAGTTGTCTGCAAATTTAGACACCAAATCTGCCATGATGAAGGTTGGGGCAGGTGAGCTCTCAGCAGCTCATTTACTACTCGTTGGGGAGATGGGTCCTCTCAGCTCTCAGTGGGTGATCATGGTGTTAAAGGAGCAAAGCCTATGGGTTCACTGCCAAAAGAGCTTCTCAGCTTTGCAAGGGAACAAGTGATCTGGAGTCCATGCCACCTACCATCTCTTCAGACCTCTTGAAATCAAATTCATTAATGGGTAGAGGGAGGAGGAGAGATGCAACAAGGCGGGGAGGAGAGTGGCTGACAACTTCTGGAAAAGCAACTCACATTACATTGACTGATTACTGGAGTCAGCTTCAAATGAGAAAATGTTTACAGTAGATGATTCGTGAACCCTACCGTTGCATATGTTAAAGGGCTTTAATTCTGCTAACAGTACTCTAAAAAATTGCTTCTCTTAGAGCCTTTTCCATACAGTATTGAAATAACACAGGTCTTTGTGATGATGCCATTCTGAAAACTCCCAGAGTAACAGAAGGCAAGACTGCAGATGGAAAAATGTAAAGAAAAAAAAATCCAGTTGTGATACTGTCATGATAGGAATGCTTAAATTACATTGATGTAGGGCTTCCCTGGTGGCTTCGTGGTTAAGAATCCGCCTGCCAATGCAGGGGACACAGGTTCGAGTCCTGGCCTGGGAGGATCCCACATGCTGCGGAGCAGCTGGGCCCGTGCATTGCAGCTGCTGAGCCTGCACTCTGCAACAAGAGAAGCCATGACAATGAGAAGCCCGTGGACCGCAAGGAAGAGTAGCCCCTGCTCACCACAACTAGAAAAAGCCCATGCAGAGCAACGAAGACCCAACACAGCCAAAAATAAAAACAAATAAATAAATAAATTTATTTTTTAAAATTACATTGATCTATCAAAACTTTCACTGTTATATCTCATGTGTAAATATTAGAGGTGAGTGAAATTCAAGCAATAATCCACCGTGGAATTTGCACATCCAGAAATGATTTTGGGGAGACTGTTTTAAATGACTTCTTTTGAAAGCACTAATTTCTCTTGTTCCTGTGAAACCACTTGAGGCATATTATCTAACAGCATGTTGGTGTCAGAAGCCTTCAGAGGACTACTTAACATCAGGTTCAAAATAACTGTTTTGGGTGTGGACAGTTCAATCAATTGCATGGTTTCACCATCAGGTAGCATATTTTAATCCTGCTGGATCTTAAAGCTGTCTGTGATTTGGCTTCTATAGAATTTAATTATATTTATACCCTACAATCTTTAGCTTCACTTTACAGTGTTTGATATGTGCTAATTGCTTCAGGTGTGTTCGCCTGCTTCTACAAAGATTGTTTTTCCAGCATCTTGGGGGCAGAAGACAAATCTTAAACTTTTGTGTGCCTTGCATCTCCTAGTAAAAGTAGTCTCCTAGTTTGATCTTCAAGGTTCCCCAGGGAGCAAATGAGACTATAAATATCTATATCTATCGACCTATATTTATGTATCTATATCTATAAATACATTTCCACTGTGACAATTGTTTTTTTCTTCAAAGAACACCTATATAATGCAGGTGTTTTCAGAAAGTATGCTTAAATTTTTTTTTTTTTAACCCAACCACTACTATCATCCTCTCACTCCAGTAGGAATATTTCATACCTTCCCTGGCAGAGAAAGTTATTCAACTCTTTCAGACTCCTTCTACTGAGAAGTAGGTTTATCCATTAAGATTCACTCAGGTTGGGGCTTCCCTGGTGGCGCAGTGGTTGAAAGCCTGCCTGCGATGCAGGGGACACGGGTTCGTGCCCCGGTCCAGGAGGATCCCACATGCCGCGGAGCGGCTGGGCCCGTGAGCCATGGCCACTGAGCCTGCACGTCCGGAGCCTGTGCTCCGCAAGGGGAGAGACCACAACAGTGAGAGGCCCGTGTACCCCAAAAAGATTCACTCAGGTGCAAATAATAGAATATGTAGCTAGTCAACGTTTAGGTTCTCTTGACAAAAAAGGGGTTTTCATGGGTCGGTCACCCAACAGTATCGGTGCGTTTGCTTTAGAATCACAGTTATTCCTGTTAAAGGACTCTAATTCTTAGCACATGTACTGAATACTTCTACATATTGGCTAAAATTCTAACTCCCTAGAATTACTGTCTATGAAATTTCACTTTGACTATTTGAAGAATATGGAATGATTTTATTTTCCTTTCCACTAGAAAACTCTGTAAATATTTCTTAATAGCTTTATTGAGGTATAATTTATATCTATAAAACTCACCTCATAAGTGTACAATTTAATGGCTTTGATTTAAAGAGTTGTATAATCATTACTACAATTCTGGTTTAGAGTATTTCATTTACCCCCATAGAGTTCCTTGTGCCCCTTTGCAGTCAGTCCCTACTTCCACCTCTCCCACCTCCAGCCCTAGGCAACCACGTATCTGCTTTCCTGCTCTGATTCTTTTTTTCCTGGAATTTAAAAATAAATGGAATCATATATTATGTAGTCCTTTGTGTCTGACACGTTCCACTTAGGGTAATGTTTTTGATGTTTGTGCGTACCATAGCATATATCAGTGGTTCATTCCTTTTTATGGATCCATTGATCCATTCCATTGTATGGATATACCACATTTTGTTTACGAGTTCACCAGTTGAAGGACATTTGGATTGTTTGCAGTTTTTGGCTCTTATGAATAATGCTGCTATGAATACTCATGAATAAGTCATTGCGTAGACTTATGCTTTAATTTCTTTTGGGTAGATTTCTAGGAGTGGAATTGTTGGGTTGTATGGTAAGTCTAGGTTTACCCTTAAACTTCCAAAATGTTTTCCAAGTGGCTATACCATTAATGTTACTGTTCCCAGTAGTATTAAGGTTCTAATTTCTCTACATCCTCACCAACACCTGGTAATGTCTGTTTTTTTTTGTTTTGTTTTGTTTTTTGGATATTAGCCATTGCTGTGTGTATGTGTGTGTGTATATGTAAGGATATTTCAATGTTTTTTAAAAATAGACTTTTAAATTACAATTTTAGGTTTACAAAATAATTAGACAGATAGTACATAGCATTCCATATATACCCCACCAACCTGCCCAGTTTTCTGTACTATTAACATCTTGCATTAGTGGGGTATATTTGTGACAATTAATGAACCAATATTTATACATTGTTATTAACTATAGCCCATGCTTTACCTTAAGGTTCACTCTTTATGTAGTACATTGTATGAGTTTTGACACATAGATGTATCCACCACTACAGTTTCCCATGAAGTTTCACTACCCTAAAAATGCCCTGGGCTTTACCTAGTCATCCTTACTCCCCTTCTGCCAAACCCCTGACAACCACTGATTTTTATTTCATTTCATCTTATCTTACTGAGTTAAGATTTTAATCTTTTAGGACAGTTTTAGGTTCACAGCAAAATTAAGAGGAAGTTACAGAGATTCCTCACCTCCCCCCTATCCCCTCACATGCATAGTCTCCCCCATTATGAGCATCCCCCACCAGTATGGTACATTTGTTACTTTTTTTTTTTTTTTTTTTTTTTTGCGGTATGCGGGCCTCTCACTGCTGTGGCCTCTCCCGTTGCAGAACACAGGCTCTGGACGCACAGGCTCAGTGGCCGTGGCCCGCGGGCCCAGCCGCTCCACGGCATGTGGGATTCTCCCGGACCGGGACACGAACCCGTGTCCCCTGTATCGGCAGACGGACTCTCAACCACTGCGCCACCAGGGAAGCCCCATTTGTTACTATTGATGAACCTACATTGACACGTCATAGTCACCCAAAGTCCATAGTTTATATTAAGGTTCACTGTTAGTGTTGTACATTCTAAGGGTTTGTACAAATATATACTGACATGTATCCATTATTATAGTATCATATAGTGCATTTTCACTGCCCTAAAAGTCCTCTGTGCTCCTATTCATCCACTCTTCTCCCCAGCCCCTTGCAACCACTGATCTTTTTACTGCCTCTATAGTTTTGCCTTTCCCAGAATGTCATATAATTGGAATCATACAGTATTTAGATTGGCTTCTTTCACTTAGTAATTTACATTTAAGTTTCCTCTATGTCTTTACATGGCTTAATAACTTATTTCTTTTTATCTCTGAATAATATTCATTGTATGGATATAGCACAGGTTATCCATTCACCTTCTGAAAGGCACATTAATTGCTTCCAAGTTTTGGCAATTATGAATAAAGCTGCTATGAACATCAATGTGTAGATTTTTTTGTGTGGACAAAAGTTTTCAGCTCTTTGGGGTAAATACTGTAGAGTGCAATTGCTGGATCATATGGTTAGAGTATGTTTAGTTTTGTAAGAAACCACCAGACTGTCTTCTGAAGTGGCTGCACCATTTTGCATTCCCACCAGCAATGAATGAGAATTCTTGTTGCTCCATGTCCTCACCAGTATTTGGTAGTGTTATTGTTCTGGATTTTGGCCATTCTAATAGGTATGTAGTGGTATCTTATTGTTCTAATTTGCATTTCCC
The DNA here is from genome assembly GCF_964341445.2 of Mesoplodon mirus. Classification (NCBI taxonomy): domain Eukaryota; kingdom Metazoa; phylum Chordata; class Mammalia; order Artiodactyla; family Ziphiidae; genus Mesoplodon; species Mesoplodon mirus. Next base: position 50,871,370 of record NC_138979.1, on the reverse strand, counting down.
TGATGACATATGATGTGGAGTGTCTTTTCATATGCTTATTTGCCATCTGTATTATCTTCTTTGGTGAGGTGTGAAGATTTTTGGCCCATTTTAAAAACTGGGTTGTTTTGTTTCCTTATGAGTGAGTTTTAAGTGTTCTTTGTATACTTTGGATAGCAGTCCTTTATCAGATATGTCTTTTGACATATTTCTTCCCATTTGAGGCCTGTTTTCTCTTGGCGTTGTCTGTCACAGAACTGAGGTTTTTTAAATTTTATTTTCATGAAGTCCAGCTTATCAGTTATTCCTTCCATGGATGGTGCTTTCGGTGTTGTATGTAAAAAGTCATCACCATACCCAGGGTCATCTAGGTTTTCTCATATTATCTTCTAGGAGTTTTAATAGTTTTGCATTTCACATTTAGGTCTGTGATCCACTTTGAGTTAATTTTTGTGAAAGGTACATATTCTGTGTCTCTACCCACATTCATTTTTTTTGCATGCGGATATTCAGTTGTTCCAGCACCATTTGTTGAAGAGACCATCTTTGTTCCATTGTCTTGCTTTTGCTCCTTTGTCAAAGATCAGTTGACTGACTATATGATAGGGATTTATTTCTGGGCTCTCTATTCTGTTCTATTGACCTATATGTCTGTTCTTTTGCCAGTACCACACTGTCTTGACTACTGTAGCTTTATAGTAAGTCATGAAGTTGTCGTGTCACTCCTCCAACTTTGTTCTTCTCCTTCAATATTGTGTTGGCTGTTTTGGGTCTTTTGACTCTCCATGTAAACTGTAGAATGAGTTTGTTGAAATCCATAGAATAACTTGCTGGGATTTTGATTTGGTTTGCTTTGAATCTGTGGATCAATTTGGGAAAAACTGACATCTCGACAATGTAGAGTTTTCCTATTCATGAACATAAAATCTCTCTCCATTTATTAAGTTCTTTGATTTCATTCAGAGACTTACAGTTTTCCTCAGATCTTGTTTTGTTAGATTTGTTAGATTTGTAAGTAATTCATTATTTACATGCTAATGTAAATGGTATTGTTTGTTTTTTATAAATTTATTTATTTGTTTTATTTTTGGCTGGGTTGCGTCTTTGTTGCTGCATGCAGGCTTTCTCTAGTTGCGGTGAGTGGAGGCTACTCTTTGTTGCAGTGCATGGGCTTCTCATTGCAGTGGCTTCTCTTGTTGCAGAGCCTAGGCTCCAGGCACGCAGGCTTCAGTAGTTGTGGCTCATGGGTTTAATTGCTCTGTGGCATGTGGGATCCTCCCGGACCAGGGATCAAACCCGTGTCCCCCTCCATTGGTAGGTGGATTCCTAACCACTGCACCACCAGGGAAGCCCCAGGTATTGTGTTTTTAATTTCAAATTCTACCTGAAATTTTTACCAAAATAAATGTAATTTATATCCGTCCATCCAATTTACACATTTTTTTCTTGTGATGGAAACTTTCAAGATTTACTTTATTAGCAATTTTCAAATATACAACACAGTATTATTAACTATAGTCACCGTGCTATACATTACATTCCCAGGGCTTATTTATTTTATAGCTGGGAGTTTATACTTCTTAACCTCCTCCTTCCAATTTCACCAACTCCTCACCCCTGCCCCTGGTAACTGCTCATTTGTTTTTTTTTTTAACTTATTTGTTGTTTAGATTCTACATATAAGTGAGATTATACAGCATTTGTCTTTCTCTGTCTGACTTATTTCAGTTAGCATGATGCCCTCAAGTTCCATTCATGTTGTTGCAAATGGCAAGATTTCCTTCTTTTTTATGGCTGAATGATATTCCATTATATATATATCACATTTGTGAACACTTAGGTTGTTTCAGTTTCTTGGCTGTTGGAAGTAATGATGTAGTGAACATGGGGTGCATATATCTTTTCATGTTAATGTTTTTATTTTCTTTGGATAAATACCCAGAAATGGAATTGCTAAATGCTATGGTAGTTCTCTTTTTAGACGGGACATTCTTGCCTTGTACCTGATCTTAGTGGGAAAGCTTTGAGTTTCTCACTATGAAGTATAATATTAGCTGTAGGTTTTTTGTAGATATTCTTTATCAAGTTGAGAAAGTTACCCTCTATTCCTAGTTTACTGAGAGTTTTTATTCTGAATGGATGTTAGATTTTGTCAGTGCTTTTTCTGCATCTATTGATATAATCATGTTATTTTTCTTTTTTAGTCTATTGATGTGATGGATTACATTAATTGATTTTTGAATATTGAACCAGCCTTGCATACCTGGAATAAATCCCACTTGATCATGGTGTACAATTCTTTTTATGTATTATTGGGCTTGATTTGCTAATATTTTGTTGAGGATTTTTGCATCTATGTTCATGACAGATACCAGTCATTTTTTTTTTTTCTTGTAATGTCTTTGTCTGGTTTTGGTATTAGGGTAATACTGGCCTCTTAGAATGAGTTAGGAAGTATTCCCTCTGCTTCTGTCCTCTGGAAGAGACTGTAGAGAATTGGTGTAATTTCTCCCTTAAATGTTTTGTAGTATTCATGAGTGAACCTACCTGGGCCTCATGCTTTCTGCTTTGGAAGGTTATTAATTATTGATTCAAATTTTGAAATAGACCTATTCAGGTTATCTATTTCTTCGTATGTGAGTTTTGGCAGATTATGTCTTTCAAGGAATGGGCCCATTTCATCTAGGTTATCAAATTGTTAATAATGTTCCTTTACTGTGCTTTTGATGTTCATGGGATCAGTAGTGATGGCCCATCTTTCATTTCTGGTAAGTATAATTTTGTCTTCTCTTATTTTCATGGTTAGCCTTTCTGGAGGTTTATTGATTTTGTTGATCTTTTCATAGAAACTGCTTTTAGTTTTGTTAATTTTCTGTATTGATTTCCTATTTTCAATTTCATTGTTTTCTATTCTAGTTTTAACTGTTTCTTTTCTTGGGCTTGCTTTAGGCTGATGGTGCTTTTCTTCTTCTAGTTCCCTAAGATGGAAGCCTGGATTGTTGATTGTAGAGCTTTCTTCTTTTCTAGTATATGCATTTGTCACTATCAGTTTCCCTCTAAACTCTGCTTACTCTGTATCTCACAAATTTCAGTAAGTTGTATCTTCCTTTTCATTTAGTTCAAAATACTAAAAAAATTTTTTTAGACTTCTTCTTTGACCCATGTGTTATTTAGAAGTGGGTTGTATAATATCAAATACTTTGCCTTTTCCAGTTATCTTTCTGTTACTGATTTTCAGTTTAATTCCATTGTGGTCTAAGAGCATATTTTATGATTTCTATTCTTTTAAATTCATTCATTGTATTTTATTAACCAAAATGGGATCTATTTTGTGTGTATGTTCCAGGTTAGATTGAGAATACATATTCTGCCAGTTTGGGGTGAAGTATTCTTTGAATGTCAATTTATATTGATGGGTGCTGTTCAGTTCAGCTATATCCTTACTACTTTTCTACCTGCAGGATCATCTGTCAATTAATGAGACAGGGGTGATGAAGTCTCCAATTAAAATAATGGATTTGCCTATTTCTCCTACAGTTTTATCAGTTTTTACCTCACCTATTTTGGCACTTTGTTGTTAGATGTATACATGTTAAGGATTGTTATTCTTCTTGGACAGTTGAGTCTTTTATCATTAGGTAATGCCCCTCTTCATTCCCGCTATTTTTTTGCTCTGAAGTCTGCTTTGTCTGAAATTAGCATAGATACTACAGCTTTCTTTTGATTAGTGTTAGTATGGTGTAACTTTCTCCATTCCTTTACTTTTAGTTTATCTGTCATTTATATTTCAAGTGGATTTCTTAAAGATAACGTATAGTTGGGTCTTTTTTTAAATCCATACTGATAGTCTCTGTCTTTTAATTGGTTTAGTTAGACCATTCACATTTACAGCTGTTATTGATATACTTGGATTAATGTCTGCCATTTAAAAAATTGTTTTATATTTGTCACACTCATTCTGTCTCTTTTTTTTTCATCTTCTCTTTTTCTGCCTTCTCTAGTTTTAATTGAGCACTTTATATGTTTCCATTTTCTCTACTCTGTTAGTTTATCAATTATCCTTTTTCTTAACCTTTTTTTTTTAGTTGTGGTCCCAGAGTTGCAATATACATTTACAATAATCTAAGTTTACTTTAAATAACACTGTACCACTTCATGAGTAGTGCAGGTAACTTATACCAGAATGTTTCTCATTCTTCTCTCCCATCCCTTATTCTGTTGCCATCATTCATTTTACTTATCCATAAGCTATATGTATCCAACACATTGTTTCAGTTAATTATTTGAGCAAACAGTTATCTGTCAGATCAGTTAAGAAAAACAAAAGATTTTATTTTACCTTCATTTATTCCTTTACTAACTCTGTTTTTCCTTTATGTAGTATCGAGTTTCTGATCTATATTACTTCCTTCTCTCTGAAGAACCTCTTTTAACATTTCTTGCAAACATTTCTTTCAGGTCTACAGGCAACAAATCCCCCCCCCTTTTTTTCCTGAGAAAATCATTGTATCTCCTTTACCATGAAGGATAATTTAACTAGGTGCAGAACTCTAGATTGGTAGATTTTTTTCCTTCAACAGTTTATATATTTCACTCTAATCTTTTCTCACTTGCCTGGCTTCTGAAGAGAAGTCCAGTGTAATTCTTGTCCTTGTTCCTCTAGAGGTACACCTCTGTAGTGATTTCTCTCTTTGGCCTCTTTCAAGATTTCATGTTTGATTATGGTTTTCTGCAATTTGCATATGATATTCCCAGATGTAGTTTTTTTTTTTTTTTTTTTTTTCAGTACACGGGCCTCTCACTGTTGTGGCCTCTCCCACTGCGGAGCACAGGCTCTGGACGCGGAGGCCCAGTGGCCATGGCTCACGGGCCCAGCCACTCCGCGGCATGTGGGATCCTCACAGACCGGGGCACGAACCTGTGTCCCCTGCATCGGCAGGCGGACTCCCAACCACTGCACCACCAGTGAAGCCCCCAGATGTAGATTTTTGATATTTAATCTGCTTGGTGTTCTCTGAGCTTTCTGGGTATGTGGATTGGTGTTTGTCATTAATTTTGGAATATTCTCAGCCATTATTATTTCAAATATTTTTTCTGCCCTTTTCTCTCTTTTCCCCCTGCATTTTTATTATACATGTTACGCCTTTTGCAGTTGTCCCACAGTTACTGGATATTCTTTTCTTTTTTCTTTTCAGTTTGAGATGTTTCTACGGATGTACCTTCAAGATCACGTTTTCCTTAGCCATGCTCAGTCTACTGATGAAGCTATCAGAAGCATTCTTAATGTCTGTTACAGTGTTTTTGATCTCTAGCACTTCCTTTTGATTCTTTCTTGGAGTTCCCACCTCTTTGCTTATATTTTTCATCTGTTCTTGCATGTTGTCCATTTTTTTCCATTCAATCCCTTAGCTTATTTCCAGTATCAGTGTCAAAGCTTAGAATGGTTCTGATTTTGCTTTGTGTCTTCAGACTGTGTTCTTTCTAGCCTTTTAACATGACTTGTAATTTTTTGTTGAAAGCTGGACATGATGCATTAGTATATAGGAACTGAGGTAAAACAACTTTAAGGGTGAGGTTTTATGTTTATCTAGTTAGGAGTTAAGCTGTGTTTAATGTTACTCTAGATGTATGTGTTAGAGGATTCAGTTTCCTCTTCTGTCCTTTTTGCTGTTTCCCCTGTTTCTTTGGGTTTCCCTAGAAACTCCTCCTTAAGTAGAGTTGGTATCCTGCATCTCTCTCAGTTGTCATCCACTGTCATTATACTGTAGCCTTGTTGATGTGGTGTTAAGTATTAGAAAGGGTAAGCAATCTATAATTTTATGATTAAATTTTAGGGTTTTTTTTTTTTTTTTTGGTGGGCCTGAGTCCCTTCAGAATTATCTTTTACCTTTTTTTTTTCCTTCCCTGTTGTGAGACAGAAAGGCTCCAGGGGCTCAAGTTGTCTTAATTGTCATTCTTGTAGGTCAGATAAGGGTCTGGTAAGGGGTCTGGTCACATAAGGGTCTTGAGGGCAGTGCTTTGTTATGGAGAACAGAATGCAGTGATCGTATTTCGTATTTCATGGTGGTTACTTCCTCCCTCTCCCTGCTGGAAACAAGAGGAGATTTTTCTCCCATCTTCATTGTGAGAACATGGTAAGGCTACTGGAGGTAAAACTCATGAAAATGTGGGAGACCCTTAAAGACTGAGTCCCCGAAACTTTTAACCCTCAAGCTAGTCCATGCTCAGTTTCCAGCTATTAATCACCATTAATTAAGTTAATATTTAATTACCATTAAATGTTCTGGTACTCACTGATAGGTTACCATCTCCATTGTTTTTGCTCCTGCTTAACTGGTTTTCTGTATTGAACTCTCTCTCCAGTCTTTAGGATGGTGGTTTGCTCTGTTTGTTCAATTATCTGATGGGTCTAAGAATAGCCATTGATTTTCTGTGTGTTCAGGATGCGAGTGATGACTTCTGAGCTCTTTACATGTTGAAGTGGAAACTAAAAATCCTTTTTTTATTTTATTTTTTATTTTTTTTTTGCTTTATAACAAATTAAATCAGTTATACATATACATGTGTTCCCATATCCCCTCCCTTTTGCGTCTCCCTCCCACCCTCCCTATCCCACCCCTCCAGGCGGTCACAAAGCACGGAGCTGATCTCCCTGTGCTATGCGGCTGCTTCCCACTAGCTATCTACCTTACGTTTGGTAGTGTATATATGTCCATGCCGCTCTTTCACTTTGTCACAGCTTACCCTTCCCCCTCCCCATATCCTCAACTCCATTCTCTAGTAGGTCTGTGTCTTTATTCCTGTCTTACCCCTATGTTCTTCATGACATTTTTTTTCTTAAATTCCATATATATGTGTCAGCATACAGTATTTGTCTTTCTCTTTCTGACTTACTTCACTCTGTATGACAGACTCTAGGTCCATCCACCTCATTACAAATAGCTCAATTTCATTTCTTTTTATGGCTGAGTAATATTCCATTGTATATATGTGTGCATTGTCTTCTTTATCCATTCATCTGATGATGGACACTTAGGTTGTTTCCATCTCCGGGCTATTGTAAATAGAGCTGCAATGAACATTTTGGTACATGTCTCTTTTTGAATTATGGTTTTCTCAGGGTATATGCCCAGTAGTGGGATTGCTGGGTCATATGGTAGATCTATTTGTAGTTTCTTAAGGAGCCTCCATACCGTTCTCCATAGTGGCTGTACCAATTCACATTCCCACCAGCAGTGCAAGAGTGTTCCCTTTTTTCCACACCCTCTCCAGCATTTATTGTTTCTAGATTTTTTGATGATGGCCATTCTGACTGGTGTGAGATGATATCTCATTGTAGTTTTGATTTGCATTTCTCGAATGAGTAAAGATGTTGAGCATCCTTTCATGTGTTTGTTGGCAGTCTGTATATCTTCTGTGGAGAAATGTCTATTTAGGTCTTCTGCCCATTTTTGGATTGGGTTGTTTGTTTTTTTGTTATTGAGCTGCCTGAGCTGCTTATAAATTTTGGAGATTAATCCTTTGTCAGTTGCTTCATTTGCAAATATTTTCTTCCATTCTGAGGGTTGTCTTTTGGTCTTGTTCATGGTTTCCTTTGCTGCGCAAAAGCTTTTAAGTTTCATTAGGTCCCATGTGTTTATTTTTGTCTTTATTTCCATTTCTCTAGGAGGTGGGTCAAAAAGGATCTTGCTGTGATTTATGTCATAGAGTGTTCTGCCTATGTTTTCCTCTAAGAGTTTGATAGTTTCTGGCCTTACATTTAGGTCTTTAATCCATTTTGAGCTTATTTTTGTGTATGGTGTTAGGGAGTGATCTAATCTCATACTTTTACATGTCCCTATCCAGTTTTCCCAGCACCACTTATTGAAGAGGCTGTCCTTTCTCCACTGTACATTCCTGCCTCCTTTATCAAAGATAAGGTGACCATATGTGCGTGGGTTTATCTCTGGGCTTTCTATCCTGTTCCATTGATCTATCTTTCTGTTTTTGTGCCAGTACCATACTGTCTTGATTACTGTAGCTTTGTAGTATAGTCTGAAGTCAGGGAGCCTGATTCCTCCAGCTCCATTTTTCGTTCTCAAGATTGCTTTGGCTATTCGGGGTCTTTTGTGTTTCCACACAAATTGTGAAATTTTTTGCTCTAGTTCTGTGAAAAATGCCAGTGGTAGTTTGATAGGGATTGCATTGAATCTGTAGATTGCTTTGGGTAGTAGAGTCATTTTCACAATGTTGATTCTTCCAATCCAAGAACATGGTACATCTCTCCATCTATTTGTATCATCTTTAATTTCTTTCATCAGTGTCTTATAATTTTCTGCATACAGGTCTTTTGTCTCTTTTTTTTTTTTTAAAGTAACTTTCCTGGGCTTAAAATCTGTGGAATCTCTGTCTGCTGTGATGTTTGCCACTGATGATATCTGTGCTCTCAGATCTGTGCTCATTTTTCAGTTCTTTTTATTTTTCAACCTGGCCTCCTAGAGGTTGCCCATGGGTCTGTGTATGTTATTGGTTAACCCATAATTGGTCAGGAACTTGGCACAAACACTAGGCTTCCACTCTCTGCCAGTTGATCTCTGTGTCATTTGGGGAGCACATTCAGTGTTCATGCTGTTTTCTAATTGGCCTCCATTTTTACCTTTTCTCGGGCTTTGTTTGGTCTTCCCTGTGCATGAACATAGCCAACCAGTCAGCCAGGGTTGTGTGGGAAACTAATCAAGTATCTTCCCACTAAATTTCTGGCTCTGCCTGTGATTCTGCATTCCCCTCCTAGGACCATAACCTCAGACTAGGAGAAATGCAGGCATTCCCCATTCACTCCTTTGAGTGGATTTTCCATTTTCCTTTTCAAATCCATTCACCCCTTGAACCTCACCTGCCAACAGCAATCTGCTGGTTTTCTTGAGCAGTTATGTCCTGGTAACACTACAGTACTGACTGAACTGTGGGGTGGAGGGGTTAAGGATCACCCCAGGTAAGCACACCACATACTCCCATTGTTTCAGCACCTTTTCATGAATAAACTCTTTTCAATTTGTTGCTTCGATTTGGTCAATTTGTAGAGCCCTGACATGGTTACTCTTTTGAAAGTTTTGTCCAGTTTTATCATTGTTTTCTGAGGAAAGGGTTTGTGAACCTCTTCACTACTTTATAACGAGATAATATCTACCTCCAAATATATCTTCGTTTAGTTTTTTTCTTATGGTAAATATTTCTTACTCTTAAAATTATTCCTCATGTAAACTCTTCGTTACCAGATTCTTCACTGTTCTTTCATGTTTCTCTGTATACACTAATTTGCCAGTATTCCTTTGAAAATGTGGTGGTTATAAATGGTGAAGAACCTCTAGGTGTGGCCTGACAACAGTAGAGATGAATAGGGTTACTAGCTTCTTTGACCTGTACACGAATTCCTATCAGTTTGGCCTGAAGTGGCATTAGCCACACCATACTATTGTCACCAATCAAGCCCATGGTCAGCCAGAGCTCTGAGTTTTTGTTCATAGAAAATACCACTCATCTTGATCCTTCATCTTTTCTTTTAGCTGTGCAGTTGAAATTTTTGGACATGAGTGGAAGTTTTGCAGCAAAATTTTTTATTAAATTTCACCTTTGACTTTAGTACATAGTTCTACCCTTTCAAGATCCCTTTGGATTTTATTATGTGAAATATGAAATGTATACTTTCTGTTTCTTCAAATTGCTGAAAGAAATGTGTGATTTTGGCATTCTTTGTTCTGTGAGAACCCTTGCTGATTCTTAATAATCACATAACTTTTATTTTATTTATTTATTTATTTATTTTTGCGGTACGCGGGCCTCTCACTGTTGTGGCCTCTCCCGTTGTGGAGCACAGGCTCTGGATGCGCAGGCTCAGTGGCCATGGCTCACGGGCCCAGCCGCTCCGCGGCATGTGGGATCTTCCCGGACCAGGGCACGAACCCGTGTCCCCTGCATCGGCAAGCGGACTCTCAACCACTGTGCCACCAGGAAAGCCCTTTTTAAATTTTATTTATTTATTTATTTTCTTTTTTCTTTTTTTTTTTTCACATAACTTTTAAAGTAAGTGTTTACAAGTCATCTGTTTAATAGTCTAGATAGGGCCAAGGAGAAAGCATTTTGCTGTGTTATGATAAACCTGTCTTTATATTAACACTGATTTTTAAATCTGTACTTTAAGCATTTTCCAAATTATAATGTACTATGTACCTCTTTGAGATAATCTCATTTTGTCCCATGGCTTAAAAATCATCTTCAGATTCTGATATTATAAATTAATTTTATTACTTGAGACACCTCCCCCCACTAGAACGTAAGCTCCATGAGGGCAGTGACTTTATCTGACAATTCCTGGCCTATAGTAAACACTTAAATATTTGTTGATTGAATGGAGGGATAGTTTTTCGGTCTTTTTAAAAAATTCACCATTTTTTTTCGCATCATTTGAAACTTACAGAAAACTTACTGAGATAGTACAGAGAATTTCTATATACCTATACCTAGTTTCCTCTGTTACTAACATCTTACATTAGGATGGCACATTTGTTCCAATTAATGAACCACTATTGATAGTATGAGTGAACGCTATGGATATTTGTTAACCATGTCCATACTTTATTCAGATTTCCTTAGTTTTCTCCTAATGTCTTTTTCTGTGTCAAGATCCCTTCCAGGATATCATACTACATTTAGTATACTTAAGCTCTTTCTGGCTGTGACTGTTTTTTTGGCTCTCCTTGTTTTTTATTACTTCGACAGTTTTGAAGAGTACTGGTCAGAAATTTTGTATATGTCTCACTATTGATGTTTGTTTGATAATTTTTCTTGATTAGGCTGGGGTTGTGGGTTTTGGGGAGGAAGACCACAGAGGTAAAGTGCCATTCTCATTATATCAAATGAAGGCTACTACTAGCAACATGACTTAACCACGGTTGGTATTGACCTTGTTCACTTAGCTGAGGTACTGTTTGTCATGTTTCTCCACTGTAAAGTTGACACTCAGCCCTCAGCCCCTTTCCATGCTATCCCCTTTGGAAGGAAGTCACTGTGCATAGCTCACACTTAAAGAAAGGAGAGTTATGCTCCACTTCCTGAGGCCATGGTATCTATCTACATAAGTTATTTTGAATTCTTCTGCACAGGAGATTTGTTTGTTTTCCCAAATATACTTATTTTTTCAGTCATTTATTTATATCAGTATGGACTCAAGGATATTTTATTGTATACCTCGGTGTTATAACCCACTGCTAATTTATTTATTTTGTTCCTCAAATTGTTCCCTCTTTGACCACTGGGAGCTCTTTAGGTTGATTTTCTTTGGGTATTTTTTTGGCACTCCCTTTTCACACTTAAATTTAGTTTAAAACCCTCTCAATGAAGTCAAATAATCTGGTGCCAATTTCAAACTTCTGTGAGAATGTTCTGTCATTTTTCAGGAGCTAATGGCTCTTTGACAAGAGCTATTTGGTAAAACAAAACAAAACATACCAAAGCAGAAGTGGACTATGATACACGGTTGCAGCTCAGCACAAGTCTTTATATACAGATTAGATAAAATTCAAGTCATTTATTTCCTGACAGTTTCACAGTCAAAGAGTTCCAACTGTTAACCCTTCTTTTCCAGAGGTAAGCATGAATAGGTTGTCTGAGTTCGTTAAACCAAAAGAAACACATAGAATATGTGTTTATGCGTGTAGAATGTAGGTGCTTGATTGGATATTAGTATACTAACAACTTTTAATCTAGGTCAGTTTTATACATCTCATTTTCGAAGATTTCTTATGCCATTAGTTTTATTTTTTTCTCTCTCTTTTTTTTTTTTTTTTTTTGGCCGTGCGATGTGGCTATTCCCCGACTAGGGATCGAACTCAGGCTCTTGGCAGTGAAAGTGTGGAGTCCTAACCACTGGACAGCCAGGGAATTCCCCATTAGTTTCAGAAAGAAGTAGGAAATTGTCTCCACAAAGAACCATGAGGCATCTTGGGTATACACATACCTCCTTTTAAATTGTGTATCCTATGAATTACCACATGGCTAGCTCATCAAGAGAGCTTCTTAGCAATATTCTTTTGCATTTTATAGCATGTTACAGTTTACAAAGAACTTTTGCTCAACTCATAACATTGGGTGGCATTGCCCCTGTTTTATGGATGAATGAGGCATAGGAAATCTGTAATGCCAGAGGTCACATAGCTAGCAGGTGCCTAGCACCTGCTAGGCCTGGAACTTTAGCTGGGAGCCGTAGCTCTTAGCACAGTGCTCTTTCCAGTATTAGTGTGTCATGTTGCTAAATTTGGGAAGATTTATGGTATACTCTAGATCAGTACTGAAAAATGGAGCAACTTTAAACACAATCTTTTCCCCAGTATTTGGTGGCAGATTTGGTCCTGGGAGAACAGGAAGTGAGCAGCATTCACTGTTAAAACTCTGAGCCTTTTAGTCCTTTGCCCTTCTGCTCCAGGAACTCTGGGCTTCTCTTATACCCTCCTACCCTCCACTCCTCTTTCAAAACCTTCTCTTAGAGCCCAAGCAATGAGAGTAGACAATAGGACCATTTAACCATTGGATCCATAAACACAGAGCTGGGGGCTTTGGAATTTGTAAGAGCTTAATAAGATGTTGGAATTCTGGAAGGGAATTACTGAATGAAAAATACAAAACTGTGAAATTGACATTAATTAATGTTTAAGTTTTTACAAAATGAAACACGTTTACCCATCAACTACAACTCCTTAAAACTCATATAGTTTTACACACATTTCCTTAAATGTGGGATGCAGGGTATTTGGTATAATGTGAGAGAGGTATGGCTTGCAAAAAAAGCAAGAGTGCATGGGGTCCTTAGAGGCCTTCAAGCAGCCCTTGTTGGTAGCTAGCAGTTTCCCTTTAGCTTTCCTAGCAGTCCTGTGCCACACAGCCTCCTCTCCTTGCAAACAGCGGTGGCCCCCCTGGTCTCCCCCATCTCTGTGGACCAGCCTATGTTATGACCAAGTCTGAGGGCAAAAGATGTTTAGTCCCAAGGTGAAAACTACTCAAAAGAGCAGCATTTTCAAGGAAGGAAGTCGGTGCTCCTCCGTAGAGGCAATGGCTGGTTTGAGAGAAGAGGAAAAATACATGCTTAGTCCTTTGATCTGTCAAATGAAAGGCATGTTCTCAAGTGAATAGATGCAATACAAAGGGGTGTAATTACTGAGCTGGTGGGGGGAGGTATAAATCACACAAATAATATGTTCATTCTGTGTGAGAGTATATAATATATGTAGGACATAATCACAGAAGTTTAAAGTGGATAATGTGTAAGGTTATCCTTGCCGGTCCCTGGAGCCAGCGTGGGGTTGATATCACTTTGTCTTATCTAATTGGCAGCATGGATAAGGGTTCTTTTGCCATGTTTTTAAAATCAGAGATTCTCCATGGAGGTGTGGGGTGTCATTTAAAGCCTTTTGGGGTGTGTGCATTGTCTTCTGTCTTCTCCTTAAATAGAAGGTCCATTTAGCCCCTGGAGACCCAAGTACTTTAGAGATGAAGTAGAGAGCATAACTCTCTCTCTTTCCCCTGAAAAACCCACTTGTCCAAATTCTTAGACCTTCTAGACTGATGGAAGGGGTGGCGAGAGGCCTGATTACTCCAGCTCCAAGCATCTCAGGCTGATTGCAAGATGGCTGTTGCTGTGATAACAGGCTCTTACAGTCGTACAGGGCTTCCAAATGTTACTAAATGCTTTGTCATCCACTTGCACCCATGCAATTCATGACAGCACTAGGAGGACCCCTCTGTTCCTCTAGACAAGGATACAGAGCCAGAGAGGGTAAGTGGCTGATCCAAGGTCATGTAGCTGGTGGGTGGTGAGAGCAGAACTGAAACCCAACCACTTGGTCCCACATCCAGTGATTCCCTCCACGTAACTGGGAGCAGGTTTTTTGTTGTTGTTGTTTTGTTTTTTAACATCTTTATTGCAGTATAATTGCTTTACAGTGGTGTGCTAGTTTCTGCTGTATAACAAGGTGAATCAGCTATACATACACATATATCCCCATATCTCTTCCCTCTTGCGTCTCCCTCCCACCCTCCCTACCCCACCCCTCTAGGTGGTCACAAAGCACCGAGCTGGATCTCCCTGTGCTATGCGGCTGCTTCCCACTAGCTATCTGTTTTACATTTGGTAGTGTATATATGTCCATGCCACTCTTTCACTTTGTCCCAGCTTACCCTTCCCCCTCACCGTGTCCTCAAGTCCATTCCCTACGTCTGCATCTTTATTTCTGTCCTGCCCCTAGGTTCTTCAGAACCTTTTTTTTTTTTTTTAGATTCCATATATATGTGTTAGCGTACGGTATTTGTTTTTCTCTTTCTGACTTACTTCTCTCTGTATGACAGACTCTAGGTCTGTCCACCTCACTACAAATGACTCAGTTTTGTTCCTTTTTATGGATGAGTAATATTCTGTTGTATATATGTACCACATCCTCTTTATCCATTCATCTGTTTATGGACACTTAGGTTGCCTCCATGTCCTGGCTATTGTAAATATAGCTGCAGTGAACATAGTGGTACATGACATGACTTTTTGGATTATGGTTTTCTCAGGGTATATGCCCAGTAGTGGGATTGCTCGGTCGTATGGTAGTTCTATTTTTAGTTTTTTAAGGAACCTCCATACTGTTCTCCATAGTGGCTGTATCAATTTACATTCCCACCAACAATTCAAGAGGGTTGGGAGCAGGTTTTTGGCCTACTTTTCTTCCTTTGGAATGGTGAGTAGCTGGAGCCCTGGCAGTGAGGAGAATGCTGGCGTGGTGTGTGTGCCTCTGTGGCAGTGCAGTCATCCTTCAGTATCCATGGTGGATTGGTTCCAGGAACCCTCCCTGGATACCAGAATCTGCAGATGCTTAAGTCCCTTGTGTAAAATGGCATAGTACAGTGGACCTCTGGAACCATGGGTTTTGCATCTGCAGGTTCAATCCACAGTTGGTTGAATCAGAAAATGAACTATGGTTACGAGGGCTGACTCTCTAAGAGAAATCCTAGAAGGCTCTTTCAGGATGGGCCCTCCAGGATAGTGGGCTACAGCTGGGGAGGGTCACTAACTAACAGGGTTCGGTCCCTAATTATTTCCATTTAGAACCTTCTTGACTTTTAGGGATACTGAGGAAAAGCCCTGGATGTGCAATGAGGTGAGCTGGGTTCAAGCCTGCTCTGTACTATGTGGGCTATTCTAAAGAGGTTATTCAATGTATAGTCCTTAAATCCTGGTTCCTGAAAAGATTCAATAATTTTCAAAAGTGATTATTATGGTGCCAGGTAAAACACTAAAAAATAAGTTTAAAAATTAGTGAAGGGACCAAATGTAAAATAGATAGCTAGTGGGAAGCAGCCGCATAGCACAGGGAGATCAGCTCAGTGCTTTGTGACCACCTAGAGGGGTGGGATAGGGAGGGCGGGAGGGAGACGCAAGAAGGAGGAGATATGGGGATATATGTATATGTATAGCTGATTCACTTTGTTATACGGCAGAAACTAACACACCATTGTAAAGCAATTATACTCCAATAAAGATGTTAAAAAAAATTAGTGAAGGGGAACATTAGGCAGGACATTTTGAAGCTCCCTTAAGAATGAATCATGGGACATGATTAAGGCCCAAGGATCCATTGGTTAAGGGACAAGGCAAGGGTGTCTGTTGCCCATATTACTTGGTGATAAAGGAATATGATGAGTTTAATGGCTTGTGTTTTAGGGTTACCAGTGGTGGTACTAATTTCTTCAGCATCGAAAGAGTCACATCAAATACTTCCTTTGAGAGCAAAACGGGAATCAGAGTGAGATTCCCACAAGACATTGCATGAAGTCTTATTCTGTTGCTAGAGAAGGGCCGCAGACTGGGCTCTAAGTGTCCAGGCTGCCAAAGCAGGAGAGAACCACAATTTGATTGGAGCAGTAAACTTTTTCTTTAATGGGTCAGATAGTAGGTATTCTAGGCTTTGTGGGCCACGTACATCTCTGGTGCATTGTCTTGTTTGTTTGTTTGTTTAGTTTTTCACAGCCCTTTAAAATCCTTAGCTTGTAGACCATCTGAAAACTAGCTGTGGATCAGATTTGGCTGTAGTTTGCTGACCTTTGTTCGATAGATGGTTGGTAAGGTAAAAACAAGTTGCTGTGGGGAGATGCTGAAATCGTAGAGAAGTGTGTTTGGGGACTCCTCATTGAGTGGACACTGCACAGCAGCAAGTCACATGTATTAAAGGTCATTTAGGGGAAGGATTAATACGCCCTTTTGAAAACTGCCAAGCCAGGCAAGGTTGCCCCTGATTCCAAAAGTGTATCAGCCCCACTCAAGGTGAGAGGCAAGTCATTCAACCTACCTGAGCCTCTGTTTTCTCCTCTTTTATCTAAGATGGGGATAATAATAAAAGTCCTGCTTGGGCTTCCCTGGTGGCGCAGTGGTTGAGAGTCCACTGATGCAGGGGACGTGGGTTCGTGCCCTGGTCCGGGAAGATCCCACATGCTGCGGAGCGGCTGGGCCCGTGAGCCATGGCCGCTGAGCCTGTGCGTGTGGAGCCTGTGCTCCGCAACAGGAGAGGCCACAACAGTGAGAGGCCCGTGTACTGCAAAAAAAAGTCCTGCTTGACTTCTAGGGTAACTGCACAGATCAAGTGAATTTCTGTACGTGAAATTGCCTTGTAAATGATTCTAACAACCCTTAAAGTTAGTTACTGTTTATCAGCTTGGCATCGTCAGTGCCAGGGAGCCAGCCTGTGCCAACCATATTCATGAGAAGCCATACAGAATCCCTGTTCTGGAGAAGATTCCAATCAAGCGAGAGAAGAGAGGCAGGAGAGGGGAGGACTTCAGTTCAACCCACATGCACATGGGGGGTGAGACCAAAGAAGTGCCCCAGTGACAAAACTAAATATGATGTGCTGCAGTCACCCACGGAGAGTCACCCAGCAACTTGGCTGTGGAGATTTATTTGCTGCTGTAATAATGTACTAACACCTTCCTTTAACTGAGCACTTATTGTTCTTTTGTTATTGTTTGTCAGATGTTGTGCTAGGCCCTTTATACAAATGATCTCCCCCGAATCTCACAAACATCCTAGGAGGTAGGTCTTAGTATCCCCATCTTTTCGAGGAGGAAACGGAGGCTTGAGTCTTCAGGCAGATATCCCATGGCTAGTCAATGTAAGGGTTGGGATGCTAGGAACAGTTGGAATAGGAGAGGCAAACCTGGTAGGCTTCCTGGATGAAGCAAGTGTGAAGCACAGTTTTAGAGAAAGAGAAAGTAGGGGCAAGTGAGGAGGTTTGGGCAAGTGACATGAGTTCAGCTTCCTCTTGTTATTCACATGCTCAGATGCCCCAGGTGCTTCCTGCCCCCTGACTCAGCTTCTCTCACTCCTTCAGAAGGTTAGGATAGGAAGGCAGTGAGCTTGAAGGGGCAAAATTTGTTGCTGTCTTTTCTTTTATCTTCTTTTTTTTTTTTTTTTTTTTGCCGGCACTGTGCAGCTTGTGGGATCTTAGCTCCCCAACCAGGGATTGAACCCGGGCCCTCTCGGCAGTGAGATCACTGAGTCCTAACCACTGGACCGCCAGGGAATCCCCTGTTGCTGTCTTTGTGCATTGTACTTAACTTCATAGAAACCGCTAGAGGCTTGGATTCTTGGTTCCACCTCTGCCCCCATGTTATTGTGGGACCTTGGGAGGTGCCCACCCTGCCCTAAGCTCACTTGTTTCCTCTTCAGTTGAGAACACTGATCTCCCAAGGCCCTTCCACTTGTGAAATATCCTAGACTGTAAGATCCTCATACGCAGCAGCTGCATCCAGTGGTGAGGAAATAAAGTTTTCTCAGGAATGTCGGAACGCCAAGCATTGGCTCCTGGGCCCACTGGAAAATGAGGTGTTCTGTAAATGAGTTTTCCAAATACCCGAGGCTGGCCTTTTTAAACCCTCAAACTTTGTTTTGTATACCTGAGGACAGAAGTGTTTCCTGAGATGTGTGGTGCTTTTTATTTCTTATTAAACAGCATATCAAACATCACTGATCTTTTCATTTCTAGTCCAGACCATTTTTTGTACTGTAAAATTTTCAGATGTATTTATTGAGTTGTATAAAGATTCTTTCCTTTGCACTAAATGGTTGTTATTTTCAAGAGATCTTATATCTGATTTTCTGGGGTATTTTTAGTCTCTATCATATTATATATTACCTCTTGCCATTGTCTTTGTGCTATTACTATTAACTTCTCATACACATGAGTTTCTGGCTTCAAATATCCACTGAGCTAGGAAACCAGATCACCTCCCTTGCTTGGGTGGAAAAATAAATAGGAGTAGAATGTGAGTGTCATTCTTTTCATCTTTTTTATGTTCTGTGTTGTTTTTCTCAGACCTCTCATGATGTTACAGTTGCTCCTTGAATTTCTGCCCTCAGCATCTCTCAGTTGCTGGGTTATGCAGGAATAATCGTGTTACTCTGTGGACAAATGTCCGCAGAGAAAGGAAGAGTGTCCTCCTTTGAGACAGTGCCTGTGACTCAAAGTGCCAGATTCCTTGGGTTTGGCTTTTACTTGCCATGTTAATTGCTAACTGATTTCCTTGTCCTCAGTTTCTGTAACCTCTGGGTCATCGTCAAGCCCAAGAACACAGCATATGTCTCATTTCCAAACTCAGTTCTTCCCCGAATAACACGGGGGAGAGGGGACTCTGTAAACAGGTTGAGTTGTGAGTATCATTTATATTCATTAGCACTAATTATTATGTACATGCAGCCAGAGGCTGAAACACATCTTTTATAAATGGATGGAGTGCATAAATAAATGGCTACTTCTGCATATTATGTTGACTATGGTTTCTCTTTTTATTTCCTAGTCTATGATTTCCATGTGCCACCCTCCCCCCATGAGGGAACTTGTCCCATATTTCCACTGTCTGATTTCGTTTTGATAGGAAGGGAAGGAAGGGTAGGATATGATCACTAACTTTTCTGATGTCTGGTCTATTAGTCTTTTCTCCCTTTCTTTTGGTCTATTATTTTATGCTACTAGTACTTTCCTTGTCATCAGAAATATGTTGGGGGACTTCCGTGGTGGTGCAGTGGTTAAGAATTCACCTCCCAATGCAGGGACACGGGTTCGATCTCTGGTCTGGGAAGATCCCGCATGCCACAGAGCAACTAAGCCTGTACACCACAGCTACTGAGCCTGCACTCTAGAGCCCACAAGCCACAACTACTGAAGCCTGTGTGCCCTAGAGCCCGTGCGCCGCAAGTACTGAGCCCACGTGCCGCAAGTACTGAGCCCGTGTGCCACAACTACCGAAGCCCGGGCGCCTAGAGCCCGTGCTCCGCAACAAGAGAAGCCACTGCAGTGAGAAGCCCATACACCACAATGAAGAGTAGCCCCTGCTCGCTGCAACTAGAGAAAGCCCGCGTGCAGCAATGAAGACCCAACGCAGCCAAAAAAGAAAAAAATTAAATTTTTTTTTAAAAAGAAAGAAATATGTTGGAAGCTGATGTGATGGATTCTACTCTCTCCATCACATGTCTCCGTGTTGGTGTGAGGGAGCCTGGCCGGTCACTGCCCGAGGTGGCACTTAAGCCAAGCTCTTCAACATGCCCATGGATGGCTGGGCCACCAGTAGCCACAAGGGTCAGCAGCCCTATCCACCCGACCATTGGCAGGTGGCAGTTCAACCTTTTCTACTTTGCAAAGATATGGTCAGCACAGGAGGAGCATGCCAGAAGGAAAGGGGTCAACTCTTCAGCACACCCCTTTTAAAAGGTTGCTGACCTCTAATCTAATCCAATGGTTTATTTACTGCTCCTGTCACCTTTCTAAAGTGCTGTGAACTCAAAGGTTTTTGTGCGCATCTCAGGGGGCCGGCCTTCATCTGGAGTTGGTCTCTTATTTCTGCTTGCATGTCTGCTCAACTTGTGATCTTTGAGAAAAATGTCTAATGTGCCGCTTTCAGTATGCAGATATCAATATGCAGAAATGTTGTGGAAAAAATTGTTAAAGATATGAAGCTCCTCCCATTCTTTGAACACAAAAATCATTGACTAGTAAGAGCATCACATTCTTATTTATGGGTCTGTTTTCAGTTTCCTGGTCCAATTACGGTATCAAAAGTAAAAGTTCCATTTTCCCCCACAGTAGAACCAGTTATTAGAACTTCGTATCTTAAACTATGGAAGCACTAAGTTGGATGGTATCTACATTAGAGGCAGTTCTGGCATGCAAAACTGAGACCCAAACATAAAATAGGAGATTCTCAGCTAATTCCTCAGAGTAAGTTAAAAGATACATCTGTATTTAAAACGCTAAAATCAATAGAACAAAAAGACATCGAAAGGTCATGTAAAGCAATGGTGAGTTTTAAAAAAGCTATTAAAAAGTACTTAGTCGTGTCTTTTTAGGTTTATCTATATTTATAAAGAGCGATTTTTTCAATTAACATACATTGGTGTAATTCATTGAACCTGTCGGTGGAGGTTAGGGATGATTTATCCTCTTCCTTTCTTTCAATGCATATCTTTGCACATGCAAACATTAGTGTAAGAAGTTTATGATTTGGAGAAGATAGATAAGTCCGCCTGGGCTGAGTGCCAAGCACAGGCTACATGGAATGTGCGGGAGCCAAGATTGAAGCAGAGCCTGGATAAGGGATGGCAGCAGAGCAGGGGTGACCCAAACTCCTGGCCAGCAGTTAAGAGATGTGGGTAGACAGCTGGGGGTTTTAGAGCAGGTCATGGGTGAGGGATCTAAAAACCCGGAACCAGTTCTGGCTTTGTCACTGACAAACTGTGGGATCTTGAGCTTAGATACGAGCTTCTCCAGGCTTAAGTTTTTCATTTACACCATGAGAGTAACAAAGTCTGTCCTGTGGTGATGGTGAAAAGGCATTGAGACCCAGTAAGAGAATTCCTGTTGGAATCCACAGTGCCTCTTGATCAGGCAGTGCACCATATTGACTTGGACTTCTTGGCAAACCAGCTTCCCTAGTTATTTTTTAGATGTTAAAATGTGAAATAAGAAACTAAGGCTCTGGGTAACACTATGTTATACTAATATTCAAATTTAAGTCTCATAATGATAAGGGTAAATAACATGGCAAGAGCACAGATTGGGTTCGTTGGGGTCTCAGGGATAAAAATTCATTGTTGAATATCTACCTGTCATGGAAGCAAAACAAGCTGACAGATTTCCCAAAACTTTTCTTTTCACTGCTTGCCAATTTTCTCTATTTTCCTCACTGTCAAAAACAGAGTCATGAAAATCAACAGTGCCCACTAACTCCAGGTCAGGTTTATATTTGTTCAAATACCATAGGTTGCACCTTGAGTTTTAAACTATTTGCCAGAGAATAGAAGAGTTTTGCAAAGTGTATTGAGGTGGAAAGAAAATTGCATTGTACCTTCGATTTTTGTGTTTGCCAAGTCCTCACTGGTACCACTAGAGGCTTTTGAGACCTTCATGGTTCCTTCCCCTGGCAACCATTTTTATTTTCCTTCCTTTGGTCTAATTCCATTGAAAATCTAGCAAACGTTCCAAATAAATACTTCACTGGGAGTAGAAGCACTTGATGCAGCTGTATTAAAGTGACCGTTTCAAGTTGGCTGGCACAGGCACTGAATAAACACATATTGATATTATAGAACAAAATAATATATTAGCACATTGCTCATTTGTGCTCCAGTGGTCACCCTGATACTATCCGTCATGTGGGGAGTGACAAACACAATTACACCCGAGTGCTAATAGAGTGGAAGGGCAAAACTGCCTGACCTCGGCATCCCGGGTCGATTTAAATGTTTGATGTCTCATTGAATTAGTATCACAGTGTGAAAGACAAAGCTCAAACTAATGGAAATGAGCCTGGACATGCAATACTGCTGATTGGGCTGACATAATTAGAATAATATTCTGCGCAGAGCTAATAACAAGCCGAAGAAATAAATAACCGAGAGATAACCTAATTGCTGCAGGCTAAAACGTTCTTTTGAATATGCTAAGGTTAGCATTTTCTGTTTACTTATAAAGCACACGGATGGGCTTAAAAGGAAAACGTAGTGAGTGTGGCAGAGAGCTGGCCACCAACACACACTGCCCTCTGCAGGACCCAACCCCTCCATTGCTCCTGGTGCCTGTTCACCAATAAATATTTTTGTGGGCCTACTCTGTGTCAAGGCGAGTGTCTGGGAGAGGGAGATCGTGAACCAGACAGGAGTGTTGCCTTCCAGGAGCTTCTGGCCTCATGGGAGCGATACAGCAGAGCAGGGAAGACAGCATGAGGAGACAGATTCGGAAGTGTTAAGGAAATACTGCTGAGGGAGGCCTCACTCTGAACAGATTTGCAAATTTGTGCCCTGGAGATTCGAATAGAAAGTATGATAATTTACTTGGTTTGTTATCCAGCTACCTGAGGAAGATTCCAATTTATTATAGATTCCAGCATCCCAAGGAAGGAGAGAGACAATATTGGGATTGGTTTGCCAGATCTTTGCTTAAGCTTGAGGAGTACTAATAAAATCCCTTATATTTGTGTTGAATTTTACAGTTTTCACAGGACAGTTGACCCTTGAACAAGGCGGGGGTTAGGGGTACTGATCCTCTGGGTAGTGAAAAATCCATATGTAATTTACAGGCCGTGCTCTGGTCCTCCATATACGAGGTTCCTCCATACCCGCCCATTCAGCATCCGTGGATTCAACCAACCGTGGATCGTGTAGTGCTGTAGTATTTACCATTGAAAAATAGCCACATGTAAGTGGACCCACACAGCTCAAACTCATGTTCAAGAGTCAGTTGTAGTTTCATCGTTTTAAGGCGAAGAGGCACACTCTATTTACCTGAAAGTAAAGGTCCTTATTGTAAGCATCCAAATGGGAGTGTTGAGGAGGTGCAGGAAAACTCTCAAAAGTGTAATTCTGAAGCCTTGTGGAAACGAGAACTCATTTATTTTGGTTCACTGCTGTATCCCCAGTGCCGGGAATGCCTCCTGGCATGGGCGCTGGATAAATACTTGTTGAGTGAATGCTTGTGTGCTTTACCTCGATTATCTCATTTCAACTTGGCAGTAATCTGGAGATGGGAACTATTAATACCTCCATTTTACACTGAAGGAAAGCAAGGGATGGAGAGGCTAAGTGACTTGTCCCAGGTCACACAGCTAAGAATTGGCGGGGCCACTTATGACCCAGAGCATGTGGTGGCTGTGAGTGTAGATTCTTTCAAGGAATTTTGTTATGAAAGGAAAGAGGGAAAACCCGGCTGTAAGTTGAGGTAAAGACAGGACTTGGAGACACGGAGGCACAGATTTCTGAGCAGAGGGGAAGCAACTGTGGAGATGGAAGGGTCCAGCCTCGTGGACAGTGAGAAGCAGGGTTAGCGAATTTACTGCCGTGAACAAACAGGAGAGTTGAGATTCAAAAAAAATTGTGGCCACCCAACTAAGCAGCAAAATAGGACTAAACGTTAGGATTTCTGAGGCTTGTTTACCATCATTTGAACATCCTTGGCTTGTATACCATCAAGTTTCTAGTTATCTTTTCTTAATATTTTCACACAAAATGAGCAGGCAGCATGGAATAGTGAAAAGAATACAGGTCTAGGAATTAAGAATCAGTCTGCTACTGGTCGGCTGCGTGACCTTAGGTAAACCCCTTCACCTTTCTGGGCCAGTGTCTTCCAGCTCTAAAATCCCAGTGATCTATGGAATATTTCTGAGTTACCTACTATTTCAAGTGACCACCCCCCCCCCAGTCTTGCTCTTTGTAGTTATGAAGCTAATCAGGAATCATTTCTGTGAAGTCTCTTAAGTCCCTTAGCAGTGATTCTCAAACTCTTTCGGTCAGTGGATCACGGTTTACGGAGTCACTTAAACCACTGCTTCTACAGTAAGGCATCCCCTAAGAGACCTTTCCAAAGGAAAGAGGTAAAATAGCATAGACTTTTGTGAGAACGTGATAGGATAATATGTAGATCTGTGAAATATTAAATGAAAATTGTTGATGTCCAGTGATAGGTTTCACTCATTGACTTCATTATTTTCTTTCAATAAACCTTTTGAGCATCTAGTGTGAGCCAGGTGTGGTGTCACTTATCTGCACAGATGTTGTAAGAAGTCAGCCAGCCTGTGGCTTCCTGGTAGTTATGGATATTATTTTAAGAGCCATGGCCCAAAGTGAGACATGATATAGAGAGATATAGGGATGTACTTTAAATTCCTGTGGTAAAAGTTGCTTCATGTAAAAGAGGATGATTAGACAGACATGAGCTCTTAATATTTTGATTAATTAAATCTTTGTTATACAATGACAATAGCTAAGCCATTGAGTTCTAGTATAATAAAACTTGAAATGGTGAGCTCATTTTGATTTCATGATATGATGCTACACCTATGAGTTCCATGGAGGAAGAGCTGGCTACAGTCAAGTCCTCTAAAGGACAAGAATTTCGGGGATCCCATGTCTGTACAGGTTTTTTGTTTTTTTCGTTGTGCTAGGTCTTAGTTGCAGCTCACGGTGGGCTCCTTAGTTGCAGCAGTTGGGCTCCTTAGTTGTGGCATGTGAACTCTTAGTTGCGGCATGAGTGTGGGATCTAGTTCCCTGACCAGGGATCAAACCTGGGCCCCCTGCATTGGGAGTGTGGAGTCTTAACCACTGTGCCACCAGGGAAGTTCCATCTGTACAGGTATTTTTAATTAACGCAATATCAAAATGTTCAAGGCTGAGAATTTTCTTATGTTTATAATAATTGACATTGTATTAATTCAGACTCTTATCATTTCTTACCTGAATTGTGCTCATAGGCTTCTTTTTTTTTTGCGGTACGCGGGCCTCTCACTGCTGTGGCCTCTCCCATTGCGGAGCACAGGCTCCGGACGCGCAGGCTCAGCGACCATGGCCCACGGGCCCAGCCTCTCCGCGGCATGTGGGATCTTCCCGGACCGGGGCACGAACCTGTGTCCCCTGCATCGGCAGGCAGACTCTCAACCACTGCACCACCAGGGAAGCCCCCAGCTTCTTAACTAGTTTCCCTTTCTTGTCTAGTGTGATTGCCACAGGGCTACCAAGGGATTGCTCTGAAAAGGAAACCCATGTGTGGTAGCCCCTCAGCTTCATATCCTTTGGAGCCTGCTGTTGTTCTCAGGGAACAGTCTAACTTTAGGTGAGCCATCAGGGCCATGAGGGCCTGCGTTCAGTACTCTTTACTTTTACCTCGTCATCCTTCCCCTCTTCATCCTTTGCTCTAACTTTACAGAAACTGCCTGGAGCCCCCTGAGGAAGCCTTCCCCCCAGGTCTGTGTGTGCACCATTCCACCCGTCAGGAACACTTTACCTTTTCTTTTCTCCCTGACTTATCCTCCTAGTCCTTCAAGACTCAACCGTATAGTCACCTTCTCCCAGAAGGTGGACCAGGTCTCAGAAACCCCTTCTGAGTCCCTCTCTAAAGGAACCTGGAAATGTGATTGCTTGTTCTAGGTCTGCCTCTCCCTTGGGATCAGAGGGCACTCGTAGACAGCAGGCTCGAGAGCCAGGCAGCCTATGTTTGAAGTTCAGCCCTTCCACTTACTAGCGTGTTAACCACTCTGTGCCGTTTCCTCACCTATGAAGCTGGGATAATAAGGGTACCTATCTCCTAGGGGTGTTGTGAGGATTGCTTGTGTGGAATTCATGAAATGGTGCCTGACAATATGTGCTGTACAAGTATTAGTGATTACTCTTAGTAGTAGTGATGACAGTAACAGATGTAAAATAATCTAGAAAAGTGCCTGGCACATAGTAGCTCTTAATATAATTGTTAGTGATGATGATGATGATGATGATGATGATGATGATGATGATGCGGGGGGTGGGGAGAGGAGGAGGGGAAGCTCCGCAGGGCAAGGTGGGCTCAGGAGCCTTGCAGTGAAGGGTAAGGACTCAGAATACACAGGTGTGAGGTGTCCTTGAGACATGACACCAGGAGATTCAATGGTGATGCCTCAAGTGAAGTAAGGCAATGATTCCTTGTACTTTTGGCTTGGATACCTCGAATCTCAGCTCAGGATCGTTACTGCAGCTTTGCTTTTGCCATAGAGATGCTGCTTGGCAAGCAGCAGAGTTTGAGATCTGTTTAAGATGGCAGCAACAAATGGGGTTCACAGCTGACTGGTTGGCCTTGGCAGTGACTGAGAGTCACTATTTAAAAAGCAATTTTCCCCCCTCTGGCAAGAAGTGCCGTCAGTGTTGGAAGGCGGAGGGCCTCATAGGCCAGGTGAAACCTTCTCTTTGTGATATGGAAGATGTCCTCGATGTACAGTCACTAAAATAATTCAACCCCAGGACTCTGCCATTTCCCATTTTGCTCTGGAGCTCACCAAACTGTTCTGGAACTTGGGATGTCTGAGCACATGACCTTCAAAAGGGGAAAGACCCAGCCTTGCCAGGGGTTATTTACAGAACTCTTTACAGGTGAAGTTTTTTGTTTTCTTGTCATAGCTTCCATTATCTCTTTTAAAGGATGATGATAAATGTTACTTCTACGTGTGAGGCTCTGTGGACCTTCCTTGGAAGGGCATATACTGGAGAGCACGTGGCTTCATTTCCTTAAGGTGAAAGGCTTGGGAACTCCCTGGTGGTCCAGTGGTTAGGACTTGGCGCTTTCACTGCCGGGACCCAGGTTCAACCCAGGTTCAGTCTTTGGTTGGGGAGCTAAGATCTTGCAAGCTGCATGGCAGCCAAAAAAAAAAAAAAAAAAAAAAAAGGCAGAGTTCAAAAAAAAAAAAGGATTAAAGACTTTAGTTCTGTTTGTTACTAGTTAATCCTGAGAGATCAATGCGGGGCCCTCAGTGTCCACTTGTGTTCTAAAGAAGAGTATTTTTTTACATTTGGTGTGCTGATGAGTTACTTAAAGAGATGTATTCAAAAGAGGGAGCAGAGGGCTTCCCTGGTGGCGCAGTGGTTGAGAGTCCGCCTGCCGATGCAGGGGACACGGGTTCGTGCCCCGGTCCGGGAAGATCCCACATGCCGCGGAGCGGCTGGGCCCGTCAGCCATGGCTGCTGAGCCTGCGCGTCCGGAGCCTGCGCTCCGCAACGGGAGAGGCCGCAACAGTGAGAGGCCTGTGTACCGGGAAAAAAAAAAAAAAAGAGGGAGCAGAAAGCCAAGGGTGGGGAGTGCAAAAGCCAGTTGCCACTTAGGGTAGATTCTAACCAGTGATGGAGAAAAGAGCAGCAGTACTATTACCCATACTTAGTCCTTCCATAGACTGGCCATGCGTGTGACATACTTGTCGGTAGGCATTGCTCTGGTAACCTGGGTACAGGAGCACACCCCAAAGAGGCTCCAAGGATTCTTCTCAAGAGTTGCCACATACGGATTTTCAAAACTCAAAGCATGCCCACACATTTTGAAATAAACCAAATACTAATACAGCTCTCTAACTGCTTCTGGCTAAGATCATCAGACTACACAAAACAAGGAATTATTAGACTCCTTGTACAACATGTGTGTTTGAAAACTTGAGGGTGGGACTTCGCTGGCGGTCCAGTGGTGAAGACTCTGCGCTTCCAATGCAGTGGGTGCAGGTTCGATCCCTGGTCAGGGAACTAAGGTCCCACATGCCGCATGGTGCGACCAAAAAACAAAAACAAAAAAAACTTGAGAGTGGAGGCTGGAAATATATCCAGGAAGGAATCATTTGACCTTTGAGTCCCTGAGGTATTGAAAAGATGCTAAACGAACAGCAGGGAGTTCAAAAAAAAGATGATAAAAAACATCTCATGGTAATATTCTGACCTAGCGTTCATCCATACAGGACTTCCAACAGCCACAAAGGAAGCTCAGCCTCTGTTTTACTCAATATGGAATTATAATTTTAGTTGGCTGCTTTTGCTATACAGTCCACAATTTTCACCATTTGACTGCTTTTCTGGAGAGCTTCTTGTGTGCAGAACACTAGCTACTGTGAATGTGAGAGAAGAGTGTGTGCACGGCATGTGTGCAGCGTGTAATGTGACCCCTTTATTGTCTGGCCCAGTGTTTCTCTTTTTTTCATATTGTTTCATAATTGGGACAGACTTGGGAGGGGCAATAGTTACATTTTAATCCAGTTGTGAAATGTTAGAAAAATACATCAAAAGGTTTACGTGGAAGCATGAAGCCTGTGAAATCTTTCGGTAAAACCCACTTCTGTGGACTGCTCTTAAGATGGAGTGGATAGGCTGACAACTTCGAATCTGAGGCTCGGGGATGTATTTTGAGAATGGACCACCCAAAATAGCATCCTCACCCCAAACTAAACAAAACTAATATATTCTGTGTGTCTGAGTTTGGTTTCCCATCTTCCTCAAAATTTTCTAGCTGACCAAAATCAGAGCTGATGAACAACTGAGTCATGTTAAAATAGTCGTCAACTGACGCTGAAAATCTGAACTATC
Organism: Mesoplodon mirus; assembly: GCF_964341445.2. Taxonomy (NCBI): domain Eukaryota; kingdom Metazoa; phylum Chordata; class Mammalia; order Artiodactyla; family Ziphiidae; genus Mesoplodon; species Mesoplodon mirus. Next base: position 50,842,980 of record NC_138979.1, on the reverse strand, counting down.
TGTGATCGTGTCTTCTCAGATGATGGTGAACTCAGTTATACTGAATGATCAGGGAATGAGGTTCTTCTTATTTTGACACCAAAATGTGTTGCCAACTAGCAAACAATGAGATTGCAACAAGAGACACTAGCAAATTCTGTTCATGATCAGGTACATTAGAATTTTCTAGGTCATAAGGCTATCATTGTGGGCTTTGATTCTAGTAAATCTGGAAATGTTGTAGGCTAGAGATTCCTACTGTTAGAATGTGAGATAAACTAGCTTTTACTGTTATGAATGAAAATTCTCCTATTGACCCTATGCATAGATGGCATGAAGAAAACACTAAGAGGGACAACCCCAGGAATTTTCTGGTGGTCCAGTGGTTTGGACTCTGCGCTTTCACTGCCGAGGGCCCGGCTTCGGTCCCTGGTTGGGGAACTAAGATCCCACAAGCCATGCGGTGCAGCAAAAAAATAAAAAATAAAATAAATAAATAAATAAATAAATAAGACAGCCTCAACATTGTTGCCATTTGTGTTTTACATGAAGCTAAAGCGCACGTCATTGTGTGCTGGCCCCTCTGCCTTGAATTATCACTCAGCTCTTAATAACAGTGCTTTACATGGTTGGACACTTCCTGTGTGTCAGGCAGTATATTAGGAATTTTACATACATTATCTCACTGAATCTTCTTACTAGCCTTAAGAGGCAGATACCATTATCATCTCCATGTTACCGAGGAGAGCCTTGACACGAGGTCAAGTCAGAGAGCTGATTTTAAACCCAGGTCCATCTGAGTCCAAAGTGACCATGTTTGATTTGAACACAGAACACGTATGCCAGGAGCCCTAATGCAAGTCCCTAGATGTACTCATATTCCCACAGAATTTCATGGTCAGTCTTGAGTATACACATTATGGACCAATGGCTCTTCTCTCAGATGAGATATACCCTCAAAGCCTGGGAGGAGTCAGGATCTGCTTGGCGCCCTGACGCCATATCTCTTCTCTCCCCGTATGTGGGTGGAGTCCTTTGTCTTCTCCGGATCCAGCCTCAGAGAGGAGGTGAGCATGGACTTGCATCAGCTGGCACTGGGTTAGTCTGTCCCATCCTGGTGCCTGGACCCATCTCATTGTCAGGCCTCACCTTGTCCAGTGGTTTGGTAAATGGGTACCTGCTCTACAATGGGGCCCTGGTACCTGCTCAGGGACTTTTCCTAAGCGTCACTGGCACACATTGTTGTGCTCTGCCTGCCTGTCTGGACACCCTCTTTTTCTCCTTTCTGTTGCTAATGCTTACCTGGACTCCCCTCCATTTCCTATGACTGTCCTTCCCTTCTAGTTTCTGCCTTTTTGATGGCACCCATTCCCATGGCATGTTTTGTACTCCCTAGTACCTGCCTAGCTTGGGCATAGCCAGCTTCTGGCCTCAGCTCTTCGAATGCCCACTTTCTATAGTGTACCCTCTGTACCCAGCCATGCTGTTACACAAGAAGAGGTACGGGTACCACATAAATGATAATAATGATTTACCACCACGTTATTTCCATCACCAAGCACAGCATCTGGCATTTAGTAAGCGCTTATTAAATAGTTACTGAATGTCTAAGACACAGCATCCGTTGTTTGCTTGGCACTTGCTAGTTTTATATATATGTGTGTCTCATTTTATCTCTTTCTTAGTTGAAGTGTCATTTACGTGCATTAAAATGCACACATCTTAAGTGCACAATTGGATGAATTTTGACACCTGTGTAACCAATACTCTCATTAAGATATAGAAAAACTTCTATCACCCCCCAAAAGGTCTCTTATGTACTTCCCAGTTAATGCCTGAATTCAGCCCAGAAGCAACCACAGTTCTGATTCCTTGAGGTGTGGTCTGGTTTTACCTATTAATTGAACTACATGTGGTGGAACCATAGAGAATACTCTCTTTTCTGGCCGGCTTCTCTCATTAAACAAAATGTTTTAAAAATCTTCCCTTTAATGTCCATTCTTAAAACAGTCTTCGTGAGGTGTATATTGTAGTGCCCATTTTACGGATGTGAAACTGTCTCAGGATATTGAGTAACTTGCCCAAGGCTGCAACCAGTAGGTACCCCAACCAAGATTTGAATCCATCTGTCTCTGACTCCAAAGCTGAGGCGCTGCCAGTTGAAACATAGAGAGCACAACTGCACACAGTTCTGAGGAAGCCCTTGCATAGGCCCTAGATCTAGCATACAACCAAAACTGCATGTTAAAAAGGATCTGAAAGCTTTTTTCTTCCTTTTTATGCAAGCACGCCAAAAACAGCAGAGTTTCCCTGATGGTTGTTTTTCCTGTAAGGTTGTACTCCCCAGTAAGGGCTGTTGTCAGCCACATGAAGATGATCTGGAGTTCATGTGGAAATGATGGGACGTAGCAGCCGGGTGTTCTGTCTTTAAAATGAGGAAGAGCCCTTGGCATATAGAAATCGTCCCTCTTGTGCTGGTACTAATCCTGTGCCTGCATTTGCTCCATTGACAGCCTTTACCAAATGCTTTCTGATTGGATTTGAACTCCAGAGAGAGGGAAGGGAAATAAAAGACACAATCATGGTCCTTGAGGAAATATGGGGAGGGTGGATGACAAAAGAGAAGGATGCACAGAAATGCAAGTAACAGAAGCATGGGCACATGTATACATGCCAACAGTAGGTATGTACTTGAAGAGATTCCTGATGTGACTGAGTTGAGCAGTTTGTGTGTGTGTGTCCTGAGTCCGTGGGGCAGGGGAGTGGGGTGGGAGTGAGGCTGCTAGTCAATGACATTTTCATAGAGGGAGGAAAAGGGATCTATAATCATTCAAGACCACTTGGAGTGCTGTTTCCACAGGGAGGCTGCTTAAGTTAAAATCCCAGCCTGGCTACTATCTGGCTCTGTAACTTGGGGAAGTTACAGGATCTCCCTAAGCCTCAATTTTCTCATCTAAAAAACAGAGATTCTGGGAGTGACCTCATAGTACTAGGAACTCTTTGTTATCACATTTGGAACTTTCTCCAACTCTTGTGTGCTCAATCAGTGTTATCATACCCATTTTTCACTGTTTTTTTAAAAATTTATTTTTGGCTGCGTTAGGTCTTCATTGCTGCACGTGGGCTTTTCTCTAGTTGTGGTGAGCAGGGGCTACTCTTTGTTGTGGTGTGTGGGCGTCTCGTTGCAGTGACTTCTCTTGTTGTGGAGCATGGGCTCTAGGCCCACAGGCTTCAGTAGTTGTGGCTCGCGGGCTCAGTAGTTGTGGCTCACAGGCTTAGTTGCTCTGCGGCATGTGGGATCTTCCCAGACCAGGGATCGAACCTGTGTCCCCTGCACTGACAGGCGGATTCTTAACCACTGTGCCACCAGGGAAGTCCCCCCATTTTTCACTATTGATAAAGCTGAGGGTTAGAGAGGTAAGTGATGTGTCCAACATCACAAGGTAATAAATGGCATACTCAGCAATCCAGTTAAGTCTGTGAAATTCTAAGCCCACTCTTACCCTCCTCTATCTCCTAGAAAGCCTCGTAAGCTGTGCATCACATCTTGTAAGCAGTTGTGAGGCATGAATGACGGAAAGGAATGGCAGTAACAGTAGCAATTGCTCTCAGTTGAGCTTTGCTGGATGATGGCAGTTGTGCCAGGCCCTTCCCACGCAGCCTCTCTGATCCTACAAGGCGGACGTCAGAACAGGAAACGGACTCAGGGAAGGTAAGTAAGTCTCCTAGCATTACCCAGCTGATAGCGGGCAGAGCCAGGAATTTTGTGTGTGAAGAAATGGGGATTGCTCTTAGGACAGGACATATTTGGATGGACACGAGAGGTAAGAAACTCAGCTGAAGGCCCATCCCACTGTTCAGGAGATGTGATTGGGGTACATAATTGTGAGGATGCACACGATGAAATGAGACAACTTGGCCACTAATTCCAAAGCCGCTCTCCTTCCTCCCATTTTAACTGATCTGTCGTAATAGTCAGCAGGCGCCAATTCCAGTTCTGAAACATATTGGCTGCGCAGCCTTGCACAAATTACATTACTTCTGAGAGTTCCCTCATTGGTTAGGACATGTGGACAAACTATGCCTATCCCACAGAATTGTCAGGGAAATTAATTACTGTATGTAACATATGTCATTGTGCATAACACCTGACAGACCCTCCACAGATGATGGCCAGGACAGTTACACACAGCGTCCTCCCCTTCATGAGCACAGCAGAGAGAAAAGAGTTGGGATGGATTACAGCTTATCAGCAGGGGAGCTGTAACTACCACTGGTGTCGGGGCAGCGCTGGAGGGGAGGAATGTTTGAAGAGGGTTCACATTGGGCAGGGATGGGAAGATCATGGGTGTCATTCTGGATACAGAAGAAGAAGGTTAGAACTAATAGTTGGCAGTAGAGATTGGGGGAATTTATTTGCATGCATGTAGCAATCAAAACCATGGATGGGTTATTTGCAGGAATAGGTTAAAGTAAGATAGGATGCTCAGGGCAAGTAGCATCTGGCCAGTAGTAAGTAGTGGAGAATGTGTATTTGTGTGTGGGTGTGTGCGCGTGCGTGTGCATATGCACATACGTGCCTGCTTGCTTATGTGGGTAAGAGGGGGTTATGTTTCTTATAATAAATGCTGTAGAACAAGCACTGGCACTTCAGATCAAGGACGTTTTCCCCTTTCTAATAGCTCTAAATAATTGCTACAGAACAGGTGAATAAAGTAAGATAAATTTTGCATTTAGCATATGTGGAAATATTATGAATAGTTGCAGACTCAATTCACTTTGATGCCCTTTGACGATCTGATAATTTTTGCAAAGATGTACTTAAAATGCTGTTTCATGCAAAGTTCAGATTTTTTCCCCTTGTTTAAAAAAATACACGACATCATTAATTTGCAGGCCTGTATATTAATTTTGCTGAGAGCACCGTTTATTTCTCCTTCCTTCCACTTTGTTTAAAGTCAGTTGTTGACAACTCTCCCGTGTGTCAGACTCTCACCGCCAATAATTGCTTAAGGACTCCTAACTTCTACAAATGTTGGTTCCAGCTCCAAACCCCATGCTAGCCCTAGAAGAAAAAAAAAGAGAGAAGGGGGAAGAAAGAACTTCTTCTGATGAATTTTTGATTTTCCTTCTTAACAAAGAAATGTCTGAGATTCAAAGCAATAGCTTAAAGTGATATTATAAAATAGAATATGGAGTGCACTGTTCTGAATGACTCTTTGCTTTTAATGTGGGGCTGAAAAATTGTCAGCGCCTTTTTTGATTAGATGGGGTTCTTTTTTTTTTTTCTTGATCTAAGAATCGAGGAGAAAAACATGCTACTTGCATTTGAATATGGCATGAGCTGAGCTGTAATGTATTGGAGATAAAGTAATAGCAGCAACGCCTTAAGGCAGCACCTGTATCTCCGGGTCAGTGCCATATCTCTTCAGATCGCAACGGCGCCACTCTTTCTGCGGCTGCTTTATTAGGCCTAATTAGGCGGGCTGTCACTTTTATTGGTGATGGGAAAGGAAGATAAGTAGATCACTTGTGTCATCTATCTCTATCCGGACGTGTCTAAAAAGTCTAAAGTGATTGCTGTAGGCCACAAATAGATACCACAAGAGGGAGCGGGAACAAAAAATAAAAAATAAAAATAACAGCCAGAACGGTAATAAAAAAAGAAAAGGAAAAAAACCTCTAGAAATGCCTTACCTTTGGCACTGCTGTGTATAATTTCAAACCCACAGAGAAGAGCCTGTGAAACATCCTGGAAGTCCTTTTGTTCTGAGGGAGCAGGTTATCTCATGGATTTTCTGATAGCTGAATGGAAGGGATAGGGGGAAATGCTTCCAACTTAGGAGTGTAGGAGTAGGTTCTCCAGAAGTTGGTCCAAGTGTAACAAGAGCCTCACGTAGTGTGCAGGAGAGCAGTAGAGGGTCACATTAATGTAGGAGAATCCCACAGCTGTGTGTGTGTGTGTGTGTGTGTGTGTGTGTGTGTAGTGATTGTGATAGTGTCAGGGAGGGGATTTCTGAAAGTTTTAATAGTGGGATTCTATATGGGAACAAATATTTCCTTTCATTTGCCTGTCAAAATGGTGCCAATAAAGATAAATAGCCCAGAGTATGTGGGTAATGTTCTCTTCAGCCATGGTCACCTGCCCGAGGGTGTCAGAAAATGGATTCTTCTCTTCTCAAAAGGATTCCTTCCCTAAGTGGGTATTTCTGATAATGACTGGCAAATCCAGTTCTTTCCAAATATTAGCTCCATGCTGACTCACCACTCTGGTTGTGGGGTGAACCCTCGCTGCTGGCCCTTGATTATACTCTGTTGATTATGGCTCTTGAGTGGAATCCCTTTGCCTAGTCACATCTCCAATGTGAGATCATAAATTATACATTGGAGCCCTATTTTATACTTTTCGTCTATCCGTGTTATGTCTAGAACCAGGCTAAGTATGTATTACGGGCTTGAAAAATAGTGATTTCATTAGTTTCTTAACTCCTGTGACTGAGTGCGTTTTCCAGTGTGAAATGAGAACTTTAATTTGCTGTGTTATACAGAAAATGATGAGTCCCGCATAAAATGATTTAAAAATATTTAGTGGTGCTTACACAACACCAAGATGTTTGAACCAACTCGGTCTGAATTTCTGCTCCTCACTGTGAGGTCTATCTATATGGATAGACCAGATGGAATTTAATTCTAGAAGTCTTTAGTTTATTCTATTCTGGGAAGACAGAAAATATTATAATCAGGAAGCTGCACTGGGGAGGCAAGTTCATGTCAATTGATGCTAGTCAATGTGTTGGTAAACTTCGTCATGTTTTCATGTTGCTTTAAATCGTCCACATAGTAACTCCAATTCCTAGCACTCACTATGTGCCAGGAACTTTGCTAAGTGCTTTATATACATATGTTCATTTTAGATTGATCAAACCCTCTGGAGTAAATAGTAGCCATTTTGCAGGTGAGTAAACTGAGGCTGTGAGCAATGAAAAACTTTCCCAAGTCCACATGGTGTGTAAATGAAAGAGCTGGAATTTTGTTTGATTATAAAGCCTGCACTCTTTACCGCTGTTAGCCTCAGTTTCCTACTTCTGTATATTGCTTAAGAGAATGTTCTGCTTCTTTGAGAAAAAAATTGTCAACTCATAGCCTCAAAATTTTCGGAGCAACTTTTACCACTGATTTTTGCTGAGTTGATTGAAATACCTTTATACCCTCTGCGTAATGAAGTCTAAACTCCCTAGCCTGGTACATGTGGCTTTCACTTTCCACCCCTGCATCTGCTCTGTACTCCCTTGCTCTGCTCATCATTGTCTCAGTCCCCAGGCTCTTTTGTGATACTGAGTCTTTCCCCAGGCTCACTGTCTTTGTCCACTTAGCAACCTCAGAGTCCCCCTCTTGGGACCCAAATCAGTGTTGCTTGGTAGGGCCTCCAGAAGGGTATGGTGAACAGAAATATTTCTGCAGATGGCTTGGGATGGGCTGCCCACCCATTTCCCTGTGTCTAGTAGTGGCATTCTCTGCAACTAGGGAGTGAGCCTCAGGGGACAAAAAGCCTCCAGGATGGAGGCAGGTGGTGGCCTTCAGTTGCAAACAGTCACAGGCGGGCAGTGTGATTTCCCCAAGTAAAGATGCCGGAGTCTCAGAAGAGTCCATAGGGCCTGAGAATAAGAAGAAAGCTGACTCCATGGGACGGAGCTAGTTGTGTATATTTAAAATTTGGGGTAAACCCCTGTCTGCCCTTCTCAATGAGAAGCATCATCCTTGTGCACGCCTGACACATGCACAGGATCCTGCTCGTTGTGGCTGCCCAGGTACCTCAGCAAACGCTTGAGTGTTTCTCCCTCTCCTTCTCTCCTCCTTTTCCTCTACTTCTTTATCCTCCCCTTTCCCCTGTAATTATAATGACATTTGAAAACTTACAGAGCACTTTCATGTACATCATTCCATCTGCCTAGCAAGCATGCGAGGTGTATCATTATTTTATCTCAGTTTTAGAGGTGAGTAAATTGTGGTCCAGAGAAGTTAAATTATTTGTTTCAGATCACAAGCTTGGTAGGTTATGGAGCTGGGATTTGAACTAAGGGTCTTCACCTCTAAATCCTAGGGGCTTATTGTTTGTTTTTATAAAATATTGTGATGTCGGTATTTAATTTGAAGCTATGTTTCAGTTTGTAGCATCGTTCTGGGAATTTAAAGATTTTGCTTCACAAACTCTCTTAGAGCATCTTGGTTGGCTGCTCTTGATAAAATGCCATGTTATGTGCCTATATGATATCATAACTTGCTGGTATCATTTTACTCCCCCCTTGCTTTATAATCCTCCCCTTGTGTTGGTCTCCCAAGACCTGTGAGTAACCTTCGGGCAGGGTTTATCACACATCACGCCTGGTTTGTTACGTATCATCAGGCCCAAGCACACAGGCCTGGAGCAGAATAACTGTCTGATCAAAGTTTGTTAAATGAGTGAATAATTAATAATGAAATCTAACATTTGATGAATGCTTACTATTACTAGCCATTTTGCTTGACTCTTGATACACAGTTACTCATTCATTTCAGTTAATTACCACAAAAACCCTATGAGGCTTGCACTCTTACGATTCCCATTTTACAGCTTAGAAAACAGGCTTGGAGAGGTTGAGTAACTTGCCAAGGGTTATGTAGCAACCAGGAAATGGTGGAGCTAGGGTGTGAGGCCAGGTCAGAGGCTGCCCACCTACGCCGAGATTCTACTGCCCGTCTAGTGAATGAGTAACGCCTGCACCAAGGGATGTGATAAGAGGGAGACATCAGAAGCTGTGAGTCTCACCTCTGCAAGACTCCAGTACGGCACTTAGCTTCTCAATTTGTTCATCTGTAAACCAGGTGATGATCTGTATTCACAGGTTGGTTGTGAGGCTCCAACTCTGTGATGGCTAGGAGGCTTTGTAATTCTAGTGAATTCTCTAGATATTTGTCAGCTGTGTTACTGCTGTGGTTGTCACAAGGCTGACAGCAGTCCCTGTGGTGAGCCACAGGTCTCCTGTGTCCTGCTCGGGGTTGGTCCTCCAAGAGGCTCCCCAGGCCTGGACTGAGTCCAGCAGGGAGCCAGTGCCCCCTGGCTTCCTCAGGTAGCTGCCAAGGGCTGTTTCTAATTGTCCTTTAGCCTCTGGGTGAGTCAGCACATTTCATCATTACCATTTCAAAAGAAAAAACAAAAAACCCTCTGTTGAACTTTGGGTGAATTAGTCTGAATTCTTGTCATTTTTTGCCTTCTGCAGGAAAAGTAGCTTAGTCACACCCTTGCTCCAGTTCCTCACCTCCGTTCTTTTTTTTCTTTTTTGCTGCTCATGGACAGAGATGAGAAGCTCATGTAACAATTTGAGAATTAGCTCTTTGGTGAATGAACTACTGCTTCAGTCTCCTTGTGGATGGAAGGATTTTTCAGGCTTCTTGTACAATATAGTGTGATAGTTAAGCTTGTGAGCTCTGGGGTCAAATTTGCTTGGGTTCAAATCCCAGCTCTGCAACTTAACTATTGTGTAGGGCTCACTAAGCTACTTTAGCTCCTTCCTCTGAGCCTTAGTTTCCCCATCTATAAAAAGGGGGTAATAACACTAGTTATCTCGTGGGGTTCTTGTGAAACCTACATGAATTAATGCATGTGGAAAACTCAGAACTCTGCCTGGTACCTCATGAATACTAAAAAAAGTTCTTTATTTAAAAGATATACCGGGCTTCCCTGGTGGCGCAGTGGTTGAGAGTCCGCCTGCCGATGTAGGAGACACGGGTTCGTGCCCCAGTCTGGGAGGATCCCACATGCCGCGGAGCGGCTGGGCCTGTGAGCCATGGCCACTGGGCCTGTGCGTCCAGAGCCTGTGCTCCGCAACGGGAGAGGCCACGGCGGTGAGAGGCCCGCGTACCGCAAAAAAAAAAAAAAAAAAAAAGATATACCATTGTTTTAAATTATACCACATAGATAGATCTAAGCTTTGAGTACTTTGCAAAAATTTTGAAGGAGCAGTAAAATTTCATCAAGCTGATTTTTATATGATGCCTAAACCTCTGGCTGAATAGAGAGAAATTGACCACTGTTTGCTTTTATACGTAAAATCCTGAGCATTTGGAGACTTCAGAATGGTCGCATCATTTCATAAAAATGTTCACCTTTTTTCAGTGTTAGCCAGCATGTAGGATCAGCTCTGGGTCTTTGGTCTGGCTGTGGGTGTCTCTTCAGCCCAGGGTCACCACACCTGGATGTGTTGTGGTCATTGGTGAGGTGTTACCCAAAGAATTGATCATTATTGGTAAGGTACTCAAAGTTGTGAATATTTTTTAAATGTATTACTTCGACAACTTAGAGTAGATTCAAGACTACCTCAGTAATATTTCTAACCCTCTTCTGTGAGCTTTCTTGAGTGGGTGAGTTGGGCCAAGTTAAAATTAGCTCCCTGAGACCTGCTTAAACACTTAACACTTGCCTGGGAATTTTGTGGTGCTTTACTTGCCAACAACATTATGGGGGGAATATTTGAATCTGGGTATGCACACGAGTTCACGTTTTATATGTTAATTATCATTCCCCAGTATTTCCCAGTATAGGACATTTGAAAATTGCTGTCTCAGTATGATCTCCCACATAATTTAGGAGTTTTTTTTACAGCAGTGGTTTTTAAGCTGTGATCCTTGGAGCCCTGTGGGGTTGCCTGAAGAGCCTTGAGGGTTAAAACTGAATGGAGATCTACGTCCTCTACTTCATCCACAGCAGTGCTATTTCACTTGTATTATATTTTGGGATTTCACATGAGATTTTGAAAAAAATACACTAACGTTTTTCTGAAAACACTGTTAGTAGCCTCCACAGTAGACCGTCATTCAGCCTCTCTTTGAGGGTCCCTACTTTGTAAGCTACCCTACTCATTGCATGCCTGCACAGTTCTGTTCGGAAGTTCTCATGAGGGCCCTGAACCTGCTTCCTTATATTTTTACCCCCTTGTCCTTGGTTTGTCTCCTGACACAACACAGAGCAGGTTGGCAGCACATGACCCTAAATAGTTTCAGAATTAATACTCCTGGCAAGTGGCCCACAGGGTCATAGAGTTGTCATTTTAGAGACACGAGGTGGGGTCTCACACTATTGGAGAATGGTGATGAGAGCCGATCTCTGCTGGGAAGTCAGCCACCCATCATCAACATCTTCATCATTTCCCCTTCTTTGTTATATGTGCAACAATTCTCCTGAAATGATTAGGAAAAAAATTACCTTGTTTCCTCATAAAGAGTGGTCCTGAAAAACACAATAATTCCTACTTCTGTTGATGAAAGAGAAGAAGAGACAATCACGTCTTGCGAAGTGACGGTAACAAGAGTTTTTGTGGTCGGACCACTCAAGAGTTTCCAGACTCTGTATGCTTTGTGTGATCCCGGGAATATTTGTGTTTACGTGGAATTACGGTTACAGCCCAACAACTTCTGCTAATGCTCAGTAAGAGCAAGGAGAACTCATTATGTTAGCTTTTCCATTATTCAGAAAATGATCTAATTGTATTAATGATTTTTTGAATTTCCATATAATCATATTCACATTAGTTTTTACTCCTTGGATTAAAGGGGGGAAAAGCCACTGCTAAAATGCTCAAATATTGTTCTGAATTAACGGCTCCTCCGTCCAATTAGTGAGCATTATTGTTGCAATACATTCATACTCACAAAGCACACCAGAGACAGCATGAAAACACTCCCGTGGACAAGCAAACATGAAAAAAATGAAAACAACAGAGTTGCAGAACAGTTTCATTTTTTTACATTAAAATAAACCCCAAGGCTGATTTCCTAATTTCCACTTGCTTGGCGGTTCTCGGTAGTAACAACACTGCAAAGAGAAGGGCTGTTGATGGGCTTCCCCTTCCTTTTAAAAACTCTGTTGCAAAGCAGGGCTGTGTTGTAGCTGCTGTTTGAGTATCAAGCAGGCTAGCTTTGCTTGCTCCTTGCCAGCCCTCTTCAGGCGAGAGAACAGGCCACCACCTCGCAGAGGACGGCACTCATTGCCCACTGCAGGTGGTGGAACCTATTTGTGAAGCACATTTTAAAGAGAGATTCTGTATTTTAATGGTCAGTTAGTAGCTGGCTACCAACCGTCTGCGCTCTCTGCCTGGGGACAGAAATGCCAGGCTTATTAAATATTCAGAAGTTGTTCATTACTATGGGGACCTGTGACAACAGCCTATCTGCATATTGAGAAAACAGCAAGTTTACATTCTTCAGAATAGCTGTTCCAGTTCTGGGGAGGACTAATGTTTACCTGGCTAAAGATGCATAAAAATGCAAGCTCTGTCTTGGAGATCTGCTTTTTTGCTTTTTTTTTTTCTTTGAACATGAAAATTTGAAAAACCAAACTTGCTTATGGAGAGAGAATTCAAAACAAACAAATAAACCTTTTGAAAAAATCCAGTTGTCTCATACTGGCTGTTTTGGAGGACGTGTCAAATGTTTGAAATACTTACATGTTGGTAGACTATAAGAAAAAAGCATTTAATTAAAATACTTCAGATTCTAAGTAACTGAGAAATTTCCTAGGGTGTAGCTGAGTTGTAGGGAATAAAGTGATGAGATATTAGCTCTTTCCTTGAAATCATCTTAATCATTGGAACACTGTAATCACCCAGGGCTTAGTCAATGCCAGCTGCAAATTAGGAACCCAGGAACATATAATCCATTTTACCTTCAAAGAGAGACTTTGTATACATCAATGTAGTTGCTAATTACCAATTAAATACCAAATCTAATGAAGAATATTACATAGGATTAGACCAGTGGTCCATCCAGCCCCTTATGCAGTTTCTAACCATAATATGAATCATGATTGCCCAATAAGAAGCCCCTGAAAACATCTGGGATGTAACCCAGGTGTGCACAACTTTCCTTCATGATCAAGTATGGCTACATCACTAAAGAGTTTCTGTAAAGCCTTGCTGAGTCTGCTTATATTTTAAAAGAGTGATTCAATATGAGAGAGGATCAGTGCCATGTTTCTCTTGACTGTCATTAGTTTGCATTCTAACCAGACACATCAACTTCACTGTTTAGCCCGGCTTTCCGTGTACATAGGTATGAGGATGGTGAGGCTGATGATCACAGGGATACTTCTTGGTGCATCGTGAACCTTGCTCTTGCGTTCCCTCCTTCCTCCCCACTCGTGATTCCTCTCTTCCTTTGGCTATTGCATATTTGAGTCTTTCTCTTTTAGATGTGTTAAATCAGATCAGTGGTCCTTCTAAGAGTTCGTTGATGGAAACTTGGACTCTACAACATCATCCTTAGAGATTAGAGATGTCCTCTAAACATCTCTAACCTCTGCTTGTTAGAACAGTCATAGAAAACAAAACTCTTTTTGACTTGGCACCTCCTGTTTCTCAGTGGATATGTGGTATGTTTCACATGCTTTCCCATCTATGACATTTGCCTTATTCTCTGGCTGATAACTCTTTTACCCCATTTTGGCTGCTTTTGAAGAACAGAGTGAATAGAAGTTTGGACTCTGAGGTTTGACCATCACAATGTACATCTTTTCTCCATAGCTTAGTGGTTCTGGAACCCTGGGCAAGCAAGTCACTTTTCTGTGTCTCAGGATTTCAGTTATGATATGAGGACAATAATAATATTAGTCTTATGGGATTGTTATGTGGAATAAACAAATAAATAACATCAGATACTTGGTGTCAGTGCTTAGCTGTAGTAAATGTTTAAATATGTTAGCCATGATTACTACCATTAAGGCACTGAGGATAAAGAGATAGTAAAACACAGACAGTATCTTGGAATGAATGCAGGCTAGTGGCAGAAATATGAGAGCAATTGCAATGCAGTGTGATGAAGTACTTTTGTAATGGCATGTTCATTAATTCTTGTTTGGTTCTTAAGACAGTTCTGTGAGATATGAACCCCATTTTCAGATGAGGAATCCGGGGCCCAGGGAAGTGAAATGAAAAGCCTGCAGTCATGGGTTAGAGACACGTTTCTCTTTTAAGCCTCTTGCCTCCGATTTCACCTCTTGCATTTTGCACCAGGCCAGCCTGCCTCATGGACACACATTCCTGTGTTGTTATTGGTAATTTTGCATGAACCCTCTTGCCTCTTTCTGTCTCTCGTGACTTTCCATGCACTATAGTCTCTGTTGATTCCGTTAGGGACCGTGGTCTTGGAAAAGAGCACTGGCAGGGAGTCAAGGTTACTATAGGCGTATTCCAGGTCTGTTAGGTTGCATACGTACGTACCTTGTGTCCTCACCTCTCTGGACCCCAGTTCCTCCAGCTGCTTGACAAGGGTTTTGAGGAGCACAGTGGTTTTCAGAAGGCGGCTTCTGGGGTGATGGCTCAGCTGCCATCTTGGGGAGTGAGACTCACCTTCTCTGTTAGAGGGCTCTGCTTTTACTTGTGTCAATATACTGGTGTTTCATGAAAGATTATGTTGGAAAAAAGGATTCTGCTTGCTTTACCGTTTAAAACCCTGTGGACAAATGACCTCTCAGATCTTAGTCTAAAACTCTGTGATTCTAGTTGTTGGAAAGACAATGAGAAACCCTAGAAGGAGGAAAAGTTGTGTAATATATCCTCACACCCATTCAGTACCTTTGAAGAAGTGCTTGAAAGCAAACTACAAATGATTTTTAATAGCTAAATGGGTGGTTAATTAGGTTTCTTAAGATTATCTCTTATGTAAACAAAAACTTAATAGCTCTGTAAAATCAGTGTGGCCTGTAGTAGAGTGATTTTAGAGTTAAAGGACATGGATTCAAGTTCTGGCTCCAGTGTGTATGGACATGACCTTCCCCAACTCACTTTACTGCTCTCATCTTTGGTTTCCTTTGCTCAGCCAGCCTCAAGGGACTGTTAAGATGGAGCTAACTAGAGTGAAAATGCTTACAGACCATTGCAGCTGTGAAAATGTTCATTTTCCTTTTATAATTGGTTTTAACATATTGATAAAGTTCTAATTACTATTGGTAAGGTTTTCAAATCCTGAATTTCACAGTTTCAGACATTTCTCTCCAGCATGCTCCCATGGCAGGGATGTCTCTGGAGTTTGTTCTGACAGACTGGTCTTTAGTTAACAAAGAGAAGAGGGGCGTGTGTGTGTGTGTGTGTGTGTGTGTGTGTGTGTGTGTGTGTGTGTGTGTTTATTGTCATTGCTGTCCAGGCTGACAAATGGGTTTAGGTCCAGACTTCCCCCTACATTATTAATGAAAAATTTCCTGTCACCTGAGGCTAACCTAGTTCCTTTCACAAGTCTTTGGCGACTAACCATCTTGCTGCCATCCGAAGAGTAGTCTGCCAAGCAAAGAATCTCCTCCCTGCTCTTTCCCTTAAGAAACACTTGAGCATGTTGAGCACACGAGGGCCTCAACTTAGGTTTGAATAAAACACTGTGATAAATAAGTCAGTGTCGCCTCTACACAGATTGCCACTTGTTTAGGGATTAAAGTATCGATTTCTGAATGTTGCTGAGATTCAGACATGGGTTAATTAAACATTTACATATATGTGCTGAACAATATATTGCATGGTACCATAATGTGCTCTTTAATCAGAAACCATGGGTGTTTGTGTTTGCTTTTTCCATGTTAATTGGCACCATGCTGGCTCAAGCTTAGGTATTTGGCTAGATGTAAGAAAAGAGACATGGTGTTTTAAATATTTTAATTAGGACCAGCAGTTCTGAGCTCCCTCATTTCTCATTGGATTGTTTTTCATGCATGAATAAATTAGCTAGCATGGAAGTACTCTAGAAAGTGGTTGCCCTCTGGCCATAAAAAGAGTCCTATTCATTAATACTTTAATGAAATTAGCTGTGAGCAAAATATTATTCCTTTTAACTGTGTTCTAATTTCTTAATTTTAATTAGGCACATAATTGTAGGGTGCTGAAATGATCTTCATGTTTAGCAACGAAAGTTCCATCATCAGGAGCCTGTGGCTGAAACACCACACGCTCCCAACACGTTCCAGCAGGAAATTCTCCGTCCAGCTCTTTTCTCCCCACTGGCTTCCCCAAAGATCCCCTTCACCCTTCCATTGGTGACCATGATAGGAGATGTCAAAATAAAGCTGTTGGACGGTTGGATCAGTTTAGGAGTGAGGCAGGGTGAGGTCTACCAAGAATCTGGCCTGGTGATTTTCTTTTTCTTTCTAGTTTTTGTCTTCTCAGGCCCCCACTTAAATATCTGTGTCCCTCCACCCCATTTTATTTTAGAGTTCTCTGGGTTTCTCTTCACTACTTATTATTTTATTGGCTGGTTGTGTGAGCTCTGTGAGGACAGGGAATATTTTTCTCTTTTATGTGCCACCCCAGTTTGTGGCACATAATTCCTACTTCATACAAATATAGTTGTTGGATACGTGATACTTAATGGAATGATGGGGTCCATAATGCTGCAGTATTTTGATATAAGTTGTGGCATTTCATAATGCTTTAGGTAAACAAGAGAGGCCACAGATAAACACCAAAATGGAGCTTCTGAATTTGATAGAACATTCTGAATTTGCTGAGTTTTGATTTTAGAAGAAATAGTGTGGAATTTGGATTAAAATTTTAAGTGAGAAGCCAAAAACCTATATACATTACTTCATATTATTACCTAGAATTTAAACTGAGATGTATCATGACATGTATTGAGTACAGATGATATAATAATTACTGAGAAAATGAAAATTCACTCAGTAATTGTTTGTAGCATGCTTGCCTTCCACCCTTAACATAACATCATATACTTGGACTGATGGGTTTTGAGTGAAATGAGTGAGACAACTAACTCATTTATTTAAATATTTTATAGGTATTAAATAAATATAGTTAATATTTCATAGCTCCATCAAAAAGTTACATATTTGATCTGATAAGTAAAATGGGAATAATAATAGTACTTCCCTCATAGACTTATTGGAAGTATTAAATGAGATGAATGCATGTCAGACACATAGAAGAGTACCTGACATAAAGTGAGTACTCAATAAATGTTGGATAATATTATTGACATTATTAATACTTGTGTATAGATTGTCATTATGCAACCTGTATAACATTTGACAGTATTTTATAATGTGCAGAGCCCTCTTACCTGTGATCTCACTTAATTTCACTGCATCTATTTAATAAGAATAGAGATAAGACATCCCATATTACAGAATGAGGCAAATCTTACCCCACCTGATTTCTTAAAAGATAATTTCATCAGTAGAACCATTTTTCAGATTTAGCTTGATGCTTACTCACATTAGAGTTTAGCAATTCCAGTTAGTGAGTATTTAAAATGCTGTGAACACAGAGGAAGCACCATGCCCGTCACCCAGCCCCCTCTTCCTATTCTTATGGTAAACAAGATCCCAAAGTTGCTTCATATTCTTCCCACATGTGTTTTCAGCTTTTATTATATATAAATCACAAATCAATGATATACAGTGGTCAGGGCAGACCTCAATTTTCCGCACCAGAAATTTATAAAATTTTAGCACCTTTAAAAAATAAATATTTGGGAATTCCCTGGTCCAGTGGTTAGAACTTGGTGCTCTCACTGCCAGGGGCCCTCGTTCAGTCCCTGGTCAGGGAACTAAGATCCTGCAAGCCTCACAGTGCAGCCAAAAAAAAATTGTAATGAGAAAAGAAATGATAACAAATTACAAGTTTCAAAAACTCATGAATATCACAAAATCTAGAAAAATAATATTTTTGTTGATTAACTATTTGACATACCTCTGTCATACTTTTTCTCTAATTTTTTTGGCTGCATACTTTTTATTTCATATGAAATGATATATTATCTAATTTTCTAAATTAGCTTTTTCTAAGTAGATATTTTTTCCTGAACTTTTAGAGAGATTCTACTACCTAAATGGTAATCAGAATACAGAGACAATTTTTCCTTTAGCATGGTTAATCAAATTTTTTTTTTTATTCTTGATAGTTGAAATTTATACAGCCTGAAACTTTGCAGACAAAAGTACTCATTTTTGGTGCTACTGCTATGTGTTTTTGCCTTAGAAACATTAGAATCAGTATAAATTCTCTTTTGTAAGATTTTTTCTCCCAAAGAAAACAAAACAGTGTGTTTATAATTGTATAGCCTGTGTTGTAAGTTTATTCCTGACAACAGAGAACTTTGTTTTGATTAGGCATCAATGAAAAGCAAATGTCCCATTTACAATTTTACATATCTGACTGGAAGAATTTTCCAGTGACCAGTTTCTGCTTCCATACAGTCTAAACTTTTTTTTTTCTCTTCCCCCCAACTCTCAGCATACTTCCGGGACCTGGTGCTGTAGGGCATGTTTACATCTTGATCTGACCTTGTGCCATGTACCTTTTTTTTTTTTTTTTTGCAGTACGCAGGCCTATCACTGTTGTGGCCTCTCCCGTTACGGAGCACAGGCTCCGGACGCACAGGCTCAGCATCCATGGCTCACAGGCCCAGCCGCTCCGCGGCATGTGGGATCTTCCCGGACTGGGGCATGAACCCGTGTCCCCTGCATCGGCAGGCGGACTCTCAACCACTGCGCCACCAGGGAAGCCCTGGGCCATGTACCTTTGAGTCATGATGCCACACCTGAGGGTCCACGTGAGCAACAGGAGTATCTCTGGGAGCACTTCCTACATTGGATGTAGTGAAGCCGATGAACACGCCTCACAAAACCTAACCTAAATGTGTCCCCCAACTTAATTTCTCCTAAATCAGATCCCCCAAATGCCCATGGTTACTTCAGTGCTACCTGATGTGAAGGGAAGGAAGACATGGTAAAGTTGGCATAGGAAGAGACAGTTGTCTTAACCAAGCATGTTAAAATATTTACTTACACAATGTTTACAAAACATATGACCATGTGAACACATTGCCAGAGCCCCTCCCAGGGCTTTAAAAGAGGCCCAGAAAAGTAAAGGGCCCTAAAACTTAAGTTTCATTAGCATCAGAGTAATTCTGCTTCTGATAGGATAGTTAGGTATAATAACAAGTTCTAGATCAATGTTATGATACCATACTATCTTTTGGTAACTTTTTCATCACTGAACATTAAGGTTTTCAGATTTATCCTTATTTATACATATTTAGTTTAACTTCTATGCAGTATTCCATTTACTGAAGATACCACTTTTTTTCATTTTCATCTTGATGGCATTTAGGTGTTTCCAGTTTTTTTACCACAAGAGCTTCTTTTTTGTCTTTTAATAGGATTATAATTTTACCTATAAAATTCTGGCACGTGATTTTTTTTGTATTTTCCATCTTTAATTTAAAAAAAAATTAAATTTTATTATTTTTTATTGAAGCATAGTTGATTTACAATGTTGTGTTAGTATCTGGTGTACAGCAGAGGATTCAGTTATATATATATATATATGCACATATATATGTATATATTTTTCATATTCTTTTCGATTACGGTTTGTTATAGAATAGTGAATATAGTTCCCTGTGCTATACAGTAGTAGGATCTTGTTTATCTACTTTATATATGGTAGTTTGTATCTGCTAATCTTAAAATCCTAATTTATCCCTCTCTTACTCCTTTGGTAACTGTAAGTTTGTTTTCTATGTCTGTGAGTCTGTTTTCATTTGTATCATATTTTAGATTCCACATATAAGTGATATCATATTTGTCTGTCTCTTTCTGACTTACTTCACTTAGTATGATAATCTCTAGGTCCATCCATGTTGCTACAAATGGCATTTCATTCTTTTTTTATGGCTGAGTAGTATTCCATTGTATATATATACCACATCTTCTTTATCCATTTGTCTGTCATCCACTTTTAATTTTTACTGTGTTCTTCAGTCTGGCTTTTTTCTTTCTCTCTCCCTTTTTTTTCCTTTTGGTGAACAATTTTCCAGTTCGCTGTTCTCCCCTTTCACTATGTCTAATCTGCTGTTAAACCAATTCATTGTATTTTTAATTTTAGTTATTGTATTTTTGGTTTTGTCATTTCTATTTGATTCTTTTAAACAATACTTTTCAGTTCTCTGCTGAAATTCTCTGTCATACCATCTACATTTTTAAACATGTTCGTCTTTTTAAAGTCCTTCTCTGATAATACCAGTATCTGAATGTCTAGTGAGTCTGAAACTAATTTTTTTCCTGTGAATTGGTGAGGTTATTTTAATCTTTATGCATATTTGGTTACGTTTTTATTTATTAAATGTCAGACAATGTTTATTAAAAATTTAGAGCTAATTTGAAACTGGATAACTTTATTGTCTTTTTTCTTTTCTTTTTTCTGCAGTACGCAGGCCTCTCACTGTTGTGGCCTCTCCTGTTGCGGAGCACAGGCTCTGGACACGCAGGCTCAGCGGCCATGACTCATGGGCCCAGCCGCTCCACGGCATGTGGGATCCTCCCAGACTGGGGCACGAACCCATGTCCCCTGCATTGGCAGGCGGACTCTCAACCAGTGCGCCACCAGGGAAGCCCAACTTTACAGTCTTTGAGAGACGATTGCTTTTTACTCTGTAAGGCATTAAGATACAGGCTATGTTAATTGTCTATTGCAAAGTAACAAATTACCCCAAACTCAGTGGCTTTAGACAAAAACATTTATTCTTTTAGTGTTTCTGTGTATCAGGAATCGAGGTGTGGCTTAGTTGGGTGCCTCTGTCTATAAGTCTCTCACACATTTGAAATTCAGGTATTAGCAGGGGCTATGGTCTCATCTGAAGGGTCCCCTTGGGGAGGACCTGATTCTAATAAGCTAACTCCTATGACTGTTGGCTGACCTCAGGTTTTCACTGACTATATGCTGGAGACATTAATTCCTTGCCACATAGACCTCCTCTATAGGTCAGCTCACAACATGATATCTGGCTATCCTAAGCAAGTGAGAGAAGCAGAGAGGCAGGGCAAGACAAAAGGAGAGTTTCTTTGTAACCTAATCTCAGAAGTGATAACCCATCACATTTTGCCAGTTCTGTTTGTTAGAGTGCAATCACCAAGTCCAGCCAGGTAATCAAGGGATTACCCACGGGCATGAGTACCAGGAGGTAGGTATCCCTGGGGGCTGTCTTAGAGACTGTCTACCACAGAGACAGATCACCTTGACCCAGTCAGGGGTTACGCTGATGGAGAAGTGAACTTCAGTCATTGTGAGGGCCTATCTAGCTCCAGTTCACTCTTTTTTTTTTTTTAAGATCTTTATTGAAGTATAATTGCTTTATAATGTTGTGTTAGTTTCTGCTGTAACAAAGTGCATCAGCTATACATATACATATACATATATCCCCATATCCCCTCCCTCTTGCGTCTCACTCCTACCCTCCCTATCCCACCCCTCTAGGTGGTCACAAAGCACCCAGCTGATCTCCCTGTGCTATGTGGCTGCTTCCCACTAGTATCTGTTTTACATTTGGTAGTGTGTATATGTCCATGCCACTCTCTCACTTCGTCCCAGCTTACCCTTCCCTCTCCCCACGTCCTCAAGTCCATTCTCTACGTTTGTGTGTTTATTCCTGTTCTGCCCCTAGGTTCTTCAGAACCATTTTTTTTTTTAGATTCCATACATATGTGTTATTTGTTTTTCTCTTTTTGACTTACTTCACTCTGTATGACAGACTCTAGGTCCATCCACCTCACTACAAATAACTCAATTTCGTTTCTTTTTATGGCCGAGTAATATTCCATGTATATATGTGCCACATCTTCTTTATCCATTCATCTGTCAATGGACACTTAGGTTGCTTCCATGTCCTGACTATTGTAAATAGAGCTTCAGTGAACATTGTGGTACATGACTCTTCTTGAATTATGGTTTTCTCAGAGTATATGCCCAGTAGTGGGATTGCTGGGTCGTAGGGTAGTTCTATTTTTAGTTTTTTAAGGAACCTCCATACTGTTCTCCATAGTGGCTGTATCAATTTACATTCCCACCAACAGTGCAAGAGGGTTCCCTTTTCTCCACACCCTCTCCAGCATTTATTGTTTGTAGATTTTTTGATGATGGCCATTCTGACTGGTGTGAGATGATATCTCATTGTAGTTTTGATTTGCATTTCTCTAATGATTAATGATGTTAAGCATTCTTTCATGTGTTTGTTGGCAATCTGTAAATCTTCTTTGGAGAAATGTCTATGTAGGTGTTCTGCCCATTTTTGGATTGGGTTGTTTGTTTTTTTGATATTGAGCTGCATGAGCTGCTTGTAAATTTTGGAGATTAATCCTTTGTCTGTTGATTCATTTGCAAATACTTTCTCCCATTCTGAGGGTTGTCTTTTCATCTTGTTTATGGTTTCCTTTGCTGTGCAAAAGCTTTTAAGTTTCATTAGGTCCCATTTGTTTATTTTTCTTTTTATTTCCATTTCTCTTTTTTTTTTTCTTTTTTTTTGTTTGGTACGCGGGCCTCTCACTGTTGTGGCCTCTCCCGTTGCGGAGCACAGGCTCCGGACGCGCAGGCTCAGCAGCCATGGCTCACAGGCCCAGCTGCTCTGCGGCATGTGGGATCTTCCCGGACCGGGGCACGAACCCGTGTGGCCTGCATCGGCAGGCGAACTCTCAACCACTGCGCCACCAGGGAAGCCCAGTTACAGTCCCCTACTATTATTGTGTTACTGTCAATTTCCCCTTTTATGGCTGTTAGCATTTGCCTTATGTATTGAGGTGCTCCTATGTTGGGTGCATAAATATTTACAATTGTGATATCTTCTTCTTGGATTGATCCCTTGATCATTATGTAGTGTCCTTCTTTGTCTCTTGTAATAGTCTTTAAAGTCTATTTTGTCTGATATGAGAATTGCTACTCCAGCTTTCTTTTGATTTCCATTTGCATGGAATATCTTTTTCAATCCCTTCACTTTCACTCTATACGTGTCCCTAGGTCTGAAGTGGTTCTCTTGTAGAGAGCATATATACGGGTCTTGTTTTTTTTTTTTTTTTTTTGCGGTATGCGGGCCTCTCACTGTTGTGGCCTCCCCCGTTGCGGAGCACAGGCTCCGGACGCGCAGGCCCAGCGGCCATGGCTCACGGGCCCAGCCGCTCCGCGGCATATGGGATCCTCCCAGACTGGGGCACGAACCCGTATCCCCTGCATCGGCAGGCGGACTCTCAACCACTGCGCCACCAGGGAGGCCCCACGGGTCTTGTTTTTGTATCCATTCAGCAAGCCTGTGTCTTTTGGTTGGAGCATTTAGTCCATTTACATTTAAGGTAATTATTGATATGTATGTTCCTGTTACCATTTTCTTAATTGTTTTGGGTTTGTTATTGTAGGTCTTTTCCTTCTCTTGTGTTTCCTGCCTAGAGAAGTTCCTTTAGCATTTGTTGTAAAGCTGGTTTGGTGGTGCTGAATTCTGTTAGCTTTTTCTTGTCTGTAAAGCTTTTAATTTCTCCATCAAAACTGAATGAGATGCTTGCTGGTAGAGTAATCTTGGTTGTAGGCTTTTCCATTTCATCACTTTAAATATGTCCTGCTACACCCTTCTGGCTTGCAGAGTTTCTGCTGAAAGATCAGCTGTTAAACTGATGGGGATTCCCTTGTATGTTATTTGTTGCTTTTCCCTTGCTGCTTTTAATATTTTTTCTTTGTGTTTAATTTTTTTTTTTTTTTTTTTTTTTTTTTTTTGTGGTACGTGGGCCTCTCACTGTTATGGCCTCTCCCATTGTGGAGCACAGGCTCTGCACGCACGGGCTCAGCAGCCGTGGCTCACAGGCCCAGCTGCTCCGCGGCATATGGGATCTTCCCGGACCGGGGCATGAACCCATGTCCCCTGCATCGGCAGGTGGACTCTCAACCACTGCACCACCAGGGAAGCCTGATACCATCAACTTATATCAGTCATTGTCAGGAAGAAGAGATATTAGGCTAATCAGAAAGAATATAAAATTGAAAAATAGACCCATGTATTTATATATTAAAATTCAAGGACACATTAAAATTTTTTAATAATCAATGTATATTTTTTAAAAATTAGGATTTTCCCTCAATTAGGGTTTTTGGGGTATCTACTAAACTGGGAGATTCATGAGGATGGGTTATGCCTCCTTATTTTGGAGTCCCTAGTGCCTAGAATAGTGTCTGGAATAAGTTACATGGTCAATAAAAGTTTTCAAATTGGCCAAGTTATATTCCAATAACATCACCTCTCCTAAACATATCCTGACTAATTAGCAGTAGGGAATTAGAAGATGATTTGTTGGTGATTATAGGATGTAAAAATTTCTCCATGTTACCAGTTTTCTACTGAATAATTTTAAAAACTGTATTCATCTCAACAGTAAACCCTCAAAGTGTTGAGCTTTTATAAATAAATATAGGAAGGGAGAAAGGGAAGAAGAGAGGAGGAAGAACTGAGATGGGAAAGCCTTGGAAGTGAGCCCTTTGTCCTTCTAGTTAATATAGTTAAGACATGTTGGAAACTCTTCGCTATACTCTTCTGGTTTTGGATTGGGGAATGGCATAGTGGCCACAAATTTCTATGGATTTCTGTTCAAAATTGCCACATTGATGTGTCCATATTGCAACCATATGGACTAAGCATGCTATTAGATATTTGTATTTTTAAACAGATTCAAGTGGTATCAGAGGAGGAGTTGGGCAGGATTAAGTATCTGTTCAAGAGCAGTTTGGTCATGGGCTTTTACTGCATGAGTTCCAGGTGACACCTGTTCTAGGTGGTGGTGTTGCCACAACCTGCCTAAGGCAAGTAGGTAGTACAGATGCTTGTAGTTCTTGGTTATGCTTTCCTCTGGGAATGAAATTCAGGTTGGTTTGCAATTAAAAACAAAACAAAACAAGTATTGGTATAACTTGAGAGCAATTTTCTGCTTTTTCATAGATTGCTGCCAGGAACAAGAAAGCTAAGAGATTTGTCATTTACACTGGCAATCTAGTTCTGCTGTATAAACAATTTAAGATATAATGTGCCATATGGTCTGGGAGCATGTGACATGACCATTGGGAGTGTTTACTTTTTACCTGTGGTCAGTCTTCCATCAACCTGAATACTCATAAGACTCAAGATGGAAAGACAGGAATCACATAACCTCTAAGTCATCATTCATCACTTGCCCAAACAATTGCTTCAGATTGAACAAGCAGAAGTATTATTATTGATAGAAGTAGTTGGAATGAAACAATTTTTTTTTTTTTTTTTTTTGCGGTACGCGGGCCTCTCACCGCTGTGGCCTCTCCCGTTGGGGAGCACAGGCTCCAGACGCGCAGGCTCAGCAGCCATGGCTCACGGGCCCAGCCGCTCCGCGGCATGTGGGATCCTTCCAGACCGGGGCACAAACCCGCGTCTCCTGCATCGGCAGGCGGACTCCCAACCACTGCGCCACCAGGGAAGCCCATGAAACAATTTTGACTTGTCAAAGAAGCAGCCTAGGATTTAAATCATCTATTACTCAAAATTCAGGGGAAAATGTCTGTTTCCCTTTCTTTCTTTCTCTTTCTTTCTTTCTTTCTTCTCTTTATCTTTTTATGTATTTCTCTAATTTTTCCATTTCTCTAATTGTTAAGAGACTTATACAAACACATTCAACCCCAAACGCGTGTACATGTGTGCGCACACACACACACTCTTTTCTGTGGGAAAGATTGGAAGATGATAGGTATATAGATAGGCATAGAAATAAGATTGGAAGACGATACCCCAAAATGTTAACTAATATTATTTCTACATGGTGGGATAATAGATTATTTTTATTTTCTTCTTGAGCTTTTCTTCATTCTCTCCTGGCACAGAGCTCCTAAAACCCTTATAATTTCCTGTCTGGTAGGGGTGATAGGGCCATCTTTTGTTATAATATTTGGTTTTAGTCCATGGTTCTGACACAAAAGTATCTAAGACGCTTGGAATCCCTCGAGTGATAAGAGTGTATTTCATGTGTGCTAGTGAGATGACTGATGGCTGGGGACTCATGGGTAGCTTCAGGATGGAGACTGGTGACCAGAAAGACCAAGCATGAGAAGCTTGGAACTTTGAGACCCCCGCTCTACCATCCTCTAGACTCACCCTTCATCCTCTGGGGTGGGAAGAGGGACTGGAGATTGAGTTGATAATCATGCCTGCATGATGAGACAGCCATAAAAATCCCTAAACTATAGAGTTCCAAGAGCTTCTGGGTTGGTGAACACATCCATGTGCTGGGAGCGTGGCATGACCCAACTCCACTGGGACAGAAGCTCCTGTGCTTGGGACCCTACTGGAGTTCATCCTCTGTACCTCTTCATTTGGCTGTTCATTTGTATCCTTTATAGTATCTTTTATAATAAACCAGTAAATGTAAGTAAAGTGTTTCACCAAGTTCTGTGAGCCAATATAGCAAATTGTTGTACCCTAGGAGGGGATTGTGGGAAACTCTCATTTGTAGCCCTGAAAGACAGAAGTGTGGATACCCTGGGCACCTAATACTTGTGACTGGAGTCTGAAGTGGGGCAGTCTTCTGGGCCTGAGCCCTTAACCTGTGGGGTCTGCACTGACTCGGGGTAGTTAGTGTCAGCAGTGAATTAAGTTGTAGAACACTCAGTTGGTGTCTGCAGGGAACTGGAGAATTCCTTGGTGTGGAAAACCCACACATTTGGTGACAGAAGTGCTGTAAGTAGAGAAACAGTTTTCCCCTTTCTATATTTTAAATAACAAAGTAAGTGTTAACTAATAAATAGCCAGTTAAAAAATGATTTCCTGGGCTTCCCTGGTGGCGCAGTGGTTGAGAGTCCACCTGCCGATGCAGGAGACAGGTTCGTGCCCCGGTCTGGGAGGATCCCACATGCCGCGGAGCGGCTGTGCCCACGAGCCATGGCCGCTGGGCCTGCGCGTCCGGAGCCTGTGCTCCGCAATGGGAGAGGCCACAGCAGTGAGAGGCCTGTGTACCAAAAAAAAAAAAAGATTTCCTATGGAATCTTGCTAAATGGTAAATAGCAATGTGTTAAAAATTACATATAACTGCTAGATAAAACAAAAAAAATTTGAAGAAGAAAAGAAGAATAGGAAAAGCAAACTGAAAGAAAGACTGAGTTTAGCCACAAAGAGGCAGGCAGGGAAGAGTGACGTGCTTGGTGAATGTAGGCCTGATGGTTGTTGAGTTTTTCTGCACCAGCACCACAAAGGCACCATAACTGATAGTTGTCTCATGTGCCTGGGGCTAAAATAAGTCAGTAGCTCAGGAGGGGCAAGAGGGTTTTTGGCCCTGAGGCTGAAGACTGCTGTCTCTTAGAGGAGTCTTCCTGAAGAGGAGTTTCTCTCCATGCGTGTAGACATCTTGGAGGGCAGCCCTCTCAGGACCCACACAGTGCCACGCAAGGGGAGAGTGGGAGTGAACCAACTCATGTGTCACCATCGCCGTTCTCCGGGCATGCTGCCTCCGTCTTGGCCCAGACCATCAGCATCTCTCACCTGGGTGGCTGCACCTGCCAATGAACTCATCTCCTGAGTGTACTCTGGCTACCCTCCAACTCATTCTCCACTTGGTAGCCAGTGATCTTAAAAATTACTTATCAAATCATGTTGTCACTGGTCTTCCTACTTCTCTTCTTTGACCCCCTTTGATACATTTCAACACGACAGCCAAAGTGATCTGAAAACTTAATTAGATCATGAATGTCCCTATTAATAACCTTTCAATGGCTTCAAATTCCTCTTCAGACAAAGATCAGAATATTTACACCATCCTACAAGGCCCTTGGTGATCAGGCCCTGGCCCACCTTTCAGCTTCCTTTCTACCTCTGCCCCCTTGAACCTCCTTGACACAGCAGCAGATGTGCCACCTTGCATACCTTCCTGCCTCAGACGCTTCTCACTTGCCATTACCTGTGGCAGCGAGAAGCCCCACCCATCCCTTTACACCTATTCATCTTCTTTTTTCTTTTGAATTTTATTTATTTTTTTATACAGCAGGTTCTTATTAGTTATCTGTTTTATACATATTAGTGTATATATGTCAATCCCAATCTCCTACTTATTCATCTTTCTTTTTTTTTTTTTTTTTTTTTTTTTTGCGGTATGCGGGCCTCTCACTGTTGTGGCCTCTCCCGTTGCGGAGCACAGGCTCCGGATGCGCAGGCCCAGCGGCCATGGCTCACGGGCCCAGCCGCTCCGCGGCATATGGGATCCTCCCAGACCGGGGCACGAACCCGTATCCCCTGCATCGGCAGGCGGACTCTCAACCACTGCGCCACCAGGGAGGCCCCCATCTTTCTTTTATTTATAATTTAGCTTAAAAATCCAGACAAAG
Organism: Mesoplodon mirus; assembly: GCF_964341445.2. Taxonomy (NCBI): domain Eukaryota; kingdom Metazoa; phylum Chordata; class Mammalia; order Artiodactyla; family Ziphiidae; genus Mesoplodon; species Mesoplodon mirus. The sequence goes on along the minus strand of NC_138979.1, from coordinate 50,814,826 downwards.
TCTGCTCCTTCTTTTGTAATTTCCTATAGGCGCTTATACTTTTCCTTCCAAGCACTAACCATAGTTTGGAGAGTTATATTCATTTGTGTGATTGTTTCACTTATGTTGGTCTTCCATCCCGAGAAAGGTTTCATGAAGGTGGCGAATCTTGTTCACCAACGTGTGCTTGTGACCACAGTGCTCAAGCACTTACAGATCAATAAGCACTTGTTGAATGAGCAAATGAACCAATGAGTGTCTTAAAGGTTTCATTGGAGGATCCTTCCTTCACCTCTCCCAGCCGTCTACCTTTAATCACTAGTTTGGAAGCAAGATCAAGAAGGAAATTGGAAGTCTGGTCCTTCCTTGGTCTGGAGCGTCTCTCTGATCAGTAGGGATTGTGGGTTTCTGTGGGCAACAAAAGAAAAGTCCTAGAAGAACACAGCTAGCAACATCCTCCAGTCAAAATTTTGGATTGTGGGTTCAACATTCTGTTTTCTGTTTGTAGCTTTGGCTTTGGGGATAGGAACAACATGTCTTTGCTCTCTCTCCTTCTCAATGCAATTACATTTTGCAATCTTGAGAACGTCTCAGTTTTGAGGGAGAGGGGCATGAGCTCCAGAATCGCTTTGAAGTCATATCCAGAGTTCTTGCAGGAAAAGGAAATGTGCAGTAGGTGGGTGGAATTGTGTGAGGGTGAACAATGAAGGCTGAAAATGTATACGAAAACATCTGTTAGTTTTTGAAAAAACAAAGTTCTTCAGGGTACTAACTGACTTCATTTTAAGCACGGGATTTTAATTTGGTGATGCTCCACCTTTTGCTACTGCTGCTGCTTTTTATTTTAAACTATGACTAGAGGGCCTCCCTGGTGGCGCAGTGGTTGAGAGTCCGCCTGCCGATGCAGGGGACACAGGTTCGTGCCCCAGTCCGGGAAGATCCCACATGCCGCGGAGTGGCTAGGCCCGTGAGCCATGGCCGCTGAGCCTGCGCGTCCGGAGCCTGTGCTCCACAGCGGGAGAGGCCACAACAGTGAGAGGCCTGCGTACCACAAAAAAAAAAAAAAAAAGAAAGAAAAAAAAGAAGACTATGACTAGAGAACTTTTATATCCAGGGTCAAAATCCAATTTGAAACCTCCATATGTTTCTCTGAATATTGGATAAGATGGTGTATCATGTTTGTATGAACTTCCTATGGGAATGTGACTGTTCTGTTGTAGTTAATGATCCTTGCAATTCTGTTCAGAATCTTTTTTTTTTTTTTTTTTGCCTAATGGTTGCTTCATGGACTGATATTGTCTTCAGGCTTATAGCTGAGAATTCTTGGTTCATTCCATTTTTGCAAAAGAGTTGTTTGGCTTATTTGTTTGACCATTTTTTGCTTATTAAAATCATCTTGAACCCATGGCGATATTCTTACAGTATCTCTAAAAGAGACCCTTCTAAAATTTGAAGTAAATCTTTCATTGCATATACACTGTGTGATAATGACAATCTACTTTGCAATACTTAGTAGAAATAGGCTAGAATATATGTCATCAACATAAGATATAGTACTTTTTTATTACCAACCCTTGGTTCATTTCTCTAAATGGGGGGAAAGAAGCAAATGTGTGGGTGAAGGAAATGGAGGGGGAGAGTGCAGAGGAGATAGATGTAAGTTACTAGAGAAAAAGAGGGATGGATTAGGGCAATTCCACAATTTTGGGAAAGGAAACTTTAAATCCTGAGGTCTGAAACGGGAATCTCCACCCATTTGGTCAGTAAATAATTATTGGTTATATAAGAGATAGGCACTATGCTGGTAAATTTAAAAGTGGGGAAAAAAACGACCAAGGTCCCTGTCTTCATGAAGCTTGCAGTCTAATAAGAGAAACAGGCATTAAACAAATACTAATGCAAATAAATATACCCTTGCAAATTATGATTTAAAAACCCAAGAGATTCAATAAGATTGTATAAGGAGACCTGATTTAGATGTGAGGAGAGGCCAGGGAAAGTTTTTCTATTAAGGAACTTTTAAGCAGAGACCTAAAAGATGACTCAGAGCTGGATAACTACAGGGGAGAAAGAACATGTCAGGTGAAAGAAACATGCAGTGAATGTGGTACCTTTAAGAAATTGAAGGAAGGTCAGTGTGGCTAGCGCAGCGGACAAGGGGAGAGGTGAGAGGTCCTTGTTGGCCATGTCAGGTAAGGGGCTTGGAGTTTCTTTTTAATATGATGAGAAGGTACTCAAGAGTTTAAAGTTAGGGGTGGCATGATCGAATTTGGTTTTAAAGATCACTCTGGCTAAAGTACGAGGAATGGGTAAAGGAGGACGAGAGATGATGGGAACATTTTAAAAGTAATAACTGTGTACCTACTGAAAGGCCCTTGCCTAAACCTTCCATATCTGCCTGTCAGTGATGTCTAAAACTTACTTCCCTTGGTTTGAGATATTAAAGACCCCCTAGTGTGTTATGGGATGGGGGTGACAAACTATTATCATGTGCTGTAATAGGAAGAAATAGGTCTTCTTTCAAGATGCTGATGGGAGAGCATATGGGTACAACCACTTGAAGAAGCTCTCTTGTGGCTTTAGCTCTATTAACTCAATCAGTAATGAGTTCTTAAAAAAAAAAAGAATCTGAAGCAAAAATGGCAAAATAATAACATTTGTTAAACATGCATTGTGATATATGGGGAACCATTATTTTATGTAAGTTGGAGGTATGGAAGTAAGTATGAAAATATTTTCTAATTAAAAAAATAAAATCCTTTTTTTTAGGAGAAAGGGAATAGAGCCAGGGAAGGAGAGGGAAAAAGAAAAGGAGGGGACCACTTCATGGGCAGTTTTACCTAATGTCTCCCTGCTTTTAAAAGCTAAATTCTGGTTTTATCAAGCATTGGCCTTCTGTGTTGGAATGTAAGTTCATTTTAGGGAAGTCTAGGTGTTTAAAATACTGCGTATCTCCCTCGTCTAATGGAGATGATCTAGTGATAGAAAAAAAATGAAGAAAACTTTAGATAAAGTACAATCCCAGCATCGAGAATGCTGCCAGGAACAACTCCAGGGGCCAGTGTGAGTTACTCAACACAGCTGCCCTGTCCATAGTGGATGATCAATGGCTTTTGGCGGGGGGAGGGGGACAGTGCAATGAATGAGATTGAAATACTTGAGGGACCTCAACTGTATCTGTCATGTTGTATTTCCTTAAGAAAAAAAGATGTGAAGCAAATATGGCAAAATGATAATGTGCCAAAGTAAATGGTAAGTTACATTTGTGATTCTTCAGTGATTTTCTATCCTCATTTCCATTAAATATTTCATACTAAAAATAACCTTTGATAATTCTTAGAAGGAAACGTAATAAGGAATGCTCATTTTATATGAATGCAGCTCTAAGGAGGTGCAAATAGGAATGTCTGCAGGGGCCATGGAAGGCCCCCACTTTTAAATTTTTGGTTTTAATATTAAGTTTTTGAGTCTCTTTTTATTTCTTATGTGTGTTACCTTCAACCTGGGTGAAGTATAATATATTATTGTTGGGAGGTGGTAATATAGGTGAGCTAGAAGGTACAGTTGACCCAGTTGCCTGTAAAAAAAACCAGCAACTTACTTCCATGTTTCCCTTTCCCTAGATTGTAGGAAGGGAGTCTGAGTCCCTTTGTCTTTCACTGTTAATCTCCTTTAGTTGCTTTTAGCTTCAGAAATTATTATCATCTATCTCTTGAGCACAGAACAGGTTGCAAATATGATTAAAGTACCCTTAAAAAACTAAGTATTGTTTCAGATTAGCATATTTTCATAATCCTCATACCAAAGAGACTTTAAATCCTTCATAGGACAACTTTACGTTTACGCCATGTGGTCTTGAAGATTAGCAGATGACATGCGAGGTTTACTCAAATTGCCCAAACTTGATGTTTACCTTAATATTAGTGGCACAAGAAATAGAAATGCCAAACACGGAAGCTTCCAGAACAGCTTCGAAAGAGCTTCTCCAACAGCAGCCAGTTAACTCAGTGTCTCATTTTTGGTTCTACTGTAAAAGTCCAAGTCTGAGCTTTATAAATAATGATATGGAACTGCCTGAAGCTCACAGCTCTTGTGGTCAGGGGAGATTTTGGCATTAAAGCAAACATCAATTTTTTAAAAAATGGAAATGAGTCACAGATGAGAACTGTAAGGGCTCATGTGTACTAAGCTTCAGTCTTTCTGAAACTAGGGATATTTTAAATGAAAATCAGTTCAAAAAGAAAGTTCTCCTGGGGGCAGGAAGGCTTGACTATCTGGAAACATGCTCCCCTTTCCTGACCTTCACCCCCGATACCCTATTGCTATGAAGACAGGTCAACCTCACCAGTGACATGATGAGCACTGACTTGTTAAAGGGAATCCAAGGTTCTCAGTTAAGAGTTGTGTTTATCTGTTTAAACTGAAACCCACATTTACTTCTGTTGGGATTCAGGACATGGCATTCCAAAATATGGCAGCTTTACATATTGAATATTTTAAGCTGAAGGAGTTTGAGAAAACAGCAGAAGTGGAATGGTCATTCTGACCTTTTCTTTGCCCTTTTCCTCTGAAACAGGTCGTAAACTCTCATGTGAGAGGTGCCCTCTCTGTACCCAGAGGAAAGGAGCATCCTTATCTCTGGAGACAAAGAGACGCTGAGAAGAATCTGAACAAACAGGCTTTGCTGAGTTTCCCCCAGTTTACTGAAGTTCCCTCATACTCTGTGTCCCATTGTATCTCTCCATGACTGCCCACTTTTCATTAAACCCAGCAAAAAATACTAGGTCTAACTGTTCCTTTGGATCTTCATTTTCTTATGAAGTCTCCAGCATCACATAAAACTTATATTAAATAAATGCATATGCTTTTCTTCTGTTAATCTGTCTCTGTCAGTTTAATTTTCAGACCCAGCCAGGCACCTAAGGATTAAGGAAAATTTTTTCCTTCCCTACACTTCTCTTTTACTATGAGAAACTTCAGAATTTTTTTTTTGGCCGTACCACATGGCTTGCGGGACCTTAGTTCCCTGACCAGGGGTCGAACCCGGGTCCCCGGCAGTGAAAGCGCTAGGTCCTAACCACAGGACCGCAAGGGAAGTCCCTAGAATTTTAAAAACTTTGATTCATGGTAAATTGAACACTTACAATAAAGTATCTCCCTCCCCTTTTCCTTTCCTCAGTAATATTTAAATGAGAGTTCTGAGAAAAAATAAATAACCATAATTTTTCTTAAATTTTCATTTGACAGAATCCCTATTTGACAATTTTACTTTTGTTTTTTTAAAGAAACCATAATGCCTGTATTGTATATTGTATATAGTTGCAAAAAGTAACTTTGGTGTTTCTTTTGTTGTTAGAATTATTAATTATTCGTGGGTTAAGAACTTATTGCTAACCCTTGACATATTGAGTCACTTTCCCTGTGTTATTTCAAACATGTCAATATACTAAGCTAACTGGTTTTCTATCTAAATACAATTTTGTGGTAGATAATTTTCTAACAGGAATAAAGTACTCATTTAAAAAGAAAGATCTAGATGTGTGTAACAAGTCCTCAGAAGCAGGCAAGACTATTTTGTTGCCGTTAATTACTTTTGATTATCAGACTGCTGTATTCATACTAATTGCCAAATCCCATGGGATCTCACTAAGATGAAATACAGCCAAGAATAGACAATAAATGCCAAGTCAGCGGAGGTGGTGATTTTAACATCTTGAAGATCACATTTAAAGGTGTGTTACAGTCATGATGCTGAGCTGGTAGAGGCAGAAACCATTCATTACTGAATAACTGATCTGGCAGGGGGCATGTAGCCTGCATGATGGAGAAAGTGAACTTGTGTGGGTTTTTTTCCCCCTTGAGGTCCCTCCTGACCCCAGGACATTCCAGATTCCACTTCTAGATCTCCTTGGGAAAATCAAGCTGAAGACTGAGTAATTAAGATTGAAAAATTTACTTTCTTTCAATTTACCTACATGATGGAGGCAAAACCATTTGTCTTCTCTCGACCCCCAGGCTTCTCAGCCTGGCCTGATGAAAAAAGACATTATGAGAGAAGAAGACAGAGAGAAAGAGAGACAGTGTGTCAAACAGAAGGCAGAGAGAGAGAGAGAGAAGTTGTGAGAAAGTAAGAGACAGCTTAAGAGGGGCGATGAGCAAGAGAGAAATTTGAGAATGGCAATGACCATTTTCCAAGTAGAAACATTCTATGTTTGAGAACCATCCAAATCTCAACCTATGCTGTTAAATAGGTGCCAAAACAGGCAAAGGTCTTTTAAGCCCATGTTTGCTGTGAAAGATAACAGCAGAAGGTAAGCTGGGGAGTTTGCATGCAACAGGCCAAATCTCCCTGCTGGGCTGGAGCAAAACTTGGCTGAAATTTGTGATCAATAAATGAACAGAATAAATTCCTTGAAATCACCTGTAAAGGCACCAGACAGAAATCCTGGAGATGCTTCCTTTAGGACGCAGCCATCATAAGAACCTTTCCAAAGCGGCATCATTTTAGAAATCACATTAATGGAATTGGGTATGATTAAAAGGAAGTGAGTCTCTTGTTTGGTTTTATTAAAATGAGTCTATCTCTTGAAATGGATCCATTTCTCATTTCTCACCCTCTTATCAGAGGATGCCATTGCAGTGGGAACTGAGTGCTCCCTTTCCAATTTAATGGGAAATCAAAAGTGCAGAGTTACCTGCACAGACAAAAACCAGCAACTCTGAAGGATGACCTTCAGTGGAAGGAACATTATGGAAATGCATTATGGGGCAGGCCATGTGTTTTCCTGGAACTCACATTTTAACCCCAGCAAGGTTCCTATACTTTACCTTAGTAAGATCCTGGCTTATGTTATACCTTACACCCTGTCAGCGGTGGGCAAGCAGTAATTGCCAGAGCTCAGGTTTCTTTAAGACCTCATATCCTCAAAGTGGATATTATAGGTGTAAAGACCAGTGAAGTTGATAATGAAACAGCAAGTATTCCTTTAGGATTTTGATGTCAGAGAAAGGAACTCATCGTCTCTGTTGCCAAGAAGCCGTCAACTATGCCTTAATTATGATTAATAACATACACATACCTGAGAAGATTTTTTTTTCTCTCTCTCATGCTGACTTTCTTAAAAAGCCTGTTTGCTAAATATTATCTCAGGGGCCGATGCAGTTATAGCTTTAGGGACAAACTAGGATGGTGGTGTCTCTGTATGCGGTGGTATTTATAAGACGTTCATGCTTGGCTAGAGAAATCAGGTTCCAACATCTCTCCAGGTATATTTCTTTTCTTTGCAGGTGCTAGTTTTACAGTGCAAAAAGAGTGTTTTGAATAGACAGTTTAAAATTTTTCATAGGTCAACTGTCTGATTTTAAAGCAAATCCTTATTTTCTATCGTTTGCTCTTTAAGAGGATGGCAGTCATTATGCTTCTGAAGTGAGCAGTTTTATTGTTCACAGAGGAGGGAAAATGGGGAGTTGTTATGATGTTAATGTAGGAGTTGAGAAAGAGGCACATACTGATCGTGAATTGTGGCTAAATGAGTGTAGTGGAGCACCATTGATGGTTGTCATGTGGTTAACAACACTGGTCAATGAGAATTGCAAAACAGAAATAAATATGGAAACCATTTATGGTAGAGCCCTATGTAATGATGTTTATTTAGCTTTCTGTTATTTAAACAAAAAATGAATTCAGAAGTACATATGTTTACTCTTCCCCCTCCCCGGGTAAGCTGGGATGAAGTGAGAGAGTGGCATGGACATATATACACTACCAAACGTAAAATAGATAGCTAGTGGGAAGCAGCCGCATAGCACAGGGAGATCAGCTCAGTGCTTTGTGACCACCTAGAGGGGTGGGATAGGGAGGGTGGGAGGGAGGGAGACGCAAGAGGGAAGAGATATGGGGATATATGTATATGTAGAGCTGATTCACTTTGTTATACGGCAGAAACTAACACACCACTGTAAAGCAATTATACTCCCAATAACGATGTTTAAAAAAAAAAGTGCATATGTTGAAAGAGCCTATTAGAAAGAGTTGTGTATGAATTTGGTACATACAGGTTTTGACTTTTTTTAGTCCACACATATCTTTTGCTTATCCTTGGTCACATACCCGGAGTGTTTTACATTTGCAAAATGCTTTCTTCTGATTTTGCTAGTTATTCTTGTCGCCGATACACACCTGACATCATTCTGTTGTTTAGGTGAAGTTAACGGGCCTCAGAATTCAACGAGTTGATGGCTCCCTCTCCGGCTTAATTAGACAGTTTAAGCTCTAATTGGCTGGTATTAAGTCAGTCAGTCAGTGAGCACTGCACATTGACTCACTGGGAATTGTGGGAGCAATTGATCTAGCTGTTGCCAGACACTTCAGGAGTCACTGCTTACTCAGAGCGGAAGTACACGTTGCATAGAGCCCTGGTGGCGAGCGTCTGTCAGCGCCTGGTCACGTGCCGTGTGCATCTCACCCTTCTCCGTGTGCAGAGTTTGAGGAAAAGCAGATTGTCCTTGCCCCCGTGCTAGAGAGGGAAATGTGTTAGAATTAAATGTTTGCCTAGCAAGATGGAGACAGAGGTGACTGTCAACTATAGCAAAAGCTGCCTTGGAGAGGGAAGCAAAGGTAAATTGGAGTTCCTAGGTACCGTGATGGGACTGCCGTGTGATCAAGCAGACTGGAATGTAGGCACCAGACCCCTCCATTTCTCATCTTTTGGGTTGTGAGTTCCTTGAGGAAAGGATTGTGACTAATGCACAGTCATGGTACCTTTTTCTGGGCCTTATGTGCAGAACTCACTGAATAATTATTGAACGAACACATGAAGACACTCCAATAGTGGATAAACCACTGCTCAAAATACGTATTTATTCAATATTTTCAAAGCCAGTTTTACCGAGTCACAGAAAATAAGCTGTTTCCTTTTTTAAAATTATTTGTTTTCAATATGGAAACTCAATATATACTATTTAATGTGGTCATCTACCTTATTCTGCCTTATTCTTTGGCCTTGGTTCTAAGCCGTGTCCCCAAGTCAACCCTCGCCTGTAGAGAATATATGTAAGAGTGTGCTGCATCACTTGATATGCGGATGGACTCACAGGGCATCCACCTTGAAGGAATGGTGGATATTTGGTTGTATAAATTCATGCGGACAGACATGAAAAAGCCAGCTGTGACACAAAGCTCGTAAATTTTGAAGATTGATAATGACTTCATGCAACTTTACTATGCATTCTCTCCACTTCTATGCATGTTTTAAAAATTTCCTGTTACGAAGTTACATAAAAGAATCAGCCATATAACTTCTATTCTCACTTTGTTTTGATGCATAGACTTGTAGGGCTGCCAGATACTCTAAGGGCCATTTAGTCCCTGCCCTTTTACTTTGCTGAAGAGGAAACTGAGGATGTGATGGTACAGGACTTCCAAAGTTCATTTGTAACAGACGCAAGAAGCCAGTTACCATAAGGGACTTCTTTTTCATTGCTGTGGCTGTTTTGAAGATGATACTTTGGGAGGGTTTTTTTTATTTTTTATTTTTTTTGGAATGTGTGAGTAATAGGTAGTTGGGAAAGCATTGCAGACCCGTGGTTGCACCACACAGACTGAGGCAGGTATCATGTTGATAAATAAATTCACAAGTTAACATTAGCCTAAATATCCAGACCATGGAGGAAATTTTTTTTTAACATAGTCCTGAATTTTCTTCTAGTTCATTTTGGGATGTTAGATCGATTTAGTTTATAACACCAGAAAGTCCCTACATGACCTGCCCCCTGCCCACCCCTCCGAGCTCTTTCCCTGATATTTTCCTCCTTGTTTACCACAGTGCAGCTTTCCTGGCTTTTCTGACCCTCCAATATGCCACAAGTGTTCCCATCTCCAAGCCTTTGAACTTGCTATTTCCTCTCCTCTTTCTTCCATGTCTTCACGACTCTGAGTCCTTCTCATCATTATTATTATTATTTTAAATATATTTTATTTTTTGGAGCGGTTTTAAGGTTCACAGCAAAACTGAGCAGAAGGTACAGAGATTTCCATATACCTCCTGCTCTACAAGCACAGCAGCTCCATTATCAACATCCCCGGTATGTTTGCTACAACTGATGAACTTACACTGACACATCATTATCGCCCAAAGTTCATAGCTTACATTAGGGTTTCTCTAGGCGGTGTACATTCTTTGGGTTTCGACAAATGTATAATGACATGTACCCAGCATTATAATATACAAAGTAGTTTACTTATCTAAAAATCTCTCCGCCTGTTCATCCTTCCCTTTCCAGTAACTCCTGCTCATTATTATTTTATTTATTTATTTATTAAGATTTTTTTTTTTGATGTGGACCATTTTTAAAGTCTTTATTGAACTTGTTACAATATTGCTTCTGTTTTATATGTTGGTTTTTTGGCCGTGAGGCATGTGGGATCTTAGCTCCCCGACCAGGGATCAAACCTGCACTCCCTGCATTGGAAGGTGAAGTCTTAGCCACTGGACCGCCAGGGAAGTCCCTGCTCATTATTATTTTAAATCTCTGTTCATAGATTACTTTCTCAGGGAAGCCTTTCCTCAGCAGCCTCTCCAAAATAGCAACCTCTCTTCACCCTAGTCTTTTTCTACTCCTTACTCTCTTTTGTTTTCTTTGTAGCATTTACTAACACCTGAAATTATCATATCATTTTGGCTAATGGCTTTTACCTACTTCTTTTACTTCTACTTCCAATAGAAGATCCCTAAATAGAATATATTGTTCACTGATCTATCCCCCAGCTCCCAGAATAGGGTCTGGCTTATGGTGGGTCCTCAGTAAATATTTGTGGAATATATAGATCTACTGAGTTTCTTTAATGTTGTCAAGGACTATACTGGTGATCCAAACATGAGTCAGACACAAACCCTTTTCTAAAGGAGCTTACAACTTAGAAGGGAAGATAGTCACATTTATCACATGATCTGATTAGTGCCATGATTAAGCATCATGCTATAAGAATCAAATGAAGGACCATCTAACTCAGACTGGGGGAATCAAAGAAGCTTTCCCAGAGAAAATAATACTTAGACTAAGACTTAAAGAATAAGGAGGACTTGACCTGGGGAATAGAGGATGTCAGTGTGCTACCCACATCCCCTTAACATTCACCAGCAGGATGTTCCGTGACCCCACTACTCCTGACTTGTCTGAGAGCAGGATCAGGCAATGCAGGCAGCAGGCTGGAAGTGCTGGGGAGTTAAGTCCTGCCAGGAGAAGCCCACAATCAATGACTGCTTGCTTCCTTGTCCTTTGGGTAGGTGGGCAACCCCGATGCATTCTGTACTGTCAGAGATCCCCAGGAAGGTTGAGCCTTGGTTACTCACCATTTGCACTCGCTGTTGAATTCCTTCCCTTCTGTGTCTCACATCCTCACTCCTCTACTTGCTGCCTGGGGTCACCTCCCAAATAAAGTTCTTTCACTCAAATGCTTGTTTTAGGTTCTGATCCTGGGAGAATCCAACTTAGAATATTTGGCAAAGAAAAAAAAAGAGCAAGGGTATTCTGGACAAAGACAGCAGCTTTTATGAAAGCCCAGACTTGGAAAAGGGCCTGACATATCTAGACAATAATGAGAAATTAATTATGGATTAATTGTGAGGTTAGTGGCAAGGAGTAGCAGAAGATGAGGCTGGAAAAATATTGGACGGGCTCATTTGCCTCTTGGCATGGATTTTTCTAAGAATAGTGGTAGCAGATTTTCGCTAGTCGACCTATAGTTCTTCCTATGTGAACAGGAAAAAATACATGTATATACACATTTATATACATATATATATACACCAAATTATATGTATATATACATACATACACACATATATATTTAACATATAAGTTTATAAGTGCTGAAATCTACACTTTTGAAACAGAGCAGAAGTACTTGGCTTATGCTGGGAATGACACCCATAATCTTGTTTTCCTTCAGACTCATCAAATTGTACTAATTAGACACAGAGCAGTAGTAACACAGATGAATCTCAGTTTTGTACGTGAAGACAAAATGAGGACAAAAACTGGTCAGTATGAAATCATTTGTAACTTGATCTTGAGTTTTCAAATGAAGATCTGAACAGTCTGTCAGGAATAACATGGCTTGTGTCTGGGCCTTCCCCTGCTGCCTGGCAGGTCTGTTGGGAAGAAAGTATCTGCAGCTTCCGAAGTGTTTTTGGTCCTCACGTCCCTGACCTCATGCATTTTTCGAAGGGGAATCTTCAGAGAAACCCATGCTGCATTTAACTTTGGGCTCTCTCTTGTGAGCTTGTGTCTAACCAGACACAGCCGATCTGAATATTTCCTGCATGCTAAGCAGACCATTGTCAGCTGCTTCCTCTAGGCTAGATTGTTATAAATGCTGTTTATGATCCTGCTATGACAACTGTGAAGGACATGGCAAAGAATTTATCACAGGATTATTCATCCACCAGCAGAATACCTAATAAGATTCTAAATGACCCAAGATGATAATAAGATCTAGCTTGTAGCAATAAGGTATTAATAAACTGCTTTTTTCAATAAGGGAGAGTCCTGGCATCATTACCCTGACATATTTGTTTTGCTTATATTTTGCGAACAAAGTAAGGCTGCTGGATTGAATAGTAAATTTATAAGAAACCCCTGATGTATGAAAAATACAACCCACGTGAAGTAGAACCCATAGGTTAAAGTCAAGAGCATGGTATTTGCCTATGACATCCGAGAGCCAGACTCCCAGGCCATCCATTCTAATTGTTCCGTGCCATTTGCCTTTGTATTTAAAAATTATATAAGAATAATATATCGCCCGCTGTTGACCACAAGGCCATAATTCAAATGAAGAAATTTAGTAAAATCATAAACCAGGAAAGTGTAGTGTGGATGAATAATGGATGAAACGGGTACACTGAATTCAAATGAAATCTGGTATTCTGCTGCATGTTCCTGTTTTGAAAATAAAACTATTTAGTATTAAGTTAATATTAAAAAAATGGATCCTGTTTGTTGAACTGAACTCAGCTGTTCCTAGGGAAGAAAGTGGCAGAGATTCAAGAACCTGTCATTAGTGAATACTTTGAATATGAGAAGCTGAACAAGTTGAAATGTAACTCCGCGCTGCCCTCGTTTTACTTTTCTGCCTTAGAGCTTCTCTCTCTGACAACACTGTGCAAGGCCCCAAAATGCAAAAAATAACTTTTACTTCACTTCCAGAAAAGTAGCCTTGTGCCTTGGAAGGTGTTCTCTAGTGGATTAAATTCATCAGATCAAACATCAGCATTGAAATCAGCAATGGTTGTTGTTTTTTTTAATGAGCCATAATGTGTATACAATAAAATGCACAATTCTGAAGTGTGTACAATTTGAAGACCTTTGACAATTGAATTTCTGTGTAATTACCACTCAGAACAAGTTAGGGAACATTTTCATCTCCCCTAGAAAGTTCTCTTGTGCTCTGTTTCACTCAGCATCCTCTGATTCTTAAACCCAGGCAACCATTGTTCTGACTTCTGTCCGCTGGATTAGATTTGCTTGTTGTTGAACTTCATATAAATAGAAACATAAAGTATACTTTTTTGTGTCTCCCTTTTTTTTACTCAACATATGTTTTTGAGATTAACTTAGGTTGTTATGTATATCAGTTGTTCATTCCTTTTTATTGCTCTATGGATATATATACCACATTGTGTTTTTCCATTCTCTTGTTGAGAGACACTTCATAGTTCCCAGTTTTGGGCCATTATAAATAATACTGCTATGAACATTTATGTACACATCTTTTTTGTTAACTGAAAATGGATCATGACCTAGACGTGAAAGCTAAAACTATAAAGCTTCTAGAAGAACATAAATAAAATCTTCACAACCCTAGGGATAGGCAAAAATTTCCTAGATAAGATACCCAAAGCATGAATTATAAAATAAACAACCAGTAAATTGGACTTTGTCAAAATTTAAAACTTCTGCTCTTTGTGTACAGATCTTTTTGAGGACCTACATTTTCATTTATCTTAAGTAAATACCTAGGAGTGGGCATACTAAGTCACAGGGTAGATGTAGGTTTTATTGTGTAAGAAACTGCCAAATGGTTCTCCCCATTGTTCCGTTTTATAGTCCCCCCAAACAGTGTGGAACGGAGTTCCAGATGCTCCATGCCCTTGGCAACATTCAGCGTTGTACATTTCATTTTAGCCATTCTGGTGGGTTTGAAATGGCAGCCAATTGTGGTTTTCACGATCAACAGTGTTTTTAAACTTAAAAATGACCAAACAGGCGGGTTGACAACTGGGTGGATTTGTGTTTAGCTTGGAATCACAATTTGCCACATTCGTTTTTGTGTGAAGTGCACACGTTAAACGTTTAAAGCAGGATACTTGACCATTGCCTTTTATTTTTTTTATTTATTTTTTTTTTCTATTCTTTTTGCGGTATGCGGGCCTCTCACTGTTGTGGCCTCTCCCGTTGCGGAGCACAGGCTCCGGATGCGCAGGCCCAGCGGCCGTGGCTCACGGGCCCAGCCGCTCCGCGGCATATGGGATCCTCCCAGACCGGGGCACGAACCCGTATCCCCTGCATCGGCAGGCGGACTCTCAACCACTGCGCCACCAGGGAGGCCCTGACCATTGCCTTTTAGACTGCCAGGTCATCTTCAAATTGCCTTTGATCACATTCCTTCCATGTTTGTTTCCAACTCTAGCTGCTCTGCCCACTGATTAGTATTAATTCATGAAAGTATTTAATATTTTTAGTTAAGCATTCCACCTGACTAGTCTAAAACACACAACTAAAATGACCTAGAGCCTTGGGGAAATTACTCAAGTCACAAAGAGTACTGTTTCATGTGCAGGGCAAGATATGCAGGGATTCTAACGTTGCTTTTCTGTTAAAGCACAATAGATTTTGCAAAGCCTGCACTGAGGCATTGGACTTAGATGGAAGCTTAATGGAAATCACATGCTAGACCTTCTCAACAAATTCGAGTGTGGATCCTTACTAAAGTAAGAAATGATAAAATTACTGCCCGCTACCTAGAGGTTATGGCATTTACTATCAGAGAATCTCTTGGCAAATAGGGGCTTTAACTCCTTTTTAACATGAATTTACACACTTCACATGGGGCATGCCTACATATGGGATGGGGCCTATTGAGTTATAACCAAAATGTCTGCCTCCATTTTAGTTTAGGGCTGTATGAAAATGGCATTCTATTCCATGATGAACACCCTTAGTGTTCTTTAGGATAGAACTTCACATTACTGATCTTCGAAGAGCTGCTTTTGCATGATATACTACAAAGGCCAGGCAGTCTTCAAGTGTCTGATGGTTATACTGCCACCTTCTGAGAAAAGTGGCCAAAAGCTGTTCCCTGAATATAAATTGCCCTCTCTATGTGGTGTGACCCTGCAGCCCTGAGTACAGCTGATGGCCTGGAAATTGCTGGCTGTCACAAAGGCACTTAGCTATAGGCTGAGCGTGATGAAAATGATGATGATAATGTTGACAATAACAACAGACATTAATCGAACACTTATCACTATCAATTCTATCGTCTGTAGCTTAGTTTTTTTGTTAGGAATATGACCCATAACATAGAAAACGCTTTGGGTTGCCACGCTCTGCCACTAGGGGGTAGCATAATTGCTATTGTCTTGTGTCCTTTAAATGCGAATTCTGTTTACAGTTCTTTAATCTTTCCAGGTTTAATTTTTTTCCCATTTAGAAGGAATATAAGTGATCCTCTGGTTAATACAGTAATTTTATAATTTGTTCTGAACCTGGTGTCTCATAAATACTGCAAAAGAAGTACAGTGAGATAATAACATTTTTTTCTCTTTTCAATCCATTGTTTTAAATCTTCACTAATTATTCTACTATTCGTTTTGCTGGTTTAAAAAAGTGTCTACTATCATTAATAACATATTAGTATGCACTTTCTGTGCTTTGCACTTGCTTATAGCACTTAGCCTTCCATCCATTATATGAGAAGGGGTTATGTACGGTTACTTTGAGGGGCAGGGAAGTGCCTTTCGTATGCTGGGGAACATGGCAGAAGGTACGCACCCTACTTCAAGGATTTTAGGGTTTAGTTGTAACATGAAATGTATGCACGTCAACTAGACTTATCAGACTTAAAACAGGAGTGTTTAAGAAATCTCCCAGCATGATGGAGAATTGATCAATTTCTTGTGATTTGGTTAATTTCTTTCTTTATGTAGTTTGAGACCATGTTGTTTGGTTTATTCAATCTCATGATTGTTATATTTTCTTGAGGAATTAATTGGTCCTTTTATTTCTCATAAACTAATGACAACTTTAACTCCTAGTAAGTTTTTTCCCCTCTTGAATGCTCTCTGATCTTAGTACTTTTAAACTTTCTTTGGGTTAGTATTTGTATACTAACTTTCAACTTTGTATCATTCTGTTTCATGCATGTCTCTTTCAAACAGCATATAACTGAATTATTAAAAATTTAAGAATATCTCTCTTTAATTGGCCAGTTTAATCTGTTTAAATTTCATTGTTTAAATCATGATTTCTTTGGACTTTTCCCCATAATCTTGTTTATTATTTCAGTGTACCTGCCTTTTCTTGGCTTAGTTTTTTTCCTTTACTGGCATCTCTTGGTTAGTCTGAATTTTCTTATGCCTTTTCCCCTTTCCACTGGTTTGAAATTTATATATCCTATTTCTTATCTTTTAGTTATCATTAAATTTTTTTATATCTTTATTGGAGTATAATTGCTTTACAATGTTGTGTTAGTTTCTGCTGTATAACTCCTTTTTTTTTTGGTCTTTTTTTATTTTATTTTATTAACATCTTTAAATTTTTAACTTGTATACTTCAAGCCAAAATTTATCCCAAATTATACAAGGACCTTTGTACCCAAAGATCCCTCTCATCATCCATGATACTTTTTTCCCCTCAGGATTTTAATTCTTCCTTGGTTAAAAACTAGTCTTCTTTACCCTTGGTTTTTCAGTGCGTGTTACTGAGATTTACCTTACATGATTATCAATTTCTTCCCTCACTATTGCTCCTTTGCAATGTTACTCCTTCATTATGGGTTCAGTTTTCTTCCTACTACAATACATCCTTTAGTGGTTCTTTCAACATGGGTGGTGAATAGTAAAGTCTCACAGTCTTCATTGGATTGAAAAATGTCTTTATTTTGTCATGCTACTTGAATGATCATTTTGCTGACTTTTTCTCCTCAGTGCTTTGAAGATACTATTCCTTTGTCTTCTGGTCTCTCTTTTTAAAATATTTTGTTGAAATATAGTATACATATAGAAAAGCACATATAGCATTATTATACAGCCTAATGAGCCCATGTAATCAAAGACTAGAAATCAAAATCAAGAAACAGAACCTGGCCGACACCCCAGAAGCCTGCCCCTCATGCTGTCTGCCAGCCACTACCTACCCTCACCCACCAACAGTTAAACTTTATCCAGACTTCTACCAGCATAGATTAGTTTTGGTTTGGTTTCTATTTTTGCTGATGAGAAGTCTGCCATCAATCTAATCTTTATTTATTTATAGTTAGTCTTTTTTCCTCATTTCTTTTAAGATTTTATTTTTGATCTATAGTTTCATTATAAGATGTATATACACACATATATGTGTTTGTGTGTGTGTGTGTGTGTGTGTGTGTGTATATATATATGGCTGTGTATTTATTTCTCTTTGCCCTACTTTTCTCTTGGCATGTTTCCTGAATCTAAACACTTATTTTTCCTAAATTCTGGAAAAAATCCTATCTATTATCTCAGTGAATATTGCTTCTCTCTCACGCTTTTTTTCTTCATCTTTCTGAAACTCCTAAGAGATATAGATTGAATCTTATTTTGTCCTATATAACTTTGAACTTCTCTTTTATATTTTCTATCTCTTAATTTTTTTATATTGCATTCTGGATAATTTTCTGATTTATTCTTTCATTCATTGATGAAATTTTTTTCATTGATTCTCTTCTATTGTATCTGACTAATGTTAAACCCATTTGTTATGAGTTGAATTGTGTCCTCCAAAAAAGATACATTGAAGTCCTAACCGCCAGTACTTTAGAATATGACCTTATTTGGAAATAGGGTCTTTATGGAGGTAATCAAGTTCAAATGAAGTCATTAGGGTTGACCGTCATCCAGTCTGACTGGTGTCCATAAAAAGAGGGGTGGAATTGGACACAGAGACATGCCCAGAGGGAGGACTGTGTGAAGAGACATGAGGAAAACACTGTGTGAGATTGGAATTATACTGTCACAAGCCAAGGGACATTTGGGGCCACCAAAAGCTGGAAGAAGCAGGGGAGGATCCATCTTTCCTTTACGGGTTTCGGCGGGAACGTGGCCTGCCAACACCTTGATTTCAGACTTGTAGCCCCTAGAACTCTGAGACTATACGTTCCTATTGTTCCAGGCCACCCAGTTTGTGGTACTTTGTTATGGAAGCCCTAGAAAACTGATATACCATTTATTTAGTTTTAAATTTCAATAATTCTATTTTTCATTTTTTCCAGAAGTATAACATGACTTAGTCAAAGCTATTTCTTTTTGTTGTATGGCGTCTTGTTCTTACATCATGGCTTCCAATCTTTCTTTTATGTCTTTGTTTTGAATATGTTTATTTTTATTGCCTGCTTCAGATTGTTCTATTATCTTAAATTCTTAGAGTATTAATCTCCCCTTTTGCTCTGCCTGTCTGCTTACTCTCTCTTTTGAAGGATTATTTCCTCTTGTGATTTGTAATTTTTTCTTTGAGTTGGCAAACTTACTTTTAGCAAAGGGTTTTCCCCATTTGGGGGAGGCCCCGTGCTCCTTGGGTTGTGAAAATACTTCTACAGAGTAGTTTTGCATTTTCTTATGATAGGCATCTCAGTGGTTTTATTGGTCTGCAGCCAGTTGTTATTTTAATTGCTACACTGAAGTTTCCTTCTGGGTGGATAACATGAGTTCAGACTCTGTACCCTGCATGCCCAAATATGCCTTCTAGTATCCTGACTTCATATGGGCTTGTCATTCCTAGTTCCCCATCTTGCACAAGCTTTATTCTACCTTTCCTGTTACTAAGTGGGCAATTGAACCCCAGCCTCTTGCCATTTGGGCCAATATGTAGACCCAATATCCGGCTGGGCCACCAGAGCATCAGTTTACAAATGCCAAGATGGCGACTCTGGCTATGCGTTCTTCATTTCTATTACCTGGGGATTTCTTCTCTCTTTCTCATTCTTTCTTTCATGTTTGGTTCTCTTTCAGAAAAGTGCTACATTTCCCCCAGCATTTCTATGCATGTTTAGAGGAAGGAGACTGGGGACTGTGTTAGTGCAGGCTGCTGTTTCACTGGAACAAGAAGGTGGGACCAACGTTGGACACTGAGTGACAGGGAAGAACTAGTAGTACATGCTGATAGGGTTTTAAGGAAGGAGAAATTGACTCAAGAGTGGGAACAGCCGAGCAGTGAAAAATGCTAGGTAGAGTTCAGATAAGGGAGGGTTTAAATACTTAAAAAAATTATTTTACACGTCAGATTCAGAGCTACATGAGACGACAGAGATGTCCATTTAATGACCAGCATGATCATACTCACACAGTGTTGTTATTTTCTACAGATTGACACCGTTCCTCTTCTTCCTGCTCTTCCCTTTGCCTTTTCCTTTGTAGAAACAAAAGTCTGCTCTGTGAACCACAGGAAGCCAGGTTTCTGCAGGAAACCCCACATGGCTTCAAAACCTCACCATGCTGACTTAGTCCTCAAGGCAGAGGACGGTTGGGAAGAAAGGAATTAGATGTGTTTCCAGGGCGTTTGAACCTGTAGTTAATGGAGGAAGGAGACTCAAGTCAGAATTTTTGCTTTTAATTTTTAATTTCATCAACTGTGAACTGTTTGTTGTCTGAAAAAGAGAGTGAAAAGCAAATCTCCTGCTCCACTTTGGAAATGCTTTCAACACCCACTCAAGTGGGGATAGCTATCTAATCTAACTACTAGAGGGGATTGCAAAAATTAAATGAGAAAACAGAAGTGAACATGCCTTAAAATAAAAATGTGTTGCATAAGAGAGACACAGTGACCTAGTGGTTCAGCCACTGGACTCCAGAGCCACACTGAGTTTGAAGCTCTAACTCTGCCACCAACTGGCTGTTTGGGAATGTTGCTTAAATTATCTGTGCCTCAGTTTCCTCATCTCTAAAATGGGGATAATAACAGATGTACCTCTTAGGGTTGTTGTAGGGGTTAAATGAGATATTATAGTACCTGTTCTTAATAGAGTAAGTTCTCAATGAATGTTACTTTTTTATTTCATCCCTTGATATCATAATCATACAAGACCTAGTCTTAGGTCCAGGGACCCCAAGCAGTTCTAGAAATAAGATCAGAGTGCTGGGGAACTCTCCGGAATTGTACCCCCAAATATTCTCTGTGGGTGTGTGTCTTTGTGTTTGTGCATGCGTTTGTAAGGGGGTGGGACATTTTTCTTTGGAGCCAGTTCATGTTTTTTCATCAGATTCTTAAAAAGATATGAAACCCAAAGAGGGTTCAGAAGTACTTCTGTTTGAATCTAAGGACCTTAGAGGTAAAATAGTCTTTGCATTCCCTAAAGGCTTTACGGCTCTTGTTTAGCTCAGTAAACATAGGTTGGGAGCTGGGCACTGGTCTATGGCAGTCATTCAGCCTTGCTGGACAAACATTCTCACCCGGGTAACTCTGTACCTAGGAAGGACCCAAACCGGAACCCAGAAGATCACTCAGATGATTTCTGCTGAAGGCGATTAATGTCATGACTTCTGTTACGGGCAATTTCAGTGCAAGGTGAGTCAAACTTATTACTAACATGGTCTGTGGAAGGACTGAAGATTCACTTAATCTTTCCTTGAGAGTAATGTAGGACTTCATCCCTTCTCATGAAGTGCTATGAGAGCCGTCTGGTCATTTCCAGTGAAAACCAAAGGTCATGAGATTCGGAGACCTTGGTGAAGTATCCTAAGATTCATTATGGGGGATGCACCAAACTTGATAAATTGTAAGAATCATGACACTCTTTTCCTCTATCCTTTGAACCCTTTCTTGCTTTGATTCAGCCCAGGCATTTAAACACTTGACAGGGCTTCTAAAGATGTAAATGTCTAACTTTATTTCTTTTTAATGATGTGTGTCATCCAAGTAGCGATGCTATCAATAGGGGATGTGTTTCTGTTATTTTTTTCTCTTCTGCTCTCAGATGCCTTTTAACATATGTAAAAATATTTATATAGTGTTTCAAGTCTGCAGCATTCAGCACAGACATGCCCTTTTTGAGCTTTCCCTTTTGGTAATATATTTAACTCAAAAGAAGTCATAGGCATATTGGGGGCAGATAGTAGGTACAAATCTGACAAAAAGCTAATGAGCTCTCCTGTGATTATCACAGAGGACGGTGACTCATTAAATCTCATTTCCTGGGCAAGTCCACATAGGGAGAAGAAATGATCTCAAATAAAAGCCTGAGAACCTAATGCAGTCCGCTTTATGGGCATCTGTATAAGCAGCCACATGATAATCAGTGCAAATAGTGAAATGTTGTAATGAGGTACTCTGAAATATTTAATTGGTTACTTGATTAAATTTTTTAGTAGTTTTGTTGTTTTCTGTTAGGAATTAGCCCCATAGCAGGGAGGGTGCTGAAACCAAGTGGGGTTGCCTTGTGGTTGGATTCAATCCAAGCTCTTGTTCCCCTACCTGGTATCTCCTTATGTGTATTAACAGTATCATCGATACTCAAGGCTATGGTGAAAAGAGGGTCAGGATGGTTAGAATCCATAAAGGCTTCCCCTTTTGGTTCCCAAGAATATGAGTATCTGCTTAGAATTAATCCTCCTCCAGCTTCCTTAGAGTGAACCATTTTTTTCCCTAGGGGTTTTGCACTGCTAAGAATAAATTTTTCCAAAAAAAGGGCAAGCCATAAGTAAGATGAAAGAGACTGCAGTTTGTTTTTGACACCTTAACTTCCTTTAAATATCCATCTTCACCTTCCCGGCATTTCCTTTGTATCAATATCTTTCTCATCGTTAGGTCCTGGTAGCTTTCTAATCGTGAGTTAGTTAAATAGCTTAAGATATTGTTCTTCTCAGAGACTCATAGATGCAAATAAATGAATTTCTAGTGGTAGAACTTTAGATGTCATAATAGGTTTGGTGGGGTCATGATATTTAGTATGTCTGAAATCACACCCATTCATCAGGCCAGCTTTATTCCTTCATCATCCCGTGTACATGGGCACTGGACTATTTGTGAGAGGAATTGCTGGTTGACTGGGGAGCGGAGACGGAGCAGGGCTGTGTGGTACCTGTTGCCATATGACCAGTTACTACCTCATCTCGTAACCTCGTTTGAGAATGTCGTCCTGAAACAGGAAAAATCCCTCTCGGCTTCATATTCTTCCATAACCTTTGCATTTCTAGATTCTATCTATGTCGTCAACTTCTAGACTTGTGACTAAGACCCATGGTTTCTGCCACCACAACCATGAAGAGAAGGATCACCCACAGATATGATTTATTTTTAAAGGGCGACGGGCAGGATTCCTAATGGAGAAGTCATTCCAGACAGCCTTTTCATAGCAGAAATGGGTTTGCCAGTGTGAAATGTCAGGATGATTGAGATTAATTCAGGTCCCAACTCACGTTCACGTTAAACATCCAGTATCTGAGATTATTCATCTTTTAGGGTCGCAGATATCTAAGATAACGTACTGGGGTAGACCCTGCCAAAAAAAGGGGGTTGGGGTATGAGATTGCAGTTCAGGTTATGAAAGGTAAGGGAGTGAAAGCATCATGTTTTCTGGATTCAAAAATGCACATGAAGAAAAAATTTTGTTTTATAGTTCATAAAATCATCTTATAGTTCATAAATATGCTTAATATAGTATTTTGTTCTTTTCTCCCCAAATATCTGTGACTAAATCTTATAAGCAACATTTTCTTAGAATTTAGGAAATACCCTTCACTCTCTCTAGGCTGGAAGGTCTTATTCACAACTTGTTTGCATTTTGGCTTATGAAATCACCATGACCAACTCTCTTCTACTGCTGATGAGAGGAAGGCCAGGCAACTCTCTAAAAACAAATAAAAGGCATTCAAGTTGCAGGAAACACAGCTTAAATATGATCAATGGCTGAACTGACTCAGAACTGAGTCAAGCTATCAGGGCCAAGTTGGGGGTATTGTGGGAAAACGTAACCCAAAGGTCCCATGGCAGACCTGACGTGAAGGCCGTATCCAGTGTTGGAGCCAGGACATAAAAGAGAATGGGCAAGTTCAGAGCAGCACAGGTTTCAGAGTCTGGGAGCACAAACCTACAGAAAGATATGCTGGTATGTGTGCTTAGAAAAAAGTTTTGGAAGGATACATCCCTAAGAGTTCATAGTGTTGGGGAATAGGGTGCTAGGAGAAGGAGACTTAAACGTTCTTACTTTTACATCGTACTCTTCCTGTTGCTAAAATATTGTATAATGAGCATGTAATTTTTTTTAATTTAAGGAGCTATAAATATTACTAAAGAGAAAAAATGTATGCCAGAGGTAAAAAAACATTTGCAGCTTCGCAGCTACAGGCCTGGTGAATCTTGAATAATTTATTTAGACAACGGCTGGCACCTGCTCTCCTTCACTGTGCCCAGCACACAACCCTCTGTCTCTCGGGCCTGCCCCTGCCAATATGGGGCCCCAGACGGTCTCCCATCCAGGCAGCGGGACCAAGACCCCTTCTCGAGTGATTTCCCGGGCAGTTTGAAGGAGATAGCCTAGTTATAGGCTGCCGAGGTTACTGGCTCAAGAACTCTCCAGGAGGGGCCGCTGGCCGGGATTCCCCTTCTCTGAGCCTGGAAGGGTGTATGGCTTGTTGCACGCTGATGGCAGAGGGAAGGATCCGACGCCCAGTTTTATGAAAGTGGACATTCAATTAGCTTCCCACGCTCTAGGTCCTTCGATCCGTATCCACTTAGAAAGGAGCTTTGTTTTCCCCTGAATGCCAGGATCTGGGAAAGCTAGACATCACCGTTGCTCCTGTTTTCGGGTACCATGTCAAGGCCGAGTAAAGCAGAAAAGAAAATTCTTTCCTTTGCTTTCTCTCTAATGTACATGGAACAAGAAAAGGAAGGTATGGGGTGGCCCATCTGTGGCTGTGAGTGGAAAGCATCTCCTATAAACCTTCATTCGTAATTTGAGTAAAAGGGGGGAGGGGAGGCCGTGAAAATGACCAACACCATTTCTTTCTTTTCTGAGATGTTAGCCCACAGGCTGTCCCTTCAATTTATTTGAATTCTTGGTTTTCCAGAGTCACCTTCATCTGTGTTATGTTTTCATTCTTCTGTTGTCGGCTTCTGGCCTGTTCCTAAGCATTATTTTTACTTGAGACACTTGAGCAACTTTGAAAACTAAGTCCTGGAAACCAGTGTGGCTGTCTGGGTGTGTGTACAGTTTTTAAAGTGGGTGCTGTTTCTGAGTTGAAACAGAATCTGCAAAGAATTCATTAACTTTAACTAGGACGAGTAATCTTGCCTGGACCTCCGAGGTAAAAGTTCTTAAACTTACATTATCCTTGTAAAAAATAGCCGGGAATGGCTTGCTGGTGGTCTGGTCCACCTCCCTGCCTTACTGGGGAATTGTAGCCAAATGGGCCTGGGGTGGAGGGTGAACCCGAAGGAAACATTCCAAGTCTCAGGCAGCGACAGGCAGAACCGCAGAGTTGCTGTGCTGGCTGCTGCTTCTCACCTTCGTGCCTGGCTTTTCCCTTCAGACTTCAGTGGTTTTTTCCAGTGTCCCCCTTTGAAAAAGATTGATGTCTCTGGCAATGGCGAGGGGATTAACATGAATAACAAATTATTCTTACACGTTTGAAGTTATAGGCCTATTATAGTTGCCCTTTAGGGAAACACTGGGCTTTACGGAGCTATTGTTATTCTCAACAAATTTCAGTAATTATTAGTGCTAGGAGTTGCGTTGCTTGGTTTCAGCTCAGCTCGTACAAAGTGTCTGTGCCTTTTGGGAGGCTCCTCTGACTACCTGATTCACAGTGACGGAGGCTGCCTGGGGTAGGACAGTATTTCCCTACCCGAAAATTTGCAACTAAGTTTTAAACTGTCTGAATAGTTTTCACCTTGGGCCTCAGGGGTGACAGAGACAAAGGGGAGTAGGTAAAGGGAATCTGGGGAAACGGCATTTGTTCAGGATGGGGTGGAGGAGAGGGTGGGGCCCCAGATAGGAGTGGCTTGTCCTGACAACCCACAGTGGTGGTTGGAAAATAGAAAAGAATTAGAAAGAGCAGGTTCGAATCTCTGATCTAGGCCAAATATGTTGTGTGACTGTGGCAACTCCCTAACCTCTTAGAGCCACCGTTTGCTCATCTGTAAAATGGGTCTGATAAAATACTAGTCTCAGGCAATTTACAGAACTGAATACAGTAATGACAAATGTTTACTGGGTACCTGCTCTTTACAACCGTTGTTTCCACTGCTGCTGGCACTAGCTTGCCTGTCTCTTGTATCTGAAGTTCTGGTGATAGTCTTGAAAAAAGAGGGCCCTCCCATGAGCTGTGTAAAGCATTTGCTTTACACAGGGGTCATATAGATATAATAAATTACATTAAACATCTGTGCATCCATATTCACATTCCAGCATTGCCAATGACTAGCTGTGCCATCCCCAGAAAGTTACTCACCATTTCTTTGTCGTCATTTCTCTATCTGTAAACCAACAGTACTTATTTCACAAGGTTGTCATGAGAATTAGATAAGGCAAAGCACTGTAATGCACTTAGATGAGTGCTCTGAAGTTGATATAACAGGTCCCCAAACCTCCTGGGCAGCTCTATACCTTCCATGATGACAGGATGAGAACCCATGTGACTCATCACCTCTTAGGAGGTGCTGCTGTCCCGCTCCCCAGGGGCAGTTCCATCCCCCCCTCAGGGGTACCATATTGGCACTTCCGGAATGGTTGTGTTGGGCCATTTCTGGGTAGATGTTTGTGTGGCATTGATCCCTATGAGCAGTGTCTCTACCCCAGCCTGCCCTTTTTCCTTCAGGACAGTGACCATCGGCTGCCTGAGTTACAACAACATTCCAGATTTTGCCATTAATAAGAAATTGTAAATCCCCACATCCCAGGCAGCCATGTCTCCATCTGTGGGAAAAGAGCAAGGTTTGCTTCCCCACCTCACCAAATGAAACCATCCTATCTGGGTGAAATTTCTGATGCAAGGGAAGTAGATGCATGAAAACATGGTGGAATTAAGATCAGCTGTTAAGATTATTCAGGCAGGGGACTGAATGAAATAACACATGTAAAAATCCTTTCTTTAGGCACTTGAAATTACTCCTTTCAATATAAAGATGATGACCACCACACAACATCCTGATTGAAGGTAACATGGGAGGCAGCAAGCGATCTAAGACAGTTACCATAATTCGATACCAAGAAATAAAGGTGCATCTTGTTTTATACAAACCTTGGTATGAAAGGCTGGATTTCCAAAGAGAACACCACTGTTAAAAAAAACAAAAACAAAAACAAAAAACTGGGGTGTATTGGGATTGAGTTTATTTGCACAAGAATCCATTTGAATCAGGCAGTATTCAATCTAGCAGATAGAAAGGAGCTCCAAGGAGCTGTACGAAATCAAAGACTCTTATAGCCAGAGGGAATCGGAACAAGGAAGTTATACTAGACAAAAAAGTGCATTGGTTACTGAAAAGTCACTTTCCTTTAGGGAATGGCAGGGATCTATCAGTCAGATTACCTAACTAGTGCTGATCAGGTGATTCCTGATTGACTGGTTTAAGATTCCATTTCTGGGAGAACTGAAACCGTAATTAAGTCTTGGTTTGGTGATGTAGGGCTTGGCGTAAATGACTCCATTTTAGGCCTGTTATCTTGTTTTGAATAATTCCCCCCTTTTGATCAGATTCTCAGTGTAACTGAGAGATGTGAACAAAATTTAAGGCATTAGCACTACTCCCAGACACTGCTCTGAGGTTTTCACCGTTTCTTCTGATCCTCTCTGTGGTATTCCCAGGGCACCATGTTGGTTTCTCGTTCTTTAAATCAGCCATTCTCTTCATTCCTTTTCTTACGTTCTAATCTTAGGGAGTCTAGTCATTTGCTTGGTGGTTAGAAGTTGTGAATAAGCATTTAAAGCTTTGAGAGAAAACAGCACACCAGGGAGACTACTATGATTATTATAAGCAGGATAATTCCCAGTGTCTGGAGTGTGCTTTGGAGCCATGGTCCCCATGACCCAAATCAATCAGAATCAGATAAGTCAAAGAAAGACCTCCATTAAAGGAGTCACTTTAAGCCAACTGGCTTGTTCAGTGATCTTATGTAGCTGAGTCTCAACTTCCCTAGAAGTGTCAATCCAAGTACAACAAGTGGTGTGGGCCACAGCACAAACACCTCCTTGCTCAGCTAAAAGATAATCTAGGGCTATTCTATTATCAGGAGCAACTTTGGCCAGAGAATATATGGATCATTTTTGGGTGGGTATAGCTTTAGCAGCAGATTCTACAATATCTTCCAGAGTTAAGGAGAGATTCCTGATCATAGCTTCATTTGCACTTACTCTTAGCCAGGGCAGTAGGGATCTGCCACAGGAAACTAATTTTGAATCATGAATGGCTCCTGGTAATTTCCATTTGAGTCTGTGGCCCAGGACTGGAAAGGTGACAGCCATGGAGCTCAGTAAAATTGAAGGTTCTGTACAGTGCACAGGTGGTTTTATCCTAGTCACCCTTGCCTCTGCACCTTTTTTGTACAGAGCCTGGATGCAAGTTTCCTTGGGTTTCTGGTTGTTAATCAGAGGCAGGGAAATGGACTCCCCTGCTTAAGGAGTCTGACACAATAGAGAAGGAGCTGAGTTTGTTCCAGAGAAAACGAGCAATTGGAAATCAGGGAGAAATTGGTGATGGGCCGAAGTACAGTATCACTAACATTGTGGTAAATCCAGCAGTCCTTTGGAGGTTGGATTACTCCCCCTTGCAATGGCCTGAGATATGTAAACAATGCCATTATCTTTCCAAGCCAGAGCAAGACAAAAGAAGAATCATAAAGACCTTCATGCCGTAAGAATTAGGAAGAGTGTGGCCAGAAAAGGAGGGAGGAATGGAAAAAAATGTTCTTGATCTACTGTCTTGGGAGGAAGCAGTTTACCTTGATGTTGGCGGCTTCTCTTCTTCAATTTTGCGTTCTCCAGTGTTCACATAGGACCAGATGTCATGTGGAGCCTTCTTCGGTTTTGAAATACACACCCAAGTTTCAGCATCTTGAAATTTGGCAATGATGTCAGTGGTTAAGAGTACTTAATAGGGTCCTTTCTGTGAATCTCACTTTTGCAAAAGCATCAGAGTAAAACAGTAACTGTCTGTAAACTACAAAAGACTTAAAAATGCCCATGGTTTGGGCCTCCCTGGTGGCGCAGTGGTTGAGAGTCCGCCTGCCGATGCAGGGGATACGGGTTCGTGCCCCGGTCTGGGAGGATCCCATATGCCGCGGAGCGGCTGGGCCCGTGAGCCACGGCCGCTGGGCCTGCGCATCCGGAGCCTGTGCTCCGCAACGGGAGAGGCCACAACAGTGAGAGGCCCGCATACCGCAAAAAAAAGAAAAAAAAAAAAAAATGCCCATGGTTAAAGATCTGATGAGAGTTGGTTATAATGGTACTGATAAGGAAATTTGGTTATTTCTGTGACCTACAGCATTTAAAAATAATAACTGGAATTATGACTGATAACATACTAGGACATACTAGATTTTTAGGAATTTCCTACAATTTCTAGAACACTGTTATTAATAACATGCATCCATACAAATATAACTTAAGAAGGCTTATCATCACTTATTTGACAATGCTTCCCATGTAATTGAATATACTAAATACGCCTAAGTGGTTTAACAGCTCTCTTTTACAAGGTGAGAGACAAATCCTTTGAGATTTCCAGGGATTCTTTAGGAAATCTCAAAGTTACTTTGAGGTCAAAAAGACTCCTTTTAGAATTTGGTTTTGGGAATTTGTCAAAAGGTCAAAAGGTTTGAACATTTGACTAGATAGGATCATGGATTATTATGAAATAATACCTAATTATCTATTTAACCAAAGTGACAATAGAAAATTTTAAAGGCAGATACTGAAAGTTATGCAGTTCTGAACAAAACTTAGCTCTTTTAAAGCTAAGAAGACTGGGTTTTCTTGAGTAATTAAAGACCAGATAAAGAGAATGTGAAGCATAATAAATTATTTTGGTAAGACACAAAATCTTTGCTTTCTAGGTAGATTGTCCAAAAGGTAAACAAACAAACGAACCAACAAAAACCAACTTCTATAATCTCTTATCAAGAGCAGACCAATAGTCCAATAAAACTTTGTTGTGTTAACAGAGAGAAAACAAAATTATAATTTTTTTTTAATTTTTTAATTTTTTGCTTTTTTTTGTTTTGTTTTGTTTTGTTTTTAATATTTTATTATTTTTAATAAAATAATTGGTTTTTTATAATTATTACTTTCTATATAATAATTATTAGATCAAAGGAATGGAATGGTCTTATAAGAATGTTTCTTCACACCTTCAGAAAAGATTTACTGCCCTAAACTCCTTTGACTTAACAGCAGATTTTTTTTTTTTTGCTTTATAACAAATTTAATCAGTTATACATATACATATGTTCCCATATCCCCTCTCTTTTGCGTCTCCCTCCCACCCTCCCTATCCCACCCCTCCAGGCGGTCACAAAGCACCGAGCTGATCTCCCTGTGCTATGCGGCTGCTTCCCGCTAGCTATCTACCTTACGTTTGGTAGTGTATATATGTCCATGCCGCTGTTTCACTTTGTCACAGCTTACCCTTCCCCCTCCCCATATCCTCAACTCCATTCTCTAGTAGGTCTGTGTCTTTATTCCTGTCTTACCCCTATGTTCTTCATGACATTTTTTTTTCTTAAATTCCATATATATGTGTCAGCATACAGTATTTGTCTTTCTCTTTCTGACTTACTTCACTCTGTATGACAGACTCTAGGTCCATCCACCTCATTACAAATAGCTCAATTTCATTTCTTTTTATGGCTGAGTAATATTCCATTGTATATATGTGCCACATCTTCTTTACCCATTCATCCGATGATGGACACTTAGGTTGTTTCCATCTCCGGGCTATTGTAAATAGGGCTGCTATGAACATTTTGGTACATGTCTCTTTTTGAATTATGGTTTTCTCAGGGTATATGCCCAGTAGTGGGATTGCTGGGTCATATGGTAGTTCTATTTGTAGTTTTTTAAGGAACCTCCATACCGTTCTCCATAGTGGCTGTACCAATTCACATTCCCACCAGCAGTGCAAGAGTGTTCCCTTTTCTCCACACCCTCTCCAGCATTTATTGTTTCTAGATTTTTTGATGATGGCCATTCTGACTGGTGTGAGATGATATCTCATTGTAGTTTTGATTTGCATTTCACTAATGAGTAAAGATGTTGAGCATCCTTTCGTGTGTTTGTTGGCAGTCTGTATATCTTCTGTGGAGAAATGTCTATTTAGGTCTTCTGCCCATTTTTGGATTGGGTTGTTTGTTTTTTTGTTATTGAGCTGCCTGAGCTGCTTATTAATTTTGGAGATTAATCCTTTGTCAGTTGCTTCATTTGCAAATATTTTCTCCCATTCTGAGGGTTGTCTTTTGGTCTTGTTTATGGTTTCCTTTGCTGTGCAAAAGCTTTGAAGTTTCATTAGGTCCCATGTGTTTATTTTTGTCTTTATTTCCATTTCTCTAGGAGGTGGGTCAAAAAGGATCTTGCTGTGATTTATGTCATAGAGTGTTCTGCCTATGTTTTCCTCTAAGAGTTTGATAGTGTCTGGCCTTACATTTAGGTCTTTAATCCATTTTGAGCTTATTTTTGTGTATGGTGTAGGGAGTGATCTAATCTCATACTTTTACATGTCCCTATCCAGTTTTCCCAGCACCACTTATTGAAGAGACTGTCCTTTCTCCACTGTACATTCCTGCCTCCTTTATCAAAGATAAGGTGACCATATGTCCGTGGGTTTATCTCTGGGCTTTCTATCCTGTTCCATTGATCTATCTTTCTGTTTTTGTGCCAGTACCATACTGTCTTGATTACTGTAGCTTTGTAGTATAGTCTGAAGTCAGGGAGCCTGATTCCTCCAGCTCCATTTTTCGTTCTCAAGATTGCTTTGGCTATTCGGGGCCTTTTGTGTTTCCATACAAATTGTGAAACTTTTTGTTCTAGTTCTGTGAAAAATGCCAGTGGTAGTTTGATAGGGATTGCATTGAATCTGTAGATTGCTTTGGGTAGTAGAGTCATTTTCACATGTTGATTCTTCCAATACAAGAACATGGTACATCTCTCCATCTATTTGTATCATCTTTAATTTCTTTCATCAGTGTCTTATAATTTTCTGCATACAGGTCTTTTGTCTCCTTAGGTAGGTTTATTCCTAGATATTTTATTCTTTTTGTTGCAATGGTAAATGGGAGTGTTTCCTTGATTTCACTTTCAGATTTTTCATCATTAGTATATAGGAATGCCAGGGATTTCTGTGCATTAATTTTGTATCCTGCAACTTTACCAAATTCATTGATTAGCTCTAGTAGTTTTCTGGTGGCATCTTTAGGATTCTCTATGTATAGTATCATGTCATCTGCAAACAGTGACAGCTTTACTTCTTCTTTTCCAATTTGGATTCCTTTTATTTCCTTTTCTTCTCTGATTGCTGTGGCTAAAACTTCCAAAACTATGTTGAATAAGAGTGGTGAGAGTGGGCAACCTTGTCTTGTTCCTGATCTTAGTGGAAATGTTTTCAGTTTTTCACCATTGCGGACGATGCTGGCTGTGGGTTTGTCATGTATGGCCTTTATTATGTTGAGGCAAGTTCCCTCTATGCCTACTTTCTGCAGGGTTTTTATCATAAATGGGTGTTGAATTTTGTCGAAAGCTTTCTCTGCATCTATTGAGATGATCATATGGTTTTTCTCCTTCAATTTGTTAATATGGTGTATCACGTTGATTGATTTGCGTATATTGAAGAATCCTTGCATTCCTGGAATAAACCCCACTTGATCATGGTGTATGATCCTTTTAATGTGCTGTTGGATTCTGTTTGCTAGTATTTTGTTGAGGATTTTTGCATCTATGTTCATCAGTGATATTGGCCTGTAGTTTTCTTTCTTTGTGACATCCTTGTCTGGTTTTGGTATCAAGGTGATGGTGGCCTCGTAGAATGAGTTTGGGAGTGTTCCTCCCTCTGCTATATTTTGGAAGAGTTTGAGAAGGATAGGTGTTAGCTCTTCTCTAAATGCTTGATAGAATTCGCCTGTGAAGCCATCTGGTCCTGGGCTTTTGTTTGTTGGAAGATTTTTTATCACAGTTTCAGTTTCAGTGCTTGTGATTGGTCTGTTCATATTTTCTATTTCTTCCTGATTCAGTCTTGGCAGGTTGTGCATTTCTAAGAATTTGTCCATTTCTTCCAGGTTGTCCATTTTATTGGCATAGAGTTGCTTGTAGTAATCTCTCATGATCTTTTGTATTTCTGCAGTGTCAGTTGTTACTTCTCCTTTTTCGTTTCTAATTCTATTGATTTGAGTCTTCTCTCTTTTTTTCTTGATGAGTGTGGCTAATGGTTTATCAATTTTGTTTATCTTCTCAAAGAACCAGCTTTTAGTTTTATTGATCTATGCTATCGTTTCCTTCATTTCTTTTTCATTTATTTCTGATCTGATCTTTATGATTTCTTTCCTTCTGCTAACTTTGGGATGTTTTTGTTCTTCTTTCTCTAATTGCTTTAGGTGCAAGGTTAGGTTGTTTATTCGAGATGTTTCCTGTTTCTTAAGGTGGGATTGTATTGCTATAAACTTCCCTCTTAGAACTGCTTTTGCTGCTTCCCATAGGTTTTGGGTGGTCGTGTCTCCATTGTCATTTGTTTCTAGGTATTTTTTAATTTCCTCTTTGATTTCTTCAGTGATCACTTCGTTATTGAGTAGTGTATTGTTTAGCCTCCATGTGTTTGTATTTTTTACAGCTCTTTTCCTGTAATTGATATCTAGTCTCATAGCATTGTGGTCAGAAAAGATACTTGATACAATTTCAATTTTCTTAAATTTACCGAGGCTTGATTTGTGACCCAAGATATGATCTATCCTGGAGAATGTTCCATGAGCACTTGAGAAAAATGTGTATTCTGTTGTTTTTAGATGGAATGTCCTATAAATATCAATTAAGTCCATCTTGTTTAATGTATCATTTAAAGCTTGTGTTTCCTTATTTATTTTCATTTTGGATGATCTGCCCATTGGTGAAAGTGGGGTGTTAAAGTCCCCTACTATGATTGTGTTACTGTCGATTTCTCCTTTTCTGGCTGTTAGTATTTGCCTTATGTATTGAGGTGCTCCTATGTTGGGTGCATAAATATTTACAATTGTTATATCTTCTTCTTGGATCGATCCCTTGATCATTATGTCGTGTCCTTCTTTGTCTCTTCTAGTAGTCTTTATTTTAAAGTCTATTTTGTCTGATATGAGAATTGCTACTCCAGCTTTCTTTTGGTTTCCATTTGCATGGAATATCTTTTTCCATCCCCTTACTTTCAGTCTGTATGTGTCTCTAGGTCTGAAGTGGGTCTCTCGTAGACAGCATATATATGGGTCTTGTTTTTGTATCCATTCAGCCAATCTGTGTCTTTTGGTGGGAGCATTTAGTCCATTTACATTTAAGGTAATGATCGATATGTATATTCCTATTCCCATTTTCTTAATTGTTTTGGGTTCGTCATTGTAAGTCTTTTCCTTCTGTTGTGTTTCTTGCCTAGAGAAGTTCCTTTAGCATTTGTTGTAAAGCTGGTTTGGTGGTGCTGAACTCTCTCAGCTTTTGCTTGTCTGTAAACGTTTTAATTTCTCCATCAAATCTGAATGAGATCCTTGCTGGGTAGAGTAATCTTGGTTGCAGGTTTTTCTCCTTCATCACTTTAATTATGTCCTGCCACTCCCTTCTGGCTTGTAGAGTTTCTGCTGAGAGATCAGCTGTTATCCTGATGGGGATTCCCTTGTGTGTGATTTGTTGTTTTTGCCTTGCTGCTTTTAATATGATTTCTTTGTGTTTAATTTTTGACAGTTTGATTAATATGTGTCTTGGCGTATTTCTCCTTGGATTTATTCTGTATGGGACTCTCTGTGCCTCCTGGACTTGATTAACTATTTCCTTTCCCATATTAGGGAAGTTTTCAACTATAATCTCTTCAAATATTTTCTCAGTCCCTTTCTTTTTCTCTTCTTCTTCTGGAACCCCTATAATTCGAACGTTGGTGCGTTTAATGTTGTCCCAGAGGTCTCTGAGACTGTCCTCTGTTCTTTTCATTCTCTTTTCTTTATTTTGCTCTGCAGCAGTTATTTCCACTATTTTATCTTCCACCTCACTTATCCGTTCTTCTGCCTCAGTTATTCTGCTATTGATCCCATCTAGAGTATTTTTTATTTCATTTATTGTGTTTTTAATCGATGCTTGATTCATCTTTAGTTCTTCTAGGTCCTTGTTAACTGTTTCTTGCATTTTGTCTATTCTATTTCCAAGATTTTGGATCTTGGAAATAGAATCTTGGATCATCTTTACCATCATTATTCTGAATTCTTTTTCAGGTAGACTGCCTATTACCTCTTCATTTGTTAGGTCTGGTGGGTTTTTATCTTGCTCCTTCACCTGCTGTGTGTTTTTCTGTCTTCTCATTTTGCTTATGTTACTGTGTTTGGGGTCTCCTTTTTGCAGGCTGCAGGTTCATAGTTCCCGTTGTTTTTGGTGTCTGTCCCCAGTGGCTAAGGTTGGTTTAGTGGGTTGTGTAGGCTTCCTGGTGGAGGGGACTAGTGCCTGTGTTCTGGTGGATGAGGCTGGATCTTGTCTTTCTGGTGGGCAGGTCTACGTCTGGTGGTGTGTTTTGGGGTGTCTGCGGACTTTTTATGATTTTAGGCCATCTCTCTGCTAATGGGTGGCGTTGTGTTCCTGTCTTGCTAGTTGTTTGGCATAGGGTGTTCAGCACTGTAGCTTGCTGGTCGTTGAGTGAAGCTGGGTGCTGGTGTTGAGATGGAGATCTCTGGAAGATTTTCGCCGTTTGATATTATGTGGAGCTGGGAGGTCTCTTGTGGACCTGTGTCCTGAAGTTGGCTCTCCCACCTCAGAGGCACAGCACTGACTCCTGGCTCCTCAATTTGGGATGATTTGTTGTCTATTCATGTATTCCACAGATGCAGGGTACATCAAGTTGATTGTGGAGCTTTAATCCGCTGCTTCTGAGGCTGCTGGGAGAGGTTTCCCTTTCTCTTCTTTGTTCTCACAGCTCCTGGGTCTCAGCTTTGGATTTGGCCCTGCCTCTGCATGTAGGTCGCCGGAGGGCGTCTGTTCTTCGCTCAGACAGGACAGGGTTAAAGGAGCAGCCTCTTCGGGGACTCTGGCTCACTCAGGCCGGGCGGGAGGGAGGGGCACGGAGTGCGGGGCGAGCCTGCAGAGGCAGAGTTCGGCGTGACGTTGCACCAGCCCGAGGCGCGCCGTGCGTTCTCCCAGGGAAGCCGCCCCTGTATCCCGGGACCCCGGCAGTGGCGGGCTGCACAGGCTCCCGGAAGGGCGGTGTGGACAGTGACCTGCGCTCGCACACAGGCTTCTTGGCGGTGGCAGCAGCAGCCCCAGCGTCCCACGCCCGTCACTGGGCTCCGCGCTTTCAGTCGCGACTTGTGCCCGTCTGTGGAGCTCCTTTAAGCAGCGCTCTTAATCCCCTCTCCTCGCGCACCAGGAAACCAAGAGGGAAGAAAAAGTCTCTTGCCTCTTCGGCAGCTCCAGAGTTTTCCCGGACTCCCTCCCGGCTAGCTGTGGCACATTAGCCCCCTTCAGGCTGAGTTCTCGCCGCCAGCCCCAGTCCTCTCCCTGCGCTCTGACCGGAGCCCGAGCCTCAGCTTCCAGCGCCGCCCGCCCCGGCGGGCGAGCAGACAAGCCTCTCGGGCTGGTGAGTGCCGCTCGGCACTGATCCTCTGTGCGGGAATCTCTCCGCTTTGCCCTACCCATGTATGTGGGGAGTTTCTTGCCTTTTGGGAGGTCTGGGGTCTTCTGCCAGCGTTCAGTAGGTGTTCTGTAGGAGTTGTTCCACGTGTAGCTATGTTTCTGGTGTATCCGTGGGGAGGAAGGTGATCTCCGCGTCTTACTCTTCCACCATCTTGCAAAATTATAATTTTATACCAGGGACTTCCCTGGTGGCACAGTGGTTAAGAATCTGCCTGCCAGTGCAGGGGACACGGGTTTGATCCCTGGTCTGGGAAGATACCACGTGCCACAGAGCAACTAAGCCTGGGTGCCACAACTACTGAGCCTGCGCTCTAGAGCCTGTGCTCTGCAACAAGAGAAGCAACCTCAATGAGAAGCATGCTTGCCGCAACTAGAGAAAGCCCCCACAGTGCAACGGAGACCCAACACAGCCAAAAAAAAAAAAAAAAAAAAAAACCAGTGTACATTTGATATTAAAATTCATTATTTAAAAACAAATACATCCATTCCAATCTTAGCTTGACCACACATAAAATTCCTTTCTGGGGCTTCCCTGGTGGCGCAGTGGTTGAGAGTCCGCCTGCCGATGCAGGGAACACGGGTTCGTGGCCCGGTCCGGAAGGATCCCACATGCCGCGGAGCGGCTGGGCCCATGAGCCGTGGCCACTGAGCCTGCGCGTCCGGAGCCTGTGCTCCACAATGGGAGAGGCCACAACAGTGAGAGGCCCGCATACCGCAAAAAAAAAAAAAAAAAAATTCCTTTCCCAAAATTCCTTTTCTGCAAACCTTTCACAACTCTTTTGTATCCATTCAGATTTCACCTTATTTTTTTTCTTCTTTCTCATTCTGGAACAAGCAATCCTATTACTTTCCTTACCTACTTTTCGTATACAGTTGTTTCCTTTCATCCTTATTATTTCTAATAAGTTTTAATTACATATATTGATTAGAATTCTTAACCCTTAGAATTCTTTATTCCTAGTGAAAAGTACGAAGCAATTGTGGACTCTCTGTTAAGCTAGCGTTCTGTGGATTGGCAAATTTATAAATACATTTCTAGGAGCATATTCTTCCTAGTAGTAAATTTTCCATTGTGGACCAAAGCATGTTTACTGATACACCCAAATATCATTGTCCTCTGTAAAAGGAAACCAAAAGTAGATAAACCTGTGTTCAGTAATTGATGTTTCAGTATTTTATCTTACTTGAAAATGATCTAGATATTGAGTGAATATCCATCATTTAATTTATCTCAGTATAACTTTAAAGTTTCAAATTCTCAAAAAGGTTTTGGAAACTATTTTTTAAAAGACATGCTGTGAAACATAATTATTGTTGAAAAGTCCATTTATAAACTTTTGTCTTACATCTATTTCATTCACTTGTTCTTAATAATTATATTTAGATTAGTCATGAAAATTTCACAAGATTTTAAACAGCTAACCATCATCTTAAGTTATTTTTCTTATTGACAGATTCTGTAACAGAGATAACATCAGCTGTTTTGACCTTTAGTAAGCCTAGGTAGATTAAAAGTATTGTATTTAATGCTGGTAACTCTATGCCATGCCTATTTTAATTAAACCAACAAACGTAAACTAGCTTTTATTTACTAATGATTATCCTAGATCATGTGAACTTGAAAAACGTTTGGGTTAGTTTCTATATTTCTGAAAGTGTATTTGATTTATATAAACACTTATTTATCTTTAAGCCAATTAAACAGAGCTCTTTACAAATTAATTTTGGCAATGCCATTGGAGGTGAAAAAAAATCATGTTTATAACATACATACATAGAAATACATAAACATACAAGCAGGTATAAACAGAGATCTTACAGATTTTGTTTTAAAATTTTAGCCACAAAACAGGTATGATAATGCAAACTCACTATGTTATAAAAGAACAGTTGCATCCAAATTGTGTTTCTGGCAGATGATATAAGTTAAGGTTATCTGCTTGGATGGCTTAAACTTTTTACTAATATTTGTAGAAGAGATTTTAAGGTTTTTCACAGGCCAGGTTTTCAAGATAGCCTTTTCTTTTTTTTCTCCTTCTGATAAGAATTACCTTGGTTCATGGAGAAGACCAGGGAGAACACTTAATATCTTAAAATGCACAGAGGAAGAACGCAAGTTCCACCAAGAAGGACTTTTGTTCCCTAAGCCCAGGTGTTTTACAATATCTGCAAGCCTTTTGAGATGATAGGGGAGGATCTGGGATTGGTAAAAAGGATAGGTGGGCTTTGAATTGTTTCTAGAGCCACATTTCTGTTCTTGTAAAGACTTGATTCGTAAGACAGTATAGTTGTGTTTAATTCCTCAAAAAAATTGTGTTGCAACCTGAATGATATCAAGGTGCCAACCCACTCATCCAACTACATCACCTTTAGTTTACTTCTTTATATCAGAGAGAACATCTTCAAGAGGGAAATCAAAAGATTCCTATGTTCTAGACTTAGAGCTGCATTTCTTTGGAATGTTTTTAGCAAATCTTCCCACAAAAACCTTCAGAATGTTTTTATTTCCCTCTGGGTACATAGTTTCATTTTAGGTTAGGGGAGAAAGTGTAAAAAAAGTTCCCTTCAGGCTCTGAATATCAGCTTCCAATTTGGCCAACTTCTGACCATAGAGCTACTTAAAAAAAAATCCTTTTGAATATCTTTGTCAGGTTTGAGCCAGGACAAATAGTAAGTACCCCTGGCAGTACTGAACAACTTCATGAACATGAGAGGTATCCTCAAATAGGGCGCAAAAAATACTACCTTCTCAAGATTGAGAGCCATTCCCAAAGGTAACAGAAGGAAGGAAGGGAGGAAGGGAGATTTAGATAATTCCTCTGAGAGCTGGCAACAGTTGGTAGGACCCTAGCTGAAAATAGAATGCAGGGCTTCCCTGGTGGCGCAGTGGTTGAGAGTCTGCCTGCCGATGCAGGGGACACGGGTTCATGCCCTGGTCTGGAAGATCCCACTTGCCGTGGAGCGGCTGGGCCCGTGAGCCATGGCCGCTGAGCCTGCGCGTCTGGAGCCTGTGCTCCACAACGGGAGAGGCCACAGCAGTGAGAGGCCCGCGTACCGCAAAAAAACAAACAAACAAAGAAAAAAAAATAGAATGCAACTCACCTTTGTGTCTGGCCATATTTTTAGGGTCCCCAGTGTGATGGTTGCCAACCTAAGTTCTCAGGACACAAAATGAGACAAACGAGGGCAAAAGCTGTCCCTAGAAGAGAACAGGTCAACAGCCAGTGGGTACCCAAAAGCACAGTCATGAGTCATAATTCAAAGATCTAATTCTTATATTTTTTGCCTGCCAATCTGAATTTGGAAAGAAAGGGACAATGTAAAATTTTACCATCCTCTCTTCATCAGGCACTACAGTTAGAGATCTGGGAGAACTGACTGACTTTGGTTCGAATTCTCACCCTTTGCTGGCTTCTGCCGGTTTTCCCAGGATCCCGTCGGCAGGTCTGGAGAGAGTGGGTGTCCCAGCAGGTTTCATCCTGGTCACCAGATACTGTAGGGGAGGAAAGATAATTTTTCCTATACTCTTTATGGTGAGTGCTTAGCTGAGACCCTCTAGGGCACCTCCTAAATGGATAAGCTTATCTAGGTTAAAAGTTCTCTCCTGTGGCCACTGTAATTCAAGATTATCTTTGGTAAGGTTAACCTACCTGTTCAGCCTTAAAACAAAATTTTATTCACCCGAGGCCTCACGCTGGACCTAGTCCAGCTTATAGTCAGACCCAGTCTGACCCTGGACCCCATCTGGTTTCTAAGCCAGCCCAGTCTTACCCCAGATCCTGTCTTGTTTAAGTCAGACTCAGTCTGAGACCAGCAGATTTCTGGACCCAGTCTGGAAAAAGATATGCTTAAATAAAATCTGAAAGCTCATAATGCAAAAACTTCGGAACTAGGTTCTAAAAGGGACTTACCCACACCTCCAGAGACAGCGAGAAAGCAGTGAGCTCAAGCAGCTCACAGATGCCTACTACGCCTGTTTGTTTGCTGCTTCTGGGGGCCTTGGGGGTCTCCTCAGTTTCCTCTTTGACACCAGAGCTATCAGAGCTCTTGAATTGAATTTGTTAAAAATTGGGCTTGCCTTTTCTATGTTTTGTTTTGTATTTCATTTTTCTAACCATTTGTATTGCTTTTTTACAAAAGTATTGACCCATGACTGATTGGAAGGGGGAAAAAATGGACTCTTCATCCCAGATAATTCAATAATTTGGGGTGTGTCCTCAGAAAGCTTAAATGTGTGGACTCTGGAGTTATAGGTCCTGGATAGGTGACCTGGTTGTCTGGATGACTGTGTGAGTGTATTATCTGTGTGACTTTGGGGAGCTTATCCTCTTCTGCCTTGATTTCTTTATCTGTATAATGGAGGTGGTAGTAATTGTACCTACATCATTGGATTGTGAGGAATAAAGAGGTTAGTAGTTTCAAGGCTCTTAGAAAAGTGCCTTGTGCCGGGTAAGGGGTCAGAGTGTTTTAGGTGTTGTCACTTGCCCTTCCAGACCTTATTGCTCACCTGTGTCATTGTGTAAGCCAGGGCTGATGACTTACGCATTGTGACTTTTGAAGGCCCTAGGTATTTTTGCCTTTATGGGCTTCTTCTTCCATTTAAAAAAAAAATTAAGCATTATATTTTATGACCTTGTTGATAAAAAGCTGAGTAGAATCCAGGCTAGATTCATTATTATATATTCATTATCATTGTATTCATTTTTTGCTTTTGCTTTTAACATATTTTTGACCAGAGTCATATTAAGGCCACAGGCGTTAGTTTCTGCAAAAAATCCCCCGGCCAATAATGTGTTAAAATAAATGAGAACAAAACCATTTCTGCAGTCCCCTAAAAGCAGGTTGGGTCCTGGGCACTGTACTTACTGTGGAGGGTTCAGACAAGCTGGAGCTATAGGCTGAGCTGTCCCCGGTGCAAGCTCTTCCTTCCCTTGCTGGAATGCTCTTCTTTCAAGCATCTTCTCTTGAGCATCGTTTCTTCTCCTCTTGAGCAGCTCCTCTTCATCATTTGAGATTCCACCCAAGCTTCCTTCTCGGTCCATCCTATGTGTACTGCAGTTTTATAATTGCGCATTTACCCATCTGTCGCCCAGGCTAGACTATAAGTTCTTCAAGCTCAAGGAACACCTCTGTCTCCCCAGGACTAAGCACGCTGTAGTCACACCAGTTCATTACTTAATGTGGTTGGATAAAATGTGTCATTGTGGAGGGAACTGCATGGATTTGGGCCTCAGAGAGTCTTCAAAGGAGGTTTATTTAGAAACCGGGGGACCTCCCTGGTGGTCCAGTGGTTAAGACTCTGTGTTCCCAAGGCAGGGGGCCCGGGTTCGATCCCTGGCCAGGGAACTAGGTCCCACGTGTCGCAACTAAGAGCCTGAACGTTACAACTAAAAGATTCCACAAGCCGCAACTAAAGATCCCACATGCTGCAACTGAAGATCCCACATGCTGCAACAAAGGTCCCTCTTGCCGCAGCTAAGACCCGGTGCAGCCAAGGAAAGAAAGAAAACAGTAGAAGGTTAAAGACAATCTTTTTATTCTCATTTGGGGCTAGTGCCTGAACACTGAAAGAAAGAAGACAGAAAGAACACAGAAAGAAGAGGATTTGAGTATCAAGTAGCCAGAGCTAATACAGTTGTCTGAGCAGAGGGAACTCCCCATTGATTAACATTAATGGGAGCTCCATTCATACATCACTTGGAGAAGAGACCCCTAAAAGCTGATCTGCCTCATTAGAAGCCAGTCAGATGCTTTCAGTGTTGAGTAATAGGTTTGGCCGAGCTGACTCCAGAAACAGAACAGCACCGAGATTCTCTGCTAATTTCAGATGTGGTGGCGTGGCTGGTACAGAGTGGAGCCCTGGCACACGGATGTTGTGGCTGAGCCACAGGATAAAAATCTCTATGGGGAGATGGCCCAATTTGATGAGATTGCCTGCTACAGCATATTCCTCACAAGACAGGCACATGCTTTATTTCACAGCATTGCCCAGTCTCACCATCCACTGACTCTTGCAGGGGTGCTCCGCTTCAGGTGCAGACTGAGCACCCAAGAATCTTGTCGAACACGCAGACCCTGGGACACCCCCAGAGCTTGTGAGTCAGCGAGTCAAGGAGGGAGCCTAAAACTCACAGGTTTAACAAGCAGCTCGGGTAAATGATGTTGCGGATAAATTAGATCAGACTTTAAGAACATGGACACTGCTGACTAGGTTATCTTTGAACAAGGGAGAATCCTTCCTTCTATGTTCTGGCTCCAGTGGTCTGTATCCATAGCTCTTGGTGCTCATTTCTTGGATGCCTGGAAACTAGCATAGTCCTTAAGCATGAGAGGAAACAAGAAATACTCCCTCTCAGCCCCCAAACATCTCCCCTGCAGATCCTGAAGCCCCCGTTTTTCTTGCTCTTCTGGTTTTAGGGGCTGGCATGTGGGCATCTGCAAGATAGGGTCATCTCGCTTTTTTCCCCTCTCAGAACTAAGTCTTGTGCTGCGAAACCAGCTCTCTGGAACTCTGCACTGGAGTTTCATTTACTATTAAGGGCTCTAATGAGGAGGGACAGGCAATTATTATTATTTATTCCACTAATTAGCCAGATAATCATTCATTTTGAAACTATTCAGGGTTGGAAATCTGTTCGTTTTGTGCCCTTTGTGTAATGTGGATTCATTTTTTTTTTCTTTTCCTTTACAAAAAACGGCTGCTTTGTTTAAATGAGGGGCAAAGGTAGGGAGTGAGAAGAGGGGAATTAAAAAAGAGAGAGAGAGATAATTTCTGAGCTGTGAAGATAATGCAACAAGGAGCCAGAGTCCATAAAAACATCACTTTTCAGTCTCTGAAGGCATAACGCTTGATGATAACCATAAAACACGTTAGTGCAAAATGAATTGCTCTTCTGTTCAAATCCTTAAACGTACTACTGTGGATGTCACTGGAGATATGCAACTCTTTTCTGCGATGCCGAGGTATATTTTATCATAATTTGTGGGGTGGGTGACAGCCTTGTACACATGATTGCCTTTTCCTGCTCAGTTAGCTTGTCAAGGTCAGAGTCCTTTGGCCTTTTACGAATGTAGGACTATTAAGAAATGAGCAGGATAACTGAACAGCATGGAGAGGAAACTTTACTTTTCTTTACTAATCCGTACCTTATGTTTTCATGGTGTTTGCTTATAGCGAGCCACCATTCCACTCTCCAGGTTATTTTGGAGGTGGGAGGGGATGCTGTTGTTTGGATGCTCTGCATCTTATTTTTGTTGTGAGATGCAAAGAATTTCTGGGAGGCTGGGATTCATCTTCAAAAATA
Organism: Mesoplodon mirus; assembly: GCF_964341445.2. NCBI lineage: Eukaryota > Metazoa > Chordata > Mammalia > Artiodactyla > Ziphiidae > Mesoplodon > Mesoplodon mirus. The sequence continues at coordinate 50,771,481 of NC_138979.1, read as the reverse complement.
AACTGTTCAGGAACACTTGTAATTTCAGGTAGCATCTTTTTTAGATGGATATTTTAATTAATTTATTTATTTTTGGCCTCACGGCATGCAGGATCTTTGTTCCCTGACCAGGGATCGAACCTGTGGCCCCTGCAGTGGAAGCACAGAGTCTTAACCACTGGACTGCCAGGGAAGTCCCTCAGGTAGCATTTTTTAATGGTAGATCATTACCATGGAAGTTGTGCTTCTATAGGTTGGTGCTTCTATAGGGTACAAATGCAGTATGGCATACTCTTTGTAAGTCAGGTCTCCTAGATATAATGAGCCTGGTAGATTAGGCTGAGAGTCTGTGTATTTGTTTGTTTGATTTTTGGTTTTGTTTGTTTGTTTTCTGTGACTTCCATTTTGAGAATTAAAACCAGATCTGAGGACGATAGAAGCTGTAGCCAAGGATCTCAATCCAAGGAAATGTGAGATGGTGGCCATTTCTCATAGAAATGGAAACCCTTGGTAAGCATTGGGGTCAGAGAAAGGATCCTAGCAAAAGGTAGAGGAGATTTCACCTCCCTGAAGGATGTCTTAGCTAGCTCCCATAACTTAACAATACACTTTTCACGTTGGAATACTCAGTAGGTTAAATGATTCAGTGTAGGAACTTGTGGTCTAAATGACTCTTTTCCCTTATGGGCTCCTGTGTTGTCACTAACACTGGAAATTGCTCAGAAGTCTTGATAAAAGCAGTCAGGGGGGCTTCCCTGGTGGCGCAGTGGTTAAGAATCCGCCTGGAGGGCTTCCCTGGTGGCGCAGTGGTTGAGAGTCCGCGTGCCAATGCAGGGGATGCGGGTTCGTGCCCCGGTCCGGGAGGATCCCACATGCCGCAGAGCAGCTGGGCCCGTGAGCCATGGCCGCTGAGCCTGTGCGTCCGGAGCCTGTGCTCCGCAACGGGAGAGGCCACAACAGTGAGAGGCCCATGTACCACAAAAAAAAAAAAAAAAAGAATCCACCTGCCAATGCAGGGGACACGGGTTCGAGCCCTGGTCCGGGAAGTTCCCACGTGCCGCGGAGCAACTAAGCCCGGGCGCCACAACTACTGAGCCTGCACTCTAGAGCCCGCGAGCCACAAGTACTGAAGCCCGCGTGACTACAGCCCGTGCTCCGTAACAGGAGAAGCCACGGCAATGAGAAGCCCGCGCACCGCAACGAAGAGTAGCTCCTGCTCACCGCAACTAGAGAAAGCACGCATGCAAGAAAGACCCAACGCAGCCAAAAATAAATAAAGAAATAATAAATAAATAAAGAAAAAAGAAAAAAAAAAGCAGTCAGTAATGCATAAATAAGTCCTTGTGCAGAAAGTTCAAGGAACCATTATTCCCAGATCTTCATCTGCTTCTACTAAACTTTCAGAAGTTCTATCAGAGGGAAACTTTTATACCCCAGGGTGCGGGAGGTATCAGGGTTAATTCTGATAGGAGCAGCAGCAGGAAAAATGTCCTAGTATCTATTCTACTCACCACCACAGTGATAAAATGTTTACTGAAAAGGATAAAAGGAACTTTAAAAATAAGAAGCCCTTCACAGCATTGAATGTTTAGATCCTAACAGGTTAATTTACTGGAGTTGATCTTTATACTTTATATAGAAGAAAAATAGAAGAACATAATGTAAATGAAAGAAATGTTTACATTGCTTACGAGTGAGATACAACTACTGAATCCAAGAACCACTTTAATATAGTGCTGGCATATTAAAAATGAATTTGATTATTTTAAATAATTCTGCTCTATTCTTGAAAGTACTTTCAAGAGCTCTAGGGGAAGAAAAATGTGAAGGTACTAAAAAACTAGTCAAGCTGCATTTTTAAAAGATTTTAAATAACCTACACTTCTCCTGAAGGTCATCTCACTAAGTCACCTGCACTGCATGATGACAAAGAAATGGAGATAACGGACAAATGCCAGAGGTCAAGGTTGAATACGAGACGCTTGCAGGGACAAAATTTTGTAATAATCGTTTAATATGGCAAAGGATAGAAATGAGAAGTTGAGAAAGAAAATGGCTGAAATAGAAAGCAAAGGTGGAGCTGGACAAGAGCAGCTGGAAGTTGTCTTCCTGTTGTAAGATCCTGTCTTTAGCACAACATTTGGGTGGCTATGGGAGCATCACCTTTTAGTGTCGATGGGGCTGGATAAAGGCCATGGCAGCAGCTGGGGGAATGTTTGCTCGCCTTAAGAACAAGCCCCCAAAGTGGCAGTTTCTCAGACCTTGAGACACATACACAGGGTCGTCGTCAAAGTAAGCTTTGGGGTCATTAAAGTAAGCTTTGTAGGCAGTGGTTCCAACTGGGCTGAAATTGAGAACCTGAGGTCTATGTGAGGCCAGCATTTCCAGGTAAACCTGCTTGTGGAAACCAAAATAGGTTTTCCTGATCAGTCTCATCAATAACGGGTTCCTTTCGACCTGTCAACGCTCGCCTGCATCAGGGTATTTGCCCTTGCTGTTCTCTCTTGCTAGAATGTTCTTCTCCCAGAGATCTGTGTGGTTTGCTCCCTAACTTCATGAAGGATTCTGCTCAAATATCACTCGTCAGCGCTGCCTTCCTCCCCCAGCCACCCTATTGAGAAGAACAGCTTGCTATCACTCTCTAACCCCACTCTTTTTTTTTTTTTTTTGGCTGCGCAACATGTGAGATCTTAGTTCCCTGACCAGGGATCGAACCCACGTCCTCTGTGTTGGGAGCGCAGAGTCTTAACCACTGGACCACCAGGGAAGTCCCTAACCCCACTGTTTTTTTTTTCCTTCCATAGCATTTATCATCACTGGACATAACATTTTTGTTTGTTTGTTTGTCTCCCCTGTTAGAAATTAAGCTCTGTGAGGATGGGGTCTGTGCCATATGGAAGGTCCCAGCAAGTTGAGAATTACTCACTGCTCTATTCCCAGTGCCTCACCAGTGCCTGCCATAGCGTAGGAACTTAATGAATGTTTGTTGAATGAGTGAGTAAATAATAACAATAATAGCGTCCCTTTTTTGTGCACTCTTCCTGTGCCAGTGTCCACACTGAGTTCCCCACACACTGCAGTGCCCTATAAGCTAGGTGACCGCTATGTTATACCCCATTTTACAGACAAGGACGCCCTCCTAGTGATCCAACATGCTCAGGCCCTGCCCTGAGGAGTACAAAGCTGACCTGAGGATAGTAGCATTCTACACCTTCTTCCTAATAAGAAATTTGCCGTCACACACAAAGTGAAAAATAAAATGAAATTAAGAAAGCATCCACATTACAAAAAAAAGTTAATAGGAAAGGAGAACTTGACTCAGAAGGATTTCAGTTTCAGCAGGCTTCTTGGAAGGGACCTTTTGCTTAGGGTTGCCATTTTGGGAAAAATGGAGATGCCTAGTTAAATTTGAATTTCAGATAGGCAATGAATGATTTTTTTTTTTCAGGATTGAGCATGTTCCATATATTGTGTGGGACATGCTTATGCTAAAAAATTATACATTATTTTTCTTAAATTCAAATTTAACTGGGTATCCTATACTTTATCTGGCAACTTTACCTTTTCTGGTTTCCATTTCTTTTTTTTTCTTTTTTTTCTTTTATTGAAGTATAGTTGATTTACAATGTTGTGTTCATGTCTGCTGTACAGTAGAGTGACTCAGTTATATATATATTCCTTTTCATATTCTTTTTCATTATGGTTTATCACAGGATATTGAATATATTGATAGTTTCCTGTGCTCTACAGTAGAACCTTGTTGTTTATCCATGCTAGGTATACTAGTTTGCGGCCGCTAATCCCTGACTCCCACTCCATCCCTCCCCCCACCACCTTGGCAACCACAAGTCTGTTCTCTATGTCTGTGAGTCTGTTATTGTTTTATAGATATGATCATTTGTGTCATATTTTAGATTCCACATATGTGATATCATATGGTATTTTTAAAAAATTTGCTGGTTTCCATTTCTAATGAGATAGAGCAAAAAATAATAATAATGAAAATAATAGTAATGCAGACCATTACAGTTACCACTTCTGTTCCCCAGGAACTCTGTGCCCTTTGCCTATATCATTTCTAGTCCTCACAAGAACCCTGCATGGTAGGTAGTGTCTTCCATTCTTCAGATAAGGAAATTGAAGCTCAGAGAGGATAAGTAATGTGCCTAAAGCCACACAGCCAAAAAGCCAGTTTTCCTTCTGTAACACTTATCATCATCTAACATAAAATATTGTTTTGTTTGTCTCCTCCACTAGAAAGTAAGCTCAGTGAGGGTAGGGTCTTTGTCCCAAAGAACATGTTACCAGGTCTCTCTCTTTGCCCACTGTTTCCTCTCTATGACCCCACTCTGTTCTCGGACGTACTAGGTTAGAGCCAATGCACGAGCAGAGAGGAGCCGTTCCTAGCTGGACCCCAGAAGGAGCTGCCCGGGATCTGAATGCCCATCTCTGCCTCCTTGGTCCTCACACCCTGAGCAACTTTTGTGCCAAGTCTGGCCGGTTCCCTGTGGGATCATTGAGACATGGGACTTCCTTGTTATTACTCTTTTTTTTGTTTTGTTTTTTGGTTCACTGGGAAATAACTAAGGATAAACAGAAAACAGCAACAACTTGTGCTATCTCAGTTCCAGAGTCACATGCACTTTATTCTGAATGACAATATTTAACAACAAAATTGCTTGATTTCAACCTCATTGCATTCCTTGAAGTGGGAGTACTATAATTTTAAAATAATAAATTCAACAGAGTGAATATAGTGCTTTCATTAATCCCCAATACTGCTTATTTTCAGTACTTTTTAATTATTTGGGTGTGCTCAATAGATTTAGCTGAAGTGGAAAAAGAATCATTCAAATTTCAGACCATTTGCAGTTATCAATTTATCTACTGTTTTCCAGCCAAGTAACTGAACTTCAAAGTAGCATGTGGTTTGAATGATTTCCTCCCCACCCCCTGCCTGGTATGAAACAGTGAATTAGTCAAGTAAAAATGCCTGTGGAATTGAAGGTGCTATAAACAAGGGCATCATATCCTCTGAATTATCAGCCAGCACAGGTGATGTTGATTGCATGTCATGGTGTCCCAAGGACATCCAGAGTGACAGTGGAAACTTTCTGCCTCTATGCCTAAAGTAAAGTATTAAGGTAATAATCTAAGCAGTTCACTTCTAACCTGCCCTTTGCTTGATTCCCAAGTATTTATTTAAAGGATAATATGCAATTGTAAGGTCTTTAAGTACCAGAACTTAAGCCAGATAAAATACAGAATGCCCCCACTGAATTTGAATTTCAGGTAAACACTGAATAATTTTTTAGTACAAGTGTGCCCCAACTATTGAGTCCTGTATTTTAATTTGCTACATCTGGCAACCCTTTTGAGGGCCAAGACCCTGTATCTTATTAACATGGAATGTTTTTTTAAGCATGGCATGGTTGTGACTAATTATAGTGGCTGGAATTTATTTTATTATCATTTTTTAATATTTTGCTGTTTTATTTTATTTTATGTTTATTTTATTTGTTTATTTATTGGCCTCACGGCATGTGGGATCTTAGTTCCCTGACCAGGGTTTGAACTCATGCCCCCTGCATTGGAAGCATGGCATCTTAACCACTGGGCCGCCAGGGAAGTCCCAGTGGCTAGAATTTATTGAATGATTACTATGTGCCCAGCGTTCTCCTACATGCTTTACATTTATGATCATCCAGGCTTCACAATAATCCTGCCATTTAGGTGTAGTGTTATCCCATTTTATAAATACAGGAAAATGAGGCTTGGAGAGGTTAAGGTACTCGCCTAAGATCTCAGCAAACGGGCGGTGATGGTGGGTGGTGGCTGAGGTTCTTTACAAAGATCTTTCTGTTTTCACTACACTATGCATTCTAATTAAATGAAAACAAATGACCGGCTGCAGATGAGATCTTGTGTCTCACTAACTTTTCTTTAAGGATACAAATACAGTCTTAAATTCATATGGACAGATTCAAGGTTGAGTTTTGCAGTGTATATGTTCAGGCGTACATGCAGGACTCATCTGATGGGCGAATGGACTGGCCCATTCCCTTATTATTAAAAGGAATTTCTTAACTATGGCAAAACTATAGATTCGGAGTGTGAAATGGAATGGCAGTAATTGGACAAATGAGTGGAAGCGACTCCCAAACAATTAGTTGTTTTGAACTCAGTAAAATGGCAGTTCTTCCATTTAATTTTAAACTCATTATGAGTGGCCGGGAGGTGTTTACATTTAATTTGGGGGTTTTTGAATTGTGGGTTTGCTTAAACATAGGTTCCATCTTCTAATTGGATAATGAGCAAGTTCATTTGCAAATGGGCCCAGTTCCATGCTGAGGGTCTTATCCTGACATTTCTTCTTAAATATCTACTTTGCATGATTATTGAAAAGATGATGAAACAGCATGGTGAAAAAATTCAAAAGAAGAAAACAGCGCCCACGACACAGCACAATTATTTTCATTTTTGCACATTCCTTTCCTGTTACTAATTTCTGAAGTGTCCAGAACTGACAGAGATTCCACGGTGCTCGTTAGAAATGAACTCATGGTTTCTGTCAAGAAGAAACTGCCTACATGGAAGAAAAGGCAGATGAGGGAAGAAAACTCATCTTGTAATCTAAAGCAATTCTATTTTTTGTTCTTTTTTAAAATTCCATAAACAGGGCATGCAATGAAATTTTAAGTGGTTTTTTTTCCCTCTTTCATCGTAATTATTCTCTTTATTTTGGAGGCACTGAGGTCCTAAGACTTGCTTTCTGGATTCTGAGATCAGGAAGTTCAAGCACCTGCCATTGAGTTAGAAAGAGACTGACATTCAGGTGGGACTTCTTGGTCCCTCCAGCACTGATTTATTGAGCACCCACAAGGCCCTTGGCACTCGGAACTAGGTTAAGTACTAGGAATGAACAAACACATACTGAACTTGAACTTGCCGCACCGTGACAGAAGTCTGAATTATTGTGGACAGATAGCAGCACTGTGCTGATGTACTAAAATGACTGATATGATGAGAAGCAAGATCAGAGGGTTGTGATTCTTCCAAGAGAAGCTGCCCCCACCTAGGACCAGCATTCACTCGTGCCAGGAAGGACTGGGGGTCATTTGGTCACAGCTTGTGCCCTCGATCAGTTGACAGTAGTACTGCCTGAGATGGGAAGACGCGTAAAACATTTAAAGAGAACAGTGATGTGCCAGGAAACGAAGGGAATTCAACTGCAGCCCCCATAGAGCGGCCATATGATGTAATACAAATTGTTCCAGCACAGGATCAATGCAGGGACCTTGCAGGAGCTCACCATACTAGCAAAAATGAAATGATTTACATTTGGAAGCCACAGCTGGTATGAATATAAACATCGAATCAGTTCCTTCCTCTAAGTCCATGTTCCATTAGAATAACTACGGTAGGGGACATTTTTCACATTGTAATTGGTGTTTTGCTGATTTTATCAGAATTTCTGCTGATCAAAGCAAATTGGCTATTTATTTATTTTGCGATGAAGCTAACTGTTCAGTGCAAGTTTAATGTACTGTAATGAATTTTAAATATCCTCCTAGTCAGATTACAAAGTGTTTGAATCAAGATGGCCTTGTTATACTTGAATTATTAATTACTCAAATGGACAAAAGGCAACTTTCAGGTATAATGTCACATTTTAAATGGATCTGAACTGGATGAAAATGTTGGGCCTGCATTAAAAGATGTCAGAGAAATAATGTTTCCCCCTGCAGTCTGCTTAACCCCCTCATTCCTGCTTGGTTTTTAGATGTATGATAAATACTTTCATTATTAGTTTATTTTCAGTAGCTTACAGAACAATAAGTTTTTATGTTATTTACACTCCAGTGGCTTTGGTTTAATTGGCTCCTTTTATGTTATTTATATAAATATAAATCATACTGGGTTTTAAAGTATTAATGATGCATTTTATGTTATAATGCTGTTTTTATCCAGACTAGCACTCCAGGAATTCATACCATCCATGGGTAACAGCTAAGGATCTTTACAAAATCTACTTCAAAAGTTGAAGCAAATGCACTCTGAACCTCGACAGAATTCAGGCTTGGGATGAAAAGATCCACTGAATTGCACTTCATTTGCATTTGAGTTAGCAAATTAATTTATTCAGATATTTCTGGAGGGCAATTCTCAGGTCTGTATACTTGGGAAACTACATAGATTTGTTTTTCAAGGCACTGTAACAAAGCAAAGCAAAAAAACCCATTTAAATAAAACTGAGTTTTAAGTATTTGCTTCCACCAGTTGAGGGATCATGGGTGAATCTCTGGAAACCCTCAGAGACGGCATCTGTCAAGTAAAGAGGCTGGTTGAGACATCTTTTGGCTCTATTTAAATATTTGCAATTGTAGGTTTTTATAAACACTCATTTGGTGATCGTTGGACATTTTTTGCTCGCATCCTAAGATGATGTTATGAGTAAATAGAATTTTCTCAGGTAGCTCACATTTCTAAATACACTTTAAGATTTTGTTCATATTTAGGTTTTTTCCAAGTGACTCTCTGTATACTGGCCTCTTTCAATGAAGAAAGCCATGTGAAAAATAAATAAAAGAGTCAATAAAAGATGTTTTTGAATGGACAAGTAATGTCATTTCAATTGTTGGTCAAAAGCATATGCCCTAGGGATGGGGGTGGGGAAGAGATAAATCAATGTGATTAAGTTTAAACAAACAAACAAAACCCCCCAGTAGGGGCTTCCCTGGTGACGCAGTGGTTGACAGTCCGCCTGCCGATGCAGGGGCCATGGGTTCGTGCCCCGGTCCGGGAAGATCCCACATGCCGCGGAGCGGCTGGGCCTGTGAGCCATGGCCGCTGAGCCTGCGTGTCCGGAGCCTGTGCTCCGCAACGGGAGAGGCCACAGCAGTGAGAGGCCTGCGTAACGCAAAAAAAAAAAAAAAAACCCAGTAATTGTGTAACATGATGAGAGTGGTAATTTAATTTTGGTTTATTTAGGTAAAGTTAGGTGCCCACCTGAAACACAACCTTGATCTTTGGGGTGAAAAAGTAGTGGGTAGAGAAGGATGAAATGCTTCTTGAATTCCTAAAATGTCACTAGAAGTTTACCCAAACACAGGTTTTCTTATTGAGAGGCCTGTGATATGAGCTGATTCATTTGTCTTTGTCCTTGTCTTAGCATGTTTTGTTTTCAAAGTGCCCAAAGAGTTCCAGGAGAAGATGATTTTATTATACAGGGTGGGCCATTGAAAGAACTCTAGGAATCAAAGAGGTCTTCCTAGCTGAAAAGCTTTGGTCAAGTTAATTACCCTTAGGTTTCTCATTTATAAAACAGAGATAGTCGTAGTGCTTGCTCCATGTGGATGTTTTGAGGAATGAATGAAATGAGGTATGTAGAGCCTTAGCACACAGTACCTTGTTCCTAATAGTTGCTCAATAAATGGTTATTATGTGTCTTCAGTATAATTACTCTATACAAGTTCAACAGGATATCAACAAGTGAGGCATGCTGCTAACTATGGCATATTTTCAACTCAGATGGAAACCACTGGGGGAATAACAAATATTTATTTAGTGAGAATGATGTCACCGAAGAGGAGAGAGAATGTCTAGTATCTAAACAAGTACTGCAGAAGACAATGGAAAAATAGCTTGTAGACTGTGGCAGCTGCTCTCATTGTGAATTGAGTGCTCAGTGTGAATTGACAGCTCATTGGATTTGTACTGCACTGGTGGCGGGGAAATCACGATCACGTTGGTGAATGTGGCAGATGTTTACTACTCTGCCTTATATATCTCTTTCGGTTTACAAAGAACTTACACCAGCCCAGTGATGCAAGTGGTTCAGTTGTAATATTCATCCCATTTACAGATGAAGTCACTGTGTCTCAGGGAAGTAAAGGGGTTTGCCCAAGACAGAACTTGAGCCAGAACTTCCTTCCTTAGGAGAATATTCCTCAATAAGTAGTTTAACTCCATAATAGTAGCTAACAGTTATTCAAACAATTCATTTAATCCTTACAACCAACGATTGGAGAGGTATACTACTATTAACCCCATTTTACAGATAAGGAAACTGAGGCACAGAAAGGGGAAGCAGTTTGTGCAGTAGCATATGGTGAGCGGGAGAACTGGAATTTGAAGTCAGAAAGTCTGGCTCCAAAATCCACACTCTTCACACTATTCCACCTCCAATGAACCAAAACTGAGAATAATCTATGGTTCTCAAACTTTAGCAAGCATCTCAAACTTTAGCAAGCATCAGAATCTCCTGGAGGATTGGCTAAAACACAGAATCCTCATCCTCACGGCTGGATCATTAGGTCTGGAGTGAAGCTCAAGAATTTTCATTTTTTAACAAGTTCCCAGATGATGCTGTTGCTGGTGGCCTGGAGAACACACTTAGAACCCTTGGTCAAGAGACACAAAACCCTGAAGGTCTAGACATCCTATACACCTCAGCATTCTTTGGCTTATGAAAGAGTGTTGTTCATTGGGGGAGGGGACTGCATCTGGGTCTCCCCCATAGGCTCACACCTCCTGGTTTCTCTAGCATCCACAGCATGCCAAGGTGAAGCCACTTGTTTGGATGCTCATAAAGGACTCCCCTAAAAAAGTTAGTTTGTATAGTTACGGCCATTCTCAGGGATAGCGGGTTGGGGTGGGAAGAGAGGAAAATCACATGGATCCCCTTCCGGTTACTATTATATGTGCAGTCAATTAAAATGGTTATCATAGGAAGTCTGGAAATGGACAAGAATGGAGCAGATGGAAGGGAAAATAGGAACATCATCCCTTTGTCAGGGAGAGTTGTAGGAGGATGTATGCGTTCAGATCCCTAGAACTATGGCTGCTTTTCTGGAATTTTTAGCAATATTATTATTTTAATGACCAAGGTGGCAGTTTGGTTACATCTGCTTAAAAATGCCCAAAGGGTAGTGAATATGTTTATTCATTTGCTGATGTGTTTTAATGAAAATAATATAGCAATAAAAAATACAGTAAAGACATCGTGCTCTTAGGCTCTGCTGTTTAGTATTTAATATAGTTGCCCAAACTTCTCCCTTGTTTTATGCATTTAGTAAACTTAATACAAAAAGACAATAACAGTTATCATTGGTTAAATTGTCCACTTGAAAGAGAAATTAAGTCTAACATGGTAGTGATCTGCATGGAAATTTGGTGCCTTGCCCCCTGCCTACCTGGAGTCCAGGCAGTCTCTGCCCACAAGGACCCTCAGCACTGCTTTTATTCAGGCGTTTGTCTTTGTCAGGCTCCACAACCCTCTGAGGAGAACAAATGTTCTATGCCAGCTTGGCTGAACTTAATAGAAGAAACAAGTACTTGGCAGTGAATAAAACTTTGAACCCAGGGCTGTCTGTTGCTCATCCGACATGGTACTCTCCATCACTGGGGTGGCCAGACCACCAAAGGCCAGACCACCTTTGGACTACCAAAGGTATCCAGTTGGCATCATTTTGACCACCTCTCCACCTCATGGAGTTATTTACACTGAATTGCATGTCTTTCTGTCATTTACATTGGCTTTCTTCAAACAGTGTTGAAAAGAAAGGGCTGAAAGACCTTGAACTTACTGTGTTTACTTTAAGGTTGTTGAAATACATTGCTCCTTACATTCCCCATGTAAAGTTCAAATCCTTTTTCTTTATATTTATGCTGTATCTCAAACATACAGAAAGTAATAGACCTCAAAGTGTCATGAAAAGTTTACTTTTTCCTTTATCTGTCTCATTTTTGAAAAAGAAATAGAATGTTATAGGGCTTCCCTGGTGGCGCAGTGGTTGAGAGTCTGCCTGCCGATGCAGGGGACACGGGTTCGTGCCCCGATCCCGGAAGATCCCACATGCCGCGGAGCGGCTGGGCCCGCGAGCCATGGCCGCGGAGCCTGTGTGTCCGGAGCCTGTGCTCCGCAACGGGAGAGGCCACAGCAGTGAGAGGCCCGCGTACAGCAAAAAAAAAAAAAAAAAAAAAAAAGAAATAGAATGTTATAAAGACAGTTTAACATTCCCCCCCCAACCCATCCATTCCCCTTTCTCACTCCTTAGAGGTAACCATTGTCCCAGAGTTGGTATGCATCTTTCCTGTCCACATTTTTTGTGCTTGTTAGTGCGTATCCAAGTGTCTGCAAACAATATGTAATATTGTTTTAAAGGTTTTCAAAAGTTTTTGTAAATGACACAGTGCATCTCTGTTTGCATGCAGTAGACTCTTCACGAAGACATGTGACAAACTTTTGTCAGGTATTAGGCTGAGCATCGGTTTTTCTCATGGACACCACAGAACATAAAAATGGTGTTCCCTTCTGTGTGGTGATGATTGGGAATCTGAATTCTAATTTCTCATCCACTTTCCTTTTGCCTACTTAACTTCATCTGAATAGTTCCTTACCTTATTTTCTCTCTGCCTACATTTCTTCATTTAATTGCTTAAAGCTTGTTACATTTACATTCTTGTAACAAGACCCTTTTTAAAAATTATTTTGAGCACTACCTCTCCTTCTCCCATTCAATGACTCCTCCAGTTACATACTAGTTACCAGCAGGCATCTTTTGCCACCCTACCCGCCTCAAGCATTGTACTCAAGACAATTAGCAAGGTTTACTATATGCTAAGCATGACATTGTGTTTAGCAAACTAAATTTGTTAATCCTGAAATCCAGATGTGTTACCTGTCCATATCCAAGAAATCAGGTACAAAATGTGCAATGGATTTTCTTGTTAAAATACTTCCTGCCCAGAAGTGGACCCCTGTCGTTTATTCCCCAGTGCCCAAGTTGTTTTCAGTAGGAGAAAGAGCCTTAAGATTGCAAGCTGATGAGCACACATTGCAATATTTTCATAATTTGGAGCCAAAATGACTGCACAGGAAAGGAGCAGAAGCCTGGGGAAACTATTAACAATTTAAGAATGTACCATTTCCAGTTACTGTAAGAATGTTAATTCCATTTCCAAAGAGAAGCATAGCAATGGTGTGTGTTATGACTCTTAGAGACATATTTTGTACCATAGAGTATTAAAATGTCAGAGTTTGGTGTTTTTTACCCTTTGAGTCTTTGCTAATTTTCCTTCCAGCTTATGGTTAAGCATGACTCTGGAATTTTTTTCTAAAGGCAGTCATTCTAAATGTATCTAGATTCATCTTTTTGTAATTATAATGGCCACCTTGAATGGTTGTGTTAGCGTCAAAGGTAACCAAGTGATTCTCCAACTCTAGGCAGGAAACAAGAGTAGTTATATATTAATTTTAGCATAAAAGAGCATTTTCAAATAGCAGAGAAATATTTGATAGAATATGGGAAATTTTTCTACAAGGCATACAGAGGAATGAGTATCTACAATTATTTAAAATAATATGAATTTTAATATCTTATTGATAGTCATCCATGTATTCATTTGTCTCTCTATTTTCAAGCTATTTCATAGCTACAATATCTGCACAAATTGTTGTGTTAATTAATATAGCTTTGTTAATACAATAGTTGTGATGAGCCATATATTACCTCATTCATCCATCTATATGTGTATACACTTACATACAAAAAAATTTACTAAACTCTTATTGTTGACACTCTTGGGTACTAGAAATACAAAGATGAGTAAGATCTGTACCACCCTTTCAAGAAACTTACAATTTCATGTTAGTGATAGAGTTATAAACAAACTGTAGTAAAATATGATAACTGATATGGTTGATGAATATAAGGAGTGTTATGGAAACATTGAAACACTGTAAATTAATCCTACTTGAAACTATTGAGGAAAGGAAGAAATAGAGGTTATATTTGAATAAAAGTAGCTTAAGGGGCTTCCCTGGTGGCGCAGTGGTTGAGAGTCCGCCTGCCGATGCAGGGGACATGGGTTCGTGCCCCGGTCTGGGAGGATCCCACATGCCGCGGAGTGGCTGGGCCCGTGAGCCATGGCCGCTGAGCCTGCGCGTCCGGAGCCTGTGCTCCGCAACGGGAGAGGCCACAACAGTGAGAGGCCCGCATACAGCAAAGCAAAAAACAAACAAACAAACAAACAAACAAAAAAAAGTAGCTTAAGAAAGCATTTCCTGTCTCCCTAGGGCAGATTTAATCTTCCTTCATCTCTCTTCCAAGAATAATATATGCTTATCTCCATTGTGTATTTTCATATTTCATTAGAGTTAATGGTTCTCATATCCTTCTATTTTACTAGATAAAACTTGTTGAAGACAGAAAAAAATGTTTTATTCTACTTTGTGTCCTTAGTATCTAGCACAGGATAAGAAGCTCAATAAAATGTTTGTTGAATGAATAAACACATGAATCAAGAAATATCAAGAGAAATTTTAAATTTTTTGAGCTAAATGAAAATAAAAAAAACTATTTGTGGGATGCAGCAAAAGCTATAAATTGGAGGAAAATTTATAGCATTGAATGCATATATTAGAAAATGCGAAAGATCTGAAATGATCATCTAAGCTTTCACCTTTGACAATTAGAAAAAGAAGAGCAAATTAAATCCAAAGTAATCAGAAGAAAAGAAATAATAAGAATTACAGCATAAACCAATGAAGTTGAAAACAGGAAATCGATAGAATTAATGAACTCAAAAGATGATTCTTTGAAAAGATGGATAAAATCAATAAACCTCTGGCCAGGCTAACTAAGAAAAAATGAACAATGGCACAAATGACTAATATCAGAAATGAAAGATTGGGCATCACTACAGATCCTATGGACAGTAAATGGATAATCAAGGAATACTATGAAAACTCTATGCCCACAGATTTGATAACCTAGATGAAATAAACCAATTCCTTGAAAGATACAATTTGCCAAAACTCACACAAGGAGAAATAGACAATCTAAAAAAGCCCATATCTATGAAAGAAATTGAATCAATAATTGATAACCTTCCAAAACAGAAGGCACCAGGCCCAGAATTAATAAATGATTTTAGGAAGTTTGCAAGATACAAGATTAACATATAAAAGTCAATCACTTTGCTGTATAACAGCAATGAACATGTGGAATTTGAAATTAGAAACCCAGTACCACTTACATCACCATCCCCTACCCAAAAGAAATATTTAGGTGCAAATCTAACAAAATATGTACAATGTCTATATAAGGAAAACTACAAAACTCTGATGAATGAAATCAAAGACAAACTCAATAAATGGAGAGATATTCCATGTTCATGGATAGGAAGGTTGAATATGGTCAAGCTGTCAGTTTTTCCTAACTTGATCAATAGATTCATTGAAATCCCAGTCAAAAGATTAGAAACTTATCTTGTGGATATTGACAGACTGATTCTAAAGTTTATATAGAGCGGCAAAAGACCCAGAACAGTAAACACAATGTTGGAGGAGAACAGCAAAGTTAGAGGACTGACACACCCAACTTCAAGACTTACTATAAAGCTACATTAATCAAGACAGTGTGGTTCTGATGAAAGAACACACAAGTAGATCAATGGAACAGAACAGAGAGCCCAGAAATAGACCCCATAAATATCGTCAACTGATATTTGACAGAGGAACAAAGGTCCTACAATGGAGCAAAGTTAGTTTCTTCAACAAATGGTGCTGAAACAACTAGATATCACATGAAAAAAAAAAAAAGAATCTAGACACAGACCTTACACCCTTTGCAAAAATTAACTCAAAGTGGATTGTAGGCCTAAATGTAAGACATGAAACTTTAAAAGTCTCAGAAGATAATGTAAGAGAAAGCCTAGATGACCTTGGGTATGGCAATGACTTTTAGATACAACACCAAAAAAACCATCCATTAAAGAAATAATTGATGAGCTAGACGTCATTAAAATTGAAATTTTCTACTCTGTGAAAGACAATGTCAAGAGAATTAAAAGACAGGCCTCAGACTGGGAGAAAATATTTTCAAAAGATACATCTTATAAAGGACTGTTATTCAAAATTACAATAAGAAAACATACAACTGGATTAAAAAATGAGCCAAAGATCTTAATAGACACCTCACCAAAGAAGGTATACAGATGGCAAATAAGCATATGAAAAGTTGCTCCACATCATATGTTGTCAAGGAAACAATAGGGTGATGTACTTAAGTATGTTAATGTTGTCGGGAATCCAGATTTTTAGTACAAGAGGAAAGAAAGAATTATAAAACATCAAAAAACTTACATAAAATTCTTTTTCCAGTTTTACTGAGATATAATTGATATATAACATTGTATTAGTTTAAGGTGTACAATATCATTTTATATGTATATATTTATTTGTTTATATAGTGAAATGTGTACCAGTAAGTTTAGTTAGCATCTGTCACATCGTGTAGTTACAAAGTTTTTTCTTGTGATGAGAACTTCCAAAAGTTCTCTGTTAGCAACTTTCAAATTTACAATACAGTATTATTTACTATAGTCATATGCTGTTTATTACATCCCCCAAACTTATTTATCTTATAACTGGAAGTTTGTACCTATTGACCTGTTTTCTCCATCCTTTACCCTCTACCTCTGGCAACCACCAATCTGTTCATTTCTATGAGTTTGGTTTTTTTAGATTTCACATCAAGATAGTATTTGTCTTTGCCTGACTTACTTCATTTGGCCTAAGGTCCTCAAGGTCCATCCATGTTGGAAAATGGCAGGATTTCTTTCTTATTTATGGCTGAATAATATTCCATTGTTTACATACCATATTTTCTTTATCCATTCATCTGTCAGTGGGCAGTTAGGTTATTTTCATGTCTTGGACTGTGAATAACGCTGCAATGAACATGAGGGTACAGGTATCTCTTCAAGATAGTGATTTCATTTCCCTTATATATAATACCCAGAAGTGGAATTGCTGGATCATATGGCAGTTCTCTTTTTAATTTTTTGAGGAACCTTCATACTGTTTTCCGTATTGGCAGCGCCAATTTACATTTCCACCAGCAATGCACAAGGGTTCCCTTTTCTCCACATCCTTGCTAAGACTTGTTATCTCTTGCCTTTTTGATGATACCCATACATAAAAATCTTGTAATATTACATTTGAATAGGCAATACCAGTATAAGATGATTATTTTTTTTCTTCTTTTAGGTACACATTTTCCTAGCTTTTTTTTTTTTTACAGAAAACATATGAAAAAGCTAAGAAGCCCAATGACAACAAACATCTCACTGTCAATGTGGTTTCCTAATACCAAAAGGAATCAGAACTCTTTGGGGGAATGATTGAATGCACGTCTGGGATAAGAAAATTACAAGATGTCTCTGGAACATCTTGTGCCTGAAAGCAAGGGTGCTATCAAAGACTAATGGTTCATGTCAGAGGGATATGGGAGTCAACATGAAGGAGCTTCTCTTTATAAGGGTGGGAAAATTTTAGCACCAGAAACACCAGTACATTGTATTGAATGAAGAACATTGGCTATATAGATTCCATAATAGTCTTTAACAGCAAAAGAAGAAAAGGAGAACGCCAACAAACATAAACACCTCAGTAGGTACGCATTGTTGAAAGTAATTAGGACAACAGTTTCTTACTCTAAAAGGTGTCAATTATAAAGAAAGGTTAAGTATTTATCTTGTCTTTCGTGTACGAACATTACATTGGGGTAATCAAATAGTGCTAGGTGATGAGTGAAAGCTTTTCTTTACAGAAAAATTTCACATTAAAAAAAAGTAGAAGTAATAGAAAGTCAGCATTTTTAACCTATAATGAACAATGGATTGGGGCAATAATCATCAATAAAACCATTAGATGAAATTTTGTTGGAAACTCTACAATGGAAGAAACAGACTATCGTCTCCCAAACCCACTGATCCATCTTTGCATCAGACAGTGCATGCCTCCTGATATGATGCAGTTATGATTTATAGATTGTGACCTATAAAATATTATTTTTTAAATAAATTTATTTATATATTTATTTATTTATTTTCGGCTGCGTTGGGTCTTCGCTGCGCGCGGGCTTTCTTTTTAGTTGCAGTGAGAGGGGGCTATTCCTCATTGCGGTGTGCAGGCCTGTCGTTAAGGTGGCTTCTCTTGTGGAGCATGGGCTCTAGGTGAGTGGGCTTCAGTAGTTGTGGCACATGGGCTCAGCTCTTGTGGCTCACAGGCTCTAGAGCACAGGCTCAGTAGTTGTGGCACACAGGCTTAGTTGCTGTTGCTCCATGGCATGTGGGATCTTCCTGGACCCATGTCCCCTGCATTGGCAGGCAGATTCTTAACCACTGCGCCACTGGGGATGCCCTGTGACCTGTAAAATATTCTTGCCAAAGAGTTGGACCTGAATCTGATCCAACCTTTAACGCCAACTTCCATTTGGAGGAAATACAAGGGAGGAATGAAAATCAATTGATACTACAAGGAAGTAAACAGACAAACCCCAAATGTTAGATCTTCTATAGAACGATACATTCGTTCCTTCACAAGTCAATTACCTGAAAAAAAGGAAAAAATAAAGGGGATAGAGGAGAGAATTTTAGATTGAGAGACCTTAGATAATATAATGTGTGGACCTTGTTTGGATCCCATAAAACCAAATGTAAAAACATTTTAAACAGAGAAATCTGAATATGCGTAAGTCTTGGATGATCTCAAGGAAATTTTTACATTTATCTACGTGTGTAAAAATGGTAATATGGTTATGTAAGAGAACGCTATATTTTCTAGAGATGCATATATGCAAGTATATAGAACTGAAGTGACATGGTGTCTGAGATTTGCTTCAAAATAATTCACCCAAAAAATGAGAGAGAGAGAGAGAGAGGGAAACGAAGGAGGAGGGAGAAAGGGAGGAGGAGAGGCAGGGGAGGAGGGAGAGGAGGGGGGCCGTTAACAAGAGAGATGATGCAGACAGAGAGAGTGAGAAAAAAAAAAGGAATTAATCATAGCTACAATAAAATAAAATTTCCCTAAGCTGAAGAAAGACCCAAGTGTTCACATCCCTCAGGAAACAACACACCAAGTTGGCCCAAAAAATCTGTACTTGTTTGGGTGACATTAACTACTGAGTGTGAATACACACGTGTTATTTTTTAGCCAGCAAATAGAGAACCTATGTTCCATTCAGATAAGTTGTAAACTTTTTCTGTAATTGACAGTTGGTCACAAAGAATATGTCAGCTTTATTGGCTGATTTTTTAGTGGTCATTCTCTGGAATTTAGATTTGCAAATTTATCTTAAATTGGATTTTGATCTCTCTCTCTCTCTCTCTCTCTCTCTCTCTTTCTTTCTTTCTTTCTCTCTCTCTCTCTCTCTCTCTCTCTCTCTCTCTCCCTTGCTTGATAGCTCACTTGCTGAGGCCTCCAGTCCATAAACATGCTTATTCTGCTGGCTCTGGGCTCTGATGTCATGGTGATATTAGAGATAAAGCATATCTACTCACCAAAATTGAGGGTATCTTAGCTGTGTCTTCTTTCTCCTCCCCAAATTTACTTAGCTATTCCTCACACTTAATGTTCTAGAATAACTTTACACACAATTTGTCAAGTTGTCTAAAGTATCCCACTGCTATTTGTTTGGGATTGCATTGATTTTTATAAAGATAACTGAGATAATTGATATGTTTACAATATTATATCTGGGAACAAGGTATATGTCTCTACCATTCTAGTCTTCTTGTATATATGTCAATACATTTTACAGATTTTTTTAATATTCTTACACATTTCTTCTATTACTGTAAATGGGCTTTTAAAAGATTACATTTTTGATTAGTTATTGGTGGTATGTGGAAAGCTCTTGATTTTTATATATTGCTGTCATATCTGGCTGTCTGAGAAAATTTATAATTATTTAAAAATTGATTGGAAATAATCTAAATCTTCATCAATAGAAGAATGATTAAAGTAATCAGGGTAAATCTAGTCTATGGAATATTATGCAGCTCTTTTGAAATTATATATATAATATATAGTGAGGAAGAGAATCATCTCCAAGATAATATGAAAAAAGCAATTAACCAAAAAAAGTTTCAACATAATAATATAATATGGTTCAGGTGTGTAAAACTACTACATGTGGCTATATGCACATACAATATAAATGCATAGAATAAAGTCTAGAAAAATGCATCCTAATGGTAACAGTAATTAGCTTTGAGTAGAGGAGGAAAGGAGATTTTTAGGGTTTTTACTGTATATATTTTTGTATTGTTCAAATATTTTCTAAAACATGAATTTATATAATGCTTTTGTAATTAGAAATTTAAAGAAAAATGTGAAAATAAGATGTTGGGAAGTAGACAAGTTGATAAAGATTGACATGGAGGAAGCCCTAGGGAGAGTGCATGTAAGTCCATAGACAACCCTCACGGGTCATTAATTTCCACAATATCTCTAAAGTCACTTCCATTTGGCTTTGGAAAATCTGTGGCTCTACACACCCTGTCAAGAAGTATTACCGGCATCTATTAGAGCAGAAAATGAAGATAAAATGTCACACAACTGACCAATGAAGTCAGTGGAGACATCCTCTCCCTGATGTTTATCTACCTCTTGTGATTTCTTCTATGCAAGGGCCGTGGACTAGTGAAAGACCCAAATAAATGGGCTGGCTAAATGAATTGGATAATTCTCCTTCTAGCCCTCTCTCATTGCCAGCTGGAAACCAGATGAGACCAGCCTTTATTTCCTAGGTCTTCCTAATGTCTAGAGTTTCTGTATGGGAAACTCTTCCAACCTGAATTTAGAAATGGAAGCCCTGTTGGTTTATGTGTATCAGGTGGGTCGAGGCACACTTGTTTGCCTTGAGGTGAGCCCTTCCTTGGCTAGGTATGTGAGGTCTTTATGAAAGGCCCCTGAGTAGCTCATATCATCGTAAGTGCCTGTGCCATGTTCCTTGCAGTGAGTTAGTTGTGACGAAAGCACGTGTGACCTAGACTTCTATTTTTATAACACGGTAAATGGAGACCAATGGTAAACACCTAACACAGTGTCCAGCAGTGCTTCTCAAACTTTAATGTGGGACACCTCAGAATGTTGATTCAGTAGGTCTAGGTAAACCCTTGAGCTTGTATTTCTCAGAAGCTCCCAGGTTATGTCAATGTGACTGGTCCAGGAAATACACTTAAAATAGCAAGAATGTAGAGCACAGGCTTGGCACTTAATAAGTATTTGTTGAATGAGTCGTCTTCTGTCTTAACCCCTGGCAATGTGAGTCCTCCTATAGAGGACACACCCTTCCTTTTTCTTCTCCGTGTAAGACTGTGGGGCATTTTTACTTTATGGAAAGCTAATTCTGTCAAGCTATTATGTTTTACATACTTAAACCCACATCCCAATATTCTACCCACGTGGAGACAGGACCCAGGGCTGTTTTCCCGTACAGCCAGCATTGTCGTGCACACCTGATCGAGTCACCCTTTCCCAGCCCAATGTAACATAATGAGCAGTCTCTGCCCTATAGAGATGCCCCACTGGGGCTGCAGATCAGCATCACAGGCACAGTCAAGCCTTTTGGAGTCATTTTCCTTAGGGTTGGATCAAAAGCCAAGTGAGAAAATGATGGAAATATGTATGTTGGAATATTCTTTTGGAGTAAACTAGGCATGTTTTGGACAGATAAAGATACTAGTTTTGGGGCTTCCCTGGTGGCGCAGTGGTTGAGAGTCCGCCTGCCAATGCAGGGGACACAGGTTCGTACCCCGGTCCGGGAAGATCCCACATGCTGCAGAGCGGCTGGGCCCGTGAGCCACGGCCGCTGAGCCTGCGCGTCCGGAGCCTGTGCTCCGCAACGGGAGAGGCCACAACAGTGAGAGGCCCGTGTACCACAAAAAAAAAAAAAAAAAAAAAAAAAGATACTAGTTTTATTGTGTGAAATCATGTTTAGTATTTTAAGAACTGTCTTGTTCAAGATCACTGAATTGTGTAGACAGAAAAATTCTGTTGTCTTACGATCAGTTTAACAGTTATCCTCGCTTATTGGCTACTTAGCTGGGGACTCTGGGGGTACAGTGTTAGTGGAATTCACCTGGGGATTCTCGCATGTGCACATTAGCAGAATAGATTGAGCTGTGATTTGTAGCTCCAGCATGATTTTACAGGGGGCATTTTCCACCCACCCACGGCTTCGTGGTGATGTTGAAATCTGTCTAGTTGGTGGAGGATCAGTAGCTTAAGGAGCTAATGAATATTCATTTCTTTTCCCTGGGTACAAAGTAAAATAACCAGTAATTAGTATAATATTTAATACTTCTATTCAAAATAAATAAATCTTTTGTGAAAAAAAACCCTAATTATTATAGTGTAGCAAATTCCACATATGTAACTGGAATGGGATGTGGTGTTTTGAAAATGCTTCTAAGCCCTCATTTACATGTTTTGAGATTAGTTAATTATTCCCCTTGTATGCATAAAACAGAACTCTGAATTTTTACCTGCAATTTATTATTCATTTTCCTCTCTCCCGAGTTTAACTGATTCTAAATTTTACTTTTTTTTGGATACTGAAGATATTTGTATTCTGAAGGAATGTGGTGTTTTTTTTGTTTTTTGTTTTTTGTTTTTTGTTTTGCGGTACGCGGGCCTCTCACTGCTGTGGCCTCTCCCGTTGCGGAGCACAGGCTCCGGACGCGCAGGCCCAGCGGCCATGGCTCACGGGCCCAGCCGCTCCGCGGCATGTGGGATCTTCCTGGACCGGGGCACGAAACTGTGTCCCCTGCTGAAGGAATGTTTTGAACATGGGTTTGTTCTTGTCCTCTTCTTCTCTTGCCCCAGAGACAGAGGATGCAGGTGGCTTACAGAGATTCCCAGGTGGTGTTTCTTATCTGACCCAAGGTTCATGTGACAAGGTTTAACTGTTCCAATTTTTAAAAATACATGTTTTTGAGCACAGAATACATGGTAGGCACTGTGCAGGGTGCTTTCACATATGTCGTCATGTTTTTATTCTACGACAATCCTGTGGGGTTTGTTTTTCTACCATCATTATATAGACTAGGCAGTGAAGCTCGAAGCAGTTAATTCTGCTCGTGCAAAGTATAGAATTCTAAATCATCTGTCTGTCTGAGTCCAAATCCAGTTTATACCACAACTGTGAGATTCTGAAGCTTATTCTACCCAGTTGCTGAGGGAGAAAGGTTTGGAGGAGGTGATGATATGCTTGTTTGCAAATAAATGCTCCCCAGGGTGTCATCATGGGGTTGGGTGCTTGTGGGTGTTAACCTCTGCTGGGGAGAGGGGACAGCACCCAGGATTGGTGGCCTCACTGTAGACAAGTACTTTCTGAGCCTGTGATAAGCAGGGAAACTTCTCATCCACTGCCTGGAGGTTTCTCAGTAATGCTGGTTAGTACCTGCCAGACAGAATTCACATTCTTGCCCAGATGCAAATGGGTCGAACTTTGTCAGATACAGTGGTGATTCTCGAAGACCTGGGTAATCCATAGTGCTGCTGTTTCTCAATTCTATGGATGGAAAAATGCAAATACCGCCATGCAGGGGTTTTGTATGACTCATCCGGATGAGGCAAGAGCTTCTATTTCAGATTCTTTTAAGAGATTCCCAGGACAACTAGAATAAAATTCAGACTTCGGACCATGGCCTTTCAGGCCCCAGGTGGCCCAGCTACTGCCTGCCTCTCCCAGCCCTCACGTGGTCCCTTCTCCCCTCTGCGCTCTGCATCCTCCTTTCTGTCCCTCTGACTCGCAAGCTTGTTCCTGCCTCACAGCCTTGGCATTTATTGTTCTCTCTGCTTGGGGAACTCTTCCCTCTGTCTCCACATGGCTGATTCTTCCTCATCCTCAGGCCTTTGTTCAGGCACCCCCTCCACACAGAGCCTTCCCTGACCCCCCCACCGCCCTGCCCCATCTAAAGGAGCCTCTACCCATGACCCCCGCAGCCCCACAAAAACTCATCATCCTATTGGGCGATTGGGATTGACATGTATACACTGATGTGTGTAAAATTGATGACTAATAAGAACCTGCTGTAAAAAAAATAAGTAAAATTAAACAAAACAAAACATCATCCTGTGACCCTGTTCACTTAACTTCACAGTTTTGCTTTCTGAAATTATCTTTATTTTCTTTTTTATTAGCTGTTTTCTCTATCATTTTGTCACCCAGAGAAGCTTTGACACGTTGCGAGTACTCAGTAAATATATGGTAAATAAATGGATGAATGACTCGATGAATGAATGAAAGTTAGATGTATAGAATTACAAATGCTAGAGTTTGAGGGTGCCTGCTAGCTAATCTGTCCCAACTTTACGTCCACTATCTTTATTTGATATTTCTAGTGAGAGAAAGCTCATGACTTGATAAAACAAGTGTCTACAATTTTTGTCTTGGGAGACAGTGTGGGACTGTGGAAATCAAGTCAAACTCACCTCGATTTAAATCCAAATCTGCTACAAACTAGCTGTGGACCTTGGTTAGGTCAGTTAACCTTGCCATATCCTGTTTCCTCATCTGAAAAGGGGGTGACAGTACCTACTTGGCAAGCTATCGTGAGAAAGAAATGAAGCCGGATCTGCAGCGTGTCGTGCATATTTGTATACACATGGTATAGGAAAGGTTAGCATGCCAAAGGGCTCACGTAAATGTTAATTTGCTTTTTATTTTTGTTCTCTGTGCCAGTTAGTCCTGGATTATGCATCTCACCCGTATTCACATTTAGTCTTACCCGCGAGGGAGGTGAAATCTGCATCCATCCTCCTCTTTTACAGACGAGGAAACTAAGTGACCTGCCTGAAGTTTCCCTTCTAAGGACTGGTCCAGCCCCTACGTCCACAGGTTCTCTTTCTATCCCTCCAAAGCTCCTTCTTCCTCTGCCCCCAACACCAGACAGCCTACAGGTTGATGAAATGGAAGGAAACAAATCTCCTGGCCAGTTTAACTCTCAGAATGGCAGAGGGCATCTGCTTCATCGCCAGGGGCAGCGCAGCCTGAGGACTTGAGGGCCTGTGCTGAGGAGATGAACAAACGTGTGCAAAGGAGGAGGTGCTAACCTCTTATGTCCACCCCCTCCCAGGCCTTTAGAGCACGGCAGCCTCTCTGTGGGTTAATTCAGGCTTTGGCTCTGAAATGAATCAAGTGACAGGCGAGTTATTAGTGCTGCTTGTCACTGTTCTTGCATGCCAAGGAACTCTAGCATATTGCTCTTGGGCCCTGTGATGCTCCAGCTGTAGCTGTTGGGTATCACGTGCCCTAATTAGGAAGTGGTCATGTGGGAGGGCAGCAGAGCAACGAAGCGCAGGGGTTTAGCATCAGACGTGAGCTCAAACACTCGTTCCATCATGTATCAACTATGTGACTTCGGGCCAGTTCTTTTCTGGATTTTCTATTTGCTCCTTCTGTATAATAGGAATAATTCCATCTCCCTCATCAGGTTTATTTGGAGAACTAAATATGCCTGGTGCATGTCAACTTGTGATAGATGGTGGCTACTACAACCCTCCCTTTCCTGCAGATAGCATTATTCTCCGGGTAGAAAGATGATGGAGGTGGTTGGATGTAATTAAGGGCTCTTACCGTGACCCCCTTTGTAACAGGGCCAAAGTGTGGAGGCCCTTCTTGTTTCCTACTTGTGTTTTGTCTTCTGAGTGTGATAAGTGAATTCTAGGAGCATTAGTTTACTTCTGAATACTTAGATAGGGTAGAAGTAATGTGAGTGAAAATTATCCTCTCTTCCCCAAGATCTCCCTGGTCATTATTCCCTAACCTAATGAGAATGCCAGATGCAGATCCTTCCATTTTCCTCAAAAAGGAGTGGCAAACTGGGGAAAATGCTTCCTGCAAACGAAGGATGGATTTTCCGGGGAGTGGTAGAGACTCAGAAACTTGAACTGACTTCCCAAATCAGATGTGTGGGCTTTGTTGTGCTTTCTTCTCCAATATGCATGTCTCGGTACTTGCCCTTTTTTTTTTAATAGCCAGTCAAGTGTCTATGTTAGAAATTTTGCTAAGGTTTCTAGAGTATATTTTTGCTTATGTGGTTTTCCTCCCTTCAGTGTGACAGGAAAACATCTATACTTCCTTGGTCTCCCTCTCACCACATCTCTCAAAATTTCTAGAGCTTAGAATCTAGCCTATAAGGCACATTTGTAGTCATTCATGACATCTTTGGCTTTTGGGACATTTGTGTGGCTCACACATCCAGATGGTGAAGCAGTCAAACTGTCTACCAAATGGACCTAGATGTTGCCAGGAGAAAATCCATACTGACAGAGAAAGTTCTATCTCTGTTGAACCTCCAAAGGTAAGTCAGTAAAACCCAATAGTCTATATGCTTCTCTCTATGGGGACTGTAGTCAGGTGGTTTAATTTGAGGACCCAGCTCAAAATCTTTCTCTCCTAGCCCTAATATATTCATCAAAATTCCTGTATTTGAATATCCCTCCCTCCCTCCCTCCCTCCTCTGTTCCTTCATGAGAATGACTGTAGCTTGGTGAGGGTAGGGGTCCTAGTTATCTTGCTCACCATTGTTTCTCTAACACTTAGGACATAGAGTAGGAGCTCAACTAATTTTTGCTGAATAAAAGGATGAATGGACATTTACTGAGTACCTACAATGTTCCTAGTTCTTCAATCCTTAGACTTAAAATTATGTTTTCCAAACTCAGCTATTTATGTACTACCTTCCCAGTATTTGCCAGATCTGTGAACTATTTTTCTTCTATTTATTTGACATTTTCCTTTGAATTGACTTTTCTTTATACTTAGCATCATCCAAAGCAATAATATCCATGAAATTATGGATTCGGTGTCTATTTACAATTTTTTTGTAACTCACATTACATTTGTAACTATTAAAATAAAAATGCTTATATCACTTAAAATCATCTCAAGGGCCTCTATAGAATACAAATCTGGAATCAGTTTACAACATTATTGATCACATCCACTAGCTCTGAACCTCTAAAGTGTAGGGGGCCCAGGAACAGAAATGTTTTGCAGAGGAAGGACTGCGGGTGGGGGCTGGTGCTCAAGGGAGCGGGTGACCTGAGCATCCCACAGGGTCAGTGGGTGGGTGGGAGGCATCTGCACTGGTGCTTCTAGCTCCTTGTGACTTTGGGTCAATCGTTTGCTGAGCCTCTTGTCCTTCAAATCTACTGTGAAAGCAACGACCACAGCCATACCACCTTAGGGCTTGGAAAGCTCTGAAAAAGTGTGAAGAACCATTTATATCCAGTAATCACTGTATAGCAGATACACAATAAATATTTTAAATTTTGTATTATCATGAGATTGGTAGCAATTAATCTGAAGTTGAATGTCGCCAAACAAAATAACGTAAGGAAACTGGCTGGAATGAATTTCACTCATTCATTCACTCACTCATTTGATTCAGTTGTTCAATAAATACTTAACTGTGTTCTCGCCCCAGAACTAGGGGCTGAGAATATTGCATCAAAAAGACATAGTCCTTCCTTTGGGACTTCCCTGGTGGTCCAGTGAGTAAGACTCCCCACTCCCAATGCAGGGTGCCTGGGTTTGATCGCTGTTTGGGGAACTAGATCCCACATGCATGCCGCAACTAGGAGTCCACGTGCCGCGACTAAAAGATCACACGTGCCGCAACGAAAATCCCGAGTGTTGCAACTAAGACCCAGCGCAGCCAAAATAAATAAATTAATTAAAATAAACCTTAAAAAATAAAAAAAGACAGTCCTTCCTCTCCTAGTTTAGTGGGAGAGACAGTTATATAAACAGTTACATATGTAATTGTTTGATTATAGCAGTGATAAATGCCACAGTGAGAAATACAAAGTACACTAATAGTGTATAGCAAGGGAGCAGATAACCTGAGGAATAAGTGAGGGCGTTCTTGTAGAAATGACATGTAAGCCAAGGCCTAAAACATCAGTAGAAGTGAAGCAAATACATATAGGAGTGCTGAAAACCCACTTTACAAATTTCCATGAGACGAGGTTCCCCCTCCTTATTGCTTAATCTGCTTGTCACCAACCAACTAGAGCCGACATTCTGGTGGGTGTATCTTCTCATTCCCTTGACAGTTGGTGGAGCACTTTGGGTGCCACTGTCTTACCAAAGAATCTGGAAGTGTCACTTGAGAAAAGACCATAGAACCCAGAGAATTTCACACTGCAAAGTACTAATGAAACTGTGTCTCCATTCCCAATTTTAAGGAATTAACTGTTAAAAATTCACCGTTTCTACTTCTTGTGGCAATTCCCTTTGCCAAAGAAAAGAACAAATTTGGTAGGCACAAAAGAGCAAATATGGTAGATTCAGAGTTTGGAAATGGGAAAGGTCAGAGTGTGAAATCTATACTATGGCAGACATGTTTATTGTAACATATAAATATCACTATCAAGACATCAAGCCCCTGAGTCCTAAGGAGGTGTTCCTTGACAGGCCAGCTAAGAGATGGGCCCATTGAAAACGGGTCAATGAAAACAAGAGTTGTTCTGCTATTGTAGGCAGCCTCCCCGCTGCTTACGATCCCCAGAATGCTTTGATTTGTTTATTTTTCTTGAGTTGATTTTTTTCTCTTTCTCTCTCTCTTTTTTTTTAACAAGGAATCCATTTATTGTAGATAGAAATAGCAAATACAGATAAGTAAAAGTGAAATAAAAATTAGCCGCTATCTCACTATCCAGGAAATATTAACAACTGTAAACATTTTGTGCTATATTATATGATATATACCAATTATATATATATATATACACGCACCTATTTAATTTGAGGTCATACTGATATCACCCTCTTAGTTATATGTCTTTTACAATTGTTTCCCTTTTTTAAACTTTCAGTGAGTTGCTTTTAGAATAAACCTTATGCCTTCAATGAAACCAAGTCTCCTAAAACAATCATTTGAGAAGATTACTCATCCTAATAATCCACAATTCACACTCGCTCTCAAGAGAATTTGTTAACCTTGGGGATTAACAAAAGGGCCCGCATCACAACGCCACACAAATAGCTGCTTATGTGGTAGCTTGGGGACTGCTGGAGCTGGGAAGCAGTTTTGGACATTTGCACAGGAAGGTGTCACTTGGGCTTTTCTCCTTTGTCTCTTTTTTTACGTTTCAAAATCACACATGTAGCATACCCTCAAGCAGAAAAGCGAGTTCCCCTGTAGTTGTTAGGAGCTCAGTATTTTGGAGGATGGCAAGAAAAAAATCATTCTGTATGAATTTGTAGATTAATAAAGATGAATTCAAACTCTTAGTATGCCAGGGTTAAAGCATGGGGCTCACCTCTGTGAGCTGCAGTTGGCTTGTTTCTCCTGTTGCAAGTTTCCAAGGTGGGTCACAATGCTACCACACTGTCAGTGTGCTCAAATTAGATGACTCTGCTTTCCTCTTCCACCACCAAATGCTTCCAAACTCATCATCCCCCCTAGTCCATGCATCCCTCAAATTTCTGGAACCAGTATGCCCTCGAACTTCCAGGCATGGACACATCAGTGGGGAGAGCTGGCTGTAGAAGGGACTATGGGCAGATTGGAAGGACTCATGCTAGTGAAGGCTGAGTTTGTTATGGAAATGATGTAATTAGTATACCTATTGGGGAAGGAAATGATTGCTTCCTTATTCTGTAAATGCCTACTGTGGTTAAAGCAGAAAAGGAACGCCGCATTGCTAAGTACATCCAGTGTGACACACGACAGGGAGAATAGACTAACAGCCCTGCCAAGGTGCCTAACTAGAGCTGAACTTGGTTTGAGGTCCCATTAAGATTAAAAAAAAAAAAAAAAAAAAAAAAAAAAAGACTTATGCTGGGAAATTTCCTGCTTTCATTATAACCTTTGTCCAAAATTTCTGTTGGAATTTTGATACCTAAACGACTTGTGAAAGGGAATTACGATTATCTGGTCTCTCCAAGACAAAACCAACTAAAAGCAGTTCAAGCACATAATGCATTTGTTTGCCTAGCTATAATTATGCTAACTAATGTCTTTTTGGTACTTAACTATGTCCAGGCATTATCTTGTTTATCATCTCATTTCATTTGAAATGAAATAGGTATGAAATAGGTGCTGTCGTTTGCTCGGTATTTCAGAAGGGGAAAATGAGTCAAGGAAAAGGTTCCCCCGGGTCTGGTTTGACTCCGAAGTGCATGTTCTTAACCCAGAACTCTACTGCTCACCCCAAGTTCCTTTGTTCTGCACTTGTGACATTCCTGCAAGAGCCTGTGCTCTCTTGCAACATGAGAGAGATGAACTTGGTGCTCTGAGGTGCTCCGTAGCCAACTAGAGAATCTTTGCAGAGCATGCTGCTCATGGGCCTACTCTGGGCGCCTTATTTCTTCTGGGCTCCTAATGCCAGGACAGAAGGAGAGATTTCACTTAGACCAGCAACTTGGAGTGGAAACAACGCATCTAAAGTCACGGTGCTCAGAGATGATACAAAACATGATTCAATAAAAGCTGCAGTTTCACTTTCACTTGAGGGTGAGGCATCTTAAAGGAGAGGAAAAAACACTCGGGCTCAGCCTGTTCCGGCTCGGCGGTCTGGCTTGTTTCAAGCTCTGGACATCCTTGAGGCTTGATTTCTTCCTATCTTAAGTAACACGGTTGAGCCAGATAATCCCCAGCGTGTCTCAGTTCCGAGTGTGAGATGGGTCCTTCTCTGCTGCGGCAGGGAAGTTATAGAAAGAGAGCAGCCTCTACTTGCCTTCCTTTTCCCCCTTCTCCACGTATTAGGGAACAACAGCCCTTTGGAAAGTCAGGGTACCGACCAACTTGTTCTTTAGAGAGAAGCATCACAAACTCAGTAGCTGTAGATGTCGGATAGGGTATATGCTTAAAAAGCCCCAAAATCGAAACAGAATGTAAGGCCCGAGGTAGGCTCAGTACCATATTCCTGAAAACATCTCTTGCCCTTCATCCTCTCTCTGATTTTCCCACTTTTGATAAAGACAGTGGTGTGGAGAAATATTTCCCGATTAGAAAAACACCTGGGCAGGGTGCCCTATGCCACCTACACAGAGCACGACCAGTGAGCTGGACTGGCCACGTTTGCTTTCTGTGCTCTGGGGGTTGCACATCCTAGTGTTGACACAACATCAGTTTTTAAATCTTGAGAGAATTATTGTATTGTTTTCATGCTGATCCTTTCTGTTCACCCAGAAGTTTCCTTATGGTTGAGCTACAGTTATTCTCAATTACTTGTGCAAAAGGAGGGGAAGGGGAAAGTAGAGCCTGGCAAAGATAATTCAGGAGTAATCTCCACGGCTTTTGAGGTCTGTCATTTTCTGGAAGCAGACATGTTTTTCTAGTGTAGTGCCTGGCACATACTGGGCACTCAAAAAACACTTGTGGCGTGAGGGAATAGATAGATTGATAGATATCTAATACATGAGAAAAGGCTGAGTCCTGTGTTGATGACAGGTAGCCAGGTGAGGGCAAAACCAGGCCTAAAACCCAGGTCTGCCCATTCCAAACACCGTGCTCCTTCCATAATCTTCTTTCTGTTTTCTCTCATGTTCAGTTTAGCTCCTTAAACTCATGCAGTGATGAGTCCGAGGTTTCCTAGATATTTTCTCATGTTCACATTTGTAGCCTTTTCTCACAAATTAGGGTGTCCTGGCTCTAAGCAGGTGGGGTGTGATCGCTACAGCCACACAGAGAGATGCTTCCCCTTCTGTGGGTAAACCTGGAGACATATGTGCTCAGGTTAAAATAGGTAGGAAGGAAAGAAGAGCTCTCTCGCCATCCCCTCTTCCCAAATTACTGAACAGCTGAATTCTTGGAGGTCAACAAAATGTTAAGCAGAAGCCAGTTGCTGGCCCTCTCTGTGGCACCCTCTTAGAATTACTATTCACATGTGATGCAGAGTACTTTAACTGAGGGCTGCATGCTTCTCCTGAGATTAGCATCAGCAGAAAGCTGAAGTCTGCTATAGCCTGGGGTTTATTAAACTCAGTTGTCCTTGGCATCCTCCCCCTTTGGTTTTTGTTGATGGAACATCACGAGAAAAAATATTTCCAGCACAGTGTTTGAGAAACACATCTTAAATATTTTTGGACACTTCAGTGGCTTCTAAACTATTTATTCAAGACGTCATGCTGTGCAAATGCATGTGATTTGATGGTGTTCAAGAATACGGTTATTTCCACTACCAGGAATTAAGTCAATATTAACTGTAAGGTTCTTAAAAAGTAGCTGTTTGAGAAATTTTTCTTTTATATCATTCATATCCTAATTAGGTAAAATTGAGGAACATTGAGAAATGAAAGAATTCCAGACTTTTGCTGGTTGGGTCTCTACCTATCTCTCTGTCTAATCCATCTGTCTGTGTATCTATCAACCAATCATCTTTCTATCTGTCTTATTATGAACATTTTCAAATAAATGAAAGAATAGACTAATAAATACCCATGTACAGGCGGTCCAGTGGTTAGGACTCTGCACTCTCACTGCTGAGGGCCTGGGTTTGATCCCTGGTCAGGGAACTAAGATCCCACAGCCAAAAAACCCCCAAAACAAAAAACAAAAACCATGTACCCGTTTCCTAGATTTAATAGTTATAGTTATTAACATGTCACCACTAATGTTCCACCAAGTTCTTTGTGCCAGAGTATTTTAAAGAAAATTACCAGTGTCATGACTTTTACCCCTAAAAATTTTGCTGTGCATCTCTAGAAGACAGGGACAGACCACTTCCTGTGTAACCACAGTAGTGTTACCTCACCTGATGCAGTTGTCAGAGATGCCTCTATGTCATCTATTAGCCAGTCCCTGTTCAATTTCTCAGTTGTCTTCAAAATGTGTTTTGTAGTTGGTTTATTCAAACTAGGATCCAACCGGGAACCACACATTTAATTTGGTTGCTGTGTCCCTTAAGGTTTTTAAAATGTAGGGCTAAATTATACATGAAAGAGCAAAAATAGAGGATTATAGAAGAAGGTTAGGAATGGATAGATCAAGTTTTAGAACCAGCTCTGCCACTGACCAGCTGCCTGTCCTTGAGCACAGCACTTAGCCCTTGGAGCTCTTTGATCTCATCTATAGAATCCATTGACTTACTTATTCATTCTTTCATTTAACAGATATGTATTGAGTGCCCAATATGGCCTGTTTCTTGCAATGGGCACTGTTCTAGAAAGTAAGTTGGCTTCCGGAAAATGATAGAACTCCATAATTCTGATTCTTGTGGATTATCCATGCTAGGATTCATCTCTTTGTCTCCTCTCCGTTTTCATGACATTGATTTATTGAGGATACAAGACCAGTTGTCCTGAGGAATGTATCCTAATTCTTGAATCATCTGAATTTTTTTCCTCTTGTGGTGACATTTATCTTGTTTTTCTACTTCCTATATTTCCTATATTTAAAGGCAGTGACCAGGGA
This sequence comes from Mesoplodon mirus, assembly GCF_964341445.2. Classification (NCBI taxonomy): domain Eukaryota; kingdom Metazoa; phylum Chordata; class Mammalia; order Artiodactyla; family Ziphiidae; genus Mesoplodon; species Mesoplodon mirus. The sequence continues at coordinate 50,738,274 of NC_138979.1, read as the reverse complement.
CTTCCCTGGTGGTGCAGTGGATAGGATTCTGCGCTCCCAATGCAGGGGGCCCAGGTTTGATCTCTGATCAGGGAAATAGATGCCACATGCATGCTGCAACTAAGGAGCCCACCTGCTGCAACTAAGACCCGTGCAACCAAATAAATAAATTAATTAAAAATAAATAAATAAATAAAGGAAGTGACCAGATTTGGGTGAAATATTTCTGATGAGAATATTTTATGGGTGGTGCTGTGTACTTTATATCGCAAGAGGTCCATAATGTCTGGCTGTCGTTTTTGTAGTGCTAAGTATCATGGGTTTATGTCGAATACCCGGGTGCCCCACTCGTTTTCCCCTTGTGACTGGTGAGGAATCTGGTGTGTGTGTGTGTGTGGTGGGGGGGTAGTACTTTGACACTATGTGAATCTAATTCCCTATCAACCTTTCCCCTATTGTCCATAGATGATCCTTGGTGGAATCTGTTATTTCTTCAGGGATTGCAAAATGTTGATTTTTCTAATTTTATCATTTCTTCTACATTTACTAACCAGTATTCACCCATAAAGACGACCTTACCTCATCAACCGGGGTTTAATGGTTACCCTAAATAGAGTTATTTACAATTTTATTAGTAAGGAACTGGTGTAACAGCCTACTCCAGTGATAACAAATGAGGATTTGTTTGCTTGCTTTCTCTTTTTTGAGTGTTATTATAGACTTGTGGAGTTTTAGATATTCACTGTGTTTCAATCCATTACAGTCGGCTATTCATTTTGATGCTTAAATTTCCCAGCTCTGTGGGTGTCCCTTCAAGTTGGGTCAATATTTGAAGATGAAAAATGATGGAAAGACATCCTCAGCAGAAAACACAACTAAAAACTTGGCTGTGTCTCATATTGGACTAGATGCTGGGCAGAGACATTCACAGACTCGGATTCTTCCAGTAACACTTACTAGATAAGTCCTGAAAGTCTTGGGGAATAATCAAGAGCAAACTGTGGAGTGAGCAGGTTTGCCTTTGAATGTGCCCTCCTTCACCAGGCACATGGAGCAAAGTGAGTCAGCCCTGGCCCCCCTCCCCCGAGGATGCAGTCAGGTAGCAAGTTCAGCAGGTGGTACCCAATGACTCAAATCTACAAAAAGGTAAATCAGACCCGAGATGTGCGGTGGGTTTCAGTTTTTCTGTGTTTGTTTTGTTTCAGCTGTTCTCCTAACTGCAGTTACCAAAGCCAAATCAAAATGATCTCAGCGTCTGAGGCATAGGAGTTGGGGTAGAGTGGGGTGGGGTGGGGTGGAGGTGAAGGGGAGTTGAGAAAAACAGGTGTTGGGGAAAGGATGCTGTGCTCTTCCCTCCGTCCTTCCTGGCTGTGTGGTTGAGGGTAGGCAGCTAGCTTTCTTTGCTGGGCAGGGCACCAGTTCCCTGTCTACAACCTGGGCCTGAGACCTACTCTGCCCAGGCTTATGGTGATGACCAGTGGCTACATAGCAGAGGTAGAAGCATTAGACTAATTGGAAGACTCATTGTTGGATAACGATCAAGAGGAAGACACTGGCCACTTGTCCTGTAGAATATATCACAGTTCTGGAACTGTGTGATGTTCTCCCCTTGTAGTATCGTTTATCTTGTCCTTCTACCCCCTGTATGTTCTAAAGCCTGCAGGTAGAAGCAAAAACTTGGTTAAATTCTGGTGAAATGTTTTTGACAAGAATATTTTGGAGGCCTAATTACCTCTCAACTTAAAATGATAATAGTAGGTATCATTTATTCAGTGCTTAACTCATGTAACCTTTCATCTAACCTCTTTGATATAGATGCTGTTGTTATTCCCATTTTACAGGTGAGGAAACTGAGACACAGAAAAGTTAAGTAACTTGCCCAGGATCACACAGCTAATAAATGACAGACAGAGGATTTGAACCTGAGTTTTCAGGCTTCAACATCAGTACTTCTAACTACTGTGCTGTGAATGAATCCTTTCTGGAGAAATCTGTAATAAATGTCTACATCATTTGATTTCCATAGCACACATTTGAATGTTTTATTTAGGCCTTTAGGGAGCAGAAGGATGTTGGCTGAGTTTGTACTTCAGCCAACAAGATGCCTAAAACAAAATTTCCATCCAAGATAGAGGCTGTTCATATCTTTTTTTGTCCTATAGTTCCCTTCTCCAGTGGGTACCTAGAGGGACTTGACTTCCTGCCTAGAAAAGCAAAGTGGATGCTTTCTGTCATTTGCTATACAGTTATTTGAAAGACCCAAATATGTACTTCAGACGGCTCGGTCTACCCATTATAGATAAGAGCATCTCATTTGGGGCAATATATCCCAGTGGTCACATGCACAGGCTCTGCACAGAAGGTTCGGGGTTGAATGGGGCTCTGCGGCTTTACTTGTATGTTAGGAGAGCTTGTCTAGGGTAGTGTTAAGTGTGTGAACTTGAGAACAAGGCTGCCTGCTTTTGCAAGCAACACACACAAAGCTTGGTGCATGGTAATCACTCAATAAAGGCCAGCTATTGTTACTGGGATGAATGGCTTTCTTAGCTCAAAAGTGGGTTATGAAGAGAATCTTTGGGCTCTTCTCTGGAGATTAAGACCAAGAAACATTAGGCCAGAGATTCTCAAGGAGGGTTCTAATACCACCTGCTGGGTGCAACCTAGTGCAGGCAGGATGCGGGGTATTCATAACAATGGTGAGGAATTCCCCTCCCTCAGCCCCGCACACGTGTTACACCTGTGCCCCGGCACAAGCTGGTGTTAATCCCCGCTCCCCCCTGCCAAACAGCCAGTGTCTTTGAAGCACCACTTCCTGTAGATCCTTCCTGCTGTGCTGCTCAGTGACTTGAAAAGAACTATTGAGTCCCAGTGACCGGGATGGAATCCCAGTCTCCCTACAGAGTCGCTGTGTGACTTTGGGCAACTTACCCAGCTTTTCTGAGCTTCATCTTCCCATCTGTGAAAGAGAGACAATGCTCATCTCACAGGTCATTGTGAGCCCTTAGAACGAATCAAATATGAAACATTGTGCCTGGATCACAGAGGCTCCCTCCTTCAACTGTAATCATCTGCCAAGACCACTGGGGCATCTGAGAAGTACCTGGGAACAAAGAAGTTATTTTTAGTGCTATTTTTAGCAGGCAGAATGGACATCTTAAAATGTAATAGTTAATTTTTTGATCTACTTCTTTCTTGCAATCTGCTAAGTGTTTACCCCCTGCGCAACATCTTAAACAGAAATAAGATAATGTGAGAATTGCCAATTACTGAACCAGATGATTCCAGTAAAGACATACTCATTCTTAAAGAATAAAATGTTTATCTTTTCAATCTTAAAACTTGTAAATTGGGTTTTGTTTTTTTTTTTTTTTTGGTAGGCGGGCCTCTCACTGTTGTGGCCTCTCCCGTTGCGGAGCACAGGCTCTGCACGCGCAGGCTCAGCGGCCATGGCTCATGGGCCCAGCCGCTCCGCAGCATGTGGGATCTTCCCGGACCGGGGCACGAACCCGTGTCTCCTGCATCGGCAGGCGGACTCTCAACCACTGCGCCACCAGGGAAGCCCTAAATTTTTTTTTTTTTTAATGCTCAATCTAGAGTAGTCAGATTCAGAGAGCCAGAAAATAGAAAGGTGGCTGTCAGGGGTTGCGGGGCTGGATGGGGAGTTAGAGTTTAATGGGTACAGAGTTTCGGTTTTGCAAGATGAAAAGAGTTCCGTGGATGGATATTGGTGATGTTCACACATCGATGTGAGTGTACTTAAGGCCCCTAATTGGACACTTAAGAACAGTTAAAAGAGTACATTTTCTGTTATATGTATCCTGCTACAATGTCAATAAATAAAAACAGAAGTTTCATGTTCAGAACACGAGGGAGCACAATCTTCGTTTCCTTAAGCCTTGGAATCCTGACAAGGAGGCTACAGGGAGGCACATCTGGCGCCGTGTTCTAGACCCTAAAAGCGAGAGCGTTGCAGCCCCTTTTTAGAAGCAGTGTCCCCGTGTGTGGTCCTCAGCCGCCGGCTGTGGCCAGTCTTGGGCTGTTCCTGGGATCTGGACACTTTTGTTTCATTTCTAAACCTGAGCTCCCTGAAAAGGGGGAACCTCTTTTGTTGAGGACTGTGCTAAAATCAGGTGGGGGGACATTTTCAGCGAAATAGCTCCATAAATTGTGTGTAGATACAAAACTAACAGGCACGTGAAAGATTTGTATTTTGAAAACAAAACCCCAGTGGGATTCCCTCAGCAGAAAACAGAAAGGTCTTCTTAACATTCAGTTGAACTCTTAGAGCTATTTTTGCTGTGGCAAAGGCACTAACGCGGGTACAGCCACTGCCATGGCCCCAGATCGCAGCGCTGCAAATTAGCACGGTTTTAACTTGCCTGCAAATATCAAGCTGGCTGCTCGTCATTATGCAAAAAGGGCCGGGGGTGGGAGGGGGAACGGCACCTAGCGGCAAAGCACATTATAATTGTTTAAGCAGGCCCCACAAGTCATGCATTTCAATTATTTGTTCAAAGCAGCCTGCAATTAGGAGTTGCAAACAAGGCTTTTGAATGCAAAGTCAGACAATTAAAATGTTTCATGAGTGCATTAGAGAAAGAAGTTCTGAATTAGCACTTTGAATACACAAGACCTCTTTTTTTTTTCTAATCTCTAGTCCCCTTCACTGTTTGAGGAAAAGAAAAAAAAGAGAGTGAAAGGGGAAAGAGATGTTTTGGGCTGTGGTGGAGGTGATTTTGATGTTTACTTATTTATATCAAATGCCTGACTAATCCAGGGAAGATGGGACCATCCTAATGGGCCCCTCATACATTTCAGTGTCTCTTGTTACTTGCCAGATCCTTGTCCCAGCATAATGGCCCAGGTGCCAAAACCCCTCTCCTAGGGGGGTCGTAAATCACTTTAAGCATCTCTCCTCCCTCTTCCCTCACTCCCCACTCTGTCCTTTGAAGAATCGAGTCTATTTGAACCAGTGATTTGTGACTTTCCAGTATTTAGGGCACAACCCTGAGCTGGTTGCACGGACACACAGGATTCGAGGAACGAGGGCACTGGACAGTGTGAGGGTCAGAGGGGAGTGTCTGTGTGTTTTGGGGTTGCTGGTGAGCAGAAGCCGCGGCTCTGGGGAAGCATGAAAAATACAGTAACCTGCCTTATGGCTTTGAAGGAAGACCAGCTGCTAAACCCTTTCCCCTCCCCCACCCCACTCCTAAGCACACAGTCCCTTCCCTAACCCTTAAATACCATACTGATATTTAAATTTTAGTTTATGATTTATTGTACTTTAGGGCATCTTTAACTTTTTTTTTTTAATCAGAGAGCACACTTTTAGGAGTGGAGGAGGGTACAGCAGACATAGGGAAAATGTGAATGTTCCTCCTTCAACCTTTTTTCCCTAAATAGTAAGATTTCCTAAAAAGCATTATTTGTGCAAGGAATCAACCATTAATATAAAGTAAGCAATTGTACCCCAAAACACTTTATATTATTATTCAAAGTGTAAGATTAACCAAGAAAATCCAGACACTTAAAGGTGAAAATTGCCAATATATCAGTTAAATGTGTGTGTGTGTGTGCCTAATTTGAGAGTCTGGTGGGTAGTAGCCTTAATTTATCATTTCCAGACTGCAGCTGATTATGAAACATCATTTAAATAGTCCTATGTATCCTCCTCTATAAAGAAAAAAACTTCCTTAAGAAGTTATGTAGTTCAGGTAGGGGAAAGTTATAAAAAACAAAAAAAAAGCCTCTACATGGATATTTTGACTATTACTTACGCAGTTCTTTTAAAGTTACTTTGTCTCCAAGCAGTCTCTGAGGATTCAGGGCACTGTTAAAATGCCAGGTATCTGCTAGGCTTGATGAGCCTTTATATGAGCACTGCATTCTATTAGTTGGAAATTTTTATGTTTTTCTATGGAAAATATTTCTATATTATCAGTTGTAAAAATAAAATTTTTTTCAATTAGGTCATGCGTAACTAAGGATGCTGACATGATAAGGATTACAACTCATGGCATTTTATTTTTTTTTTTTTTTTTTTTTTTTTTTTTTTTTTTTTTATTTTTTTTCTTTTTGCGGTATGCGGGCCTCTCACTGTTGTGGCCTCTCCCGTTGCGGAGCACAGGCTCCGGATGCGCAGGCCCAGCGGCCATGGCTCACGGGCCCAGCCGCTCCGCGGCATATGGGATCCTCCCAGACCGGGGCACGAACCCGTATCCCCTGCATCGGCAGGCGGACTCTCAACCACTGCGCCACCAGGGAGGCCCAGGCATTTTAATGCTTGAGATCTGTAGGTACAACGAATTATTGCTTTCTCTTTTTAGTTGGCACAGTTTTGAATCTCTGGTTTTTTGTTTTTTTTTTTTTTTTACAGTTCTGACATTTTAAATTATCTTTTTAAATGCCCAAAGTAATCACCTGAAGCATTTTTGATTGAATGAATTTTTGCCAATTTGTTTTTGAAAATAGTGCCATTAAAAAAAAAAAAAGGACTTTTAAAGTAATAATAACTCCAGATTCTTTACCACAGGCTTGTCTCAGGTAATTTACAATAGAAAGAGGTGGGGGACCTGGCAGCTGTGGGGAAGCCCTGCATAAAATCACACTTTGTTGCAGCGTGATTCTCCTCCCAAAACGCCCTGAACAACATCTGCCTGACAGGAAACTTGAATCTGAAGATGAAACCCTCTAAATCAACAGTAGCCAGGTCATATGATAAACTATTAGAAAATAACAAGTAATAAATTATATCCGATTTGATGGTTTCTATATTGTTTCAAAACAACTTTTGGGCCTGCTCATTTATTTACTCATTAGTTTTATGAGCGTTAGTTCTATAACTGGCTATTTTTCCCTAAAGAGGTAGTTCAATCAGAGAGTGTGCCTATAAATTGTACCAACACAGCTGGAGTTAAACTCTGCACAACCTGAAAACCAGCTTTCAGGCCTCCTTAGTTTGACTCAGGGAGGGAAAACAGAAAAGAAATACCCTCCCCCCAAAATGTTTCCCTCTTAGGCTACTGGCTCAAATAGATATTCCTCCTGAGGGTGAGTAAAAGAGAAAAAGCAGTGGCTACTATAAATAAGAAAGAGAGAAAAAAGACCTTCCAAGCCCCGCTTTTCTAGATCTTGGTTGAACCTTGGATCTGACAAGTAAGCTGAAAGATGCAGTTGAAGCCAAGGGGAAGCAACTCCACTATCCTTGTCTTACTCCCATTTACATTGAACATTTCATTCCAGTCTGTTTCACGATCAAGAAGTAGTGGGAATCTTGCCATTAAAATGCCACCATCTCTGGAACCCAGGGCTGGAAGCCAACCAAACCCTTTGGATATCTCAGTAGGAGGCAGAGAGAAGTTTCTGCTGAAGGACACCAGTACAAATGCCTTTTATGCAAGGAGAGAGACATGGGAATACTTCAAATTATCTACCTTCAAAAGCCAAGTGTTTGAATTGGTACCCGAGAATGGATTCCTGGGTCTGTGAAATGGAAAAACAAAGGTGTTCAGGGCTGGGTAACAGGACGAAGGCTTTTCCCAGCTGTAGAATTCAAGGATGATGAAAGGGAGACACAACAGAATATAAAACCAATTGTGCACTGGAGGGTGGAAAATAACAGATTTGAAAGTTAAGTGTCTGGAACAAGAGAGAGATGAGTCACTGGAATTTACAGGTTACTGTAGGAAACAAAGATAAAGAGATCATGAGAGGAAGAGAAACGCTGGTAACAAAATGGCATTTGTTAACTGCAAAACTAGATGATGGCACAAACTGTTCATCAACTCAGGAAAGGGGTAGTAATTATGGAAGACAACAGCAGATAATAACATTTACGGAGTGACCTACAGGGACAAAATTGGGTGTTTGGCAATTATGTCAAATGGTAGCACAGATATTTCTTCCCCTTCAGAATGGTAAATCAGAGAAAATTAGGTCTGGAGGGTGTTCAGTTTCTAGAAGGGGAGACAGTGAAGCTTGGTTTGCTAGAGGGCAGTGGTGTTCCAGCCTCAGGGAAACTGCTTTTCTCTGTACCATATAGCATGTTTCTCTTATGTTAAGGTAGAAAACGCACGGGGCTTTTGGAACTTTTGTGTGTGGATGTAAAATGTAATGCATGTGAAGAAAAGTGCATTAAACCCCTGTATAACCACTACAGTTGTATCCTTCCCAACCACAAATTCCTCCTTCCCCCAGAGGTATTGTCCCAACTTTCATTGGAAAAATTCTCCTGCTTTGCTTTATACTTTTATTACCTATGTATATTCCCTAAACTATACAGTTCAGTTTTGTCTATTTTGAACTGTATATATTTATATAAATAGAAATGAAACCACATTCTAAGTATCTTTTGGGTCTGGATTCTTTTGTTCAACATTGTTTTTGTTGGATTCATTCACGTTGCTGTGTGTAGGTGTAGTTAGTTCATTTCCATTGCCAGATCACATCCCATTGTATGAATGATTTGTGGCAGAGGTTAATAGTGAATCAGCACCCTTGTTTTATCTTGGGTACCTCTTCTTCCCTGAGAATATCTGGACTACAGTTCCCAGCCTCCCTTCCAGTTGGGTATGGACATGGGTTCTGGCCTGGCTCAGGGGAAGCACCCACGTATGATCCTGCGTGATCCTTCCTATCTGTCTAGACCAGAGATGACCCGTGGGTGACCTTGGAAGCCATGTGTGGAAGACGGTAGAGTCACAAGGTGGAGAAACCCTGGGTTCCTAGATCAGCATTAGGATGAAAGCTGCCCGAGAAAGCCTCTGACTAGGATCACCCACGTTGGGCTATTATGTGAGGAAGAGATAAACTTTCAGTGTACCAAGCCCCTGAGATTTCACTGGCTATTATGAACAGCAACCACCTTAATTAATATAGAATTATTTCTGTCTTTGGCAATTATGCACAATGCTGCTGTGAGCAGATTTGAATGCATATCTTTTTTTGTTTTTGTTTTTGTTTTGCGGTACGTGGGCCTCTCACTGTTGTGGCCTCTCCCCTTGCGGAGCACAGGCTCCGGACGTGCAGGCTCAGTGGCCATGGCTCACGGGCCCAGCCGCTCCGCAGCATGTGGGATCTTCCCGGACTGGGGCACGAACCCGTGTCCCCTGCATCGGCAGGCGGACTCTCAACCACTGCGCCACCAGGGAAGCCCCTTGAATGCATATCTTGCTGTACATAGTCTGCATTTCAGCAGGGTATATACTTGAGAGTAGAGCCACTGGGTCAAAGACTATGCGTATCTCCAACTTTATGAGGTGATGCCAAACTGCTTCCAAAATGTACATTCTCAACAGCCGTGTATCAGAGTTCCTGTGCTCCACATCCTTGGTATGGTCAGAATTTTTACCTTCTGCCAAACTGAACGGAGTATAGTAGTTTCTTACCATGGTATAAAATTTGCATTTCCTTCATAACTGAGATGGCCCGTATTTTCATGTGTTTCTTGGCCACCTGGATTTCCTCTTGTATGAGGTTTCTGTCCAATATTTTGCCAAATTTTTCTCTGGGAGTGTCTTTTTCCTGTGATGTATAGGATTTCTTTATATATTCTGGATCTTCATTGATTTTATAAGTTGCCTATTATCTTCACCCATTCTATGGCAAAACCTGTCTTTTCAGGGCTTTTTAATGCTGTCTTTAGTAAATATCATTTTAATGTAGTAAAATTTATGACATTTTCCTTTATGATTAGTATTTTTTAAGTGTCTTGATTAAGAAATCCTTCGCTACCTTGAGGTCCTAGATACATTCTCCTGTATTATCTCATAAAATCTTTATAGCTTCGTCTTTTACATTTAGTTTTTTAATCCATTCATAATTATTATCTGCATATTAGATGAGATAGGAGTCCAGTTTAAATTTTTCCTATGTGGATATCCAGTTGTTCCAGTATCATTAATTGAAAAACATGTCCTTTTTCTACTGCTCTGCTTTGCTACCTCTATCATAATATCTCATGTCTATGCATGTAAGGGTCCATTTTGGTGCTTTCTAATTTGTTCCAGTGGTCTATTTGTTTATCTCTGCACCAATTCCACAGTATCTTGATTATTATAGCTTTATAGTGTCTTAGTGCCTGATATAGCAAGACATCCCAAGAATTCTTTTTCAAAAGTGTCTTGGATTTTTGAAGCCCTCATATGAATTTTACGATTTTCTTAACTTATTCCAAAATAACCTGTTGAGATTTGAACTGGGATTTATCATTAAGCCTGTAAGTAAATTTAGAGAGAATTGACAATATTATAGAGGACCAACCCATGAATACGGCATATCCCTTTACATATTTAGATTTTCATTAATGTCTCTAAATTGATTTTTGTATAGTGATTTTGTATCTAGAAACTTCCCATATTTATGTTAATTCTAATAATTTATTAGAATAATTTATTTCTGTAGATTAAATTTTTTTTTCTATTTACGCAATTGTATCATTTGCAAACAATGAGCTTCATTTCTTCCTTTCCAATCCTTTTAACTTTTTTTTCTTGCTGTATTATCTAGGGCCTCCAGTACAAGGTTTAATAGAAGTGGTCATAGCAAGCACCCTCAACTATTTCTCAGTCTCAAAGGGAAAGCTTTTAATATTTCACCACTAAATATGACATTTGCTTTAGGATTTTTGTAGACATCACTTATCAGATTAAGGACTTTCCCTCCTAATTCTGGTTTGCTAAGAATTACTTTGATTATCAAATATTGAGTTTGCAGACTGGTATAAGGCCAACTTGATCATAATGCATCATTATCCTCTTCAAACACTGTTGGATTTTTTTTTTTAATAAATAATTTCTTAAGAATTTTTGCATCAGTGTTTTTATGAGTGAGATTGGCCATGATTTGCCTTTCTTATCTCTGGTCCTTGTGAAATATTAAAATCAAAGTTATATTAGTTTCATATAAGCTGGGGATGTGTCCATTTAATATGTCATCAAATATATAAGCAGAAAATAGCTCATACTATCCTCATTCTCTGTTAATTATCTGAAGAATATATAGTGATGTCCCCTTTTCATCCCTCATATTGCTAATTTGTACCTTTTCTTGATCAATCTCATTTGTGACTTGTCAATTTTATTAGCCTTTTCAAATGACCAACTCTTGTTGTTGATCTTCTCTATTGCATATTTCTTTTCTATTTCATAAATTGCCCCTTATCTTTATTAACTCCTTCCTGTTGCTTTCTTTGATTTTTTTTTTTTTTTTTTTTTTTTTTTGCGGTATGCGGGCCTCTCACTGTGGTGGCCGCTCCCGTTGTGGAGCACAGGCTCCGGACCCGCAGGCTCAGTGGCCATGGCTCACGGGCCCAGCCGCTTCTCAGCATGTGGGATCTTCCCGGACTGGGGCACGAACCCGTGTCCCCTGCATCGGCAGGGGGACTCTCAAGAACTGCGCCAACAGGGAAGCCCCCTTTGAATTTTTTTATTGCTATTCCCTTACATTTGTTTTTATGGATGTTATTTAATTTAATCTTACTTGGTAAAAGGAAATAATAGTGACATCATCTACTATCTCATGGGGTTGAGGAGAGATGAAATCTTGCCTAGCATGAACTCTCATTAGAAGTTGTACAAATGGAAGAATCATGAGCTCCAGCATTGGAGATGCTCATTCAGATATCATTTATTTTAAGAATAAATGAGAATATATTCAGATGTCATTTATTATGAGGCTTAGAATGGAATACAGAAGTCTCTCTACAGCTTAGGAGTTTGAATCCTGATAATTGCTATTGGAAGAAAATTTGAAATTAAGTAATGTGGGACTTAAGGGGAAAAATATTATTGGAGAGCCAAGTGAGGAAGCAAATCTATAAAAGCCCACCAAATAGTGATGTACTTACAAAGCTAAAACAACAGAGACAGCACCTTCAATAAAGGTGATCTCAGTGACGTTTTACATACTTCAACTAGTAATAATGAAAGTGTATCATTGGTTTTCAGTGACTGTCTCTTGTTCTATAGAAACTTTTTTGGGGCAGTTTCAGTAGAAGACATGTAAATTCACGCATGCTATGTGCGTGTATTTATAGATATGTATACTAAGCAGACTTTTTTTTTGATGGGGAATTGCATTAACTTTTTTTTTTAACATCTTTATTGGAGTGTAATTGCTTTACAACGGTGTGTTAGTTTCTGCTTTATAACAAAGTGAATCAGCTATACATATACATATATCCCCATATCTCCTCCCTCTTGCGTCTCCCTCCCACCCTCCCTATCCCACCCCTCTAGGTGGTCACAAAGAACCTGGCTGATCTCCCTGTGCTATGCAGCTGCTTCCCACTAGCTAGCTATTTTACATTTGGTAGTATATATAAGTCCATGCCCCTCTCTCACTTCGTCCCAGCTTACCCTTCCCCCTCCCCGTGTCCTGAAGTCCATTCTCTGTGTCTGCGTCTTTATTCCTGTTCTGCCCCTAGGTTCTTCAGAACCCTTTTTTTTTTTTTTTTTAGATTCCATATGTATGCATTAGCATACAGTATTTGTTTTTCTCTTTCTGACTTGCTTCGCTCTGTATGACAGACTCTAGGTCCATCCACCTCACTACAAATAACTCAATTTCGTTTCTTTTTATGGCTGAATAATATTCCATTATATATATGTGCTACATCTTCTTTATCCATTGATCTGTCGATTGACACTGAGGTTGTTTCCATGTCCTGGCTGTTGTAAATAGTGCTTAAGCAGACTTTTTGCCTGGGTCTCATACTTCTCTTAATATCTGATGCCTTTATGAATTTATTGTTCAGGTGAACTGAGTTCACCTCCAACAATTGTTCTTAAATTGACCATGCATTTACAAGCCCTTAGTTAGTGCTTTCATTCGTTCCTTCCTGCCTCCCACAAACCTATTGAATGCCTACTGTGTACTGTCTAGGCACTGTTCAAGGGACTGAGGCTCTAACGATGTACAAAACAGAGAAAAATTCCAGCTCTTTTATAGCTTGCAAATGTAGTGGGAGTAGGCAGACAACACCCAGATACATAAATGCCATATAAACATCAGATGCTGGTGAGTGTCATGGAGAAACACAAATCAGGTAAATGGGGCAGGGATGGGGGTACCAGGGAGTGGAAAATAGGGCTGAGGGAAGTTGGCAGGTTAGATGGTGTAGCTGGGAAGACGTCACCGGGAAGGTGATGTACAAGCAAAGACTTATGGAGAACGAGGGAAGAGCATGTGGATGTGGAGAGTACGAGCAGAGAACATTCCATATGGAGGGCAAAAGTGCAAATGCCAGGTGATGGTTCTGGTAGACCATGATAAGGCTTTTAGTCTGAGGAAAATGTGAAGCTACGGGAAGGTTATATAAGCAGACAAGTGAGATGATATAACATGTTCTCAAAGTATTACTCTGGCTACTGTTCTAAGAGCAGGCCATAGGAGGGCCAGGATGGAAGCAGGGAGACCAGCGAGGGGGCTGTTGGGATCGTCAGATTCTAGATATGTGTTCTGAAGACAGACAGGACAGGACTTGTTTATGAGGAATGTGAAACAAAATACGGGGTCAGAGAGTATGCCACAATTTTGGGGCTTGAGCAGTTAGAAGAATAAAGTTGTTAGTAATAGAGATGGGAGCAGCTGCAGAAAGAGTAGGTTTGGAAGGGTGGATCAGAACCTCAGTCTTGGATATGCTAAATAAGTGTGTAAGGCAACCAAGTGAGGAAACTGGATATTTGAATCCAAATTGAGATGCAAGGTAGGCCGTCAAATTTGGGAATTCTAAGCGTGTAGATATTTTCTACAGCTTTGTTATAAAAATATCTTCTTTCTCCATCCCTGACTCCATCTTACAACTTTTTCCTCCAGATTCCTACCTTCTCTCTTTTTCTAATTATTCCAAACAAGAACAACTTTGTTCTCCTGGAAGTGAAAGTCTCCTAGTGTGGCTAATAGTTAAGAAAGCGTTCAGATGTTCACGCTAAAGTATGAATTCTCTATAAAACATATATGCATTCTCCATCAAAAAAGAAGTATAAGTTTAAAAAGTAAAACATAGCAAGACAAATATGTAAATATTAATAGTCTGTAAATCCATTACAAACTTAAGTCCATCACATATGGAGCAGGAATTTAAAACTCTAGATCCTTGGGCTCCTTTGGTGGCATCTCTCTAATTTCAACTTAATATCAGTTCCTGCTCACCTAAATGTTGGTTTTCCATTTTGCTTCAAGAAGAGCCTTCATCTTCTCTCATCTGTGTTGCTCGTGGTTTTTGCACCGGTTTTCCTTTCGACGGCACCTAGTGGCTGAGGCTACCTGATTCAGCTGTGGAGCCAAAAAAGTCTTTGGTTCTTCTCCCCACTGTTTACACTGTAAAAAATGTTTCTCACACGTAACTGTTACTCTTACCTCTCACTGAATAAACACATTCAGATAAAGCATCTCCTGGCCACTCTCTAACTCTCTTTCCTGATACTGGCCAAATTAGAAAGTCAGAGGAAAGGTCAGAATACTTTCCTTTCCCCTCATGTGCCTAGTGATGCAGCGCTGATAGTATTCCAATCAGGAGACGTATTTGAAATATTTCAAATATTTGTGTAATATCTTTCTATCTTTCTTCTCTTTCTAGGTACCCAATTTGCTTTTCCATCCATCTCTCTAGCCTTTTTATCCGTCCATCGTGTACCCATCTACCTACCCACCCATACAACAACCCAAGGTTCTTTATAGTTTCCAACCTGCTTTTATTGTGGTCTTCTCACAGGAATGAAGGAAGAAAAAACCTCTGTATTTATGCAGCCTAAGCCCAATAAATGTGAGAGCAAAACTGTGTTTTTCTACTCATCTTCCCTCTACTTTACTCCTTCTTTTTCCTTTCAAATGCCCACAATCCATGGGCTATCTGATCCTGTTCTTTTTTCCATGTTGCATGGTATATGCTCTAGCCTTGTAGCCATGGCCACCGGCAGCTGCTTAGAATTTACTACTTTATCGTCTAGTCCAAAGTTACTCCCAAATGTTCCCCAAAGCCCACTTTTAGGGGTTTGAAATGTTGCACTTACTAAAGTCTCTCATGCAGTCTTCAGTAAAGAAGTTGAGGAAAACTGGATCTTACATTAATACCGGAGATTCCAGTTCCCTCTGATCCCAAAGCCTTTCCATGGTCATTCTCTCCTTTCCCCCTTTTGTCTCATCTATCAGTGACAGGTGTCCTTCACCCTGCCAAAGCTAAGCCCTCCGTTTTGCCCTTGAGCCCACCCTCACCCACTCTGCTGGGAGCAGACCTCTTACATCTTCTGAGACTCTCTCTTACCTTAACTGCATCTAGAATCTCTACGTCTCTGCTATTTATTTTCCTCAGGTCTACAACACGTTTAGGTGTCTCCAGTTCTAGCAGATACCTTCTCTGTTAGTTCCTGCTAATATCGCCATTGCTGCCCCACACGTTACCTGCTGCTTCAATCTGCCCACCCACCATCTTCTCCCTCCGTAGCCCCTTGCAGTCTGGCTCACACCCTCCCTGCTCTCCTGACTGTTCCTTTCCACTTTGTCAGGGACCCAGTGCAATGACCTTTTCTTAAGACTTGCCCTCAACTCTTATCTGTAGCACTTAACACCAAGTGAAGTTCGACAGAAGGAACTCTTGACAACTGAAGCAGGGATTTGGTAGGGAAAGGCTGCTTGCTAGTTGGCAAAGACTTGGTTTACTTATGCTGATCTGGTCCTCAGTCTTATACAAGAAACTGGACTTTTTCTATGTACCCAGAGATGCAAATAGGTTGACACTCACTCCCAAGTGGTATGGAGGACCAAGTGATTAACATCGTGGTAAGGAGAACATCTTTCTTTCCTGGCATTCAACATCCAGCAAAGCTGGGTTATTGCCACAATGTGCCTTGCAAGTGTTAGCTGTGATGTGCTGTCGTGGAATGGAAGGCAAGTGAAATTAGATAGACCTGGGCTTAAATCTGGCTTCATCTCCTTGGCTAGTTATTTAATTTGGGAGACTCGTTTTGCTTCTCTCTGGTCTTCAGTTTCCATAAACTGTATCTGTAAAAATATGCGTATTACTGATTGTGGAGTGTTGTAAAGTTTATCAGTAATTTATCAACATGTCACAGTAATATCACATACAAGGTGCCTAATGTCATCACCATTATCACCAACAGACATTTGAACACTCAGGCGTGCCAGACATAGTAGCTGACCACATTCCCAACTGTGACTAGTTCACTGATCCTGTGCTCAAGAAGCCCTCAGTGTAGTACACGCAGCAGAGATAACCAGTCCAGTGCACCATAGGAACTTGCATGGACATATGTCTGAGGCATTATGCATGAACAGAAGTACAATAGTACTCCTTATCTGCTTGGGGTTTCCCTCTCGTCTTTGCTAGACTAACTCATGCCACTCTCCATGTCTCAGGTTAAATATCACACTTTCCCTAATGCAATTTGCTGCCACGTGCTCCTGTGCTTACTGTTTTGTACTTGTCATCTTGCGGGTAATTACTTGTTTAAGGTCCGTTTCACCCATTTAGCTCCATGAGGCAAAAGCTATCTCTGTCTTGTTTGTTTCTATATCTCTGCAATTAAGGCAGTGCCTGGCACATAGTAGGAGCTCAAGAAACATTTTTTAAAAACTGAATTGAGAACTGTAAGGGGTTTTGTGGGGTTGTATGAAGGAATGATTGGAGATAAGGGGAAAGATTGTAGAGAAGATAATGAAGAGCCTTTGATTTTTCTGCTATAAGGAATTTGGACCTTAGGTAGCAGAGTGTGGTGAGCCATTGAAAATTTTAAGCAAGCGATATGATTAGATCAGAGTTTAGAAAGTTACTAGTGTATTGTGTTATGGGGTGTATGGGTACGTGGGTCAGGGGGAAACAGGCATCCAAGAGTTCATTTAGCAAAGTCTTGCTAAAGACCAGGTAAGGAGTAATGAAGACCTAAACCAGGATAATAGCAGTGGGGTTGGAGCAAGATGTTTGAGAGACAGAGTTGATGACAAGAAGTGAACAAGTAGGTGTGAAAAGGAAGGAAGAAGAGTCTGTGCTGACTTCCAAGTTTCTATCTTGTATCGTGAATGGTGGGGGAGGGGAGATTCATTGTAATCAAAAGATGAGCTTTCAGACAGCTAGGATGTGACATCAGGCGACAGTAGCCTTAGTTTTCCCCATCTGTGAAACAAAAATTTTAATATCTACCTTTTGGGGTTGGTGTGCTATGAAATGGCTGGCACCGAGCTGAGACAACACTTAAGTTAGTCCATTTATTCCCGCCCCCCTATAACCAGGCTCTGCACCTGTGTGTGTGCGCACATGTGGGCGTGGCCAAGGTATCAAAACAGTCCTTTGAAATGCAGTAACTTTGAGGAAAATGAATAGTGTTTTTCAAAATATTAAGTTAAAAAAAACCTAAGACTGTGACTTCTATGAAAAGACATTCTTGGTTTGAAATGGGATAAACGGCCTAATTTTCTCACTCTTGTAGTAACATAATATTGCAATTGCCATTTCATGAACTGACAAGGTCCTGACTGAGAAGAGATGTCTAAGACGACAGCTGGTAGTTTTATTACAGCAATTTTAGGAGAGGTATCAGAAATGGCTGATATAATTTGACTTTATTTGTGATGGTAAGGGGCTGAGTAACTTTGGTAGCAAAACAGAAAGTCAATATATGATGTTACACCAACATGATCTCACTTCTTATATATCATTATCATTTACTTTCTTTATAACTAGGGTGACCTACTCCCTGGTTGGCCCGGGCCTTTCCTGGGTTTAGCACTGAAAGTTTCCCTCAGTCCCAGGCAAGTAAGGATGATTAGTTACTCTATTTATAACCCTAGATATAAAGTAGTCAACATCTCTTAAGCAGCATTTTAGAATGTTATCCAAAATTTCTTTTCTGCAAAGGATAGGATGATGTGCAACATTTTTTGGTGTTGTGGGGGCAGAGTTACTAAAGTGTTTGTTGTTTGAATTTGGCAGGTGATATCAAAATAGATGACATATTTTCTTTTCTAATCTAAATATTTCTGAACTTGAATCGGGGGGATCACTATAGTGATGCCCCTACAACTCTCCTTCCCACCCCCATTGTTTTTATGATCTCATTTTCTCATGAAGCATAGCCCAGGGTATAACTTAACAAAGCAACTGAGATGGACAGATTCTTGAACTGCTTTGTTCCTGGAATGAGAAAACCAGCATCTTAGGCAGTTAGTCCTGAATTCTCTGCAAAACTCGCGACACCTTATCAAACCCGAGATCCTTGAAAGCATCAAGCTTAAACTGGGCACTAAAGAGACCTCCTCCTTTGGCAACAAAGTCGTCAGGTCACCTTTGCTGGTGACTTCCAGTTCCTCAAATTAAGACTCACATTGCTGTCTGTGTTTGCTCCGAGTCCCAGCCGCAGTTCTCCCCCTGATTCCCAGTCAGTTTGCTACAGAGTGCGCGAGTCCCTGGTAGGCAGTCTGTTCAAAGCTGCCTTGGGCTGGGAGTCACAGAGGTTTATGGTCCAGCGTTGCTGGCTGGCCCTGTTCTTCCCAGCTGTTGAAGCAGCGCTCCGGGCAAAAGGTGACTAGGTCACTTCTATTCCACCTGCTTCTGTTGTTGTTTCTTTTAAATCCTCTTAAATGGACTTTTAAGTGTGAACTTTGCAACCATCTCCTGGCCAAAGAACAACCTCAGAGGCAGCTGCACCCTGTTCAAAGAGAAGGGCTGGGTGGGAACCCAGACTCCCTGATTTCTGTTGACCAGCTCTCACTAATGTGACAACCCGGCGGTGAGTGCCAGTGTTAATTGTGTGGACTTGCAAGTGTGTCCCTTTGCCCAAACACTGAAGTCTGAATTTCTCCCATCCGGGGATAAATTGGGAATTCAGAATTTTCTCCTTGCCGTCTACTTAAAGTGCTAAAGCGGGGATGGATTTCAGAAATCAGCTAGCCAGAATCACAGCAACTACCCTTAAGACCGACAGGTTGCAATAGTGGTCTATTGCTGTGTCACAAATTACCCCTTTTACAGCGGCAACTGAGGTGGTGTGGTGCCTGAAAGCGAGGACAGTGGAGCTAGTCTGCCTGGGTTCAATTCCTGGCTCCCCCACTTATTAGCTGTGTGACCTTGTACTTAACTTCTCTCTGTGTCTCAGTTTTTCCATCTGTAAAATGGGGACAATAATAGTACCTACCTCAGAGGGTTAGTTTTGTTTGTTTTTTGGCCGTGCCACGTGGCATGTGGGAACTTAGTTCCTCAACCAAGGATCAAACCCGTGCCCCCTGCAGTGGAAGCACAGTCTTAACCACTGGACCACCAGGGAAGTCCCCAGAGGGTAATTTTTGAAGACCAAAGTGAATATCTGTAAAGCACTTAGAATAGTGCCTGACATAAAGTAAGAGCTACATACTCCTTAGCTGATATCAGTATTATTAGTTTCAAACCTAGCAGCCCATCAAATAACCTGATAGGGGCCTCAGTTCTTAGGATAACATTTGTTAGGTTTGCCATTATTGATTATTTTTGTTGTAATGGACTGAATGTTTGTGGCTCCCCAAAACTCATATGTTGGAATCCTACCCCTCCCCCAACTGTGATGGTATTAGGAGATGGGGCCTTTGGAAGATGATTAGGTCACAGGGGTGGAACCTTTGTGAATGGGATTAGTGCCCCTATAAAAGGGACTCCAGAGAGGTCTTTCACTGTCTTTGCCCTGTGAGGATACAGTAAGGAGTCAGCAGGCTCTCACTATGCTGGCACCCTGATCTTGGATTTCCAGCCTCCAGAACTGTAAGTGATAAATTCCTGTTCTTTATGAGCCACCAAGTCTTTGGTACTTTGTTATAGAAGCCCAAACAGCCCAAGACAGTTGCCAGTATTTTTGGTCTGCTTACTATGGGTCCAGTTCTAAATAAACATTTAACATATATCATCTCATTTAAACTTTATAAAACCCAATGAAATCGGTGCTATATTATTTTCATTCTACATAGGAGCAAACTGAGGCTCAGTTAAATATGATGCTCAAGTTCACCAGCTAGTAAATGACAGAGCTGAGACTCACACCCAGGTGTGATTTTGGGTGTGAGTCGATGCTCTAAGGGGCTGAGACTTTAGAGGATATTAAGAAAGGGGTGAATTTAATTTGTGCGAGGGATGAATGTGAATCTTTGAGAATTGACTGTGATTGAATAATAGTTCCTTGAATATATCAGGTCCTAATCCCTGGAAACTGTAAATAAAACCTTATGTGGTTAAAAAAAGGCCGTTGCAGGTCTGATTAAATTAAGGCTCTTGCAATCAGGAGATCATCTTGAATTAGCCAAATGGGCCCTAAATGCAATCCCATGTATTTTTATAAGAAGGAGGTGCAGACGGAGATTTGCCCACAGAAAAAGAGAAGGCAATGTGATCACAAGGAAGCCCTGAATGCCGGCAGCCGGAAGCTGGAAGGGGCAAGGAGTGGATTCTCCTCCTGAGCCTCTCAAGAGAGTGTGACCCTGCCATCACCTTGACTTCCACCCAGTGATACTGATTTCAGACTTCTGGCCTCCAGAAGTGTGAGAGAAGGAATTTCTGTGTTTTAAGTCACCAAGTTTGTGGTAGTTTGTTACAGCATTTTCAGGACACTAATACAAATGGTAATTAACACTTGGATCTCTGCCTTTTTTGATATAATTCTAAGGATATGGATATTTAATAAAGCTTCCTACATCTGCACAGTTGTACCTAAATGAGGGACAAGTCTTTTACGCTAAGAGCACTGGTTCCCAAATTTTGCTGAACACTGGGGAGACTAAAATTCCCCAATGCCCAGCCACAACCCAGACCAATTTCATCAGAATCTCTGGAAGTGGGACCCAGGCATTAGTAATTTTTAAAGCTCCCAGATGTTTCCAAAGTGCAGCCATGTTTGGGAACAGCTGACTTAGAGAGAAAGCAAAAACACCTCTATTTGTGATTGGACCTTTGCCTGTGGTTCTGGGTGTGTTTCCAACTGCTGCTAAGTGTCTTCACCTGGTTGCCAGGTACCTCAAACTAACTGTATCGGAAACAGAGCTCATTCCTTTCTCTCTGCAGACGTGTTCTCTGTCCTGTGTACCCAGTGTGGGCACTGGTACCACCGGCTTCTCTGTCACCTTAGCACTATGGGACTCCTCACTCTCTGCTTCCCACCCTGCCCCCACCCCAAGACAGACCCCTCCCATCTGAGGCCCTGGAGGGGCCTTGGGGTGGGGTGGAGGGGACGAGCGGACTCAAAATTGAAGCCTTCCCCACTGTCACGCTAGAGCTTCTACTTTAAAAAATACCTGATTAATAAAGTTCTGTGAAAGATATCGTTTGGAAAATGAGTTCTGCTGCTTAAAAAATGGAAAAACAAATGAAAGCAGTATAGCTAGGTGCATTACGCATGCTATATCTCAAACAGAAGACATATATTTTCACAGGAGCTGGAATAGAGGGAGCTGCTTGGAATGGTAATCCTGATAGCTTATTGTGTCTGGCCAGACAGCCCCAGGGAAGCTATAGGTAGAGGCCCAAACACTCAAAAGAGAGCTGTAGGAAGTCTGAAGGGGAAGGCAGGCCATATCTTCAAAGCCAGAAGCTACTCCTTGCTACAACTAGAAGATAACCCTTCCTTTTCACATATGAGTAAACTGAAGTTCAGAGAGGTTAAGACACTTTGGTCCAAAGTCACACAGCTAGTAAATGGTGGCTCCTAGATTTGCCTCTGGATCTTGCTCATCCCCAAGGCCCCCAAGCTTAAACTCCTAGTTTGCTCTATTTTCATCTTTCTCAAACTTTGGTGTAAGAATTACCTGGACTGTTTGTTAAAGATTTCAATTCTTAGGCCCACCTGCTTAGAGCTGATCCAGCAGGTTCAGAGTGAGGCCCAGGCACTTGTGTTTTTATAA
Source organism: Mesoplodon mirus (assembly GCF_964341445.2). Lineage (NCBI taxonomy): Eukaryota > Metazoa > Chordata > Mammalia > Artiodactyla > Ziphiidae > Mesoplodon > Mesoplodon mirus. Next base: position 50,716,428 of record NC_138979.1, on the reverse strand, counting down.
CAAGCATCCCAGGTGATCCTCATGCAAGAAAAATGCAGACCACACTCTGAAAAACCTGGCCTACGTTTTCTGCAGGATTTGTGCATAGGTAGGATGCCCTTGGCTTCAAGAACCTGTTGAAACAGTTGGAGACAATGAGCCGCTTACCACCACGAACTACCCCCCAACTCCTCCAATGCTTTCCGGAGACTTTTTGGGCTTTGGCCGGCTGCCAGGTTGGAGGACCAGGCTTCTGTTGGCATTCCAGCAAGATCCTTACCAGGGGCAGGAACAACTGGCCATCCCATGGGGACTACCTGGTTCCTACCTGCACCCCCACACACACACACCTCCAAAGTCCCATAGATCCCACATTCTGTAGACGATGGGTGAAATGGTTTTTAACATTGTCAAGAGGACCCAGTTTTGGGGTCAAATTTTGCAAGAGTAGCCAAATGCTGCCGCAGTGGCTGTCAGCTTTGTCCTCTTCGTGGCCTGTCTGAAAGAGATCATTAAAAACTCACTTATCTGTTGATCTGGCTCTCAGCTGCAGGAGCCCTTCTGCTACTGAGCCTCATAATGGCAGCTTTGAAGTCCAGCGCAAGTGTGAATTTATTGTTTTGTAAAGACCAGATTCCTGAACAGGTCATAAATTACCTTGTTAGACAAAGGCTTCTGGGGAAACATAATGTGTTGAAGTCCTTCAGTGGGTGATTATCCTCACACATTGCTGGCAGAGCAAGTAACTGGCACACAGGCACCAAAACCCAACAGCCGCCAAACTCCAGAGAAGCTGCAGCTAGGCTAGGCTTTGAAATCCTAGTTAACCTTTCTCCTAGGTGAGAAAGAGAGGGGAAAATGAGAGAATAGCAATTTTAAAAAGCTGGCTTCCCATTCCTGACCTTGTTTAGGAGAAGTCTTGTTGTGGCAACCCAATGAACTAGAGCTAATTACCATTAAATGGACTTTGTGGCATTATTCTCCTGGATTACAAGAAGATTCCCTTTCATTGTTGGTTCATTCTTTCCTGTGCTCACCCCTTTCCTATCTGTCTGGGTGTCCTTCCCAGGGTCAGAAGTGGTACAGTTAGCTCTTTGACACTAGTCACTGATAGCTCATTATCTGATGATACTCTATGGCCGACTCCCTTCTCTCCAGACCTGGGTATGAAATATCAGCCTCTGTTAGGAACCTTCTCATCCTTTCTTCTCTCCTACAGTAGAGGTTTTGCTATTTCTAGCTGGGTGACAGGCCTTGAATAGAAGCAAACTGCAAACTGAAAATAAAATCAGGTCAAAATCTGGATTGTAATCTTTCTTTTAGAGTAGTAGTTTTTTAATGTGATTAGGAAAGTAATATGCGCTCACTGTAGTGACTTTAGATAACACAGTGCACAAAAGGAAAATAAAAACCATCCCACAGCCCACCAAGCAGAAAGAGCCCCTATTTACATTTTGGTTTAAAAATGGGCTTATGCTGGACATAATTGCTTTGTAACCTGCTATTCGATGCAGCTAGATATCACAGATACTTGCTCACATCGTTGAAAATTCATTGGCAACATCTTTTCCAACGACTACAAAGTGGACGTGCTCCTAAATGTGTTGGTTAGAAGAAAATGCTAGTATTTCTCAAGTACTTACTTGGTTAAGGGATGTGGACAATAATTGCCTTCCTCTCTGCGGGTCAAGGGCATCATTCATTTGTTCAACGAACATTTATTGAGCATCTACTATGTAACAGATGCTATTCAGGAGGCTAGAGATCAAGCCTGAATAGGATAGACAAAAATCTCTGCCCTTATAGAGCTCCGTGGGAGTGTAAGAGGGCACACTTTTAAAACATTAGTGAACTGCCTTCTAAAACTGAGGATATTGGTTGTGGACACCAAACTCCCATCAAATAAAGGCCACTGATGTTACATAAAATCCTCAGGAATTAATGTTAGTTACATACAATACTATGTTTTTTTGTTGATACTCCATCAGCACAGTTTGGGTACACAGTAAATACTCAATAAATATTGAATGATATTGAATGAATGAATTTCATTGAATGAATAATTTATGAGTCGGTGTGTCAAACATAATTGAAGTTGGTTTGCTTATCAATAGTTAGGACTCCTTCCTGGAATTCAGGAAGGGAAATAAAAGCTAAACGCCATGGTAGCTCTTTGCTCAGACATTTGTCCATGTTGAAGAGGACAAATCTAATCAGACAGACTTGTCAGGAGTCCTCTCCAAGCCTGAGTTTTCTTCTTGGGGGAAGAGAGTGCTACACTGAAGTTCAAGACACATTCATATTATGGCGCTCACTGTAAATGCCCCTCGGAAAGGAAGGGGCTGGGATAGCTCTGCACTGTTCAGATGTTCTCGGGTGAGGAAAGAGAATTGACTTGTTAATCTTAGCAGCAAAGGAAGCAGTTCTTTGCAGAGAATTGTGTGATTTGGGGAATTCATTAAGGTATGTGCTGTCCCAGAGCAAGACAGAGGCTTGATGTATGTGGTATTCAGAAACTTAGAAACTGGAAAAAGCAGAGATTAGATCAAGTTCTTTTCACCTATTTGATTTGTGTCTGATCCCTACATTTTGACAGATAATTAGCAGGTCACATAGAGTACCTGGAAGGCACTGAAATATTACAGTTTATGAGTACCTGCCTCCCGGTGGCAGACTGTACGTTAAGAGTCAGGAGTCACCCTGAAGTTGGATTGCCAGATCTTTGACACTTGCAAGAAATGATCATAGAAAATGTTAGAATTTGCTTTAAGGCAGAACCTAATAAACACACGGGCATTATGGGAACTGAAGCAGTAAATCTATTATTTTTGCTAAGGACTAGCAGACTCTTTGAGAGCAGAATGGGATGAATTAGAGAGGGTGGGATAAAATATGAAAATGTCACTGAAAGTAATGGTGATGAATCGGAGCTGGATTTTGGCCTCTGGGACTAATAGAGCTGGCTAGTGGTTTGATGGTCAAGGTTTCCTTAATAGAAGAGGGAGACCCAGTGAGGGTTCCTTTCAGGTCTGTTCCACATCAGATTTCCCCTGACTTTGGTGCGTTCTTGGGCAATAATAATCAACTGCTGTGTAGAAATGGTGAGGAGAGAGGGGCTTACAGTGAGTGAGTCTCAGAACTGGAATTCAGGCTTGGGGCTTGTGCTCCACACCCTTTACTCTGTACCCAGCCGTGTCGGGGGCCAGACCGTGGCCTCACAGTCCCAGTTTAACCCTGGGGCTCTGCCACTTAATTGCACTGATACTTGGGCAAGTGACTCACCTCTCAGTTCGATAAGGAAAGGGAAATGTTCTCTTCTGAGTAGAAGCATACAGATAGTGGTTAGGCAAGCAGGCTTTCTTCAGATCAAATGAGTTTTAGAAATTCTACTTCTGTGTTTAAACTTGTGGGAATGCATATTGACTCTAGGCCTCCTTGTACCTTTCCACGTGGCTGTTTCACATCTCACGTGCACCGTGTTGAAAACATTCCCTGCGAATATCGTAAATCCAGACGTCCCCACATCCCATTGGACTGCAAGCGCCAGGAGAGACATTGTGTTGACTTTCTTCATTGCCATGCCCTCAGCGCATGGCAGAGCGCCCGGCACATTGCATTCATGAACAAAGGATTGTCTTGTCCCTCTAGCTCTAGTTTCTCTTTTTTTCCAAGACCTCCACACGCTGTCACCAGCACTGAAATCCCAATCCCACGTGTAACCTGCCTAAATACCTTAACTGGCTCCCACTGCCATTTAATGGGAGGACATATAGGGAGACCCTCCTGATGTGAACTCAGCCGACCTTTCTGACCTCATCTTCTGCTGCTCCCCTAAGCCCTTCTCTGGCTCCAGCTCAATAGAAAAGCCCAGGCTTTCCAGGCACAGCATAACTTTACCCTTCTGTGCTTTCCTGTGCCCCTCCTTCAGGCTGGAGGCCAATCCGTGAGGAAAAAGAAGATGCCTTCCACAGCGCTCCAAAAAAACCCCAAGCGTTTTTCAGTGCTGGTCAGCATCAGACTCATCTTGCCCTGTATATTTTTCAGAGGAGATGGTCATGCAGGTCAGCTGTATTGTATTTCCACATAAACAGGTTGTTGGCAAGTGTGTTTATTAAGAGGGAAATACTAATTTATTTGAGTAGGCCTGTCAAGGTCACCTTTAAAGGTAAATGACATTTTTACTCTTAGGGGAAAAGAAAAAAAACCCTTCACGCCGATTCTTCGGCAAGAATCACTATGCTGAAAGATCCATACTTGGAGGAAGGTCGCATTCTGCTGCCTTTTGTCAGGTCTTACGTGGGCACAGAAACAGGTTTGGAACCAGATGGAGTTCTGTCTCTTAAGGAGGGACGTATGTTGAGGTGACTTGGGGATAGAACTACTGTGGTTAACAGAGTGGCTGGGAGAGATTCTCCAGGAAGCTTCTGGAAGAGAGGTGGAGCAGACCAGGAAGATAAGAGGCCCAAGCTCTAACTCAAATCTTAGTCTTTTGCCCTGTGATCCACGTCAAGACTCAAGCTCGAGTCCATGGACATTCTTCAGGAACGCCCAGGGCTGCAGCATTTCTGTTGCCCATGGCGCCAGAAAACCTACCTTCCAATTTCTGGTCAGCCCTCTCCCCCAAGAAGAAGGAAAAGACCAGAACAGAACTTCTGCTCCCCACCCCACCCTGCTTTCCTCCTTCTCTCCTGCTCCACTGAGAACTTCTTTCTAATTCACCACACCCATTAGTTGAGCCTCAGGCAGAGCTGCATCCCTTTTCTCAGGCAAAGAGTGTGTCTTTGGTAGAACTTTTGTACCCACTGTCTTGCCAATACAGTGAGAAATTCATTTTGTTCCTGTCTCAACTTAGGGATCCTTCTCCTAAATTCTAAGAAGAGGAATTTTGTCAGTCCATAGGGGGAAAACCTGAGCTCCCCAAAGAGGTTAGGTTTTTAATCATTGGAGTCACTGGCCAAATTCTGGGGGAATTTTGGACTCCATCATCACAGAGAGCGTATTTTTCTCAGGTTCTAAGTGACTTCGTCCTGTCTGTATGTTCTTTACATTGGAAAGTTATTTTTGCCTTCGCCAGTTTCTCAGTATGGTTCATAACCCTTCCTGTGACTGGCCCTTTATCTCTCTTACTCTCCCTTGGGCCACTGGATGACAGTGAGAAAAGTCTAACAATGACTTCTCTTTTGACGATGCAAGTCCCCGTGGGTATCCAGCAGGTAAAGAGGAGGTCATGGCCGCAGCAGCCTCGCTGTCTCGGCAATATTTCCTTTTGAAGGTGTGGAAGTCCTGGCTCACCAGCCTGCCTTTGCTTGACAAATGATGGAGATAATGCAAGTGAAGGTGCAATGCGGAATGGCCAGGATAGTCTGGGCACGTCTCTCATCGCCACCTGTTTGGTGAGCTTGTGTTGATTCTCCACCTTTGAAGGGCTGGCAGGCTGTGTGAACTGGGCCTGGGCTGCGAACACCCAAATCCTGAGCATAGCAAGGCTGGAAGACAGATGAAGGGAATGCTTTCAAACAATATTGCTTTCTCTAATTAGTGCAGCCGGAGCACCCCCCGAGGAGCTCCAGGTGACCTCAGCCAAGCAAGGCTCAGGTATTTCTCAGAACCGACAGGGGCTGGAAACCTTTTCACTTTGCTCAGACTGGTCTGGGAATCTTGAAAGAATCCGTTTTCTTTCGACCCATGATGCTTCTGGGTGTGCATGAGGGGGGCAGGGGGGAAGGGATGGAAGATTCTCTGAGCCATTCGTCCTCATTGTTCTTTTGGTTCTGACATATTCCATGCACCCAAAAGTCCGCATTCCTAGGCCCTTCTGTTTAAGACTCTACTGGGACGCCCAGGCTGCCCTGTGCATGACCTCTTCTGATCTTGCCTTTACCTTTGCATCACATGGAGGAGAAATCGTAATAATGCTTACTGGGGGCCAAGGCCTTTATTATGCCCAGGGCTTTGGGAGGCAGGAATTGTCCTCACAATAATACAGAAGAGGAAGCAGAGGTTCAGAGGCTGGAAACACTCCAAAGCTTCACAGCAGTTTTCTCAGAGTCAGGATTTGCACCCAGGCCTGTCTGGCTCTAAGCCCTCACACCATCCTGCCTCCCTTGGGAAAGGGATGATTGATACGGTGTGTTGGTACCAATCAGCCTCCTGAAATCAACTTTGCCTTAAAAGACAGAAGCAACAGGGGCCAAACAGTGCACATTTCACAGTGGCCCTTTGAAACCTCAGGACCGGCAGATTGGCAGGGGTGTACTGGATCAGAAGTCAGATGTGTCCGATCTTCGTTGGACTGTACTATTCCTGACCACAGGAGCTTGAGAAAATCACCTCAACTTTCTGAGCAGATTTCCTCATCTGGGAATGGAGCAAATAATACCTGTCCTTTCCACTTTATGAACTGGTTTCGAAGGAGCTTTGTGGACTGAAAAGTACTTTAGGAACATAGGGCCTTCTGGAGGAGACATTTTCAAGAAAGAGCTGTGATTACAGGAGTGCTTTAGGCAGCTTTTATTTTCTCATGATGGGTCAGCGATGTGCTTTTAGAGATGACAAAACCTTCAGAGTCTCTCTCAAAGACACAGTCCAGTAAGATCCTAGGCTTCTTTATGCCTGAGTTATAAAAAATAAATGAACACCAATCCTCTGTACTTGTTAGGAAATATAACTTCTTCAAAAGTCTTCTCATGCTGGGTCTCCTGGCTCAAATGCTTCCCAGTCTGGTTAGATAAAAAAAATGTAGTATGACCTTCTTTTGTGTTGTTTATTGGCCAATATGTTTCATGCCTCATTTGCCCTCAAATTCACATTTTTATTCATCAGAGTATTTGCTCTGCTTGTGTGTGTGTGTGTGTGTGTGTGTGTGTGTGTGTGTGTGTATGCTCCCTACCCAGTTGTGGAAAACCTTTTCACTTTAAACAGGAGCCAGATGATAGGATATTTATTTTATATTTTGCCAAGCTACATGATTTCTACAGATAGTTTTAAAACTAAAAGAGCAAAGGAAAAACAATTAAGAATTTTGCTTCAAATGAGCGGCCTCTGACATGCCTATGATGGCAAGGGTCAGCTTTGACTCTGTGCAGGCCTTTTAATTGCATGCAGCCTGAATCGGGGGCGGCCATCTGTGACCTGGAGCCTCAGACCCCTTATCTGGCGCTCTGATGGGTGCCGTCCGCCAGTGCCCATCCTTCGCATGAGTCTGTGATTCTGTCCTGCCCTCCCAGCAGGCAAGGGGGCTGGAGCCAGGCTGGTTTCCTTGTAATTAAAGAACAGCAAGAGCACATAATTATGAAATTTCTAGGGAGGACTCCCCCTTTCGCAAGTGGAAAGTTCTTCTTCTCTCCCTCCTCTCACCAGTTCTCGTACCTTCAGTCACATCTCATGAAGTTTGGGAATTTTATCATTTTTATTGGGAATCTTTTTCATAGACTTTATTCTTAAACTGCCATAAATATTTTAAAATTTTAACCTCAGGAGTAGATCATTCAGTTAATCACAGTTCTCTTCCTTGATTTATGCCTTTATTCCCCACTCTGATTCCCCTGCATGCTTTCACAGGTAACCATGTTAGTGTGTTTATACCGTGTGTGTGTGTGTGTGAGAGAGAGAGAGACAGAGACAGAGACAGAGACAGAGACAGAGAGAGATCATGTTCTTGTAAACGGCCATGAACTTTTGTCATCGATTTTCCCTCTGTAGTGACTCTCTTGGGAGCTTTCAGTTCACCTTGGACGTGTTTTTGTTCTGTGGCAAGTGAGTCACATGTGTATACACACAAGTTTTCCATTTTCACCTGGAAATGTGGCCAGAGGTTTTAGAAATTGTGTCTCAGTGAGTCTTTGATGCATATCTCCTGAGAACTCACCCACCGCAAGCGCTTTGAAAGGCCCTTCCTATAACTACCGCTTCACTGAGGAAGACAGGACTGATGCCAAGGTGTGATGGAACAGAGATGTGAAGGGAACCTGGTGATGGTAGATGAGACATCTGGGTCTGATACGAGGTCAGTCAGTAAGCCTGAGCCTTGAGCAATTTATATAAACCACTCAATGCCTCAGATTTTTAACCTGTAGAATGGGCTTCGTATATGCATTATAGGGTTAAGTTGCAGTTAAATGAAACAATGTATTGACAAGTACAAAGCTCAATGCCTGGCATATACAAGGTGTCCAGTAGGTGTTTGGTTGAATCAGAACATCTTTCTTTGGAGTGATTGGAAGTTTCCTGCTGAATTCAGGTACTAAGGAAGAGCCCCTTAGCTGGGAGGACCCTAAACTCTATAAGTACGAATTACTGCAAGAGGTTCATTTGATTTGCCTCAAAAGAAAGGCAGAAGCGCAGGGGACAGCCATGGGCCTTTCCAGAGCTAGTTAACAGAGGTGGGTTATGCGTAAGAAAGCAGAAGCAATGTGAGGATATCTATATTTACATATTTATTTAGGTATATTGCTTCTCTATTGCTGAACTGTGGACACAGTGACCATCTCTGAACTGGGAGTTGGGAGCTTTAATTCCAAGGCCCAACCATGGGTCTCGGTTTCCTCACTAGTCATTAAGAGCGGGGCGAGGGGTGGGGGCTCCGCATTTCTCAGTGGCGCAGTGCAGTTCTTCACCACATGCGACAGACCCAGGACTGCAGGACTGTGGCACCCGCAGTTAGTACTCCACTAGCCTCTCTCCCCTTCCGCCTGCTCCTTGGTGGAAGGGCCCGGATCTTTTTTTTTTTTTTTTTGCGGTACGCGGGCCTCTCACTGTTGTGGCCTCTCCCGTTGCGGAGCACAGACTCTGGACGCGCAGGATCAGTGGCCATGGCTCACGGGCCCAGTCGCTCCACGGCCTGTGGGATCTTCCCGGACTGGGGCACGAACCTGTGTACCCTGCATCGGCAGGCGGACTCTCAACCAGTGCGCCACCAGGGAAGTCCAGCCCAGATCTTTGAGGTGGCTTCTGGTGCTGGCTTTCAGTGAGTCTGTGGTACTCCCCCAGAGTAAGAAAGCATTTTCTTATTGGTAGGAATAAATGGTCATTTCATTTATTTACTTCCAAAATCCTTTCCTGCTAGAGGGGAGATTGATGAAAGAAGCTATGGACTGGTAGAACAGTGGCCAGAGCTGACCACATTCTCCCTGAGTCCAGCTTCATCCTCTGCACTGGAGAGGAGACCACCTTCTGCACACCATTCCTGGGGGACTGAACTGTGGTGACCTTCACAAAGGCAAAAACACAGTGCCTGGCTTTTGCTATGTGTTCAATATATATATATTTTGAAAGGATGATTGTTTGAGCCCAACATGACGACCTTTTTGGATAATAGCCAGCACATATGTCTACGTGCATCCTGGAGGATGTTTGGCTTCTCTGAATGACATTGAAAATGGTCTCAGTCTCACTCCTTGCCTCTGACCGTGGCCTTGCACGCCTCAGTGCTGAAGGTCCTCCAGGCTTGATGACAGCCCCACACTTCTAGGCTGGCTGAGAAGCTGCTTGTGTGTACTCGGAAGTAAGAAAAGGGAATGGAATGAGGTTGGGGGAGCTATTTAGAGCATTGGTTTACCAGCTCCCAGAAACCTTTCTGTATATCTTTGCTAGATCAAATGCAAAATAAAGTTGTTCAGCGGAACAGGAAAAGGTCCTTGTTGCTTTTGTGCTGAAGTCCGTGATATTTACTTTCAGATGTGGATAAAGGGAAGGCCATCTCCTCAGCTGCCAATTGGGGTAGTGCTAGAGGGACAGCAAGCAGCAGCCTTTGACATTTACAGAACTAGACCAGATGCTTTTAGCACGTTAAAATCAGATTTTGGATTTATTTTTATGTATGTAAATATCCCTTTTCCCCTCTAATTTTGTTCTTTGTATTGATACAGCTGCACTGTGCTCTGAACACGATGCTCTGATTAGCAACATTTATTTAAAATTAGGAAATATCTGTTTTGTTGTGAATTCATTTCCCCTCTATTTTCGGATGCAGTGAAGTCACATACCCTAATGATGAAGAAGGCCCAGGAAGGGGATTCAACCCAGTAGCTCTTATTCATTTGAGTAAGACTGTGCTTTCTGTTACTATCTCGAAAGGGAGAGTTCCCACTGGCCAGGGTTTGTATCTCCAGGTACAACTTTCACCTAGGACAAGGACAGCCATCACTAAAACTTCAAAATCCTCAGAAACCCATCGTGGGAGGGGTGGATCCTCTTCTTCTAGTTCATCCATTCTGATAAACGATCGGAACATCTTGGCTTCCTGTTGCCTTCCTTCAGGTCAGATAACACATGAGCGTCACACCTTAGGTCTTAGCATTCTCCAAGGGTGACAGGTCGGGATGAAATAGTCACTAGGCGGCTTTTGAATGGCATTCTAATTGCTTCCAGCTCAACACTTTGGAAAATTGAAAAATAAAAAGTGTCTTTTCGGGATGAACGTTTCCATCCTTGCCGAATGATCATGTGTCTGTGTCTGGCTTCCAGTCACAGCAGGCCTTGATGGGAAATGCTCAGGGGTGCCTGGGGCAGGAGTAGGACCTGCCTCCTCACTGTGGTGGGGCCTTCCCAGGGGCCCTCTGTGGACTCTGAGACCTGGGCGCAGAGCTCCCTTCTAGTTTCTTTCCTCTGGGAGAATGATTAGGTATGTCATTTAATCAATTTGGGCTGCTAGCCTGGGGTTGTGAAGAAGCAGGTGTTGATCATGGGAATAATTACTTAGGGCTGCATACCCCAAATGATTTACAACCTGAGATCTAAAGCAGAAAATGCATTCTCACATGTCAGATCTCCTTTTTCCTTCCCCTTGCCACAGATGTGCTGCCTATAATGAAAGCACCTTCAGCACCTCACCTGCCATGAGGTGTTCTCCGGCTGCTGCTGCTGTGAGAACTCTCTAGAGATGTACATGCAGAGCGAGCTCCATATGCTAATCCACACAAAGGGCCATCCCCACCCTTCCCCAGCTCACATTTTATAATGCTCAGTCTGAAATGACCTTTAAAAAGCCAGATAATATTTTATTTACCTTTTTTCTCCCATTTACTGTTAAATGTTAATGAAGGTAAGAGATTCAGATTCCTGCTAATAAAACACTTTAATTGACTCAAGTGTAACCGTAACTGTAAATTGGCTATTCTGTACAGAAGACCTTAGAGCTTCCCTGCCCCCGACTCTGCCGCCTGTGCAGTTTTGGAAGTTGGCAGCAAACATGTTCTTTGTTCTTCAGCGGGCTGCATGTGCAGCCCGAGGCCCTCTCCTCTAAGACAGGCAACGAGGAGTGACTTTGGGTCTCTCCTCGCCACAGAATTAAGTGCCCTTCGCCCCTCCCACGGCCTCTTTATTGAAATCCTTCAGATTCAGGGTCTGTTTTAAGCACTGTCTCCTCCAGGAAGCCCTACAGGATCCCTACTTCCCTCTCATCTGCCTCCAGTTGGTCACAGCATTTTGAGACTTTCCTTGTGATCCTTTTTACTCACTGTTGTGGCCTCTCCCGTTGCGGAGCACAGGCTCCGGACGCGCAGGCTCAGCGGCCATGGCTCACGGGCCCAGCCGCTCCGCGGCATGTGGGATCTTCCCAGGCCAGGGCATGAACCTGTGTCCCCTGCATCGGCAGGCGGACTCTCAACCACTGCGCCACCAGGGGGGCCCTACTTTGTCTTTTGTTATAGTCACTTCTGCCGCTGTGTTATCTCCTTACTCAGATTAGGAAGCTTAGGTGCTCAATATGTGTCTGTTAAGTAGCATTAATTGATTTGAGTGAGAGGAAAAAAAAAAGATTTAGTTGTCCTCTGCCATACCAATTCTCTAGGGCATTCTTAAGAACGCTGAGGAAATGCTCTTTGTCTGGATTTCTTAGGTAAGGGCACAAAATCTGTAATAACTTGCTGCTATAGAGAGTTTCAGAGAAGAAGAGAATGGCATAATCTATACCTCTATAATTAAAAAAAAAAAGCAAGAGGGAGCCTCTGTATGATCTTACGCAGGGTGAGATGGGGTGGTTAGAGACATGACTGGACCAGGGTTCTCTTTCTCTGGCTGCAGGCTTAGCTACTCCACTGCTCAGTGGAGCTTGGAAGGACACTGGGCCTCTCTGCATGTCGTCTGAACTGTATTGGGTGGGTCTTCCATCCTTTTCCAACTGCAGAGAGTGGCTGGATTTGGCTGGTAAATGATCAGCTCCTGGACAGCAACATCTGTCACTGGTGTGCTCTGGGCTGCTGGTGGAAGACGTGGCTTCAGCCAATAATGGTATTGCAAAGAACCGGAAAGAGCAGAAGGGTTAAGACAATTACCATTTAGTTACTGTGTGATCCTGAGTGAGTTATTTCACCTCTCTGTGCCTCAGTTTCCCCCTCTGTAAAAAGGGGATAATTACAAGACCTATTTCATAGAGTTACTTTGACTGTTAAGTGATTTAAGCACAAAGGATTTAAGTAGAAAGCTCTTGGAATAATGTCTGGCACACAATAAGTAGTAAATGTTAACTTTTTACTTTTCCCAGTGGGCAAGCAGAAGAATGGTAAGAAAGAAGATGTGGCACATTTATACAATGGAATATTACTCAGCCATAAAAAGAAATGAAATTGAGTTATTTGTAGTGAGGTGGATGGACCTAGAGTCTGTCATACAGAGTGAAGTCAGAAAGAGAAAAACAAATACCGTATGCTAACACATATATATGGAATCTAAAAAAAAAAAAAAAAAAAAAAAAGGTTCTGAAGAACCTAGGGGCAGGACAGGAATAAAGACGCAGATGTAGAGAATGGACCTGAGGACATGGGGAGGGAGAAGGGTAAGCTGGGACGACGGGAGAGAGTGGCATGGACATATATACACCAACAAATGTAAAATAGATAGCTAGTGGGAAGCAGCTGCATAGCACGGGGAGATCAGCTCAGTGCTTTGTGACCACCTAGAGAGGTGGGGCAGGGAGGGTAGGAGAGAGATGCAAGAGGGAAGAGATATGGGAACATATGTATATGTATAGCTGATTCACTTTGTTATAAAGCAGAAACTAACACACCATTGTAAAGCAATTATACTCCAGTAAAGATGTTAAAAAAAATAAAATAAAATAAAAAAAGAAAGAAACAAAGGTGGTATACTCTTTCTCCTTTTCATAAAAAGAGCCCTGAACTTTGGAAAAGGTATTCCCTGCTTGTATCTCATCAACTCCCTTCACCCCTCTCTCCACAGTTGCTCCCTATGAAGCCTTCCACTCCAGGCCCATGTCAAGAACCACTTCTTCCAGGAAGCCTTTCCTGATGCCCCACCTTCTCACTCCCTCCACATTTCCGCAGTGTTTTGACACGCATCACGGGCACTCTTCCTAAATAGGGCCTGGAACTGCCTTCAGGTTTCTGGGGTCTCTTTCCAATCACTTTAAGTCAATGCGTCTCAACTAGGTTCCCATGAAATGTGTCAATTTTAGAGCTAAACAAAGACGTTCTGCAGCTGACATAGAATAATATCCTTTGACTATTACTCAGCCATAAAAAAGAATGAAATAATGCATTTGCAGCAACATGGATGGACCTAGAGATTATCATACTAAGTGAAGGAAGTCAGAGAAAGACAAATATTGTATGATATCACTTATATGTGGAATCTAAAAAAATGATATAAATGAGCTTATTTACAAAACAGAAACAGATTCACAGACATAGAAAATAAACATGATTACCAAAGGGGAAAGGTTGGGGATAAGGGATAAATTAGGAGTTTGGGACTAGCAGATACAAGCTACTATATATAAAGTAAATAAACAACAAGGTCCTGCTGTATAGCACAGGGAACTATATTTAATATCTTGTAATAACTACAATGGAAAAGAATCTGAAAAATTCTATATATAATTTTGTGTGTGTGTGTATCTGAATCACGTTGCTGTACACCAGAAACTAACACAACATTGTAAATCAAGTATACTTCAATTTTTAAAAAAAGATAGGGCTTCCCTGGTGGCGCAGTGGTTGAGAGTCTGCCTGCAGATGCTGCCGATGCAGGGAACGCGGGTGCGTGCCCCGGTCCGGGAAGATCCCACATGCCACAGAGCGGCTGGGCCTGTGAGCCGTGGCCGCTGAGCCTGCACGTCCGGAGCCTGTGCTCCACAACGGGAGAGGCCACAACAGTGAGAGGCCTGCGTACCGCAAAAAAAGAAAAAAAATTTTTTTTTTAAATTTAAAAAAGATAAAATTCCCAGTACTGCCAAAAAAAAAAAAAAGAAAGAAAAGAAAGGAAAATAATATCCTTTGTTTTTCCATTCAGTGGATGGTGTTTTCTCAATTTTAGGGTTTCCTCCCATAAATTCTGCTTATTCTGTCAGCACTTACCTCCACTTAATCATCTGTGACTGTGTCCCTCAGCCCCTGGCTCACCGGGGGAAGTTAACAGCCATCACTGCTCGGGCTCCACTCCTGACCAATTAAAACAAATTCTGGGGCTGGGGCCTGGCCATCTGCAGAGTTTAAAAAGTTCCCCAGGTGATTCTAATATACAGCCAGGGCTGAGACCCAGAGATCAGCAACAATCTTGTGTAAGAGAAAGTAGATCAAAGAGTAAATGTATATTAGGTCTATCAGTGGGAACTCTTGGAAATAGACAATCTAGCTTAGTTTCATAGTTTAATAAATTAATATGGCTCTACATTTACATAGAAAACATCAAATGGTCCTATTTGGGGTTTGTTTCATGGCTGTTTTCCTTTGGGGTGTGTGGTTTCATGGCATGCTCTAGTGTTCTACCTGCTGAAATTGCTGGACTTAAGCAAATATGTTAGCTGGTCAACACTTAAGGCGGCAAAGCTTTTGAAATCACAGGCTCCTGTTAGTTTGGCTTCGTTACTTTTGTCCTGTTCCTGTCGCTGCCGAGGTCTTTGCTTTTATATCCTCTTTATCAGTGTAGCCTATTGGCCACAAGAGGGATGAGGAGAAAGAACGGCTTAGCACAAACACTTCCCCACTGCTGGGGAAAAGTAGAAAACACATCTTCCCTCCAAGTTGGGAAGGACGGCATCATCTTTAAACAGAATAAACAAATTGCAGTCACTAGGATTTTTTTTTTTTTTTTAAGTCACTAGGATTTTTGTCAAATGATGGTACAGAAGATTGTTTTACCTACAAAGAACATTGGAAGTCCAGGATATGCCCGGAGTTAGAGCATAATCCAAATTATAAGGTTCCTGCTAAGTTAGCCTGCAGGGCTCAGCGGTTGTTCTGGGGCTGGACACAACTGAGTGTGGTCACCGATTCCTGTGTGATGGTTTGGGTCAGTTTGGAAGAGATAGGAAACGCCACTGGCTTATTGAAATAAATGTACAGTTAGGGTCTAACTCATTTTTTTAGGATTTAAGGAAAACTCGATAGCCCATTCATACTTTTTCATATTTGTAGAGAAACTGTGACAGTTCTGGATGAACAACTTCAATTAATGAATACTCAAGCATTTTGTGCCTTCCAATGAATAAGGATTTATTTGTGGCCCCAGATAAATACTCCTAGTTCTTAGTGAAATTCCTTCTGCGGTGCACTCAGCATTCACTTGTCTTGCTCCAACAAGGAGAAAGAGCCTCAATCAGGCAGCTGATCATTCATCCAAACATATCTGCGGCCTCCACTTAGCCCTGGTGTTATAATGCCCATTCACTTTGCTAAGCCAGGACTCAAAATCCTAGCTTTCCATCTCTTAAAACCATGGAAGAGTTTGTGTGGGTTTTATCGCAGAATCCTGGCAGGGAGAGAGACCTAGAATAGGAGGATGGTGGCAGGTGGTCTGAACGCAGTTGTTGTAACTTGTTTGCCTGTTTCTATGTGCTGCTTCTTCAATACCTCACAATGCTTTAATGCCTGTGTGAGGGAAAACCACCCTCCGTGAGGAGAGGAAGCAAGGCCTGGGAACGCTATTGTATGGTTTTATCTGCCCTCAATCTCGCCCTTACTACCTGTAGCTTCAACATGACAGGAACAACCCTATAAAATTAGCTTCGTGGGATGAGACAGGAAAGAAAAAATGTCAAGAAGCCAGTCTCTCCCCCTTCCTCTTCTCCATCTGGGTTAATACACTCTCGCTTTAGGAGGTTTTAGCCCACGAGACAAAATGCTCTGGGGCTCTTATTGGTTTAATAAATAGACCAAACTCTTGAGGACAAAAGAGGACAAACCTGCCCACTGAAAATTATGTGACTTGGGCTCTTAAAAAGCTTGTTTTGGGCTAGTCGAGTAGAGCGTCCTGAATTGAATAAATTGACTGTGCTCGCTCCCCCCAGCCCTCCCATCTACACAGCTCACGGGGCCTGTGCGACCAAGTGTTTATTGTCAGCAGCATCCCGGGCACACAGGATCGACCAGTGTCTCGTTAGGAAGAGGTTTACAGGTTTGGTGGCTTTGAGGAGCGATGTATTTGAGGTTAACAGTTCCTGGACTTAAAGGACATGAGGTTTTTTTCAAAGGGGTTTTGCCTTCAAATATGGAAAACAGGCCCTTTGTGGCGAGCGTGCTTTTCCTGGTACAAAGACTGAATTTGTAAACATCTGTTTATGAAAAAGTTGCATTTCTCAACATCATGGCACGATCTTCTAAACCAATACATAAATGGATCTTTAGTGCACATGGAAATCTTTTGCATTTGAATATAAAAATCCATTGAGGGAGGGAGAAGGGAGAGAAAGAAATGGGTAAATAAATACAAAAACTCTTAAGAGCTTCTGGGCTGGTTTCAAGAATGCCCCACAAAACAGGTTTTCATGGTTGTATGGGGTGATGTGATCCTATTCAAGTTCCTTTCCTTTCTTTAGAATTTCTGAAGAAGCTGTTGCAAATGGCTTCGGGGGCTGTTCCTAAAATACATTTTAGAGATGAAAAAATGAGAGAAGGCATAGACAATCTGAGACAAATGATCAGCTCTGATACTGACGCTGAGCTTGTAAGATGACCGCTGTGCCTGGCAAGAAATGAATATTCAAGATGCCCCTGCTGGGTGCCTTTTCCTATTTGAACCAACTACTGTTTGGGCCATGATTCACTTGTTACCAAATTAAACACTCTTTGCACACAGCAGAACAACTTTACGAAGTCGGATTTTGAAGTGCAAACATCTTTTCTGCTCTGGCCACAGAACCTGTCACAATCTTCATCGGGAACTGAATTAAGTTTAAAATATCATCAGAGGGTGTTGATCTCTCTTGGGCCTGGAGCTGTCCTCTGTACATCCGGCATTTTTCTGTTGACACTGCGTATCACTTAGCAACGGGCCTGAAAGACCCTATATGCATTGATTGCACACCATTGTCTTTAAGGGGTAGAAGTGTTAACTGAATAAGCCCCCCGGGTGACCAACCGGTCATTCCTCTCATCTTGATAATCTGTGTACATCAAAAATATTGTTTATTCCATTCTCTGATCTTCTGATTTTTACATCCCTGGCTGAAGGAATACAGTTAATTCCATATATGATGGAGAACCCAAATCTACTTTCCTGATGTGGAGTGACTGATAAAAGCAGTTTTGTCCCTCCTTTTCCTGATAAAGCATTAAATGTATCTGACAGCTAACTGCAGGTGATAATGCCAACTTGCCTCTATGGTTCTCAGAGGGTGCAGAAATTACAAGCCTGCAATTGCCCCATAAAGAGAAAATATTCCTTTCGGTCTGTGAATGGTTTTGAAATGAACGGCAGGGTATGTTATATGGCTGTGAAGATGTTAAGGCTTTCAGTGGATGGCGGGCCCTGACATCATCTGAATGAAAAGGAAATATGGCCTAACCAAGGGGTGTTTTCAGAATGAATGAAATTTCAAAGTGGAAATTCTTGCTTGAGAGGCAAGGGTAGGACACATTTCTGCATCAGTAGCCATGGCTGAAGCTACAGACTGGACTGGTGGGTCAAACAGGCATTTTACCTCACACCTCCCCCTCTTACGCTGATCTTTTTCAGAGACCTTCCACCGAGGCTGCTTTTTCACAGCCCTCTCGGACAACAGAGGGCATTTCAGCTAAGTGCTTTTACGCCTTCATCAAACTATGTAGCAGTGACATCGTGGAAATGTTGCAGCTACCTGCTTTGCAATGTCTGATTTTGAGAAATGTTTTGCATCTTTGTGAGTTTATATTATACTACATCCAGCTATAAAAGGAGAGCAGTCCATCAGTATGTCTTGAGAAATATGCCAACAAGGCAAGTGATTTCAAAAATCAAGCTACTGATTATATTGCTTTGGCATTACTTTCTGTCTGATATAAGGGGACTATGAAATAAAATAATAGTGTCAAAAGATTCTTTGGTAAATTTTAGAGTTTTTTCCCCACCCACAGCCATTTTCATCAAATAGGAAATCTGTTTAAAAGAATCAAATTCGGGGCTTCCCTGGTGGCGCAGTGGTTGAGAGTCCACCTGCCGATGCAGGGGACACGGGTTCGTGCCCTGGTCCGGGAAGATCCCACATGCCACGGAGCGGCTGGGCCCGTGAGCCATGGCCGCTGAGCCTGTGCGTCCGGAGCCTGTGCTCCGCAATGGGAGAGGCCACAACAGTGAGAGGCCCACGTACCGCAAAAAAAAAAAAAAAAAAAGAATCAAATTCTATTAATGTTTCTCCTTCCATAAAGGCCTCAAACCTTTACTCTCTGCCTTGGAAGAAAGAAAAATGCAATCCCAGACTTTTGGACATAGATACATATGAGTGGTGACGTGAGACTATAGCAGGAAATGATGGGGACTGTCGTGGGTATTCAGGTTAACCATGAGGAGATGTGAGAATGCCTTCATTATTAGAAATAAAAATGTTTTAAATGAATATACAGGGTTTTAAGGGACACCCATCTCCTCCTGCACCCCTGTCTCCCTAAAACCTCTCAATATTCTGTCTGCATGTTGATCCTGTGGCCAGTCACCTTGGCCTGGTTCAACTGCTAAGTGAATGCTGCTTCTATAAATGTTTCACTGTTACAAGTTGGATTTTTCACAGCATTAACTTTAACTACATGGGTGTTTGTAATGGAATAAAACTTCAAATTGATGTTTTGCCATATTTCTAGTTAAAGAAGTGGGCCTCAAAGGGAGATAGATGTGTGCCTCATTTCATGGGAACATTGTTACCTCGGAGGCCAAGTTGAAGTTGTAGGCTACAGCTTCACAGAGAAAGTCCTGAAGAAAAAATATGCACAAAGCCACTACTTTTTATATGAAATTCCTCAGCAAATTTCCAACTGCATATTAATTTAAAGTTGATGTTAAATATGCACAAGCTTAAATCAATTGAGTAGAAAATAACAGGTTTCAACTCAAACATCTGCGCAGATCTCACTCTAGTAAAATTACTTTATGTGAAACCGCAGGAGGAAGTTGGAAGAATTTGCTCACTGTCCCTTTCAAGGCACTTGCCACTTCTTTTACATTGAAATGCATTTAAGGACAAAGTTCCTAACTTCTGCCCAGGAACCAAAGCCTTCCTTTCTAAGAGGCGGATTATTAATTGTGGTTTAGATTACCCCACAAAGGGCACAGCCACTTTGAACTCCGTTGAGTGCGTGGCGGTGATTTGTAAAAATCATCATTGCGTTACCCAACTCCTGAGTTTCCACAAGAGGGTTAGGAGCAAAAATCACTTGAACGGCCATGAGTCCTTTCCTGAAGGACCCCTGCCCCCACAGAAAACATCTTCCTTTTTCTTAAAATGTTATCCCATCTAGGTCTAACAAGGTGGATATTAAAATAATAATAGCGGGAAGGCTGGAAGACAGGGCCCCTCTTTATAGTTAAATGTTATCTGCTTAGACTAATATTGCAGTTGCCACCCACTGACATAATTTGTTTCACAGTCACAGTTCGGCAGCATGAATCCCATGTTGACATTCTAATTTCATGCACACATGGGCGTGTGGCTGAGCGAGCCTGCAGCCTCCAGACCAGTCTCTCTCTGTACCTGTGTAAATCAGGCGGACGAGGCGTGCTCTCAACAGCCTGCTGCTGAAGTTGCCCTCTTCTGTTGGGAGAACTTCTGAGCCTCCTTCTTCTTCTGTGGGTGTGGGTTTGCCCCCTACCTCGTGGAGTGTCATGCAAATACTCTTTTACTCCTGTCGGCAGTGTGACCGTCTTTGTCTTTTTCTCCTTTGTATTGCAGTCTTCAAAACTTGCCTTTAGTTCTCAATTAGCAAATGTCTCTTTGAGAAAATACCAAGGAGAATAAGTAGTATTCAGCAGAGGCACCCTGATGACTGGCAAGAAGCGAGGCAGGTTTCCTTCTGGATATGTACCCCCAAATTCATATGCTGAAGCCCTAACGCCCAGTGTGACTGTATTGAAGATACAGTCCTTTAAAGAGATAATTAAGTTTAAATGAGGTCATAAGGGTGGGGCCCTAATCCGATAGGACTAGTGTCCTTAAAGGGAGAGGGAGAGATGGACACACACACACAGAAAAGTCCATTCGCGAATACAGAGAAAAGGGGGGGGCATGCTGCAATTTAAGGAGAGAGACCTTGGGAGAAACCAAACCTGCTGACCCCGTGATTTTATACTTCCAGCCTCCAGAACTGTGAGGAAATGTCTGTTTAAGCCTCCCAGGCTGTGATAGTTCGTTATGGCAGCCCTAGCAAACTAATACTCCCTCCTGGTCAAGGGCCTAATTTCCTGTGAGCGCTCTTCCATTGACCAGGTGGCCCCTAGAACCACCCAGCCCATGGTTCTCCTGCTAGACATTGTCAGTGTGAAGAGAATTTTAGGGCCACAGCCATCAAGAACTTGAATGAAACCAGCAGAGCGTTGCAGGGCAGCCCCTGTTTGACCTTCCACTGGGGAAGGATTAATGGCCAGCCCTTTGTGTTAGAAGAGGATGCTCTGTGACCGCATTCAGCCGGACATGGGGGAGTGTTGTTTCCCAGTTCCAGTGACAGGTTGTCCTCGGCCGGTCCCATTCATGCACTTGGTTCTTCTAGGTCATGAGATAGCAGGGAGTGGGCAGGGGGCCAGGGGTAAGGGTGTCACTGTTGGCTGAGGCATGGAGTAGAACCATTGATTGGTACAAGAATGCACCCACCTCTAAGTCTGTGTCTCAGTTGTCTTTTTCAGGCTTTGATGTCATTGCCTCTCTCAGCATCAGTTTTTCCTACTTATCGGATATTTCCAAAAAGTCCAAGCCCATGCTCAGTGGGAAATTCTTCCCAGAAATTACTTGTCACTTAATCATTTGGTCGTCAAGGACTTTTATCATCATACTTGTTAGCCTTGAGTTTTGTATAGATGCTCAGAAATATTCTGAAGACTTTTGTCCCCCTTAAAGGGTTGATACTCTGGAATCTGTCCCATATAGAAATGTTGAAAACTGTAATATTTTTCACCCAAGAGTGATTCATGTAATCTGGAGAAGGTGGTTTGGGGCCCAGCTTGAGTGCTGTCTTTGGGATTTGTCATTTACCTTTCTTGGGCTCTAGTGTCTTCACTTGCAGAAAGAGGGTTAGTCTCTCTGGTTGCTTCCAGTTTAATGATCTGATGATTCTTTTATTTAAAAATTATATATCATAAAAGTCCCCAAGAGATTCAAATTCAGCTCAACTCATCAAAAGTATACTGATGCTTGCTATGTGCCAGACATGATGCGAAGTCCTGAGTCCACAGAAATGCAGTAGATGTAATCCTCAAGCCTTAAATAAAAAGGGGAAATTGAGATCAGACTTCAGAGGAGGGAGAAAGTCTGTGACAACAGAATTATTGTGTAGTGGCTTGTATAGCTGTTTAAGGGTAAGTGTTATTTATTTACTAAACTGAACTCGGCTTATAGAAGAACATGGAACAGTTGTTACCCTGGTCCATGGAAATAAAACTTAATGGCTTCTAATTAACTGTGTGACCTTGGGGGGCATATAACCTTTATGGGTCAAGCTCATCTTCTCTTTTAAGTACAGGGATTGGATTATGTTTTCTAAGTTTTCTTCCAGCACTAACATTCTATAATTATGGGAATGTGAACTAGCTAAACAAATAATAGTCCCAAGAACCCCCAAAGGTAGAAGAAATTGACTGATTTTCTTGGAAAGTGTGTTTTCTCTCATGTTTCGAAGATAACAAGCTATGATACTGTCTTCATGTTACCAAGACATGTGTAAGTCAATAAAAAATATCCAAAAGACTAACGTATATGAGTGGTAATAACTAAAGTTCTCTGAAGAAATTTGTCATTGATGGATTCTCCCTTGGCCACCCTCCCAAACTTTGTATTCCTTTGTCTCTTAGTTACTGGAAACTGTATTCAAAATTTCCTGTTGGTGTGGTGCTGCCATAGTCATCCCCTTAAGTATGCTTGCGTGCTCCCTCAAGAATATGCAAGAGTTGATCAGGTTGAACCCAGGCATGTCAGGCTGTGATTCAAGGCAACAAGCCTGTGTTCTCCCTTTCTGGTTTAGAATTGTTACCCCCCTCCCCCAAATAATCTGACCTCATCAGGCCAGGGCCTCCCCATCTCCCTCTCACACCACCACTCAGATCCTTCTCCAGCTTTAGTTCCCTCTCTCCTCCCTACAATTCAGGAGGTCTGGGTTCAAGACTCCACCTCCTCCTTGAACACTAGTCCCATACCTAACACCACAGAAGTTTCTTCCTCTCTTTTACTCAATCCAACATTCTTTTATGTAGTTTGGCTGACTCACATGTACTCAAATGTACATGTAGCATTTCCTTCAAATGCTTCCCTGACTATGAATCATCTGGGTTTTTTGTCACCTAGAATGGAAAGTCTCCTAACCTAAACATGGTGCCTTCCACATGTTTTGTGCTTCCCATGATGTTTTGTGCTTCCCATGATGTGTGGCTAAGTGCACGATGATGCTCAATAAATGTTTAGAAATTTCAGTTGAGAAAACCTGAAGATACATATTTTTTGAATTTATGTACAGTCTAGCTGAATTTCAACAGCGTTTTCTCGTTACTGTAACTGTGGAAGAGGCGTGGTGACCAGCAAGAACCTGAGATTTAGAGTTAGATCCATATCCGAATCCCAGCTCTGCTAATTTACTCTGTCAGTCATGAAATGTTTTTTGGGCAACTGCTGTGTGGGAGACTTGGGGCTGGATGATAGGTAAATAGATAAGTCAGATATGGTCCTTGTATTTAAGAAGTTCAAGGTCTAGGAACTGTATTTCTCTAAGCTTCAATTTCTTCAACTGAAAATGAGAATGGTTAACTATTTCTTCGAATTGTAGCTACGTCAATGTTTCCTTTTTTTTCTTTTCCTAATTTCTTAAGGGCCTTAAATTAAAAAATCGATTCCTTAATGGTTCTATTTTTTTCTTCTTTAAATGACTCCATTGTCATTTGATAACAGTGACTCTCCATTTTGTTCTAACACTAGCCCTGAATTTGAACCCATATACATTATTTTTAAATTTTAGATCATAAATGACCACAAAAAATGAATCTAGGCATTGATCCTGTGATTGATGTTAATAATCTCACTTGCTAGTGATTAGATTCTTTCTGCATTATCTTTTATCTTTTTACGTGATCGCTCTGGAGGCCCAGGCTTAAGAAGATAAACTTTAAAGTTCAGGGACATAAAACGTATGCCTCAGATATGAATAATTCCTCCTTGACATAGCATGGTTGAAGGTCAGATTCAGATTGGTAAGCTGTAGGGATGCAGGTACCTTCCAGAAGAAGCTGAGAGGAGGACAGGCCATAACCTAGAGCTCAAGTGTAGCCCAGTGTAGATCAAGGTGGTGTGATCAGTGAAGCCATCATTAGCAGTCAGAAAAACCCATCTTGCCTCTGAATTCGTTGACCCTGACATACATTTCTCCCTTGGGAGAGAGGGGTTGGGATTACATTAGAAAAGAACATAGTCTAGCTGCCACCCAAGTCCTGGTTCCCATTTATCCCGGAGATGCTCTGATACGGAGCCTTCTCCCTCATCACCACGTGGCCTGACCAAGTTCCTCTAAGATGCTGGTTTTGTGACGAGAAGTTCAGCTTGCCTAATGAACCAACCATATTGTTGAATTTTATCCTAACGTTTGCGGAGGGTGATCTTTGAACTTTGATCCATGATACGTGCAATAAGAAGTCAATCTTAGACAAACTGAGAGAAAGGCCTGACTTAGTGATGACTCTGAATTGTAACATATTTAAAATATGATCTAGTGATTCGGTTTCCCCATGTGTAAGATGCAGAGGTTGCAAGGATTCTTCTAGTACTAACCCTCAGTGATCCTGAGAATATAACATAAATGAATGAACATGGCTCCAAACTGCCCCCCTCCAAAAGGGAAGAAATTAATGAATGTCTAAAAGGTTGTTTTGTTCATATTTGAGGGACATTATGTATAGTATTAGTTATAATGCCACCAAGACATTTGAAGAAATACAAAAATCGAGGTCCTGACTAATTACGAGTTACTATGATTCTTTGTCAGGTATCGTACCCTTTGGGCTGCCAGTCTCTCTCTTTCAAAGGGAGATCCAAAGGCCACCTCTTCTGTGGCATATAGTTGAAACTCAATATAAATATGTTAAATTACAAGTGAAGATTAAATTAGTAATGTAGCATTATTTTGTGCTCCGTGAATACTATCTTGTTTTTTCATTGTCAGCAAGCTTCTACTCTTCCTTTTCACACAGCTCACTCATCACTTCCTCAGGGAAGCCTTCCTTGATTGCCCTCCCTATGACAAATTTCCAATTACATATTCCGATGGCACCACATATCTACTACTTATAGAATGTGATAGCATTGAACTTTTCCTGTTTGGCTTGTGAGATTACTTGGTTATTGTCCCTCACCCAGCTAAGCTCTCGGCTCATCAGATAAGGCCCTCTTCTTATTTTTCTTGCTCTTATATCCCTAGTGGACAGCACAGTGCCTGCCACTCTGTGGACACACAGCACATACTCTGTTTAATGAAGGAAGAAGGGAAAAGAAAAAAGAGAGGAATAGAAATATACATTTTCAATCACTTGAACTACAATGGCAAAATACTGCCAAAGCAGAATTCACATGCATGGGTGAATCAGTGATAATAATTTGTCACTATCACAGAGCTTCTGTATACATAAGTGAAATCTGAGAGGGGAGACAAAGTTACCTGTTATTATTGAGGTTAAAATTTCTAGCCCTGGATTCTTCCAATATTATTTCAGGTTTTTACCGGTCTCATTGTTCTTAGGAGTAAAATCAATTTCCAAACAGAGATGATCTAAAAGAAGCACACACAGAAAGTTTCCCCCCAGCATCTGGGATAATGATGTTAAACAGATGGGAACCGATTTGGGCTTCATGTTTCCTGGCAGCTCAGGCAAAAGGGGAAACATGTACTTTCACGGAGTTTTCTTTTTCTGACCAAAGAAATCATTCAGATCCATCAGCAGACATATATTTTCCTGGTACCAAACTCAAGCAGAAATTTCTGAAAGGGCAGCTCACAGTTTCTTCTATCTAAAAAGGTCCATCTAGCTGGTGTTATATCATTACATTTCAAGCAAAACTCTTTCACATTTCGAATTTTGTTTACAGGTGGTCACTTCCCTAGGGAATACCAAAGCAATATCATTCCAAGAGGATAGAAGTCTTTTGTTTTGGTTTAATGCCTTGAGTTTCCTTAACATGTCCCGAGCTCTCAAAGCCCTCGTAACTGCTTCCAGTTTTCTGTGCAGTGAAAACCCAAGGCTCAGAGTGAGAGTTCCTCCCTCCAGGCCTTCCTTCCACTGCACTGTGAATTCTTGTCTGCTCTTGACGTTTGTGTATTTCCTCTGACAAGAGCATACACTAGTGTTTTATTTAGCAAAAGCAAGTATGTTTTTCCTCTTTGCTGTTATTTATTTATCTACCATCTGGCGAGATCAGAAGATGAAGTCTGGAAGGAAGTTTTTCCTGCTTCTCTTGGCTAATGAGAGTGTGGCAGAGGGGTGGAATAAGCCAGGGGCTGGATGAAAATCTCTAGATCAGGTGGAAGGAAACCAGTGCTGATGTGGCAGGTGACCCAAAGGCAGCTTGCATAGCTAACGGGCAATTACGAAGGTCTATACTTGGGTGATGGGGAGCCTGATGTATTCCGGCTATCTGCTCCTCTGCCGGCTGGTTTGTGGGCAGATGGTATGTCAGATAGTCTGCCACGTGGCACAAATGGGGCTTCTCAGGCAACTGGACTGTCAGTGGGTGCCCTTGGGTATCTGGAGTGAAGAAAAGGCAAGAACAAATTGTGGCATCAGCAAGGGGATGTGAGGATTCCAAATTAAATGCAGTTAAATTTGCTATCTATTTTAACATTTTTATCTCAGTTGGGTCAAATGTACAGCAAGTGGATTATGAAATGTTATAAATTAGCCCCACCTTCTAGGTCAATAGAAACTAAAAAGCTTAATGTTATGTTTAAACCAATTAGTGCTTTTTTTTTTTTCTAATTTGTTAGGAATCTTTTCTGTGCTTATAAGTAGAAAAGGGGGAGAGAACAGTCTGAACAGATAAGAAAGAAATCTGTATTGCAGGGAGGGAAATTTAATAAGCCTTTTGGTCTCTCTTTAAATATTTTCTGTTGTGTAAGAGGGAAACTGATTTTGGGTCCTGCTAACACTCTTTTAACTTCTCTTGCCCAAGGTCACATCCAGAGGCCATGCTGGAAGAGTCTAACTATGTAAATGCAATTTCTTGCGTGCTGGGAAAGGCAAAAGTTCCTTTTACTTAAGGTTGTTTTATCCCCCTTAATTTATCATTTTGAAATGTATCTTTTTAAAATGAAGCCTCAAATCATAAGAAAAATGAGCAAAGGCTTAGAGCCCCATAACATGTGGCTAATTGAAAGGGACCCATCCAAATGAACCCACTTTGCCTAAACACAATCCCACCACCTGGCCATTTTAAATCAACTACCTGTGGAACTTGGTAGCAGCAAATGAAAAACACACATCCTAAAAAAATCCCACCAAGGAGATCCAGACTCCTCAGGTGGGTCCTTGGCGTGTTTTCCAGCTCGGGGGTGTCCCTCACCTTGATACCCTTCGAAAGATATAATACATGGTGAAGCCATTAAGAGTGAAATGTTTGGGGCTTCCCTGGTGGCGCAGTGGTTGAGAGTTCGCCTGCCGATGCAGGGGACGCGGGTTCGTGCCCCAGTCCGGGAGGATCCCACGTGCCGCTGAGCGGCTGGGCCCGTGGGCCATGGCCACTGGGCCTGTGCGTCCGGAGCCTGTGCTCCGCAACAGGAGAGGCCACAACAGTGAGAGGCCCGCGTACCCCCCCCCCAAAAAAAAAAGAGTGAAATGTTTGCAGCAACATGGATGGAACCAGAGGTTATCATATCAAGTGAAGTAAGTCAGAAAGAGAAAGACAAATATCGTTTGATATCACTTATATGTGGAATCTAAAATATGACAAAAATGAACTTATCTATGAAACAGAAACAGACTCACAGACATAGGGAACAGACTTGTGGTTGCCAAGGGGGAGGGTGGTGGGGGGGATGGATTAGGAGTTTGGGATTAGCAGATGCAAACTATTATATAAAGGATGGGTAAACAACAAGGTCCTATTGTATAGTGCAGGGAACTATATTCAGTATCCTGTGATAAACCATAATGGAAAAGAATATAAAAAAACATATATGTATAACTGAATCACTTTGCTATACAGCAGAAATTAACATAACATTGTAAATCAACTATACTTCAATTTTAAAAAAGTGTGAAATGTATTTTTTATAGCTTTTTTTTTTTTTTTTTTTGGCTGTATGTGGGCCTCTCACTGTTGTGGCCTCTCAAGTTGCGGAGCACAGGCTCCGGACGCGCAGGCTCAGCGGCCATGGCTCACGGGCCCAGCCGCTCCGTGGCATGTGGGATCTTCCCGGTCCAGGGCACGAACCCGTGTCCCCTTCATCGGCAGGTGGACTCTCAACCACTGCCACCAGGGAAGCCCTCCATGGAACTTTTGACAATACCTGAAGACAACTGGCAAGAGAGTGCCTAGAATGCTACTAAACATCCTACAATGCAAAGTCCCCATAGCAAAGAACGCTCCAGCCCAAAGATAATCTTCCTGCCAGTGTGTGGGAACATAAGATCCTTTTGTACCCATAAAGAGGCCATTCTCACTCTAAAAGAATACTTCAGGGCTTCCCTGGTAGCGCAGTGGTTGAGAGTCCGCCTGCTGATGCAGGGGACACGGGTTCGTGCCCCGGTCCGGGAAGATCCCACATGCCGCGGAGCGGTTGGGCCCATGAGCCATGGCCGCTGAGCCTGCGTGTCCAGAGCCTGTGCTCCGCAACGGGAGAGGCCACAACAGTGAGAGGCCCGCGTACCACAAAAAAAAAAAAAAAAGAATACTTCAGTGATGTCTTTAGTACCAATTCTCACTCTTCCCTGCAGGTTCTGATGCTCCACAGGGACTTTAGGTAGTAAATGCAGATTTCAAATGATTGATTAAAAAAAAAGAGAGTCTTCCAAACCATTTGTCTTGCCCTTGTCCTTAATCTTGATTTGCCCTGTAGGCTACTCTTATCATAAAGGCAGTATGAATGGCTGTCTCAGTGTCTTTCCTCATTAATGATGCTAGAAATTGATGAGTAACTCTCTGGAACTGTGGATTTTTTGGCAAGAATTATAGCCCTTATTTATTTTGGAGGACCCATGCAGCTTTCTAAATAAATATGTGTAGAACATTCCCCCCAAAATAAATCCCACAAGTAATTGCTTGATGTATGAAGTTGACATTCTGGCTTTGTGATTTGATCTGATATGTAAAAATCTAATTTTCTCCATGGAATGATGCCACTGCAAAATTGTGACTAAATTAGAATCAGTGGTTTGCTTAGAATATGAGTTATAGCTTCTGTTATGATGTATCAGTATTTATTTACAGTTTCTTAAATTGACCCAAATCCCTTTGGCAAGTGTTAAATATGTGAGTAAATATGGCAACAGAGTGATAGAGGCTTGCGTTCTTCTTGTCCGAGTTCACGTGACAACACTCTCTTTGAGAATGTATTTGATGATTGAAGTTTTGAGATC
Source organism: Mesoplodon mirus (assembly GCF_964341445.2). Lineage (NCBI taxonomy): Eukaryota > Metazoa > Chordata > Mammalia > Artiodactyla > Ziphiidae > Mesoplodon > Mesoplodon mirus. The sequence goes on along the minus strand of NC_138979.1, from coordinate 50,687,493 downwards.
TTGTGTACACTTTTTTTTTTGAATTGACAGAAAATAAGTTCATCAGGTCTATAATAAATTAAAAGTTTATCTAAATCAAAAGTTCTTACTGCTCTACCATCTGATCAGTGAGACAAGAAGCTGACAGTAGCCCTAAGGAGTGCTTCTTTGAACACTGATTTCTATATCTGGATATTCTCAATCAGTATGTAAAGGGATTAGAGTGTCATAGCAAACAGCCAAACCATTGGAAGAATCTACCTCTTAGATGTACATTTGTAATAATAATAAAAATGTTTCAAATTAGATGTAACAGCATCTCCATGTAAATAGTTAACAAAAAGTTGCTCGCTGTCATCCCAAAACTGAAAACAAGGGCCTTTGTATGTTTAGGTTAGTCTGCCTTATGCCCTTATTAACATTCCAGAATTAATTTGAAACCTCTAACAGAAGCTGATTTAAAAAAAGATTCACTTTGAGCTTTTATAAAATCGTATTACAGAGGCCAAGGGTCTGGGACTTATATGCATCATTTTTATGGGCTGATTTACAGGAGAATAAGTTATCTTGGATATCATTGTTTCCTCCCTTTACATTTACTTTGAAGGTAGTATGTGAATAAGTCTACAGGGATGCCTGTCACATTACTGATTATATGATAAATATCAGAAATAATTAGGGGGAGGGAGAGGGATGGACTGGGAGATTGGGGTTGGTAGATGCAAACTATTACATTTAGAATGGATAAACAACAAGGTCCTACTGTATACCACAGGGAACTATATCCAGTCTCCTGTGATAAACCATAATGGAAAAGAATATAAAAAAAGAATGTCTCTGTGTATAACTGAGTCACTTTGCTGTAGAGCAGAGACTGGCACAACATTGTAAATCAACTATACTTCAATAAAAAAATAGTAAAAAAAATGTTCAAAATTAGGGCATTAAATAAATTTTAGTAATCCATATGGTAGAATATTATGCAGCCACTAAAAATGATGATGTAGAAACATACTGACATGGAACAGTGATGATGAACTAGGAAAAGAAAAAAAAACTAGTTACCAATAGCGCACATAAAATTATATATTTTTTGATGCATATATTTGTGGTAGGCAACCTGTAAGATGGCCCCAGTGATCCTCACTTCCTGGTATTCACGCTCTTATATAATCCCTCCATCCCCACTTCTCCCTGTTGAGTGCTTCCCAATAGGACATACAGAATTGAAGGAGTGCAACTTCTGAGTCAAAGTATACACAATATTTCAGCTTCTGAATTCTTCTTGGATCAAACTCTCTGGGGGAGGCCAACTGCCACATCATTGAAGACACTCAAGCAGCCACGTGAGAGGTCCACCTAGCAAAGAACTGAAGTCTCCTGCCAACACCAGCACCAAACCAGGATGTTGAGTGTGCCTTCTTAGTAGCAGGTCCTCCAGCTCTAATCATGCCTTCAGATGACTACATCTTGACTGTAACCTCATGAGAAATCCTCAAAGAATCTCATAAAACGTGAAGAAATCACCTTAGTTTTTCTGATCCTCGCTCCATCAGTGGCAGGATTCATCCCCATGTTTCTTTGTTGAACGGAAGGGGCAAAGGAATTGTTTGGGTCGAGAAGATGGCCATGAGACTTGAGGGGTCACAGAAAGCCTTACACTGTATCAAGGGCAGCCACTGTCTGAGGCATCGACCCTGTAGCAAGTCCCAGCAAGAGGTGCACTATTCATTCTCTAGAAAGGGGAATAGTAAGCCCTTCAGCATCTGTTGTTACTTTGGTGTAGAATAATTGATCAAAAGACTCAGAAAGGGGCTTCCCTGGTGGTGCAGTGGTTGAGAGTGCACCTGCTGATGCAGGGGACACGGGTTCGTGCCCCAGTCCGGGAAGATCCCACATGCTACGGAGCGGCTGGGCCCGTGAGCCATGGCCTCTGAGCCTGTGCGTCTGGAGCCTGTGCTCCGCAACAGGAGAGGCCACAACAGTGAGAGGCCCGCATACTGCAAAAAAAAAAATAGCTCAGAAAGTATATCAGGGTGGTGTTTTGGAAGCCATGGTTTGTGAGGCCATTTTGAGGGAACAGAGGCAATGGGATAGTTTGTTGCAACGAAACTTCCCACAGAGCTGGGGATGAGAGAATGTAAAATGTAATTGAAGACTCCCACTGAAGTGGAGCTGAGACGAAAGACACATTGAAAATGCGATACTTGATACAGTAAGATATGGGTCACTTCTTCTTTGGACTTGACTGAATGTGGGATGTAGTTTGAGTTCAAATAGCTTACTGAGGGGGGAGATAATCATGGGTAACCTCTTTGATGTGCCTTGGCCTATTTTACTTTTTAAGCTGCTCAGGGCCAAATTCTAAATTTGAAGAAGGCCTTCTACGATATAAGCTAAATCTTCAGTTTCTGTGGCATTTCTATGACAGCCTCGACTTTTAAAATGGAACCAAATGTCATTTGGAAAATGAGCCAGCCCAGCACATCTCTGTTAACAACTTGAACTTCCGTGCTCTTGGTCTGTCACTCTCCCTTCTAAGGTTTTGGTAATTTGAGATGGATGGAGACCTAGGTAATCCAGGGCTGACATGGAGTTGGAGGATGAGGCATCTAAGGGAGGAAAAGTTGATTGTCACATGGTCATGTTGTACGAGGAGCCCATGATGTATAAATACAGGATGCCAAGTTTGGGAGGACAGTGGGGATGGGGAGAAATGAGTTGATTACTGTTAGTGGAAAGGTCCCTGGACACTGGTTGCTTTGTTACTTAGCTGGTCAGAAAGGAGTCTCATCTCCCTAGGAATTGTGGTGTTAGAGGCTGAGAAGTCTAAAACAAGCCTCCACAGTGGCATTCCATGGTGTTTCGCCAGCCTCCAGTGTATGTGGCCAGTGAGTCCAGTGTCGGACTGTGGGGAGCACTTAGAGCTTGCTGTTTGCTTAGGAAGGGAGCCGGTCTGTTTTGTTTGTTTGTTTGCAAAAACAGTTCGTGATGAACATGTTTCTTCTCAATTTTAAATAGTTCTTCTGTGTTTTTAAGTTAGGGTAGAGGGAAGGTGGGAAATACTGATTTGCTACCTGAGGAAATGACTTAAATATAGGCATACCTCCCTCCAATCAGCTGGACGTTTTGTTGAAGTTGAGCACCCTGGTAACTAAACCTCTTTAAATGGCTACCAAAGTTCGGTTATATGGACTGAATTACTTTAAAAGCTTGGGCTTATTTCTGTAGAACATAATTGATAAGAATTGAAGAAATTGAACTGCCCTTTAGAGTAATGTAAATTACAAGCAAACGCGCAGAGCCTTAACAACAGCATTAGGAAAAACAACAAAAGACCCAGCAAATAGGAAGATGTTGGATTAAAGAGAATGAATTGAACATATATTTAATGTGCTCATTCCAAAAACCCCTTTAAAGTGATAGTAAAATACGTATTTTAAAGAAGAAACTACAAAGACAATGAGTGCATGATAGGAGATGATAGCAGCAAAATTCCAGAGGCTGGAAAGCGGAAGAACAGTAATAAATGTTTCAAATATCTTTTGTACACCACTGGAAATCTTCATAGCCTTGGGTCAGGGCAAGAGAGCTGAAAGATACTCATCCAAGGCACTCTGGGCCTTTCTGAGTGCACTGCAGAGGCTCTCCAGGGCCTGGGGACATAGCAAAAAAGATAGAGAAGAATCTCCTGAGGAACAAAAAGAACCATTTAGCAGTCCAAAAGGTTGGCAGTCTGGCTTTAAGCAGAGATGGATCTCCTCTGTCTAACACAGGGGTGGCTGGGCCATACAGCACAAAGAGCTCCTTGGACTCTCTCCAGTGCGCAAATCTCAAATCCTGCTGGAGAGAAAGTCCTCATCCCTCCCTTAAAACATGTGGGGCCGAGGTGAGTGAATCTAGCTAAAGCTGCAACAAAGTACAACTGCAGATTAAACTGACTCGAGCCTCCACACTGATGGACTGGCACAAAAAGAGGTGTGTGCTTTCCTGGAGGTAAATGTCAGTGAGTTATTATCTACTATTCTCTAACCCACAGTTGCTAGCATACAATCAGACTTGAAGAGCTATGTGAAGAAGCAAGGAAATATGAACTGTGGTTAAGTGAAGTCAATAGAAGCAGATCCAGAGATGATCCAGATGTCAGAATTATCAGACAGGGACTTTAAAACAAGCAGGAAAAATATGTTACAGGATCTAGTGGAAAAGATGAACAACTCTCCATGAATAGATGGAGAGTATCATCAGAGAGCTTGAAACTATAAAAAAAGAACCAAATGAAAATCTTACAAATGAAAAAAGGATATCACAAATGAATGTATTCAGTATGTTTAACAGCAAACTGGAAACAGTAAAGGGAAGGCAGGTGAATAGAAGTTATCCAAATTCAAATATAAAAAGAAAAAAGAGTGAAAAAATGAAACATAAGGCCCAAGATGTATGGGACAATATCAGATTGTCTAACAGACATGTAATTGATGTCCCAGGAGGAGAAAGAGAATAGAGCAGAAGAAATATAAAGAGGCAATTGTTCCAAAATTGGTGGAAGACATCAACCCACAGATATAAAAAGATCAGAGAATCCCAAGAAGGATAAATACAACAAAATCTAAACATAGGGGTATCAAAGTCAAATTCTGATGAAAACCAAAGATAAAGAAAAGATCTTAAAAGCAGGCAGGAAAAAATAGATGCACTATATACAGGGAACCAACTATAAGCATTACAGGTGACTTCATAGAAACAGTGGGGGCCAGGAGAATGGAAAGTTATCTTTAAAGTGTTGGAGGAAAAAAATCTAGAATTATTTTTTTTTAAATATAAAATTATATACCAGTGAAAATATCCTTCAGAAATTAATGCAAAGTAAAGATGTTTCAAACAGACAAAAGATGAGAGAATTCACCTCCAACAAACCTTCACTGAAAGAAATGCCATAAGAGGGTATTCATGTTGAGGAGAAATAATACCAGACCAATTTTTCAGGAAGAAATGAAGAGCATCAGAATAAATATGTGGGTAATTGTGAACTGTCTTTATTATTGTATATAAATTCAGTGTATTTAATAACAATGTAACGAGGGTTTACAGCATACGTCAAAAACATAAGAGCACAAAGCAAAAGAGAGGAAAAATGGAAATGTTATAAGTCAATACTGCTTATGAAGTAGTATATATATATATATATATATATTTTTTTTTTTTTTTTTTTTTTTTTTTTTTTTTGCGGAACGCAGCCCTCTCACTGTTGTGGCCTCTCCCGTTGCGGAGCACAGGCTTCGGACGTGCAGGCTCAGCGGCCATGACTCACGGGCCATGTGGGATCTTCCCAGACCAGGACACGAACCCGTGTCCCCTGCATTGGCAGGCGGACTCTCAACCACTGCGCCACCAGGGAAGCCCAGTAGTATATTATTTAAAGGTAACTATAATAAGTTAAATATACATATTGTAATTTCTGGAGCAATCACTAAAAAAATGGAAAGATATACAGTAAGATAAGAGGTAAAATTAAATGCTAAAATATTCACAATTCACCCAATAGAAAGGTGAAAAGAGGAAAAGAACAAAAATGGATACAAAACGAAAATGCTAATGTGGCAGACTTAATCCAATCATATCCACAATTACATTGCATTTAAATGGAGTAAGCACTCTAATTAAAAAGCCAAGATAATCAGACTGGATTGGAAAAAAAAAAAGCCAAGACCTAACTTCATTTGGTTTATAAGAAAAACACAGTTTAAATGTGGAGACACAGACAAGTGAAAGTAAATGGGTTGAACAAGATATTCAGTGCTAATACTGAGCATAACAGAACATCAATACAGATCCTATAGACATTAAAATGGTAATAAAGGGTTATTTTACACAACTTTATGCCAATAAATTTGGTAACTTAGATGAAATTCAAAAATTCATTGAAAACAGTTTATTGAAATTGATAAAAGAATAATTTAAAGAGTAATACCAATCTTGCAAAAACTCCTTCAGAAAATAGATTTCTCAACTTGTTTTATGAAGCCAGTATAATAACCCTGATAATAAAAATGCCAGACATTATAAAAAAGAAAAAATTATTAAATCTTTCATGAAATTAGATGTAAATATTCTTCACAAAATATGCATAAATTGTACCCGTCAATATATTAAAAAAATTATATGTCATGAGCAAGTGGAGTTTATCCCAGGAAAGGAAAGTTGGTTTAATATTTAAAATCTATCAATGTAATTTACCACACTAACACAATAAGGGAGAAATATCATATGATGATCTCAAGTGAGGCAGAAAAACAAATCTGACAAAATTCAATGCTCATTAGTGATTAAAAACATACATAAAACCTGAAATAGAAGGCAGCATGCTTAGTCTGGTAAAGGGCTCAGAAATTGATGACATTAGGTGCCTTTGAAAATGAAGATAGGATTAAAAACTGGAAGAGTTATTTAAAGTTTGTTGAAAAAGCAGTTAAGCCTTAGATCTCCTCACCCACTCCATGCATTACAGTGACAGCCCCCTGCTCTCCCAGCAGAAGTTTTGAGGTTTGTTCTCTGTAGCAAGAAGACTGTGGGCTATGGGAAGTTGGGCACAATTAAAGGTAGACATTTAGTGAAAATTTATGAGGTGAATTTTGAAACCTCTTCAACTCTTTTTACTCATTCTCTTCCTAGAATGCTGACAGCCAGCTTTAGATTCTTTAGACAAGAGATTAGAAGATCTCTAATGACTCCAACTAGCCTAAGAGACCAGTCCTAAAGATATTGGCATTAAGGTTTTCCCAAAGAGATGGCCCAGGCAGAATACCATTTATGGTATTCTGATAAAAACCACAGTCAGCAAGTCTCACCCATTTGCACAGATTTTCCAGTTTTTAAGAAATATCCCATTATTAAATATGAAGAAACAGTTAAGGGCTAGTAAACATCTGAGAAAGCCTATAAACCAAAATAACAGAACAATTGGGAAGACATAGAGATTATCCAGAAAGATGAAAACTTAAAAAAACCCCAAAGACCTATTATTAATATCCTCTGAGGTAGAATAGGGTTCATGAAATAAGGGTGTTATTTTTTAAAAATGATTAGAGAACAATAAACACCTCTTGGAAATTAAAAGTATGGTATATAAATGAAAACTCAATAGAAAGTTGGAAAATAAAGTTGAGAAAATTTCTTTAAAAATAAAGGAACAACAAAAAAAACCCCACAGAAAAATGCAGATGAAATAAATAAGAGAAAATGCAAGAAAATTATGAGACTCCCCCATTAGATCCTACATTTGAATAATAGGAATTCTAGGAAAGAATGGCAAAAATATGGCATAACATTGCCAAATTTCAGAATATTGAGGATAAAGAAAAAATCTTACAAGCTTTCAGAGAGAAAGAGAAAAAAAAGTCACATATCAAGAATCAAGAATCAGATTTCACAGCACCACCAGAAGCTTGAAGACAGTGGTACAATATCTTCAAATTTTTGAAAGAGTATATTTTCCCACCTAGATTTCTATACCTAACCAAACTATCAATAAAAGCAGGTAAACTGAGGACATTTTCAGACCTTCAGGGGCTCAGAAAAATCATGTCCCATGCATCCTTTCCCAGGAGGCCATTGGATAATGTGTTCCACAAAAATAAGGGCATAAAGACACAGGATCCAGGAAGAGAGAGGTGAAGGCATTTTCAATAGTTTGATGAAATGAGACCCTAGGAAGAAAGTGTGGAGCAGATCTAGTGTAGCAGGTAAGAAAATGCCAGGAGAGAACAATTCAATTTTCCAGTAACTGAAATGAGTACCAAAAAATTATTTCCCTTTAATGTTCACGTTTGTATTTATAAAACTGGTTCATCTTTTTGCCTCAAAGAATTGATTCAACTTTGAAGCAAAACCTTATCAATTTTAAAACTCTGTTCGGGGCTTCCCTGGTGGCACAGTGGTTAAGAATCCGCCTGCCAATGCTGGGGACATGGGTTTGAGCCCTGGTCCGGGAAGATCCCACATGCCACGGAGCAACTAAGCCTGTGCACCACAACTACTGAGCCTGCGCTCTAGAGTCCGTGAGCTACAACTACTGAGCCCATGTGCCGCAACTACTGAAGCCCGCGCACCTAGAGCCCGTGCTCCACAACAAGAGAAGCCACCGCAATGAGAAGCCCGTGCACTGCAAGGAAGAGTAGCCCCCGCTCGATGTAACTAGAGAAAGCCTGCGTGCAGCAACAAAAACCCAACGCAGCCAAAAATAATAAAATAAATTTATAAAAAAAAAAACTACAACTGTTCAAGTTACGTAAATTCACTAACTCTAATATCAACTCAGTATTATTAACATTGAATTCAAAGGAGTATTGCATAAATTGAAAAGCAATTCTAAATGTATCAATATTAACAAAGTGATGATCATGTTTTTCTTAGTTTTATTTGAGAAAGCGCTAATCACACTGCCATTTTTTTCCTTTAATTATTGACTGAGAAGCATTTCTTTTATTTCAAAAGAAATACTGAACTCAAGTTACCAGTACTGTATATCTTTGTAAAATTCATCCACAACTGAAGTAATGTGTGTTGGGAAAGAATACACAATTATTTAATTCCTTGTCTATTTCATTGTCTTCTCATTGAAACGAAGCAAAAGGGAAACATTAGTCCTTTGTTTTAAAATTCTGATAAACCCAAAATTTTGACCTCATAGCTGGGCCATCATCTGTCTTTTCTTTTTTTTGCTTAGGTTGATTCTGGGCTCTCTGTTCTGTTCCACTGGTCTTTGTGTCTTTTTTAAATACCGGTACAATACAGTTTTGATTACTATATGTTTGTAATATAATTTTTTAAAATTTTATTGAAGTATAGTTGATTTACAATGTTGTGTTTAGTTTCCACTGTACAGCAAAGTGACTCAGTTATACATATATATATTCTTTTTCATATTCTTTTCCATTATGGTTTATCACAGGACATTGAATATAGTTCCCTGTGCTATACAGTAGGTCTTTGTTGTTTATCCATCCTATATATAATAATTTGCATCTGCTAATCCCAAACTCCCAGTCCTTCCCTCTCCCACCCCCATCTGTCTTGATAGAAACTAATTTTTTCTTATCTATCTGAAATTCTTCTTTGACATTTGTAAAGCATCCAAAACTACCTTGACATTGAGTCTGATTTTTTTTAGGTCATGAATAGACAACATTTTAAATAAATTTGAAAGTTTGTTGAGACAAAAGTATACCCAAAGTATTAACTGGGTAGTGTCTCTTACATTATATAACTTATCTAAAGCTTTAAAAAAAAAGTACATGCAATTTTTCATATTTTGAATCAATTGATCTTTGACATTGTTAGAAGGTCTTACATTCTATAGGCACTTGTTCGGTGGTTTAGTTGAAATTTCTCACTTTTTGTAAAATAACTTTTGGTCTTTGCTTCACAATTTTCTAAAAACTACCGTAACTGAAATAATTTCTTTTACCATTACTCTGTCTAAACATGATTTTCCTTTTCTGTAGAAGAATTCAAGCCATTTTTGAGTTGGCCAAAATTACAAGCTCAGCTCTTGTTAAAAATTATTTGAGGAATTTTGGTTGGACATTTAATTGATTTCATATAACTTACTTCTTCAGTTCTTTTTTTAGCTGTTGAGAGGAAACACCAAATATTTCATGTGTTTGCTTTAAATGGCTCTTAGTATTGTCCACTTTATTATCTTTTTTAAATGTTTATTTAATTGGTTGCACTGGGTCTTAGTTGCGGCATGCGGGCTCCTTAGTTGTGGCATGCGAACTCTTAGTTATGGCATGCATGTGGGATCTAGTTCCCTGACCAGGGATCAAACCCGGGCCCCCTGCATTGGGAGCATGGAGTCTTATCCATTGCGCCACCAGGGAAGTCTCTTAAAATCTTTTTAACAGAACATATTTTTTTGTTTTCCCTGTAGCAGCCAACTGCAGTTGGAGCATACCTTCTTCCAGTCTCTTCTATTCTTCGTGTTCTAGGCATAGTACTAACTTCTGCACCTCCACTCAATTCCATATCAGGAGTGTGCCTTCATTTTCCATTTTATTTATTTTTTCTTCCAGTTTTATTGAGATATAGTTGATATACTGCACTGTATAAGTTGAAAGTGTACAGTTAATAATTTGATTTATATATGTCACGAAGTGATTATCACAATAAGTTTAGTGAACATCATCTCATATAGACACAACATTAAGGAAATGGAAAAAAAATTTTTTTCTTGTGACGAGAACTCTTAGGATTTATTCTCTTAACTTTCATGTGTAACATACAGCAGTGTTAATTATATTGTCATGTTGTACATTACATCCCTAGTATTTATTTACCTTGTAACTGGAAGTTTGCACCTTTTGACTGCCTTCATCCACTTTTCCCTTCCCTCACTCCCTACCCCCACCTCTGGTAACCACAGATCTGATCTCTCTATGAGTTTGTTTTTTTGTTTGTTTTTTTAATTTATTAATTTAATTAATTTATTTTTGGCTGCGTTGGGTCCCCGTTGCTGCGCACGGGCCTTCTCCAGTTGCGGTGAGCAGGGGCCACTCTTCACTGCGGCGCATGGGCCTCTCACTGGAGTGGCTTCTCCTATTGCGGAGCATGGGCTCCAGGTGCCCCTGTGCCAGTAGTTGTGGCACGCGGGCCCAGTCTCTCCGCGGCATATGGGATCCTCCCGGACCAGGGCTCGAACCTGTGTCCCCTGCACTGGCAGGCGGACTCCCAACCACTGCGCCACCAGGGAAGTCCCTATGAGTTTGTTTTTGAAGTATAATTGACTTACAACATTACGTTAGTTTCTGTTATACAACATAGTGATTCAATATTTCTCTTCATTTCAAATTGATCACAGTGATGGGTCTAGTTACAGTATGTTACCACAGAAAGATATTATGTGGTTTGACTATATTCCCCACACTCTACATTTCATACCGGTGACTCACTTATTTTGCAACGGAAGTTCCATTTTCAGTTTTAAAATTTGTCCATACTTACTTTTTTTAAACTATAAACAATTTAATTATAATTAAAATTCCAATTTCATTACCAATTATGATTTATATAGTTGTCACTATAACTTGAGGTGTCTGCATTTTATATTTTGTATTCAAATAAACACATTATAATGTTACATTATTGCATAGACCAAAAAAATCACTTGAATCAATCAGTATGTCCACTGGCTGGATCAGTGACAGTGTTTATGTGTACCATTAGAAATGATGCTGGTGCCTGATACGCACACAACATAATAATACTGTATTGTATGTGATGCAATAATTAAAGTGTATTCCTACCATTATGCTAAAGTTGTATTTATCAGAAAAATTTTACACTGCTTCAGTTTTTACATTTAAATCTAAATTAATTAAACTTAAATTTAATTAAAACTTTGATTTCATCATCGCAGTAGCTGCATTTCAAGTGCTCAGTAGCCACAGATGTCTAAGGGCTACCTTCTTGGACAGCACAGCCAGGGACAGCAAGGGAATGAGAACCTATTATTAGGGAACCAGGCATTTTGTTAGGCACTTTCAAAGACATGATTTCAAAACAGTCCCATGTGTTATCTACATTTTACATAAGGAGACAAGCTCACTGAGATTCAGTCATCTGTGCAAAGTGGGACAGTTAGAGAAGGAGCTGGAAGGACAGCTGTTAGTCTAAACCTAAAGCCCTTGTGTGTGCCGTGCTGATGTGGCCATTGCTGGTTGTAATGGTGTATACCACTGAGCAAGAGATCAGGATGCTTCCCTTATCTCCCCACCTCCCTGTAAAGTTTGCAGGCCTCTAATTGTTTTAGCAAGTTTGTATGAATGAATTTATTCGAGAATATTTGTCACGTATGGGCCAGGCACTATTCTAGTGAACAAAAGCCAGCGTCCCTGCATGCATGGAGTTTACGAGCTTATGGAAAGGAACAGAAAATAACAAAACACAAACAAAAAACAACACTTTCAGTGAGATTGTCTTCTCCAGTTTAAACTTTGTGGGCTTGCTTAACATGAAGCTCTCAAAGTGACAGTGCTCTTTGTGATTTTAGAATGGGGACAAGGTATCTTTCCAGGCAGTAATTTTGCTAAGGGCGGTCATGCAAACAGTTGCTTACTTGGAGCTCTGGCTATTCGATGTGAGGTAATTACCTCCACTCCTGGGTAATTATGTTCATTCCTGTTTGTCCATTACTATTCTTGGGGCTACTGTGGTCCAGCATCTCAGTAAAAGTGGGCACCTGGGCAAAGGGTCACATGGTGAAACTTGAAGGGCAGCCTCCTCCTAGATGAAGAACATCAGACTGAAAAGGGAACTTTTCTGTTCCTTCTAGGGAAGCCCAGTTGGTGATCCCTGTACTAAGGTACTGATCTGATGAGCAAACCATGATCTTACAATGTATCGTACTTAACGGCTTATTTTCAGACTATTGCAAAAGCTACAAGAAGTGAAGTTTCCTGTGTCTGAGTGGTTCAGTCAGCCCCCAAAACTCTACCACATGTGTTTTAGGAGGCGGGCAGGGGGCATGGGCGAGGGGGTGGGGGCTGGGTCTTCAAGGATAGAGACTTATGTAAACGAAAGGGTTTGTCTTCAACACAGCCTCAGGGAAGATAATGCTTACAGAGTATTTTATTTTTAACATCTTTATTGGAGTATAATTGCTTTATAATGTTGTGTTTGTTTCTGCTTTATAACAAAGTGAATCAGTTATACGTATACATATATCCCCATATCTCCTCCCTCTTGCGTATCCCTCCCACCCTCCCTATCCCACCCCTCTAGGTGGTCACAAAGCACCGAGCTGATCTCCTTGTGCTATGCGGCTGCTTCCCACTAGCTATCAGTTTTATGTTTGGTAGTGTATATAAGTCCATGCCACTCTCTCACTTCGTCCCAGCTTACCCTTCCCCCTCCCCGTGTCCTCAACTCCATTCTCTAGTAGGTCTGCGTCTTTATTCCTGTCCTGCCCCTACGTTCTTCATGACCTTTTTTTTTTTTTTTTAGATTCCATATATATGTGTTAGCATACGGTATTTGTTTTTGTCTTTCTGACTTACTTCACTCTGTATGACAGTCTCTAGGTCCATCCACCTCACTACAAATAACTCAATTTCATTTCTTTTTATGGCTGAGTAATATTCCATTGTATATATGTGCCACATCTTCTTTATCCATTGATCTGTGGATGGACACTTAGGTTGCTTCCATGTCCTGGTTATTGTAAATAGAGCTGCAATGAACATTGTGGTACATGACTCTTTTTGAATTATGGTTTTCTCAGGGTATATACCCAGTAGTGGGATTGCTGGGTCGTAGGGTAGTTCTATTTTTAGATTTTTAAGGAACCTCCATACTGTTCTCCATAGTGGCTGTATCAATTTACATTCCCACCAACAGTGCAAGAGGGTTCCCTTTTCTCCACACCCTCTCCAGCATTTATTGTTTGTAGATTTTTTGATGATGGCCATTCTGACCGCTGTGAGATGATACCTTATGGTAGTTTTGATTTGCATTTCTCTAATGATTAGTGATGTTGAGCATTCTTTCATGTGTTTGTTGGCAATCTGTATATCTTCTTTGGAGAAATGTCTATTTAGGTCTTCTGCCCATTTTGGGATTGGGTTGTTTGTTTTTTTGATATTGAGCTGCCTGAGCTGCTTATAAATTTTGGAGGTGAATCCTTTGTCAGTTTCTTCATTTGCAAATATTTCCTCCCATTCTGAGGGTTGTCTTTTGGTCTTGTTTATGGTTTCCTTTGCTGTGCAAAAGCTTTTAAGTTTCATTAGGTCCCATTTGTTTATTTTTGTTTCTATTTCCATTTTTCTGGGAGGTGGGTCAAAAAGGATCTTGCTGTGATTTATGTCATAGAGTGTTCTGCCTATGTTTTCCTTTAAGAGTTTTATAGTGTCTGGCCTTACATTTAGGTCTTTAACCCATTTTGAGTTTATTTTTGTGCTTGGTGTTAGGGAGTGTTCTAATTTCATTCTTTTACATTGTCCAGTTTTTCCAGCACCACTGATTGAAGAGGCTGTCGTTTCTCCATTGTATATTCTTGCCTACTTTATCAAAAATAAGGTGACCGTATGTGCGTGGGTTTATCTCTGGGCTCTTACAGAGTATTTTAGAGTTCAAACAGGTCATTGTACAAATAAGGGAATTTAAAATTCAGAGAGGTTAAGCAATTATTCAAAGGTCACACATCATATTCATTCAGTGAGACTAGGACCTCTACTTTTTCTTTCCAGCTAATGAGTTGTGGGTGAGGAGAGAAAGAAGGGAGGAGGTGGGTGGGAGAATCAGAGGAAGCTAAAGATTGTGCATAAAGCTCAGTAAGGCTAGGGTTTAAAATCTATTTCTGTCCTTTCTACTCTGACGTTAGGTTTCTTAACCCTGCTGAACTTCAGAGTCACAGCTGTGAAACAGGGATGACACAGAGCTCCTAGGGTTGCAGTGAAGATCTGATGAGCTGTTGCATGTGAAAATGGCTTGACCTCTTGAAGATAAGACTTTTCCTTTACTCACTATCTCCAAGTATCACTTCCTTTAATTGATCTTCAAACCATCCATTTCAAACTTCGAGCTCCTCAGGCCTCAGTCTTGAGAGTTCTGGATTGGCAGGTCATACTCTGCTGCCCTGCACCTGCTGACCCCAAGCTCCCCTGGGACTCTTTGTCTCCCAAGACTTCCCCATTCTCCCCCAGAGGCCCGTTCCTGTGATCACACCCTATACCAGCCTCTTCCTTGTCACCTTGCAATATCTTGCCCATCCTAGTTGGGGTTCTTCCTAACAATAGGAAGCCTTAACAAGTATTTGGATAGTGTGACAGGCTTCAAAGTGCTTTCACAGACATTCTCCCCTTTGATCCTCACAACAGCCCTGCAGGGGACACAGGGCAGCTATTATCATCCCAGCTTTACTTCTAAGGATCCCAGAGTACATAGAGGCTAAAGTGATTTGCCCAAGGCCACAAACTGGAGAACTGCTTGGTGTGCAAGAAGGAACAGTCTTTGGGGTCAGGAAGTCCTAGGTTCGAGTCTCAGCTTAGCCACTTGCTAGCAGTGTGGCTTTGGGTAAGTTATAGAACCTTCCTGAGACTCAGTTTCCCTATCTGTTAAATGGTGATATTTGTTGTGTATCCTGCAGGGTTGCATATATTGTATATGCAGTTCTTAGTTTGGCAAGCCAGACCAGAATCCCGTGCATTACACTGTCTCTGCAATATTCCTCAGTACCTCTCCAACTAGAAATAAGCTCTTCTGTCTCTGAACTTCAGGAATGTTCTTTGTCTTTGCTTTCATGCCTCAGAAACTAACTCTGGCTGACAGAGAGCAAGTAGGATTTTGCCATGAACCTGGTAAGGTCACAAAATGGAAGCGATGATAAATCACTTTCTGGGAAGGAACCATGGCAGCCCCTGGGCAGCGTCATTGGATGACTCAGTGCCACCTCTCTTTCTTCCTCGTGTTTTTCTCTCCATTCAGAATCCAAATTTACAGAAGAGAAAATCTGATTGACCTAGTTTGGGCCATGTGTCCCCTTTGTGGGCAGGTGGGCAGACGTGGTTGGCAGCCCACTGGAACAATATGGAATGGAGGAAAGGCAGTTCTGCAAAGGGAGAAATGCTCTTAAATAAAGGAAGTCTGCTACTTGGTCCTCATGTAATTCTAAAACCAACTGTTGTGTGCGGCTTGTTGTGGATGCTCATATTCACTTATGCTTCTGTCTTAACATCCACCTAGACCATTAGTCCTGGGGGGTCAGGGCTGGGAGTTGGGGGGAGAACACCTCTGTCTTATGCTCAGATTCAATATGGAAGCCCAGAGACTGGCCCAGTGCCTTACACATAATTGGTGCTCAGTAAATATCAGATGACTGATACATTTTGTTGATTTTATTACAGTCCTTGGTCTTTCCAGTCCAAAAATCAAATTAATTTAGATCTTTCCTGACTTATCCCAGCTCCTAAACCTCAGAACTCCTACCTACATGCAGCCACCAATAAAGCAATCAATCAATAACAATTCACCTAATTAGCTTGCTCACATGAACCAATAGGCTCCTCAGGCCTGGTCACTTCCCATCACAGTCACTGGTGGGGTGCCAGGTGTCTTGCCAAAGGACTTGATTGATAAGTCATTGTAATTGAAGCTGAATACAATTAATTGCATAATTTTGAACTCTTCAAGTTTAATTCCACAAAAATTACATCACAGAATTGGGACATGATGAAGTATTTCTAGTGAAAGGAATAAACAGAACTTGCCTAAGCATTGGTTCATATTTGTGACCTGTTATGTACACACCAGGCCTGGAACCTTACCACTCCTGTCAATAGAAATCCACAAAGCTCAAATACATATATGCTTTCCTAAACACCTGGCCCATTATTAGAAAAAACTGGACACTCTTGTCTTAATCAGGCCCAACATTTTGATAATATTAGTGACACCCTCTTTAAATGTGACCTGGTTTTATCTTTTATAGGCACAGACCCCAGATAAGCTCACACTTTTTTTTTTTTTTTGGTCTTTTTTCTCTCTTTTAGCAGTTGCCTTAAATTTGTTCTCTCATATAGTTAACTTCCTAGAGGACATGTCAGAAAATAGCTAATGAATAAAAATAGTGCTATCTGCCTTTGACAAAACTTTTACTCAATTGAGTAGGCAGGATTTTCATGAAGAAAATCTGAGAAATTAATTAATTAACTGTAACTGAATTTCACCTCTTTAACCTTAACTCGTGAGCAAACCTGAGCTAAATAAACATCTGACCGTTCAATCTCTTCCACTTAAGGTTAACTTGAGTTTATTATTCAGGCTACTGCCCTTGTGTATTAGGCAATACATAAATTACGCATACTAATTACTCTGGATGGGGCACCACTTTAATGAATTCTTTTAATTAAACTGCAACACAGTGGTTTTGTGCAAGATGGTCTATATTTCATCTTTAAACTGCGTTAACCTTCATCTTTGTCTGGACAGCTCACACATCCAACCGGAGGTCTGAGTTTAATTCATCTAAGTACATCCATTCAAGAACCCACCCCCACCCCTGGAGGAAGATTTGAAAAATGTTTCTCTTTTGCTTTGAGGTTAAGAAATTAGATGCCTCTGTGAAAAGTTATGATTCTGCTGGGGATACTAAAGTGGAAAAAAAAAGGCAAAACAAAGCAAAAAATTGAAATAACAGAATCAGTCAGCATAGCACTACAGTCCTTAAGGTATAAATAATAGAAGTCATATTAAGAATGTCCTAGGGCTTCCCTGGTGGTGCAGTGGTTAAGAATCCACCTACCAATGAAGGGGACACGGGTTTGAGCCCTGGTCCAGGAAGATCCCACGTGCCGCAGAGCAACTAAACCCGTGTGCCACAACTACTGAGCCTGCGCTCTAGAGCCCGCGAGCCACAACGACTGAGCCCATGTGCCGCAGCTACTGAAGCCTGTGCGCCTAGAGCCTGTGCTCCACAGCAAGAGAAGCCACCACAATGAGAAGCCCACACACCGCAACTAGAGAAAGCCCATGTGCAGCAACGAAGACCCAACGCAGCCAACAATAAATAAATAAAATAAATAAATTTTTAAAAAAATGAATGTCCTTACTAATATGTGCTATTAAAGCCAGGGGCACTCTTTACCTTGTGATCTTTATATTACAGATTGTACAGTAAATGATCTATATTATGAGTCTAGCTTTCAAAGATGCAATTAGTTCTCTATTATCTGCAAGCATTAGTGGGTGAAGCAGTAGAGGAAATTGAAACCCATGTATATTTTAGCTGTGAATATTAATCTTCTCTTGTCTTTTTACTGAGCTCCTGCTTCTAGGTAGTAAAATTGACTGTTTTGAGTTTTACTTCCCTAATATCTGAGAGGGGGGAGTGACAGAGGGAGGAAGGGAGAGACTCAAACAACTGAAGAACTCTCTAAATACCAGGAACCAAGCAGCGGCATAGCACAGGGAGATCAGCTCGGTGCTTTGTGACCACCTAGACGGGTGGGATAGGGAGGGTGGGAGGGAGGGAGACGCAAGAGGGAAGAGATATGGGAACATATGTATATGTATAAGTGATTCACTTTGTTATAAAGCAGAAACTAACACACCATTGTAAAGCAATTATACTCCAATAAAGATGTTAAAAATAAATAAATAAATAAATAAACACATAAATAAATACCAGGAACCTTGATAATCCCCAATCAGTCAATGCATATTGAGCATCTGCTTTATTCGTAGCACTCTGCCTGGTGCCAGAATATCATGGAGGTTGAGAAATGCTTTATTTGTGCTTTTTAAAAATGAAAAGGAACATTTGCATATATATGTTTGTACTTACATAGATAAAATTGGGAAGATACATAAAAAACTGTTGTGAGAGTTTGCTTCTGGGATGTACTGGGGATCTAAGTTGGAAGGGAAACCACTTATTTTTTATTTTTTTTTACATTTTTATTGGAGTATAATTGCTTTACAATGGTGTGTTAGTTTCTGCTTTATAACAAAGTGAATCAGTTATACATATACATATGTTCCCATATCTCTTCCCTCTTGCGTCTCCCTCCCACCCTCCCTATCCCACCCGTCTAGGTGGTCACAAAGCGCCGAGCTGATCTCCCTGTGCTATGCGGCTGCTTTCCACTAGCTATCTATTTTACATTTGGTAGTGTATATATGTCCATGCCACTCTCTCATTTCGTCCCAGCTTACCCTTCCCCCTTCCCGTGTCCTCAAGTCCATTCTCTAGTAGGTCTGCGTCTTTATTCCCATCTTGCCCCTAGGTTCTTCATGACATTTTCTTTTCCTCTTAGCTTCCATATATATGTGTTAGTATACAGTATTTGTCTTTCTCTTTCTGACTTACTTCACTCCGTATGACAGACTCTAGGTCCATCCACCTCATTACAAATAGCTTAATTTTGTTTCTTTTTATGGCTGAGTAATATTCCATTGTATATATGTGCCACATCTTCTTTATCCATTCATCTGTGGATGGACACTTAGGTTGCTTCCATGACCTGGCTATTGTAAATAGTGGTACAGTGAACATTGGGGTGCATGTGTCTTTTTGAATTATGGTTTTCTCAGGGTATATGCCCAGTAGTGGGTTGGCTGGGTTGGATGGTAGTCCTACTTATTATTATTCTGTATTTTTTACTCCTGTTCCTCCTGCTGCTACTGTTGCTTCTTTTTCTTTCTCTTCTTCTTCTATCATGAGCATGTGATACCTTTTAACTAAAAAAAATGAAAAACAATAAAAATATCTAGAGAGTTCATAGTCTACTTGGAGAGACAAACATATCACAATGCAATGTGGTAAGTGTTATCATAGGTGAACATGCAGACTATTCTGGAAACACAAAGGAGAGATCATCCAAATCAGTCTGATGAAGTCAGGGAAGGCTCCTCAAGGGAGATGGCATTTCAGTTGGGTCTTGAAGCATGAGTGTGAGAGTTTTTCAGGCTGAGCATCAGCTGTTCAGTAATGGGAAGGGGATGATAGCTTAAGATGATTCTGTCCACCCTAAGATTGTTCTCTCTTAGAAATTCTGTGAATAGATAAGCTCCTGCAAGACTTCCCTTATGACATGACATATGTAAGCAGAGTTTAAATCATTCTCATTTCTGACAACAAGATGATTCAGAGTGATACTTTGGAAATGATCCCAAAGAAAAGTTACTCACTCTGGAAAACAATTGGATATTCCTGAAATTCTGACTTCAGAATTTCTCCAAAGGTCCCTGTAAATTTTTCACCAGGCCCTAATTTAAACCTAAAGTTTGTACGAAAGCAACCGACCTGTGGGATACAACCAATCTTTATTTTGATGAAAAAAATCAGGATTATAGGGTATTTTTATCAGCAAAGCCTAGCTGTTACTATCATATCATTACATTTAGAAATGGAATTCCCACTGTTTCTTGACCCACTTTATACCGATGATAGAGGAAAGGTAGGGAAAGTGAAGGCCATAATTGTCTCAAATTTTATATTCTACCATTGGAGTTATTTGGGACACCAAATTCCCTAATTCTGAGCCCATTAAGGATCACTGGTATGGACCCAGCTGTTCTAAGCCCCACGAAGGAATCCTGCATTCCAACCAGAACAAACAAACCCTAAAAAGAGGGATTTAGTAGAATTTGGCCTCTTAGGGAGCTTCATTTGCATGTGCAGTGGCAGGGGGAGAGGCTAGCAGATTTATCTCATCACTACCCTGAGGCTGGTAGGATCAATACCCTTCAGTTTTTTACTGAGCCACAGCTATGTGCCAGATGTCAGGAATACAAGGATGACTGTTAACAGAATTCCTGCTCTCCAGTAGCTCACAGGGAAAAGAGAGTTGCAGACACACCACTGTAATGCAGTGGAATGTGCTTGTCTAGGTAGATAGCCAAATTCAGAGCAGGAAACCAGAACTTCTCCCAGTGGAGCTGGGAGAGCTTCATAGAGAGCCTGAAGACCCCTAACTATGTACAAATATACTTTTGAAATGGGAGTTATTCTGAAACGCTTAACTCCTGTTTTCCGTTTTAGACCAAAAAGGTAGAAGAAAGAGAGGATGGCTGATATGAATGGGTAGAATGTAATTTAAAGGCAGAGAGTTCTATAATTCTCAATAGCTAAACCCAAAGGGAGATTTTTCTCCCCCTGACCCTCCCAGCAAATTTAGGAAGCCCCACAACTGGTTAAACAGTCTATGACAGAAACAAGGCTCCAGAGTGATTTTTTGTGATGACCATGGTGGCCCTGGAATCAGACAACCCAGTTCTCCTTTGGGTGTGCTGTGTGACCTTGGACAAGTCACTTAGTTTATCTACCTCTCAGTTTCCTCATCTGTAAAACTTGGATAATAATAGGACCTACATCACAGGGTTGTTGATGGTGATTAAATGAGGTGATACGTGGAAAGTACTCAGCAAAGTAATCAATAAGTGTTAGCTATTATTATAATTAGTATGAGTAAGGTAAGTGCATCTCGGACCTCCAAGCAAGAAGATTTTATTGCCAAGTTTGCAAAATGAACGTAAAAGTCTTCCAAAGCTGTTAGAATATAAAAAAGTAAGTTCCCGTAACAGTATAATCACATGGGCGTGTGAAGCTGCAAAATACATACACACATGTATTCATTTCAGTTTAGAAACCAAATTGCTGTCTAGATGACCCCTTCAAAAGCCCTGAGATGAATTCTTTTTTTTTTTTAAAGATGGGCCTCGCTATCTTCTCTTTTCTTTATTATTTTTTTAAATTTTATTTATTTATTTTTGGCTGCGTTGGGTCTTCATTGCTGCATGAGGATGTTTCTCTAGTTGCGGCGAGCAGGGGCTACTCTTCGTTGCAGTACATGGGCTTCTCATTGCGGTGGCTTCTCTTGTTGCAGAGCACAGGCCCTAAGCGCATGGGCTTCAGTAGTTGTGGCACACTGGCTCAGTAGTTGTGGCTCACTGGCTCTAGAGCACAGGCTCAGTAGTTGTGGTGCATGGGCTTAGTTGCTCCGCGGCATGTGGGATCTTCCCGGACCAGGGCTCGAACCTGTGTCCCCTGCATTGGCAGGCGGATTCTTAACCACTGCACCATCAGGGAAGCCCTGAGATGAATTCTTAATCATCCAAATGCTACTTTTGTTGACTTATGTAAAAGCTGAAAGGAAAGTGTCAGTCTTTTTTGACCCACAGATTCCTTAGAAACAACTTGTCCACTGCAGAGGGTAAGTGCATGCTTGCTTTCCCGAAGAGGGTGTATCCAGATAGCAGGAGTATTGACTAGAGGAAAGGCCCTTGCCCCCAGGAAGGCTGTAGAGGTGACCAGGAGGCAGCCACCTGGGGCCACCCACTCGCCTGGAGTAACTCCAGGACTCATGCTTTGATCCCTTTGTGTTTCTCACGGCTTCCCAGGTGGCACTTTCTGCCCCAGGCTTTCCACATGCCTGGTAGGGAATATATGTTGCGACATACCATCTGGCCTTTATGCGTCTCCCCAGTGGCCAGGGTATAAAAACCTGCCTGTTTGGCAGCTACAAGTGCCCACAGTCCCTTTGGTCTCTTTCTTGGTCCGAGTGTTTTTCAACATCAATGGATGTAATTAGGAAGAACTAAACCAAGCATATGGATTCAGGACTGCATTATGACCACAGAGGGAGCTTTACCTTGGAAGAGGAGCTCCTCGGGGCAGGCCCAGCTCCAGGCGCCTGGGAAAATGGAGCGAATGTGCCAGGGGCCTGTTTACAGCTGGGCACCGTGTCATACAGGCTTAAAGCTCAAACTCTGTGGGTGAAGTATGGCTCGTCGGTCATGTTCCCTGACATCCAGAGCTTGGCTGAGGGGAAAGGAGGCAGCTTGCTGATGAGAGCACATGTGTCTATTGGCTCTATGCAATGGAGAAAATACCAGAACTGCGCAAATCCTGAAGTCGGCATCATTTGTGTTGCTTCTCTTTGAAGAATTGCCAGTTGCTGAATGGCAGTTATTTCCAGAAGGTATGGAGGGAGAAGCCAAAATCAAGCTCCCAGAGAATGGAAAGTAGAAGATAAAATTCGAAAGTGTAAATTACTATATGTACATACAATGGAATACTAAGCAGCTAAATGAAAGGATGGGGATATTCTTTATGTGCTGATATGGAAAGAACTCTAAGATGTATTAAGCAAAAAACCCCAAACAAACAAAAAAGGAAGATGGAAAATAACAGTGTATAGATTCTTCTCCCATTCATGTAGCAAAGGAAGTTGAGGATGAGGCGAGTGTGTTTGTATTTACTTGTATACGCGTAAGAGTGTCTGGAGGGATATGCAAAAAACTAATGACAATGGTTATATATTTGGGGGCAGCAAGGAGAACCTAAGCTGCTAGGGGATGGCATGGCATTTCTTCATATTTTTATTTTAACCAAGTTTTGAATGCATTACTCCTTCAAAAAAATTAAATAAGTATAAATGTGTTTATAAGTTTTGAAAGTGACATTATAAAGCATATTGAGAGGCCAGTGGAGATTGCATACTAGCAGATTTATAAATACATTTAAATTATCTTGTCTTTATGCCCATCTTTCTACATGAGTAAGGCTGTTTGGTTTCCAACAATATCTTCTATAACTGATTATCACGTGATGGAACAACTGAGCATTGCATATTTTACACTGAGCATTTTTCCACCAGAAAACCCAAATAAATATGATTTGTATCCATTAACAAATTCAGAGTTTAAAAATGGTTATGTGTGAATCACTAGAAGGAAGGATTAATCCTTTGTCCTTATTCCATTCATTCAGCTAACATTTATTGAATAAGTATAATGCACTGTTGACAATTTGCTATATAGTCCACAGTTTTCATCACATGAAACTGGGTTTGTATAGTATAATTCATGCTATAACCACATAGGAGTAGGTTTGGTTTAGGAACTTTTCTGAAAGCTTCTTTACTTAGCTCGTTTGTCCGGAAGGAATATCAATTGGTTCCTGCAAGTTGAAGTTTTTTTTGTTTAATCTTCCAGCAATATCAAAAAGGTGGCCAAGACTCTGCTTGGAATAAGGGATATACTATTTACAAACTTGTAGAGCCAAGGATATTTATGTTCCTTATTGTCTCTTTCTCTCCTCCCAAAATACACAGATCTAAACATAGTGCTTGGTGTAATAAATCCATTTCCACTTCTTTAAAAAAATTGTGGAAATCCTTACTATAGTGGCTTTATACTGTATAAACTTAGCTAAACCTGAACTAATTCTCCCAGGATTACTTTCCCTAGAGGGTTCCAGGTTAGGATTAGCCACAGAAGAAATCTGCATGAGATTTGAAAGACACAAGTGAAGTAGTATCAACTTTTAGCCTTTGAAGGTTGGTTCAGGGTGTCAAGCACGGCAGTAACTTGATGGGTTGGCACTGATCTGTCAGCTCACATTGAGGATGTGGGTTGTACCTGGGCCCACAGTTCCTATAGTTCCTATTAGATTTCCTGTCTCAGCTTTTCCAAGTCTTAGACCAGGTATGTGTACAGCTCTGTGGCAAAACCTAATAGGTTTTTCCTGCAAGTCACCCACATCATTGAGGATGGAGGCCTAGAGAGATAGATACAGGTTCCAGTGCACCTTCCTGGTTCTTGTTTGTCCTATTCTCCTCCACTTCACTGTCAAGTCTTTTTCCTCAGTTGCCAACCCAGTTCATACCCTCCCCCAGACACAGCGTCCACATCTTGCATTGACTTTTCCACTTGCTCCTGCAATTGCGTTATTAATGCTTTATTCTCTATCTCTTATAGTGTTTCTGCCTTTCTGACAAACTCTGACTGATACAATACCCCAAAATGTTCAGAGACACGTCTTAGTGTTGCCGTTGCCAACAGCACAGCAAACCTAGGCATCAGTATCTCCATTTTGCAAGAAAGCTGACCCTAGAAAGACAGGTAAGCCAAAAAGTTGAAAATCCAACTCTATCTAGCTCTAAAACTCCTATCTTTCCACCATACTATATTGTTTTGGCTTTCAAAGTAAAAGAGGAACACAGTGCAAAAGCACATTGTCATAATAACTGAAAAACCAGCCTTCATGATAGACTAAAGAGAGCATTCACAGCTGCTAACTCAGAGCAGTGGCTTCAAAGTGGCACTTGTATTGTGATACATGGCCAACATCTAGAACAAAAATGCCTTGGGCATCCTAGGGTTGAGGAGATGAGTGACATTAGCCTCATAACTTTCTGAGCTATTTTGAATGAGGTGCAGAGGTGAGAGTTAGTCATGTGATGCTCAGTACAGTGAGCTGAGGAATTTGGATTCATTCTATACAATGCCAAAAAGTCTTCTATAAAAATACCCGTAAATATCTCCAAAGACTGAGGATATTAAGTAATGTTTGGAAATGTAGATTTTTGAATGCTTTTTGCTGGATCCAGCTCTCCCTAGAAACACATGTACAAAGGTAATACCTACACTCTTCACTAGGTTATTTGAAATTTTTCCATCATACAAAACTTACTAGAAAATGTAATTTTCAAATCTAAATTAATGTTGGCTATGGAAAATGAAAGTCATTGACCACTGGATAATATAGAGCAAAAAGAAAAGTTCTGGGCTTCCCTGGTGGCTCAGTGGTTGAGAGTCCGCCTGCCGATGCAGGGGACGCGGGTTCATGCCCCGGTCCGGGAAGATCCCACATGCCACGGAGCAGCTGGGCCCGTGAGCCATGGCCACTGAGCCTGCGCGTCTGGAGCCTGTGCTCCGCAACGGGAGAGGCCACAATAGTGAGAGGCTCACATACCGCAAAAAAAAAAAAAGAAAAGTTCTCAATTTCATGTGTTAGTTGAAATGCAGCAGGGAAAATGTTAGGAGAGAGCAGGTCAGTTTGGAACTGAGAGATTTCTGGAAAACCTTGGGACAGAGGAGTTCTAAATCCATAGAGCAGAGAGTGTAGGATTAGGCTTATTTGTAACCAGGTGCGCTGTAGTGCTGAGAGAACTGCCTTAGGCTACTTGTGCTGCTATAAGAGATGCCACAGGCGGGGTAGCTCCATTTAATTTTTCACGGTTCTGGACACTAGAAGTCCATGATCATGGTGCCAGCCAATTCAGTTTCTGGTGAGACCTCTCTTCCTGGCCTGTAGATAGCCGTCTTCTCACCGTGTGCTCACTTGGCCTTTCTTCAGGGCATGTGCATGGGGGGAGAGAAAGAGCAGACTCTCTGGTGTCTCTTCTTATAAGGCCACAAATCCTATCAGATCAGGTCCTCACTCTTATGGCCTCATTTAACCTTAAACACTGGCTCCATCTCCAAATTCAGATACATTGGAGGTTAGGGCTTCAACATATGAATGTGTGTGTGTGTGTGTGTGTGTGACACATTCAGTCCATAACAAGAGTAAAAGTCTGTTTAGAAAGAGAGCAATCCAAACCACAGCCTAGCATTCTGTCTCTATTTCCCTTGTGAAGATTGTCTAGGTAAAAATCCTACCTTGATTAAAGACCATGGGTAAACAAGAATAAATGAGAAGACCTTGAGATTTTGGCTTTATGTTTGAACTTCATCCATTTTGTCTTTCACATCAGCATCTCAGATTTTCCCAACATGTTCAGGTTGTAACCCCTCTGATTAAGGAAATAGGCTTGCCTTACCTTAACAGGCAATTAGTTTTCACAATTAAATGGGAAGAGTCATGATTAATGACCTTGCTAATTGTTCTTCCCTGGTGTGCACATTAATACCAGCAGAATGCTCAGAATTCTGAGGAACATGCATTCTTTGAGCCTACCATGCTCCATCGTGGTGGAGCCAATGCTGAGGGAGACTCACACCCTGCCCTCTAGGAGATCAGAGTATAGTACAAAAGATATGTCAACAGACATATTACAACAACAAGGGAAAGACTTTGTCAATTTTCCTGATGTCTGGCATGGCATTGATGGAATGTGTACCTTAGCCAATGAATTGCCAATAACCCCAGCAGGCTTGTGAGGAAGAAAGTGTACCATGGGTATGCAGGAGAAATTCTGAATCATTGGTGGTATGGCAGTTTTCCAGAATGTCCTCAAAGGAGGGGAGTATGTTCAAATTGTACAAACTAAGTAGAACCCAGAATTTTACTTTAAAGAGAAGCTAGAACAGTATTTCCAATTGTCCAGGTAATTGCTCTCATGTAAAGAAATCCTACCCGATCTTTAGGGGTCACTTCCTGTATTGAACCTCTCAATTCTGACAGCTGGACGTGACCTCTCCCCCTCAGAATACTCCAGAACTCTGTTCCACTTAGCTGCCATTTAAAGCCTTCTTATGTAACTGTTATTTACTTATTTATTTTTTGCGGTACGCAGGCCTCTCACTGTTGTGGCCTCTCCCGTTGCAGAGCACAGGCTCCGGACGCGCAGGCTCAGTGGCCATAGCTCACGGGCCCAGCTGCTCCGTGGCATGTGGGATCTTCCCGGACCGGGACACGAACCCTTGTCCCCTGCATCCGCAGGTGCACTCTCAACCACTGCACCACCAGGGAAGCCCTGTAACTGTTATTTTTTTAAATTTTGTTTCTTTTTAAAATTTTTATTGGAGTATAGTTGATTTACAATGTTGTGTTAGTTTCAGGTGTACAGCAAAGTGAATCAGCTATATATATGTATGTATATATATATATCAGCTACACATATATATATCCATTCTTTTTTAGCTTCTTTTCCCATATAGGTCATTACAGAATACTGAGTAGAGTTCCCTGTGCTATAGCATAGATCCTTATTAGTTATCTATTTTATGCATAGTAGTGTGTATATGTTACTCCCAATATCCTAATTTATCACTTCCCCCCACATTTCCCCTTTGGTAACCATAAGTTTGATTTTGAGATCTGTGAGTCTGTTTCTGTTTTGTAAATAAGTTCATTTATATTATTTTTAATTAGATTCCACATATAAGTGATATCATATGATATTTGTCTTTCTCCACTTAGTATGATAATCTCTGGGTCCATCCATGTTGCTGCAAATGGCGTTATTTCGTTCTTTTTTATGGCTGAGTAATATTCCATCGTATATTATTTAACTCTGTTATCATCCCTGGGGAGTTTTGCATCCTAAAAGCTGCATGTCAGAACTGTATAATGTTAGGCCAGAAGGCTCTCAGATTTTTTGATTCAGCTTCACCCATTTACATATGAGAAAACTGAGGCCCATTCAAATAACATTCATCGAGAGATGAAGTCTCTCTGAGATAGTGACCCTTAACCACAGACTTAGAGGAGGTGGAAGGAATTAGTGTAGTACCTTAGAGAGGGCATGTGCCTGGCATGTTCACAGAAGGCTCATGGCCAGGAGGCTGTTCTAGCTGGAGCAGGGGAGCAAGAGGGAGAGTGGAAGGGGATGAGGTCCAAAGGGGAGGGGAGGATCAGAGCATGGAGGGGCTACTGGCTTACAGTCATTTACTCTGAGGAAAATGGAGGCCATTGGAAGGACTTTTGGGGAGGGGGGTCAGTTAAGTGTAACTTACATAGAGTAAAATTCCCCAATTTTAAGTGTACAATTTGATGACTTGACAAATGTTTGCAGTTGAATAAACACCATCACAATAATCAAGCTATAGAACAGCTGCGTCACCCCCCAAAAGTTCCCTCATATCTGTTTGGAGTCAGTTCCTGTCCCTACTCCTAGCATGTGGCAACCACTGATCTGAATTCTGTTTCTGTATTTTTGCTTTTTCCAGAAATTCATATAAATGGGAATTCATATAAATATAGACTCCTACAGTAACCTTTGTATCTGGCTTCTTTTACATAGAATAGTGCTTTTGAGACTCATCCAAGTTGTTGCAAGTGTCAGTAGTTCATTCTTTATTGCTGAGGAGCGTTGCATTGTGTGGACGTACCTGTTTGTTTATCCATTTACCAGTTGAAGAACATCTGGATTGTTTCCAGTTTGGGGCCATTATAAATAAAGCTGTTATAAACACTCATGTATAGGACTTTATGCAGAGTATTTTTTTCTCTTGGGTAAATCCCTAGGAGTGGAATTGCTGGGTCATGTGAGAAGGGTATGTTTAACTTTATAAGTAATTACCAAACTATTTTCCAAAGTGAATGTCCTTTTTGTATTTCCGTACACAATGTATGAGAATTCCAGTAATCCTGCATCCTCATCAACACCTGGCATTGTTGGGTTTTAAATTTTAGTCATTCTCATAGGTGTTTTTTAATTTGCATTTTCCCAATGAGTAATATTTTTCGAGCACATAGCTTTTCAAGTGCTTATTTACCATTCATATTTCTTATTTGGTAAAGTGTCTCTTCAAATCTTTGCTTATTATTTTTAGTCTTCTTATTATCGAGTTGTAAAAGTTCTTTACATATGTTGGATACAAGTCCTTTATCAGATATATGTCTTGTATCTTTTCATTTTTCCTTGATTCCAGTGTATCATTTTTTTCTTTGATGATGTCCCCTTTAAGAAATCTGGCTAACCCAAGGTCACAAAGATTTTTTTCCTATTTTTTTATTCTAAAAGTTTTATACTTTTAGGCTTTATATTTAGGTCTGTGATCCAGCCTGAGTCAAATTTTGTGAATGGTATAAGATAAAGGTTGAGATTTTTTTCCATTTAAATGTTCATTTGTTCAAGCTTCATTTATGGAAAAGATTGTTCTTTACCCATTGAATTACCTGGACACCTGTTTTGAAAATCAGTTGACCAGATATGTGTGGGTCTATTTCTGATCTCTGTCTATCTTTATGCCAATACCACAAAGTCTTAATTAATGTTGCTTAATGGTAGGTCTAGAAAATTTAAGAGTATTAGAATGTGAAATGCATTTTGGCCAGTCCAGCAGATGAAACTTATTCATAATTGCCTTTGGAAAACTATTTGTTGGTGAACAGAGTCTAACTGAGCTCAAAAAGGATGCCTTTCGAAAGTGGAAGATGTTGAAACCAGGAGATGGTCCCATGTCCTCTTTCCTAGCCTGGCAACCGTGTGACTGCAAAAGTAACAGTATTTTTGAAAGTAGACTGCTTGGATTCTTTTTGTAGAATCTTGTTTTTTCCAGAATTGTACTGGTTCTTTAAATGGGAGGAGAAATGGATGCTGTTCTATTCATAAGTCAGCAAGGGAAGTGTTTCGTAGCTTCTCAGATAAGCTCCCTGCCTTTTGTGCCTCATTCCTGCCAAGCGGGCAAAGTTTTCTATCTGTTGGAAATCAGGCTGTTCCTTATAATTAAAAACAATGCTGGTATTTATGTCTGTGAGAAGGGGAATGTGGCCCATAGAAACACTGCCATGTGAAGGACGATGGGAAACAGCCTTTCTGAGATGCAGTCGCCTCATCCTTCACCCTAAATACCTCCCGTTCCTTCTATGCCCACTCTTCTCATCTTGCAGACAGCTATTGGCAGCCCTAGGCACTAGTTCCTTGGGAGGCAGACTAAAGCCAGTTGTCTCTGCTTGCAAAGTAACTGGAAGGTTCCAAGGGGCCCTCCAGCCTTAAGTCGACTTTGTTGCTTTATCCCATTTAAATCCACATTCTCTGTTGAAGGAAATAAACCAACACAGTAAAGCTTGCTGATAGCCACTCCATCTGTATTATGGCACACAATGATGGCTGGAAGTTAAAGGTTTGATATATAGGTCTATTTTTTTATTGCCAGTCCCTGCCCCTGAAGAAAGTATTAAAATTTCCAGATGAGTAATCAAACAATAAATAGATGAGACAGTTGCTGTGAATATCTGATTTTTTGCATAATAATGAGATATGGCTGGATAATGCACTCTACCATCCCCAGTTTGTCTAAATTATCATTTTGATTGGTCAAATGCATAAGAAAGATATACCAATAAAGTCATGTCAAGTGCTCCATTGTAAATTGATGCAGGATGGAGGTTTCTGTAGGTTTGAGGTGAGGTGGGGGCAGGGAGAACTGGTTCTTCTGTAAGTAACTTTGGGGAGATGTTTTCTTCAGCCAATTCATTAATCAAAGACATCTGAAATCCTCACTTCTCCAGGGTCACATGCATAAACATGAGGTCGTTTGTACCTTCTGAGGCCTCATGTGTTGTTTTTGGAATTGAAAATAAGAATCAAATTTGGAAAAGAAGGGTTGTTCTAGGACATCTGAGATTTGTCTTGTGCAGAGCTTTTGCATCCCTGAGATATAACATCAGAATGTTGATAGAACTTCTGAATCAGAAGGACCATTCATTAGGGAACATGATGTCAGTAAATCCAAATAGCTCTTTTTTCACCTTAAAAAAAAAAAAGGAAGAATTCTATCAGTTCCAAATTGGGATGAAAACTAAAATTGCCTGAAGTATTTTGACTTGCCACTGCTTTTTCTTCTTGGTTATGTAACATTTGGTTTAATATGCGTGATAATTCATCCTGGATTTTATTTTTAAACCTCTCCTATTGCTGTGTTGAACTCTCGTGTTCATCCTTTGCACTGATGTAAGTGCTCCATGGCCTGGCCTGTAAGCTCCTTGAGGTGAGGATCTATCTCTTGGCAGGATATATGCCCTGGGGGGCTTGCAAATAGTAGGTGCTCAAGCAGAGCAGCGGCCTAGCATTCAGGAAGTCTAGGATTGCTAAACAGGTATCATGCTTTCAAAAATTTCAAAACAATAACCAAAAATACTATAGGATGGTATTTATTATGAACAAATACAGCAGTCATTTATCAAGCACCAACCATGGGCCAAGCACCATACAGACGTTAGCTCATTTACTGTGTATGTCTCGGCCAAGAGGAAATTCTTACCACTCTTTTTCAGGGAAAGAAACTGAGGCACCAGAATGCTTGGTAGTTGGGCCATGGTGACACAGTCGGTAAGTACATTTGCATCCATCTAACTGCAAGATTCCTTTTGCTAAGCCACACATTATTTGCCATTATCATTATTAAAATTATATTACTCCAATCTCTTTTGTCTCCTGGAATCTCCTAGTCAGCCACTCAGCTGACACACACACCCTGACATTTGAGTGCTTTCCAGGTTGGCATGTAAGTCACCCCAGCCTTGAGAGCTGGGAACTGGCATCTTTAGAAATCCCACACTTCCCAGGGGCTGTTGACAGAGTTGAGCTAAACAGCCTTCTTGGAACGACAGAGCTGAAGATTTCCTGGAAATCAGAGGCTGCATATTCTAGTAACAGGATGCTTTAGTAAAAGGCAAAATGCATGGAGGTAACCTGGGATTTTTAAAAATTTATTTATTTATTTATTTATTTATGGCTGTGTTGGGTCTTTGTTGCTGCACACAGGCTTTCTCTAGTTGCGGCGAGCAGGGGCTACTCTTTGTTGTGGTACGTGGACTTCTCATTGTGGTGGCTTCTCTTGTTGCGGAGCATAGGCTCTAGGCATGCGGGCTTCAGTAGTTGTGGCACGCGGGCTCAGTAGTTGTGGCTCACGGGCTCTAGAGCACAGGCTCAGTAGTTGTGGCGCACAGGCTTAGTTGCTCCGCGGCATGTGGGATCTTCCCGGACTGGGACACGAACCCATATCCCCTGCATCGGCAGGCAGACTCTCAACCACTGTGCCACCAGAGAAGCCCCTGGGATTCTTTTAAAGGTAATAATATACCTGTAAAGAAACCTCTAGATGCACTGGGGAAATAAAATTTGGGCTTGTCTCAAAATCTGTAAAATATATAGTGTGATGAGTTGAGCATGGAAGGGAAATCATTGTGCCTCAAGGGAAGAATCTTTTGTTGGACTGATTTGCTGTGATTAATTTATTATTAATTAATGACACTTTGAGGATCATCTGAGGAAAAGGATACAAGGTGTGACCTAGACCAGGGATAATGTCTTTCCTGACTAGTATTAGTCTAGTCACTATTGGAGGTGACTAAAAATATCTTGGATGCCTGTTATTCTGACTGATACTGTTTATAGCTCATTGCTTTAAGCTCCATGTATTGTATCTGTGCACTGCTCCCTGCCCCCATTTCACCTCCTGACCCAAGGAGATCCTTGAAGGCACACATTGACTGTCTTCCAGGGCTGAGTAGAATATCTGATCAGAGTAAGTATATGTCATTGTGGTATAATAAAAAATAAATATTTGGTTTTGGTCCCAGATTCCTGGAACAGAGTTTCTAAAACCCTTGGAATTTATTGTATTTTATATGCTAATGAGATGATTCCTGGAGGAAAGCCCTAGGTAGCTTCTGGGTAGGGGCTGTTCACCAGAGAAACCTACCAAGTGGTTACAGGGTTAGAACTTTCAGCCCCACCTCTGGAGAGGGGAGAGGGGCTGGAGATTGAATTCAGTCACCAACGGCCAATGATTTAATCCATCATGCCTATGTCATAACACCTCCGTTAAAAGCTCTAAATGATGGGATCGGGGGAGCTTCCAGGTTGGTGAAAATATTGATGTACTGAGAAGGTGGCGCACTCAGAGAGGGCATGCAAACTCTGTGACCTGCTCCCCACCTCCAAAAACATCGTCCTATGCATCTGTTGCATTTGGCTCTTCTGAGTTGTATCCTTTATCATAAACTGGTGAATTGTCCTAGCAAATAATGGAACATGAAGGGCATTGCAGTGGGAACCCCTGAATTTGCAGTCAGCGAAGCTGCAGTGCAGGGAGTGTGGGGATTCCATTTGCAGCTGGTATCTGAAGTGGAGGCAAGTCCTGTGGGACTGAACCCTTGATCTATGGGGTCTGGGTTAACTCTGGGCAGCTAGTGTCTGAATTAAATTGAATTGTAGGATACACAGTTGGTGTTGGAGAATCGAGGATTTGGTTGCGGTTGTTTGGAAAAGACACAACATTTGATGTCAGAAAAAAAATACATAATGTTTTATGAATGAATGAATGAATGAATGGAGGAATGAAAGAATCTTTGTTACTTGGTATATTTTAGTCACAAGTGAATGAAAACCTGATTCAAACTGACTTCAATACTAAAGGGAGCTTACTGATTCATGACACTTTAAAGGTCCAGGGCAGGACAGCATCAGGCTGTGCCCTATGGAGTGACTCAATAATGTCCCAAAGACTGTTTCTTTCTGTCTCTCCACTCTTCCTTCTGCAGTGCCATGTTAAGGTGGCTTCCCTGGGGTTCCCAAGATGGAACTTAGCAACTTCCAGCCACTTCTCATTAAATTCCAGGAGGAAAGAATGACTGTCTTTGTGGATCCATTCCATCAAAATTCTGAGGATCATTCTGATTGGACCAGCTAAGGCCATATGTCTATCTCTGAACAATCACTGTGCCTGGGAATGCCCTGATTGGCTTAGTGTAGGTTATTTAGTAGAAGAAGAACTTCTACTTAGGACTTCATGCATTCTCATACTGAAACTGGAGGTTTTGGAGAGGGGAGGGTAGATGCTGGGACGGCAACCAGCTAATCTCCATTCCATATGGAATGTGCTTATGTGGTATAACAGGTAACATCGTTCCTAAATGTATTCATTTGTTTGTTTACTACCTTATTAGAAACTATTTCCATCACCTAATCCCTAGCAAATGTTATATCCAGGAGAAGTCAGGCCTTACCACAAGCTGACTATGTAGTATATTACATTTGGATCAAACCAACTGTGTGTCTGATAATACTTTGTAAACTACACAGCCTGTAAAAACAGATGAGATGATCCTATGAGCAACCTGAGAAATACAAGCACATATTGTGACAGACTTCTAATGTTTGACCCAAGTTCTGTAACAAGCCTTGAATAAGTTTATCAATAGCCCCCAAATTCACAATCAAATGGATCATTACTTGATGAAGATCAAGACTTCATCTTGACCTTTTGCCAGATTTGTGGCTCATTTACCACCCAATAAAGGTAGGTGTGATAGCAAAAACCTCACTGGCCAATTGGCATTCTAAGTTTTTAGCCCTCAAGTTGGCACACTTAAAGAGCCAAAGAATAAATATTTTAGGCTTTGCAAGCCATGTGGTCTCTGTTGCAACTTAGTTCTCCTATAGTAAGGCCAAAGCAGCCATAGACAATGTGTACATGAATGACTAAGGCTGTATTCCAATAAAGTTTTATTTATGGGAACTGAAATTTGACTTTTATATAATTTTCATGTGTCATGAACATTAGTAATCTTTTAATTTTTTTCCATATATTTAAAATATACAAACCATTTTTAGCTTATGGGCTGTACAAAACCAGGTGGCAGGCGGGATTTGGCTCATGGACTATAGTTTGCCAACCCCCATTTTAGCTCAAATGCGGCAAACCATGAAATTTATGAAGAGGAGATGAAAATGACATTACCTGGTCCAGTAATTTGCACATTCACAAAAAAACTTACTCTACTTCGTGTATAGGTTCTATAAGTTTAGTCATTTTTGGGGGTCTCTTTCATTAAACCAATGGATGGTTCAGAATTGTCAGAATTCACTTTTATCTTTTTTTTTTTTTTTGCGGTACGCGGGCCTCTCACTGCTGGGGCCTCTCCCGTTGCGGAGCACAGGCTCCGGACGCGCAGGCTCAGCGGCCATGGCTCACGGGCCCAGCCGCTCTGCGGCACGTGGGATCCTCCCAGACCAGGGCACGAACCCGCGTCCCCTGCATCGGCAGGCGGACTCTCAACCATTGCGCCACCAGGGAAGCCCTCACTTTTATCTTTAGAGTCAAAAAGATTTAAGCTTTTTGAAGAAACATGGGAGTGATTTCAGGTTGTGACTGGAATCAAGATTAGGCTGCATCTTTGTTGGAGCTGGCGCAAGCTTAGCAGATCCATAACCAAACTCAACATTTTCCTCCCAAAGTTACTTGCTGTCAACCATGCCTGTTTTAGGCAATGGGACCCCATTACTAGTTAACCAGGCTTGACTCTTTAGAGTTATTGTGTACTCGATCATTTTATAGGAATCCAGTGTAGTGGACCTGCCTCCCTGGGCCCTGGAGATGGGACACGACCCATATTTAACCAGAGTACTATGTCTCCTTAGCTACAGCGATTGGTTTAGGGATGGGCCGATGACCCAAAGAAATGATCATATTCCTTACTGGGACTTCTGTTAGAATTATCAGGTTTAATTGAGCTTCTTTTACTTGCAACCCAAGGAATCCTGACTAATTGAATTGCCATTTAATTTTCATCTCTCATTCCCAGCGTCTCCCCGCTCACTATCTAGTCTGTCACCGTACCCTCTAATTTATCGGAAATGTCTTTAAAATCCATTCTTTTCTCTCTATTCTTAATTATTTCACCATCACCTCCTTCTGTTTGTCACAGTAGCCTCAATGGTATCCTATTAGTAAATACTTTTTGACAGACAAGCCATATGTTACAGTGGAAGCAGAGTAGATTGGCAAGAGCACTGGATTTAGAGTCACTTGGAACCTGGGTTTGAATTTTATTCAGTCGCTTACCAGAAAAATGTATTAACTCCTTTAGATATTAGTTTCCCTGTTTTTATGATGAGGATTACCTCCTAGGGTTAATGTGAGAATTAAAGGAGAATAATACATGTGAATCAAACAGTACAGGTACATAGTAGACATCCAAGAAATGAGGGTTCTTATAGGTGAAAGAAACTGTGAAAGACCCAGCTGGCATCCTTGGAGAGTATTCAGCTGTTCTTTCCATGGTCCTTGCTCCCCTTGCATTTATCTTGCTCATTACTTCTTACCTTCCTGTGGAGGTCGTTTCAGTGTGCAGCCTCATCACTCATAAATCTCCTAAGGGCTCCGCTAGCTGCACAGACTCTTCACTCTGACCCCAAGAACCTTCCATTTTCTGTCTTCACCCTATCTGGCCTCCCTCTGGTCACTACCATGAGGCCTCTTTTTCTACCAAGTGACCTCTTCTACTGTCTGCCAGATATACCACCTGAAGTCCTTATGCTGGTAAACTTGAGTTTGAGCTATTTGCCTTCACCCAGTCTCAAACCCTCCATTCTCTCAAGGCTTTCTGTTCCTCTTGTTTCTCCACCTCCTTCTCAGTACATTCACAGAACTTGTTCTCTTATCTAGGCTGCTCCCCATGTGTGTCTTCTCTACTAGCTGGCAAGTTCCTGGCGATCAGGGCTTGTTGGGCATATATGTGTAACCATCTCCCTGTTGCCGAGCTCCCACGCAATGGAGCACCCATGCCCAGGGTTCAGTAGGTATGCGCTGAGTGAAGGAACACAGTGTTTCATGGAGCTGATGGGTTAGGAGACCCAGGGTCATAAACACACTGTTACTCAGAATTCCGTCTGGAAAACAGAAATCACACTAGGCATTTCAAAGAGAGGAAATTTAATACAGAGAATCAGTTACATGGTTGTTAGTAGGCTTAGAGCACAAAAAAAGGAACACTGGGCAAATGTCAAGGTAGTAAGTGCAGGAAGCAGCTGCCACTCCTGGAAAAGGAAGAGGTGGGAGATGGCGGAGCCTAGGAGTGTAGAGGAGCCCTGGAGCGCTGAGGCCCAGACCTGAGGAGGAGGTGCTGCCCAGCTGTTGGTGGCGCCTCTGGTGCTCAGCAGAGGGACTGAGTTGCTGGCGCTCAGATCTCTGCCGGCACATTGCAGGGGGCTCGGTGAGGCCTGGGAGGGCTTAAGGGAGGCGGAGGCTAGAGCCCAAGCCACTGTGGGAGGGAAGCCAACAGGAACAGCACAACCAGGAGGGAGGCTTCTTCTCCCCGTCTCTCTCCTTCCAGCATTCCTCTAGGACTTCCTGTTTGCAGAAACTCACCGGAAGTCAGCTGGCAAAGGAGTTTGGGAAATAAAATTTTCAGAGCAAAGTATAGAGAGCTGAATTTGGAGCTGAGAGAGGACTGGCAAATAACCAGCTCAACATGTTTACTATAACTCACGTTTTTAGAGGAAGGCTCAGAGGGTTTCAGTGATTTGCTCAATGCCTCCTCTTTAAATCTTTGATTCTGTGATCTTACTCTACCCCCTTAGGAATACTGTGTTGTTGTTTTTTTTTTTTTAGGAGGAGATAGTACCCAACCTTGATAAATTGTAAGAATATCTTTCTACTTCTCTCCCTTTAGGCCCTTATATGCTGATTAATGGCATGTAACATGCTGTATAGGACACATATGATGCTTTGAACAATTAAAAAAAAAAGCTGACTGCCTTGACAAATGTATTGATTGCAGAACAAGGTATTTTTATGAGATTCAGCGAGGGTCATGTGAGTCAGCCTACCCAAAAACATATGAATTTCTAGTTACCAAGTCACTGGGGACAAGGGTGCCTCAATATGGCTCTGAAAAATAAGTGTAACAAATTGCAGCAGAAACCATCACAGAATGGTTTTACTCCAAAGTAGTAGTAGGGTTTGTTTTATTTTTGCTATAAGAAAGTTGGTAAATGAAGGGGAAAAAAGAACATCTCCCAAATAGATTATTTAGCATCTAAAAGCATCTTCTCCCAGTGTCCCTCCATGGCTTTGCCAAGGAGCATGGACATTCGCAGACACCAGTCCCAGAGGACTGGCAGTTGACTGGCTGAGCCCTGCACAGATGGCCATTTTGAAACTCAGACGGAAATAGAATAGAATAAGGGAAAAGGTGCAGAAAGGACCCTGACCTTTGCCACTGGATCTATACTTAAAAATGAGGTGGGCTGGAATGACTCCAGGACTAAGTGTGAGAAGTAGCCCCAGGACCTCTTGTAGTTGGGGGAAGTGAGGGTTTGTGCAGTGGAGAGAGGCCAGAA
Source organism: Mesoplodon mirus (assembly GCF_964341445.2). Classification (NCBI taxonomy): domain Eukaryota; kingdom Metazoa; phylum Chordata; class Mammalia; order Artiodactyla; family Ziphiidae; genus Mesoplodon; species Mesoplodon mirus. The sequence goes on along the minus strand of NC_138979.1, from coordinate 50,649,436 downwards.
ACACAGGGTATATAACATGATTTACCTTATTTAACAAGGTGAACCACCAAACCAGGGTGACGTGACCAAGAAGCTTGAGTGAGCTTCACCAGCGTTCTCAGCCCAATCACATCCAGCAAACACAACTCTGTTAGAACAAGGCTGAGAGACTCCTAACACAGCCAACGGGGAGCCCACTAGCCAAGTATGAAAACCAGCTGTTTCCTAGGAGTCACTTATAACTGAAGCCGATGGTCAAAATGGAGGCCGGAGTTGGATATAAACACAAAGACATACATTTCTTTTTGCGGTATGCAGGCCTCTCACTGCTGTGGCCTCTCCCATTGCGGAGCACAGGCTCTGGACGCGCAGGCTCAGTGGCCATGGCTCACGGGCCCAGCCGCTCCGCGGCATGTGGGATCCTCCCGGACCGGGGCACGAACCCGCGTCCCCTTCATTGGCAGGTGGACTCTCAACCACTGTGCCACCAGGGAAGCCCCATACAACCTTGTTAAAATGCATGTTTATAAGTATATAAACACCTGCCTCCTGGTAGTTAGATTGTAAAAGATATGTGAGTACCCAAGCATATTTTTAGAAAGTATCACTAAAGAAGTTTGAGCATTAAGAGAAAACTTCAAATATTGACCCCTTCAGTATTTGGTTCCATCAGCAACAAACAAAATTATATTTACTGAGAAAGTTAGATCAATCTTCTTCCTTCTTCCTTCCCTTCCCCTCTCCCCCCCTCCCTCCCTTCTTTCTTTTCTTTTTTTTTCTTCTTTCTAAAATCACATTGAAATTACAAAAATGGTACTTCTCCCCCTCCCCTTCTGAGTTATGTTTTGATCTGACTGAAGAATGCAAGGGAAGGAAAAGACACATAGGCTGGCAGTTTTCTTCTAACTACAAGAATACATTCCTGCTTAGATTTCATACTGGATCAGTTGCCCTTTTTCCCAAAAGATCTGAGTTAATTGTGGATGGATCCAGGCTGGTTGGATATACCTTGAGGTCCATCTTTTTTTTTTTTTTTATGGGGTGAGGGGCGCAGGTGGCAGTGTTCCATTGTGACTTTTTTGGTGTCTGATCGGACTGAGATCAAAAATCAAAAATTGTTGTGAGTTGGCGTAGAGGGTTGTTTTTGTTTCTGTTGAAGGTGGTCTCTCTCTTTGCCCCCCCCCCCATAAGTTAAATAGAGTTTTGTTTAGGAAGAAAATGTAATTTAGTGAATCATAACTCACAGCAAAGCTGGGAGGGGTAAGAGAAGTAACAAAAGAATAATTACATTGGCAGCTGCAAAAATCTCTTGTGTCTGAGGTAGTCAGCTTAAAGCCAGTAGAGGGTAACCCTCCTTCTCCCTCTGCAGACCTGAATGAGCTTGCTATAGCCCGTGCATCTGGGAACTCGTGTGATCTGCTGCCTTCAGTAACAAAAGTATCCTTATATTAAACCAGCTTTTATTGAGAGTCCATTGGGCATCAATTCTGTTTCCTCGCTGAGTAACCTTGGACAAATTAGTTAAATGCCCCGTGCCGCAATATTCCCATCTGTAAAATGGACATAATAAAAACCTGTTACTCATAAGGCTGTTATTAGGATTAAATTAAATGAGTTATCATTTGTGAAGAACTTAGAACAGTACCTGGCCCATGGTAAATCCTACATAGTCACTTATTAAATTATTTCGAGTGACAGGGAAGTAGCTTCTGCCATTGGTTGGTGGGGAAAAGAAGGCTAAAAGTGCCCCCCAAAAACTGTCACACTGTTTCCTCTCAAGTCCTTTCAGCAACTGTAATAGCAGTTTGTCAACATCATATCTTAAAATCTGTGCAAAGGGCCACTGAGAGAAAGTGCAAGCACGGATCAATGGTTTCCTTTGCCATAGCACCCCCTTTCTACTGCCAACCTACTTCACAGGGGTGGACACAGGAAAAAGTGAAAACTGGGGGGTTAAAAAAATAACAGGAAAAATAGACCTTCCCTCTACGAGTAGGCAATCTGTCCTGTAGAGCTGAAGACTAAACTCCTCTTAGGACAATTTTTATTTTTTATTTTTTTATTTTTTACTTTTTAAAATTTTTATTGGAGTGTAATTGATTTACAATGGTGTGTTAGTTTCTGGTATACAGCAAAGTGATTCAGTTATACATACACATATGTCCACTCTTTTTTAGATTCTTTTCCCATATAGGTCATTACAGAGTATTGAGTAGAGTTCCCTGTGCTATACAGTAGGTCCTTATTAGTTATCCATATTATATACAGTAGTTTGTATATGTCAATCCCAGTCTTCCAGTTTATCCCTACCCATACCCTTCCCCCTGGTAACCATAGGACTGTTTTCTATATATGTGAGTCTGTTTCTGTTTTGTAAATAAGTTCATTTGTACCATTTTTTTAGATTCCACATATAAGCGATATCATGATATTCGTCTTTCTCTGACTTCACTCAGTATGACAATCTCTAGGTCCATCCATGTTGCTGCAAATGGCATTATCTCATTCTTTTTTATGGCTGAGTATATACCATTGTATATATGTACCACAGCTTCTTTGTCCATTCCTCTGTTGATGGACATTTAGGTTGCTTCCATGTCCTGGCTATTGTAAATAGTGCTACAGTGAACATTGGGGTTCATGTATCATTTCAAATTATGGTTTTCTCTGGATATATACCCAGGAGTGGGATTGCAGGGTCATATGGTAGGTCTATTTTTTTTTAACATCTTTATTGTAGTATAATTGCTTTACAATGGTGTGTTAGTTTCTGCTGTATAACAAAGTGAATCAGCTATATGTATATATATATCCCCATATCCCCTCCCTCTTGAGCCTCCCTCCCACCCTCCCTATCCCACGCCTCTAGGTGGTCACAAAACATGGAGCTGACTTCCCTGTGCTATGTGGCTGCTTCCCACTAGCTATCTATTTTACATTTGGTAGTGTATATATGTCCATGCCACTCCCTCACTTCGTCCCAGCTTACCCTTCCCCCTCCCCGTGTCCTCAAGTCCATTCTCTATGGCTGCGTCTTTACCTGCCCCTAGGTTCTTCAGACCTTTTTATTTTTTTTAGATTCCATATATATGTGTTCGCATATGGTATTTGTTTTTCTCTTTCTGACTTACTTCACTCTGTATGACAGAATCTAGGTCCATCCACCTCACTACAGATAGCTCAATTTTGTTTCTTTTTATGGCTGAGTAATATTCCATTGTATATATGTGCCACATCTTCTTTATCCATTCATCTGTTGATGGACACTTAGGTTGCTTCCATGTCCTGGCTATTGTAAATAGAGCTGCAATGAACATTGTGGTACATGACTCTTTTTGAATTATGGTTTTCTCAGTGGGATTGCTGGGTCATATGGTAATTCTATTTTTAGTTTTGTAAGGAACCTCCATACTGTTCTCCATAGTGGCTACATCAGTTTACATTCCCACCAACAGTACAAGAGGGTTCCCTTTTCTCCACACCCTCTCCAGCATTTATTGTTTGTAGACTTTTTTTTTTTTTTTTTTGTGGTATGCAGACTTCTCACTGTTGTGGCCTCTCCCGTTGCGGAGCACAGGCTCTGGACACGCAGGCTCAGCGGCCATGGCTCACGGGCCCAGCCGCTCCGCGGCATGTGGGATCTTCCTGGACTGGGGCACGAACCCGTGTCCCCTGCATCGGCAGGCGGACTCTCAACCACTTCGCCACCAGGGAAGCCCTGTTTGTAGACTTTTTGATGATGGCCATTCTGACTGGTGTGAGGTGATACCACACTGTAGTTTTGATTTGTATTTCTCTAATAATTAGTGATGTTGATCATCTTTTCATGTGCTTTTGGCCATCTGTATGTCTTCTTTGGAGAAATGTCTATTTAGGTCTTCTGCCCATTTTTGATTGGGTTGTTTGTTTTTTGACATAGAGCTGCATGAGCTGTTTGTATATTTCAGAGATGAATCCCTTGTTGGTTGCTTCGTTTGCAAATTTTTTCTCCCATTCTGTGGGTTGTCAGGACAATTTTTAATAGTGGTTTTTACTTTACTATTTATCCATCATTGACAGTAATGGTAACTTAAGTTTGCATGGCACTTCAGAGCTCTTTCATCTGCTTTGCTCCATTTGATCACTGAGACAAGCCTTTGAGGGCACCTTATTTCTCTTCTGAGAGGAGGGTAACTAACAGAAAGCTCAGGAAAGTTGCTCAGAATGATTTAGGTAAAAGGTGACAAAACTAGAACTCAAATTCAGGTCTTCTGACCAAAATATGTTTTTGAAAGATCTTGTTTGTGCAGGTGATGCTTAGTGATATTTGTTGAAATGGATTAAATCAGACTGAGTTGAATTGGCCGGAACTGAATTAAAAGGAAGAGATGTGTTAGGTGACCTATTTAAAGGATCGTGCTAGCAGAATCATCAGATTTTCATCCAGCTGCTTCTCTTCCTCTCGGCCTTAGTCAGTTCCTCCTCTTATATCTCTCCTCTCTCTGTTAAGTGAGCCAAGCCGAAGGTAGGAGTGATTAGCTCAGGGGGTGTGGTTGGGATGGCTTGGGAACTACAGACAAGTAATTGTGAACAAATTCATTTGGTTCCATGATTTTTTTTCCCACCAAAAAACATTGATTCCGATTCAGGAGATGATCTCAACCTTAGCCACTGGTTATGGCACTTTCCCTGCTTGCTTTTCTTCCTGGGTCCACTCTAGGATGCCTGGATATTCTTCAACTGACAAGCACCCCATTGGCACCTGTGTTGTATCTCACACAGTGTGAAGCCACTTGACGAAAAACAAATAAGAGCTCAAGAACCTGGAGTGGGGAAATCAGACATGAAAGTGTCATGTAAGAAAGGTTGAAACGAAATGCTGCAATAACAAGACAAAATCAGAAGCTCAGATTCCTGGCCCATTTTGGCCATCCCCACCCTAGAAGCCCCTCCTGCCATCTCCCATCTTGAGAATTAGCATCTCACAGCAGCCGAAGAAATGAGGTAGTAACACTTGCTGTGTGCCTGGACCCTCTAGACTCCTGGCAGTCTGTCTGGAAGACCACTTGTTTTCCATGTCAGGAGGGTATCACAGAGTTAAGAAATTGTTCAGACTCGAGGGTGGATCCCTTTCTCTTCAGACCTGGGACTGAGCAATGACCATTCCCTCTAGTTACACAGACTACCCCCAGCCCCATTCAGAGGGCTACAGCTTGTCACGCTTTGTAAACCGCTTTACAATGAGGTGAGCGAACGTTATCAAGTAAAAAGCCTTCATTTTGACAACTTCAGTACTTTCTTGATTTCTGATTTTTTGTTGCATTGGTCTGGCATTGGTGGTAGGACTGAATTTTTGTTTTACTTTCAGAACTTGGCTTTGGTGTTGTTAAATTATTTGGATGTAGATAAAGGAATATATCAGTGGGATTCAACAAATGAGTAAAAAAATTGACTTCCCTGGAATCTCTCAGGACTTTTCCAACTCTAACATTCAGTGTCTGTGATTCTAAGTCCGGCAATATTGCTCTGGGTCGAGGGTGAGAGCAATGGAAATGTAAGAACTGAAGCAGAATCCTAAATTAAATTACATTATTGAATTTGCAGGGAGCCATTAGGGAATTCCACATGTCAATGTTAATATATTTTACATCATTGGAAACAGTGTTTAGTTAGGTATAAAAGATGTTCACTGCAACGGTCTTTGTAAAATTCACAAAACAAAGAAAAAACCAAAACCTAAAAATATTCAAAATGCCTCACCCAGGGGAATTCATTCAGGTGGCAGGCTATACAACCACTAAAATTGATGGTTATTAATATTATGTATTCCCATGTTATGAAAATATGGGGAAATGTAAGAAATGTTTATGATATAATGCTGGGGAAAAGCCAAGATATACAAATATATGTATACTGCTTATAATTATGAAAATATTAAAAAGAGAAATTGATTATTTTAATATATGCATAGGAAAACATAGAAAAAACATTTTGTTACATAGTTGTAATGTTTTAACAGTAAGGACTAAATTTCTAAATGAAACAGAATAGAACAAAACCAAATACATATTTAGAAATCAGCATAAATCTCTCCATAGATGCCACCATTTCTCACTGCAATGAAATTCCAAGTAATTATTTTATATGATTTATTCAGCATCTGTCATTTTAAGAATTGAATAATGTTTGGCTCCACAGCAAGGAATAATTAGCAATATAATTAATCAAACTGCTGTTTATATTTCTATGTCAAAGTTAATCATTTTCATTTTCTTGTTTTATGGGAGGGGTTTGCCTCTTATTAAAGCCGATAGCATCCACAAGTAAATTCAAATGCGTTTCATAGGTTTAAATGGTACAAACTTGGTATCACAGCTGAAATCTACAGTCAGTACTCTCACTTACTGACAGCTGGAACAAAGGCAAAGCGCTTTTACCTAAACTGAACAGGACTATTTTCAGAACTCCCATTCATTCAGCGAGTTATTCTTCTGTGTTGGGGACAGGAATCACTGCATATACACCACCTGGACTAATCTGATAGTCCTCAAACTTCACCCTTGCCTATTCTTCCTTACTCTCCCCTGCCCAATCCCTCCCCAGCAACACACACACAAGGATGAGAACGGTTAGCATCTTCCAGGCAGTCACAGAAATATATGATGCAGACTGACTCAACCAACTGAACAAAGGAGGATTGGATAGTCATTTGTCAGTCCCCCCCACCCCGATATGAAATCCACATCAGGAATCTTGAGACAGATCCGTTATTTCAGGTTGTTGTTGTGGTTATTTTGTAGCTGACATAAATATCACTGCACCCAGGGTGATAGGGACCTTTTCAATAAGCATTTTCTTGTTATACACAGACCTTCAGTCTGTCTATCAAACATATGTAAATAAATAACATATATGTTGACATTTCCAAGTGGGCAGACCCTTGCAGCTCTGTGTTTCGCTATGGCAGATCTAGTGGGGGAGTTGAGATGTTGTGTTTTCCTGTTGTGTGAAACAGTTCTTGGCTGTAATGTCTCTCCAAGGAGCTGCTCTAATTAATGTAAAACACTCTAGATACTACTTAATAAATACTAAGCTTCCTCTAAGTGGCACAAAATTAAGATCCTTTACTGAACAGTTTCTCTATATGCTACTATGTGGTGGAATCGTTGGACCAATGCATTGTATTTCTGAAAGGAGAGGAGAGAAATCAATAGCAAAAGCAGAGTTTGGAAACACTTGTTTCTGCAAACCAACAATTCTTTCTGCATTGTGTACCTTAGTAAACCCCGTCAACAGGGAACACTCTGGGGAAGAAATTAACTGAGTAAATAAAAATATACAGGCTGCAAAGCATGAATCAGAATCACAATGTCTCCAAACAACAGATACTTAAAGAATGCTTTTTATCTGTGAGCTTAATCTGCTCTAATTAATGCTCTGAGTTTGTTCCTTCAAAAGCTTGCAGCTGATTTGACATCAGTTATTTGCAGACATAGGCAAAAGGAGGCTGCCTCCAAAGAACCCTTTGTCCCTATATTCTTGAAAATTTCTGGAAGGAAAATCTTCTAAGGAAGGTTTTATTTAGCCAATTACAATTTTCCATGGATATTTTCTAATTATTTTCTTATTTTACTGTACTGATGAGTTTATTGCTTGTTATTAATTCTGGTGCGTTTGATAGCTTACAGTTATAAAACAACCAACTATTTCTTCAGTATCTTTTTTGTAGCTGTAGATCTGAGCTACCTCCTGTCCCCTGCGACAGACACCAATCCCACAAATTAAATGAAGCATAGTGTCAAATATAACCTTACAAATCTTGAAGCTGAAATGAAAAGCATTCAAAGTTTGAATGCATCTGGAAAAAGTACCAGGCACGTTTTAAAAAATACAAAATAAAACCTTCCATATTCTTCCTCCTTCAGATCAGATCTCATTTAGACTACAAGTTTAAGGAAAACTGGTTCATTCCTCTGCAATCACACCTCAAAAGCTGAGAAGTCTGCTGCTTTATTTTTCCCTGTTCTGTCTCTAGAAGCAGCTCTAACAGCACTGTAAGCTTTCTAAGATGTTGACACATAAAAATCTATAAAGTTCATCAAAACAAAAATATCGGCCATTGAAGCCACAGGACGGAAGGAGTGCCCCAAGGTTATCTCAATTACCACAGACACATGTGGCTTCTTCCCGTGCCTACCCGCCGGCCCCGAAAGTGGGAAATGAAAATGTAAGAAGATTCTGACTTGGAAATTCTAACCAAAGAATGTCTCATCTCCTGATTTTTACGTAACAAATTTACCATCATGATGCTCAGATAGGGTTGCTATCAGAAAGTGGTGTGTATGTGCGCACGTGTGCATGTTAGAGAGAGAAAGAGAACAGTACTGAGCAGGTGAGGTTGAAAGCTTAGCTTTCAAGTCTGCTGTGACACCAATGACCAGATATTAGTTGAAAGAAGTAAACTGGATGACCCAGACGTGATTCTGATCTTTGGAAACAAGCCATTTATGTAATCCATGCCAAGCAAGGAGGTAAGAGGCTAGGAGACGTGTGATATAATGACATTTATATTGATGTAGATAAAGATTTGTTTAAATCAAAGTTATTATCTCAGAACTGAGTGTCAGTTGACCACCAAGAGCTCCTTGAGAATCCTGAGGCCCACATAGCCACCCCCACTCACTTCCTTCCCCTCCCCCATTTTTTCAGAAGCCAGAGGATGCCCGCTGCATCTTGCACTGTAGTGCAAACAGATCCCCGCAAAGAGAGAGGAAGATAAAATGAATTTAAATTCCAAAGGGGTTCCAGTGCCGGTTTCCTAGTCCCCGAGTCAGCAATGTGTTTGTGAAAATTCAGCCTTTTTGTCTCCCAGTAAAAAGGAGCTAAATCTACATCGGTGGCCCAGTCTCGGGTTGCTATTCTTTGCATTTTCTATTCGAGTGAATGAGAGTGAATGAAGTGGCCGGGACCCTTCATTTGATCTACTCAATTGCATAAAGTGACAGAATTCTAATATATTTGTTTAATGCTCTTCAATGGGCTTTCACTTTTTTGCTTGCAAATGAAGCATCCGTGGGCAAAGTTTCATCCCCCTTTAACACCGGGACATATTTCATAACTCAGCCCCGTAGTTTGAAGTGATCTTGAGAGGAGTTTTAGACTCAAAAAGTGGGAAATAAAGAAACAGATGTGAAGTTATTGTAAATTCCTAGAGTGGGCTCTGGGGCTATTGTGACCCCACGGCGGGCGGTCCAGGGGCTGTGCCTTTCATGCTGTAATTGAAACATATTAATTAGATAATTTGTTGTTAGTTTAAACGAAACAAATGCATCCCCTTTGAGGCTGCACAGCCGGTGGGTTGGATTGTTTTTTGTTTTGTTTTTGTTTGGGTGTCTTTGTGCATATGTGGCTTTAGGAGAAAAAAAATTAACTGCCATTTATATTAAGAATTGGAGAACAGATCCTGATCCTTGCCATTTCTTAAATGGATATCTTTTTACAGAGGGAGTTTCCATTTGCAAAAGTATAAACCATCCCTGAACACCGCCCTCCCCCCAAACCTTGCATAAACTAACGTAAAACCTTCTGTTAGAAGTACTCTGTTGGATTCTTTCCCCCTCCCACCTACCAGCTTCATCCCACTTGAGCACCTGGCCAGATTTATGCTTCCAAGACACTCAATGTCTTCATCTATTTTAAAGGAGTTAAACTTGCTGCTGTAATAGTTAAGCCATTCTGAGGATCATTTACTAGCACTGCTCTTGCTAGTCTTCAGGCTTCTTAAGACCGCCCCCCCAAACACAGGCAATAGGAACAGTGGGAACTTCAGCAGCTTCTCTCTCAAGAAAGTGTACAAAACTCATCCATTGTGTAAGCATTTCCCCAAATCACAGAGAAAGCCACTTAAAAACATAGTTGAGCACAGAAGCATGTTAAAACCCAAAAGTAACAGAATAGCCCAGTTTCCAAATCAGAAACCCAACTTAAAATAAATCAATGCTGCCCAAATTTACAAAACAGAAAATAATATAACTAAACTCCCTTCTCAGGATGAGATCCCGAACAGACACCTCACTGCACAGTGTTGTCTCTTCCAGTTTTATTTTAAAGCTGTGAGTATTGACTTTGGACTTGAGCCAGGTGAAAAGACTTAACATGACAAAGAGAGCCATTGAAGGTATCCTAGTTATAAACTTCCTAATTTGTGGGGTACTTCAGCTAAACTGGGTGCAAGTCTCAAAGCTGGGGATGGAGTGGGGTAGAGGCATGTGTGTTTGGGCTGCTTTTGGATTTCTGATCAAGGTCAAAATATCATCAGTAGATTTTTTACTTTACTCATTCAACTTCATCTGAGAAAAGATGCCTGCAGTGGTGAAAGGAGGACTCACAATGCCCATTATGTCATTCTTTGCAATACACCATGACGAACTTACCAGCTGAAAAGCACATTTTCAAATACTGAGTTGAAATCACTCCTTTACTAAAAATCGGAAATAGGACCTGCGTCTTATTTACCTGCATTTATTAAATGTGTGTATGTACACATCACTTGCCTCTGAATTCTACTGCTACCACTAGGAAGAGTATTTTACCTGACTATCTAAGCTGAAAATTTATAAAATGTTTGAGACCCATGTTAGCCCTTTATGCTTCCTTCATTCCCAGTTCAAATTCAGTGTTAGTGAATTCCAGGAGATTAGAATATTCCAGAGATGGCTTCAATTTTATTTTGCAGGAAGTAATGAAAATGTATTTCACTTTTTAAAAATGTAGATGATTTCTGGTTGAGAACAAAGTTTCAAGAGTTTCCTGGCCCAGGGTGGGTAAGTTTTCCAGGCTTTCTTTAGCTGATCATGTTGATATAATTGTGAATTGGGCTTGATGAATGAGTTTAGTTGTCCCCTGTCTGACGAGCTTTAGTGGCTTCATGCATTTTAATCAGTCCAATGATTCATTTATTTTCCACCTTTTTTTTTTTTTTTGGCTGTGTGTGGGGGATCCTCCCTTTAAGAAAAATGGTCACAACAGGATTAATTACCCTTTGCATTAATCCTAAAATTTTTTTTTCAGATAACCCTCTGAACATATAAAGGTCACAGGTGCTAAGGGTTCTCCTTGTGGAGTATAGTGGTGATGATTTCTATGTGGGTTTCTCTGTGTTGCACAAGGTCTCTTGTTTAATCATTTTACACAGTATAGTGTTAATCACCATTTAAGTTCTTCTTTGTCTTGTAACTTCATTAGTTGAATATACACCTCACTCTGGAAATATTGTGACCCTTTCAATAAAGTTTTAATTGGCCTTGAGCCATACATTCTTGGCAAACTTTAATTCTCTGCAAAAATCTGAAGAAAAGCAAATACTCAGAGTCAAGCATTTAAAGTAACTTCCTTCGCTTCTTTAAAATAAACACACCAAACATTATTTTCCCAGATGAAGGAGTAAAGAGAAATCTGTTCAGTTAAAAGCTAACAGGTTTCTCTACAGTCTAGGTGAACTTTTAAGTAACTTCTGAAAAAGAAAATTTCAACGATTGCAATAATTTAAAGGAGCAAGGAAATCAAGGTCCACTGCAAATAAGATGCATCAGAATATAAGTATTGGGTAAGCAAGTTTGCCTTTACACTTTATATCTCCATATTGCCTCTACCTGGTTTCTGTAGAAGACTTACATTTATACAAGTGCTGTATATTTTGTAAAATGTATACTTAAAGATAGTCAAAATACATATAGAGTTACTCGTTTTTCATTAACAGTTTTTCTTGTAGCACCACACCTGTGCACCTGATCTATACTGGAAATAGTTTGTTTCATCTTTCTCTCTGGGCAAATATCTTCAAGAGTCCATCTGCGTAATTTCTTCCCAGTCTGCAAGTGCATAAGAGGAGGTTTGTTTTAAAAATAAGTTATGAAAAAGATAAACTACTCAGACAATGTATTGCAGAAAGCATGCTTAGAGAAGCAGTGCATTTATCTTTGGTAAAGTTACTGTTTGTAGAAACTCTTCAAAAACACACGAAACTAAAATTTGCATTTACATATTTTAATGAGAAAATATTATTTGGACTAGGTTCATAATTTAACGTAGACACCTTTTAAAAATTCTTTGTCTTAAAACAGGCATGCTGGGAACAAGAACATCAATATTTTAAATGCCATGCTAATTCTGTACAGGGAGGGAGAAAAATGAAAGGTAAAAATTGTACAGCTCTGATGACACTACAACTTTTTTTGTAACTTAAGCAGGTCACACCAGAACAACAGTTCATTTTCCAGCAAATTACCTAAGACTCTAAAGGAATATAGCAAACAAAAGTGCATTTTACACAGTGTATAATCATTCCTATTCACAAGCATTTACATCTCTTTGCAGCCCTTTAGCTTCTCGGAAAAGTTCTTGTAGCAAACAGAAAGGCTTGTCCATGGGAGACCTATCCGGTGACACCTCCTTCATGTTACCAGTCAGCTTATCTAAGTTCTTCTAGGGTTGCCCTTGATGCTTTCTTAGTTTGGACTTATTTCATTTTCTTCTTTCTTTTTTTCCTTCCAGCAATAAAATAAATAGCTCAAAAGGTCTCTAAGTAATCGGAAAGTTAACATCCCAATTAACTTTCTCATCCCCCCTTTCCCTCCCCTAAACCTGGCCAGAAATGCAGAGTAAACATTCACATTACAACAGGTACTTGTAAAGTGGGCTTTTGCCCGCTCGCCCGCCAAGCACTACAGATTCAAGTTCACTGTTTACGTTTTACTGGGCGCATTGTAAACATACAAGGTTGACTTTTAGTTTTATTTCGCTTGTGTAGAGGACAAACGTCCCCTTCCCAGGTTGGTAGCCTCTTCCCTACACTCCCAGCGCCTGGAGCCTCTGTCAGGAAACAAAACCCCAAACAAGAAAACTCCGCAGAAGCCGGGGAGGCAGGGCCGTTACTTTGGGAGGTTGTGGTCCGCCCAGCCCCTGCCGGATGGGCGGAGGCGAGTAGGGTAGGAAGCCAGTGGTCCCTTTTCGCGGCAGATTTCCAAGACGTAAACAGAGATCTGGCTCTCCGCTGTGCGTCTGCAGCCCTCAGGGAAGATCTGTTCCGGGAAACCTCCGAGGCGGTTTCTCAGGGCTTGGAACTAACGGCGCCGTGTCCGAAGCCTCGAGGATCCGGGCCGAGCTTAGACGTTCCCCTCTCCGAGACTGCGGGAGGCAGGGATTCCCCTGCCTCTTCAGTGGGAGAGGGATTTCGGGGGCCCCGGGAATAGGACGACTTGGCTCAGGTGCCCCCTGCCTAACCCCTCTTGGGGGCGAGGACAACTCCCACGCGCCTCCAGGCCCATCTGCAAGTTTATGTTGCGTCTCCTGGGTCCAGAACAGAGTTCTCATGGGGGAGAGGGGGTTGGCCGAAGGTGAACTGGACAAGTTAGGGTGGCGGTCCCAGATGGGGAGGGCAGGACTGGGAGCCAGGGAAGGCGAGTGAGCTCCGGGGAGGGGAACAAGACTGGGCGCCGGCCTCTGCGGGTCAGTGCACCGCCACTGAGTGCAGGGCGGAGGCCGGGCTGGTGAGCGTTTCGCTGGGAGTGGCGGGGCTGCTTTGGCTGGTGGCTGTTTGAGAGGACGTGGGGCTGAGCGAGGGCGGCGAGTTCGAGAGCAGGGTGGGGATGGGCGCAGGCAGCGCGGGCAGCGCGGGCACTGCGGCCGGCGTGGGCTTAATGGGCACGGGGATGGCGGGCAGCGTCTGGCCCGCTGCGTGGCACAGAGGCTTCAGCGGCACGCCGTAGGCGCTGTAATCGCCACTAGCCATGGAGATGGGGGTGGCCGAATCGATCATGCCTGCCGAACCGTACACGTGTGGCCAGCCAGTACCCAGCGAGCTGCCCATGGTAGTCAACTGGTTGGGGAGCGGGTAGGCGGCGGGCACGGGCTGCATGGCGGAGAAGGCCAGTCCCCCAGGCATCTTGTACTCGCGCGCGATGATATTCTCGATGGCGAAGGGATGCTTGAAGCCCGAGGGCTGCGCCACGCCGCCCAGGTTATAGGCGGCGGCGGGCATCTGCGGCAGGTGCGTGCCGGAGGCCGCCAGCGCGCTGAGGCGCAGCTTGGCCTGCTGCTGCAGGTACTGCGCCGCGTCAGCGGGCTTGCTGGGCGCCAGGTGGTCCGACTTGAGCACCTTGAAGCGCTTGCGGCGCCTCAGGAAGCTGCCGTTCTCGAACATGTCCCCGCAGCTGGGGTGCAGCGCCCAGAAGCTGCCCTTGCCGGGCTGGTCCGGCCGCCGCGGTATCTTGATGAAGCAGTCGTTGAAGGAAAGGTTGTGGCGCAGGCTGTTCTGCCAGCGCTGCGTGTTCTCCCGGTAGTAGGGGAAGCGGTCCATGATGAACTTGTAGATCTCGCTCAAGGGCAGCATCTTTTCGGGCGAGCTCTGGATGGCCATGGCGGTCAGCGAGATATACGAGTAGGGCGGCTTCTGGTCGCTGTACGTGTTGCGGCCGGGCCGAGGCATCTTCTTCTTTGCCCCTTTCTAGCTCTGGGTCCGCGCGGGCCTCCTCGGATCTGGGAAGGGGGAAGATAATGGGGGGAAGGACGTGGATGCACAGACACCGCGAGGTCAGCCAGGCCGAGAATAGACTTCGGGGGTGGCGAGTAGGGGACTTCGGCGCCGGATCAGCCAGCGCCTGAGCTCTTTAGCCAGCAACTTTGCGTGTCGAGTTGGGGGCGGCCAGGGGGCGCGGCAGGGGAAGCCCGCGAGCGGCGCGATGGTAGCCTGGAAGTAAGCCCGGACCGGGAGCGGGGACTGGGGGTAGGGATGCAACCGAGAGCGGCTCACCTTAAAGTTGCCCCAAGTTGCGCGTCCGCATCCGGGATGGCGCTGCTGCTCGCCGAGTCCCTCCCGGCGCGCAGCCGGGGCGCAGTGTCCTGCCTCGGCTGGGCTCCACTCGTTCCTGAGCTCCGCAGCTCAGACCCGCAGCGCCCCGCGCCGCCCGTTCCGTGGCGCTTCTGGCCGTGAGCTCCGCGGGCGGCCGAGCTCGGCGGCAGGGTCCCGGCGCGGACAGTGGCAGCGGTGGCCTCGCGGCTCCGGAGGGCGCTGCTGTGGGCTCCGCGGCTCCACTGAGCTAGGTGGCTGCCTCCATGTCCTCCCTCGAACCATCTGATAGTTTTAAGCGGTGACAGGAGCAGAAAAGACCCCTGTAGCGGCGCTTCATTAATGTGCCACTTCTTAGCTATCATATGACAATCGCCTTGGGGGAGGAGGAAGAGGAGGGGGAGCGGGGGATGCAGAGGGAGGGGACTGAGCGAGAGGGGAGAGCCTGGCCAGCTCTGATTTCTTTCACACCTATTTACATGGACACCTTGGCCAATAGGAATCACTTCCAGCTCCAGACTGGGCGAGGGGGAAGAGCCTCGGCCACCGGCCGGGAGCAGGACGCGCGGGCCGGGGTGCGCGGTGTGAAGGTATGAGGAGGCGCCGGCCGCGGAGCAGGGATTCAGGCGACCACTCGCATTCACAGACCGAGCCGCTGCGCAGATGATGTTTGACATGGAAATTGCTTGGCCGGGGTATTTCGTTTCCTCTGCGGTGTATCGGGTTTGTATTGTTAGCTAACTTCAGGCACGGCTTTCCCCTGAAGCTGACCCTTTTCCTGCTCTTGGCATTACCCGGGGCTGGTTGCATGGGTTATTGTAATGAAAATACACCCTTCCTCCACTCCTCCAAGAGGCAGGTCAAAGTTTGATTTGACCTTCCTAGGCTGCTGCCTTAGCCCGGCACAGTGGGTGTGTAGCTTTAAGTGATGGGGTTTAAAAATACAAAAATATAATCGGACAGACCTTTGTAAGAGCCCATTTTGTATCTAAGTGTATTGGCCAAATTAAAAAAAAATTAAAGTAGTGTATCTGGGCAAATAAGCAAGGTCTTCACTTTAAAAGTCCTCCAGGAATTTGGTAACCAAGACACAGGATGGAGGCTCTGGGCTGTTGGGGAAGAGGGCATGTGGACCTGGGCAGGGCCTGAGTTTGGTTGACACACTTAATCAAGCTCGAGGTCTCTCGCTCCCCAGGTGGTTTGAAACTTAGGAGTTAGGTGTGGCCTGGAAGTTTGCATTTTACAGCCGGAACTTTCTCCCCCTCCCCCCTTTTTTTTTGCATAGAAAGAAGTTATTTAGGGTTTAGAGGGCCCAGCAAAAGCTGCCTGCGGCCCCACTAAAACAGAAGTACCTTCTAGATTTGCAAAGAACCAGCGGTTTTCCTTTTTTTGAGAGAAGAGAGCATGGGGATGTGCCTGGGGTCACCTTGCCTAGTGTGGGCGGCTTGTTCCCGGGTTTGGATTAGTCTCTGAAGATTCAGTGAATAATAATTATTATTATCGTTGTCATCATCATCTAATTGCTATGAAATAGTGAATCAACCCCGCCTGCTTGCACGCAGTCTACAAGTATAGACGCTAGGCGTTCCCACTGGTTTCTGCACATTCTCCAACCTTTATGGTTTTTAGAAGAAATTCCTTCTACCGCGTTGTTAAAAACTCAATAGCAACAGCTCACACTAAATCATCTTCAGTCTCGAAATGTGAGAACTTTTTTTTTTTTTTTTGCAGGAGGAGGCGGTGGTGGTGGTGGTGGGAGATTTCTGGGTGTGAAGTTTTGATACTTCTAGTGATATTAGAGCATTATTAGTGGAGCTGTTTGGGGTTAGCATAAAAAAGATCTTTAAACGCGTGTGTGTGCGCGCGCGCGTGCGCGCGCACCCCCCCCCCCCATTAACCACAGTTTCTGAGGTGGTCAATAACTCACCAAAACGTAACTTAAACACGATGAATTTAGGAGATTAAACAATTTCATTAATATTGAAATGGCCCTCGCGTCTGGGTTGCCTCGCTTGAGATGCAAGCGCACGTTTTTCAATATTAACAGAAGTGCTTGAAGAAAAGAATAATGTCACCTTCTTAACTCAGAAAAAATGACCAGGAGGAGGAGATGGGTGTGAAGGGGGGGGGGAGGGACGCTGACCTGTCTCTGGGGGCGTGGCTGGAGAAGGGCAGGTAAACCCCCTGCAGATAAACCAGTTGGACCCGGGAGGAACTTCTGCCGAGCTTGGGGGGAGGCAGCGGTACTAGACGGAGCTGCGCTTGCTTCAGCTCCTAAGGAGGTGCGGCGTTTGGGGGTTATATGGTGTGGCCAGGTTAGCCTAGAGGGTCCTGAGATGGGAGGAGCTGGGGAAGCTCGGGAGCTTGAGGGGCCCCTGATGACTAGTAGTGAGGGCTTGTGTTTCCCAGACCGAAAGGCGTTGGTCCACAGCTTTCCTGCTCTAGAAGGCAGATGCCCTGTGGGGAACAAAACAGAGGGTGCTCCTATGGGCGAGGCAGGAGCCCACCTGGGAAGGGGAGGTACGAGCATCGAAGCCCGCAAGGATTTTTAGGATGCTTTAAGAAAATTTATACATACATATATAAACAGAGAGTTTTGAGAAGGGTTGGATTCAGGATATGCAACGATAGGAGTGAAAGATCTCTGTTCCCCCTGCTATAGCCAGGAAGATTCTTTTCGACCCCGTGTGTGTGAGCCCGCGCGCTCCCGCGTGTTGGGGGTGAGAGATGGGGAGAGGGAAATGTTTTCTTGTTTTAACAATTGGCATTTTGTTGCCTTGCAAAGGGCCTTTGTGTGGCTGTCGAAATCATTGCTCCGAGTAAACAGAAGAATAAATTATAAGACTAGAAACGTTTGGGTGGAAAAAGAAATCCAAGTTTGGATAAATCTCTGTCCATCTCCCTGGGAAAGTTGTCACCACCAAGTTTGGGACATGGGAGGATACAAGTAGCAATCTTCAAAGTTTGGCTCGGGTGAAGATGGGAGGTGAGGCACTTTGCCTGTGCCCGGGGCTCATTAAGAAAATTGAACCTAATAGCACAACTTTGCCTTGGGTGGGGCGAGGAGTTAGTTGTGAGATGCACATTTAAAAAGTGTACTTTGCTGTAAAATTGTATCTTACTTCCTACTGAAGATCTACAAAGCCCAAGGGAGGGGAGGGATTTGCATGCTATTTACAGAGTTTTAAGGCTAGTATTATGAAGAAGAGGAAGGAAGGAGCCCTTTCCAGAAATCTTGAAAAGTGCATCAGTCTATTGTACAGAACCCAAAGCAAATAGAAGCTTTGGGGAGGGGGCACATCCGACCCGGAGGCTTAGGGAGTTGTTGGGAAAACTGTATAAAATACACATAAGTCAATTATACCCATGTGCAAACCAACTGGAAATCTCTTTCGTGCAATAGCCATTCATCGCCTCTGCGGAGCCCACCACCGACCACCTTTCTGCTTGGAGAGTTCGCAATAGCCTCTTTTCCCACAAGCTGGACCACACACGGCTACAGATTTCGTAATAATTTATGCTAATTTCCCCTATAAATCCACAATTCGCTTCAGTGGCACCCGGGTTGCTGATGGAGTAAAAAGGAGACAGAGGGGTGACAAATACAATATTGATTTTGATTCCTTCTGTTGTCAAGCAGGTGTGTGTGTGTGCGTGAACTGTGGGGCTGGGGTTTGGGGGCGGGGGCTCTAGGAGAGGAAAACCGCCCGGAGCCCAAGCCAGTCCCTCCATCCACACTCCACAAAGTAACGCGCCCTGGTTTGTTAATATTTACCAAACACCGACGGGAGGTGGAGGAAAGTACCCGGCAGCTTCCGAAGGTTTCCTAGGCGCCAAAAACAATACCCGCCTTCCAGACATGGAAAGTGAACTCCGCGCTGCCCGGAGCGCTTCGGCTAAGCCTTCCTTGGCCCCCTTCTCCTCCTCCTTTCACTCTGGGAGTCGTCCCCTCCCTCTCCTCCATCCCCCCCCTCTCCCCCTCCTCCTTTCCTCTTTCCGAATGCACTCTTGTCCCTCAGTTCTCTTCGCTTCACTTTTTCTCCCCCTCTCCTCCACTTTTTCCAGCATCTCTGCGAAATTGGCGGTAAAAGTGCTGGGAGTGGGGGGGAGTTGAAGGTCGCGGGCTTGTGCGGCGTTGACGTTAGGTTTGGGGCCTCCTCTGGCCCGTCCCACCTTTCCAGGCCGCCTGCCGCAGGTGCCCAAGTCCTCCGCTCTCTCGGGGAACGCGCGCTAACACACTGCGCCGCTTTGTCCCATTAGTCTTCACCAAATCTGCACTTTGGTGGCGTGAAACGACTTAGCTTTCCTTTCAAAAGGATTTTGTTCCTGGGGTATTCAGCACTAAAACAAACTCCCTCAGACTGTCAGCGGTCAGTTTTTGTTTAAAAAAGAAAGAAAGAAAGAAAAATCATCCCCCTGAGTGTCCTGGAGATTGTTTGTCCTCGGAATCTGTGCGCCTGCACCGTCAGCACCCCGGCATAGCACAGCCTGGCTCTAACGTTCTGGATCTGGGGACCAGAGGGACCCCACTCAGTAAGTCCTCTCAACCTGGGGCCACCGGCCAGCAGGGTCTTGCAGGTCCTTGGGCCCCAGAGACCCGCACCCGGTTGGCCGCTGCGTAAGCGAAACCTATTGGTGGCCGTGGCTCTCCCGTGCCTGCCCCGGGAGTCTGAGCCCTTGCCGCCGCCGGGCCACGTCGAACAAGTCTGGTGGGAAATCAAGCTCTTCAAGGAGGAGGGGTGGGGGAGGGGACACACTTTGCGCGGCGGTGCCGAGGGCCAAGCGGCAGAGGAGGTACTTGGAGCCTTCTCCTCGCTCTCTTCGCCAGCGCTCCCCAACGCCACCGCCAGCACCGGGCAGCCGGAGAAGCACACCTATTTTTCCAGCTGGTAGGAAAGAACATCTCACAGCGAACTTTGGAGCCGTGTACTTCATTGGTTGGTGACCGGGCTACATGGGGTTTGGACCTTAACTCACACCAGGGAGGTTGAAAAGAAACTTTTGATGAGGAGTATGTTGCCTAAAATCAGTACCACCCCCCCTCCGATCTTGCTGAGAGAGAGGCAAGAGCCTCGACTCCCATCTAAACCAGGGGGTTCAAATTCAGAGGCGTGTCCTCCTGAGTCCCTGCTGCCTGGCAGTGGGTAAGGCCTTTGGCCATGGCTGGGGCACCTGAAGTGAAAATCTGTGTTTTCCTTGGGGTTGGGAGAAAGGAAGTGTCAACAGCCCCACACATTTTAGAAGTATTTCGCAAGCAGCTGCTCCAATTTGGAGAGTGTGGAAGGCTCAGTTTTCCCTCCATCTCAAGCAGGAAAAAGCAGTAGCCAGAGGTAGGGGCTGGTCTGCTTGACACCCATCCCCAAGACGTGCCAAACCCCACCCACAGTGAGCAGGCAATTTCAGTGTCCGTGAAAACAGCTCTTGCTGGGCTCACCATAATGCCCTCTCTTTGGATTCAGTTTGCTAAGTACCATTTGGTCTTTGCTGGCAGTGGTTTGCTCTGAGATTTCAAGGCTTTAAAGCCTGAGTTTCCAAATCCAGTCCCTCCTTTGTGCTAACAGTTGCATAGCTTTACACTGGGCATTACCAAACCTACATACGTACTTGTCTCAAAGTTATTTGCAAAAGGTTGGTGGAAGGATTGTGGTTGTTGTTACTAAACCCTCCCCAGAAGTTTTGCCCTGCGCTGTGTGAAATAGAAGAAGCAATTCAAATCTATTATTATTATTATCGGAGGAAATATTGCTAAAGCCACCTTGGTATTGAAGGGATTAACTTGCTTTTCTCCCAGCCCCTAACTCTGGGGTTAAGACAGCAGTAGATCAACTGTATAATGTGTGCACTGTTCGCTCATTTGTACAAGCAGAACAAAGGTTGGACTAAGCCAAATTGCATTGCACTTGTGAACCGAGGCCCGATGTGAAGTATCTTTTACAGCGGGGGGAATGAGAACAATTTCGTGTATGTCTAAAAGGGAATAACAAAGCCACTTTCTCGAGCATCTCAAAGTGAAGTAGCGAGGCGTGACATTCCCAGGGTGAGGAGGGACAAAAGCAGGGTCAGGGGGATGAAAAAGAGAATCAAACAGCCACTTTCACATGTCTGCCCTCAACTGCTGCACCTCTCCATAATAGGAAACAAATGTTGTAAAAGGGGGGATTGCTCCCATTCATTCAAAATAGCAAATGATAGCTAAACAACATTGTCAAAACTGAATCAACCTCTGTGCAGTACCACCCAGAAAAAGGTATTGTGTTTTGTTTAATAGCGGGGTGGAGCAAAGGGTCTTTTTTTTTTTTTAAGGGGGGAAAGGGAGAAAATCACCCTATACTTTTCATATTAATTTTCTTTGTCAGGAATTACTTGTTTGCTCAGATTTGGGGCAGGGGGGATCAGTATCTCTGGTTAGGCAGCCACTCTTAAAATGTTATTTTGGGGAAGGAATTTAGGGAAAGCAGAAACAGGAAGGCAGTTTTTAGCTTTATGAAGTGTTTCAAAGCTTCCAATAAGTGGGAAAACAGTTTAGCTTCCTTTGAATGCATTATCTGGGGGAAAAAATACTGATTGCAATAGAATATCAAGGTAAATCCTGTACAGTAGGCTAAATGTCCTTCGCTCAGAAATTTGAATAAAATCAATTCGGGGTTGGGTGGGGGAACTGCAGAGCTCTGAAATGAAGACTGTCTTGCATCCATAATATTTGTTGGTGCATTCGCCCGTTTTAATTTGTTTTAAAACCGGATAACCTGTAGGTCTCCAGCCTTAAAACCCCGCGCTTCTGCTTTGTTTGTTCAGAGGTGAGGAGGAGAGCTTAACCCGGTGGACGTATGCAGTATGTGTTTTCTTAATGGCAGAAGCAGGTTTCGCCCACAGCAGCCTTTAAATATAATAACTCACTGTTTTCCTGAGATGGTTAAAACTATTCGATTTTTTCTCTCTTCCCTCTCTCCCTCTCTCTTCTCTTCTCCCTCTCTGCCCCTCCCCCCCCACCCCGTTTGGGCTTTTTTTTTTTTTTTTTTGTCTCCATTCGTCCCCCGCTGAGCTGCCACCCACAAAGCGGGTTTGAAAAAGAAAGAAAGCAAAGAAAGAAAGCGGCTGATCCTTACTGGCCTCCCCCAGCTAAGAATGGCTGGGAGGCGGGGCCTGGCGGGGCCTGCAGCGCAGCCGGGCGCTCGCCTCCCCTGGGCCGCGGGGTCCTTCCGCTCAGGCGGGTCCATCTAGGACCAGGCCTTTGCTTCTCGAGTCCCAGCGCGGAGTGCCCACCCTCTGCCGCGCGCCCTCCTCCGCAGCACAGACTCTGCTCCGGGCTCTCACTCTTGGTGGGTCGCAGTGCACAAACTAGCTGTAGGGGAGACCAGGTTGCCCCGAGGGCTTACCGACGCCGCAGAAATGGATCCACCGCCCTCTATGTTCCTCTGTTTCTTTCTCTCCTTCCCTGTTTCCTCTCCCTCTCTCCCCTCATCCCTTCTTTCTCAAACTCTGGTTTCAATTTCCGCAGTGGTAGGGACACCAGATTTTAGGTCTGCAAACAAACTAGTTGCCTTCCCAGCAATGCAGTGTCCGGGATCTGCAGTGCATTTCCTTGTGTACCCAGCCGGCCCAACCAAAAGAAAGGAAGGAAGGGATAAAGGAAACAGAACATTAAAACATCCTCACCCGCCTACCTCAGTGGTGAGTGGTAGGCCACATTAAGTGTTTGACTCTGGAGAGTGGGATGAATCATTAACTTGACCGATTATAGCATCAGTGTAGCTTTTAGGAGACTTCGGCACTTGCAACGGTGGCTGACATGTTCACCGATCTCCCCCTCTCTCCCATCACAGCAACCCTAGTAAACAACCCCTCACTTCCCCCTTATTTATTTATTTGACATTTTTATTAGGAAAGAATTATATATATATATATATTTATATATTTTAAATAGACATGAAATCTGCACTGCCATTTCTCCCTTGAGGTGCTTCCCCCTCTCCATCTTTTAGGTGACTCCAAAATCACGGGAGGATTTAATTCCAAAAAGGTTGAATCAGCAGGTGATTTTCTTCAGAGTGATAACCATTTGTTTATGGTGGCCATAGTGATTTGATTGGTGGAGTGGATGGCTTTCCTTGACTGAGGTAGGCTGCCTTTTCTTCCCGGGCGGGCAGTAAAGAAAACCTCTCACCTCTCACTTCACCGGCCCCCCTCCTCAAAGCGGTTAGGGTTCAGTCTTTAACTGGCTCTCCTGAATACCCGGAGTTTGGGGAGGCTGTTGGTCTTTCAGTTCTGTCCGTTCATCCTCTTTTCACCAATTTTTCTTTAATTGCCCCCCCCCGCCCCAAAGCTACACATAAACAGGGTAAAATAGAGAACCGTAGAGGGTGAATTAGATCGTTCTCTTTTTTTTTCACATCTCTTGCTCTTTTCCAAAAGGACGGAGGGAGCCGCGGGCTTCCTAGGTTACCCAGATCTTCGGTAATTATTAGTAACTTAGGTTTTCCTTTGCGTCCGGATCCCTGCGACCTGTTGATGACTGAGTCGTGGAGCGCGGAGCTCCGCGTCAAAGTTGGTTATGTAAACTGCTTGTGTATTTCACATTATCATCGTGCTGTCTGGAGGCAATGTAGATTTTCTAAAGATCTAATGAATAAACAACCAGCAACTGCTGGCGGTGTAATTTACATTGTTAATGCCTACATGTGTATAATAAATATGCATTTGTATGTCTTCAAATAAACTCTTTTTAGTTTCTAACCTGTGGTGATTTTTTTTTTTTCCAAAAAGAAGGAGGGTGGAGGGAATCTTCGTCTTCCCAAGGAATGAGAGTTTATTTCACGTGCGTGGCTCTGGTGAAAATGGCTCTGCCGTCGAGCTCAGATTAGGGTCCGCAGCCCGGCTGTCCCTCTTACCCGCCGAGGAAAGCTCGGCTGGGATGGGCCCCGCACTGGACTCGACAAGAAAGGGAAAATGCGTCCAGGAACTTAGCCTTGCGGTTTGGGGACGGCGGCGCTTTCTGTGGGAATGGGAGCCGAGAGAGAGAGGACAGCATCCACAGGATTCGGGTGTTCTCCCCCTCCCCGAGCTATGACCCTCCCCCAAAGAGAAGTGCCAAGGACGTCTCTTAGATCGCAACTTGGGTTGGGAGAGTTGGCTGGTGCGGCTTCAACAACCTCTGGGAAAAGTTTCCCGGAAATTTCCCGACCGACGACCTTCTCCCACGCGCCTCTGTAGACAGCATTTCGGACAAGTCTGGGGGACCAACAGCTGGGAGAAAAGAGAGGACGCTGGTCCGGGTCGGGGTCCTAGACTCTGCCCCATCAGCCACTTCCTCCGGTAGGGCGGGAACACTGACGCTCGTGGGAGCCACAGCCTCAGAGCTGCGGGGTTTGGACCCAGCATAGCTGCTGTTTTCAGAAGCCGAACGCCCTCCCAGCGCGTCCCACGCCGCTTATTTCAGGCTGGGCGCCGACGTTTGATATCTCTCCCCTCCACCAGCCAGGTGCCACTTTCTTAGCGCGCTCGAAGGCAAATGTCTCATCTTTCCCCGTCCTCGATCTGGAATACATTATTTTAATTAAGTCTATGGCGATTTACTTTCCTCTGAGATCTATTCCACGGTGCAATTAGGAACGTATTGGTGCTAGCTCATATGAATATTCAGGAGCGTGTCAATTAATTAGCAGACAGAAGAATCTCATTATGGTGCTCAAAACCCTTTTAGTGTTAAGCAGAATTAAGGGGATATTTGGCAATGCGCTGGATTAGTGAATATTTTACTGTGCACTCATTTAACTTCATTATCATAGCACTTACACTACTCTCTGATTTTATTAATTAAATTGCTCATTAATTTGTCCAAAAAGGATAAAAGTTTTAATGTGCCACCCAATAACTTGGAAAGTAAACTTTCGCCCTGCTTGGTCTTCGCTCCGGGCCAGAAGAGGACAGATGGCTGCTTGCACAGCCCGAGATGGAGGCGCGGTTCCCCTCTCCCTGCACCCAGCAGCTTCGGGCTCCCCGCACTCCGGCAGCAGCCGGGATGTCTCGGAGGAAGGGCCGCCACCGCAGAGCAACCCGTTGGCTTTTTGCCTCCGGGACTGGCTTGGAAATCTGAGTCCTCCTTCCGCAAGCAAAAAAATGAAAGCCATTCGCTGGCTCCGGGGAGTGCGGGTGACTGGGCACGGAGCCAATCGTCCAGGGACTCGAGAAGTGCCCTGGGAGCCACCGTTAGCGCTCCCAGGCTTCTCAGCCTCCGGGCCCTAAGGCGCCCTGTTTCCCAAAGGCGTGCGCGAAATGCACTTCGTGAGGTCAAAGTCCGCAACGCCCCCTAAGGGCCTGCTGAGCGCAGCACCCACACCCCCGGCCGCTTGAGGCCTCTTCCTGAGCACCCCGTCCTCGACCGGGGCCACCCCTCAGGCATCATCTGGGTTCGCGCCCCCGTGCCGCTCACGCCCACCTGCACCTCCCGCCCCCCACCCTTCCCCAAAAGGTTCGAAAGACAAATATTAAAATTACTTGCACAAAGGGAACTGCTAAAGAGGTCCCAAATTAATATGCATGTAAAATTAATTAGTTGCATTTCGTAACATCAAAATAAGTACCTGGGAAACAGAACACCTTCTGGGCATTGGGAACATATGCTGGAATTAGAGTTAATTGACTAATTACATAAATCAGGCATTAATTTTGCAACACATCGAGTATAAAAGATATCTCAATTAATTGTGCATAAATTACCAGGTGAAACCGGGCGGCGGTCCGGCCAGGATTCCGGTTCTCCAACCTCTGCTCTTTAGGGCCCCAAAGCTAGGCGGCGTGGCGGGCGCCCAGGTCGAGACTGGCTGGCCCGGGAGGGGAAACCGAGGTCTGCACCGGGAGTCGCTGCCCGCACAGGCTGATGACTCGGGGCAATCGTTAATGTGATGGAAACTCCCCCACTCATTAAAATCAATTACATGCAGTTAGATTGATCAGCTTTTGTCAGAAAGGAGCGAAGCAAACCCCTTTACTAATCTCCCCTCCCCCCAATCCCCGTCCCTCCCGCCTCTCCCCTTTCTCCCCCATCCACCTATAGTGATCCCGGGCCCTCGCCGAGTGAGTCCCGCCGTCCTTGTCCTCAGTTTCCCTCGCTGAGGATGTTAATTTTTCTGGATTTGACGCCGGCTCTGGGCCACTTTTGATCGATCTGGACTCTGACCGGGCTGCACTGGATGCCTGGTTTCTCTTGGCGGTCCACATCCTCCCGGGCTCGCTACCACTCCTCACCCAGGAATACAACTTCAAGGAAAGATGCTAAGTGATTTGAATCTCTTTCGTTTGGAAATGGGTGTAAATTTATCTCCGGATTGTAATATCTAGGTAAGTAACCCATTCATTCTCCCAGAGGACTAGTCTGTCGGAGTTCCCAGCTTCCCCCCTCTCCCTACCGCTCCCCGCCCCCCATGGTGTATATGATATCTCTCCTTTCTTATGGATGAAAGAACAGAATGGATACAGAATGGGTGTTGAGTCTAATTTTCCTGGGGCTCCTTTCTCCAAGGGGAGCTCCAGGGAACACACTAGTAATTCTCCCTCAAAACCCACCAAATAGAATATTTGCCTGTAAAACAGTTTATTGTTGGGAAAATATTAATGATCTTGGTAGCGACTTCCCCCTATGTTCCCTACACATTTTAAGCAAACGAAAAAGGCATCCCAAAGCAAAAGGGTTATTTGGGCAGTGGATAAAGTCATGCCCCTTCCAAACCCCAGTGAAACTGCAACAAAACTCATATGAATTCCTTACATAAATTACCACCAATTATAACACAGTTTGGTTCTGTTGATCTAATGGAATGTTACTAATGGAGAGACAGATTTCTTAGCAACTTCTGGAGCTGTCATCATGTGCCTGGTGGTTTGTGACAGTATCTGAAGTCACAGACCCCGCACGACCCCAAGATCCCCAAGTTGTAATCTTTTTCTTCTTTTTGCCGAAGCAAACAGCGAATGAAAGGAAATCCTGAGAACCCCTTTATTGTCTGATTATATATATCTTCATCAAGATGCCTGGGTGACATTTGTTAGAATATAATCCTGACTGCTGATGGGCTAAAGAAACCAATGAATTCCTGAGTTTACAGAGACAAACATTCATCTTGATGTAGAGGTTTTCTGCAGTAGCCAGATGCTGAAGGTACTTGAGGGAGATGTTGACAAGTGGATAATTGTCAGCAGAAGTAAAACAGACACTTTGTTTACAGTCGAGCATGATTAATTGAGAGTAAATAAAACAGCACTCTTTATAAAATCACCATTCAAGTTCAAAAAAGGCTGTATGTCTCTAGAAATGAAATAAAAGAAGTGGACTTCTTGTACAAGAGCTGGTTTTGCCAGACCCTTGAAGCAGCAGCTGGCAGTAGTGTAGATCAGACATAGATATATGCTTTATTGCTTTCTAGCTGGTCTGCTTTAAAAAAAAAAGATTTTTTGGCCAAATTTATAGAGCTGGATTAGAAACATTTTCCCCCTGATTAGCTGAGTTTTAAATTTCTCTTATTAAAAGATTATTCTTCCCCTCTCCATTCTCTCTTTAAAAGGTAATGCATTTAATGTGAAATAATTTTGAAAATGAGCCAGACGTGATAAACCCAATCTGATGTTGTCAAACAAGGCTGTTAAATGCCATTGTGATACTTCGGTTTGCAAGAGAGCATTTCTATTCCCCATGGCACTAATAAATTACAGAGGCCAGACTCTAGCAAACATCTCAGGATTGCCCAACATAATAAATTTTAATGAAACAGGAAATATGTCTTTCTTTCAAGGTACAATTCGACTTGTGTACACAAGGTACAATTCGACTTGTGTACACAAGTATTTTTCTGGCCTCTATCCACAGGGTGACCAGGCCAACACCTTTCTAAGAAACTTTGCTAATCATGTTTGTGCAGATTAGTGCTGCAGACATACATATCATTGACCTTGGATAGATACCTTGGATGGATTGATTTATAGCAGTCTATAAGTGGGCATTCTTTGTATTGTAATAAAATGCCCAATGAAGTTAAAAACAATAAGCCTAAGGCAGTTAGAAGTTGTTTTGGATTACTAACAGGTCAATTAAATTCAGTACTGTTGCCCGACCGTAAGGATGGATACAGAAACACAAGGCAAGTAAATAGGTGCAAAGTGGGACTTTGTTTGGGCTGCTGGGAGGGAACTTTCTCTTGGGACTTCTCACAGTTAAGAACTGTCTGTAGGCGCTTCTGAAACAAAAGCA